>NC_090700.1:2964166-4313333 GCF_040954835.1 Lepisosteus oculatus | reverse complement strand
CTTGCCAAGGAACTTTTCCAGTTAGGACAGGTTTCACGAGAATAAAAGACAAAAACAAAATGAACAACTCCCAACTTTGATATGCACGTGAGGGGATTGGAACGCATCGGGTTAAGAAACTCAGAGCCTTTCCAATCTTTAGCTTCCAGCTCCAGTTAGTTCTGTATCAAGCGCTTTGAAAAGCCACCTTTAAAGGCACTATATAAAATAAAGTTTTTTATTATTATTATTATTAAACAACAGACTGGTGAAGAAATGTCTTTCTGTGACAACTAACTGGTGGTAAACTTGAGTATTCCCTATTTCTTTAATACATAACAATGCAGCCCTCATCGGGGCATGGGCAGGGCTGAGACTGAGGTTGTGTTTAGAGATGTGTGTGCCCGCCACAGGCTGCAGATACTCTGCAGTGGTGTAGACTAAGCGCTGATAAAAACAGCAATTTGTGGACACCAGTTACACTGGGGATTAAGGGCCCAGTTGGAACCAGCAGAGACAGGGCTGAGAAGCACAGATGTAGGACAGTTTTAGAAGTGGGTGAATTAAGAAAGTAAGGCAGCCTCCCAGTGCCTTCGTTGCTACTGTCCTTCAGCGTTAAATGAAATGTTTGCCTTCCGGATTCAGCTTTTCATGGTGGGGTTGCCCAGCTTGTGCTGTCTGTACTTACAGCTTTCTCAGTGTGCTCACGGACAGGAGGGACTTGGCGGAGGTCTGGGGAGACTTGGGGGGCAC
Organism: Lepisosteus oculatus; assembly: GCF_040954835.1. Lineage (NCBI taxonomy): Eukaryota > Metazoa > Chordata > Actinopteri > Semionotiformes > Lepisosteidae > Lepisosteus > Lepisosteus oculatus. The sequence goes on along the minus strand of NC_090700.1, from coordinate 4,312,601 downwards.
TTTCAGGGTTATGGTGGTGCCCTCCAGCACTGCGTTACTCTGTCGGAGAGACTCGCACTCCGACGCCACAGCGATCAGGAACCATTTCCCAGACATCTGCCGAGAGAGAGAGAGAGAGAGAGAGAGAGAGAGAGAGAGAGAGAGAGAGAGAGAGAGAGAGAGAGAGAGAGCAGCCATCAGTAGGGCTGGCCAACTGGCAGAGAGCTTTCATTGCACCGAAGAAAATACATTCCCTGTTTGGCTGAAATTATGATTAATCATAAGATAGCTCCAGATGCCTATCAAGGAACATAAAACCCAGTACTGTGAAAATGAACAAAGCCTACTGTATTTTTTTAATTAACTGATTATGGAAATTGATTATCCAGATAGTGTGTTTGCCAGGATGCTACTCTGGAGAAGACGACTTTGAATTACATCTCGCTGACATGTCTGATTGACCTCATAAAGGAGAGGTTCATTCTACTCTGAAAACATTTTCTTCAAGTGTGAGGTGTATCACAAAAGAGCATCTATTCATTCTTTCTGGTTTTCAGAGTGGAATTAACCTTTGCTTGTTTTTGTGGCCAACACGTGCTGACACAGCCCCCCGCTCGAAGCTCATTCAGAAAAGCCTCTGCACAGTCACAGCCTTGTTCCTGGAGTGTGGTGGAGCCATCTTGTTTACATCCTGTGTGACATGAGTCACCTGGCTGAAGACATCACTCGAAACACTTAAGCTAAGCAGGTAAGCTTTAGGATCACCCATACATTGACATACATACATTGACCCCCAGCTGTGTCTCTGTGAGCCTCATGGAGAGCAAGCTGGGGTATGCGAAAAGACAAATTCCTAATGCAAGAAATTGTATTTGGTCAATAAAGTGATCTTATCTAAGTGATTAACGCCTCTCACAGCGGGGCTCCAGACAGCGCGTACAGTACCTGGTCCAGGTTGAAGTCCTCCTGGACGGCGATCTTGTCGATGGGGCTCTCCTGCTGTCTCCGCCTGCTGGGCCGTGCGGCTCCCCCTGTGTCCGGCAGACACAGCGCCCACACGGCCAGCACAAACACGCAGCACGCAGCACGGACACCGGCCATCCCTCGGCTCGTGGAGATGAGGCAAGTCCTGCTCTGTCCTCAGTGTCTGTCCCCTGCTCTCTCACTCTCACTCTTCCTCTTCCTCAGTTTGTCAAGCCCACTGTCCTTCTGTCTCTGTGCAGCTTCTTCCTTGTGTCTCTTTCTGGCCTGCCAAGGGGGGAATCTGACCTTTAGCAAAGCAAACAGAGATTGCTTATTTACAGAAACAGGCCCATGACTCCCGAGTGTATGATTAATCCAGATAGGTAAGATTAGGGGCAGGGATGCATTTCAAAATTCCCCTTGAAGAATTTTTTGGGGGGCTTTGTCCATTTCTGTTGGATGTGAAGAGCTGCTTCCTGTGTGGCAGGGGTAACACTGGGAGTTTTTTGTTTCTAACCACAATCCTGCAAAGGAGATCAGGACTTCACCTCCTTATCTGTGCCATTGAATTCAGTAGACTTTTGGCAGTGCTGATTTATGGCACTCTTCAGTATCGAAACCAGCTCCACATCTCAAAAGCAACTGGAATTGCACTTTTATTACATCAGTGGCACTTCTGTGCTTTTCATATCAACACCTGAGTCAGGCTCTGCATCTAAGAGTCTGTGGGGGCTGTATTTGTGCTGGTGATTCACACAGGTCACCTCTGCGTCTGGGCTATCATTTATGACAAAGCCATGCTCTGGTGCTCCTGGCACTCTTGTCCAGGTCTGCCAATATTCCTTTGCTAAAAATTTTGAAAAGTTTTTACTGTGAAGGTTGGGGTTTTGAAAGCTATGAAAACACGAGTGAAAACAGGAGCGTGTTTTGAGCCTCCTCCGTGTATTTGGCGCCCTCTATAGTGATCCAGTGGCACTGCAGTCATGCTCTAAATTCTGGACATACTGTACTGCATCTGATCTGAAAGATAAGGACACAAACACTGGAGAGCAGACCTAAGGGTTTACTGCTCTGTTAAATAACGATTGTAGACTGTTAATAGAATACAGACTAGAAAGAGTTTAACTTCTTTATAAAGAATGTTAAAGGAAGACATTAAAGGAAGGAAACTGAATACTACTTATCGTGTATTGCTTTTTAATTTTTTAACAGAGAAAGAACTGTAAAATGACAGCAGTTAAGCAGTGTGTGGTAAATGTAGTGCCAAAATTGGCGAGTGAAAATATATTGTGCTTCTAAATTCTGTATTCTGTCACTTGACTGAGAATTTTATTTCAGCTTAGTTTTTCCTAGCTGGATGGATTTTCAGCTGTTTTTTTCGGCCGGTAGAAATCACCCATGCCAATGTCAGTGTTAAGGAAGTCAGGTTTGGGGATTTCTGAGAGCCTCACACAGCATTAGTGCAACTGTTTTTTTCCATTGCATTCTTGAAAATGAGGCATATTTTGTACATTTTCAATGCTAAAAAACAGCTGCATCTACAATTGTGCTGTGCATGTCATTCAAATGCACCATATGTTAGTGGCTGAAACAGATCGGAGTCAGTCTGAAATAGAATTGTTTCCCTTAATGAATACGACATAGTGAATCCTACAACAAATGTTTCAGCACCTCAACATGATGCGTTCTACGGTTCAGACAACAGAATTGTCACAGTAGTGTGGATTGAGGCTGTGTGAACAGTACAGCACAGTACTGGCTGGTCATGACTGACGACAGCTCCCTTAGCCCTGTGCATTCTTCACAGAGGCTGAATCCTGGACATGGAGAGCTTCCTCAGCTGCACAGAAGTGCCCAGGACAGGAGGACCTGCTCAGGGAATACATACGGTAGCGCTCCGGGGTTCATGGGGGTATGCATCCTCACTGCTGCCGCCTCAGGTCTGCCCCCCACTGTCGGGGACTTGAACCCGGGCCTCTGGCGTCACTCAACAGGGACCCGGCCAGGTGAGCTCAAGGGAAATCTCCCCTCAGCCCGGCGGCTGCAGTCCCTGCTATCCACAGGGAAGGGCGGAGACGTCACCGCGCTGGTAAGCCGGCTCGCACAACCTGCGATGGTGGCCGTATGCGTCACAATATTACAGTGCCTTGCGAAAGTATTCGGCCCCCTTGAACTTTTCAACCTTTTGCCACATTTCAGGCTTCAAACATAAAGATATACATTTTTTATTTTATGTGAAGAATCACCAACAAGTGGGACACAATTGTGAAGTGGAACGAAATCTATTGGATTTTTGAAACTTTTTTAACTAATAAAAAAATGAAAAGTGGGGCGTGCAAAATTATTCGGCCCCCTTGCGTTAATACTTTGTAGAGCCACCTTTTGCTGCGATTACAGCTGCAAGTCGCTTGGGGTATGTCTCTATCAGTTTTGCACATCGAGAGACTGAAATTCTTGCCCATTCTTCCTTGCAAAACAGCTCGAGCTCAGTGAGGTTGGATGGAGAGCGTTTGTGAACAGCAGTTTTCAGCTCTTTCCACAGATTCTCGATTGGATTCAGGTCTGGACTTTGACTTGGCCATTCAAACACCTGGATACGTTTATTTGTGAACCATTCCTTTGTAGATTTTGCTGTATGTTTGGGATCATTGTCTTGTTGGAAGATAAATCTCCGTCCCAGTTTCAGGTCTTTTGCAGACTCCAACAGGTTTTCATCCAGAATGGTCCTGTATTTGGCTGCATCCATCTTCCCCTCAATTTTAACCATCTTCCCTGTCCCTGCTGAAGAAAAGCAGGCCCAAACCATGATGCTGCCACCACCATGTTTGACAGTGGGGATGGTGTGTTGAGGGTGATGAGCTGTGTTGCTTTTACGCCAAACATATCGTTTTGCATTGTGGCCAAAAAGTTCGATTTTGGTTTCATCTGACCAGAGCACCTTCTTCCACATGTTTGGGGTGTCTCCCAGGTGGCTTGTGGCAAACTTTAGACGAGACTTTTTATGGATATCTTTGAGAAATGGCTTTCTTCTTGCCACTCTTCCATAAAGGCCAGATTTGTGCAGTGTAAGACTGATTGTTGTCCTATGGACAGACTCTCCCACCTCAGCTGTAGTTCTCTGCAGTTCATCCAGAGTGATCATGGGCCTCTTGGCTGCATCTCTGATCAGTCTTCTCCTTGTCTGAGCTGAAAGTTTAGAGGGACGGCCAGGTCTTGGTAGATTTGCAGTGGTCTGATACTCCTTCCATTTCAAGATGATCGCTTGCACAGTGCTCCTTGGGATGTTTGAAGCTTGGGAAATCTTTTTGTATCCAAATCCGGCTTTAAACTTCTCCACAACAGTATTACGGACCTGCCTGGTGTGTTCCTTGGTCTTCATGATGCTCTCTGCGCTTTCAACAGAACCTTGAGACTATCACAGAGCAGGTGCATTTATACAGAGACTTGATTACACACAGGTGGATTCTATTTATCACCATCAGTCATTTAGGACAACATTGGATCATTCAGAGATCCTCGCTGAACTTCTGGAGTGAGTTTGCTGCACTGAAAGTAAGTAAGTAAAATTGAGGGGAAGATGGATGCAGCCAAATACAGGACCATTCTGGATGAAAACCTGTTGGAGTCTGCAAAAGACCTGAAACTGGGACGGAGATTTATCTTCCAACAAGACAATGATCCCAAACATACAGCAAAATCTACAAAGGAATGGTTCACAAATAAACGTATCCAGGTGTTTGAATGGCCAAGTCAAAGTCCAGACCTGAATCCAATCGAGAATCTGTGGAAAGAGCTGAAAACTGCTGTTCACAAACGCTCTCCATCCAACCTCACTGAGCTCGAGCTGTTTTGCAAGGAAGAATGGGCAAGAATTTCAGTCTCTCGATGTGCAAAACTGATAGAGACATACCCCAAGCGACTTGCAGCTGTAATCGCAGCAAAAGGTGGCTCTACAAAGTATTAACGCAAGGGGGCCGAATAATTTTGCACGCCCCACTTTTCATTTTTTTATTAGTTAAAAAAGTTTCAAAAATCCAATAGATTTCGTTCCACTTCACAATTGTGTCCCACTTGTTGGTGATTCTTCACATAAAATAAAAAATGTATATCTTTATGTTTGAAGCCTGAAATGTGGCAAAAGGTTGAAAAGTTCAAGGGGGCCGAATACTTTCGCAAGGCACTGTAAACCTGTGCCAGTAGAGTAGATAGATACTTTATTGATCCCGTGAGGGAAATTGCAGAGTAGCACGGTGGCCCAGTGGTTACAATTGCTGTCTTGCAGTGCGGGGGCCCTGGATACAATTCCTGGGGTGCTAACTGTGTGAAGTTTGTACGTTTTCCCTGCGTTCATGTGGGTTTCCATCCACAGTCCAGAGACATGCTGGTAGGTTACTTGGGTTCTGGGAAAACTGGCCCTGGTATGAGTGTGTCTGTGTGTGCCCCATGATGGACTGGTGCCCCATCCAGGGTGTACCCTGCCTTGTGCCTGTTTCTGCCAGGTTAGTCTCGGGTTGCACTGCGACCCTTTACTGGATAAAGCTGGTTAGACAATACATGGATGGAAGTGCACCTGTCTCCTCTGGTGCTGCTGCCTCTCCTTCAGCTGAAGGAATTCACAGTTCTAAGCTACCTGTACCCTCTTTGTGAGATTCTGATCTGTGTTCATCTGATACAGCAGATAATTTCCACAGGCTTTGACACCGAGGTCCTGATAACACTGGAGTGACTAGAATCGCTTTGGATAAACCGCAGTGAAGCTCAAACAGGGAAATGGTTTTGAATTTCTGTTAAGAGGGGTGACTTTGAATCAGCTAATAGATACACACTTTTATTTTAACTAAGTGCTTAAACCGTCAAATCAAATGAGGAATAAAATCGAATTTTAATGTCTTTAATTCACAACACATGTAAGCAATATAATCTTAGCGTATTGCTTTTAATTATACATTTAATTATAGTCGACACAAGTTTAGGTCACTGTATAAAATGAAGCACACCCTACTTTAAATAATTAAACCAACCAAAATTCAAATGAAATAAACAGCATGCAGGTTTGCACTCACAAATAATTTTTCTCGGTATTATAAAATTTATCGTTTCTCTCTACAACTTGTATATGGAATAGCAGATAGCGTAGCACACATAGTTCAAGTAGGGAGCTGCGTCAGCATGCGTAGACTGCAAAGGAACAAGGAAAGGTTTATTCCTGCTGAAAAGAGAAGAAAAGAAACAACGTTTTGGCTGTGGAGTCTTCTCTGGGTGTATGACACCCGAACACCTTTACTTGTTCCTTTGCAGATACATAAATTCGTACTTTGTGGATCAATCAGTTACAGAAATTCAATAAAGCGTGGCCTTCCTGGACTCCACAGTAAAATGCCCTTTAAAAAACATCAAGCACTTACTGTTGAGATTCTTTTAATAGTTTATCAACTGCAGTAATAAAATGTAAATCGCAGAAAAAAAAATGTCAATTGTCATTTTAGCACCAACGTGTTCCAGAAGCTGTTGGTGAACTGACAAATGTTACACAATAAACTCAAATCCAATATCAGTCTAAACTCAAGCCCGTCATCGACCACAGGGGTCGCAGTAACAGCACACTGAGCAGGTGGTGCCAGGTGGTGCAGTCACCCCTTTCAATAATAATAATAATAACATCACTATTAACCCTTTACAATTTCTTGCATTAGGAATGATCTTTTTGCATACCCCAGCTTGATCTCCATGAGACACACAGACAGGGAGAGAAGCTTGGGGTCAGAGCACAGGGTCTGCCATTGTACAGCGCCCCTGGAGCAGTTGGGGTTAAGGGCCCTGCTCAGGGGCCCAACAGAGTAGGATTCCTCTACCAGCCACGGGATTTGAACCAGCAACCTTCCAGCCACAGGCACAGATCCTGAGCCACAGAGCCACCTCTCCGCCCCTAAGCTTCTTCAGCTGCACAGACTGGCTCACCCTGTGGGACTTCCGTTAAATCAGATACTTTCTAACGGGATCTTTTCTAAGCCTCTGCAGACCTATTAAAGATGTCGGTAACAATTCTGGAGCAGGGAAAGCTCAGATCTGTAGCACTGCCTGACCCACAGGGTGACAGAGTGAGGGTTAGATCTTTTTTATAAAACATTACCCAAGGTGTCTGATATTGCTACCCCACTAAGGCTGAAGTTTGTTTGACTCCCTTGTCACAGAAAGTAGAAAACTTTCAGTGGCTTTGAAGAGGCAGAACCAGCGGAGTTCATAGTCCCTGATCAAACAAAACAATATGGCCCCCAGTGTCCCAAGACGGCCGTCAGTTTCTCAAGACGTCTGATGGTTTTTCCATATGGATGCTGGTTTCTCAGATGGCCACGAGTCTTTCAAGACGGCTGTCTCTTTCTCAAGGGAGATCAAGTCGAGGAGAAGAAGAGGCCACATTCTCTTTCTTCAATATGTTTTTATAAGGGGGAGCGGGTTTTGCTCATGTGACCACGATCCAGTAATGAAATGAGGAGGTTAATGGCCTGCAGTGAGTGCAGGTCTCTGCTCAAGCAAAATGCTTCAATTCCCGTTTACTGTAAAAACACAAGTCTGCCAGTGGTCAGGACAAACACAGACCTGTGCACCTTTTTTTCATTTCTGATTCCACATGGTTTCATTTGAGCAAATTTGAAAGTATACTACCCCCAACAATAATTGCATTTCAAATGGCGATACAGAACGCCACAATATTGTGAATTTGTATACATACAATAAAACATACAGTGGAGAGATTAATCCTCTTTAATTTCTACCAATACCCACTATCCTCATTAATTTCATTGCTCAGAATAAATAACCTAGTCATCTCGAAGAAACACAGAATTGGCCTTTACTGAAAACCCAGAGTCATTTCCCTGTTTTTGCATTTTTTGTGGTTTTACATGAAACAATTCCCTCAACTCCAGTGCTATCAGTACATGGGTGCCAGAGCCTTTGTAATTAATCAGTTGATCTGCATCAGATAATACACCAGTTCAAAGAAAGACAATTCTTCATATGAGATGAGAATGATGAAGAGATAACAACAGCAGAGAAGGCGGGTTTGTAAGCTGTCTGTATCCCCCAGAGTGAGATCACACAGTGGGTTCTTCTCTGAGGCAGTGTCACCCCACTCTCAGTGATCAGTCATCAGTAAAGCCCAGTCAGTGTTGTACTATGGTTGTCTGTGGTTCTGGGATCCTGTAAAGAGGGATGGCTCAGACCTCCTCACGTAGACCTCTATGGCTCGGACTCTGCTCATCTGGGGCACGTCATGAGCTGATTGAGACTGGGGTTCTCTAGGCACCCAACTAGTTGGTCAGGGCTGGGATTAGTCAGCCCAAGGACCTTAAGTTCTTGTCAAATCCTTGAACCTACCGGTGCCCGCAATGACATTGGTAAGAAGCGTGCTATCCCTGCCTTTGCCACCGGCCCTCCTGCTGGGCGCAGTTGAGCTGGCATTGCCTCAGGTGCCAAAACGCTCTGCACACTGTAGGAGTGTTGAGCCCACATGTCTCATTTTCTCTTGAGGACGGGCAGGAGTGAGGGCTCGGTCTTTAAAATAGTTTGCAAATTTCCAAATAAGGCAAATATGCGGTGGAAGGTTATTAAAAAAAAAGCTACAGCATCCAATCCATAAAAGCACAGGCTAGGCAGCGTGATGGTCCGCACTGCTAACTCACAGCTCCAGGGTCCTGGGCTCGATTCTAGCTTGGGACATCTGTCTGTGTGGAGTTTGCATGTTGTGTGCTCTACCCAAGTTTGTTCAGGTTTTCTACAGGTGCTCTCATTTCCTGTGCCAGAAGGAATAGGTGGCTGTCTGACTCTAAATTATCACTTTCTACAGGGCCTTCAAGGGATTTTAATATCTGGATGTTTGTGTTCACTATAATTAGTTCTGCCTTGTGAGCCTTGTGGCACATACAGAATACACTGCTTTGCAAAAGTATTGCTGTTGAGTTATAAAATATGTATCCACATTTTTTTTTAGTTGTATGGTTTTTAATTAAAAAATTGAATGGTAAAACTGAACACTTTTATGGGTGAAAGAATTTAAATGTCAGAAAAGAAAAAAATTAAACACGATAATATTTTGATGGTTTGATATTTTGAGTATTCATACGCTTTTCTATGGCAAATCTAAAACAGTTCAGGTGGACAAAATTGCTTTAAGAGATTCCACAGTCAGCTGGATGGCCTGCATGTGCTATAAAAGTGATTGATTCGATTGCAGAATCAGTACGGATATCTCTGTTAAAAACTCTCAGGCAGGTAGAGAGTTTCAAGTAAAGATTCAAGTAAAGATGAGCCAGCAGCCACAGCACCCTGCAGCTCTCAACTGGCAGCCCACTGAAGCTCAGAAGGGTTGAGCCTGGACAGTACCTGGGACTCCTGGGAAGCTATGGCTGCTGCTGGAAGTGGTGTTAGTGGGACAAGAAGGGGGCGCCCACCCTGCGGTCGATATGAGTCCTAATGCCCCAGTATAGTAGTGGGGACACTGCCAGCTTTTGGATGAGACGTTAAACTGTCCTGACTCTCAGGGGTCATTAAAGATCCCCGGGCATTTCTCGAGAAGAGTAGGGAGTTATCCCGGAGTCTGGACCAAATTTCTCCCCTCGGCCTTTACCGTGGCCTCGCAATTGACCCTGTGTATGATTGGCTTTACCTGCCCTGCGATGGACTGGCGTCCTGTCTAGGGTGTACCCTGCCTTGTGCTCGTTGCTTGCTGGGTAGGCTCCGGCTTCCCGCGACACCGTATGGGATAAAGCTGTTTGCCAAATGACACGACATGATTCAACAATGAAGACCAAAGAGCTTTTAAAAGAACTTTATCACTTTTAAAAGGGATGAAGGGCACAGATCATGAGATGGGTATAAAACTTTTCACAAAGACACTGAATAACTCTGGACGGCACTATGGTGCAGTAGTTAGCATTGCTGTGAACTCATTGGGTTCAACTCCCAGGAAGTCTGAGACAAAAGTCCAAAGACATATGGTACTGGTAGGTTAACTGGCGCCTGGTAAAACTGCCGAGGTGTGAGTGTATGTTTCTTTGTGTGACGTGCGATGGACTGGCATCCTGACCAGGATGTATCCTGCCTTGAGCCTGAACTACAGAGTTCAGTGACTGAGATGTGGAGAAAGTGTCCAGGAGTAAAAGATGGCCTGTATGGCAGACAGGCAAGGATGGGGAGACTTTACTGAAAAATGCCCATCTCAAATCCAGCTGGTAGTTTGCAACAAAGCATGTACTGTATGTGATACTGCAAACATGTGGTTCATCCAAACAGCTTAATACAAAGCATGTGTAATTCTCTTCACTGGATTTCATAGTTACTGTAACTTCAACAACACCTCAGGTGACTAGTCCCTGCTCTCTGATGAGGACAATGATTAATTGTGAAGGGGTATGTTTTGCATGTATCAGATCAGATCAGAGACATGAAATCTTCAGAAATGAAGAACATCGGATTGCCTCTGTTGATAATGCTACACTGAAACAATTAACAGTTAAACTACTTGTGCATCTGATTTGCCTACTTTTGTCCACGTGGGCAGTGCTGGGCAGTGGAGCTGTCCAGGAGCTCTATAAAACTCTGTCCAGATCCTCAGAGCTGCAGACACAGAGACACAGGCACAGTGCTCTGAGACCATGAAGACCTTCACTGCCATCGCCCTCCTCCTCTGCCTGGGAGCTGCAGCTGGTGAGAAACATTGGCGTCTTTCTTTGGGGGTCCTCTGCTCCCCTTTTTCTTCTCTGTCACAGCTCTGCCTGTCCTGTCCTGCTGGGTTGTCACCTGTTTTAGAGGGCTGCGCTTCTGTCTGCTCACCCTGCAGCTATCACCTTGTGACCTCTGTCTCCTCTCCCTGTGTCTTCTCTTCTCTTCTCTTTCCTTTTCTTTCTGCTCCTCCCTCACTTTGTGTGTCCCTCTCCCTGTCTCTCTCTCTCTGACTCTCTGCCTCTCTTTCTCGCCATGCAGGTGCTGCAGTCCTTGATGAGGGGACCTTTAACAAGGAGGATGCCAGGAAGAGAGGACTGGGTGAGTGTATTATTACATCTGTGGTTCTGTCTGCTAGCCTCTATTTTATTGAACTGAGAAAGGAATTGTGATTTAGATGAAAATTAGCTGCAGACCTGTTTATACACTGGGTTGTTTCACTAGCTGAGCAATCCGAGGGAAGCTCTTTGCTCCAGTGTGCAACAGTAATGTCTCTTCAGGGATCTGATCCCAGAACAACTAATCCATGATGTTTTGCCTACTCATTCAGAGAATTTACAAAGCTCATTACCTTTATACTGATTAATACCCTATTTACACCAGTGTGCTGGCTCAGATGTTCAGGGCTAGTGCTGAGAACGGCTTCATTATCTTTTGTGTCCCAGCTCCTCACTCTTTGCTGTGTCTCTCCTTCCTGCAGAGGACAGTGAGCTGCTGGAGAATGCTGCTGACTTTGAGGACTACAGCGATTTCAGTACGTACACCTGCCACTGTTCTGGAAAAACTGCCTTGGATTACTGGGGACACACACCCACTGACTAAGAGTGTTCAAACTCCTGGCATTTATTTCCATTTTTCTCACATTGTGCTCACATCTCTAATTCATTCTATTGTTCTGTATTCTTTACACACACTGATGAGAGCCTGTATGCACAAGCAAAGAGGAGTGAGATAGGTGATAGTGCTGACAGTGATGTCTGGCCTGAGACAGCGGGTCAGTGTGTGAGTGAATGAGTCACACATGCTGCAGGCTCATGTTACATGTGTGGGGAAAGCAGGGGAAATCAGGTCTCCCAGTCTGGCCCTCTGGCAACTCATCCTTTCCAATATACCTGAGCTGTTCTTGAGCTAATTCACTTGATTCTTCACTCGACTGAACCTGTTTAACACCTGAACCGATGAAGAGCCCTGTGAACCCTGCTGGTCTAGGCTCCAGGAGCAGCACTGCTGTGTTCACTGCACAGGAGCGCCTCCCAGAGGAAGACCAGACAGGAAGACTGGGAGGGGGTGTGAGGGGTGTCCTGGGGCACAGGGGACATAGAAATGAGAAACAGTCCAGTAAGAGGACAGGGGACAGCACCCTCAGGGCAAGACCTGGAGTTGATGTATCTCTGCAACGTGTCTTCATTCCAGATGTGGAAGGAGAGTCATAGGAGTGGGCTGTCCTTCCAAGCGAGGGGCATCAGTCTGGGTGTAGATGAGCTCAGATCACTAAGAGTTTACATTATTCTGTGTTCCTTACAGAAGCTGCCGATAAGATGGGGTCATATGAGCCTAATAAGAGGAGTGAGTTAGGTGAGTGCCGTCGAAACTCCAGACACAGAAGGGATTGACTGAGCGACAGGTGAACATAAGAACTCAAGCACAGTTACGAACGAGAGGCCAGTCAGCCTGTCTAACTCACTTGGTAGTTAGCAGCTGATGGATCAGAGGATCTCCTGCAGCTGTTTCTTGAAAAAAGCCCAATTCTTGGCTTCAACAATATGGTTGGCTAACGTGATCCATACTCCCTCAACCCTTTGTGTCAAGACATTGTCATGCTGTCTAATCCTGCTCCCCTCCGTTAGAGAGCGATATTGATAAGGACATGGAAGGGACAGCTTCAAGTGAGAACTCAGTGATCTTAGCTTGACAGATGCTGAAAAGACCAAACTTTACCAACAGAAGAGGAGTGAGATTAGTAAGAGTGCTTTTGACACTCAAAGTGTAGAACAGGCTGACTGAGCGACAGGTGAACATTTGAGCTCAGGTAAACTTACGATCGAGAATTGGCCATTTGGCATGTCTAACTCCTTTGGTAATTAACAGCTAATTTATCTGTGGATCTCATGCAGCTGTTTCTTAGAGGAAGAGAGAAACCTGTTGTGTAAAGAAGGCGTAATGGTGTCTGGTGTCTTTTCCCTCTGGTAGAGAGCGATGCTGACATGGACATGGAAGACAGCTTTGGAAAGCGAGAACTGGGTAAGGACCTGGTCACTTCCTCACTCTTTCAGCTCATTACAGTGCTGCTGGTACAGCTAACTGCAAGCTGGGCTTGGGCCTTTGTCTTCAGATGATGGGGGAATCAGGTCTCCCAGTCTGGCCCTCCGGCAACTCATGCTTTTCAATATACCTGAGCTGTTCTTGAGCTAATTCACTTGATTCTTCACTCGACTGAACCTGTTTAACACCTGAACCAATGAAGAGCCCTGTGAACCCTGCTGGTCTGGGCTCCAGGAGCAGCACTGCTGTGTTCACTGCACAGGAGCGCCTCCCAGAGGGAGACCAGACAGGAAGACTGGGAGGGGGTGTGAGGGGTGTCCTGGGGCACAGGGGACATAGAAATGAGAAACAGTCCAGAAAGAGGACAGGGGACAGCACCCTCAGGGTAAAACCTGCAGTTGATGTATATCTGCAACGTGTCTTCATTCCAGATGTGGAGGGAGAGTCATAGGAGTGGGCTGTCCTTCCAAGCGAGGGGCATCAGTCTGGGTGTAGATGAGCTCAGATCACTAAGAGTTTACATTATTCTGTGTTCCTTACAGAAGCTGCTGATGAGATGGGGTCATACGGGCTAAAGAAGAGGAGTGAGTTAGGTGAGTGCTGTTGAAACTCCAGACACAGAAGGGACTGACTGAGCGACAGGTGAACATAAGAACTCAAGCACAGTTACGAACGAGAGGCCTGTCAGCCTGTCTAACTCACTTGGTAGTTAGCAGCTGATGGATCAGAGGATCTCCTGCAGCTGTTTCTTGAAAAAAGCCCAATTCTTGGCTTCAACAATATGGTTGGCTACCCTGATCCATACTCCCTCAACCGTTTGTGTCAAGACATTGTCATGGTGTCTAATGCTGCTCCCCTCTGTTAGAGAGCAATACTGATATGGACATGGAAGGGGACAGCTTCAAGCGAGAACCCAGTGATCTTAGCTTGACAGATGCTGAAAAGACCAAACTTTACCAACAGAAGAGCAGTGAGATTAGTAAGAGTGCTTCTGACACTCAAAGTGTAGAACAGGCTGACTGAGCAACAGGTGAACATTTGAGCTCAGGTACACTTACGAATGAGAGTTGGCCATTTGGCATGTCTAACTCCTTTGGTAATTAACAGCTAATTGTTCTGTGGATCTCATGCAGCTGTTTCTTGGAGGAAGAGAGAAACCTGTTGTGTAAAGAAGGTGTAATGGTGTCTGGTGTCTTTTCCCTCTGGTAGAGATTGATGCTGACATGGACATGGATAAAGGTGATCGAAAGCGAGGACTGGGTAAGGACCTGTTCACTTCCTCACTCTTTCAGCTCATTACAGTGCTGCTGGTACAGCTAACTGCAACCTGGGCTTGGGCCTCTTTGTCCTTTCTTAAGCTGAGAGAAGGTCTTTGAGCACAATGAACGCTCCAGACAAAAAAGGTGAGCTCCACTGAGAAATGAGATTGTAAGAGTGCTTTTGAGACTCAAAGTGTAGAACAGGGTGACTGAGCGACAGGTGAACATTTGAGCTCAGAGACACTTACGATCGAGAGTTGGCCATTTGGCATGTCTAACTCCTTGGGTAATTAACAACTAATTGATCTGTGGATCTCATGCAGCTGTTTCTTAGAGGAAGAGAGAAACCTGTTGTGTAAAGAAGGTGTTATAGTGTCTGGTGTCTTTCCCTCTGGTAGAGATTGATGCTGACATGGACATGGATAAAGGTGATCGAAAGCGAGGACTGGGTAAGGACCTGTTCACTTCCTCACTCTTTCAGCTCATTACAGTGCTGCTGGTACAGCTAACTGCAAGCTGGGCTTGGGCCATTGTCTTCAGATGATGGGGGAATCAGGTCTCCCAGTCTGGCCCTCTGGGAACTCATGCTTTTCAATATACCTGAGCTGTTCTTGAGCTCATTCACTTGATTCTTCACTCGACTGAACCTGTTTAACACCTGAACCGATGAGGAGCCCTGTGAACCTTGCTGGTCTGGGCTCCAGGAGCAGCACTGCTGTGTTCACTGCACAGGAGCGCCTCCCAGAGGAAGACCAGACAGGAAGACTGGGAGGGGGTGTGAGGGGTGTCCTGGGGCACGGGGGACATAGGAATGAGAAACAGTCCAGTAAGAGGACAGGGGACAGCACCCTCAGGGCAAGACCTGGAGTTGATGTATCTCTGCAACGTGTCTTCATTCCAGATGTGGAAGGAGAGTCATAGGAGTGGGCTGTCCTTCCAAGCGAGGGGCATCAGTCTGGGTGTAGATGAGCTCAGATCACTAACAGTTTACATTATTCTGTGTTCCTTACAGAAGCTGCAGATGAGATGGGGTCATACGGGCATAAGAAGAGGAGTGAGTTAGGTGAGTGCTGTTGAAACTCCAGACACAGAAGGGACTGAATGAGCGACAGGTGAACATAAGAACTCAAGCACAGTTACGAACGAGAGGCCAGTCAGCCTGTCTAACTCACTTGGTAGTTAGCAGCTAATGGATCAGAGGATCTCCTGCAGCTGTTTCTTGAAAAAAGCCCAATTCTTGGCTTCAACAATATGGTTGGCTAACGTGATCAATACTCCCTCAACCCTTTGTGTCAAGACATTGTCATGGTGTCTAAAGCTGCTCCCCTCCGTTAGAGAGCGATACTGATATGGATATGGAAGGGACAGCTTCAAGCGAGAACTCAGTGATCTTAGCTTGACAGATGCTGAAAAGACCAAACTTTACCAACAGAAGAGGAGTGAGATTAGTAAGAGTGCTTTTGACACTCAAAGTGTAGAACAGGGTGACTGAGCGACAGGTGAACATTTGAGCTCAGAGACACTTACGATCGAGAGTTGGCCATTTGGCATGTCTAACTCCTTTGGTAATTAACAGCTACTTGATCTGTGGATCTCATGCAGCTGTTTCTTGGAGGAAGAGAGAAACCTGTTGTGTAAAGAAGGTGTAATGCTGTCTGGTGTCTTTCCCTCTGGTAGAGAGTGATGCTGACATGGACATGGAAGACAGCTTTGGAAAGCGAGGACTGGGTAAGGACCTGGTCACTTCCTCACTCTTTCAGCTCATTACAGCGCTGCTGGTACAGCTAACTGCAAGCTGGGCTTGGGCTTTTGTCTTCAGATGATGGAGGAATCAGGTCTCCCAGTCTGGCCCTCTGGCAACTCATCCTTTCCAATATACCTGAGCTGTTCATGAGCTAATTCACTTGATTCTTCACTCGACTGAACCTGTTTAACACCTGAACCGATGAAGAGCCCTGTGAACCCTGCTGGTCTGGGCTCCAGGAGCAGCACTGCTGTGTTCACTGCACAGGAGCGCCTCCCAGAGGAAGACCAGACAGGAAGACTGGGAGGGGGTGTGAGGGGTGTCCTGGGGCACGGGGGACATAGGAATGAGAAACAGTCCAGTAAGAGGACAGGGGACAGCACCCTCAGGGCAAGACCTGGAGTTGATGTATCTCTGCAACGTGTCTTCATTCCAGATGTGGAGAGAGAGTCATAGGAGTGGGCTGTCCTTCCAAGCGAGGGGCATCAGTCTGGGTGTAGATGAGCTCAGATCACTAACAGTTTACATTATTCTGTGTTCCTTACAGATCAGATAGAGTCATACAGGCCTAATAAGAGGAGTGAGTTAGGTGAGTGCCGTCGAAACTCCAGACACAGAAGGGACTGACTGAGCGACAGGTGAACATAAGAACTCAAGCACAGTTACGAACGACAGGCCAGTCAGCCTGTTTAACTCACTTGGTTGTTAGCAGCTGATTGATCAGAGGATCTCCTGCAGCTGTTTCTTGAAAAAAGCCCAATTCTTGGCTTCAACAATATGGTTGGCTAACATGATCCATACTCCCTCAACCCTTTGTGTCAAGACATTGTCATGGTGTCTAATGCTGCTCCCCTCCATTAGAGAGCGATATTGATAAGGACATAGAAGGGGACAGCTTCAAGCGAGAACTCAGGGATCTTAGCTTGACAATTGATCTGTGGATCTCATGCAGCTGTTTCTTGCAGGAAGAGAGAAACCTGTTGTGTAAAGAAGGTGTAATGGTGTCTGGTGTCTTTCCCTCTGGTAGAGATTGATGCTGACATGGACATGGATAAAGGTGATCGAAAGCGAGGACTGGGTAAGGACCTGTTCACTTCCTCACTCTTTCAGCTCATTACAGTGCTGCTGGTACAGCTAACTGCAAGCTGGGCTTGGGCCTCTTTGTCCTTTTTTAAGCTGAGAGAAGGTCTTTGAGCACAATGAACGCTCCAGACAAAAAAGGTGAGCTCCACTGAGAAATGAGATTGTAAGAGTGCTTTTGAGACTCAAAGTGTAGAACAGGGTGACTGAGCGACAGGTGAACATTTGAGCTCAGAGACACTTACGATCGAGAGTTGGCCATTTGGCATGTCTAACTCCTTGGGTAATTAACAACTAATTGATCTGTGGATCTCATGCAGCTGTTTCTTAGAGGAAGAGAGAAACCTGTTGTGTAAAGAAGGTGTTATAGTGTCTGGTGTCTTTCCCTCTGGTAGAGATCGATGCTGACATGGACATGGATAAAGGTTATCGAAAGCGAGAACTGGGTAAGGACCTGTTCACTTCCTCACTCTTTCAGCTCATTACAGTGCTGCTGGTACAGCTAACTGCAAGCTGGGCTTGGGCCATTGTCTTCAGATGATGGGGGAATCAGGTCTCCCAGTCTGGCCCTCTGGGAACTCATGCTTTTCAATATACCTGAGCTGTTCTTGAGCTCATTCACTTGATTCTTCACTCGACTGAACCTGTTTAACACCTGAACCGATGAGGAGCCCTGTGAACCTTGCTGGTCTGGGCTCCAGGAGCAGCACTGCTGTGTTCACTGCACAGGAGCGCCTCCCAGAGGAAGACCAGACAGGAAGACTGGGAGGGGGTGTGAGGGGTGTCCTGGGGCACGGGGGACATAGGAATGAGAAACAGTCCAGTAAGAGGACAGGGGACAGCACCCTCAGGGCAAGACCTGGAGTTGATGTATCTCTGCAACGTGTCTTCATTCCAGATGTGGAAGGAGAGTCATAGGATTGGGCTGTTCTTCCAAGCTAGGGGCATCAGTCTGGGTGTAGATGAGCTCAGATCACTAACAGTTTACATTATTCTGTGTTCCTTACAGATCAGATAGAGTCATACAGGCCTAATAAGAGGAGTGAGTTAGGTGAGTGCTGTTGAAACTCCAGACACAGAAGGGACTGAATGAGCGACAGGTGAACATAAGAACTCAAGCACAGTTACGAACGAGAAGCCAGTCAGCCTGTCTAACTCACTTGGTAGTTAGCAGCTGATGGATCAGAGGATCTCCTGCAGCTGTTTCTTGAAAAAAGCCCAATTCTTGGCTTCAACAATATGGCTGGCTACCCTGATCCATACTCCCTCAACCCTTTGTGTCAAGACATTGTCATGGTGTCTAATGCTGCTCCCCTCCGTTAGAGAGCGATACTGATATGGACATGGAAGGGGACAGCTTCAAGCGAGAACTCAGGGATCTTAGCTTGACAATTGATCTGTGGATCTCATGCAGCTGTTTCTTGGAGGAAGCACAACCTATTGTGTAAAGAAGGTGTAATGGTGTCTGGTGTCTTTCCCTCTGGTAGAGATCGATGCTGACATGGACATGGATAAAGGTGATCGAAAGCGAGGACTGGGTAAGGACCTGTTCACTTCCACACTCTTTCAGCTCATTACAGTGCTGCTGGTTCAAGTAACTGCAACCTGGGCTTGGGCCTCTTTGTCCTTTTTTCAGCTGAGAGAAGGTCTTTGAGCACAATGAACACTCCAGACAAAAAAGGTGAACTCCACTGAGAAATGAGATTGTAAGAGTGCTTTTGAGACTCAAAGTGTAGAACAGGGTGACTGAGCGACAGGTGAACATTTGAGCTCAGGGACACTTACGAACGAGAGTTGGCCAATTGGCATGTCTAACTCCTTTGGTAATAAACAGCTAATTGATCTGTGGATCTCTTGCAGCTGTTTCTTGGAGGAAGAGAGAAACCTGTTGTGTAAAGAAGGTGTAATGGTGTCTGGTGTCTTTCCCTCTGGTAGAGATCGATGCTGACATGGACATGGATAAAGGTTATCGAAAGCGAGGACTGGGTAAGGACCTGTTCACTTCCTCACTCTTTCAGCTCATTACAGTGCTGCTGGTACAGCTAACTGCAACCTGGGCTTGGGCCTCTTTGTCCTTTTTTCAGATGAGAGCAGCTCTTTGAGCACAATGAACGCTCCAGACAAGAAAGGTGAGCTCCACTGAAGACCTGACTCTCTCTGGAGTGTGGAGGAGTCTGTAGTGCAGTAGAGCTATACAGTTTTTGGCTGTGCATCTTCCCTTTCATATTTAACAGCTGCTTTTAGTTGAGTTTTGCACTTGTTTCATCTATTAGGGAAGGAGGAACAGCAGCATCTCTAATTGAATGTCTTTCTGTCTTGCAGGAGGTTACTGCATCAATTGTAAGTACTGAAATTACTTATCCAAAGTGGCCTCATCCCTCTGTTGTGCAAATGATCACATCAGAGTGATGTACGAAGTGTTGTCCTAAGCAAGTGACTGTTATGCTGCAGAGCAGCAATTAGCAAAAGGATGGACCCTATGCTGTCAGGGTATCATAGTACATTTAAGCAACAGGGAAATCCAAGGTCATCATGAAAGACTAGCAAAAGGGGTCAAGCAGCCAAAAAACTTTCCATAAAAGGCCTCACAGTAATGAGTGTGTAACTCACAAAGTCTGAATCAATACTGAACACTGAATGAACAGGGAGCAGGGTTTAAATAGGCGATAACGAGGTGTGGTTAACCCACGCCTCCACAGAGTGGATGAAGTACTTGCTCTTGGTTGGGGATGTTGGAACTGTAACAGTGATGACCTAGACCTCAATGTCTATCAACAGTTCTGAGTGGGTCTGAGAGAGAATGGCAGAAATATAGTTAACTTCACTGTCTTTGTGACTTTCAGTCATAGCCTTCGTAGTTTATCAGTGGAAAACTATGCACAACCATGTTCTCCTTTAAACTGCAATTGGTAGTTATCACTGAAGGGGAGACTTGATTGTGTGGTGGTCCTGTCTATGTCAGTCACACTGTTAACACAGTATCTTCTCCTTCCCTTCCTAAAGATTACTGGGGCTATTCCTGTACCCGCAGTGAGTATACTGTTGTTTTTTTACAAATTCCCACGACTATACCAAGACTAAATGGATGAACAGTTTCAAAACTTTGAATCCCATCTCTTAAAACCTTTCATTTCTTATTTCATGTTTGAATTTCTCACACAATGCTGTCTCTCTAATTGTCTTTTTTTGCCCCTCAACAGGAATTAGATGCTATCGGAGATGTAAGTATTCCCTTCTGTATTTCTGTGCTTTGTACTGTTTTAATAAAGAGACGTATTTCTATGGTTTCTAAACTATGATGAGAAAATTTCATGAAAAGAAAATGCTGGGGCACTGTCCTACACAGGAAATGTAAAGAATATGACCCTTTCCAAACCTTGCTAAAAGTAGAGTTTAGTTCACACCAGCTGACATTTCTGCTTGTTTCTATAATTATAAAAACCTCAAAAAATTTTCACATCCAAACTGTGTTAGTGATCCACACAAACGTATGTCTGTTTTGATCAAAATAAACCAGACTGACCCTCTGCTTCTCTTTTTCTTTAGGGAATTACAACTGTAAGTATGGAGATCCAGACTCAGCATCTGCTTCTTTCTTTTTCACTCCCTCACAATGAAGGATTTCACTGTCAACCAATGATTAAACTAAATCCACCAGCATACAACAACTGACACAAAAAATACACTGATACACGTTCCAGTGTCTTGAATCTGGCTTGAGTTTTCACTCAGTGCAAGGACTGTGTTAATAGTTATGAGGCTTGCACCGCTCAGCTAGTGATGTCTGCAGTTTAGAGGCTGGAGTAATTCATGAAATTCTTACTATGGTGCATGCTGTAGTGGAACAAGCTGTACCAACTGTTTGAGTGGAATGAAATAAGTGGAGTTATTTCAGTAGTGGTGTTTGTGCACAGATGAATAGACATTGGGAGTAAACGTCACTAAACCATGGTTATATTATCGACAGA
This sequence comes from Lepisosteus oculatus, assembly GCF_040954835.1. Classification (NCBI taxonomy): domain Eukaryota; kingdom Metazoa; phylum Chordata; class Actinopteri; order Semionotiformes; family Lepisosteidae; genus Lepisosteus; species Lepisosteus oculatus. The sequence goes on along the minus strand of NC_090700.1, from coordinate 4,291,626 downwards.
TGTACAGATCAGTATACCACAATGCAGGGTCATTTCTCAGTTTTCAGGAAGATAAAGGAGGTTTTTTTCACCAAGAACCTATGCTGCATGCAGGGAGGGTGCAATGCTTAATGTACAAATTGTATCACACTAATAAAGTTGCATATTTTTTAACATAGAAATAATAATCACACAATTAATGAGTATTACATGTAATTCTTCTCTCAATTATTCCGTTGAGAAGTTTCAGTAACATTTAGATTTTAGATTTACTATTTAACCAAAAATGTTTGTGTCCCGAACAGACTACCATCGCCGGAGGACCTGCCTCGTCAGTAAGTCTGTCTTTTAAGTCTTGCCTCTAATGATTGACTAGATGTCACAGACTTGTCACACTGTTTAGGATTTTCCCATCTGTCCCAGCAGTTCTCTGTTCTCAAAGCATCCCTGTTTTTTAGCTCTGTGAGACCTCTTTTTAAATCTAATGTTTTTTTAACGTAAGTGATTCCTTATATGTTTGTAGAATAATTTTAGACCTCTAACTGGAGAAAAGGGAGGTTTGTGATTTCTCTAGCTGACCTCCTCTCAGTCCTTTCTTCTTGTCCTCTTTCCTTGCAGGGAGAAGGAAATGTGGTGAGTAAACTTCTGGATCGCTGTTGATCTGGGATGGTCTACCTCTGGTGCTGAAGAGCTGCAGGGTCATGGGGTTTTCATTCCAGATGAGATGTGAATCAGTGCACTGAGCCAGCTGTCTGCATCATTAGTGAATGTCCGCCATATTGCTGCTCATGTAAAGCCCCCTGCAATCCCAGGCAGCACTGGAGCAAACTCTAGGGAACAGGCCCAGATTCCTGGCCTAATGGACACTAACAGCAAGCTTAGTGATGAAATCTCAGGAGCTCTCCCACAGCTGGTGATGACTGGAACTACTGAGAGGTGGTGAACTGGGATACACTGGAGATAGTGAGGGGGATTGAACAGAACTGGGATACACTGGAGATAGAGAGGGGGATTGAACAGAGCTGGGATACACTGGAGATAGAGAGGGGGATTGAACAGAGGTGGGATACACTGGAGATAGAGAGGGGGATTGAACAGAACTGGGATACACTGGAGATAGTGAGGGGGATTGAACAGAGCTGGGATACACTGGAGATAGAGAGGGGGATTGAACAGAGCTGGGATACACTGGAGATAGAGAGGGGGATTGAGCAGAGCTGGGATACACTGGAGATAGTGAGGGGGATTGAACAGAGCTGGGATACACTGGAGATAGTGAAGATTATCGATCAGAGTTGTTATATGCTGGGGATATGCTGGAAATCTCTGTGAACAAAGGAAATCTTGTGTGACTTTTCTATCCAGAAGGTGGGGACACATAAGAACAGAGAGATGACAGGTGTACAGTATATTAGGTCATGTAACTAACTTCAGTCTCACTTTCTCTTCTCTGCAGTTCGTCACATTTGTTACCGTCGTAAGTACAGAAATTTATCTTGACTATCTTCTTGCCTCTTTACCGTGTAAATAGAAAACTATTCATAAAGGCTTTTAGGCACTTTATAAATTGAACTTTTCTGTGAGCACTGCTTATCTAACTCCATTGTCACTTGTCTTCCACTCTAGGTTACAGAAGATGCAGATGTGAGTAGTTTTTTTACTCTTCTTTATGATAAAGTGAAATGACAGTAAAAGATGAACAAACTCTTATGTTTTCTGCCTTCTGTTTTGCAGTTTTCTTCTGGGGATGCAGATACTGTAAGTATTTCCATCCTTTACTGAAGATGAAGTGATATAATTCTCTGCAGTGCTGTTCTGTCAGATGAGCTGGAAATGCTGGTGTCGTGTCATCTTAAGAAGAGCAGCTCTTGATATTAATGGTTCTTTGTGTTTCAGACACTAGAAGCTACTACTGCAATTCCTGCTCTGTCAGATATTTCTGGAGGAATTAATAAGAGATTTAAAGCTCTGCCTGAGACGGTGAAGATGAATGCAACCGGAACTCAGAGACCTTTCCTACTAATGCTTTCTGCTTAGCGGTGTGCAGGCTGTTAGCGTGAGAACATCACCATCATCTTCTTGTGTAACACGTGCCTGCTTCTGTCCACCTGGCACAGCCTCTGAGCAGAGACCTGTGTCTTAATACTACAGATGATAGAACTAACTATGTCGGTGTCTTTGCAATCATGTGGGGAGCCAATTAAGTTCAGCTTTGGGGCAATAGGAAATGTGATGGTCTGATGAACACCTAGAACTAGCCTGCCTCAGTCTTGAACTATTGTTTTGCCATCCAGCACCTCCAACACTGATATTACAGGGGCTAAAAACAGCTCCCATCAAGCACACAGTGATCTTTTTAATCACCATCTGCTACCACACACTTCAGACAGTTAAAACGCTGATTTATAATGTTCAGAATGTACCTCCAGGCTCCAATAAAGACAAACCTAACATTTCCTGCACCATGTTTCATCTGCCATGCCAGTTTCATAATTTCTTTTTATAATCCATCCTCTGTTAAATGGAAAATCAATAAATAATTAGCATCAACTTCTTGTTCTCTGGATCTTTCTTCATGAAAAACTGTAACTACTTTGGTTGTTTATCTGCTTTCATTCATGGACTCCTAACAACAAAAATTGGGCTTCAAGTCTGCTCTCCTCAGATCTCAGAAGCTCAGCAAGGCTGGGTCTGGTCAGTACTGGGATAGGAGACCTCTGAGGAAAATGGGGTTGCTGCTGGTGTTTGTGGACCAGTAGGTGGTGCTCTTCCATCTGGACAAGAATTTCCAAACCAATAATGGTCTATCGGGTCAGATGTAAAACCGAAATCCGGACTTCATTGTCATTTAAGATGCCATGATAAAGTTTGGAACAATGGTTTAACTCTGGTCTCCTGGCTAATTCTGCTCTGGGTTCTGACTGCAATCTGACTTCCCCAAAGATACTCAGTGAAACAGTCCATCAGTGAAACAGTGTCTCACTTTTTCTACTGTGCAGAAAACATTCTTTGACTTCCCCGGACAATCATCCGATGGGGGAGGGTGAGTGCTGTCGAGTTTGTCGACTCATGGCAACCGTATGGATAGTCCCCCATTACTATTCATAGAGTTTTCATGGCAGGACATGGAAGAGGATCTGGGGACAGGACCCGAAAGAACAGACTTAGTCTGAGTGTGTTATTAGAGATGTATTCTGTCGGTTCAGACACCACTGGAATAAACAGTTTTTCTTCTTTTAGAGATGGATTTTCATGATGGGCTCTAGTTCCAATGCTGCACAGTGAGATGCACAGCGATGTAAAAGTGATGTTGCAAGCAAGTACAACCCCATAGCCAAAACACACAAGGTCATGAAATCATTTCCAGCTCTTCACTGTGCCCTGGGAGTATACAGGAATGTACACCCATCTAAGAAAGATAAGAGTACAAACACAATGAAGAAAACTTTAAAGTCAGGCAGAACAGATGCGAAAGGTAACGAAAGGTAACCTCGTGAGAACTAATATGACTACGGGAAGCTGGAGAGTGGAGGTGTGTCTTCGAGCTGAGATGAGAGAGAAGTGTCTCTCGTGTGCTGGGGAATAGCTGCAGCGCACAGGTGTGATACACCTGAAGGATACACTTCTTTCAGGCAGAAGGGCAAGATCTCGATGGAAGCCCAGGGAGCCTCAAGACTTCATGGGACTGCAGGTACAGGACGGAGGATGGAGATGGCAGAGGTGAGCGGGACTGGTGGACGGTGGAGGAAGACAGCAGACGAAGAGAAGTGCCACTGGGAAGCATGTCAAAGCCAGCTGGGGCCGCCTGTGCAGAAGGCCCAGGCAGGTGAGGCTGTGGTCGGTCCGTTGGCTCCAGGATCGGCCCAGCACTGAACTGCACTGCAGTCTCCATCTGTACTTCTGAGATTCATTTCAAATTACGCCCCCTTCTGCACCGGAGCGGTACTGCATCCGGTCTCGGAATTCCTGAAGCGGGACAGGCACCTGCCTCCTCTTCCAGCCCCTTTCCTACAAAAGCCAGACGCTCCCACCATTCCAGGCTCAGCTTTGGGAGATGGACATCCGGAAGCCCGCCTACCAGCGAGGCCAGGAGTGGCACGACGTCATAGGCGTCGCAACGGCGAGGTGCCTGGCCCCTTTACTCCTTCTTCCCCCTCCACATCCTTCACCGGATCCCACGCCGGCTTTTTTGTTTTTTTTTTCGTCTGTCTTGGGTGGAATACCCGGCTCTGGACTTTTGCTCCCACTCAGGATTTCTCTACGGACTCAATTAGGACTGTCGCATGGACCACGCCCCCCCGCGCACCAGCGCACCTCCGACACGCCCCCCTGTTCATCTACCAGCCAGCCCCGATCCTAGACTTTTTTCCCCGTAGGAACAAGTAATAGGTTTCACGAGGAATGACGGCAGCCGAAAGCTTGGGAGAAATTAGAATCATTTATTGTGATGTGGAGATTTGGCGTAACCCGCTTGGCTGAGGGCCAACCTCCCGGCCGTTGGACGGGGAGGATAGGACCCCCATGCGACCAATGGGGTAGCTGCAAAGGTGGAGAGGGGGTGGAGGAGGGATGCAGAAAACGAACGAGGAAGAGGAGAGGGTGAAGTTTGATATATATGGAGACCGGTTGCTTACGTCGGGATTAGTGAGAACTGTGGCAGCTGTGTCGAATGAGCTCGGCTGCTTTCACTCCTCCCGAACTTTCATTAAAAACTCCATTTATTCCCTGCTGAAAAAAAGACGAAAGAAAACACAACGTTTCGGCCGTGGAGCCTTCTTCAGGTGTGAGAGAGACAGGGCAGTAGGCAAAGGTAAAGTAGCGGGAGAACAAAGGTTGGGAGGGAGGAGGAGCGAGAGGCGGGAGCAGGGGACAGAAAGAGAGGCCAATCAAGAGGTGTGAAGTCAGAATGGGTGCAGAGAGGTGTGAAATGAAACTTCCAATGAATGGAGAAAATTTAAAAGAACAGTAATCTGTCGTTAAGAGAAGGGGGAAGGTGTGATCCTAGCTGCAGGATAACTTTGGTTTCGGTGGTCTTTCAGAAAACAGACGGAGAGATTAGAGTGGTCGTGGCCGTCGGAGGTGAAATGGGAAACAATGGGCTTGGAGAGATCTTTAATCTTCACAGCCCTTCACTCTTTTTTCCCCCCGTGTCTGTTTCACTCCCTTCGGGATTCTGCCATCTGCACAGGGACCTGAAAAACGCTTTGTGACGCACCGTCTCCCAGGGTTCAGACTCACAGCCGGGTTTTTGGAACTGAATGGAGGCCAGAGGCCAAAGGTCACAACAACGTGTCTGCAGATGGACCTGCCACTTCACTGATGAATCCAGAGAGAAGCCGCTGAAGCCGATCATCAGGAGTTTGAATTTAATTCTGACAAAATTCATAGGCAATGACCAGAAAGAAGGCTAAACTCCATGATTTGTATTTTATTATTAAAGTTGTCAAAAAAGCTAACATATAAAATAGCAAGGCCTCAGGCCACATACCTTTCAGAGGTTATTAACAGTGGGAAGGAAAAATGTGAGAAATATCGATCAGCATAGGAATTAACTCCAAATCCCAACCGAACACGCACAGGAAGGCATATTACTGCAATAACGAGCCACGAGATGGCGCTGTAGGACTGTTATAGGAGGCGCTAATAGAGCCTTTGTTCTGAACATGAGCGGCTGAAATTTCAGAAAATAAAAGAAATTCGTTTTGGATACAAGTACATCACTCAAAAGTCTATAAGAGCCTAGTAAAGACTCTTTACTCATAATTAAGCACCATAAATGACTGAAAAAGCACAGCACTCTGAACAGATGAGGTCTCAGGGTGAACAGTTGCCAGAAGACTGAGTGATTCCCGACTCTGGTTACTGATCAGTTCTTACAAAGTCTATCTCTTCCCTGATATCTTTTGATCTCGGTGCAGATACACTCATCATACATAAGCTGATGCAAAGTGTTTCAGAATAAATCTCTTATCAACATCCACAACTTTATGAAGCCAGCTGGTAACTGCAGATAAGATCAAAGCATCACCATGTGTATGAATTAATGAATTAAGTGCAACAAACACTTATTTCTAAAAAGACATTTTAAAAATAAGAAGTAAAAAGGCTGGACTTACATTGGGTCGTAACTAGACAGGAAGAGAAGTAAAAACTGAGTCAGAAATGTTGGTAATGTTTGATTATGATTTCTGAATTTCTGAACATATTTAGTTTTATCTGTACTTACAGCGGACTTGCTCATTTACAATGGTTTCTTCAGCAATTTTAGCTAAAAGAAGAAATAGATATTTAGTTCATAGTAGAACTAATAACTTTCTAGAAAAGCATTAGAGTCAGTGACAATGTTCTGAAAAAGGAAATTAGCACCCACAGGTAATGACACTGAATTAACAAGGCTTCACATTAGGTTAACGGCGATCTGCTTGTAGACGCTGCACTCAGACTGACAACACTCTTTCAGGTTGCTTTGCTTCTGACCTGTTATGAACGAGAGCGATGGCTACAGCATCCAATCCATGGAAACACGGGCTAGGTCGTGCGATGGTCAGCACTGCTGATTCACAGCTCCAGCATTCGGAGTTTGAGTCTAGCTTGGGACACCTGTCTGTGTGGAGTTTGCAGGTTGTGTGCTCTACCCATGTTTATACAGGTGTTCTACAGGTGCTCTCATTTCCTGTCTCAAAGGGAATAGGTAGTTTTCCTGGCCCTACATGTTTCCCTCCAAGTGATTTTTCATCTGGAGATTTGATTTAGTATAATTAGCACTGACCTGTGACCCTTCTGACACAAATAGAATACACTGCTTTGGAAAAGTATTGTCCCTTCCAGTGATATCCCATGTTGTTGAGACATTAAATATGTATATACAACTTTTTTGTAGATGTTTGGTTTTTAATTAAAAACTGAATGTTCAAACTGAACACATGTGGAGAAAGTGTCCAGGAGTAAAAGATGGCCTGTATGGCAGACAGGCAAGGATGGGGAGACTTTACTGACAAATGCCCATCTCAAATCCAGCTGGTAGTTTGCAACAAAGCATGTACTGTATGTGATACTGCAAACATGTGGTTCATCCAAACAGCTTAATACAAAGCATGTGTAATTCTCTTCACTGGATTTCATAGTTACTGTAACTTCAACAACACCTCAGGTGACTAGTCCCTGCTCTCTGATGAGGACAATGATTAATTGTGAAGGGGTGTGTTTTGCATGTATAAGATCAGAGACATGAATTCTTCAGAAACGAAGATGATCAGATTGCCTCTGTTGATAATGTTACACTGAAAACATTAACAGTTAAACTACTTGTGCATCTGATTTGCCTACTTTTGTCCACGTAGGCAGTGCTGGGCAGTGGAGCTGTCCAGGAGCTCTATAAAACTCTGTCCAGATCCTCAGAGCTGCAGACACAGAGACACAGGCACAGTGCTCTGAGACCATGAAGACCTTCACTGCCATCGCCCTCCTCCTCTGCCTGGGAGCTGCAGCTGGTGAGAAACATTGGCATCTGTCTTTGGGGGTCCTCTGCTCCCCTTTTTCTTCTCTGTCACAGCTCTGCCTGTCCTGTCCTGCTGGGTTGTCACCTGTTTTAGAGGGCTGCGCTTCTGTCTGCTCACCCTGCAGCTATCACCTTGTGACCTCTGTCTCCTCTCCCTGTGTCTTCTCTTCTCTTCTCTTTCCTTTTCTTTCTGCTCCTCCCTCACTTTGTGTGTCCCTCTCCCTGTCTCTCTCTCTCTGACTCTCTGCCTCTCTTTCTCGCCATGCAGGTGCTGCAGTCCTTGATGAGGGGACCTTTAACAAGGAGGATGCCAGGAAGAGAGGACTGGGTGAGTGTATTATTACATCTGTGGTTCTGTCTGCTAGCCTCTATTTTATTGAACTGAGAAAGGAATTGTGATTTAGATGAAAATTAGCTGCAGACCTGTTTATACACCGGGTTGTTTCACTAGCTGAGCAATCCGAGGGAAGCTCTTTGCTCCAGTGTGCAACAGTAATGTCTCTTCAGGGATCTGATCCCAGAACAACTAATCCATGATGTTTTGCCTACTCATTCAGAGAATTTACAAAGCTCATTACCTTTATACTGATTAATACCCTATTTACACCAGTGTGCTGGCTCAGATGTTCAGGGCTAGTGCTGAGAACGGCTTCATTATCTTTTGTGTCCCAGCTCCTCACTCTTTGCTGTGTCTCTCCTTCCTGCAGAGGACAGTGAGCTGCTGGAGAACGCTGCTGACTTTGAGGACTACAGCGATTTCAGTACGTACACCTGCCACTGTTCTGGAAAAACTGCCTTGGATTACTGGGGACACACACCCACTGACTAAGAGTGTTCAAACTCCTGGCATTTATTTCCACTTCTCCACATTTGCACGGTTTCACATTAGATGTGCTCACATCTCTAAAATTCATTCTATTGTTCTGTATTCTTTACACACACTGATGAGAGCCTGTATGCACAAGCAAAGAGGAGTGAGATAGGTGATAGTGGTGACAGTGATGTCTGGCCTGAGACAGCAGGTCAGTGTGTGAGTGAATGAGTCACACATGCTGCAGGCTCAATGTTACATGTGTGGGGAAAGCAGGGGGAATCAGGTCTCCCAGTCTGGCCCTCTGGCAACTCATGCTTTCCAATATACCTGAGCTGTTCTTGAGCTAATTCACTTGATTCTTCACTCGACTGAACCTGTTTAACACCTGAACCGATGAAGAGCCCTGTGAACCCTGCTGGTCTGGGCTCCAGGAGCAGCACTGCTGTGTTCACTGCACAGGAGCGCCTCCCAGAGGGAGACCAGACAGGAGGACTGGGAGGGGGTGTGAGGGGTGTCCTGGGGCACGGGGGACATAGGAATGAGAAACAGTCCAGTAAGAGGACAGGGGACAGCACCCTCAGGGCAAGACCTGGAGTTGATGTATCTCTGCAACGTGTCTTCATTCCAGATGTGGAGGGAGAGTCATAGGAGTGGGCTGTCCTTCCAAGCGAGGGGCATCAGTCTGGGTGTAGATGAGCTCAGATCACTAACAGTTTACATTATTCTGTGTTCCTTACAGAAGCTGCAGATGAGATGGGGTCATACGGGAATAAGAAGAGGAGTGAGTTAGGTGAGTGGTGCTGAAACTCCAGACACAGAAGGGACTGACTGAGCGACAGGTGAACATAAGAACTCAAGCACAGTTACGAACGAGAGGCCAGTCAGCCTGTCTAACTCACTTGGTAGTTAGCAGCTGATGGATCAGAGGATCTCCTGCAGCTGTTTCTTGAAAAAAGCCCAATTCTTGGCTTCAACAATATGGTTGGCTAACGTGATCCATACTCCCTCAACCCTTTGTGTCAAGACATTGTCATGCTGTCTAATCCTGCTCCCCTCCGTTAGAGAGCGATATTGATAAGGACATGGAAGGGACAGCTTCAAGTGAGAACTCAGTGATCTTAGCTTGACAGATGCTGAAAAGACCAAACTTTACCAACAGAAGAGGAGTGAGATTAGTAAGAGTGCTTTTGACACTCAAAGTGTAGAACAGGCTGACTGAGCAACAGGTGAACATTTGAGCTCAGGTACACTTACGATCGAGAATTGGCCATTTGGCATGTCTAACTCCTTTGGTAATTAACAGCTAATTTATCTGTGGATCTCATGCAGCTGTTTCTTAGAGGAAGAGAGAAACCTGTTGTGTAAAGAAGGCGTAATGGTGTCTGGTGTCTTTTCCCTCTGGTAGAGAGCGATGCTGACATGGACATGGAAGACAGCTTTGGAAAGCGAGAACTGGGTAAGGACCTGGTCACTTCCTCACTCTTTCAGCTCATTACAGTGCTGCTGGTACAGCTAACTGCAAGCTGGGCTTGGGCCTTTGTCTTCAGATGATGGGGGAATCAGGTCTCCCAGTCTGGCCCTCCGGCAACTCATGCTTTTCAATATACCTGAGCTGTTCTTGAGCTAATTCACTTGATTCTTCACTCGACTGAACCTGTTTAACACCTGAACCGATGAAGAGCCCTGTGAACCCTGCTGGTCTGGGCTCCAGGAGCAGCACTGCTGTGTTCACTGAACAGGAGCGCCTCCCAGAGGAAGACCAGACGGGAAGACTGGGAGGGGGTGTGAGGGGTGTCCTGGGGCACAGGGGACATAGGAATGAGAAACAGTCCAGTAAAAGGACAGGGGACAGCAGCCAGGGAGCAAGACCTGGAGTTGATGTATCTCTGCAACGTGTCTTCATTCCAGATGTGGAGGGAGAGTCATAGGAGTGGGCTGTCCTTCCAAGCGAGGGGCATCAGTCTGGGTGTAGATGAGCTCAGATCACTAACAGTTTACATTATTCTGTGTTCCTTACAGAAGCTGCAGATGAGATGGGGTCATACGGGAATAAGAAGAGGAGTGAGTTAGGTGAGTGGTGCTGAAACTCCAGACACAGAAGGGACTGACTGAGCGACAGGTGAACATAAGAACTCAAGCACAGTTATAAACGACAGGCCAGTCAGCCTGTCTAACTCACTTGGTAGTTAGCAGCTAATGGATCAGAGGATCTCCTGCAGCTGTTTCTTGAAAAAAGCCCAATTCTTGGCTTCAACAATATGGTTGGCTATACTCCCACAACCCTTTGTGTCAAGACATTGTCATGGTGTCTAATCCTGCTCCCCTCCCTTAGAGATCGATGCTGACATGGACATGGAAGACAGCTTTGGAAAGCGAGGACTGGGTAAGGACCTGTTCACTTCCTCACTCTTTCAGCTCATTACAGTGCTGCTGGTACAGCTAACTGAAACCTGGGCTTGGGCCTCTTTGTCCTTTTTTCAGATGAGAGAAGGTCTTTGAGCACAATGAACGCTCCAGACAAGAAAGGTGAGCTCCACTGAGAAATGAGATTGTAAGAGTGCTTTTGAGACTCAAAGTGTAGAACAGGCTGACTGAGCGACAGGTGAACATTTGAGCTCAGGGACACTTATGAACGAGAGTTGGCCATTTGGCATGTCTAACTCCTTTGGTAATTAACAGCTAATTGATCTGTGGATCTCATGCAGCTGTTTCTTGGAGGATGAGAGAAACCTGTTGTGTAAAGAAGGTGTAATGGTGTCTGGTGTCTTTTCCCTCTGGTAGAGATCGATGCAGACATGGACATGGAAGACAGCTTTGGAAAGCGAGGACTGGGTAAGGACCTGTTCACTTCCTCACTCTTTCAGCTCCTTACAGTGCTGCTGGTACAGCTAACTGAAACCTGGGCTTGGGCCTCTTTGTCCTTTTTTCAGATGAGAGCAGCTCTTTGAGCACAATGAACGCTCCAGACAAGAAAGGTGAGCTCCACTGAAGGCCTGACTTCTGGTGCAGAGTGTGGAGGAGTCTGTAGTGCAGTAGAGCTATACAGTTTTTAGCTGTGCATCTTCCCTTTCATATTTAACAGCTGCTTTTAGTTGAGTTTTGCACTTGTTTCATCTATTAGGGAAGGAGGAACAGCAGCATGTGTAATTGAATGTCTTTCTGTCTTGCAGGAGGTTACTGCATCAATTGTAAGTACTGAAATTACTTATCCAAAGTGGCCTCATCCCTCAGTTGTGCAAATGATCACATCAGAGTGATGTACGAAGTGTTGTCCTAAGCAAGTGACTGTTACGCTGCAGAACAGCAATTAGCAAAAGGATAGACCCTATGCTGTCAGCGTATCATAGTACATTTAAGCAACAGGGAAATCCAAGGTCATCATGAAAGACTAGCAAATGGGGTCAAGAAGCCAAAAAACTAGGAGAAACTTTGCAAAAGGAGTCCAAGACAATTTCCAAAAATCAGAATCAAAAGGGTAGCCAAAAGTCCAAAACCCAGGAAGGATTCCAGAAAAGGTATCCCAGTAGTGTGTGTAACTCACAAAGTCTGAATCAATACTGAACACTGAATGAACAGGGAGCAGGGTTTAAATAGGCGATAACGAGGTGTGGTTAACCCACGCCTCCCCAGAGTGGATGAAGTACTTGCTCTTGGTTGGGGATGTTGGAACTGTAACAGTGATGACCTAGACCTTAATGTCTATCAACAGTTCTGAGTGGGTCTGAGAGAGAATGGCAGAAATATAGTTAACTTCACTGTCTTCTTGACTTTCAGTCGTAGCCTTTGTAGTTTATCAGTGGAAACCATGCAAAACCAGGTTCTCCTTTAAATTGCAATTGATTGTTATCACTGAAGGGGAGACTTGATTGTAAGTGGTGGTCCTGTCTATGTCAGTCACACTGTTAACACAGTATCTTCTTCTTCCCTTCATAAAGATTACTGGGGTTATTCCTGTACCCAAAGTGAGTATACTGTTGTTTTTTTTACAAATTCCCACGACTATACCACGACTAAATGGATGAACAGTTTCAAAACTTTGAATCCCACCTTTCATTTCTTATTTCATGTTTGAATTTCTCACACAATGCTGTCTCTCTAATTGTCTTTTTTTGCCCCTCAACAGGAATTAGATGCTATCGGAGATGTAAGTATTCCCTTCTGTATTTCTGTGCTTTGAACTGAGTTAAGAAAGAGAAATAGTCTGGTATTTATTGCTTACAGTGATTCATCCTTGTTTTGAAAGTTTCTGATTTGGGGCTTTATCAAAGTCCCCTCCTAGACTGGGTCCTGAGCACATACCTTGCTCATGATAGCACTGACTTCAGGGTGCTGGGGGCTTTATTGCAAAAGTTTAGTAAGTCATGCACTCATAAGCTACTGTACTTACTAAGAATTCTCCTCATCATTAATATAATTAACAGCAACTTAAAATCCCAGGAGCTATGCTGCATGCAGGGAGGGTGCAATGCTTAAAGCATCAAATGTATTACACTAATAAAGTTGTATTTCTATGGTTTCTAAACTATGATGAGAAAATTTCATGAAAAGAAAATGCTGGGGCACTGTCCTACACAGGAAATGTAAAGAATATGACCCTTTCCAAACCTTGCTAAAAGTAGAGTTTAGTTCACACCAGCTGACATTTCTGCTTGTCTCTACAATTATAAAAACCTCAAATATTTTTATATCCAAACTGTGTTAGTGATCCACACAAACGTATGTCTGTTTTGATCAAAATAAACCAGACTGACCCTCTGCTTCTCTTTTTCTTTAGGGAATTACTACTGTAAGTATGGAGATCCAGACTCAGCATCTGCTTCTTTCTTTTTCACTCCCTCACAATGAAGGATTTCACTGTCAACCAATGATTAAACTAAATCCACCAGCATACAACAACTGACACAAAAAATACACTGATACACGTTCTAGTGTCTTGAATTTGGCTTGAGTTTTCACTCAGTGCAAGGACTGTGTTAATAGTTATGAGGCTTGCACCGCTCAGCTAGTGATGTCTGCAGTTTAGAGGCAGGAGTAATTCATGAAATGCTTACTATGGTGCATGCTGTAGTGGAACAAGCTGTACCAACTGTTTGAGTGGAATGAAATAAGTGGAGTTATTTCAGTAGTGGTGTTTGTGCACAGATGAATAGACATTGGGAGTAAATGTCACTAAACCATGGTTATATTATCAACAGATGAACAGATCAGTATACCACAATGCAGGGTCATTTCTCAGTTTTCAGGAAGATAAAGGAGGTTTTTTTCACCAAGAACCTATGCTGCATGCAGGGAGGGTGCAATGCTTAATGTACAAATTGTATCACACTAATAAAGTTGCATATTTTTTAACATAGAAATAATAATCACACAATTAATGGGTATTACATGTAATTCTTCTCTCAATTATTCCGTTGAGAAGTTTCAGTAACATTTAGATTTCAGATTTACTATTTAACCAAAAATGTTTGTGTCCCGAACAGACTACCATCGCCGGAGGACCTGCCTCGTCAGTAAGTCTGTCTTTTAAGTCTTGCCTCTAATGATTGACTAGATGTCACAGACTTGTCACACTGTTTAGGATTTTCCCATCTGTCCCAGCAGTTCTCTGTTCTCAAAGCATCCCTGTTTTTTAGCTCTGTGAGACCTCTTTTTAAAACTAATGTTTTTTTTAATGTAAGTGATTCCTTATATGTTTGTAGAATAATTTTAGACCTCTAACTGGAGAAATGGGAGGTTTGTGATTTCTCTAGCTGACCTCCTCTCAGTCCTTTCTTCTTGTCCTCTTTCCTTGCAGGGAGAAGGAAATGTGGTGAGTAAACTTCTGGATCGCTGTTGATCTGGGATGGTCTACCTCTGGTGCTGAAGAGCTGCATGGTCATGGGGTTTTCATTCCAGATGAGATGTGACTCAGTGCACTGAGCCAGCTGTCTGCATCATTAGTGAATGTCCGCCATATTGCTGCTCATGTAAAGCCCCCTTCGATCCTTGCAGCACTGGAGCAAAGCCACCACAGCTGGTGATGACTGGAACTACTGAGAGGTGGTGATCAGAACTGGGATACACTGGAGATAGTGAGGGGGATTGAACAGAACTGGGATACACTGGATATAGAGAGGGGGATTGAACAGAGCTGGGATACACTGGAGATAATGAGGGGGATTGAACAGAGCTGGGATACACTGGAAATCGTGAGGGGGATTGAACAGAGCTGGGATACACTGGATATAGAGAGGGGGATTGAACAGAGCTGGGATACACTGGAGATAGTGAGGGGGACTGAACAGAGCTGGGATACACTGGAGATAGTGAAGATTATCGATCAGAGTTGTTATATGCTGGGGATATGCTGGAAATCTCTGTGAACAAAGGAAATCTTGTGAGACTTTTCTATCCAGAGGGTGGGGACGCATAAGAACAGAGAGATGACATATATATTAGGTCATGTAACTAACTTCAGTCTCACTTTCTCTTCTCTGCAGTTCGTCACATTTGTTACCATCGTAAGTAAAGAAATTTATCTTGACTATCTTCTTTCCTCTTTACCATGTGAATAGAAAACTATTCATAAAGGCTTTTGGGCACTTTATAAATTGAACTTTTCTGTGAGCACTGATTATCTAACTCCATTGTCACTTGTCTTCCACTCTAGGTTACAGAAGATGCAGATGTGAGTAGTTTTTTTACTCTGCTTTATGATAAAGTGAAATGACAGTAAAAGATGAACAAACTCTTATGTTTTCTGCCTTCTGTTTTTGCAGTTTTCTTCTGGGGATGCTACTACTGTAAGTATTTCCATCCTTTACTGAAGATGAAGTGATAATTTCTCTGCAGTGCTGTTCTGTCAGATAAGCTGGAAATGCTGGTGTCGTGTCATCTTAAGAAGAGCAGCTCTTGATATTAATGGTTCTTTGTGTTTCAGACACTAGAAGCTACTACTGCAATTCCTGCTCTGTCAGATATTTCTGGAGGAATTACTAAGAGATTTAAAGCTCTGCCTGAGACGGTGAAGATGAATGCAACCGGAACTCAGAGACCTTTCCTACTAATGCTTTCTGCTTAGCGGTGTGCAGACTGTTAGCGTGAGAACATCACCATCATCTTCTTGCGTAACATGTGCCTGCTTCTGTCCACCTGGCACAGCCTCTGAGCAGAGACCTGTGTCTTAATACTACAAATGATAGAACTAACTATCTCGGTGTCTTTGCAATCATGCGGGGAGCCAATTAAGTTCAGCTTTGGGGCAACAGGAAATGTGATGGTCTGATGAACACCTAGAACTAGCTTGCCTCAGTCTTGAACTATTGTTTTGCCATCCAGCACCTCCAACACTGATATTACAGGGGCTAAAACCAGCTCCCATCAAGCACACAGTGATCTTTTTAATAACCATCTGTTACCACACACTTCAGACAGTTAAAAGGCTGATTGATAATGCTCAGAATGTACCTCCAGGCTCCAATAAAGACAAACCTAACATTTCCTGCACCATGTTTCATCTGCCATGCCAGTTTCATAAGTTCTTTTCATGATCCATCCTCTGTTAAATGCAAAATCAATAAATAATAAGCATCAACAACTTGTTCTCTGGATCTTTCTTCATAAAAAAACTGTAACTACTTTGGTTGTTTATCTGCTTTCAATCATGGACTCCTAACGACAAAATCTGGGCTTCAAGCCTGCTCTCCTCAGATCTCAGAAGCTCAGCAAGGCTGGGTCTGGTCAGTACTGGGATAGGAGACTTCTGAGGAAAATGGGGTTGCTGCTTGTGTTTGTGGACCAGTAGGTGGCGCTCTTCCATCTGGACAAGAATTTCCAAACCAATAATGGCGTAAAAGGCCCCATCTATCGGGTCAGATGTAAAACCAAAATCCGGACTTTATCGTCATTTAAGACCCCATGATAAAGTTTGGAACAATGGTTCAACTACGGTCTCCTGGCTAATTCTGCTCTGGGTTCTGACTTCCCCAAAGATATTCCTTATGTCCATCAGTGAAACAGTGTCTCACTTTTTCTACTGTGCAGAAAACATTCTTTGACTTCCCCGGACAAGCATCCGATGGGGGGGGTGAGTGCTGTCGAGTTTGTCGACTCATGGCAACCGTATGGATAGTCCCCCATTACTATTCATAGAGTTTTCATGGCAGGACACGGAAGAGGATCTGGGGACAGGACCCGAAAGAACAGACTTAGTCTGAGTGTGTTATTAGAGATGTATTCTGTCGGTTCAGACACCACTGGAATAAACAGTTCTTCTTCTTTTAGAGATGGATTTTCATGATGGGCTCTAGTTCCAATGCTGCACAGTGAGATGCACAGCGATGTAAAAGTGATGTTGCAAGCAAGTACAACCCCATAGCCAAAACACACAAGGTCATGAAATCATTTCCAGCTCTTCACTGTGCCCTGGGAGTATACAGGAATGTACACCCATCTAAGAAAGATAAGAGTACAAACACAATGAAGAAAACTTTAAAGTCAGGCAGAACAGATGCGAAAGGTAACGAAAGGTAACTTCGTGAGAACTAATATGACTACGGGGAGCTGGAGAGTGGAGGTGTGTCTTCGAGCTGAGATGAGAGAGAAGTGTCTCTCGTGTGCTGGGGAATAGCTGCAGCGCACAGGTGTGATTCCGTGATTTGTATTTTATTATTATTATTAAAGTTTTCAAAAAAGACCGTGAAAAAGCAAACATATAAAATAGCAAGGCCTCAGGCCACATACCTTTCAGAGGTTATTAACTGTGGGAAGGAAAAATGTGAGAAATATCGGTCAGCATAGGAATTAACTCCAAATCCCAACCGAACACGCACAGGAAGGCATATTACTGCAATAACGAGCCACGAGATGGCGCTGTAGGACTGTTATAGGAGGCGCTAATAGAGTCTTTGTTCTGAACATGAGCGGCTGAAATTTCAGAAAATAAAAGAAATTCGTTTTGGGTAAAAACACATCACTCAAAAGTCTATAAGAGCCTAGTAAAGACTCTTTACTCATAATTAAGCACCATGAAAAGCACAGCACTCTGAACATGCCTATAAATAATCTTCAATAGTAAGTAATGTTTGGATTTTCAAGTATGACAAAACAGTTGACCTTAATCAAATTAGCATAATTCAAAATTCAGGTAATATCCTTTCATCTAGATTATTTTTTTGACGAGGGACAGTCAAACAAAAGCAGCTCTCACCTGCCTTGCAGACTCCATTCGCTATCCCTCTGCCTGGAAACAAAACCAGAGTGAGACTCGGGAAGGTAGGCTGGAGGAGATCCTCGTCAGCTTTGTTTTCTCATCGATTCTTAACAGTTCATAAAGCCCAGGGGCTTGGAAAGGCCCAGTCCTGCAGGCTTCTACTGGATTAACAGAGGGGGTTTAACCTGGAGGGGGCACGGTGGCACTGTGGTTAGCTTTGCTGAACCGGGTTCAGTTCCTGGGGTGCTGTCTGCGTGGAGCTTGCATGTTCTTCCTGTGTCCACATGGATTTCTTCCGGGTGCTCCGGTTTTCTCCCACAATACATAGATATGCCGATATTGTATGTTAATTGGCTTCTGGGAAAACTGGCCCTGTGTGTGTGTCTGTCAGTGTGTGCTCTGCTATGCGCTGGCATCCTGTCTAGGGTGGACGCTAGCCTACACACAGACTCCTGCTGCCCCATGACCCTGAATTAGATGAAGCAGTTAGAAGATGGACGAATTGATGGTTTTGACTAGAATCAGTTGACTAATAACAATTAAAATAAACAGATTCAGTTTAATGAATCAGGTCTCAGGGTGGACAGTTGCCAGAAGACTGAGTGATT
Source organism: Lepisosteus oculatus (assembly GCF_040954835.1). Classification (NCBI taxonomy): domain Eukaryota; kingdom Metazoa; phylum Chordata; class Actinopteri; order Semionotiformes; family Lepisosteidae; genus Lepisosteus; species Lepisosteus oculatus. The sequence continues at coordinate 4,273,537 of NC_090700.1, read as the reverse complement.
CCTGACTCTGGTAACTGATCAGTTCTCACATAATCTATCTCTTCTCTGGCACACTGCGCGATATCTAGTGATCTCTGTGCAGATACACTCATCATACATAAGCTGATACAAAGTGTTTCAGAATAAATCTCTTACCAACATCCACAGCTTTATGAAGCCAGCTGGTAACTGCAGAAAAGATCAAAGCATCACCATGTGTATGAATTAATGAATTAAGTGCAACAAACACTTATTTCTAAAAAGACATTTTAAAAATAAGAAGTAAAAAGGCTGGACTTACATTGGGTCGTAACTAGACAGGAAGAGAAGTAAAAACTGAGTCAGAAATGTTGGTAATGAATGATTATGATTTCTGAACATATTTAGTTTTATCTGTACTTACAGCGGACTTGCTCATTTACAATGGTTTCTTCAGCAATTTTAGCTAAAAGAAAAAATAGATATTTTAAAGATCAGTAGTTCATAATAGAACTTATAATTTTCTAGAAAAGCATTAGAGCCAGTGACAATGTTCTGAAAAAGGAAATTAGCACCCACAGGTAATGACACTGAATTAACAAGGCTTCACATTAGGTTAATGGCGATCTGCTTGTAGACGCTGCACTCAGACTGACAACACTCTTTGAGGTTGCTTTGCTTCTGACCTGTTATGGACAGCTCATATTCACACATACAGTATACAATTTTTACAGGAAATGTAGGCTTCCGAAAGGTGTTATGCTGGATCTTTCCTAAAGAAGTCCTGAACAATGCTCTTTTTTAGAAATATGCAACCATTTTGCCTCTAAACTCTCATTAGATGCTTCTTTTGTTCCACTTATCCTACAGGGTATTTTGTTTCATGTGACACTCAGTGGAAGGCAAAGACCAGTGGAAAGTAAGGAAAGGGTCCTGTCAGATCGACCCAACTTACCCAGGTCTTTGGTTTTGTCGTTTTTATTAGTGGGATTCAAAACACCCTGTGGATCTGGAAAGGGAATACCAATTGTTAGATGATTTACATGACATAATTCTCATGGCAACAAGCTGGCTTCTTTAAGAAATGGCTGGATGAGACTGCGTCCTGTTCAGGACTCTCTCCACGTGTCACTGTGCTGGGGAGGAGTAGCCCTGAGTGACAGAGAGGTGTTTACAGGGCTGTGGAACGCAAGGAGTATCCTGCTCTTACTGGAGAGGGCTCCTAATGATCGTAATTAGTATAATGACAGTGTGTGGATCATGGAGAGGGACAACTGCTCAAGAATAAACACGTCTGTCAGGTATTTTCACAGAGTATTGCTAGAGCACGATTTGCTCTTTTTTATTTTCCTCTGACCAGTCAAGTTCACATTAGAGAAAAGCATAAATGAGAATATTAAATGTCTAAGTATGTCTGCACCTGTATACTCACACATACTGTTGTCTGGAGACAAATCTCTTTGAATAAATTAAACAGACAGAAAGCAAAAACTCGCAATCTTCTGTGACCAAAGAGCTGGCAACGGTGTAATTTAGATAAATTAATTCAATAATTAAGTAATCTAGGTCATTAAGATCTCTGGCATGGTGAAAACCATAATTCCCTGTGGATGTCTAGAAGAAACAGGGAATATATCTGATATAAACCGTCAGATGCTTGAGCCAGGATGCAGGAGAAACTGTACCCATATCAGAAAGCGTTGTCTCGACCCAGAAAGGGTGTCTCCAGATCTGGTCCTGGAATGTCACACTCCAGCGTTTTTTTACTTTTAGGATTCTTAAACCACATCAGCAGCTTCAGACCTGTTGCAGGAGAGTTAAACTGGACCAATTATGCCTCATGTTAGCTAACTCTTTTCAAAGTCTTGTGCTATGGATAATTGAAGGAGACCTACAGAATATGGGAAACCTGTGAAACAAAATGCTTAGAGCTCACCTAGTGCTCTTGCAATTTCCTTGACGGCCTTTGATACCTTTGTCTTGCTCTTTGACTTGTGTCGGCTGCTTCCTTTGCGCTTTGCCTCTGGAGAGAGAGGGTGATGCAGGTGGGAGAGGGGAGTCCTTTATCAGTGCCTCAGTGCGTGCACTAACTAAATGCACTCTCATGAGGAAAAATGCACTACATGCTAACTGCAGTACACACACACTCAATGGTTAATAAAAAATAAAAAAAAACAGAGTTTTACGACAGGAAATTGATTCCAGTTGTCAGATTACGTATACGCATACCTTAGCGTTGTGCAACAACCTGAAACTTTCAGGTACCATAAATAATATTATTGCAAAACATACACCATTCTAATCTGCAAGCGACCAGAATATAGAATACAACTTTTTGTATAAAAATGCAAATGTTGAGAAACACCCAAGCAAACAAAAAAAATTAGCTTTATTTTTTGCTAATGTTCTAATGAAGGATTCTGCTATGACTGTGCTTATTCAGTTTAATTATTTGAAAGAAGGGACTGGGCTTTTAAAATGCGTCTAATCTGCCCACTAACTATAAACAGACGAATCACTCAGCTCAGGCGACCTCAGCCTGGTCTGCCAACTGCAGTGTCCTACCTGCATCCCAGAGCAGCAGAGCAATCACCAGGAGCAACAGAACCAGTCTTCTCATTGTGCCCAGGTGACAGACCGAGCTCTCTGTATGGTTGTCAGTCTCTTGCTCTCTCTCCTCTCTCCCTTTCCCCCTTCTGTCTGCGTATTTATACATTCTCACCTCTCCTGTGTCCCTCCCAGGCTTCCCAGCAGCAAAGACTAAAATTACAGACCCCGGGTTTGAAGGCACAGAGAAATGAAGGCTTGCTTCCATCTACAGCATCAGATTAGTTCTAAGCACCCTACAATTTCCCCAGGATTCCAGAAAAGGCAACATTCTGCATAATTCATTAGCGCTTTCTGAACTCACTAACCTGGTTAAGTCAGAGTTCTAGCAGCACAAAACAGAACATTGTGTGTATGGGTTGTATTTCTGCACAACCAGCCTCTAACACTATCACTGTGCAAATCCCTCATTACTATCACTCACTTATCACAATCACTGCGCAAACCCTTTCTCACTGTCATTCACTTATCATGATCACTGTGCAAAATCCTCATCACTATCATTCTGCCTTTGCACCTGCAGCAGTTTTCTACAAAGCAGAGGTGGGGACAGCAGTGAACCTTTTAACAAGCCAAGCATCCCAGCGGTTTCTGTGCTCAGTTCACACAAGTGCATCCTCTACCCGCTTAAAGGACATCAGTACTCTTAACTTTGCATGCCAGGCAAAAAGTCAATCTTCAAGCCAGATACAGAGTTCAATGCTTTTGAGAATGCAGCTGATGAGGACTGCATTCTCACAACCTAACTCACAAGGATCTTTTTTAAGCGCTGTATTTGTTTGGATGTTTTTAAAAACAAATCAAGGACATCAATGAGCCCTGCCTGTGAGATCAGATAAGATCACTTTATTAGCCATATACAATTTCTTGCATTAGGAATGTGTCTTTTTGCAGACCCCAGCTTGCTCTCCATGAGACACACAGACAGGGAGAGAAGCTGGGGGTCAGAGCGCAGGGTCAGCCATTTATACGGCGCCCCTGGAGCAGTTGGGGTTAAGGGCCTTGCTCAGGGGCCCAACGGAGTAGGATTCCTCTGCCAGTCGTGGGATATGAACCAGCAACCTTCCAGCCACAGACACAGAGCCACCGCTCCGCCCCTGTAAGTTTCCTTCCTGCCCCCCCTTGCTGAAGGTATGGTGCCTACTCTTCGGTGCCTTCACCACCAATAGTGGTTAATTTGAGGTTACCAGGGTAGGAAATTACAGCTGTTAAAGATGTGTCTATGGAAAATACACATTAAAACTGAAACCGTGTTATTAAAACAATCTGTAGTGTTACTTCCTCGGTGTGTTTATGACAGAAACAGCGACGATCCACAATCCTGCTTCCCTCCTCGGACAGGGTCTGCTCAGGCCGCCTGGTGATAGAGCTCATCCTGGGACAGAACGTGGCGATCCAGGCGTCGGAGTGGAGAGAATTTTCCAGGTGTTTATTTGCAGTCGAGATGTAGCGGTGTGTGTGCGTGCCTCTTTATTAGATCATTTCTGGGTTGCCTCCACTGAACCTACGTCAGGTAGAATAAATAAGAGCAAAATAGGTTCTTATTAACTATTTTTGCTATTTTGCTGAAGTTGATGCAGGAGGCAGAGGGCTAAATTCTCCTGGGTGTCAAACCAGGGAAGGTCAGAGAAACAGGAAGATGACCAAATACATGCCTCATTCACTGACCTCCAGCAGGAATTCAGGTAAATGAGAAATGCAGAGATGCCGTGAAATAATCTTGCGTTCTGTAATACTCTGTAGCTATCATGCTGCGATGGCGCCTACGCATTGTAAAACGTCCGGCTTTGGAGGAGGTACACCGGGCAGCCACACTCAATGAAGAGCTTAGTCTGGGTCGCACTCCGCAGGCGTGGAAACCTCACTGGGGTGGGGGCTGTGTGTCGTACGCATGCGCGCCAGCAGACACGGTGGAGGGGGGGGGGGGGAGAAGGAGGAAGTAGGCTGGGCGAGCATGCGCACTGGCACACCGGTAGCTGGAAGCGGCCTGGCAGGACGTTGAATTTTAGGGAGAAAATTTTTTTTTTTTACAAAAAGCCGAAGCGCCTGAGTCAGGTCATCGACGGGGGTGGGTAAAGAGGAGAGAAGGTAGATTTGGAGTGCGGACTTTCCGAACCGTAGCCGGATCACACAGTATTTGAAACGAAAAACACGTCGAGACATCCATGTAAGTATGACTATTGTGTTATGACACGGTGGAGTCCACGTTAGGATAAGGTCAGCGTTTGCTTTTGGTTTCTCCGAGACACACTCGCCCCGTGTTTTCTGAAAGTGGGCCATTCGCAGTGCACGACTGTATAATATATCAGATCTGCACAGTTACGGGTACAGTTACAAAACCTCGGTGCACTGCCGTCATCCGCCGTTTTGCCGGTCATAGTAAAGACCTCAGACACGCCGCTGGCACGTTTTATCCGGACCAACGCTGGCCGGGCTCGGCGGCACTGGCACTTCGTTCGCCGGTGTTACATCTGCACCGACGGAATCGGCCGTATCGCATTTAGCGGAGAAAGTCCGGTGCTTGTTGCTCCAGCCGGATTTCTGTTCTCGCATGTCATGTACCGGGGGGTGGCTGGCTGTACCCCTGGAGCGCTACCAGGTGTTGGGGGTGACATTTCAGCCGGTCTCTGAACTCACCGCCTGCTCCGGCGGCCGGAGCGCAGCAGTCCCCCAGTGTGTAGCAATTGGGGGGGTTTAAGGAAATGACCTACAAAACTGGCCGGGTTGTTTTTCTCTCTCTCTCTCCGAGAAACAACCTCCTGACACATGCTGTCATTATATGGGGTGTCCCTTTCTGTTCCAGTCATGGAAAACAACAACAACAACAACAACTCATCTCAAGCCACCAATCTGCTGCAAAGCCTTCAGTATCTTTCAGTTGCTGGGCTGGGCTGTGCGTCCCAGTGCGTGTAGGTTTCCCAGTGTGTCGTGATGCAGCTCGTTCTCCCCAGCGCGCAGGCCGAAGACGCCGTGTTCCGGTGGCAGAGGTGTGGCAAAACACTGGAGGTGACACGAACCTCTCGGCTGATACGAGCTCCTGTGATATCGGCTGACAGCGAGCGGCAGGAGAAGGTCGGGGAGACCCCGGGGGGGGGGTCTCGCGAGCGCGTTCGCACCCAGGGTAGAACCCCGTGACGTCAGAGATCCGTCGTCACACGTCGTGATAATCAGATGAGCCCTTGGCGTTGAAGGCCGCCGTCCACCTGCACGTTCATAAATGCTCACTTAAAGTCCCCTTAAAATTAAAAGTCCCAGTTAGCTCCGGTAATACTAATCAGTGCTGGGGTATGTTATAAGCAGAAGCGTTAACAGATCCACTGTAAACACTGTCAGGGCGGGTCACTGGGTAAGGCTGTTTACTCTACCCGCTGGTAGACTGCTGGCAAAGAGTCCGCTTGTGTTTTTCGGGCACATCGGGAGGAGTCTCAGACAGCTCCCAGGCAGGTCTGAGACCAGGGGGTTCGATTTGCTGGTGAGCCTGCTGGTGCTCAGCGGTGAAGGGGAGGCCTTCCACTGTGACTAGAAGCACGTGGCTTTTTACATTTGTTTTCTGAAACCTGGCGCTCCAGGAGTGCAGGACCAGCAGTGTTTCCCCTTCTGAGCATTTAACACCGAGAACAGGAGGGGCTTCTTTACACCGCAGGGTGGTGGGAGTGGGGAACAAGCAGCTGTTGACCATGCTGTTGAAGACAGTACCCTGGTTTCTTCCTAGAAACAGCTGCACGAGGTCCTCGGGTCCTTCAGCTACCGCCAGAGGGGCTAGATGGGTCCAAGGCACTAACGATCCCAGCCCGAACCCCGGCTGTGACCCTTGCCCTCTCTGCAGTCGTTAGCTCCAGCCAGGACAAGCGGCCACTCTGCGGGGGCTTGCAGGAGCTGGGATGATGGGATATCCCTGCGCGTCTCTCTCTTTCCCTCTGGGCTGCCCCGCCAGAGAAGCAGGGACTAACCTCTGGGCCCCTGTCTGTGTGCAGACGCCAGGATGAGCTCGGGAAGGGACAACGTGCGGCTGAAGAGCTACAAGAACAAGTCCCTGAACCCCGAGGAGATGAGGAGGAGGAGGGAGGAGGAAGGCCTGCAGCTCCGGAAACAGAAGAAAGACGAACAGGTGGGCCTGTAACCGGGGGCTGCGGGGGGCCACCCGAAAAATGCGCAGCTCAGCGCTGCCTTCGGTTTACTCTCAGGGGCTGTCAGTTATAGCCTGTAACCTGCTGCAGTTAGGTTAGCCCACTGGGCTAGATGGGGTAAAGAGCCTCCTCTTCTGTTCTTCAGGGACAAATCTGAATTAGCAGCTGTTCACTAGAAGCCTGCAAGCATAGTTACTCTGTTCTTGCGGTTGGATATGGCCCCTTGTAGAAAACCGCATGCAGAATATCAGTGGCTGTTTGGTGCTGGACTGGTGTGTGTGGTCAGTGCTGGTATGTGGTCAGTACTGGTGCTGGGCTGGTGTGTGTGGTCAGTACTGGTGCTGGGCTGGTGTGGGTGGTCAGTAGTGGTGCTGGGCTGATGTGTGTGGTCAGTAACTGGTGCTGTGATGGTGTGTGGACAGTGCTGGTGCTGGGCTGGTGTGTGTGGTCAGTGCTGGTATGTGGTCAGTAATGGTGCTGGGCTGGTGTGTGTGGTCAGTGCTGGTATGTGGTCAGTAGTGGTGCTGGGCTGATGCGTGTGGTCAGTAACTGGTGCTGTGATGGTGTGTGGTCAGTACTGGTGCTGGGCTGGTGTGTGTGGTCAGTACTGGTGCTGGGCTGGTGTGTGTGGTCAGTACTGGTGCTGGACTGGTGTGTGTAGTCAGTGCTGCTGTGTGGTTGGTGCTGGACTGGTGTGTGTGGTCAGTGCTGCTGTGTGGTCAGTACTGGTGCTGGACTGGTGTGTGTGGTCAGTACTGGTGCTGGACTGGTGTGTGTAGTCAGTGCTGCTGTGTGGTTGGTGCTGGACTGGTGTGTGTGGTCAGTGCTGCTGTGTGGTTGGTGCTGGACTGGTGTGTGTGGTCAGTGCTGCTGTGTGGTCAGTACTGGTGCTGGACTGGTGTGTGTGGTCAGTACTGGTGCTGGACTGGTGTGTGTAGTCAGTGCTGCTGTGTGGTTGGTGCTGGACTGGTGTGTGTGGTCAGTGCTGCTGTGTGGTTGGTGCTGGACTGGTGTGTGTGGTCAGTGCTGCTGTGTGGTCAGTACTGGTGCTGGACTGGTGTGTGTGGTCAGTGCTGCTGCTGGGCTGGTGTGTGTGGTCAGTACTGGTGCTGGGCTGGTGTGGGTGGTCAGTGCTGCTGTGTGGTTGGTGCTGGACTGGTGTGTGTGGTCAGTGCTGGTGTGTGGACAGTGCTGTTGCTGGGCTGGTGTGTGTGGTCAGTACTGGTGCTGGACTGGTGTGTGTAGTCAGTGCTGGTATGTGGTCAGTAGTGGTGCTGGACTGGTGTGTGTGGTCAGTAACTGGTGCTGTGATGGTGTGTGGTCAGTAACTGGTGCTGGACTGGTGTGGGTGGTCAGTGCTGCTGTGTGGTCAGTACTGGTGCTGGGCTGGTGTGGGTGGTCAGTGCTGCTGTGTGGTTGGTGCTGGGCTGGTGTGTGTGGTCAGTACTGGTGCTGGGCTGGTGTGGGTGGTCAGTGCTGCTGTGTGGTTGGTGCTGGACTGGTGTGTGTAGTCAGTGCTGCTGTGTGGTCAGTGCTGGTGCTGGGCATCCCTGAAACGCTGCTTTCTCCCGCGTTGCAGCTGTTCAAGCGGCGGAACGTGGCGACGGCGGAGGACGGCACACTGGAGGATGATGGGATGTCAGACAGCGGGTACCTGGAGTCGCACGCCAACACCACGGACATGATGTCGGTGAGTGAGGGGCTGCCGCACGGCGGCGGTGGCGTCGCCTGCGTTCGAGAGCTGCAGCACGCGCTCTCTGTCTCCTTCTGCCCCTCGCTGACAGCAGCACGGACGGGGGAACCTACAGCAGAGCCGTGCGGGATGTCAGTGTGTGCGCCCGCACCCGTGAGGCGAGTTCGCTTGTCGTCCGTCGTCAGGCGGCTGTGTCTGTGCTGCTCTGTGCACACACCTGAGGGGCGCCGTTCCCAGGCCCGAGAGGCGGGTGGCGCTGTGCTGCACGGGGGCAGTTCGAAACAGGGCGTTGCTTCCTGTTTTAGGAAGCTGAAGGATTTTCTTCAGGTACCAAGAGAAGCCCATTGCTGCAGCTGGGCACCCCCACCGCATGAGTCGTGCCATCTGAAACAGTGATGGAGTAACTCGGGTATCTGTGCGGGACGGAGCTCGGAGAGGCTGCGGGGGTTTTCCTCCGCTCAGGGGAATGTTGTCTCTGCCTTAAGCACGCTCCCCTTCCCTCCCTCTCCTTGCAGAAAGGTGTTATCACGGAAGACATGATCCAGATGATATTTTCCAGCGCCCCCGAGCAGCAGCTGATGGGAACCCAGCGGTTCAGGAAGCTGTTGTCCAAAGGTGATTGCGACCACTTCTCCCTGTGCTCTCTGGGGTGGGGAACTGCTGTGAAAATGGTTGGCTGTGGCTAACGGGCCCATTGACGTTGCTCCCAGGATCCTCTCCGAAGCGACTTTACAGAGTGAGGTCTCATCAGCAGTGTTTCAAAGCCCAGCTGTGGGCGGCGTCTTTATTCACTGTTTCTCTTTTCCGTTGTATTATTCTCAAACTCCCAAGTGTGACGTTTTTGAAGGTGGCAGATATATCCAGTTTAGTGCAGTTGCTCATTGATGGCCGTCTCTCTTCCGTGCAGAGCCTAACCCCCCAATCGACGAGGTGATCGCCACGCCGGGGGTGGTGGAGCAGTTCGTGGAGTTCCTCAAGAGGAGAGAGAACTGCACGCTGCAGGTACCTGGATCCCTCGCGCCTGCTTTTGACACGGCTCTCCGCGCTCCGCCAGACTGTGTACTGTGCTCTTGCGTTGCATTGAATGTACGGTGTTTAGTGTAGCTCACTTTCCTGTTTATTTCAGACTTGATGGCAAGCTGCAGTCCAAATTTCAGCTCTTCAGTAGCGAGGGAGTATTAAAGACAGCCTTGTTTGATTTTTAAAGTCCGTATCGCGGTTGTTCTGCTGGCTCTGTGGGAGTGCGTGTAGTTCGGGAGCTGCAGGAAGTGCTGGCGACGTGGTGTGGCGGGGGCAGGCGTTGGGCACATGTGGGGGTGTGGACTCAGGCGGTGTGCTTGTCCCCAGTTCGAGGCGGCGTGGGTGCTGACGAACATCGCCTCCGGGACGTCCCACCAGACGCGGGTGGTGATCCAGGCAGGAGCCGTGCCCATCTTCATCGACATGCTCAGCTCCGACTTCGAGGACGTGCAGGAGCAGGTAAGCCCCAGCCCCACCTCCCCTCGGCAGCCCCCCTGATCCCTGTCACGGACGTCCAAAGGGACTAACCGTGGGGAGCAGGAGAGCGGAAAAAGACCCATATGCGTAGCGGCGAGACGGTAAAAAGGCCCGGGCTCATTAGTGCAAAGAGTTCAGGAATGCCGTATAGAAACCTAGGCCCTCAGGGAGCGGGCGTGGGGCGCCCTGGTGCTAGGCGGGTCTCAGGACATCCGAACATCAATGCTGAGCGAGGACAGAGTGCAAGACCCGGAAATATATAGCCCAAGGGAAAGAGAGGGACAGGAAGGACAGCAGACCGGAAACTAGGGACAGGACAGAGAAGGAGCGCCCTCTGGCTGCAGAAGGCGTGACAATCCCCGTCTTTGCTCGGGCTCGCTGCTCCCCCGAGAGAGTTTCACATTCCGGCCGTTTACTTTGTGGGAGGTCTTCAGCCTCGGCCTTGCAGCCGGGATGGTCTTCCACGGAATCCCAGAGGCGTCCTGAGCTAGGACCGCAGTCCGCAAGCTGCAGCTGCTAGCGGCTCTTATCGTTAATATAATATTGATGTGGACATGTGATGAAAGCTGCACTGGCCTTATAGACAGAACTTAAAGAATATACGTATAACAGCCCTCTGTCTGGCAGAACCACAAGAGAGATTTCTTGTTTAGCTTTAATGCGTTTAACTATTACTGTACGTGAAGATATTGTGTCGACTTCACTTAATATAGAAGGAAGGGGGGTAAAGTTAAGATTCTCCAGCGTGCCTGTTGGTAATATTTATTTGATTAAAAATTAAATGATTTGTGTACAAATTCCTCCGCAGGTTTCTCAGCAGAGGAAAAATAAAATTGTAGAGCCACAAGAATTGATGATTTTTGCGAACTGCGATCTGAGATTTATCTTGTTTTCTTCTTTCTGGGAGACCTTTCCTCACTTCGGAGCTCTTTCCCGAGTCAAGGGTTGTGCTGTGCTTGTGTGTTGCAGGCTGTCTGGGCTTTAGGGAACATCGCGGGGGACAGCACCGTGTGCAGAGACTATGTGCTGGACTGCAACATCCTGCCATCGCTGATCCAGTAAGCGCACAAACTCTCCGGGCTCTCCCGGTCGATTTTATTTCCAAGTTTTTCGGAAAAAGAAAAGGCGCACAGAGCAGTAGCCGTGACCGCCGCTGACACGGGCCCTTTTGTGTGTCAGGCTGCTGGCCAAGCAGAACAGGCTGACGATGATGAGGAACGCGGTGTGGGCGCTCTCCAACCTCTGCCGAGGAAAGAACCCGCCTCCTGATTTCACAAAGGTAAGCCCCTCCCTCGCGGGTCACCGTGGAAACGGCCACGCCCCCCGGCAACAGGAAGTAGAACCAGCTGTGCCACTGCATCGCTCAGTACTCAGTACAGCCAATTGTGGGCTCAGAAATGATACCAGCTCCCTTTCAGGGGGTTATCAGTCAGTGTGGTTTATTTGCCAGTAAAGCTTCTTTTCTCCATGTTATTTCTGATTTCCCCTTTAAAATGTCTGACAAGTGTCATTATGTCACTAGACCTATGAAACAGTGTAAATTAATAATTAACGTACCCTTAATTTATATAGCACATTTTATTACATTGAATCTCAATGTGCTTTGTTAAAGAGAAGGGGTGGAACAATAACTAAGAAGGAAAAAATAGGAAATTAGCTCATGGTACTGGAAGTTGGTGGGCTTGTTGGTAGAGAAGGATTTTATAAACGCCTCTTCCTACACGGCTGGATCACCAGAATAATATGCCAAAGATGCAGAGTGAGGTATAAAGGGATGTACTTTGTCCTTGAAAGGAGGTGTGGATTTGAAGCGTCTGCATTTCTTGTCCGGTCGTTAACGTGGTTCCAGGGATGTGCGTCAGCCTCCAACATTGTCAAAGAGAATGTAAGCGACTGCGGTATCGAGCGCTCCAAGGGAAGAAAAGCAGGGGCACTCGTCAGATATTGAGCCCTGCATCGATATAGCCATCCCTGCACGCTGCCAGCTCTTCCTCAGCTGCCAGCGCAATGCACAGCCCATCACTCGAGCCGCTTGAAGCTGTCCTGCTTCAGCGTGGTCTCTTCCGTGCTGGCGACACGGATCAGCAGCTCGTGCCGTGTGCTCCGCAGGTGTCCCCCTGTCTCAGCGTGCTGTCCTGGCTGCTGTTCGTCAACGACACCGACGTCCTTGCCGATGCCTGCTGGGCCTTGTCCTACCTCTCCGACGGGCCCAACGACAAAATCCAGGCCGTCATCGACGCCAGCGTCTGCAGGAGGCTGGTCGAGCTCTTGATGTGAGGAGACGGAGAGGCATCTTTTTGGGGGCGGGTGGGGGTAAAAGTTATCCCTCATTTGAGATTGTAAGACTGCTTGGAACGGGGTCTGAAAAGGCTCCGACAGGGCTGTGCTGGCTGCTGCTGGCGAGGCGAGATGAACAGACCGTTCTCAAGCTCTCGAGCCAGCTGCTCGTTTATTCATTCACGCTAGTGGTGGTAGAATAATCACCACTGTCCTGTCCCGTCGCACTTGAAGAGAATACTGTGTTCCGGGATAAGATGAAGGACAAAGCATTCATGAATTAAACAGATTCCAGAATTAAAAGTAAAAAACTGCCAGATTAGATCGTGATAAAGTAATTTAAGGGATCATAATGCAGTTGTGAACTAGTTCCCACTTGTACGTGTGCGTAAATGTTTCGGCGAATCTTTATTCTGTGGTTTCCAAGAAGCTCTTCTCTTTCTCTCGCTTCATTGCTGCTTGTTGCTGCAGGCACAGCGATTACAAGGTGGTGTCGCCGGCACTGCGGGCTGTGGGCAACATCGTGACCGGAGACGATGTGCAGACACAGGTGCGCGCCACTCCTGTTTACTAGCAAGTAGCAAAGGTCTCTGCCCCCTGGACTGGAAGCCCAGTCCTACCGCCTGTTTTAGTCACTGGGACAACAGTCATTTGAAACCAGCAGTAGACCTGCGTGAGCCTCTGAAGGCTGGGTTGTGGAAAGCAAACTGATTGCTACATGACATGTAGGACCAGTCTTCTTTTTTTACTTATTTATTTTTAGTCTTTATTTTTTACTGTTTGCCTAACACTGGAAGAGCTTTCTGGGATGAAATCCAAGTCTTGGTTCTTTCATTCAGATGTTTCTTTTTAAATAATGCTTGAAATGCTTCTTTAATGTTTTGATTTTGAAGGTGCTTGAAATCAGTTTTAAAGGGTTGACTCTGTTCTTTGGGGCTGCGATATACTGTAATTCTGTCAGGGCCAGAACCTTCATTTCCCATTCAATTTGAAGGAGACTTGCCAATTAGCAAAGTGGCCTGAAACAGAGATTTGGATAGGGTCTGGGGTATATAGAACTCTAAAATCTACCACGCTCTTGGAAGAATAGAAAATGAAAGAGCATAGTTGGTAATTGTTTTAATTCAGCCAGTAGGGAACTCTAACTTAATTAGTGACACTGGTCTGCCAATAATGCACTTACTAGCTTCAGCCTGCTTTGATTGTGCAGTGCAGGGTGCAGTTGTATGCGTTTGCCCCAGCTAATTCAGTTTTGCCGTTGGTGCTGCTGTTTTATCTCTAGGTGATTCTGAACTGCTCAGCCCTGCAGAGCTTGTTGCATTTGCTGAGCAGCCCCAAGGAGTCCATCAAGAAGGAGGCCTGCTGGACAATATCCAACATCACAGCAGGAAACCGGGCACAGATTCAGGTCTGGAGACTTAAATAATTGGCATCCTCAGACGATTCATTCTGTGACATACAGACTTTCACAATCCCCTCTCTAGTATCACAGGGATATTATTGATTGGATTTTTATTTCCCAGCTCACTGTGTAACTAGGGAAGATTGTGAGGGCTTTGATTGACTGTTTGAAAGTTGTTGTTTTTTTTACACTTATGTCACAGATGGTCATCGATGCCAACATACTGCCCGCCCTGATCAACATCCTGCAAGTGGCCGAATTCAGAACGAGAAAGGAAGCAGCATGGGCGATTACCAACGCCACATCTGGGGGCTCTGCGGAACAGATGAGGTCAGTGCAGCACAGCTGCCTTGCTGGACCTCTCTGGGTATAAACCTTTCTGAGTGAAGCTGGGGCCCTGCTGCTGTCTGCAATCATCTGCACGTGTGTCGGAAACCTGGGGACCTCTGCAGGAGTTCAGAACAGATTAGAAGGGGCTCCTGGAGAGTTTGGACTAGGGGGCAAGGCTGAAGCGTCCTTTTGCAGCAAGAACTGTTGCCGTAGTCGCTCCAGCTGGAAGATGGAGTTGGAAAATAACATTATTAAAATGTTTTATGCATCTTATAGGTATGAAATCCTAAGTTGCAATGTGGAATGCAGGCAGGCTGATGGCTCTGCTTGACTTGCTGTTTATGCAGGTACCTGGTGGAGATGGGGTGTATCAAGCCGCTCTGTGACCTGCTGACTCTGATGGACTCGAAGATCGTGCAGGTGGCCCTGAACGGGCTGGAAAACATCCTGCGGCTGGGCGAGCAGGAGGCCAAGAGGAACGGCTCTGGGGTCAACCCCTATTGCGCTCTGATCGAGGAGGCATACGGTGAGTCATACCCCCCACAGGGCAAGGGGTCGCCATTGGTGCTGCTGCACAAGCCACGCCCCCCGCAGGGCAAGGGGTTGCCATTGGTGCTGTTGCACAAGCCACGCCCCCCACAGGGCAAGGGGTTGCCATTGGTGCTGCTGCACAAGCCACGCCCCCCACAGGGCAAGGGGTTGCCATTGGTGCTGCTGCACAAGCCACGCCCCCCACAGGGCAAAGGGTCGCCATTGGTGCTGCTGCACAAGCCACGCCCCCCACAGGGCAAGGGGTCGCCATTGGTTTTGCTGCACAAGCCACGCCCCCCACAGGGCAAGGGGTCGCCATTGGTGCTGCTGCACAAGCCACGCCCCCCACAGGGCAAAGGGTCGCCATTGGTGCTGCTGCACAAGCCACGCCCCTCTCAGGGCAAGGGGTCGCCATGGTGCTGCTGCACAAGCCACGCCCCTCTCAGGGCAAGGGGTCGCCATGCTGCTGCTGCACAAGCCACACCCCTCTCAGGGCAAGGGGTCGCCATGGTGCTGCTGCACAAGCCACGCCCCTCTCAGGGCAAGGGGTCGCCATGGTGCTACTGCACAAGCCACGCCCCCCTCAGGGCAAGGGGTCGCCATGGTGCTGCTGCTGTGTTTGTCTCCTCCTCTTCTATTTTTTCTCGACTACTTTTGACTTATTCTTTTTCTAGTATCTTAATCCTGCAGGCTTTAAGAAATATGGGGCCTTTGTTATAGTCCTGTCACTAGCCAGCAGTGACCGGGATACCCTAAGGGTTGGATGGGATTAGTTGACCAGGAATCTCTTGGCCTCCTGGGTGCATACGGGCGTGGAGTTCAGGAGAGTCTGCCAGCGCTTCCTCTTTCTCCCCCGTGTGCGGTTGTGAGGTCTGTGGCTCTAAGGCAGCAATATAATATGTCACGGATGTAGGTTTTTTTTTCCCAACGTCTGTCTCTCTCTGCATGGCTGTTTCAGGCCTGGACAAGATTGAGTTCCTGCAGGGCCATGAGAACCAGGAGATCTACCAGAAGGCCTTTGACCTGATCGAGCACTACTTCAGTCCGGAGGATGAGGACCCCAGTATAGCCCCCAACGTGGATCTGCAGCAGCAGCAGTACATCTTCCAGCAGTGCGAGGCGCCCATGGAGGGTTTTCAGCTATAATCCTCCCCCTGCCCCTCTCCTCTTCTCTCTTCTCCTCTCTTCCTTCTAGCTCCAAGCAGCCCTTGGCGGGAGAGGCCGCGCCGAAAGAGGTGTTTTCTTCCTTCAGGATGAATTATTTGAGAATTGTAATGAAGACCATCAATAATAGGAACAAATGTTGCCAGTTGGGTCATCCCATGCAGTCCTCTTCATCCAGTCTTAAGGATTATGTTTCGTTTCAATGCACCAGGTAAAACAAAAAATTGCCTGAAAAAGACCTTAGCTTCTGCTGCAGCACGTGCACTGAATGCTGTCGACTCGCGGACTGTGAAATGCCCTGACCGATCTGTGGAACCTACAGCGTGAAGGATCACGCAGCCCTGCGGTTTTGCCTTCTTGGCTCAGGTGAGGTTCGGCGCCACAGAGGCTGGAGGCGAGGTTTGTCTTCAAAAGCTGGGTTTGCCCAGTCGCAAGTTTTTCCTAAAGTCACTTGAACTAAACACTGGACTCAATTGCTCTGTGCAAGCGGGACGCTGTCCAAGGACCTTGCTTTTAAATTCAAGACTGACAATGGCCACTGACTTCACTGTAGCAACAGTGACACCAGGTACAGCTGACATACCTGAACACGGAGCTGCTCCTGTACAACTCCCACGTGTCCCTGGAGGACTTTAAATGAAGGTTACTGGTATTCCTACCACGGCTTTCAAAGAAATGGACTGAGTGTGGAAAACCCTGACAGAAAATAACGTTTCTTTCCTCCTTTCTGTGGAATGTGCCTCATAAACAATCACACACGAACTGCTCTCATCTGGTCTTGGAATACAACACACTAAACTGAAAGACTGACCACAGAGACCTTCATTGTTAACTTTGCACGGCTCAGAGAAATTATTACAGTGGCCTCGTGCGGGCTATTTATTTGGATAGCAGTTCCCATCCTAACTTTTTTTTTTTTGCATTGCAATAGTAGCTTTGTTTTTTGGGGTTGACAGTTTCCAAACTCCTCCACTGGGAAACACTTGACAGTCTCAATTGTCTCCACCATTTTGCCAAAAATCCAGCTCAGTCCCTTTGGGCGATCCGGCTCCTTGTTTGATATCGT
Organism: Lepisosteus oculatus; assembly: GCF_040954835.1. Taxonomy (NCBI): domain Eukaryota; kingdom Metazoa; phylum Chordata; class Actinopteri; order Semionotiformes; family Lepisosteidae; genus Lepisosteus; species Lepisosteus oculatus. The sequence goes on along the minus strand of NC_090700.1, from coordinate 4,256,885 downwards.
TGAACGAGAGGACTCGCAGGGTGCGTTGGTCCGACTGCAGCCCCCCCGCGCTGGATGCTGGGACACGTGCTCAGGGGGGCCCGTGCCACCTGAGCACCCGAGCCGAACCAGTCCTGGATCCTGGAAAGCCTCCGGGCCAGGTGGAGCCGCCGCTTCCCCTTCCAGCGAAATCGAGAGACATAGCGACGCTTTTCTTTCTTTCTGCCTCGCGTTTCAATGAAGCTTGGAGTACCACAGTGGAGGTACAAGAAGAAAATAACCTGACTGGGGGGGGGGAGCCATCAGCAATTTCTTTTAGGTTTCTTGTTTTTTTTAATTTCCCATCGGCATCTTTTAAAGAGATGGTGAAACACACACCGCATCTTACAACATTATACTTGATCCACGTTATTTTACAGCTTTCGGCTGCCTCTTGATTTGGGGGGGAAAAAAAAACAGTTCCGAATCGAATGAATGGTCAGATCTGTGAATTAGAAGAGCTGGAATATGGCGCAGACCTGTTTTACATTTTGCACATAAAGGCTGTCTCATTCCCTGCTACAGTGTCTTAGGGGCTGCCAGAATGCCAGATGACGTCCTCTAGTAATTGCCACTCGGCGATGATTACTCGAAGGGTGAGCTGCAAGAGCTTGTCGGTTTCAGCAGTATGGATCTTCATGGTAATAGTCCTGGCTGCAGAAGACGCTAGTATGCTTCATGTAGCATTTCAGATGAGTAGGCACCACAGGGTTAATTGACTAAATCCAGTCATTGTGTAATGCCATCAGCATTGATTCTTCACCGGTTCTATTGGTAGAGGCCATTTGCTACAAAAGGTCATATACATATTCAGTTTGGCAGGGTTTATTTTGGAATGAAACGTGAAAAAGACCACTTGACGAATCTGAAAAATGTTTTACTATATAGTGCACTTTTTTTTCTGGCTCAAGACTATGTACACATGTATATGTATATTCCTTTCAATATAATATGCAATCTTGGCAGTCTGTGCAAATAGTTGTACTCTACCTGTTTTATATTAATTTGATAAAGGAGAAAGATTAATAGTACAATATACAGTAAATGTACTTGCCTTGGGACTCCTCAGCATGTGATGCTGAAGCCTTGTAACTTGTGCCACTGTGCTTCTCTCGTATGAAGCCCACAGCTATGGTTTTATTTAACACTGCACCATGCTCATGAGAAGTCAAGGAATGTTTTTTTTTTTGGTTAAAGGCCACTATCAGTGTTTTATGTGTTGCAAATTATTATCCACACAACTACACACTCTTTGAAAACCAGGAGGAAAACTTAGAGCAATGTTTTCAAGTCAGGAAAGCTGACTGGACCCAGGTCAACCAGACCGCTTAGGCTTCAAAATTAAAACGCGCTCAATGGAAAATGTTTTCTTAATCATTACTTGACACTTTTAAAATAAAAACATAATTATACAAAAGAAATATGGCCTTTTGAATATTTTGTATTCACACTTTAATTTCATTGCTCTTATTTTGCCCTCTTTAGATTGATAAATAGACCCGATTTGCACAGAAGGTTTGCAGTAAGTCAGCACTGAGGATGGGCTGTTCTGACCATCTGATCTGCGGAGTCTGTGGTCGAAAAGCAAATAAACCATGCATGTAATTCTGCTTAAGTGGTTTCAGCGAGAGGCCAGTCCTGCCTCAAAGTGTCTGGTTGGTCTGGGGTCTGCTGGCAGCGCTACTTCGCACCCAGACTAAAATGAAATCGGACAATCTAGCGCGGACCTCCACTGGAACAGCTCCCGAAACCAGGCTGCTCCTGAGAAACGCGTTTTGAAAGAATCGATGGGCCGATGATTCCTCCATGCTGCGTAGGGTCTTGTTTTCAGTTTTGACTGATATTTCAGAATGTGGTACAGTTTGTGCGAATCATCCCACATCCTCACTTTTGCAGTAGAACAAAGATTTTGACTGCACAAGACCACAGAAATCGTGCTTCAGTGGGGCACAGCCCTTCCTATGGGTACTTTATGATAACGAGATAGGTTACGGTATCTCATACCTTTTCACCTGCAATAGTTTATTTGGAAAAGGGATTTGTTTGTATCTAAAACAGTGTACACATGCACAAAAGTATATTTGTAAAGTCATTAGAAACATTTTAAAGTCTTTATTAATTTTATAAGGGAAAAAAAAAACATCAAAGGCTTCTCCTTTCCAGTATTTTTGTAATAGTTTTTGTTTAAAGACGTCAAAGGGAAGCCCACAAACCACAAAGGATGCGAAGCAGAAAGAACATTACTTGTCAGAAATGTTTTATTGGAAAAATATTTGACAGAAAATGAGGCCAGATATGCGTTTCTCGTAAAACCGTTTTCTTTGCTTTATTTGTCTGGACTGAAGGTGCCGCATTGCATTACAAAAACTAAGAGAAACCATAGCTGGCTCAGACCTGAAATAGTTTTAATGGCTAATAATAAGCTATGAATTTGTTTACCAAGTTAATTTAATTTTCTGTTGGATTCTTCCAGAGAGATTGACCAATATCTGATGTTCAATACTTTGTTATATTGAGAAATGTGTAAATGTGATCTATGTCATTTGCATAAATGCTGCTTTCATGAAAACCGTCGCGTTCTTGGTGTCCTGTTTACCTGTGTGCATGTGCCGTTTCCGAATGATCCTGTTTTTAACTGACAGGTCTTTGTGAACACTTTACCTGCCACTTCAGTAGTGCTTCTGTATCTTGACCACTGGGAGAGCTCTAATGTCAAGTGAGAAATACTTATCAATAGTCTGGCGATATAAAAAACTTCACTTCTATATATTACATTTACCTAGTCCTGATTCTGCCCTAGAGCAAAAGAAATAGAAATATACTTGTGAAACTAAAGCATTCATACTTTTAAATATTTTTGGATACGGGGGGGGGGGGTGAATATTTCATATAAGAAGAACATTACAAGAAGGATTTAGACCAACAGTGCAGATCTGACTGTACATTACTTTTGTACTTTTTTAAGTGAAGGCTACGTGCAAGTGCATTTAAAACCGAATAACACTGGACACTTCCTCACCCGAATAGCTGTGAGAGTGGGGAAGACGCTACCCTGCCGTGCGCTTCTCTCAAGAAAGACTAGATGAGGTCCTGGGATCAATTAACCATTAACTGTCAAACGTGTAAGATAGGCTGAATGGGCTCCTCCCGTTTGTGACGCGTCTTGAGCTGACTTGTGCGGTGTGTGTGTGTGTGTGGGAGGGGCCCGGAGAACAGGTGTCTTCTGGATGTGGGCTGGACAGGAAGGTCCTAAATTATAGTTCCTCATGCACTCGAATCCTCAGCCCGTTACCACCCCCCGAAAAATGACTCCCAACTGTCCTCAAACTGCTTCTTCCACAGGATATGCATCATACTTTCTAAAACTAGTTTTCATAAAAGCACTTCGGTGGAATTCCAAAACAGATGAACTGAAATGAATTCCATTTCAGCCCATTGATATTTTCTAGAAAACAGCCACAGCTCTTCAAAAACCTGATACCGTGAAGGCTGCGCTAGTTATCACAGGTACAAGTCGTGCCTCTGCATTTTTTGTACCTGTTAAATTTCTTGGTTAATATGTGGCGAGTCCAACCCCCACAGGTCCTAAATAAAAGAGTCCTACTGATTTGTTCTTTGCCCGAGGAGACGTTCTAAAAGACTAGGACAAGACGGGCAGAGGTGGAACACAGAGCGCGTGGGGAGGGTCGGCTCTCCCAGCAGAGGGGCCCACAGCTGCAGTAGGGGACTCCTCTACTGCGTCTTCTCTCCAGCGACGACGACGGCGGCGGCCTCGGTCTCCCTCTGCGCCTCCTGTCTCCAGCGGGCCTTCTTCTCCATATTCAAGCTCGTCAGGGACTCGTGACGCCCAACCGCCTGGAGAGGCAGAGCCGCGCGTGACTGACCGAACGCCCACAGACACCTGCAGACCTTTCCTGAACAGGCTAGAGCAGAGGACTGCAATCCTTGCACGCACACAGATGTGACTGTTTTTGTTTCCCTTTGTTTTACTGAACAGAAAATGGTAAGATGACACCACAATTCACAGCCACCAGACCATACGTCACACCTGTTCACTGTCCAGTAAAGCCCTGTTTCAACTAGTTAAGCCCAATTAATTCTTTCAGACCTTTTCAACATTACCTTATTTCTCAACTGCATATTGAGGGTGTCTGCAGGTATGCAATCATTCCTCTTTTTCTCCTAGAGCTATGAATACTTCCCTTGTGAGAAATATAGGAGAGATCTCAGCTGAAATGTTCAATAGTCCTGCTTTCATTTCTGTTTAAAATGTAGGATTTACAGGATCACAGTCAAATGGCACTTTTTTCCCTTTTAAAAGTCTGCAGAGTTCTCCTCAAAATTTAAAATAAAAACAGATTAAATTCCTCACTGAAGAATTATTTTTGAGTTACTGGTTTTGTTCAGCATGTTTAGTACGTTTGTTACAGCCAGAAACTTTGAATCCAACAGCTCGAGTTTCCCCAAACAGAATTTGAAACCCTACCTGCTTGCCCAGGATGACCATTCCCAGACAGCCCACTACTGTGAGGACAATCATGGCGTAGCACGCCTTCACACGAACCTTGTTCCTTGCACCATCAATCATCTCAAACCTTAGGGGACACAGACAATAATTCCCACATCAATTCTTCGCATTGTTCCTGAAGACAAGCATCTGAGCAAACTGAGCACCGATTATACATGTGGAGGGGAGCTCCAGGAAAGGGCTGGAGAACCTTGTCTCTTCCACGCAAATTTGGGAATGCAGCACTGTAATGGAGCAGACAAGCCTGCCCGTGCTGGATGAGAAAGCCAAAGAAAATAGCAAGAGTGGAATGAAAACTCACTGCACCCAGTAACGCAGGACAAAGACCATTTACCTTCAGCACAAACAAAGACAACTTTTCACATGACTGCTTTGCTTTTAGGAATTAACAGAACCCCAAACCCCTCATTTCTCTCACAGGCAGAGAAATAAAAAATTTTATCCTGCAAAACAAGAGGGGAGAAAGGCGACAAAGGAACCACGTTTGGCACCACCCCCTGATTTACACTGGCTTATCATGAACGGTACTTACTATTTCAGCAGCAGAAAACGCAAGACTCAGGCCCCTGTAAGGGCTCTGGTTAGGTTTCATGTTAACACAGGACCCTACAAAAAACAGCAGTCTAGCCCAGGGTAAATATACTTACTGGAATTTGGCAATTACCTCACTCAAGGGGAAAGGATAACACATTCCTGGAAAAGCTCTAACCTTTTGTGCCCTCTGTTTATAAGCCAATAATGTTTCCAAGCCAATCACATAGCCCAGAGCTCATAGAACACAATTTAGTGACAATGAAAACTGCACCCATCCACTTTATTGCTATTGGAGATCATAGTAACTCTGCCTCTGCTTAAAATAAACAAGCAGTGGAAAGGAGGGCAAAGCCTCACACTTACGACACAATCTCTGGTATCTGCTCCTTGGTCTTGAAGCGACCGGCCCAAAGCAGGATTTTCTTATCGAAATCCGACAGCTTGTATCCAGGTATTTTGAAGCCTGGCTGGACTGCATCACAGGACAAACCAACAAGCAAGTGTTAGCCAGATTGAAAAGAGGCCAACTGTGCTATCAGGTGACTTTAGAGAATGACGTGTACAGTGGGTTATTTTCAGCAGTTAAATCACAGTGCAGCAGCTTCAGCATGGAATAAAAACTACCTATACAGAATTGGAAATGATTACAGAGACAAAGGAAAAAGTGGGTATACAGTGCACATCAATAGCGTTGTGTAGGATCTATGACAGGATTATTCCGCCATGCTACAATGTCACTTGTTCTCTGTCCACCCACCAGATAGTGCCAACAGATCTCAAGGCCTAACACTGTAGGTATGGGCAGTGACACCATTGCAAAGTATGAAACTTGTGCTGAAGACGGGGTGGAGTGGTGGGTCTGTGGCTCAGGATCTGCACCTGTGGCTGGAAGGTTGCTGGTTCGTATCCCGCGGCCTGTAAGATCTGTAAGTCGAATCTTGAGGTGTACGAAAGGTTCTGCAAACCGAAATACGTTTTTTTTTTTAAATATCACTATTCCCCCGCAAAATCCTGCTGTGATTTCCAACCCCGTACAGCACGTGCAGGGTGTGCTGAAATATGATTACACTGATTGCTACAAATTGGATTAGCTTTGAATTCCCTTCTGAAGCTCACTGGATCTTAACCAGGAAGCTGAAATTAAATCACAGTTCCCCTCTTGGTCAAGTCAGAAGCCAGAACCGTGTTCGGAAAAGCGAGCTGTGTATTTGCCAGGTCAGGACCAACCTGCCTCTCCGGAGTTTGGGAGTGCAGACTGGGCTGTGGGTTCGGAGTGGCTCTGCTGCGGTTTGCTGCACAGCTGCCTCCTGGCACTCTGGGCTCCTGGTCCAGCACGTCTCACATGCCCTGCCAGGGAGAAATTGTGACTTGTGTTACATGCAGCGACAGTAAGTGAGCAGCTACACCTTCCTCTCGCTCATCTGTTTAACGAATCAGACTGACTCGGCAAAAATCAGCCACCACTTCTAACGCGACATGACAATGAAACCCCTCCGGCAGTGGATACAGGACACCGGTACAAGGTGTTCTACCAGGAACTCGTGTATACAAAGCTCTGTGCCGTATGGTGGCTTTGAATTTGAATTCCACAGGTAGCTACTTTCACCTACAGGCTGATTCACGATGAATTGCAAGTTCGCAACACATCCGGGAAATGACAGTACCTGCGGGTTACATCAAAGGAAATGTACCAAGAATAACAAATTCAAGGTATCAGTATTATTTATAATACGGTATAAGTATTATTTATTTAGACGGTGTGAAGCACTTTTCTGAACTTGTTGCTGGAATTCCAGCTAAAGAGTTTAAAAAAAAAACCTAGCAACCAGATCCTCGTCTTTTCTGCAGTCTAGTTTTGACAAGAAGCAGACCTCTCAGTCACTTCACACTCCGACATCGCTTCTGACTATTTGTGTGTGCAAGCGCCTATATTAATGCCCGGAATGACAAATAAGCAAGTTGTACGTATGTTACAGTTGTGTGTAACACACGTGTGACACTTACGGACATTGCGTGCCGACTTACCGTAGTTTACGGAACAAAACACTTCGGGGAAATTTGGAAGTTGCAACATGGTGTTCCGTTTCCGATGTTGTGTTCATGTCTTTACCAAAAAGGAAACTGTGTTTGTACTCACCTCCAGTGTTTAAAAAACTTAAGGGTCCGAATGTAATCTGCTAAGAGTTACAACAAAATGCGATACGTTTTTTTTCCCCTAAGTCCTTCTCGAAACAGGACCTGCGCAGATACGGAGGGATGTTGCTGCGACTTGTCCAAATATTACACGGATCACGGCTCTCCCGGTTACTTATGAAACCAGCTGCCCGGCGTGAAGCCAAAATAAAACAATTCACACCAGAACTGTTACATATAACCATTGACTTACCGAAGAGGGCGCCAAGGGCGACACGAGTCTTGTTGATGGAGCTGAGGATCATCGCTGAAAGCTGTCTATCGTGTTACAAGCTGCAGTGAAAGGCGATTCCCATTGATTTTGGTGTGAACAGCTAACCAGAAAGTCAAGTCGTGACGCCTCTTGAATGTCTGCTGGGAGGACCCCGCCGGGGTGCCCGGGCAGGCGCCTGAGTGCACAGTACTGCCCCTGCTAACATGAACTCAACTAGCCATCAAGGGAAACCAAAGGGATATGCGACCACAATGTAATAATATTGAAAGTTATGAAAGTAGTTTGAAGACAGTTTGTAACTTCACAGTATTGTCATCATTATGAATTGGACCGGGGAAGCAAATGCAAAACAATAACAGCAACAACAGTCACAACAATAATAATAATAATAATTAATAATTAATTCAGTGCCATACATCGCGTTTTTTTCTATATTATTGGGTTTGTCTTCAGGATATGCTCTGGACACCTAACATTCTTGGCTCTGAGTTGGTAAGGACCTTTTATCTAACATGGCGGCGCCCAGTGGAAGACTGAACTGTGAGGACTTCTCGATGTTTCAGGTAAAAAAAAAAAACCAACTAAATCGGACATTGAGCAATCGAGGACGCAGTAGGTGCAGTTAGCACTTATTGTTTTATTTAAAATGGAAGAGGTTGAGTTGTTGGTTATTTCATTAAATTCTCAAATGGTGTGACCCTTACGTTAAATAATGTGTTCAATGCATTTATGTGGTTGGAAGTCTTACTTTTTTTATAAAGAAAAGGATAGTTAATTCATGATAACAGAGATGTAGAATGGGAATCCGCTTAACAGGCATAAAAATGCGTTGTTTAAATGTGATTATTGCTCACACTGTTTAATTAAATTGTCTTAATCCATGTGTTACTGACGTACGTGTGTACGTACTAGTGGGCAGGAGGAGGAGCGAAGCGAACCAGTTGCACAATTCTTCCCCTGAAAAAAAAAAAACAATTCTTCCCCTGGGCTTCAGCTTCCTTTGTTCAGTTCACCCCTTTTAGAAAGAGAGCGTTTAGGAAAGGTTTATAAGTTCATTTAAGAAAGTAACTGAGGGGAAAACTTCCACTCTAAATAGAGCCAGTTGGTATATAGACCTCGAGTCTCGAATAAAAGCGTTAAATGTGGAACTGTATCTTGAACTTTATAAAACATACACTTTTGGACAAGGCTGTCAGAATTAATTTGAAGGAGCCGCCTGCTGCTCTCATGACCTGTCCTAGGAGACTTCTAAACAGGATAACTTCATTAACAGACACTGATGAGAAGGGAACTGATAGCTTGTAGAACTTGTGACTTTACTTCATAGAAATGTATTAAACACTGACAAGTTATTGCTGCAGGAAAAGTGGGTATTTGTTTTTGTCCCTAAAGTTGTCTCTGATCTCACACATAATCCCCATAGCCCACTGTTCAGTGATTAGTGATTCAGTGTCTAAAAATAAATGTTCAGGCTACTGGAGTGGCTTTCAGTGCATCAACACACTTTCTAAGGTTACTTTTCAATGTCTTTAACAAAAGTTTGAACATGCAGTCCTTGAAAAAGACCAGCTGGTTTGGCTGTGACTGGACCACATACACTCACTCGGTGGAGCTGTCTGGTCCAGCACTTGGTAACATGGGGGTGCACATGGCTCTTTTATGTCTGTCTGCTGAAAAAGAGGCAAATACTGTGGTCATGCTGGAGGGCTGTCTTGCAATGAAATACTGCCCTATTGTGGAGACAGATGTCATTCCTAACAAATATTAAAACCAAAAATAGGGGACACTTTTCAACTCGAAGGGTTGTGAGAGTTTCAAACAAGATGCCTCTCATGATGCTGAATCTAATACCTGAAGTTCCTTCAAGAAACAGCTAGAAGAGATCCTGGGATCATTTAACTACTAACTACCTAGCCTAACAAGGTAGATGGGTCGAATGGCTTCCTTGCGTTTGTAACCGTTCTGTTGTTAATCTTGATGTACTGGCAAGGGTCAGCTGAGGAATATTTTGCACAGTGTATCTGGTCAAACCTGATGATAGTTTTTCTTGCTTCCCTTCCTCATTCGCTTCTCTCTCTCTCTCCCTCCCCCCCCTCGTTTAGGAAGTCCTAAAGGCGATGCGCACCATCGATGACCGGATAGTCCACGAGTTGAACACCACTGTCCCTACTGCGTCTTTCAAAGGGAAGGTCGATGCCACGCAGACGTGCAAACAGCTGTACGAGTCTGTAAGTACTTGGGCAGACTGATCAGTGCTGCCTGCTTGCACCATTCCCCAACACGGTGCATGAATATGAATGCAGAAGAGGGTTTGTAAAATAAAAGAGATCTGAAAGCGGCAATAAAAAGTCTGGCTTTGAGCAATATACCTGCACATGTGTTTATGCTAGCTTTGATCACTTACGTGTCGTGTTCTGTTTTTTTCCAGCTAATGGAAGCCCATGTCAGCCGAGATAAGGCAATAAAGTCCTGTATAGCCCAGACGTCCAGTGTGGTCAACCAGCTGCGGGAGGAGAGGGCGAAGGATGCCGATAACCTTACACTAATCAAGCAACTCAGGAAAGAGCAGACCAAGGTAATGCACAGTTGAGCCACAAGAGGGCGTGCTATCTCTTACCAAAAGCCCTACAACCTGAAGGCGCATTAGTACATCTCGCTTTGCAGACAAAAAGGAGCAGAATGACTGACCAGCAAAACGTTTATAAATGTTGTATTTGTGCTAGTTTTTAAATGTATGTCATAATTAACCACAATATTTTTTCTTTGTGTGTGTTGCAGCTGAAGTTTATGCAATCAGAATTAAATGTTGAAGAAGTTGTCAATGACAGAAGCTTGAAGGTATGACAGCATAAGAAAAAATTACATCTTTCTCCTCTGCCCAAAACGGAGAAGATGATGTACACCTTCTGTTTCTGTGCTATCATTGTCCCCCTGGAATGTGTTAGACTATAAAGCAGACATCTATTGAAATGACTTTATTATTGATGCATTTATGCCTCAGGGCCAGCTGCTGAAAGTACATGATATAAAATCTAGACATGTAAGTAAAACCAATTATTAGCGTCCAAGCAAAAATCCTTATACCTCATGTAAGAAAACAGCCGGTGACGTTCAAGGTGCTTGGTTCACTATATATGATTAATTTCTCTTATAGATACCTGAAGGATTTGTTTATAAGTGGGTAACTGAATGCTTAACAGTCCAAAGGGTAAATAAGATTTTATTTATAATCAGTATGTTTACTGTTCTTCATCCAGGTGTTCAATGAAAGATGCTGGATTCATTTTTCTCCCCCGAAGCACCAGTGACGTCTGTGAAGTGGCGTTTGTCACAATGTCTGGAATGAAAATGGAATCATGGTAGTTATGCCGCCGCGGACCACCGAAATCAAAGAACCGGGATTTCCTTTCCTGCATCCATCAAGGAATCTCTCCATCTCGCCGTAGTTTCATTAGACAAACTTCTCAAATGTTTGTGAATCGCCATTTTTTTTTTACAAACCTTGTAAAAAAAAAAAGTTTTATAAGAATGAAAACTGTTTTCCAAGGCCGGCTGTGGTCTCCATGCTGTTGAGTTTGCATGTGACTGCTAAAGCAGGCTCTTTCCACAAATGGCGTGTTGTGTTTGGATTCTGCGAAGCGAGGCCTAATTGACCATGGGCCAGGCAAACTAGTGGTGTTTGCTACCCAGGAACTAGCTGGAACCTGTTTAAAAGCCCAGCCATTCTTTGACCGAATCAGCAGCATTACAGCAGACAGCCTGATTAGATAATAAACCTTTCACAGTATCTACCTCTTTCTATGGAATTGCACGCACAGGGCAAATGGAATACAGCTGTAACATTTTTGGAATTTCCGCGCCACATTCCAGGCCCTTTCTCTCACACTTGTCTTGCTTACAGAGCTGTTTTAATTTATAAAGGACACAATCCTGACACAAAAGTTGTATGACAGGAGATGAAACAGCACTGATATGTTCAGTCACCCACAATCTATCTATTTAGTGCATTTTTATCAACCGATAAGGATCGCGTGATGAGTCTTGAATCTCCGACAGGTTCCTGACATCAAGTATGAATACCTTTTCAGCAGCGTACAAGTGTTTTAGTGCGGGAAATGCAACCACATTAATTAGGTTTTTAGCACAGGAAGAGAAGGTCTAGTGAACAAGATGAGACTTGTGACATTTTTGCTCACCATACTGCTTTCTCTGTTTAAAGTGATGGCAAAGACATGTTAGCCGGTGTCAACTGAAACATCTGTTTTAGGACTGCAAGAAAAGAGTGCCTATACTAATAAGGGGTTGTGTACTTTTAATCATGTCAGGCTGTGCTTCTCTCATAACCATACCACTGCAACAAGTACTAACATGCTTTCAGGAAAGCGATACTGCAGGGCCTCCGTCTACTTTCTGCAACAAAAGTGACACAAAATCACTGACTCGTGTGCAAAGAGTCCCACAAGGAGAGCAGCTGAGGCTCAAGCTGAATTTTTAGAAGCTCTAATGGTGCAAGGCTCTAAAAAGGATTTTGTAACTCTTGCTGTGTGCTCAGATCTTTGAGTAGTGCCCCACTTAAACTGGAACATTTTGCCAAGGAACCAGAGGCCGTTTTCAGATCTGTTCAGAGCAGAAATCAGTTTGCTGACTTAGCCATAGCCAGAGGCGGGTATAACGGCATGGAATTACAAGATGTGTGGCCAGTGGTGCACAAGGAAAGCCCAGTGTATTAGCAAGGGGAGGACCGCTACACACTGAACACTGCTTACCATAAATGGTGCTGTTGTGAATACAATTGTTTTACTTTGCTGTAAACATTTTGTGCATGTGGTCTTTTTTAACAGCCAGTTCATCACAGCATCTAATACTGAACTCAAAGTTCCCATATAATGTAAACCTACGCGCTACAACCTTCTTACAGTTGTCCATGTGGCATTGAGGTGCTCGGTGCAGCCCTACAGGACGTTTTTACTGTGGATTCATTCATTATGCTGATGATCGTTCACCAGCAACGACTGTGGCCGAAACCAGGAACATAACGCTGCAAGTGGGTGTTTAGAGCAGTCATCTTAGAGAAGGTTCTTAGAAAAGGGTGTTTCTGCTTTCTGATTCATCATGTTTTGTGCTCTCACCGGGTTCCCGGCTCACGCCCTGGAAGAGCACACAGGCTGCATTCCCCAGCAGCCAACAGAAAACTCCATCAATCATTTCACTCGCCCTTCAGTACGTGTTGCCAAAGGCAGCTTTTCGAATGTGTAATAGGTCTTAGAGGAGGAACAAAAGTTTTAAATGTCATGGGAAAAGACAGAAAAGAAAACCACAGTTCTATTGCTCCCCCTCCACGTCAAGCACAAGTGATTCCAATCGGTATCTGCTTCTCTAGAAATGATACTGTTGGCAGTCTTAAAACCTAACAACCCATCCCCCTTGCCCAAAAATGTCCCAGAACAAAAATAATGACGATGGTATTTTAAGGTCTTTGAAACTTCATTTTAATGTGCAACAGAGATGACTGCATGATTACAAAACATACTGGAAGTGTAGTGATGACAGCATTCTTCACTGTGAGGCTCTGGACAACAGCACTGCAGGATCAGAAATACAAAATCTCATCATGCTGGGCCTTGGAGGTCTGAATACTGTGGAGGCTCAGCTTTGACCCGGCATGAGGCAGGGTCTCGTAAACACGGATGTGCAGGTAATCCTCTCCTCCCACATGCACCTACAATGGAGATACAAGGTGAAACATGCATGTTCGCGCATCAGACTCAGGGGGTTCTCCACCAGAACACCCCCACTAAACGTGCACAGTGAGCAATATGCAAGGTGAGACAGTTGTTCTGCGGGATTACTATGTCCGAGGCAATGCGTTCATGTGCACCTGGAAAGTATAACTGTCCAAGTGAAAGCCTGAGCAAGATGCTCCCCATTTGTAAATTAAACTCTAAAAAAATGCATTTATTCTAAAAAGTATTTACACAGGCTACTTCCACTGCACTCAAATGCAAACAGTCTGGGTGGGTTGTCTTTCTTAATAAGAAGGTAATAACAGTGTGAAGATGTGGTCAGGACTCTGGCCTTGCAAGTGAAAGGTTGTGGGTTCGAATTCCAGGTGGGACACTGCCTTGAGCACAATGTGTCACGCACACGGTTTCAGTCAAATGCATCAGCCTCACCCTGATGTATGCAAGTGTACCAACATAAGCCGCTACGGATAAAACCAAATTCATAATGACAAATGGACAAACATGCAGACAAATGGACTGCAGGGGCCAGGGAAAAAAAAAAAGTCTAATTGTCTGCGATTTTCAAAATAGCCACAGGCATGATTTTTCCTACCTTAACGAAGTAATTGGTTCCAGCCACCACCTGCGACTTGAACTCCTTCGCAGTGAAGACCTGGAACTTCTTTCCAGCCTTTTCTTCCACCTGGGGCTTCACCTACGAAGTACACGCGACCAGGGCTGCGTTACCCTTCAGGAGATACTACACCTGGGTCAAGGTTCAGGGCCACTCTAGGTGCTAGTGTGCATACAAGTCTGCTTAAATACTCCCATTCTGCCAGTACAGGTAAACTGGTCGATTGGCAAGACTGCTGTGTTGCTATTTCAGATCAAAGTTTATCTATCAAATGCACAACAATACAGCGTGCAGCAGTAGTTGCTGGCAATGAAATGTCTTTTCTGCGAGCTCACAAAAATCACAAGAATCACAGAACTGAGGTTATGAAAATAAGGTTACATAATAATAGATGTAACAGAAACGGAATAAAACTCAATATGAGTAGAGCTGCTGTGTCCATGGTGTATGCAATATATACAAGTAGTGCAGTTATGCTGAATACAGTGAAAACTGTGTGTCCGTGTAGCCATTACTGGTGATGTGCTAAAGGAAATATTTCAGATAGGCCAGTCTGTTTAGAACGATCAGCAGATGTCCTGGGGACGTGAGTGGATGTATGATAAAGACCAGGATAAGATGGTAACCACACGTTAGTCAGTTCTAACCCATGACGATGACTCCGTCACAAAACGTTCTGCATTTTAGAGAGAAGCATGACTTTATCGCACCCAGCACTTTTTCTGCTGATGAAAGCAGTAAGGATTTTTTTTTTAAAAAAAGCAAACATCTGGAGAGTAACTTGAATAAAAGATCCGTGAGCATACTGAAGAGTGCACGAGGCTTTAAACCGAAATACCAAAAGTATAATAACATTTGGTCTCGGCGATGCAGCTCAGCTGAAGTATTTCATCACAAGTAGGAACAGTCATTGTCAGGATATTAAATATTGTATTTCTCAAGAGGACTTACTCCAATACAATATCTTCAGTGACAATTATAACAACATAACACTAAAACACACTGTGCTGAGTACTTTCAGAGTTGATCCTACTCCACTCAATGAAGTTCGGACAGAATTCAAGTCCCCCCGAACAATTTTAATTCCCACTTGAACACTCACCTCGTCACAGATCGCTTGCACCTCCGCGGTGGCGGGTTTGGCCTCGCTGGTTCCTCCGCACAGCATAGGCATCTTGACAAAAAGAGCAGTGATGTGACCAGTAAAGAATGAAACACACCCTGCCAGCAGATCTGTGATTGCACTGTACAGACTGCACACTTTATAACTCTGACACTTCCCCGTCTCTGACGCGCCCTGGATCATATGACTCTACCGGACTGTACCATTCTCCCCAGCCCGGGGAGCCGAGACATCGTTTGAAAAATAAAAATCGATTGTCACAGATTCCTGTACAATATTATCAATCATTAATACAATTTTTCAACTCAAATTTTAAATTAAACGCGAAATGCAAAACGGGGTTGGGGCTACTGGAGTTCTCCAGTGTTTAATGAGAACTGAAACTCAAGTCTCACTTTTTTCCCCCAAGCTTTACTGAACATTCAATAATAATAATAAGAAGAAGAAGTAAAGTAGAAACAGTACCCAGAAATGTGAACAACAGAACCTCAGACCTATACGTCTCCAAAGACCATTACAAATCTGAGCAAGTCCCGTAGCGAGCGGACACAGTACATTGGCACAATGTGTTGTTACAGGAGCTCCCTTGGATATACAGTTTTATCCCAAGCCTGGTGCTCCCTTGTGCACGACAGCTTGAATTTGCGTTCCTCAAGTGGCTGCTCTCCGCTGCAGGCGGACTTGCTGACAGGTTGGTGGCGATACTGGGGGCAAGAGGCACGGAACCAGTACTAATGGTGGAAATGAAGGGTTTGAATCGCCGGGTTGGCAACACATCCGGACATGGACAGTACCTGCGGGTTACAGCACATCAAATATACGGCCACCAATAACGAATTCAAGGTGTCAGTGAGAACAGCAATTCTAAAACTTCCGAAGTGTTATTTATTGAAACCGAGTGAGGGGCTCAGTGCTAGTATAGGCTTCTCCTGGCCTGGGTCATGCACACTCATCCACATGTTGAGGAAAAGGGGAAGGATGACTCCTCACCAGATGACTGCTCAGTAGACCACTGCCTGCGCTCTTTGCGCCACTTGACTCACAGAAGCGCATTTTCTCAGGTGTAATAAGGGGTTTAAGCCCTGCAACCCGACCATCGTATCCCTCTCTATGAAGTACTCGCTGAAACTGCTCATGCCTTGGATTGACATTTGCAGTCAACCGATTCAGAGCAGTTCTGCCTTACATCTCAAACCAATTCACAGACACCGCAGTCGAGGGGCATGCTCTTTCGTCCACAGGTGGCCCTGATGTCTTTCTCTCAGACGTCCTCATGAAATATCAGCAGTCTGAGCTGCCTTCGCTACTGACTCTCCTGCCAAATGTGCCCCAGCCACCAGCCCTCTCTCGCAGCCGCCGAGTCGCTGCAACTAAAAACATCTGGGAAACACTGCTCACTGCTCTCCCGGTTGCATAGAAAGGCGGCTGACCGGCTTGAACCCAAAAGAGAAGAATTCACGCCAGAATTGCTACATATTTTACAGATGCAGCCTTTGAACTCACTGAAAAAAAACGCCAGGGGCGACGCGAGTCTTGTTGATGGAGCTGGGGATCATTGCTGAAAGCTGTCTATCCTGTCACAAGCTGCGGTAAATTCCTATTCGCACTGATTTTGGTGTGAACAGCTAACCAGAAAGTCAAGTCGTGGCGCCTCTTGAACGCCAGCTGGGAACCTGCAGGCCGACGCGAAGACCCCGCCGGGGTGCCCGGGCAGGCGCCTGAGTGCACAGTACTGCTCCTGCTAACGAACTAAACTAGCCATCAAGGGAAACCAAAGGAATATTATTATTACACAGGGATTTCAGAACACTAATATTGAAATCTCCCTGTTATTAACACACGTAAGACATTAGGAAATTAAGGCATTGTGTAATTAATAATAATAATAATAATAATAATAATAATAATTCCTTACACTTTTATAGCACTTTTCTAGACACTCCCCTCAAAGCACTTTACAGGTAACAGGGATCCCTTCCACCCCCACCAGTGTGCAGCCCCACCTGGATGATGTGGTGGCAGTGCTCCAGTACTCTCCCCACACACCAGCTCTCAGTGGGGAGGAGAGCAGAGTGATGAAGCCAGTTCACCGATGGGGGTAATTAGGAGACCATGACTGATAAAGGCCAGGGGCAAATTTGGCCAGGACACCGAGTCACACCCCTACTCTTTTAGAGAAACGCCTTGGGAGTTTAATGACCACGGAGACTCAGCACCTCGGTTTTACATCTCCTCCGAAGGACGGCGCCTTTTTACAGCATAGTGTCCCTGTCACTATGCTGGGGCAGTAGGACCCACATGGACCGCAGGGTGAGCGCCCCCTACTGGCCCCACTAACACCTCTTCCAGCAGCAGCCTTAGCTTTCCCAGGAGGTCTCTGATCCGGGTACTGACCAGGCCCACACCTGCTGGGCTTCGTAGGGCTGCCAGTGGTGAGTTGCAGAGTGACATGGCTAAAAAAGTACACAATGTCTTGTAATCATTATTGAGAGGTAAAACCAGAATAGTAGTGGTAGAAATTAATTGGAAAAGAGAAGCAAAGGTAAAACAAACAACAACAATAAGAAAAAGAAGAATCGTCATGATCACCATCATCTTCAATATTTTCTTTGGACACATAAAACTCTTGGCACTGCATAGTTAAGGACCTTTTTTCATGTTGTGCATAGATTTAAAATTAAAATAGATGGTAACTGTGTTTTTTGCTAAGGCAGCCCAGAAACAGTATTTGTTTTGGTTGTTTCCTGTTGTTGTTTTGGTTATGTCCCGTTTGTAAAATTCTGGATCGATCTGCAAGATTAGAAAAAAGAAGGTTTCACATACTGACATTTGTTTTAAGAGAAAGAGATGTTATGTTACTTTTTAGCCCCATTGGAAAAAAATACAAAACTGTTATTTGTCATTATACACGTTATTATATACATAAAATGAAATGGTCTGGGAAGAGACCTACATTTGAACACTTAAAATAGAAAAATGGGGCGTATCTCCAAACTATTTCTAAATGTAAGAACACAAAAGCTTTGGTTCTCTTATCTTTATTTACATCATTTAATCTTTTTCTGTAAAATGCCGCTGGATTATGTACCCCCTGATGATGTTGTATTGTATTTTTTGTTGTTGCAATTAAATTTAAAAAAAAAAATGTTAAGGACTTTTTATCCAACATGGGTGGCACCCAGTGAACGACTGAACTGAGGATTCAAATGCATTTGTTCAGTTGAGGCCTTTTAGAGAGATTTAGAACGGGCTTATCAGTTCTTTTAAGAAAATAATTGTGGAAAGACTCTTTCTCTCTCAACAGAGACAGATGGCCTATGGACTTTGAGTTAAAAAAGCATTACATTTGGGGCTCTATCTTGATCTTGATAAAATACACATTTGTGCTGCCATTCAAACTTGGGAATCAGACGCAACTTTTGCGCAAGATTTGGAGATTTCACTGGGAGGAGTCGCTGGAAGGCTCTAAGTGAGTATTTGCGAAATTTCTCATGTCTCTAAAGCCATCTCCCATCTCACAGGTGGTCACCATATTCCACTGTTCTCCGATTCATATGTATCAGAGAGGATAACGGGTCAGTCTACTAGAGTCACTTTAAATGGAGCAGCACACTTCCTGCAACTACTTTTCAGTGTCTTTGCTTCTTTCACTTCTCTGCCTTTTGGCTCAGATCAAAATAGCATGTGTAATTTTCAGTGTCTTCAACAAAACATTGAATAAGAAGTCTTTTAAAAAAGACCAACCGGTCTGACAGACTAGACCACATGCACTCCTTCATCTAATATCTGCAACCAGCTTGTAGCTTTCCCTGTACCTTCGACGTGCTGGGCATGGAAGTATGTTTTCACTGTGGATTCAATCATTACGTTGATAACCATTCACCAGCAACCACTGTGACCAAAACACCCTATAAGTAGTCATTTACAGAAGTCATCCATTAAAAAGAAGGCGTTTCCATTTCATGCTTCACCATGTTGCAAGAGAAGGAAATCGTTTTTTTGCTCTTTACAATTCTTGACTGTGTGTACCTTATGCACAAGCAGCAATGTGAATAATCCGTCAATCCTCTTACTCCTCCTTCAGTAAATATTGCCAAAGGCAAAATATAACCGGTAATGGAGGAGAAAAAAAAAATGTCACGGGGAAAATGAAAACAGCATTTCCAAAATCACAGCACAGAATGGCATCTACTGCAAGACCAATGAGCACTTCTAGCGCTGCCCCTCCTTGACGAGCAGTTTTTACTCCATTCAGAAGACGCTCTTCTAGAAAGAATAAAGAGTCTTAAAACTTACATTACAGATTTTAACAACCCATCCCCCTTGCCCAAAAATGTCCCAGAACAAAAATAATGACGATGGTATTTTAAGGTCTTTGAAACTTAATTTTAATGTGCAACAGAGATGACTGCATGATTACAAAACATACTGGAAACGTAGTGATGACAGCATTCTTCACTGTGAGGCTCTGGACAACAGCACTGCAGGATCAGAAATACACAATCTCATCATGCTGGGCCTTGGAGGTCTGAATACTGTGGAGGCTCAGCTTTGATCCTGCATGAGGCAGGGTCTCGTAAACACGGATGTGCAGGTAATCCTCTCCTCCCACGTGCACCTACAATGAGAAACATGCAAGTGAGGGCATCAGATTCAGGGGGCTCCCCACCAGGAATACTCTGCCGAATGTGCACAGCAAGCAACACGCGAGGCGAGACGGCCTTTCTCCGGGATGACCAAAGCTGAGGCAGCGTGATCGACTGCACCTGGGAAGTGCAAGCCTGAACAAGACCCCCTTTCTTTTTAAACTACAGTCTTAAAAAAGACTTGACTATTTCCGCAGGCTAGTTTCACTGCACTCAAAGGTAGAGAGTCGGGGTGTTGTCATTTTATTAAGAATGAAACAGCAGTGGGGCACCACTATGACACAGTGGCTAGCACTGAGCCCTGGGCTCAATTCCTGGAGCACCGCCCACGTGCAGTTTGTACGCTCTCCCCATGTTCACCTAGGTTTCTTACAGTCCAGAGGCATGTTGGGAGGTTAACTGGCTTCTGGGAAAATAGGCCCTGGTGCGAGTGCTTGTGTGTCTGTGTGCGTTGTGCGAGGGGCTGGTATCCCCTTCCAGGGTGCATCCTGTATCCTGCCTTACATCTGTTGCCTACAGAGACAGGCTCCGGATCCTCCACGACTCCGAATTGGAAGAAATGGATAGGGAACGATTGACTGGAAATAGCAGTGTGGAGATGTGGTCCAAACTTTGGAATTGTAAGTGGAACGTTGTGGGTTTGTATTCCAGGTGGGACACTGCTGTTGTAGCCTTGAGCAAGGTTTCAATAAGAGAGCCTGATGTACAAATACAATCCACTCTGGATGAAACCAGTCAAATTCAAAATGGCACAATGACTGCACGTGCCAGGTAAAAAAAAAGACCGTTTAACTTAGTGAAAGAGTTTAGAAAAACCATGAGCTTCATTTTTCCTACCTTAATGAAGTAATTGGTCCCAGCCACCACCTGCGACTTGAACTCCTTCGCAGTGAAGACCTGGAACTTCTCTCCAGCCTTTTCTTCAGCCTGGACCTTCACCTACAAAGTACATGCGACCATAATAATAAAAACTCCTCACACTTATACAGTCCTTTTCTGGACATTACACTCAAAGCACTTTACAGGTAATGGGGATCCCCTCCACCACCACTGTGCAGCCCCACCTGGATGATGCTCCGGCAGCCAGAGTGCACCAGTCCACTCCCCACACACCAGCTCTCAGTGGGGAGGAGAGCAGAGTGATGAAGCCAGTTCAGAGATGGGAATTATTAGGAGGCCATGATTGGTAAAGGAGATTTCCCAGGGGGAAATTTGACCAGGAGACAGGGGTCTCCCCTACTCTTTGAGAAACACCCTGGGATTTTTAACGACCATGGAGAGTCATGACCTCGGTTTTACAGTGCCACAAAAAAGTATTTGCCCCCTTCCTGATTTCCTCTATTATTGCATATTTATCTCACTGGATGTTTTCAGATCTTTAGACAAAATCTAAAATTAGATAAAGGGAACTTGAGTGAACAAATAACACTTTTATTATTATTCTATATATTTAATAAAATTATCCAGCACACATATGCCCTGTGTGAAAAGGTAATTGCCCCCTTACACTTAACTGGTTGTGCCACCTTGCAAGCAAACGCTTCCTATAATACAATATCTGTTTTAGCCCACTCTTCCTCACAGAACTGCTTTAATTCAGAAACACGGGTAGGTTTTCAAGCATGCACTGCTCGTTTCAGGTCCTGCCACATCATCCCGATTCAGTTTAGGTCTGGACCTGGACTAGGCCACTCCGAAACTTTCATTTTGATTCTTTTCAGCCGTTCTGATGTGGACGTGCTTTTGTGTTTTGGATCACTGTCTGGCTGCACGACCCAGCTACGCTTCAGCTTCAGCTCACAGACGTTTGACCTTAAGAATGTTCCGATACAAAGCAGAATTCATGGTTCCTTTAATTACGGCAAGTCATCCAGGTCCTGAGACAGCAAAGCATTCCCACTCCATCCCACTACCACCACGTTTGACTGTTGGTATGATGTTCTCACTGTAGAATGCTGCGTTTGCTTTACGCCAGACAATGTCGTCCAAAAAGGTCCACTTCTGACTCATCTGTCCATAGAACATTCTCCCAGAAGGCTTGGGGATCATCCAGGTGCTTCTTGGCCAATGAGAGACGAGCATTGATGTTCTTCTTGGTTAGCAGTGGTTTCCGCCTTGCTCCTCTCCCATGAAGCCTATTTTTTGCCCCCAGTCTCTTCTGATGGTGCAGTCATGAACACTCACCTTGGCTGAGGCAAGAGAAGCCTGCAGTTCTTCGGATGGTTTTTTAGGATCCTTTGTAACTTCCTGGATGATTTTACGCTTTGCCCATGGGGAAATTGTGGCAGGCCGGCCACTCCTGGGAAGATTCACTACTGTTCCAAGTGTTCTCCATTTGGAGATGATGGCTCTCACTGTGGTTCAGTGGAGTCCCAGAGCTTTAGAAATGGCTTTGGAATGCTTTCCAGACTGATAGACATCAGCAACGTTTTTCTGATCTCTTCAGGAATTTCCTTTGATCGTACCATAATGTGCTTGTTGAATCTTTGTGCTGGCAACTTGACTGTGATGGTAAGTGAGGTTTATATTGAGCAGGGCTGGCTGTAATCAAGCCTGGCTGTGTTCAATCAGTTGACTCCTGCAAGGACAGCTGCAATATTCCGTCCCACGCAATGCCAAGATCCAGATGTTTTCTTCATCTCTCAAGATAACCCCAACACAAGAACTTCAGTGACAATGATGACAACATAACAAAACAAAACTCACTTGCACAGAGTACCTGAAGAGCTCATCCCGACCCACTCACAATTCAATTCCCACTTGAACACTCACCTCGTCACAGATCGCTTGCACCTCTGCGGTGGCGGGTTTGGCCTCGCTGGTTCCTCCGCGCAACATAGGCATCTTGACAAAAAAGGGCAGTGATGGACCAGTAATGAATGAAACACTCCCGCAGTAGAGCTATAACTGCGCACTTAACTTTAAAAAAAAAAAACCACTGACACTTCCGTGTCTCTGAGGCGGCCTGGATCATATGACTTTACCGGACTGTACCACTCTTCCCAAGCCGGGGAGCGAAGACATCGTTTGAAAAATTAAACGCATTTTTGCTGATTTCTGTAGAAACAAAAATGGAAAAATTACAAGCCTTTCGCTCGAGTTTTAAAAATAAAGACACTTGAATATTTTAAGTTAACGGGGTAAAAAAGACAAAGCGTTCTGTATCACCCCACGTTTTCCCAATCACAGTTGGTTTTACCGGAGCTCGTGCGGCTGTTCGCCTTTTGAATTTGAAGTTTTCATGAACATCAAATTATACAAAGAAAAAAGGGTATCCAAAAAGACAAGTGAACAAAAAACAACAACAATACGCTACTTTTTACGTGCATCAATTGTGTTTTTTAACGGAGTTTAATATTGCCATTTTCACCTTGTAAGCGTAGTATTGAGTAGTATTAGACCATTTTGTTTTTGTGAATGTGATATTACTACGCAATATCGCCAACATATTAATCATAAATACATGTTCTTTTCCATATGACATCTTTCAAAGTATAACTCCATATCAAACTTCTTAAATCCAACTTTCACATGTAAAGATAAAGTTTTGCAAGTCAGCCCCAAACAACTTGGTATGTATAAAGGAGACAAATAAATGTATCAGTTCCTTTACCAGCCTTACAGAACATGCATGTATCATCTTTCTCATGTTTGAACCTAGAAAGTGCTAGTTCAGCAGTATAAAAGCAATGAACAATTTGTCACGGGTTGATAATTTCCTGTTATTGTAACTTTGTATTTCATTGTTGTCACCTGATTTATTTTCTGCCTCGTTTGCCTCTGTCTTCCGTAAGGTATCTTATTTTTGTTTCTTCCTGCATTAGGCTAACAGCAATACACTTTATTTATATAGCGCATTTAAAAGCAATTATCTCAAAGACCATTATGTGCTCCAACTTTGCTGGGCTAGTTACAATAATTTCGCTAGCTTTTGTGCAACAGCCCAAACCGCCTTCGGTCAGCTGATGAGAAGAGGGGGTGCTTGCACAATTTTGCTTAGCTTTTCAAATCTTGGCACGTGTGTTTTGGACCGTGGAGGAAAACAAAACGCCCCACGCAGCCACGGAGAGAACATGCAAACTCCTCACAGACGTGTCCGAATTGACGGGTTCGAAACGATATCTGACTTCTGCGTTTGTGAAGATTCCTTTAACCACAGGCTTCTCCAATCCTGGTCCTGTGAAAACCTCAATCCCGTCAGTCAAGCAGGTCGCCCTTAATCACTGTTTGTTAAAGGTGGGGATTACTGGCAAGGTATTGCAAGTTCTCGATCAATTAAGCAAGTTTTCTTAAAACCGTGGTCAATACACATGACCATAATCATCGAGGGCTAAAGGGTATCGCTAGTTGTTGTTCCAAGGAGTCTCCGAATAGTCTATTCGATCAAATCGCTTGTTTTAATTTTAACACCTGTTTTCCAGGCCTTCAGCAACGGGTTATTTAGCGATTACCAATAAATGCAGCTGCTGGGGGGTGGGCGCCTCTTGAATTGGGATAGGAGACTCGCACAAAGAATAAATACAGGCGTAACAGCAGCGGGCGCCTACGAGGCTTGTTCCGGGATTTATGCAGTACCGTGCGGTTTTAGCAACCTTATTTACATAGGCGCTTCGGCCAGGATACGGGAGCTGCATCCCCAGGGAAGCCATGCGTCTCGGCCTGCTGGTGTTGAACGCGGTCGCGCTGCTGGCGCTCCGGAGGGCGGTAGCGGCTGGTGCTGAAGCCCTCGGTGGCGGCGGCGGCCCCTCCGTTTGCGGCAGCAACAAGCCGTACAGCCTCGGCGGTGTGAGGGCCTCGGCCGCCGAGCTCCCGGAGTCTCTCCCCGGAGGTACAGAGTTCACGCCCTTTAACTGTCACCTGTGCCCCGGCTCTTAAGGTCATCACCTAGAGGGGGCAAAGCCTGTCGAGTCGAGTCCGATGTGTTTGCACTAACGTTTAAGTATTAATTTGTCTTCACTTACAGTGAATACTGCTCAGCCCAACACTGGTATTTGGGTGCAACAGGGGGTCGGTTGTTCATTACTTCTGGCTTGAATTGTTCAGCAGTGCCTTTACGTATTGAATGACAGCGTGTATGGGTTCCGTGCCTGTGTCACGCCAGTGTACGATCTGTATTCGCTCCTTAACGCAGCCGGGACACCGCCTGAGTTAGCTCTACGTGCTGAAAATAGTGTATGTTCTGGTGTGTGTGTGTGTATATATATATTTGCTTAATTAAACTCCAGGTAGCATTGAACAGTTGGGCTGTTTTTCGATCAAATGCAGTGAATTTACATCGTATACTTTTTAGTGTGTATGCGGTGGTGGTGGTGGTGGTGGTGGGGGGGAGATCTGATTTACTGGTGAGTTGTGGGTAAATTCAGGATTGCCTCCTTTAAGCTCATGAAAGTAGATGTAATCGGGCTTTTTTTTAGAGATTTAGTGGTGGCGGGAGTCCTACAGGTCCTCAATTTCTTAGTACGTCAGAAATTGTTCTTGGGTAAAGGAAGGAAAAAGCTCTAAATATCTGAATGGTACTTATCCATTACCACACTTCACAATTTAAGGTGTGCAACTATTATAAACAGTATGGTACTGTTGACTTTTTTTTACAATTATTATTTTTTTAGTTCTGGGTGAGTTTCTCGCCTCTTTTTCATGCAACATTCTCTTTAATGTATACCCTAGTGTGGTTGTACTTCTATTATTGACACTCCTTTCAGTCACCCGACAAGAATCCACTTGACCTGACTTTGCAATCTCGTTCTTAATCGTGTTTGGTATCCATTTACGGTTAAATACCATATGGTGGCGCTGTTGCAGAGATATTGGATTTTCCTGAATGCAAGGATCCTTCTTCGCAGGAAGGAGGGGTTAGGTAACTGGACTATTAACCAGAAGACTGTGGACTCAAATCCTAGGAGGGACACTGCTATTGCATTATTATATTTGTATAATTATACGTTGAGGAATGTGCTTTGCATGGGTTGGTTCTGTGACTTGCCCTGCTGTATAAAGACTGAAACAAATCTCGGATAATCAGATGGATTCCTAATACTCGGAGTGGCAGTGAACTTGGTAGTGAAAGAGGCACAGGACTGAACTTTCTGGTTTATCTGCTTTTAATGTTGTTAAATTCTTCGGCTGTGCTTTGTCATGTCATTTGAGCTACCAGCGCACATGGTAACTTATCAGTGTATGAATAATTAAAAAAAAACTATTCCTGTGGATAATCATGGCAGGTATGTTTCGATTTTTTTTTTAATTTGTGTTATAAAAAAATTCTGATTGAGGCTTATTAAGATAATAAAATGAGACTTAAGAACTGACTTCTGGATAGTAATCTTGTTCTGTGATTTTTCTCCGCGTCTGTTTTTGAATCCCTCCCATTCTATTGAACAGCACATTTGTCTTGATCTTAAATTGCGTTAAAGATGTGAGAGGGAGAGTGACTGACTAACATTTGAGCCATCCTTATCTTGGACGGAGGAGGGCCAGCGTTTCGGCAGGTGCTGCTTCTTTTAAGAGCAGGGAACAGTAAAACTGATCCACTCATGAGCTGATTCGGGTTATTAAGAGCTCAGCTAGACTGAAAAGCTGTAGATGCTGGACTTCCAGGGTTCAGGACCTCTGACCTAGACTATTTGTTTGGGGCTACTCAACCTGGACTTGACTGGAGCAGCAACATCTCTGAAATGATTGCTACTGTATATTAATCCTACCATTGAAGGAGCTGGTAACCCCATCTGCACCATTGTGGTGTTTTGAACTGCCACACATGCCTAGAACACACCAGGGCAAAACAATATTTCAGTCTGTAGTTTGTAGATCTTTACTGAGCTTGGGAAGTCTTTGATTTGAACTCCTTGCATCCAGATACTTTTCCCCTAGAAGAAGTGTTGCTCTTTCTGCTTGCTCCAGTTGGGGAGTAGAGTAGATGGTTGATGGCCATGATTCTCCTCCAGATAAGGTGGTCTCCTATGACGAGCTGAAGGACATGCTGGGGAGGCACGCTGTGCAGCTGTTTGATGTCCGAAACCCTGATGAGTTTGCTTCAGGGAGGATTCCTGGATCCACAAACATCCCTTGTGAGTATTGTGGCGTGTGTGTGGCAGTTCGGTGAAAGGAAAATTCTGCTGTTTAATCTGCCTGAGGGCCTCTCTGATAAAATGCTAGCTTTACTGCTTTGCTTCATGTCTGGTGCCTGGCTGCCTGTAAAGCAGGCTTCTGTCTTTAATTTCTGAGTGATGGGTGTATGGCTTTCAGGAGGGCTACTGGAATGCCAAAAATGAAGATGGGTGGTTGCTTCTGCTTGTTGCAAAGGGTTTTTCCAGATGGCTTCAGATAAGTTGTTTTGATATTTGAGAGGCACCACTGTTCTTGACGATGGCTGTTTTCATCCACCTGGGTGACCCAGAGTGCTCTTCTAACACTGCAATGTAAACGAGCCCCTCTCGGGGAAGGACAGTGAAGGTATCACTTGAACACAAGTTTATGCAACTTAAAACCAGGGTGTGTTGTCAGATGCATTTAAGTGCTTGTTGTTTTTAAAAGGTGGTATAAGAATATTGATGTAATGCACCAGAGTTTTAATTTAGCATGTAAAAAGACAAAATACTGCTTTCTGGAGGGGTGTTCTTGATTCTCTTCCAGTTTGCACAGTCGATGTGATGAAATGGGAGAAGTCGTGTTTGCAGAGACTTGCACTCATCCATGCAGAGCAGCTAATGAGATCGATCCATGAGGTTGTTCCCAGAATGGATCAATTTTTTTTTATTTTTTTTTTTAAAAGGGACCTCCAGATTTTGAAAACCACATTTGAAGGAAGCATTGTACGCTGATGGGTTTGTGCTTTTTAATATTCCCTTGGTAGTGGGGAAGCTAGAAGAGGCCTTGAAGCTGAGCCCAGAGACCTTCAGACAGCTGTACAAGGTGGACTCCCCCAAGAAGGACGATGCTGACATTGTCTTCCACTGCCAGTCGGGGCGCAGGAGTGCCATAGCCCTGCACACCGCGATGGGCCTGGGATACACCCAGTATGTAACCAGAACCTCTTCTCCATCAGCCCTAATATCCAGCACGGCAGTCCCTCAGGTCTTGAATTTCTCTCCTCCTTGGGAGAACTGTTGACTCGGTGCAGACAGATCTCCTGGATATTGCCTGAATTCCAGAAATGTCTGAAAGCCAATTTTCTGCTTTGTCCGTTTGAGCTCAAGGTATGGTATGGGAGGGGGGTGCAAAATTATCTAATGTGTGGTGTTGACACTTAAAGCTGCGTTTGTCTGGTTATGTTTGTGCTGAATGTTTTCTGTTGTCTTCCGATGACTATGGAGGCCAGCCTGGCTAACCCCAGTTCCCTGTCGCTATGCTGTAGGGCCAGGCACTATGCTGGAGGGTACAGCGAGTGGTCTCAGCGCCAGAGGAAATGAGGGCAGTCACCCCTGGGGAACTGTGTGGCTCACCTGGGGGCGGACGTCCTCTGCAGGAGAGACCACGTGTGTTCCATCAGACGGCTCAGAACCAGCATCGCACCCCTGTTCAACAACCGGCCCGCGTGTGTATTTTGCTGAATATCTTGCACCTCCACTGCCAGCTCCTGCTGCACCACAGCTGATCACCCCGCAGTACGTTTCCTTGCAGCGACAGTCTTTCAGAGGGGTGGGTTTGAATTTGACCAGGGTCAAAGAGGACTCCAACAGAATATGGAAGCTTGAAGTTAACATTTTATCCCTTGTACTGAATGAGTAACCGTTTAAATTTCCACGGTCTGTTCCAACTAGTGTTAGTGCGGAGGACATCGAGCAAAGACCTCGTTTACAAGCAATGGAGGAGAGAACTCCCTACAGGAGAGTTGCTTTCCCCGTTTTTAAATTTCCCCAAGACACTCCAGTGGGTCTGGATTTTAAAGTGTGAACTGTATGATGCAATAAAGGTTGGTCAGTGTTAAGTAACTTGTGCACTAGCCCTCCATCTCTGCCTGTCTGTGTTAGTGTTCAGGGTCACCTCTCTCTCTCCACCACCCAGCTGAGTGGTTGGCCTACCCCCTCCCCGAATGGAGACCGCCAACATTCCTTTGTGGCTCCAGTCCTCTAAAGAGCTCTCTTCTCTAATGCAGAAAAGTTATTAGATACTGGATTGTGGGGGGCGGGATGATTTGAAGATCTGCTGATTCCTACAATACCTTGAAGGAAATGTCCTGCTGGCCTCCATGAAGGTTCCAGGTAGCACCACATGCATTTTAGTCTTGGAGTTCTTGAGGCTTTAAAATCTCATTTTGGTCCAGTCCAAGTTAGCTTTGATTACCTGCAAACCACACAATCCCAAACCCTTTCCATGTCACTGTCTGGATGTTTCCATGGGGAAGGGGTAAAGGTCTCCGTGGTTACTCTGTTGTAACCTTTTAACTAAAAAGTAAAAGTGCCAGATCCAGTGGTTTGAATTTTAATGGGTTGGAATCGGACTCTTACCTTCTCCCTCTGAGGTGTGGAGCAGCACTGTATTGCCAGATCAGACGTGCACTGTGCCTGATTGTTAATTTGTGCTCAGTTTTTAAAAAAAGACTTGGAGGTGGGTAAGACAGCTGAAAGCTTAGTCTAAAATAAGCTCAATTCTAAATGGAGTTCTTGTGCTTTATAGGGTAGGCACCAATGTACTGAACTTGCTCTTACTTTTTATATGAGGGGATTGTGGTTGAAATAGCCCTAAGTTTGAGAAGGGAGTGTACTTGCAAAAGCATACCATGCAAGGTAACAGGGAGAAAAATGGCAACCATTTATTAAACTAATGCTGGCTATATTTACAATAGGAATGTGGTGCAAGACCAACATCTTTAGATCCAGCCTCCACACTGCTGCCTAACCTGATGTACTCTGAGAGGGATATCAGTTTTTTTTTTTTTTGAAGGATTGAGACTGCTTTCATAAAACAACTCCTCCATGTGAGCCTGCTCTCTCATGTGTGGTTATAAAGGAAACATTCATGTCCTTGGCCGCTAGTAAAATACATCCAGACAAGATGCAGCAGGGCCGATTCAAAGTGGAAACTGAAATCGCTTCACCAGTCCAGAAAAAGAGCTCCTCTCTGTGCCTCCTACCTCTGTCCATCGGGCCAGAGCCCAGTGGTAACTAACTGTACCCTGCAGCTCTCTCCTCTCTTGGCTCTTGTCCCCTGGAAGATGTTTTTCCTTTTGTCTCCTTTGGAGACTAAGTAGTCTTAAGAAAGATGTAGGTGGTGCTTTTGTAGTCCACTCTACCTCTATGTGGTTTCTAAATCCAGTTACCACCCCTTAGACGCCTCAAGATCCTCCTTTACTTACCTCTTTCAGCCATATTGGTGGCTGAGGGCTAGCACCCCTGTTCCAGGGGACCCTAATTAATGTAACAAAGACTCCCCAGCAAACATACTACTGCAGCCGTTGTTGGAGCAAGATTACAGTGGTGTCCATTAGTTTTGCCAATCAGTAACGAGCAAGGGCTGTGCAGGTCTGATTTGACTGTGCCCTACAATGTACACTAGGCTTTTTTCATATTTACAGAAGCATTGGTACTGCATGTTGCCGATTTACAACCTCCACCGTTGCACTTTTCCTGCAGTTGAAGCACGTAAGTGTGTGCGTTACCGCAGTTACAGTCCTGGAGACGCAGGAGACTGAGCTGCCTTTTAGTGATGCAGTGGAACAGGCTATTTACACCTAGACAACGTTTGACCTGTATTACAGTAAGTCTTTAAACCTCAGCCATCTCCACTGCGGGCTGCTTGGCTGGTGAACGGGTCACCAGGGGGTGCTGCTGTCTGACAGCCATGGGGGGGGGGGGGGAGCCTGTCTGAGGCTGCTGGCTCAGGGGTGGCCGCCGCTGGCCGGCCGGGCGGTCAGCACATTGAAGTAGTCCTCCGAGGTGTCCTCCTCCTCCTCTGGCTCGTCGCTGGCCTTGGACGGCAGGCTGGGGGCGGTCTGGGGACCCTTCCCGATGAAGGACTGCTGGACGATTGGGGAGCTTCCCGTGTGGACGGCCACGTGAACTGGGTTTCTAATGGGGCGGTTCTGCCGCTGGAAGACACAACGGGGAAAGTTTCAGCGCCCGTGCGGTGGCGGCCGTGCAACGTTGACCCTACCGCGCCTCTTAAAGACTTAAGGGTTCAGGCGCATAACAGAGACTTAACGTGGAAAACATTTTATATTCGCTAAACCGAGCTACGAAACGGGAGGTATCGGTGGGAGAAAAATCTGAAGCGGCTCCGAAAGACAACGCGCAGCTTGTCCGTGTTTGTCTGGCGAGGGTCGGTGTAATGCCGGAGTCAGGCCACTAGAGGGCCACCGCGCCTAGACCTTTTGCACATGAGTTTTTGATGCCAAAGTAGACTTAAATGAAAACTAATGCAAAAAAAAAACGTTTCACTAAATCCATTCACTAAAATGTACACTTCTCCTCCTCTTGTATTCATGTATTTAAGTGTTGCTTTCTCTATCATATATTTTCAACAGGATTTAATGTAATGTATTCATTGTAGGTTTACTGGAAGCACGCGTTTACTTAAAGGAGTTTAGGAAAACGTTTGAGCCGGTGCCGTATCCAATTCGGTATCCCCTTGGAAATCGGATACAGACACAGATTGCCAGGTGATAATTAGATGCAACGCCTACCAAGGACACAGTCCCAAGTTCTGGAGCGTTTTGCAGAAGGGACATTTACAAGCTGCTCTGAAGTTGCTCGAGTTAAACCGTACTGGGTATTGAGCCGGTCGGTCCCCATTGAAAAGGAAACTGTCTTCACAAATGTGGTGAGCAGCTCAGCAGGCTGCAGACACCACAAGTTCCCTTGTCACACAGGCCTGCCTATAGCGCGGCCTAAGCCACCATAGACTCTTCGACTGAACTCCAACTTCTCAGAAAACCAACTCTTAAAGGCACAAATGGTGCTTCTGACTCACAACAATAACATATTTTGAGATGAGTCACTACTACTAGGGAAAAAAAAACTTGTTTTCATTAAAGTGTCTTAAGCAGAACTAGGAGGAGGGGCACCCTGATTCGGTTTTTACAAAGAATCCGCGAGTTTTGCTACGCGCGATACTTGTTCGTGATGCGGGGTCGTCGGTAGACTTGAATTTTGTTTGCTGTGGTTTTACTTTCGCAACGCCGGCCAGCTCAAGTGTTGAAGAAGCGCTGTGACATACCTGTAAGTAAATGACCAAGGCGATGACACCGAAGAGCACCAGTCCGCCGAGCACAGGCACCGCAATATAGGGCGTCTTCAGAAGGGCAGGAGATGGCGCATCTGTAGCTATGAAACAGAGCAGATAAGTAAGGAGGGCTCAACCATTATTTCGACACTCAGCATTCAACGTGTAGGTCGTTTAGATGAATTAAGTTAGTAACACCTAATCGGGTTGTAAAGGAATTTACAGCTGTTGATGAATCACGTTGCACTGTTTTGGACACTTGACGGGGCAGCTCTCTCTCTCGCCTTTCTAGTTTATCAGAAATTAAAGGAAGATGACTGGTTAAAACAAAAGTTATGAACGTCAACATGTATTTGAGAAGGAAAGTTAAATTAGATGGCATATTGTAAAAAAAGGTATGACAGTTACATTTAAATGTGCTGCTTTGTATACATGTTATAATCTATCGTTTAACAGTAAGCGCAATGCAAACCCAGCAAAATCACTAGAAAGTCTGTTCCCCATCTTGACTAAATCTGCTTTTTTCAGGTTCTGTTTTCGGTCTCCAGTACTGCAGTGTCGGCGACCCTTTGGTTAACTCCGCGTGACGACATGTTGCACGCGTGCTATTCAGTAGCAGGTCACGAGAGAGAAAAACAGCGATGCTTCTCAAGGGTGGAAGCAGAGCATTGATCACGCCGAGGTACTGACAGAGCAGTGGGCGCTCGTTTTAAAATAACATCACGGGGCTAAAAAGGCAATTGTCACGAGCGAAAGCGTGGGTCGCTTATTGTAATTGGTTATAAATAAGCATCATAAAACATAAGAAAACATTGCTGTTCAAAAAGCCGAGAGCAGAGAGCTGTGAAAAGAGACTTCAAAGACCGGATATGTATATTCTAATTCGTCATCCTCTGCATTTGTATTGTCTCTTTATATTTATACGGAGTGTCAAAAGCCTTTAATCGCTCCATCCCTGCAAGTGAGTTTGCAGAAATACAATGTACATAACGCAGGTTCTGGGTATCACGCTTTGGGGATCATTTTGATTAACTGATCATTTATGACTGAGTGTAAATCACCTCAGTCACAGGTGATGTTGACTGTCAAGC
The DNA here is from genome assembly GCF_040954835.1 of Lepisosteus oculatus. NCBI lineage: Eukaryota > Metazoa > Chordata > Actinopteri > Semionotiformes > Lepisosteidae > Lepisosteus > Lepisosteus oculatus. Next base: position 4,224,022 of record NC_090700.1, on the reverse strand, counting down.
CGGCTGACAATCGAGATTCAATCAAAAACGTAGAAAGGAACCAGTATTCTGGAGGCGGACGAAGTGTAGTGTTACTCACTGTGTGGGATATTCTTACCTGGGACGACATTGCGGCCAAACACAGACATCACAGCGACAGGCTATGATGTGAGACACCTCCCCAGAATCAAAGAGAGGGTCTGGGCAGGAGTGTCTCATCCCACAGAATCCCTCTTGGAGTGACTGATCAAGCCAAGTCAGAAGATCTCACTTCCTGCTCTTGATGTCATAGCAATCCAGCACAACTAATCGCGCCCTCGGCCTTGTGCAAGCTGTTCTTTCTTAAGTGACGAGGATATGACAGTGATGCCCTACGTGCCCCTTTGAGCATCTGAGGGATGAGCTGGGATAACGTGTTTAATCTTCCAGTGAACGAGCACCTGCTTGCCCAGGCTCTACAAGGGGAGCGGGACAGAACCACCTGCAACCTGGTGCAAACAGGTGTAGCAGACCTACCGCTGGCTGTACTTCCAGTGGACGCCACGCATGGCTGTAATCTGTGCCTCTCACAGGAGACTCCCTGATGATGACCAACATTAATCAGCTCTATGAATTTGCCAGTGTCGTGCCTATTGAATACAATGTCGTCGGTGCTGCTACCTAAAAGATTGTTTTTTCTTATAATACAAACTGTGCAATGTAGGACAGAAACGTTATTTTTATGCTTACTGTATACACTATATACATATGTTTTGGAGAACATAACTTTCTAGATACAGTGTCTTATGAACATGCATTCTCTATGAATGATGGGATTGCAAACTCTGATTATCTTTTGCAGTATTACATTTTCCATCTTTCTTTTTGTCTAAATAGTCATATCTATGAATTGGCTACATTACTCTGCTCTCCTCCCCACTGATAGCTGATGTGTGGTGAGCGTTCTGGCGCACTATGGCTGCCGTCGCATCATCCAGGTGGATGCTACACATTGGTGGTGGTGGAGGGGAGTCCCCATTACCTGTAAAGCGCTTTGAGTGGAGTGTCCAGAAAAGCGCTATATAAGTGTAAGCAATTATTATTATTATTATTATATCTAGCCATAGACAGCTGCTTACCCTTATTGGCATGGCATTGCTAAAGTTGCTTGGTGAAGCAGGTGTAAAAATATATGTGGGTGTGTGTCTACACAGTCTCAGACATAAGCACTAACAGCCTCCTTCTCTGATGATGTTATTTGCCTTTTATTTGATTCAGGGTACTAGACGTAGATGGTGTCTACTTTCAAACTGGGTCTCTACTGACCAAAGAATAACATCATCACCTACTGTACAGTAGTAAAGGCTCGGAATGAGCTGCTTTTCCCTGTGTGCATGCAGAAAAGGAAAACCTGAGCAACAATACAGGCAGCTGGAATATCTTCAGAAGCAACCAGGTGAACACAAAGGCACCGTGCTGTTTTAGGATTCAGAAAAAAAAACATCTCCAGCATCCTACCTTTGAGCCGGTCTCCGAGCTGGAGAATGGTCCTGCCCTCCAGTTTTCCATCCGGGAACGTGGTGAGGATACAGCAGTACTCTCCCGAGTCGTTCCTTGTCACCTCTCCCAGCGTGAAGCTGGTGTTGTCGGCGGCTGAGATGCGGCCTTTGTATGCCTCCCACGTGTGCACTCCAAACTCCTGATGGAAAGTTAGGATCTTTTCTGCGTTGCACCTGTTCCATTCGGCCTGCAGTATCTTAGTCTCCTGTCGGGCCAGCGGGCAGCTCAGGGTGGCCGGCCCCCCCACCGCCGCCGTGAGGTTCGCTGCCATCAGATCCCCCTCCACCAGCGCGCCTTGAGCGGAAGAGAAGAGACGGGAGGAAACTCGCGTCTGACAAGCAGGCCATTACAGTCACCAGCTACCCCTGGCACTGATGTTTGAAGCAAGCAAGTAGTCAATCATTTCCAAAGGTCCTCAGATAAGACCAGATCACTTATACAACCATTGGCCATATACAACTTCTTGTATGAGGAATTTGTCTTTTCACAATACCCAGCTTGCTCACCATGAGACACACAGACAGGGAGAGAAGCTGGGGGTCAGAGCGCAGGGTCAGCCATTTGTACGGCGCCCCTGGAGCAGTTGGGGTGAAGGGCCTTGCTCAGGGGGCCCAACAGAATAGGATTCCTCTACCGGCTGCAGGATACGAACCGGCAACCTTCCAGCCACAGGCGCAGATCCTGAGCCACAGAGCCACTGGTCCGCCTCTCAGTCATAATGAGGTACTGTATATAGTGTGTGCTTAGTTCTTTTATAAAATTATAGGGGAATTGAATTGCACATCAAGAGCTCATAACATATAACATACATGAGAAAGACACAGTACAAAACCATGATATAAAACAACGTTCAACAACATTGCTCAGTCAGAACTCAATCCAGTATCACGAGATTAAAAAAGAGGATTAGCTGATAAAGTGTCTAAAACAATAATAATAAGATCTCTACCTCCAAGCAATCTTTTTGTTTTTCAAGAATTTAATGCTTTTAGGTATAAATTTATTAAATGCTCACTTAGTCTTTATACAGGGGACCTGGTACCTCCTTTCAGAGGGTAGGAGAGTATATTCTAAATTATGCTATATAAATGCAATTTCCTCCAACTTCTTCTTGATTTAAAAAACTAATCACAATAATAATAAAAACTAGTCACTAAACTAATGATCACAGTCAGTTGTAATCGAAACAACTGACTGTAATTGAGTACTTTTTAAAAAAAACACCCTACCCAACACTCAAGACGTCTGGCTATGGTTGAGTTGTACGTTGTGTTGTGTTGTGTTGTGTTGTATTGTGCGAGTCCACAGGATCGCGTGTGGAAATGTGGCACGATGATAAGGGCTCTGATGTTTGCTCAGTCTTGTCTCCGTCCTGAACAAGGTTCTTTATCCCCGTTGCTGTGTAACTCACTGGGGATCGCTGGGGGTTTGACCTGTGACGGATTAACTTCGTTTCTCAGAAGAGCGTCTCACCTAGTAAACTAGTATTCCCCCAGCTGCTTAGTGCTGCAGGAGCCAGTGAATTCAACAGGACCACAGCTGCTGTTCATAGTGGAGATCATCAGTCAGAATAACCACTGCTCTAAACCTGCATGTACTTCATACACATGAAGAGTTCACTTTAATGTTAGTGGTCCATATACAGTTAGGACTGGGGGTTAGACTTAGCTGCAGTATTTTTACTGAAGCATGCACTGCATTTTAACCATTCACAATTTTTATACGGCCCCAATGAACTCAAGCCTTTCACTGTCAGAAACAAAAGTATGAGCGTGTGTTAGTAGTACAAGTGATGACTCTTTTGGAATAGAAAATACAAAAATAAGACAAGATGGAAGAAACCAAAGGTAGTTTTCATAACTACATTGTCCAAGGGGTGTTTTGTCTCAGATTCAGAAGATTTGTAAAACAACAAAATTCCAGATGAAAGACTTTGTAGTTAGAACTACAGATGCACAGCGTGATTGTTGGTTCATGTTATTGGTGTAACACTTTCTTTCTATTTACTTTTTGCCTTTTCATTGTTAATAGGAAGACCACAACCAAAACATTTGAAAATATTGAGGTGGTCTAGTGTTTCTCATGAACTGTATTTTCATTTTATCTCCAACACGAAGTATATCAATGCATTCGCTAAATTGTCAGCACTTTTTTACGTTATTTTTGTTTTCAAATTTTTGTTTTTTTATAGTTCATTGAATGCATGTCACCTTAGCTGAAGGTGCCAGCAAAATAAATTAACAATAAAGTATGGATTTTTAACTTAAAAACCCTCTAAAAAGGAGATGAAACCAGATAAAAATATTTTGAAGTACAATCCTTTCTCGTGGTGTGGTGACTCATACATATGAGGAGGTACACACACTGCATTCGAAGCCTTTACACCAGCACAGATCTGGGGATTGGAAAAGGAAAGACCCCTCTTGAGCACCTTGTGTCACTAGAGGGCCCCAGCTGTACAGTGAAAGCTCTGGTGGTGCCTAATAGGCAGCATAAAGAGATTTTTTAAATTTAAACAGTTGAATTAAAATTTCTGAAAGCGTGCTGCGATAATTCTACTCATACTTATGTTTAAACATAGGCTAAGTTTCAGTTTGTTTTCTTCTCCGTTTCTTTTGAATACACATCATGACTTATATATCACGGTCCCTTGTTTTTCCACACATCACAGTGCAAAGAGCGCCGTTTTCATCTACGAGGAAGGGCCGATGGGTTTATGGTTACTCCACTACCTAGCCGGAGTCTGCTGCTGAAATGGGATCAGGAAGGTGTCCCTCAGAGACAGAACAGCGCGACAGCACCTGCTGACAGGGCTGGCAATGGCCCCCGCCGGCGAGATTGTGCTGCAAACTCACCCGGGGCAGCGCACAGGCGCTCGGCAAACCGAGCAAGAGACAAAGGCCAGAGCCGGGGGGGGGGAGAGAGACACCCCAGTCTTACCGGACAGAAGGACGAAGCAGGCTTGCAGCAGGAGGCTTGCGGGGTGCCATCGCGGCGGCGCCTCAGCAGACATGGCTTGCAGGCGGCGAGAGGAAGTGAGGGCAGCTGCGTGTGCAGTCAAACTGAAAACAGGCTCGATGGGGGCTGAACAGGAAACCTTGAGCAATGACAAGAAACGGCAGGGCAAAGTCTGAAAAAACAAGAGCAGGGATTGCCGTTTAAAAAAAAACACTAGCAAACACAATTTATATTTCCATTAATTGACCTCTTTCCCCCCCCCCTACATGACTTTGTCACTACTGCCTTACTTTGTGTTTGATATGACTGCCTTAACAACTAAGAAGGGGCAGTGGGCTGTAGGCTGTGCTCTTAGCCTTAAACCCCCTGCAGTGTCTATAGAAGCACCCTCAGACAAGCCTTCCTCTTCCAGGGTCAGGGGTTATTTTGCCGTCACCCCCTTCCAGTACACGACAGTTCCTGAGTCCTGGTTTACTTAAGCACACACCTGGATGTGACAAACGCTGGCACTCACTGGTCACACTCCTTCCACGTCCCAGCTCTGCCAGTGTGTCGCCTTATTGTTTCCTAACGTTAGTGGTCTTTCTTCTTCTGTCAGACCCCCCCCCCCCTTCCCCCTCCGGGTCCTAGTTCTTACATGTTAGTCCCCTTCTGGGGAAGACCGCACGGTCCTCTTCCCTCTGCCAGTTTTCCCTGGGCTCTGCTCTAGCTTGTGGTCATCACCCTCACTAACTCTTCATCCACTGTCTTTACTCATCACCAGGCACTGGGGTATTCAATGGGATTAAATTGATGCCACCCAGTTCTCTCTCTTTATCTTACATTATTCTACTTACTATGCTCACCACACCTTAACTCTTCAATCTCACTCTTCAGCACTCTTAAGCACCATGTTTTCCCTAACATTCCTGGCCGATCCTGTTTGGCCAGGGACTCCTCTCAGTCTCATCCTTTTCGTTCTCCGATCGAACAGTATGTTCACCTCCTGTATCTCTAAACAAGGTCAAGGTGTGACTGATGGAGAATGTGGATAGTAATTAAAGTGTGTTCAGATATTTAGACAAAATGAAGCCAGGGAGGTTGGCCTCTGCACTAACACTTGGAGAAATGTGACTCAGCACCGCAGGGCTTTTTAATCTGACTCCTGTCTTCAGTGTCCTCAATGCAGGATTGTCTGGTTTAGATCCACATGAGCCTCCTTTCTCTTAGCGGAGCTAACAATTTGACAATGATAGGAAATTCACATTGTTTTGCGTGTTATACATCCTTTCAGATTCTGTAGGACAGCAGCTCTTCAGGGCCGCTCCTCTCTGAATTCACCCTGCCACCACTGTCAGCTCCCTGACTGTCAAGCAGAGCTGCCTCATCCTGCCAGCTGGGAATTTTCAGCTTCCTGGGTTCTTTTAAAGAAACTGATTGAGTGATATGCCATTCTCTTTTCTGCAAGATGTGCAAAAGCCAACATGAACGTTTGAAAGTCTGATAAGTTGCGTTGACTGTCTGGTGCTTTTCTCCAGGTTGAGCTCCGAAGCCCTTCCATATGGAAAGAGAAGCTGAGAGCACAAGGTATCATGTCCCACACTCTCCTTCGGCAACTCAATTACATTCCCAAACCCACTCTTTCACGATCTCATTCCTAACTAAACCCATCACAGTCCCACAGGCACCAGATTCCACAGATTCTCACTCCCGGACCAATTCTCCAACCACGTCCCTCTCCCTTCAGTATTTAAAGCTCCCTCACGCACCAAACCATGCTCACTAGTGAGAAGCCTCCTTCAGAGTTCTCTAGTGCGCGTTTTTGTCTCGTTAAATTTCCTGGTTTTTGGACTTAACTTTTCCCTTTTCGATCTCGTCTCTTGGATTTCGCCTTTCGGATTGTCTTCTCGGTTTGTCTCGGCTCTTTCTGGTTAACCGATCTCTAGCTTCTCCTGTCGACCTTGCTTCTGGATCACGATTTTGGATTGTTTGCCTCTGCATCCCGAAGAATTCATGGCTACGCACAGGATCCTCTGAAAACTACCTGCCGGTTCCCTGACACGAGGCTCCTCCTGATGATCAGGGCTAGCAAGCAGACATGAAAACACCCTGTGGGCAGATAGTTGTTCCTTTCTCCCCATCAGTCAGGGGGCTCATTTACTGAGACGCCTTGCTGTGCTTTAGGGGCACATGACACCTTTCTTCGGTGGTCCGAAAAAAAGCAGCGGAGGCCGACTTCGTTGCCATCCAGCCTGAATGCAAACCACTTCCTCTTTCTTGTGCTTCAGCCTTTTCTGGTCCGACAGGCAGTGTTAGCAGCGTCAGCTTATATACAGTAGCTTAATATCGCCTGCTTTAGAAACCTGTTTAGTTGTGCCCAGTGTCGCAATGAGTGCATCTTCACAGGAGAGCTGTTGCTAGAAAAATACGAAGAATGAACTTTTAATGCACCTGCTCGTCTTTAGTCAACATGTTTTGTTTTCAAATAAATGAATGCATGCTAAAATATGTACATTCATTCATGTAAATTCCATCCATCCTAATTCTAACTGCTTTGCTTTATCGAATACAGGGTCACAGAACAGCTAGAGCTTATCTCAACAAGCAATGGGCTTGCCCATTTTGTCTGTTAAATACGATGTCCGTTTAAGCAAAGTCATTTAAACATGGGGTTTACTGTACTGGCAAAAACAATCTGAGTATTTGAAAAGATATACAGTTCTAGCATTATTCTCACTGCTTATTGCAGAGTGTTGAGGATCAAAATGCTGAATCTACAACCGTAACTTGTGCACCAGGGTACTGACTTTCTAGTGGTGAAAATACCAGCATTCATGGATCAGTGTTACAGTTCCAGCACCAGAAAAACCACAAAACAGTCCTCAGTGTCCCAGAGAGACAGAAGTGACTGAAGGGTGGGAGCACTATAGAACAGGCATTCTGACACAGGAAGTTAACCTAGATTAGAGCAATCAAAAATCTCAGAACCTGTACGGGCCAGACATTACAATAGGTAACATTCAAAGAGACATAATGTTAGGACTGTGGCACGGATCACCAATTTCAGATATGAGTTATAGCACAGTCTGCTATAATTGCAGTCATGAAAAGCTGTATATATAAAGAAGTGGCCATCATGGGAACTTTTAATTGGCCTCACATGGACTGGGAAAGAAAAAAAACATCAAGGACATCAGCAGCTGCTAAAGTAGACAAGGCTAATTACTGCTTTCTGACTCAGTTTGTGAGAACAGCTACTATACGGAATGTCTGAATTGATGTAACTTTTCTCAAGCAATCAAACAAGAGCAGGGAAACCGTAGGTGAGGGGACCTTAGGGGAACTGCATTTATTCTGGCAAAGAAATGAAGGCTTATAATTCCAAGAAACCTGACAATACGGAACTGAGGTATAGTTGAAAGACGCAAAATGGAATGAAATGGATATTGAATCAGTAGAGGGAGAGCAGCAACACTTTGGAAATTCTGTCTGAAGAGCAAAACAAATTTCTACCCTTGACTAAGTCAATCAGGGTCCCAAAAACAGTAGCTCCAATGGTTCAATGAGGAATATCATACTGGATCAAAATGCAATTCAACCAGTTATCACGATTAAGTCAAGATTTTAAAAAGGGCCAAAACAGATGTATGAAAGAATTTTGCAATGAAGACTAAAGTTTTTTTTTTAATGTTGCGGCATCAAAATGAGGGCCCTGGGTGATGTGAGTCTCACAGATAACGGTTGGGGAATTTCTGCAGAAATCGCACTATTGTAAGTTGTTGAGCCATCTGGTCTCCTTCTCAAACTGTTACCTACTTTCTGAGCTTGTGGGTTGCTTATCTAATCAAATCAGCCTCAGCTGTCCAGAAGCCCTTTAACAGATACAGAGTTGAGTTCGCTTGCTCGTTTGAAGGACAAGAAGAATAACCTGCCTCCACCTTCACTCAGGTGTTTATCAAGGAAGACAGTGACGGCATGCTTCAGCCCAAAAGGCAAAGTTCTAGTTTAGATCATATTAGCAGAGATGTGGCTGGCATTAAGATAAGCGTTTGCAGGTTAGTAAAAAACAACTTGTCGGATGTCAGAGAACAGCCAGTGGGTATCAGTTTGAGGTGTAAAATAAATCTCCTTCACTTCTTCCCCAGTGAAAAATGGCCTGAGGACCACACAACAGCAGTCCTCTGTTGCCCAGAGAGAAGCCCAGTGACACTGGAGAGCAGAACTGCACACAGGGACTGGGCACAAACAAGGAGCGGCGGACATGGAGACATCACTGCACATCAAAGCACAGGTGAGGGTGTGACCGTCGCTCGGGCCCTCGCCGCTCCACCCCGCCGGTTCGTCCCGCAACACCTGGGGCGCGAACTCGGGTCTCTCGGGTAGCGCAACAGGGAGCCAGCCGGGTGGGGGAGGGCGATGACGTCACCGTGCCCAAACTGGCTCCGCTACAAGGGCACATAGAGGTATGTGCATTGGGAGAACAGAAGCACACGGGCGTAGCAGCAGAGATGCAGCCCCAGCCCTCCTCCTGCCGGAAGAACCATCGTACGCGCGAGAGTTTTACGCGCACTTCGCTCGTGCAGACTTCGTTTCGTTTCGAGTTTAGTTGAATTAACAAACTCGCCTTCCATGTGTTGACAGGAACAGTCCACCAAGAAGAAAAAGATCCGCCACGTTTCTGCAGAAATGATAGCATTAGAGCTCCGGCTCTTTGAGTTTGTATTTTTCACGTTTCACGTTGACATTTGCGTTTCCTAATATAAACGCGACTACTATGACAACGGTACTGTACGCAAGCCTGATTGTTTTTATAGTCCGGACTGGAGGGGCAGGAGGGGGTGGCCTGTTTCACTTTTAGCTCATGCTCATTTCTAAAAACAAGGGGAAAAGGGCTGCTGACCAGCCTGAACAGGGTTCAGTTCCAGCAGATGATGAGCGAATGCCTGTGGTCATTTGAGGGAAACAAAACCCCAAACGAAATGCAGTTACCTAATCGGGGCAGCGCTCACAGTGTTGATCGCCAGGCTCTGGGGTCCTATTGAAAACGTAATAAACAAACGGCTCTCATTTTCAGATTTACCTCACCCCCCAGAGCTCTCCATGGAAACTTAAACTGGCGTTTTGCGAACGGCCGACGGCTGGCGTTCCCTGTCAGATGTCATACCCAACACCTCACCCCCCGCCCGCCTCTCCCAGCCGCTGGCTGCACGTTACTGGGAGGTCTGTCGATATTTCGCTGTCAGGAGAAGCAGTGCTCCGAGCTCTGGTCTCCCCTCATGTCGGCTTTGCGGGAGCTCCGGGCGCACGGGCGCTCGCTGGTGGCGCGTCTCCCGGCTCTCTCGCTTGATTAGGGAATTTGAAAGTCCGGAGGACGGCCCCAGCGCTGGACGGCGCAGAACTGTGTCTGTCTCTCGCCTCTCCCGGGAGCCACGCGAGGCAGTTGCCTGATCGCTTTGGCTCGGGCAGATCTGGGGAAGCCAGCTCCACTAGGGCGCCAGGGATTAGCGACAGGTAAGTGGTCCGATGGAAGCTGATGGAAACCGGTGGCTGTTCTGTAATGCATTGTATTGTGGGCAGCGGCCATCTGGCAGAAATATTCGTCCCGAATGCCTCTTTCGTCGAAAATCGATTAACACGGTGCGCCGGGATATCAGCACTTTAATTCACCATAATGTTATCCAGGTTTGCGGAACGCGGGCAGGCAGCGCTTGACACGACCCTGGTCTCGCTTGGATCCGACGGCACTTCTTGTCCTGCGCATCCCAAAGTTACAACTAGTTGGCTTTAAAGCAAAACGAGACACCGCAGAATAGATGTATTCCTGCTCCATTTTTATCCATGCGCTATGAGAGAACTGTTTTTCTGATTTTGTGCTGTTCACTGTAATTGTTAGCCATGAATCGCCCCCTGGTTTGTGGTATACCAGTTTCGTCTAACAGCGTTATTGACGTGCGCATTTTCAATCGGGCATTTTTGCTTTCAGATTAGATGACAAAATCAGTATCACGAGATGCCTGGGTGGATGTTACAAACTTCTTTGTCAGATTTAAGTAAGTATCCGAAGCTGCTTCTCTTTCTGCAACGAAACATAAACAGTGATTAATATTTATATTTAAGAAGCGAATTGTTCTCAATGTTTCCATATTTTTATCTTTACCGTATTACTGTGGTATAATTAATGAGCATTTATTTGGTCAAGTTCTTTGTATAAGAAGAACGCACACAAATCGTTTCAAAACTGTACCACGTGTGCATTAAAATGCGGACAAAATCGTAATGAGATCTGAAAAGGGTGTCGCTAACAATTCTTTAATGTGTGCATTAGGTGTTTATGACTAACATTAGGATTGCTAACCATTATGACATCTGCCGCATCAGTGATGCCTTCACGTCTCATGTGAACGGAGCTTTCGAACACCTGTTCATCGTAGCTGAGAGCGAGAGGCTGGTCCTGTGAATAGTTTCCATGCAGCCTGTGATGAGCCATCCTCTGAGGCAGAAGCTCCCCGTTTGAGACCTCAAGAACTCCCGGCTCTTGTCGACCTCAGCCTGAACTCTGGGATGCCCCTCTGAGCTGGTCATATGTGCAGACTGCACCCATCAAGCCCAGAGCCCAGAGCATTGCAGGTGTGCTGGATTGTTTAAACAGACTTATTAGTCTTTGTCGAACCCCTGAGGACCTGCACTGGCCAGTATATTAGGAACACCTTCACCCACCTCCAGTCAGAAGAACAGGTGATCTCAGTGGCAGGCAGTGCTCTGGTGGCTTCAGGAACCCGAGACAGCGTTCCATCTCCTTCTCTGGCCAGATTGGCCCCCAAGAAGCCGAACCTTTTGGAGCAGGAGCGTCCATGAACCTAATCGTGCCAGATAAGCGGGCAGGGAATTTGGGGGACTGCTGAGGGATATGTGTGCCCTTCCTGCTCGGGCTGCAGAGGCCCAGGGGTTCCTCCCGTAACAGCTGGTGAGAGCTTGAAACCTGCGGAGTCGGAGCCCCTCAGCCGGCCAGTCCCCTGTGCGCGGAGCCCTGACGGACAGCGGTCTGGATGTGCTGCTCCGCGGGCTGGGCGGGACCACCCCGGGGGGAGACCGGCCAGAACGCCCCACCCTCCCCAGAGCCGACACCGGGTCTGTGGAGTCAAGCCAGTTTTCCCGTCCCTCGGGTGGCAGGTCCCTGATGCGGTCGGCGCCCCCCCGATGGCCGTGTTCAGCGGAGAGGGCTGGTCACGGAACGGGTCGGATCCCGGCCCGGACCCGGCGGCCAACGCCACAGTGCCGCCGGACCACTACCGCAACTACTACGCCATGTTCTACTCCCTGCTCATCCTCGCCATCATCTTCGGGAACGTGCTGGTGTGTCTGGCCGTGCTGCGGGAGAGGGGCCTGCAGACCACCACCAACTACCTGGTGGTCAGCCTGGCCGTGGCCGACCTGCTCGTGGCCTCCCTGGTCATGCCCTGGGTGGTCTACCTGGAAGTGAGTTGAGTGCACCGCCCGCCCCGTGTCCCTCTGCTTCAGGACAAGACGTGTCCACAAAGTCCCAGCACCCGCGGCGCAGTTTCCAGCAAAATGACAGAATTATAGCTGATTATAATCTGGTGATTATTAATTAGCTGTCCCAGTGCAAGGTGCCACAGAGAAGAGGTTCAGGGACCTGTCCTGATTGAGACCCTCAGTTATATGTACAGTAATTAGGTCAGGCCTTCAAAGTTTTCAATGCCCCATTCCAATTATGGTAAATTATTAATTTCCTCTGTTACCAGAATCCATACTCTTGGTGTCAAGGCTAGCATATTAGAAAGCTTAATTTTTCATTTTCAGTTACCTAAAAGAACGAATTATTGGTTTAAAGTGGAACCAATTGATCGGAGACATTTCAATCAATCAAGTGTAGACTCGGCTTCCTTCACAGAAGCAATGCCGCCTTCTCCCCCGATCTGGTCAGCTCTCAGACGCTCAGCAAGGGTGGGCCTGGTCAATACGGGGATGGGAGACCTCTAGGGAAAGTCCCATTTCTGCCCTAAGTGGTGTTGGTGGACCTGTAGGTGTCATTCTTCCCCCTGAACCAGAATGTCCAGGTCAATGCACTCTGGTGCTGTCTCTCAGAGGGCATGTTAAACAGAGGTGCTGTCTACTCGGTCACTAAAGATCCCATAGTGGGATTTCCATTTGAATTTCCTACAAGTCATGCTTGTGACGGTGGCGGTGACTGGACCAGCCTGAAACTCTCCTGCCTGACACTTGCCCTTGTTAACACTGTTCGGTTATAGCCTGTTACCTGGTTTTCTTTCTGTCGATCGCCGTTGTCTTTCCTTCATCGCGTTGTCTTCTGCGCAGCAATGGCCTGAGACTCTTGGCCAGCTTGTCATTGTGAGTGAGAATTTGTTCTCGGATGACTTGCCCATATAATTAAAGGATTATTATTAGTATCATCATCTGCTGGGCTGTAACCTGTGATTCCCAGTACACAGGTTCTGACTGCTGTGGTTCTCTAACATGTGCCTGTGACTCAGTTTAGAAAATAATTTTTCAATGCCATTTACAGGTTGTAGGAGGCGACTGGATGTTCAGTAGAATGTACTGCAATATTTTTGTGACTCTGGATGTCATGATGTGCACAGCCAGCATTTTAAACCTCTGTGCAATCAGCATAGACAGGTAAGAGTGGCACTTTATTCAAGCTAAATATTTTGGTACTGTATTTACTTTCCTAAAGTCCCCTGGCCTTATGCAGACACCTCATTTCAGCACACTTTTGGCGATGTGGCTATTTTGGAAAAAGAGGAGGCGTCTTTAGTTTGTCTGGTTGGTTCACAGACTGAACGTCCTCGTAGGAAACAAAACAGACCATTTTCCTCTTGAAGTTCAACAGCTGGTCTTGGGAGGTTAGTGCAGATTATCTTGGAACCAAATCTAATTATTCAGCAGAAGTGTCATTCATATATACTGCAGGTCTGTTTTGTTTGCCAGCATGTCAAATACATCCTTTTCCATGATCTAAACACCACTTTGACATCATGCATTTAAGTGGAATATTGCTTACAATGAAAGGTTTTTTCCAGTGAACATCTTTATCTAGGTAATACGTGAAAAGAGTTAAATATTAAATACTCTATTAACAGTTGAGAGACTTCCCTCCCTCTGGAGAAATTTAAGCTGTAAGAACGTGTGCTCTAAGCGTCTGGTAATCCTTGCTTATATATGCTGCACAGCACTCTCAGAGGTGCGAGAAATCACTGCTGGTAATCAGTTCGAGAAAGTCTCCTCCAGACCAGCTCTTGCATGTGATTAAACTGCTTATTTTCTCGACTGATTCCAATCAGGATGGCATTACAGCAGTGTCTACTACACAGAGGCAGAAAGGATCACCTCTGGAGCAAGAAAAGTTGAGGTTTTTGATCTTTTGTTTGTTTAACACTGGGAGTAGATCCTGAGAACAGGAGTGAGGTGTGTGTTTTCTCCTTAGGCGAGAAAACGCACTGACAGGGGTGGGGCTTTGGTGTGGAACATCCTTTGTTACCCACAGTTGAGGATCATAGCTGCAGAGCTGTTTGAAAGTCTGCACCCGGTGTTCATGCTGGCTTCTCCCATTGGCTCCGAGTACAGAAATCCAGAAACGGTGTGGGATAGGCATTCCAGAGGTAGGGGTGCAGTGTTTAATCAGTGCTAATAGAGGCAATTAAAGCCCAGGTTCAGTGGGGATGCATTCCTAGGAGTGCTATTTCTGACATATGAGTGATGCCAGAAAGCTTAATTGAGGCATAGGCAATGGTATCACTGATATTTTGTATCGCACAAGATCATTAAATATTAATTTCATACATAAAGGTGTTTTTATTTAAATTATAGTGGCAGGCGAAATATATCAACTTTGGCTGCACACCAGCACGTTCAGTCGGAGCTTGTGGAGGTTCACCCTCTGCCTGCCTGCCTGCCCTCCTCCAGCCTGGCTGGGGTGGGACACTGATGAGAGGAGCTGGGTCTGCCAGGACAGGACAGGCCAGGCTGGGGCTCACAGGAGTATGAAGAGCTAAACAGGAGTGATCACACACACACACACACACACACACACACACTGACACACACACACACACACACACACACACACACACACACACACACACAGGAGTGGGAGAGTGATCACAGAAGGCCCGGGCCATGCTGTGCTGTAAAAAACGCGCATCATGCCACACTGACATTGGCTGAGAGCTTGTGCACCATTTCCACATCACGTCTCGCCTTTAGCAATTGTCAGCAGGATGCACCACTTCCCATCCTGGACCGAGTGCGCTCTAGATACATCCCCCTGACCTGTATGCAAATCACAGACCGACAGTCTGCTTTTATGCAGATATACTGTAGGTGTATTTAAAGTCATTAAAATACTGGCCAGGACAAAGATAGCTATAGCAGGTCAGTGCTAACTGCAACAGCGCTAGGTGAATTATCTCAGGCTTTTGCTGTCAGAATCAGTAGTAGTGTGATTCTAAGCTGTTCAGATGGTCCTTTGTGTCTTAACATCTCTTATTGCTCAGGGTGGTGTCTTATCTGAAGTGCTCAGACGCTGGGGTGGTGAGACGGGCAGGAGTGCAAGCCATCTGCTATCATTCCTTCTTCCATGATGGAACATAAAATAAAACAATAGCACAGGGCTGACGCTTCAGATCAGACCTCTATCTGTGCGACACCAAGGAGTAGCTCCACACAGGAAGATAAGGCAGCGCGTCGAGCTCTGGTGAGAATAAGATCAGCTTAGTGGCCCTCCATCTCTCTGCCTGTGCGGTCTGTGAGGCAGACGGAGGGCGAGATGGGCTTCTGGATTTGAGCAGCGCTGTGCACCTCAGGGTTTCTTATCGGGAACCCGAGGCCTTGGCCAAAAAAGCTTTTCTTTTTCTTGTTGCTTCATTCTCTGTAGATAGTCGTACATTCAAGCCTATTCACTGATTTTCTTTTGCTTCGCTCTGGGCTTGGGAGAGATTAAAACTCCCTTCACGATGAGGAGACGCTCCAGTGGGATCAGGTGATCGCCTATTGACAGCCCTCCGGAAGTCTTTTTTTTCTTGGTGGAATTTTCTATTCTCGTGATAAAAAAAAGCACATTTAATTGTTGATAAGAGCTCTGTAAAGGCTGTTTTAACGAGCACGTTCGGTGAGCAGGGGCTCTGTGTGGTGGCCGGCTGGGCTGCGTGCGCTCCGTGAACGCTGCTGTCTCCTCAGGTACACGGCGGTGGTGATGCCCGTGCTCTACAACACCACCCACAGCTCCCGGAGGAGAGTGTCTGTCATGATAGCCGCCGTCTGGGTTCTCGCCTTTGCTGTCTCGTGCCCTCTCCTCTTTGGCTTTAACACCACAGGTAAGGGAGTGGAAAGGAAGGAAGAAATGGGGGGCATGAGTGAAAGGTCTTTCTCTAGCGGCCGGTGCTTTCCATGGTGTTGCAGCGCGTCATGTCTGCTGGGACTGCCACACCCGCTGGTGCAGGAGCTTCAGTCAAGCGCGTGGCTTGGCGAGCTGGAAGGGCACCGCCCCTCCGGTGCCGGTTACTGTCAGACACCTGCTTCACAGCGGGGGGGGGGCTGGGTGGCCCCTTTGCCTGTGCACACAGGGGTCCTGTGGCAAGCCCGCCCCCAGGTGACGCAAGAGCTGCCTCGAAGCGGGCGTGGCCCGGAGGGAATCTGGGAGCCCCAGTGAAATGCCCGCCTTTGCCTATCTTTAGCTTCCTGGCAGGACAGCAGGCCCATCCGCTGTCTCCTGGCAAGTGCATGGGCATTGTGGCCAGGGACGCTGGGCAGCGATGTGGCAGCGCCAACGGAGTAGTGCAGAGTGAGCAAGTCTCCACCCTACCCTGCTGAGACATCACCAGTCTTCTTCCGCTGCCGTGATTGCAGGAGGATCTTTTTGACGATGAGGTGGTTCATGGGGAGGGGGGGGGGGCACAGTCTGTCATCAATATATTCTGGACACATTGGACTCAGCACTAGTCTCCTTCACTTTCTGATGTTTCGCTCAAGCTGTTGTTCTTAGACTTGAGAACATGGGAGAGGGTGGAAACTAGAATTGCCCATTTTGCACTTTTGATGGCTCGGATTCGCGCTCCTCTTGTCAGACAACAGCTGGAAGGACTTCAGTGAGTGAGTTAACACAGGTCCTGGCTTGTGGGGTAGAGAAGATGATTTGCCTGAATAAGAACAGGAGGATCTTAATCCTGTATAACATTGCCGTGTGACACCATTTATTTTCTTTTGCAGATGATCCAAGTATTTGTTCTATATCAAACCCTGATTTTGTGATTTACTCCTCGGTGGTGTCCTTCTACTTGCCCTTCGTGGTGACTCTGCTGGTCTACATCAGGATCTACATCTTTCTGAGGAAGAGGAGGAAGCGTATTGCTTTCAGGAAGGCCAGCGGGAACACCAAGTCAGAGGGCTACCCCCAGTCCGCGGTAAGGTTTCTAACACCCGGCTCATTTCTAAGGAGTCTGTTTCAAAGACAGCATATGAATTTGACTGCTCTGTCTGTGAAACGCTATTTCGGCCGGATAGTGCAATCAAGTTTTTAATAAGCATGGCAAAACATTTAGGCTCACCAGGTTGTGTAAAAAGATACTGTTCTTTGCAAAGTTTTTTTGGAACTATTATTTTTATTAATTCACATCTTCATATAGTCATAGAAAAGATTCTGAATTCAATTAATTCCGAACCTTTAGGTTTAGTATATAATACCTATACATCATAGAACCTAAAGTCATGATCTCTTGAAACTCCAGGCCTGCAGTTGTCTGTTTCTTTAAGAGGTGATCTCTGACCTCAATGTTGCTTCCACTGTACCCTCTGAGGCGATGTCATCCTGGTGCGTGCACAGTGTTACAGCACTAAGGGTTTAGCTAAAGCAAAGCATGAGACTTTGCAATCAGAAGAGAGAGAGAGACTGCAGCAGGCCATTAAATGCAGGAAAGGAGAACATTCTTTGTCTCCTTTTAACAGACAAAAATATATTCCTGTGCCCGTGTCTTCTATCTTGACAAGCTGTCACATTCAATAATAGCATAGCTGTAACGTTTCGCACTGGGGGATTGGTGTCTGAGGCTGTTCAAAAGTGAACACCGCAGAAATGAAGAAGATAGCCGTAGGCCTGGCAGTGCGATCTGATTAAAACATCCCGCCTTGCTAACGCTGCCCTCGATCTGCACCCCCACGCGACTGTGAATTTCCTTTTGTCCAAGGAGACGTGTCTGCACACAGAGGGAGCAAAGGAGTCCTTATCCAGAGAAAAAGTGGATCTGTCTCCCATAAAAATTAAAGTGGTGAGTGAGCTCTTTTCTGCTCGTTCAAACTCCTGCAGCAGCAAGAAAAGCCTGCCAGTAAGATGGCTTTGTTAATTCTGTTCCTGGAGCTACTTAGAATTCAGAAAGTAGCAAAACAAGTGAAAAAAAAAGATGTTACATGCAAGGGAATTCAACAGTTATTTCAATCATAAAGTAACAAATTTTATAACAATAATCATAACTGCTCTGGATTCCTCCTATTATTATTGTGGGATTGGAGGTTATTGAGTTGTGCTTCCCAGAGCAGAGATTTCATGTAACAAGTTTATCTTAACTCTCTGGTGACTTTCTATCACCACCATAACATCCCGAATTCTACATAATGTATGCGCAGGTCTTGTTTGCGTTCGGTTCTTCCCGGTCCCATCCGGGGTGGGGGGGGAGTCATGTGCTCTCAGTTTGCTTAATGCTACAGAACCCATTATAATCCCTGTTGTGGCTGGAATATGGACTGGGTTTGAACGTCTTTATCCAGGGAAGTTGTGACCCTGACCCTTGATGCAAGAAAACCACAAAGGCCTATAGACACAACAAATATAGGTCTTGTAATGTTGCCCCAGAGGGCTCAGAATCTAAATCGGTAGCAGAATCGTACTTGGAATGCACTTTAACCCCTTGAGCTACATGGTACTCCATACCGAGGTGTAAGAATCCGACTGACAGCCCAGATAGATCGCCCCAAAGCTCTCCCGTTGGATAGCGCTGTTATTGCTGGAATCCTAATGAAAAGCACAGCAAAAACAAAGCTCTAAAATGATTTGCAGTGGAAGAGCCTGCAGATTTTTTTGGGGGGGCGCCACTGTAGTTACAGTTGTGATTAATATGTCTGTGTACCGATATGCATCAGTTGTCCTCAATGAGATTTGCAATTAGTACAGCAGGCTGTCTCTTGTCTTAGCAGCGGCAGGGACAGTCTTCTGTAATCTCCAAGGAAGGTGAATTACATTCTTTGTTTCTTCAGACCATTCTTATTCATAAATTGTATCATATAGCTTGGAGAGCCCAAAATAATGTATCTGTGTCACTGGAGGCCTGAGAGACAGCAGGTATCCAGTTCTGAGCAGCAGGTAATAGAAGTCAGTTTTTGTTTTTCATCTCCACGGATTGATGAAGAGGAATCTGGGCAAACATCAACAATATTATTACTGTTACTGGCTCATGGCACTTTGCAGTTCAATTCAGAAACTCTGGGTCTTGATCCAGCATTTGAAGTCAGACTTTTAGGACCTCCTATCAGCATTTTTTTTAACAAACCTGATAACCTGATTCAGTTTGTGATAACACATCCAAACCCACATCCAAAACTGTACAACAAACTCTGTATATTATATAGGGCTTTGTGTTATCTCGTCTCAAGTGCCCAGAAAGTAGAAAGGATCTCTCTTCTTAAACCTACAGATGTTTGAATCCATTGCAACACTTAAAATAAATGTTATATCCCTTGAGGATTAAAGATAATAAGGACATAAGACAATATTATTGGGTGAACAGGCCATCCATCCCATCAGAAGGTGCCAATAAGTAATGCCCAACCTTTAAGACATCAGCCTGAACTAGGAAGAGTCAACCAACCCTCAACATTGTAGCCCAAGGGAAAATGTATCCATCGGTTTATTAAACCTCCTTTCCAGTATTGGTGCATGATCTTCTCCTAGCACGTTTCTTGTCATGTCCTTGTCTTCTGCTCCCTGAAATTAATGTTGTGAAGAGCAGGCTGAGACAGCCCCATTTATCCTTGTAAAGAGCTTTAAAAAACGCCGATCACAGCTTCCTCCTGAGTTTCTTTCTCAAGGACCGAGAGGGTTGCTTTCCTCCTCCCACCTCCCTGGCTCTTGTCACTCCAGCCTTCCAGTTGTCTTTGCACATCGTCAAGACATCAAATCGCGATGCCCCTGCTTGAAGGCGGTTTCTTCCCTCCCTCCCCAGGAGAGCGCCGGGGCGCCCACCCGCGGCGGCGACCCCCTGCTGCTGAGCTCCTGCCTGCGGAGGAAGAGGCAGAAGACCGCCCCCTCGGAGAACAAGCTCCTGCCCCCGCCGGACCTGCACAACTACTGCAGCATCAGCCAGGCCTCCTTCGCCAGGACGGAGAACGAGCCGGAGGCCGGGGAGGAGCTGGAGGGGGCGGGCGGGCCCAAGAGGGCCTCGGAGGTGAAGAACCTGCCCAATGGCGAGACGCGGATCACGCTGAGACCCGCCCCCAGGCGCCGCAACATGCAGCTCAGGGAGAGGAAGGCCACGCAGATGCTGGCCATCGTCCTGGGTGAGTGAGCGGGCCCCGCGCCGCGCCGGGCCGGGGGGCGGGATCAGGGGAGGGGAGAGTGGTCGGTGTTGGCCGCATCGTCACCCCCCCTCTGCCAAACCTCCAGGAAAACTGCAGGAGCGCTTAGGAGTCGGCCCGCCGAGCTTCTCTGGAGCGATGCGGGATTTTCGGATGAAGTGTTTTACTACCGATGGTAATAGAAAAGCTGTGAGGGCAAAAAAATAAATAAAAGAAGGTGCATTCATTTAGAGTCCAGGGAAATTCAGTGGTTCAGTTTCTTGCTTACAAGCAGAAGCAGCGCGGTCCTTGCATTTAACTAGACCTGTGCTCCAGGGCAAGCGGTAATGGAGCCTCCCGTTAATTAATGCGCGCTGCCCTCCGCTGTTTCACAGTGACGTCACTAATTACCCCTTCACATTATTTAAGAACGTCCGCCTTGGCTCTGAGATCAGACCAGCTCATGGCAAGTATTTCTGTGTCTGAGCACCTGCTGTCAAGTAGTCTGATTCATATCCATGTCGTATTGATGTTTATTCCACCACCAGCCCATATGTGGTCGACAGGGACAGATTTACTGCGAAAGGGGCAGCTTGCCAGACAGTTTACTTACTGTACTCCAGCCCCAGTCCCGGAGAGCCTCAAGCCATAAGGGTTTAGACGTCGTCATTAAAACATCCATTTCTAAACTCCTGAAGCGGTTTAACAGCCAATCTGTTAAATTACACAATTTAGAAATCATCTGGAACACAACTTGGGATACATTTCAAATTACTTGCTTAGCTGCTCGATGACTTTCAAGTCTCTAATCCTCAGATGAGGCTCTCCACAGCTAGGGCTGGAGACCTCAGACCTGCAGGCGCTATAAAGACAAAGAGGTTTATTTTATCTTTTAAAACTTTTTAGGTGTCTTTCTTGTCTGCTGGCTACCCTTTTTTGTGACACACATCCTGAACACTCACTGCAAGTCCTGCTATGTGCCTCCTGAAGTCTACAGCGCCACCACCTGGTTGGGCTATGTAAACAGCGCTCTGAACCCTGTCATATACACGACGTTCAACATTGAGTTCAGACGAGCCTTCATCAAGATCCTTACATGCTGACGAGCAACCAAGCTGCTTTCTCATCATGCTTGTGGCCTCGTTCTAACGTTATGGAAATACACAAAGACAAATCATTTTCTAATGTGTAAATTGTGTGAAGGTAGTGGCAGCTGTTCTGCTGTAACCTGAGAAGCTCAAATGCTAAAAATAACTGAATTGAAAAACCGAAGAGGAAGATAGCAAGGTCTCAAGAGATTTTGCCTTCAGAGAAAATAAGGAAACTTTGTATGTATGTAAATCACCTGGCATAACAAGTTATTGCATGGCTTTACATATATTTTATATTCTTTACATATGTTGCCATCAGTGGATTTTAAAAAAAAATACCCATGTACCAAGGATCAGAAAGGAATCTCCCAGTCTTTTTTTTTGGAAATCCTCTTTATGGCACTATCTCCTTCTTCCATCCAGTCGTTTACTTTCCCGAGCTCCACATGAAGACCGACGCAGTGAGCAGCATCACTTTCATAATCTCCTTGCAAAGCAGGGGGCCTCTGGAACCATTCGCCTGACAAACGAAAAGCTGTTTGACGTTTAACTGCGGAGAACTCCTGGCTTTGGTGCTGCCAGGCTTCTGCAGTGCTCTGCTCACTTCAAGTCTTTACGCCGAGGGTGGCGGGAGAGTGGAACAAGATGCTCAGTCATACCCTGGATGCCCTGGATTCTTTCAAGAAACAGCTGGATGAGATCCTTGGATCAAGTACCAAATGGGCAGAATGTCCTTCCCCTCATCTGTATCTCTTCTTATATACCCTTTCAAACTCTGCATTTTACCTTACCGTACCTTTCTAGCACATAAAGCACAGCAGAGTGGCGGGCTGCTCCATTAAACCTGGCACGGGTTTGTGACGCGAGCCGTTTGGCCGGCTTGAACCCGAGCCGTCGGAGTCTGGCGCCGGGCAGCGCCACGGGAGACGGCAGTCGCGGTGCGAGACGACTGCCAGCGTGCCCAGAGGTGTGACGGGCTCCCCTGCCCACGCCCCCTCCCCCAGCTGGCAGAAGAGCCAGCCTGGCACCTGCCACCGGGCTTCAGCGATCATTAACGAGGCCGCGGAGGTTAGCGCAGCCGGAGGCGGGAGCAGCGTGGTGCCGGATCTCCTTGCGGAAGGTGGATGTCGGTGAGGGGGCTGCACAGCTCGAACTAAGCCGGGGGGGGGGAGGTTAATCGTTCACTCCTTAGCCTGAGCTGTGGTTTCCTGTTAACAGCGCCGAAGGTCTGTTAAATGGTAATGTCACACAGGAGCAAATAGACTTCTGACACAGATGGAAGACAAGGGACCTGCTGTGACCTGTAACTGATCAATATTTTAAGCATGCGGCGCTCGTTCATTTATTATGTTTTGTGCATTCAGAAGACGAACAGCTTCGTAGATAAAAAAAAATGGAATTAAGAATTAAGCTCTTGGTATATTTGAATTCCTCACGTTTTATTTCTCTCTCTTGCTGTGAGAACACTGTAATATTAAAAACACTTTTAATATAAGAGGGAGAGAGGCAACGAATGCGTTTTCTTTGGATTTGATCAAATCCCTCTCCAGTATGTAATGACAAGTTTGAAAGAGTTTGTTTTTGCGTCTAAATGAGGAACTTTGCTTTCTGTTCTTTTCTGCTCTTTCTATTTTTGTTTGCTTAAGAGACACCAGTATCCAGGGCAACATTAAACAATTACAAAGTTTATATGATATCTGAGTACAATGTGTGTACCTGTTGGCTTTTATTCGAATGTGGGTGATGGCTAATATCAAAGGAATATAACTGGTGATAAAATGTAGCTTTATGGAATAAACCAGTGATTAAAGCACCGTCATTCATCTGGATCGATGTGTCTGAGTACATCTTGAATGGCTTGTTATAGTCAGCAGTATCTCCAAGCACTTTTGCAATGGTCTTGTTATAACAAAGCATGAAAAGGCCAAAAGAAAACTCAACTAAGTAGCCTGAGAGTTAAAAGGTAAAACAACAAGCAAAATAAACCGTGAATAATGGAGGACTTGGGGAGTTGCAAATTATCATTGCATAGCCTGTAAAAATTAAGTGAGGTACACAGTCGCAAAACAACCAGAGCCCTGCCAAAGAAAATAAAAAGACAGCTCACAGCATCCTTCTGTGCATGTTAAACAGAAAGTGCCAGTGCCTGAAAATCACACACGTGGTAATAAAGCACAGTGATGGGGATGGGCTGTTTGTGGCTGGCTCTGTGGACCAGTGATGGCATTGCCCCAGCTTGTGCAAGGCTGGGCTGCAGCTGTGTTCTGTGGTGACAAGTGAGAGGTTTCGGTCCCGTGTAACGCTTGTAAAACTCTAATGTAAAACTGTACCGTGAGCAAAAGGTGAAAACGACTAGATTGTCTGCTTTCTACAAGTTGAAGCAATCTTTGCTGTTACATCTGCTGAATGCCTGGTCAATTCCAGCCAAACTATTATATACAGTATATAGTTATTTTTGAACAGACAATCGTCTGTCTGGTTTCTTACAGCACTTCAGTTTAAATTACTCGTAAATCCTTGAAATTGGAGGTACATCTCTGCAATAAAAATCTGAAATGCTTAACATGAATTCAATATACCATTCCACCTGGGATTTCTTTCTTCAGGGCACAAATAAAGAAGGATTTGCAGGTTGAAATGAAGTAACTTAATTAAATATTTCTTCAATTAAATATTTTATTATATGCAATACACAAATTAAAAGCGACTATTATAACAAATTAAATGTAGAATTGGTTTTGTTGGGATTTGCAGGATGTATTTTAATTGCACTGCTCTGCTTTTGTGCAACTTTTCTACAATTCACCGCTGTGCACTGTACACGAAGGAAAGCTCAGTGAGCCGGAGAAGGTTCAGTTCCTTCAGCCTGTCGGTGCAGTACGCTTCTGAAAGCAGAAGTGTATCTATGTGGCTGCTCTTCCAGAGAAGCGATACTTTTCTAACACAGTCTCACAATATTCCAGACTAAGATAAGTGCACTATATGATATTGAATTCCCTTCATTTAAAATTAACACTTGTACCTGCCTATCCCGAAATGTTGTTCGCTCTTTTCTTTATTGTATTTTATTCACAAAATAAACAGAAGTGGTAAAAAAGGAACAAATGCCCAATGAAGTCAAAGTGGCGCTAACATGCATCTTGCTGATTTTAATTGATTATGGCCGAGAAAATGGTGCTCAGACAGACTGCACAGAGATGCTTTCTGTGGCATTCTAAGGAAGGTCCTATTGCGTCACTATCTGTTGCCTGACATCCTTCAATCTGGTGAAAATCGCTGTGCTGATGGAATCAGTTCTCTTTGTGGGTTTGAGAGAGAATAACAGAAGGCAAAAAAACAGCACGGAGCTGCGAAAAATATTGGTGCTTTCCGAAAACAAAACAAAAACATTTGCTCAGCCACTCTGACAGATAGAGTACCATTGTTTTCAGGATGTTGTTTTTTCGTTGGCTCTTACCGTCATAAACTAAATCGCTCAACATACGGAACACAGACCATCACAAAACAGAAACACATTAAACACAAACCAACCCCCCCCATTTAAAACTCCCACTCTAGGGTTAACGTATTGTTTCTTTGAAAGTACAGGTAATTCAGACAGCAACGGCACAAGAGAAGAGATTTAGAGCTCCGTTCTGCTGTTCCACCCTCTGTCTGCCTCTCACGTGGCCTGGTGAGCGATTCCCCTACAGTTCCTGCCCACGGCCGCTTTCTGCTGAGGCTTCAATTTCCTCTCGGCTCTCTCCCCCGCCTGCTGCTGGAAGAGGCGGTGATGTCTGATGTTCGCTCGTCCTGGTCTCCTGCCTTCAGAGGTGCAGAGCAACATATTTAAGGGAGGCCTGAATGATATTGGGCTTCTACCTGCAGAAGGACAAATGAAAATCAATCGCGTTCATCTTTAGAAAACAAAAGGAAAACTAAAAAGTGTTTTGTTTTGCGCACCGCATGTTCAGGACACTCAGTGTCAACTGCTGGTTTCTTTCTGCAGTTGAGAACTGTGACTGTGGTTTAGTTGCAAACCACTCTAAACCCATTCGTGTCTGTGCCCGCATGCATTTTGTTTTAATTGTTGTTGCTGTTGTTGTTGTTTCTTAAAAACCATTACTTAACCATCTTGTTCCCAGAGCCCATTTGCAATGGAGAAGTGCGTTTAACATGACAAAATCTCAGACCTGAAAAGCATTCTCGCTCATCCATCAGATAAGAAGAAACAGTAGATTTTTCTCTTCTTCACACTTAGAATTGGCCCTCACTTATGATGACTTACCCTCTCAATCTGGAGTCTTCGTATAGGTCCAACCATCCGTACAGCCTCCATCTTTTTGACCCAGTTCCAGCTCCACAGTGCCTGACAGGGGAGTGAGCCCTGATTGGAGGAGTGTCCCATCTCTCGCTGATGTCACCGCAAGCCTGCAAACAGCTGCTGGTCCCGGGAGTCTCTGTTCCAGGAAGAGCAGATCCCACCCCACGGGGGAGCGTTGGAGACAAGGCTCAGCCTCGAACCAGTGGCAGCTGGGCCGTAGAGCTCAGCCTGCCGTGCTTTAAAGAAAGCAAGGAAGGCTTGTGGCTGGGGACAGGGCAGCAGTCCTTAACTTGCTCTGCTGAGGAGAAAAACAGCACTACCCCCAGAACCAAGTCAGATGGAGCTGAGTACTCTGCACTGGATGAGGACGTCTGATCTGAGAATAGGCTCTATCTAGCACACACCCCTAAATGCAGAAGGGCAGACCTGGTCAGATGGGGTTTGCTAGGACACCATTTCCAGATTATACAAAGGAAATCTCACTTGAAGGTTACGGATGTCTTCGTAGGCGTCCTATCCAGCCACAAAGGAGCCGAGCCACCCAGGAGCCCCAAACACAAGAGTGGATTTGGGAAAAGAACGACAGGTGGAGCCTGCAGTGTGCGGCGGCGGAGGGGAGCCGTGTTTGTGGCGAAGCTGACGATCTTCGGGAGACCGATGGGAAAACGAGCTGCTTGTGCGGTCGGGACTGATGGCTGGGATTCACGGCCGCGGGGGGGGGGGGGGGCTCACAGCCCCCGCAGCACTGAGCTCCGTCCCGCATGCATCAGGCAGGAGGGCAAAGAAAAGAGCCCACGAATGTCACACGGCCGGCCGTGTATTGCAAAGAGTAATTGAAGGGTGAAATGGTCATTGCTGGTGAAATGGTCTGTCCACAGGTGATTACAGTCATTAGACTTTTTCAACCAAAAGAAAAGCGACCTTAACAAAAAAAAAACAGGCTTACAGGCTTTTGTGTTTTTACGGTGAGTTCTCCTTTTTTCAAGCTGAAATAACGGGTTGTAAAACTCCAATGGCGTGCCCCCTTTATAAAGGAGACTCTATGCATTCTGTCACACAGATCCGCACTTAACAGTACGTCGATTTTTTAAGGCAGCAGGAGCGGGCGAGTGCAATACATAAACAAGAAATCCTAATGAGGTAGATGGTACAGGTGTGGTCCGAGCAATGGACCTGTGGAACGCGGAGCCCCGCGCAAGGGCTGGAAAAACATAGGAGGCTGTCGACCTCTCTCGCCGCTACAGATTTCAGACCCGTACGGGAAGAGGACAGGTCGGGGGACGTCTCTGTCTCTGCGGCTAATAACATAGCCTCGACGTGACGCTGCTGCTCAGGGGCACGGGGAACGATACCGCAATGATCAGGTTGATCGATCTCCGCGGTTAGACTGTAGGACGGAAATCGCGAAATCTAAATCCCTATCGAGAAGGGGTCGGTGTTTCGGGCTCAGGGAAACTGCGGTAGATCTATCAAAGATCCCGCCATTGGACTCGTCCCATGCAACACGTGCAGAAAAGCGGGACACGGCTCCTTATGTGACGGGACTCGAGCAATCGTGTCCTCTCGGCCGGAATGTCAACGAGTGCTCGACAAGCCCAGCTGGCGTGATCAAACGCCGGTTTCCTTTGAGCTCAGCTGGGTAATGAGGTTTTGTGGTGCGCTCAAGGGTGGCGGCAGACTCCCCGAGACACTTACCCCCGGTTAATCGGATTATGCTCTGAGCGCCAACGTCCGCATGCAGCTCCAGTAAGTGGATTTGAACAGGGCTTCTGAAACAACTCTCTCTTTTTTTATCTTCCTTCGCAGCCCAGTTCACCTGTGGGCGTGCGTCTGTCGATTATCATACCCGGTGTGCTTTGATCCACCCCCTCTAGGGGAATAACTATCCCGCTGCGTTCCTCAATCCGCAGAAACTAGTCAACTAATTTGCTCCAGGCTCTCAAGGGTGAAAAGGTGTTTCAAATTAGCCCCCCCGTATTCCTTGAATGCTAAAATGCAATTTTTGGGAAATTTATAGGACCCATTTTTATCTTTCCGTTTATTTGTGTAATTATTTCCCACGACATTCACGATTCAGCACGGACTCCAGGCATTGTAGCAGTCTTGCCCTCCCAATACGTTATTTAAAAGCGATAACAAAAAAAAGTAGTTTAATTCCTTTTTAAACGTTTTTTTTTATAAATTCAGATCGTAACAATGAGTTTTCAATGTGTGAAATATTTTAGTAACGGAATAGCTTTCTTCCTACATATAAATGTAATTCTAACAAAAGAAGAGGTGAAAGGTAACACATTTCTTTTAAATGTGTACGGCTTTCACGTCTTAACACGTATGCACATTCATGTTTGAATGACTGATTTCGTGCAAAAACACCGAAATGTTTTTCAGTTTGCGGAAAGTTTACAGGCAGTTTCCCCAGCTGACTTTAAGCATTACCGTGTCGTTTGTCCTCGTACGTATGTTTCCAAAGACTTCCTGTGTAACTCTTTAACAGTCCTTTCACAGACCGGCGCTCTCGGGGTTTAGAAATGATCAGTTTCGCAGCTCCAGGACTTCCAGTACGGATCAGCAGATGGTGTCGCGCCTGTAAATGAACAGTAAGCGGTCAGCAAGCAGAGATCACACATCACGGGGAATGAGGGCGGCCGGAGATGGTGGGAACTTATCTTAACCTGCCTGGCTGAGGGGTGACCTTCCGGCCACAGGTCAGAGAGGACAGGACCTCCATGCAGACCGGACGCCACAAGGGGGGACAAACTGTCTCGCCCCCTCAGTTTTGAACGGAAGGATTTGTGAACACTTTCGCTTACTTAACTTGCGCCCTAAAAAATAGGTGTACTTTGTCAATGGTCAGATAACACTAACCCCGAATTCACAGTTACTGCATCGGACTGTGCAGGAGGGCTATCCGTAGCCTCTACGTTATCGGGTGTCAACATTGTTACGATCTTGTTCGGTCAGGTGGACCGATTCCTCGCAGTAGTTAATCCGTATGCTTACAATCGTTGTATGACTAGGACTGCAGTTATGGAAGTTTGTGCTGTCTGTTGGTTTTACAACTGTTTTTTTCTAACCGATTCAGAACCTCGTTACCGTCGATGTAGCTGCGGAAATGAACGCCTATGGTATTTAATAATATAATAATAATAATAATAATAATAATAATAATAATAATCGCGAGAGGGCTGATGAACGTGACACTGTGGTTCATCGCTAAATACCAGATTGCTCATCGTTATCTCCTACCATGAAGCACTAATCAAGTGGCGTCTCATCAGTTGCGGGATTTCACTTGGGGAGTTGCAACGGCTCCGTTTCCACCGAAATATCGACGCCCCCCTACAGTTTTCCCCTGGCCGGTGGAAAGGTGAAAAGGGCGGAAAGTGGAAGAAACACGCAAAGGCGGGGGGAGGGATTCAAAGCTAGCGAAGGAGAGGAGATGATGACGTTTGGGAATCTGGGAGATTACGTCGGGACTAGTTGCGCTTTGCGGCATCTGAACACAATCTCAGTGCTCTCATCCCTCCCGAATTTCCGTCAGAACTCCGCATAATCACCATTATATGGGCCACGGTTTAAATATCCTTCGGCCTCCCAGCATCTCTAAGCCACACGTTAGAATTTCAGCACCAGCGCCCACCAGGATCTGTCTCACACGGACGGCGCCGGCTGCTCCCCCCGAGCGGTTTGGATCCGACACCCCGCCTGCGCCGTCTCTTCCGTGGGCAGCGGTGCGAATCCACTCGTAAGAAAGCAACAGCGGCCTCGCCCCTGTTCAGACCGGCTGGCGCGGGTCTTTGTGGAGGTCGGCGAGGTCGTAACGAGAAAATAAATTGGAGCTCGTCACCGGGTGGCCTTCCACAAAGGAGGAAATTGAATCCAAGTCAAGGTCTGTGTGACCAGTCAGGGAAACAAATCCCTGCTGGACCGGAGGAGATAATTGTGCGCTGCCCTTATTAAAGACAGGAGAGACGCAACACGGTGGTGGTTTTGTCCCGAGTAACGCGTATTGCATTGGTTTAATAATGGCACACAGACAGCAGTATGGAACTCCCTTTAGACCGCTTCGGTAATGAAATGATCTTGGTTGACACAGAACTGGATGTGCTCTCAGTATTTCACACTGTTGATGGCCTTGGCATTTAGCATTGCTGCCTCAGAGCTATTGGATCCTGCCTTCAGCGCTGGCCTGCAGAGTAGAGTCTGCATGTCCTCTCTATGTCTGGGAGAGATAGCTCCACTTTATTCCCCATGGGCATGCAGGCTCATTATTTTATTTAATGATGGATTATTTACCTCTAAGCTTTTAGGATAGACTCTGGTGTACAGTGACTCTTACCAAGTTTTACATTGTTTTACACATTACCTTGTATCCCGTGGAGAATGTAGTTCCTTGAGAGAGAAAAATAAACATTATCCATTTTTTGGTGGGTGGAAGTTGAATGTATCCAACTTCTGAAAATCTGGAACAAGAGGCACAAAGTTATTTTGACCCCTGTGCATTAGGAAGCTGTTCTATTGACGTATCCTCAAGGACTAGAGCCTCACTTTGAAATGAGGCAGAGTGTGAAATAATTGGATTTCAAAGGACTGAGTAATTCAGCATTGTGTCATGAATGGCTCTTTCTGCTTAGAAGGGTTACTGTTTCACTAAGCTATTTAGGATGCAAGCACATTTGTAGAGTTTCATACCTGGAAATACACACTCAGATCACATAATGCATCTGCTCATCTGCTACCAACCGATCTATAAAATAAGAATTACATGTATGTAGATTATATTCATCATTCTGATTTGCACATCTTAATTGATTACTAACAGGTAGCGGTTTCCCAGGGGTAACTGAATACTGAGTTAACACAGATGCAGATACAGGGAAACAGCCCTTTGTACAGACTTGACCACAGCTGGAACTAAGAGCTGCTGTTTTACCAGGAGGGCAGTTTTGCTTGTTACACAGGCTGAGGTCTGCAGTGACAGGGAAACACGAGAGCCTGAAAAAAAGATTACAAACGAGAGGAGGGGGCATTGCTGTTTCTTGAAACAAAGCAGGGCATCGGCTTCAGCAGCCTGACTGGGCAGCTTGTTCCACAGTCCCGGCACCCTCTGGGTAGAGAAGTCACTCCTGTGTGCCAGGGACTGTGGAGGCATGCGCCCAGATTTCAGTACCTTTTAACAGCTTCCCAAGAGGCGCCAATTAGAGTAGATCAGTGCCAGCAACAGTCAGGCAGTCTTTGATTCAGGAGTATGTCTCTGTTCTCGGGAGCCGCGCTGTGGCTGCAGACCTCCTCCTCTGGGAGAGAGGGGCGCTCGGAGGTGGCTGGAGCCGTACAGAGACGCAGAGAGAGCAGTAGGTTTGAAGCCCCCTCGCCGCCCTTCCTGTCTGCTGCGTCACTCTTACTTGCCATTTCCGTCTGATTTGTGGGGTTTCATTTCTCTCGTTTTGGAAAAGAACCGATCTTTTCACAGCGGAACGTATGAAGAAATAAATACAAATGTTTTTGGGGTCCCCTGCATTAGTTTCACGTTTAGAATACAGACAATGGAAGAGTGTAAAATTAAGAAAACCTGCATTTGTGTAAAAAAAAACCCTGTCTCCTTGCTCTGTAGGGAAAATTCCATAGCTGAAAGGTAGGCCCTGTCCCCTAGGATAAATATCAATGGAATGTCATGTGATTCCTATGAGAAAGGAACTCCAGAGATCTTATTTGGAACTACACAGTAGGACTAATTCCTTGCCATTTCATTTGTCAGCACTGGTCAAGCACGGATTGGGTCAAAGTGTTCGCACAGGTCTGGTTTCTTATGTGGAAACAAGCACTTCCCCTAGACCAGGAGCCCAATACGACCCGAATACCTCTCCAGTGTGTGTGAGACTTCGGGATTCTCTGCTCCTCATCTCAAAACAGATTCATGTACCTCTCCCCAGCTTCCCTGATAACCTTTTAATGAGGACACAGCTTTTTCCTTTAGCCAGAAAGCGCTTCCTACTGGGTATAATATATTGCTACTGCCATCCAGTTAAAGAGAAAGATCCAACTGAACTGTCAGAGCAGTCCTAGCATGCTCATTTGGCTCATTCAGAGTGTACCACTGTGCTCATTTCCAAGAGGATGGTTTTAGCTTTGCATTTAGCTATGACCACTGTGGATTCACGCTGCCCTTTCCAGCGGTACGGGATTACGGAGTGGCAGTCCGAAGTGTGTGTGTGCCGAAGCTGTCGGTGAAGTTGATTCAGTGCTCTCCGTGAGTCCCTGGAGCACCGCCCTGATGAAGGCCTCTCCTGGGCCAGGGCAGGTAATGGTCTCCACTCAGACAAGTATTGATTACGGCTCTCGCTCCCTTTCCACATCAGCGGCGCTCCCAAAATTCCCCCACTGACGTCCTGCACTGCTCCCTCCGCGCTGCCGGTGAATTTTTAATGCCCGGGAACATGGCGTCGAAGGATATGGGCAAATGCATTAGTGAAAAAAAAAACACGTCCTTGCATCAGACAAATCAATAACAACAGTGTTTGGGCTTTTTTTCTGATTCATGGTTGGGCTGAATCAGAAAAATGTTTGGTCTCCCGTTGACGAGAGAACAGCAGGAGCCCTTGTGGACAGTGACTTGTCTGATCCAATGTTGTAAAGCTGCAGTAGAGGCAGCTGTGACAGCAATGGACTCCAGTGCTGGGCTCCAGAGTTTCCGTACCAAACAAAACTTTTTTGAAGTACTAAAAGTTCAAGGAAGCTTTACACTTAGGAGCCCTGCATGGCTGCTTAGACAAAAGATGTCTTCACTGGACCACGATGAAAGACTCTTTGCTTCAGAGCTGCACTGCGGTTCACTTTGCAAAGCATTAAATCCTAGGAGACGAGAGAAGAGGAGTTATGAGATTAGACCTTCGCTAATTCATTCTCTTCCTGCTGCTGAACAGCCGACAGTCACCACTTAGTAAGTTAAAACCAATATCCTTGGTGGTACAGCCTCCATGTGGCTTTGCAGTGAGCAGACGGACTGTGTGTGTCCTCAGGTTTCATCCCCTTTATGAAGTATTCGACAGAGCTTTTATTAATTCCGGCAGTCGGCAAGACCATTCCTATTAAATGTTTTTTTTTATAGAAGACACAGCTGTGAAATTGAATTTGTCAGGAGTGCAAAGGCTAAAATCCCTTTGATTATGGGTGCGTGGCTTTTAAATGTGCTCAGAGTCTGGTCTGTTTATTAAGTGATGAATACAGTGTGTTTAACAGAGCAATTTGCACACTATCCCTGGATGTCATTAGGACGTGTCAGGGTGACACTTTTGCACTGCCTCTGAAAGGTCTTTTCAGCACTTGTTAATGCGCACAGCCCTTGGTACTACTGAAATGTGGGTCTGGTTCTCCGTGAATCTCTGCAATAGGATGAGTGTGTTTTCTCCAAGCTTATTAAAAGAGATTTGCTGGTGACAGGAGCCTTCTGCTCACTTTCTGATCTCTAGGAAAGCTCGTCTCTTCCATGCACGTGAGCTGGCCTCATCGTTAGAGCAGAAGGTAGATTGCTAAACTCAACTTCGCTGTTGTTCTCAAATATTAGAGCACAGCATGAGCCATCCTACATCAACATCGTTTACCTGAGAGAGAGGTGCAGCATGCATAACGCTGAAGAATTACATGTAAAGCCTCTGAATTGAGCTCCTCATGGGGTAATGAAACTACAGAAAAGTGCGTTCAAAACTGAGAACAGAAGGCTCTTCTTTACCCCAAAGGTTGTGGGAGTGTGGAACAAGCTGCCTAGCTGTGTTGTTGATGCTTCTTTCACAAAAAAAAAAACTGGAAGAGCTGGAAAATATAATTGCATTTTTTTCTGGGAGGGGGGGCATGTTATTTTTGGGGTTTTGAGGGATCAGAATATTTGATTTTGAAGCTCTGCATTTCCTGGTGCGTTTTCTGACACTGCAGAAGGACCTCTTCAGCCAGCACTGAGCTGCCAGGGGCGCAGCAGGGCAGGCAGGCGCAGGGCCCAGGGGACTCCCCTCAGCTCTGCTACAAACCAGCAGCTGCTTCCTCAGCCCCTGAGCCAGAACACTCCCTCTCCCTGCACCTGGCCAGAAGCCATCACTGCTCTCGGTCTGCAGAAGTAACCTCTGAGTGCAGGAAAAAAGGACGAGCATTTTCCAATGCATACTGTAGCAAGATGCATTCAGCAGTGTGCTGATTTACATACGAAATGCGAGGCACTGTATTTAAAATAACAGGCCTAGAGGAACAGCTCGGGGAGCCCGGAGACAATTTACGCTCTGATGGCTGCGTTCCTCTACCTTACAGATAAACTAGATTGGAGGGTATTTTGTCTCGTTGAATTGGGTCTGATCATTTGCTCTTGTGCTTTATCTTAACCCAGGGATCAACTCCGCTTCTAAAGTGAATTTGAAGCTTTTTTTTTTCTCGCTTTGGCAGTAAAAGGGCAGGACCAGCAAAAAGAGAATATTCCTGCCTTCAGCCGTGTATTGTTCGAGGAAAAGAAATGAATAACTTCTTCAACGCGAAGGAATTTAAAGTCCTTTTAAAAGCCACACGTGAGAAGAGGCTCCAGCTGGCTGAGGAGGAGTCAATGAGGAAGGGTTGAGGAAAAACAAGCTGCTTCGTGCCGCTGTGTAAAGAGCTAAAGGCAGAGGCTTTCCAGAGATACTTTTTTAGCTCCTTTAAGATATTCAGTATATACTCACGGACACATGTATAGACACACACATATTATTTTATGTTGCATAATGCAGTTGAATTATTAACTTTGTAACTTTTCTGGGACATGTTCATCGGCGGACTTGGTCTCTCGAGATTCTTTCACAGGCTCACACTTCGGATTGCGAGAGGTGGGGCTGCAGCCGGCGCTGTGTTTCACTTTGGACACTTTCTACCTGGGTGGAGGTCGCCTTCTCCTCCTCTCCTACTGTCAGGTGGGCTGGAGTCCGTGACCCGGGCGTCCTGCGTCTCCCAGCTAGCACACTCGAAAACCTCAATTCACAGGACAAAGCCTGAACTTCAGGATAAATGTAATTACAGTCTCCTAAAGCAATCAGAATTGATTGTAATGACACATTATGCTTTAAACATGAACGCTTAACTGTTGAGACATGTCACTGTCGTGTCACTGTATGAAAAAAATATTTCTTTCACTTGGTATCGTGCCTGAATACTTTATCATCTCAAAGGACAATCTCTAAGAATAGAGCACAACAGCACACAGTGGCCATTACTGAGGGCAGTGTCAATAATTTATAAAGAGAAGATCCCCCCAAAAGGTAACCATTTTCCTTTCTGCCACACATCCATGAAATGGTTAAGATAAATATGTAACACTTCTTTCACCAGGTCACTCTTGTCAAGGTGTTCTGCAGGCACCGGACTTATTTTGGTGTGAAAGGCTTTCGCTACTCAGTGGACGCTGCGCAGTTTTAAAAACCCGCTCGCGTGCAACAACTCTATCAAAACCATTCAAAAGGGCTGGCGGCCAGGGCAGTGACACCAGGTCCACTCTCTTACACTCCAGTGCTTCGTGATGCAAATGAGTCGGGGTCTAAACGGGTCTTCAGTCTTCAGCTCCAGTCGTGCAGGATGTTAAACGATCTTGTGAACGAGCAGGGATATGCTTGGGGGTTGTGTCTTGCCTCTCCTGGCCCTGGAGTGACATCATTGCTCAGGAAGCCCTGGGGTCTGTCCCGCTGGTCCAGTCTGGGGGCCCGATCTCACCGGGTCCTTACAGGCAGGACAGCCGAGACACCTCCACGCCACTTTTCATGAGCTGCGTCAGATTGAATTGGCAGCATCATGCCCGACAAAATTGATTTCACAGGCGGAGACGGACTCCCCCCGGAACAGGAATTAGATTCCGTTTTTCCCCGGGGAGGGGGTCCCAATCAGCAGTGCCTTGTTCTTCATTATCTCTGACAGCTCTTGCGTGCCGCTGGGAGTGAGGCAGGAGAGGCGGAGCGCTCCTCAGGTCCGAGGGGACCCGGCACGGATTGGAACGAAGGAGTCTGCTAATTAAAATCTGATCCCCTAATAATTCAGCTCGCATTTACAGAGGAAACATTTCAGCAGCGCAGCTTGTCTTTGCGTGCATCAGATTTAACGGGAGAGACAAATTAGGGACAAATGGCTTCATTATCGGTCTTTTAAAACAGTGTATTGCGGTCTTGGGTTTGAAAACATCGCTGTCTCAATCGGCACTGTTGCTTTCAAATGCTCAATTAGTACATTTACCTCACAAATGTGATTTGTTTTACCGTGGAGTTTAATATTGTATAACTTTATGCATCGTGTTATACCAGAATTATTTCCTAAAGACTAAAACTAAAGGCTATGGCAGTGCAGATAGCGTATGTCATGTGATAAACGTCAAAGCTATTATTAAACTAAATTTAAAAAGGCAAAAGGGTGTTTAGGATTTGCTATATGTAGCCGTGGGCTCTGGATTGATCCGGAGTGGGGAAAAGCAGCTCTTCGATACTGGATAGACGGATATAGCTGGATAATCTGGCAGGACTCCCTCTCAAGTTTTCCACAGCTTTGCACAGGGAAGCATATAGGTCAGGGGCTCTGGACCCGTAACTGGAAGGTTGTGGGTTCAAATCCCCCACGCAAGACAATGCTCTTGTACACTCGAGCACAGTGCGTCACCCACATTACTCCAGTACAGCACCCAGGTGTATAAATGGGTGCAAATATCATTAACTTTGGATAAATGTGTCACCTGAGTAAAGTCAATAAATCAGCATGAGGAAAAATCGCAATTAAAGTGCTTTAGGATGAATACATGCAAGAAATGATTCATTGCTGCTTAATAAATGCAGTTTGTAGCCATAACATTACAGTAATTCATTAACTCCCCATGGAATTAATCTGATGTGCATGGTACTTGAGAATAACAGGAGTGAATACTTGTTTCGCTGTTTCTCTCTTCGTATGAAGGTCGGAAGATTATGTAGGAAGCGATGTTAACGCCACTCTAACACCATTAAAACGTTTTCCTCGGACTCTAAATCGGAGCTTCTGTTTCAATTTATCCCGCTGGTTACTATAGGAACAGAAAACTAAATTACTGGCATTCCTAACCCCTCACCTGGGGTTAAAAACCAAATGTCAAGTAAATCTCAAATGCTTTTCTCCAGCAAAACCCTGGAAGGAGAAATATTATTTTTTTGTAGATAAATGATTCACAGGGAATGATATAGACAAATGTATACGAGATTCTGCTCGTGAGTGGTAATGAGCTGACATTACTGCCATGATTAAAATGTATAAGCTTACGAAAAGCTTTGAGGCTGGAAAGTATTAAGGCTGATTTTTTTTTTGTAAAGTCCTTTTCCTCCACTTGCTGTTTTTCATAACCCCTTTCCCAGAATCCTACTAACATAATTTTAACAGATATGTGCATACATGATTGAAATGATGAGATAAAAAAGAAATGTCCATATAAATCTAATTGCTGCTCAGTGTCTATTGCATGTCCTTTTCAATCTGCTCTGTACAGTGCTCTGATTCAACTAGTGCTCCCATTACTGTGCTGATCCTACTAATGATCAAATAACTAGTTAAGGAGAGTAAGGTTTTGAAAGGCAAAGATCACTAGGGAGATGGTCTCCTCTCATTTGTAACATTTCTGATGTTCTGATGAGACTATCGGCCTATAGGCAGAACTAGCTCAAGGACTGGCACCCTGGAGTACCATAGTACCATTTACCGAGGTGTCCTGGCCAAATTGCCCCCTGTCCTCATAATCCCCATCTATGAATTGGCTTCGTCACTCTGCTCTCCTCCCCAGTGAGAGCTGGTGTGTGGGGAGTGGACTGGTGCACTCAGGCTGCCGTCACATCATCCAGGTGAGGCTGCACACTGGTGGTGGAGGGGATCCCCATTACTGTAAAGCAGTTTGAGTGGAGTTTCTAGAGTATATAAATGAAAGGATTTATGATCTATTATGAGTTTGTCCGTTATGCCTTCCGGATTGTAGAGGCAGCAACATCCTGTTGCTATTTCTTTCAACATTGATTTTTTACAGGACAGGGCTGTTAGCCTTGTGCCCAACCTCCAGCATGGAGGACCTGGCGCCCAGCGTGGGACACAAACCCACTACCCTGAGATTATGAGTCTCATGCTCTACCAACAGAGATAGCCGGGGCGCCATTTGTTGTTATATAGACTATTATATAGAAAGCGAAGAGCTCATTCCTGTCTCCAAGCCCTCTGTGCTCCAGCGTTTGCTCCTGCTGCTGTTCCACGTGATCGTTAATTTGTCATTGATTAAATCTGCACGTCTCCATGCAGATTCCATATGGCCCAGGAAACCCTCAGGATAAGATTTATATCGGCCCGCTGTGAGTCTGCTAAGTGCTGTTGTGTAGCTGGGTATTTTTCTTCACTGCCTCCGGTTCCTTAAACAGGTTTTGTAGGAAGCCCTCCAGCCCAGGAGACTCCGGAT
The DNA here is from genome assembly GCF_040954835.1 of Lepisosteus oculatus. Lineage (NCBI taxonomy): Eukaryota > Metazoa > Chordata > Actinopteri > Semionotiformes > Lepisosteidae > Lepisosteus > Lepisosteus oculatus. Next base: position 4,186,149 of record NC_090700.1, on the reverse strand, counting down.
CTTACTACTGGGACAAAGGCAAAGACCACTAAACCCAACAGACCGTTGAAGGCGTTACGAGCAGAGCTGGAGGCCTGCTGACTGTCAGGGAAAGGAAAGCACCCCTACTGCTAGGAACTGCCTGGACTGCAAATCTGTGTAAAAACCACCTTTGGAAAACAAAGATGAAACTGGGATCGGCCGTCGTTTTCCTCTCTCTCGGACTGTCCTAGTTGACCAGGGGCAGCGCCGCTGGGCCGAGAGGAGGAGCAGGTGCTGCAGGCAGAGCTGCGGAGCCGACTCGAGGCTGGACAAGCAGCTGCTGCCCGGGCCGCACGGCCCCACCCTGCGCTGGGCCCAGAAAGGACAAGCCCCTCGTCTCCATACCGCTGCGCGTCTGGTCACTTTCTGGGGCGGCTCCCGCTGCTAGAGCAGCTCTCCAACTTCCCTGAAGTTAATCGTTGCCGAGCTCCGGCTCTTGCTTGCCTGAGGTCAGTGGCAGGGCACTTGGAAAGCACAGTCTCCTTCGCTTCCTGACCTCTCTGCTCATCTCTGGGCGGCTCTTTTTTGCTGCGGTTTCCTGACCGCCGGCACGGTTCTGTGAACCCGGTGGGTCTTTTTCTCCTGTGTTGCGTCAGTACCTGCAGCTACGAGAATGATGAACAGCCGGTGTGTTCTTCCAGCTTGGCTGCGGAGGCATGTCGTGTTTGAGCACCGCAGTGCCCGACAGCAGAGACAGCGCTGCCTGTCCTCCCCACAAGCCCAGCGCTGCTCTGTGGGGAGGCTGGGACAGCCCTGATGGACTCATTCACAGCCCTCAGCTCTTTGCTGCCTCTTGGGGAGCTCAGAACTCAGGCTCCAGCCACCACCATTCTCTATCTCCAGCGGTGACAGGGGTGCAGGTAATCTTTGAGAGCCATGCCAAATTTCTGAAGTAGTGAGATACTGTTCTCCATTAAAAGACGCCTTGTACCGGAATCCACGTGTTAAAGCATTACTGAGGGGCTTTTCATGTTTCTTAAATTGATAAGTGCCTAGAAACCGCTCCAGTAGAGCAGCCATTCTTAATTTGCACAGCCCCTCCGCACTGTGTTGAAAACTCCCGGAGGAAATATCCTCCACACCACAGATACTTTTGAAGAAGCTCTACGAGCTCCTTATCTATAGTCTTCTGTACATCTTGCATGGCTTTCTGCGAGAAATTCGGCATTGTCTTCTGAGAAAAGCCTTTAATTAAATATTCATCGTCTGAGCAACAGCTGTAATTACTAGACTGGGGAGGTTTGGAGCTCTGGTAATTGAAGCAGACACTGGTAGTAACATTAATTTCTGTAATAATTGTGACTAGATAGGAGGGGTCTTTCTGTACTGCCAATCTTACAGTGGATGGCTGTTTAATATTTCATTAAAACTTAAAAGACCACAGGACACACGGCGCGCTCCCTGTGAACTGTAAACAGCTTGTTACATATCAATGCCGATACAGACAGATAGCCCCAACGTCGTGAGTCCTGCCTTATCCATTATCACCCACTCCTGGGAACAGAGATACGGAGTGAGCCTTCACACCACATGGTCTCAATGCGTTCTGACTTTCAGACACTTAGTGAAAGATTTGCTGTGCTTGTGGATGTCTCCTCCCAGACTGAAAACATAATGACTTCCTCTCATGTTATGTTACCTGCAGTCTTGGTCATATTAAATGCTTAAGCGATGAATATTGTTTTTTTTACAGACTTGCATTTCACAACACAGGCCTTTCCAGACAAAGCAGACGCAGTAGGCTGTTCTGTGTGTCTCTGCACCAATCAGATGTAGATTTTCTTGGTCTTGACTCCGCCGGCACTCAGAGAGCCCCCCCTGCCACCCCTGCCCGAGTCCGCTCAGGGCTGCAACGAGTCTGAACGTGCTCCCTGCCTCCTGCCTGACCGCCCCAGCTCCCTCGGCCTGTCGGCAGCGGACAGAGGTGGACACGGTGGCTACTGCCAGAATGGGCAGCTGTCGCCATGCTTGTTCAAGTCAACATGCTGCAACTCAGCAGGAAGATTCTCTCTCATCATGTCTGGAAACATGTTTGCCTTAGGCAAGGATCAACAGATAAATACATCGCATTAAGTGGGGGGAAAGATCAATACCTGTTTTGCAGCCTTCTCAGGTTATCAAAAACATACCTGATTGTTTTCTAAACTGAGACCTGTGGCCTTCACAGCAATCAAACCATTCCGTAAGTCAGCGCATACAGCTCCTGTTCGCTGAACGTAGACTTGTGTAATTTTCCAGCTCAGTAGACACAGAACATTGAAGTGTTTTCATCTGAGTATTTAATTGCTCCTAGGGGGAGCTTTGATCAACACCAGGTTTCATTAATTGCACGAATGGAGAATGCAGTCAGGCCACAGCCGGGTGAGCTTTGAGTATGAGGACACATTTCCACTTCTTGATTGCTGTGATAGCGCACTCTGATCCATGTCTTCAGAAAGTTTAAATGAAATTTCATAAGGGTTTTTTTTCAGCTCCCAACATGTGCATAATTATTTACTCTCCGCATACGCTGAGTGACAGTGACTTTTCATAGTGAGATAGGACTCAAGCGACTGGAGACTGCTTTGTACCATTCCCCACGTTTAGCAGACACTTAAGTCCCAAGCTAACTGGAGCAGTCTCTTCCTTCATGAGTGCTCGACCTGCGCAGATCCAACACAGACTGGTGGGGAAAAAAAAAAAAGAAAAAAGCCTAGAACAGCACCTGTAGAAAATGCTGAACAATGCAAATTATTTAGCCTCACTGGTCAATTTAGACAGCAACCGAAAACCACAGATAAATGCTTTGCGGTTTATGCTCTATCGATCGAGGTCAGGTAGGCCTCATTAGTGAAGCACTCCAGTCAGTCGCCCGTGTTGTCCAAGCTGGGGGACACATTCCCACAGGTTCAACGGCGAGTAGTGCCAGCGTGGCTTACTGTGGATCCTGGAGCTCATGTTAAAATGCTCTTTCATGGCAAACTGTAATCTGGCAGTTGGATTTTTCTGTCCCAGTTAAGTGCAGTGTGCCAGCTGTATTCATCATTTTTTTTCATCTTCTTTTATAGGCCTTTTCCAGACAGGAGCACCGCTCTCAATTGCTGCCAGAAGCATTTATCTTCTTCTGGAATCTCCAGTAGAATAATTCAGACATTCATCCATCCATCTTTCATTGATTACCAGGATGCCACTTAGTACAAGTAAAAAAACGTTTCTAGTGCAAGGCCAAGAAAGGTCCTGTTCATTTCGGGGGGGGGGGGGTTCTTTTTGAAGACCTGTGCCTCCACTTGAGATGAAACAGTTTTACGGGCAGAATTAAGGAAACAGATGAACATGTACAGCGGGCTGAGGCTCCTCAGGAAAAAAAAAAGATGATCAGCGACTAAACAAAATGGATTTCCGAATTACAATAACAAGCGACAACAAAATCTCGGCGCAGCGCAACGATTCTTTTGAGAACTGTCACTATTTATATAAAAAAAACGCCCGTGGAGGTGATCGGAAATGAAATAGATTTTTTTTACATTTATAACGTTTTCTCGATCGGGTGATGGGCTCGAAATATTTCTCCTGCTGGATGCTTAATTTTTGAAGCCAGCTAATGTAGTGATTGATGTCTCCTCTCCGTTCTGCACCCAGCTGTCGCTAATGCATGTTCAAATTCCGTACCCGGCTGGAAACGGTTTTGACATCAGTTGACATTCTTTCACCTGCTGCTATTATAAACCGCCTAGTGGAAGCTAATAGAATAGCAGCAGAACCAGGCAGTTCTTCAATGGAGACTTCGCAGTAGAGGGGTGTACATGTTCCTTGGGATTCGTATTCTCTCAGGAAATGCACGGTACAATAGACAACACCACACAATGCAGACAGTACATCATAAAGAGAGATAGAAGGTACAGTCAATAAACAACCAGAACAATAAAAACGTGGTAGTGGCCGCCGCACACGTATGTTCTACACCAAAAACGAGCGACAACACGAAAATAACACAAACAGGTGAGCTACACACGAGATGATGGAATGGAACGGCACCATCTTTGTTTTTCAGTTACTGGCGCCCTTGACAAATATTAGACAACTAGCAAGCAAGGGCGCTTGGATCAACAGAACGTCCTTTACGATATGTTCCCCGTTTTAATCCAGGTGCTTTGGGAAAGGACGGTAAGGCTAACCCTCTCATTAAAACTCGAGACCCATCCCGCACAAAAATGTAGTTTGTTTTCTTTTGTTTCTGGTCTTGGCTTTCTTAACCTTTCCGGTAGGCACTGTCAGTGTCTGCAGTTTATGAAATGAGAAGCCATAAGTGCACTATGCAGGTTGCGTGCTATGCAGAGGTCCGGTGCTCTTTTTAGTAATAAGCATGTCTTTGACTCCTGCGCTGCAGATTCATCGAGACTCCCGGCTCCTGCTGTCTACTGCCCTACAGGACCTAGACGTCTGATTCGCAGTTCAGCAGCCGAACTCCACATCCGCAGCCTTTTAAAAAAAAAACTAGAGACCAGAAGCCGGGGGGTTGGGTTGGAGAAGTCTGCTCACACTTCCTCCGCGGCCCCTGCGTGCGCGGCTTCAGAGACACGAACGACACACGGTTGTTCCGTGATCAGATGGGCACAACCAAATAATCAATAATAATTAAAGTGAAAGAAAACATCCTCCACACCGGTTCCTAGGGCATTCCCCTAAGAATGAGGTCAGTTATTACAGCTCTGTCAGATTCTAGATCTCTCTCAAGGGGGGAATTTGCTCTGGTTCTCCCATACCGGGGATCAGCCCTGTTGAACAATCATCTGGACTTCAATCGCTCATCCCGGGAGGCAGAAGCATTCAGTTCAGTGCCTCAGGAATCAAAACCCATATCGATCTGGGAGAATCGCATCGCTGGACACGTCCCTGGAGTCCACGTCCCCAGCTTGTTCAGTGACTTAATTTTTTATTGAGTACTGTCGAAACGCTGGGATCAAGAGGGAAGGGGGAGTTCATTTCTCTTCCAATTAATCACTGTCTTTAAAATAAGTTACATCTCAACAGAATCCGAACAGAATGCTCTTTATTCATTAGAGACTGACACACCAGCGTGAGGAGACGTTTAAATTTTCACAAACTCAGCCCCTGTTGCGCTAAACGCATTAATCAGCTTCTGAGCTTGCGACAGTTAAACACTGACAACTCCATTATCCTGGCATTTTACTTCACCTTCAATAAAAGATAGATTAATCTGTGAAATCCGAAGAAATACCAAGTGTCTTCCAACCAGGCCCAATAAGAGACTTATTTCTCTCACTGAGCATTAAGATTCAACTGAAAGCGTTTTCCATCGCCATTGTTCATAACTGTTTACCTTGCTAATACCTTCTGTTCAAAGTCACACTACTTATTTCTGAGGTTATGAATCCGTTGCAGACGTTTTCAGATTTTGTAAACTGGAAGCAAAAACCTGACAGAATGATACATGGAAGCTCTGAATGGCTCCTGTGTGAAGCCCTGTTCATTGACGTAAGGTGAGCTTTAATGGCTCATTAGAATTCATACAGAGAAGCTTCAGTTTATCTGAAAGGCTATTTACTCACTTTCCTGTGGAAAAAGTCACGCATTCATCTGTAAATGGCACTACACAAACTGGAATCAGATGCCAAAACATCACTAAAGAGCTGGAATGTAATCAATTATTTTTCTAATCAATCAGTATTCAGCGGATGAACATGCCTTTAGAAATACACGTTTTAATTGCTTTTTCAATAAGGAGGCTCCTGCGCTGAAGACCGTTTTTTTTTTGTGCAAGAAACATTTAGAAGGAGAAATGACTCCTAAACTGGTATCCTCTATGTCAGGAGACTCATTATTAAAGTTGGGTGCTTTTTGTGAGAATAAAGCATTTCATGCAGAAGCGATGAATTATTCAGCAGGAAATTTCTTAAACAAGAGGGGGCACCTTTCTTTGTAAGCTCGATCGTCCGGCACTTTGAGTTCATCTTCAAAGAGAAATGAAAACCAAACTAGAAAACACGTCTCCTTTCTTTCAGAAGTGCTCCTGTGGGGCAACAAGCCCTGTGCTCACCCCTCCCTATTTAATATTCTTTTCGTATTCTCAAAGTCACTGTAATTAACGAGGAAACATGACAAGAAAGCTTTCATTGTGGTCACGCCCAATAAATACGACAGGTGACCAATTACCCATATTGTAATGAGTCCTGAAAAGTTCATTCATTATTGGTCAGCAGGCTGGGCTCTGCTGGTTCAAGTTCCATCTCTTCCCGAGACCCGGGGTTCATTGCGAATGGACCCGGATGAAAAAAACCATCCAAGCTGTCACAGAAGAGGCCAGGAGAGAGGGCAGGGCCACTCAGCACCTTGCAGAGGCCTCTGTAACACGACGCGCCGATGGCATGCTCTTTAAAATGATCCACTGCGGAAACGAGAAAGCACAGATCAAAGGTTTATGAAAAGGTCATGCAACCCGCCCGAGACTGTCCGGCTCAGATCGATTTTATCACCGGTTTCCTGTCTAGGTACCCTACTTCAAAACATCCTGTGACACGGCTCAACACAGAGTTACGCTTGACAAGTGAACGGAAGGTCTAAAAAGAGCCCACACTGAAACCACAAGCAAGAAACAGTATCATAGCTATCAAAGACGTTCAAACTTTCTCACAAGCTTTGAGAATTTGAGTTTAGCTGTTGGACAACTATTCTTTACATAAAGTTAAATAGAGTTACTTTCTGTACACAAAGAGTGGTGGGTCTCTGTAATTGGCTCCCTAGCCAGGTAGTCAAAGCCACTAGCGTTGAGCTCAAGAAATAAATTACAGATTCAATTACCTACTAAAGTACCACAGGTGACATGGACTGAGTGTCCCCCTTTCATTGACATCCTTTCCAATCTTCTTACGAGTCCTGCTACAGCATTTCTAACACCTGTTCCACACTGGGGGCAATTCTACAAATCACATTTGAAAGAGCATACAATAGCCAACTTCAAAAGAGAAAATAATGCTCCAAACCTTCATAAAAACAGTACATAGACAACTAATGACCTTTCTTCCACAAAACGCAGCCCCCAGATTTCTTTCCAGGCGGAAAAGGCTTTGCTGAGGCTGCTTTGCATTTTAAACTTGTATATTCCTGGAAGTCATGGCTCTCTGAATAACTAAAATGTACCGTAAAGCTGGCCTGCTCTTTTCTATTTCAATCAAAATCCTTTCTATATGTTAATAAACTCTGCTGTCACTGCAGAACGCCACACACATTAGTTTCTGACAAAAGGGTGTCAGACTAGTTTTCATTTTCCATGTGGCATTAACCCTGCAGAGCCACCCCACCTCCCTTCCCAGCAGAAACAAGCCCCAAAGACACCAGCTTCCCAGTAAGGCCCGGATGCCATTAATTCTCAACCAGCAATCGCAGGCAGGAACAGGAACCGTGACTGATTCATCACTGCACAGGCATCTGCACTACCTTTCAGGAGCAGGAGACAGAGCAAAAAAAAAAAAAAGCAGCAGAATAATCTAATTTTTTTCTGCTTAACACTGAAAAATGCTGAAAACCAAGAGCATAAGGCTAACTTTATTAATACAAACTGTAATAAACTGCTTAAATAAATTTCCATCATGTCTGCCCCCCCCCTTAACCCCATCAATGAAGAAAGCTCAGAAGGTCAGCCAGGCTTATCCTTGAAACAGAAGCTCTGTGCAGGCAAGAAAACAAATCTTCCTTTGGCGTCGCTGTGGAGGATTACAGAGTTTCTAAAATCCTTAACAGGACAGAGGGGGAATCTGCTTCAAAGGCGAATCCAGTCCCAAACTGAATAAGGACTGAGCAAAAATTTAAAAAAAAATGAAAAGCAATGTAATAGACTAACATCATTCTTAATAGTAATTTATTACATATTTACTAGGGCGACTTGCATAGCAACAGAAATTGCCAGAGCTGGATAGGAATGCGTCTCAAAAGACAACGGCCAAAATACAAACATTTTTTCCAACATCCAGCCCTTTTGAGTTCGTTTGACGGAATGGCAGGCGTGACGTCAGTCTCCCATCACAAGCTGTAGCCCCCTGCAGCACGCACCTGCACAGAACACCGCCGTCATGCCTCCTCCCTCCCCTGGGGGGCGCTGGAGCACGGCTGCAGCACCTGCCATCGCAGGGAGTCCAGCCGCCCCACCTGCAGCGCCTCCCGCAGGGCCTGGAAGAAGCGGCTGTAGTGGTGGAGATTGTGCAGCATGAGGAGCACGCCGGCCAGCAGCTCGTTGGTGACCAGGAGGTGGTGGACGTAGGCGCGGGAGTGGGTCCTGCAGCAGTAGCAGGAGCAGCCTGGCCTCACGGGGTTCAGGTCCTCCCGGTACCTGAGCACACGGCAGCCATCGATTAGCGCTCCACATCCGCACGGCCCTCCCCTCCCACGCGTGGTACCCTAACAAAGACACTCCCCCTGGAGGAGGACGGGATTCGGTAGGCGAGGGGGGAGAGAGAGGGACTCTGTTGCCGTCAGAGAAGAAACCGCAGACTTTCAGGCCCACAGCAACACAGGGGAGGCAGGAAAACGGAAGCCGAGAGCGAGAGACAAGAGACAACCTCCATATCTCAGGAGCTCAGCTGGTCCACAATTTCGAAACCTGCTCCAGACAACCCGGATTCTCTTTAAATGTTACAGACAATGGGTTTTGAAGTCTGCTTCCCCGCTGATGAGAATCGGCTCCCACGGTCGGTCCATATCACTCAGTAGGGTGGGCGTGAGGCCTGCAGCCCCCCAGCCAGGCCGGGACCCTCACCCTGCAGAGTTATGGATCTCAGGTCCTCTCTCTCTGTTGCCCATAGGTGGCTGACGGAGGCTTAATAAAAGGTGCTTGTATGCCAAACTCAGCTTTGTCCGATTTATTTTCCTGGTGAACCCGAATTCGCTACAATGCGGTGGAGCGTTGGCTCTGTGGCTCAGGATCTGCGTCTGTGGCTAGAAGGTTGCCGGTTCGAATCCCGCGGCCGGCAGAGGAATCCTACTCCGTTGGGCCCCTGAGCAAGGCCCTTAACCCCAACTGCTCCAGGGGCGCTGTACAATGGCAGACCATGCGCTCTGACCCCCAGCTTCTCTCCCTGTCTGTGTGTCTCAGGGAGAGCAAGCTGGGGTCTGAGAAAAGACAAATTCCTAATACAAGAAATTGTAAATGGCCAATAAAGTGATCTTATCTCCTTATGCTACACTCTGTCCCGTTTCAGGGGGATGCGCCCGCTCTCCCCCGAGGGCTCACCTGGTGTCTCTCAGGTTCATCTCGAAGGGCGACCCCGGTCCCCGCCCCTCAGCGTCGCCTTCCCGCGTGCCGGCCTCCTCCTCGGTCTTCAGCGCGCCATCTCTCTCCAGCACTGCGGGAAAGCGAAAGGTCCCGGCCGGGCCTCAGTACAGGATGACGGGCAGGTATCTCTGAGCCCCCCATCCTGACTGCCAATTTTATGCAATGGTGACAGTCGCTTTGAAGTGGTTCTGCCCCCCCTGCCCAGCTCCCGGGAGGCACCAAGCGACTTTGTCCCAGTCATGATTTGACAAGCCTTTGATCCCTGCGATCAGTACTATCCCTTAGTGAGCCTGAAACAGTGCCCCTCTCTATTAATGTGGAGCAGGAAGGGGCTGATCAAGAACTCCTTGTGGCTTCTGCCACCACTCTTGTCTAAATGGGAGTCTATTCTCAATCTGGCGCCTATTTCTTTCGAGATATAAACCCCTGAGATTTATTGTTGGGTGAAGTCATCAGTTTTGCAAAGGGCAGCATACTGTGTGATCCAGAGGCCGCGACACAAAAACATCAGGGGAAAAACTGAAAGCACGGGAAACGATCTTCTTGAAGTTGAAAGGACTAGAACTGAAGGACCAATAAATGTTAAGAATTAAAGCATCTATAGTAGGTTTCTGGGAAATTGTCAAATTCCTAACTGTCTATTCTATTCTAGGTTTTAACTTTCCTCTGTTCCTCAGGGCTTCTCTGTCCCTCGCCTTGAGGTTTTTTTCTGTGCATCCGAGACAAGCTGGTCTGGTTCATTCTGTCATGTTGACAGAGGCTGATCATGTTTTCCCTCTCTCTCGGAGTCACAATGAATCACTCCCTTTTTACCTCAGTTTCCCCATTAGCAGATGACGAGTCAGGTGTCTGAGGATTTTGTCCAAAGTAATTGACATCTGTTCCCCTTTCTTGTTGAACTGGGCATGTTACTGGATCTCCAGGGAAGCACTTTGATCAATGCTACAACAGCAGTGTCTCACCTGGGATAAAAAACCCTCTACAACCCACAGGAGTCCAGTGCTCTTACCACTGCTGCCCAATAATTATGTTTAATTACATAGCTGCAGAACTACACTGCAGCCATCTTTCTAATTACTCAGCAAAATTCAGAATGCAGCTGGAGTTGCCACCCTACCGGTGCTCTCACAGCAGACGCCAATGAATCAAAATTTCATTAGGGCGTCTTTTTTTATGATCCAGAAACGAACGCCGGAGTAATTGATGACTGACGTCAGGAAATAATACAGGGGGGCCTGCGTTGCTTCTTCCCTCAGAGCTGGATTGAACAGAAGCTGAAAACGCACTTGGACAGTCGACGGCGTAGAAAGAGCAGTCAGGAAGAACAGGTCGGACTGCGACGAACACTCCTGGGCCTCGAAAGGACACCTCTGCGGCCATCCGGCACGCACATCAGGCACGGCCAGTTAACCCTGGAAATCCCACGCAGGCAAAAATATTACCAAATACCCCGAGCACGCCGGCGAGCGTTTTTCACGACGGCATCAACATGCCTCCCCCGAATGAAGGGAGAGCCCCGTCGAGCCGCAGTGCTCCCGCACAAATCTAAATGCAAAGCCTTCCATCCTCCGGTACACGCCAGCTGCAGGTCAGAGGCTGGAATAAACTATAGGACCACGTAGTGTAAAAGAATGGCAGCTCTGTGTTTCAGGGCCTGTTCCAGCGGAAGGCTCAGCCTGCTCCTGCGCTCCGGGGAGCCGGTCCTCCTGGCCCAGAGTGCCGGCGCAGACGGCCGTGAAGAGCTCTGCACGCAAAGAGGGGGGCGTGTGGGTGGGGATCCCCAGTTAACAGCAGCGCTGACCAAGGTCATAAGGATAAGCGTCCGGCTGCCGGATGAGAGGATAGTGACAGAGGAGATTCACCCTGTGCCCAATCAGGGAAACTTATTTAGAATACAAAGGAATATTTACAAAGGCTACTCACCTGGCAGCTGGTCAGTAATATTTATAAAGGGCTATTTAACCTGGCAGCTGTGGATAGCGGGCATACATAACGTCATGTGTGTCATTCAGGTGTCATAACGTTATGACAAACGGAAAACGTCAAACCAGACAACTGGCTTCCAGGGCAACAGATGCCCAGGAGCAAAAACAAAAACCTACGACAGAAGCAGGTAGGCTGGGAATTGTTAGAGATGTGAAGCAAGAAAGCCAGGAAACAACTGGGGCCACTGTGACCACGCCCCTCTCCCTGAGGCTGTGCTCTAATTGGCTCAGAAGGGATTCCAGAGTCTCCGCCCACACAGCACATGCCTTGTTCTCACAGAGAAGGACAGGGGCTGAACGGGGCTCTCCCTTCATTGAGCCCAGACCCAGGGGACAACCAGAGCTGTACTTTAAGGCAGTTTAAGTAACGGCAGGCGTTAATAAGAGCGACGTGTTGTTTCATTCCTAAACGACGAGACTCTTTCTAACTAAGAAGCCTGAAGACTTATTTCTTTGGCTGGTACTACAAAAAAAAAATGAGCCACTGCTTGCCAGGTGCTTCTCCTCCAGGGGGCACATGTGTGGAGCACGGGGCTCAGGTGCAACAGGAGGAGATACAAACCCACGACTGACCAGAGAAGGATGGAGGAAGGCATGGGGGTCTAAACACTGCCCAGGGAAGGTCCGAGGTTGGGTCAGAGAAACTGAGAGATCACCAGATAAACACCTCATCCTTTATTCTGCAGCTATCATACTACAGTGGCACCAACATGTTGTAAAATGTGCATGCAGGGAGGCAGTTTGCTGGTGGGGGTAGTGAAAGACAGCTGAACTTCCTCTACAGCAGCTGCAGCGAATACAGCTGTAGGATTTCACATTCCTGTGTCCCGAGAGTTCTACAATGACAGCGGTCAATGACGTCAGAACGCCATTTCACGAGCTTGTGACTCTCTAGCAGTCGTGGTTTCAACAGGATTGGCAGGAAGAATGTTTCGGCAATTCGGCCACCAGCATCCTGTACATGACAGGAAGTGACAGGCGCCGCTGTCAGTGGATTGCTACAGTGAGGGCAGTCACCAACAGCGATATTAACCTGGGAGCTGGAACGAGAAGGTCGTTCTAATCCAGCCTGACAGCTGGAACAGCAGGACAGGTGCCGGACACCTGGGACTGACTCCTTCACTCAGCAATAATCAGACATCCTCAACACCGGGAGGAGACTCTGTCTTGGCAGTAGAAAAGCAAAATAATCAAACTGCTTTAGGGAACAGACAAGTGATAAAAAATTAAGCATCGAAGGACCGAGGGCTTTTCAAATCAATAATGATTTAGACATCAGTAGGCCTGCAATAAATTTAAACTCGAGCAGAGCCTACTGCACAGGGAAGTCTGAATGCCTTGACAGCATTAGCATGTTATACCTTAAAAGTCCTTCTTACTGCGTATAATATTTTCACTCAGTAAAAAAAAAAGTTCAACATGGACGCAGACCTGTCTGGCGTGCAGTACCTTCTCTCTCCGGGTCGGGCTGGAAGTCGTAACTGAAGCTGAGGGCACAGCCGCGCTCGGTCACCTCGTACGGGAAGAAGCCCTCGAAGAGGTCAACGCCAGCCCGGACACAGTCCAGCACCTCGTCTGGGCGGCCCACCCCCTGCAGCAGCCTGTAACACACACAACCCAGAGACATGGGCACACCCACACGGCACATCAGTATAACCTACAAAGTACACACATATAACCACACCCACACAATCTACCTCTATTGCCACACCCACACGACACACCCATATAGCCACACCCACACGACACACCCTAAAGACATGCCCACTTGGACACATAGAGGTCAAACATGGCCAGGCAGCCTGCTAGACAAAACCAAGCCTGATTAAACCCTTTTCCTGAGCAAGGGAGACTTCTGCTACACAGTGCTCTTTCAGGACAGCTGCCTTTACCAGTCTGAACTAAAGCCATTCTTTTTAGTTAATGAGGCTATTAAATGAAATTGTGAGCTCAGTGAACATGATACGCCAGGGGAAAGCAGGAACACAATGTACCTCAGTGGAATTATAGCTCCGAAAACACGGTAGAAGGCACTACAACCCTTGTGCCTTTCCAGCAAATTAAAGCAGATCTTCAAGAACACTGTGTGTCAGTATTTGCAACCTTGCAAAATAACAGCTGCACTCAAAGCCCAACTTGAAAGGCCTCCGACATAAAAGGGTAGAGACTAAAATATCTGTAACTCTACAGCATGACGGTTACCTTTGTGTCAAGGCTGAGCAAATAATATCACAGACCACCGCACAGAGAAACATCCGGTAGATCGTTTTTCATGCGCTGAAATATTGTATAGCAAAAATGTGGTATGAAAAAAAAAGATTACACTCAACACTGTACTGCTGTTCTAAACAAAATGGAGAACTGTGGAGGCATTCTACATGGGAAGGTGAAAATGATGCAACCAGCAACAAAGGAAATACTACGGGTGCACGCGAGGATGACGAGTGTTAAATGCTCCTATCCTGTGCAAAGTTGACCTCTGTGAAGAACAATTAAAGTCTTCAGGAATGCAAACGCAATTTATCCCCTGCTGCTGCCCTCAGCATGCAATCAAGCACTTCAGTGTACATGGCTATTAATTCAACCCATCTATAAAATGATGCACGGGAATAGTTTCTGTACCCTTATCTTGCACAACCTTACAAAATCAATGGTCCTACCAGGAGCAGATTTCACCCCTTTCTCTTGTATGTAATGAATCAATTCCATTTTAGCCATCTAAAGAAAGACCACTTCATTATTTTCACTGGCTGCTCTCTGCACATTCCCAAAGCAAAACTGCTACTTTTCAGTTTGCAAAATACAGGTTCATGAGGATGAACTCTTCCACCATTTTCAGCAGAAGACTGCCCAATAATTGATTCTGCATGACAGAAAAACACCAAGAACCTACTACCCCTTCCAGTAAATGGGTACTGACAGGCCCTCTCTGCAGGCTTCCTGAAGTGTGACCCCAGAACCTGCACATGAGTTTGACTGCTGCACCCGGGTCACACCCAGCAGAGGTCAGTTCCTCTCTGCCACACTCCAGAGACCCATGGGCCAATGAATAATGTCTGATAATAGAGCTCTGTGAGTTCTCTCTGACCTTAAAACAAAATCAATTATCCCCCAGTCCAGGCTCCATTAAAACCCTCAGCACTCCGATTCTGATAATGAGTCGACAATGGTAACCTTTATCCTCTTCACTTAACCACCTTCACCCCAGCGAGGGGAAGCAGTTAATAGGCACTAATGGGAGTCAGCTCTCCAATATCTCCCTGCTCGGCAGGACAGGTGACAACCCTGGAGACCACTCTACAGATTAACCCTCCTGGAGGCTTTAAAAGCAGCTTAGCGACTTGCCAGGTTTCCTGGGATGCCAGCTGTGATAATACCATAAACACAGCACACAGTTTTTAACATGCATTGCGAAATAAAAGAAAAGCATCTTTCTTTGGCCAGTATTTATCTCGCACAGACCTCCAAAAGAACCACATTTAACAGAAGAAGATAATGAGCAGGAAGGTTGAGAAAGTCAGTTTCTTTCAGCGACCGACATGCAATAAGAACATCTTGATTGAAGCCGAGGGGTCCCTCATTATAAGACAATGGAATAAAAAGAGGATCTGACCTAAGTGCATCGTTATTAACACAATAAATTATCCGCCACCCAGTACTCGTCTGACGAGTGTTGTGAAGACGCAGGCAGTAGTCGCTGTACCTCGGCTTGTCATCCGGGAGCTCAGCAGTCACCGCAAGGAGCAGCGCGTTACGGACCCCTGCACTCATGGCGCACGGCTGGAACCCGTCCAGAACGAAGCCGGCCACGGGCCTCTTGGCTGTCTCCCTGGCTGAGCGGACCCTCTCCTCAAGGATGTCTCCGCCTTCCACAACTCCCAGAATCTCAGCTTTGCTCAACTCCTGTAAAACAGGCAAAACCCAGGCGCAGAGAATGGTTACTTACCAGCCTAGGGCAGGATGTAAACCTGCAGCCCCCTGCATCACACACACACACAATGCTTTGGGGAAGGAAAAAAAGTCAGTAATCAGTACTGTTTGTGTTAATATGTGCTCATGGATACACAGTATCAGTACAGTCACTGTGGCTACAACACCACTACTTTCAGCTCATCTCCAACACTCATATCTCAGAAGACTGGTATGCACTTGAATTAAAAAAAAACATTAAATAGCACAGTCAGTAGTACTGGGATACTTACTGAATAAATCTAATGAAGAAGAAACTAAGAAGCTCTGTAACATTTTTGCAATTCTGATAAGGATGTGAATGGAATTAAACTGTCTTTAAACCAGCTTGTCTAGATCTATTGACACAGCTCAGGGAAGGTCAAACAGTGCTTCCTGCACGCCAGATAAGCACAGCCCTGGGGTGACTGCAAGCGTGGATGGGCTGAGCTCATGGTGCCCCCTGTACCTCGCTCCTGTGGTGCAGCTGAAGGCATTCGTCCAGAAAGGCCAGGCTGCGGTCCACGGCCTTCCTCGCCCTCTTTCTGGAGGTGCCCGGCTGCCGCGTGTCCCCGTCCGCCATGCTGTGGTACCAGTCCGGCTTCACAGCAGCCTGCAGCGCCATGAACCGCGAGGGCGTCAGCTCAATCCGGCCCCCACTACCCCACACGGACACCGTCTACAGGGGCACAGGCACGGCAACCCGCACGTCAGGTGGGCACGCCCACTTGCCAAAACAAGGACTTCGGTATATACTGTACATTGTTTCCCGCTCAGAATGAATTCACACCACTGGGCCCTGCCTGTTCAAACCTGTCCTGAGCTTGAGCTTGCTCACACAGGTGAATTCTGACACGCGTGTGTAAAGACCTCAGGCTCCAAGCCCCATTCAGCAGGCAGCAGTCTGCACTCACTATGCATGGCAATAAAAGAAAAAAATGAAGAACAATACCTGAAATAACATGATTTTTATTAGCATCACTTGCTGACGGGTTCTCATTACTGCAGAGGCATTTTATAGAACTGTCTGGACAAGACTGTCTATTAAGTAACTTTTATTCAAGGAACAAAACTCTTCTCTAAGTGGCAATAAGGCCCCTAGTTTAATAAGAAGGAATCTTAAAAAATGATCATTACATGAGTCATCCTGCAAAGCTCTGTAGCCTACAACACACTTTTAATCTGTTTCCAGGAGTGACCATCGTGACAAGGATCAAGTCAGTGTGAAAATGACTTACCTTGTTGGTTACATAACCCGCAGGGCAGGGAGCAGCAGGGTCATGCAGAGAGCAATACAGCACTGTGTCGTGCAAGCCTGAGTTGCAGAAAGACATCAAGACAATTGGGTCAGAAACAGAGATGCTTTGCTTTGTAACAAAATAATGCTGTGTGCGCAAATGTCGATCACAGAAGATGATTGAACCTTGCAAGTCCTACCTTCTTCAGACTCACAAAGCATAATCTGGAACCTGGAGGCATTCTTCAGGACAGAAAACCAACCTTTTCTATTCTTTCTTATTGCAAGATTAGGGACCGTTTTTTGTTTTTATGGAAAGGAGTATTGCCAAGATAAATTTTGCTGGTGCAAACACTGTGATAGTATGGCAAGATGCATTTCCATACTTTAGAAATTTGCTAAGTTAGTCATCTTTTTAGTACATGATTTGTTGTTCTTTATAGGTTTTGTGTGTTGCTGATTATGCTAGTATATTTCAGAACTTTAATTTCAATGTTTTTTATGTTGAGGTGAAGATTCCTTTTACCTGCGAACTTCCTGGCTCCTTCTTTTAACTCTTCCAACACTTCCTGGTGTTCTGCCCTTCATAAAGGAAACAAACAAAGTGACATCGCAACTCCAGCAGTGCTAAAAATGAAGACTCAATAACATCTCTGCTATTCAACATTCTACATGAACGCGAGACAGAACTGGGACCTGGTCACATGGCAGGGAATGAGAGAGATAATATGCCATCTGGTACATTAGCCATGACGAAACATCATGGGCAATTAAAGTAGCTTCCTCCTTCCCATGAAATGCTGACCAGTAGTGATGTAATATGCAGTACAACACAGATTTGTACAGAATTCCCCTTTACAGAAACTGGAATCTTCCATTTCTTATGGGAAAGCTCGCTGTGTGAAGGCCTGCTGGCTTATCTCTGGGTGCTGTTCACAAATTCAGGATCTGATGCCCGTGAAACATATAAAATATTTCTCCCAGCCCCTCCTCCCCAGTGTTTTCCCCCAGTGGGTTTCCAGACACTAGAAAGTCAACAGCAGTTTTGCGCAGGCTGCCCGCGAGAGGGCCTGTCGTGGATGTACAGCGGACACAGAGGGGGGTGCTCTCACAGGCTGGCGAGAGTCAGCTGGGTGGCGGCGGGGAGGGAGTCCAGCGTGCGGAGGGTGTCGTGGGTCAGGTGGGGGACCGATCCGCAGCGCGTGGACAGCAGGCAGCCGGGCACCTCCACACTCCTGTCTCCGTTCCTGCCCAGCTGGGACAGGACCCCCAGGCGACAGCCCTGCACCACTCGGGAGACGTCCAGTTTCATCACGCAGGCCTACTACACGAGGGCACCTGCTGCAGAGACAGCCACGTTCAGACATGGGAGACACTGCCGTAACTTCACACAGCTGTGCTCCAACAAGCGATCCCGCACCATCACAGCGCCGACTAATAGACTTAGAAAGAGCATCTACAGCACATCTCATCCTTAGCTGTTAACTGTGCCATTGCTCCAACACACATCTGCACTCTGGCTTTCTACTATGTGTTTATTGTTCCGTTTGTACTTATTGCCCTGTTTGTCTATACATACTGTCACTATTAATTATTTCCTGTTTTGAAGCATTGCGTTGTCTGCTGTACTTTGTACAGTGGGACAACGGCGCAAACAATAATCACACTGTACGTGTGGCAGCTAAACTCCTCTACACCGCACAGCAGGAATCACAGGGACCGCTTCCTGGCCACCCAGAAACAGCTGATGAAAGCGGTGCAGACAGAGTGTAGAAGGCTGTTTTACACATGAAGGTTTCTCAGTGATGAAGGTAAGAGGCTGCAGGGAAAATCTAACGTTTGTGGTTTTGTTAGCGAGCCCATTGTGGCTATCTGAAATAAACATCAGTGCTTAAATGCAACGCCTTCTACTCTGTAGAGCATGGTCTGTTATTTTCCCGTTTAAATCACATTTCACATGTTCACCTTCCTGTTAAACCTCAATATCCAATATCCATAACTACAACTATTAGTTTTAGTAAACAGTCAAGTGTAGCAGTTCACTTCATACACAAACATTACAGAAGACAAAGGAAAGCACAGTATCCCATAGTGCGCTGCAAGAAAAAGAATAAAATAAAAACGTACTCTTTCCTTTTTGCTGCAACCCGCTGGTCCAAAAAGTCCAAACACCAATTATACTTTTTTGTAGGGAGTCGAAATTATCATAAAATAGCACTGCTTGGTACTTTTCTCTACTTAAGGGAGGATATTATCATTCAGACTAATACTGTCAAAAGTCTGCTAAAAATGTGTTGAATAAAATGCCACAAAAGCCTGTAAATTCGAAGTAATACACTGGTCCAAGAAGTATACACACAACAGCGTGACTGTCCACTGTTTCAATGACAGATCAATAAAAGTAAGCAATCGTGGATAAAAACAGAGCAAAACATGCAGCACACAAGAGAGTTTCTTCTTTCAGAGTATTAAAGTCACAAATCAACCCAAACTCCCCGGTATTCATTTAAAAGCCACACGTTTTATTCACATTTGCTTACCTACACTTCAACCATAAACCTCACCGTCGCAGTTTTATGACCACACCGCTGCATACGTCATCACCACGGGCGCTAGACTCGCCATGTGGGTCCCTGCTCCTAGCAGTAACAGATAGCATCTGCTGCAGGTACCCATCAGAGATACATATGTAAAAGAAAATATGATACTATATAAGTATTATAAATCGATACGGTTTCTGTTTAGATATAGAAATACTGGTTATCTTGTTTGGAAAGGACTTGTATAGTCACGAATAATGTGACAGTTTTTGATAAAACACACAAAACCGTCATCTCCAGGAAAGAAGTGCTACACCCTTTGAAGAGGACCGAAAAAACAATTCAACAATAAAGTGTACATCGAAGTTTAAAATTAGAAAGTGTAAAGAGACACTACAGATCTCTTCAAACACAATTGCACAGAAAGGTAACAAGTACCAGCATTTTAAATGTTTTAATTTAAATGCAGGATATATAAAGGAATGAGCATATATTTTAACACTTTAAACGTGTTTAAAATTGCCGATGTAATATATCAGGAAATTATTCCAGTAATCCCATTATCGCTCACTCGCATAATTTCACATCAAGCCGATACAAATGCGTGCTTGTGAGTTTTATTATTACAGTACATATGATATTTCGTTGTACAGTACATTCAGTCTAATGAAGGCATTGACCTTTTCAGTATGAATTATGTCAACGTAGCGGATCCCAGCGTAGCAGAAATAACAACGAAAGACGCAGCAGATGGTACAAGTGGAAACTTTGCTGAAAATACAATTAAAACTGAGAACAGGAAGCACTTTTTATGTAAACAGCTATCTGGCTATGTTGTTGAAGCCTGTACCCCGGATTCTTTCAAGAAGCACCTTGGATCCCAAACACAGTTGACTGAGAGTTGGTTTGCGAAGGTACCCAGGGGTTCCTGCTTTAATTTCTTGGCTAATATATACCTAAATCATTCTGCAAACTAAGAGAACAGACAACGGCAGCTGTCTTGGCGTTCAATTCCACTGTGGGCAGCTGTACGTTACTATAGTTACCAACTGACGCTTCTGGAGGGGCCCAGCAGGATCATGGGACTTGTAGTTTATGTGAAGGTTTACGCACGCTTGATCTAAAGGAACCAGGTTGACTAATTAACTACAGTACCCGTTAGCCCCCTGACCCGAGAAAGTAAGAAAAACAGGGTATCTCATCCATAGGCACAACATGATGTGATATGGTCGACAGTTTATTTCGTCGTTGCTCCTGAAATATGAAAATGTTTCCGAACTCTGCTAGCAAGTTCTAAGGGTACATAATTGGCGCACAAAAGTAGTACAGTATTATGTGCTTGGAAAACCGAAGAATACTAATGAATAACGTGGGGCACAACCCGGAGCTCTTTCGATGGAAGAGACTCACGAAGTCCAAGACGCCAGTACAAAAGGTAACTCCCAGAGTGTCTTCTCTCTGACTGCACCGTCCTATTACAGCGCATAACCTTATGATTTTTTTGTCACGTATACGCAATAGTGGACGCGAAACTTTCTGACGCAAAAATATTTTCAATTACCACATGAACACGGTACCATCGGAGGATGATTATTACGGCCTGGATTATAAATAATAATAATCTCCCATCTAAAGTAAAAAAAAAAAAACAGTTTCCCGAGACTCGATTTTACCTGGAAAAATATTTAAAATACGTTTATAAGAAAGACTTTGTTGTACCAGTCACCTGTATGTATACACACCAAAGTGTTATCTCCAGACTTTTCGTAAACTCTATAATAATTTATATGAGGTTGGTAACCTTTGATAAAATAGAAGTTTCCCCTCTTGTTGACTTTATTCACCCCGTGTTTGGGAAAGGCTTAGACTCAAAGAATCGTAACAAAAACCAGCACAATTTCTCGAGATTAAGTAATACTTCATACAGAGGCCGGGAGATAAAAATCACTTTTATAACCCTCAAGTGCGTTGCCTGACTCTTATGGGGAAACCTTGGGTTTCATTGACACCCAAGGTATTTTTTCATTTCTGCAAAAGCATAAAAAGTAATTTGGAATCACAGACAAAAAGATGGTAATCTAGAAAAAAATTATCATCGTCATCTCATAAAACGCCATGGGATAGATTTGTTTCCGGAGAAAAAAATAGCCTGAGTGAAAAGTAAAAAAAAAATTATACTTTTACATTTAGAAACAGTCTATGCAATATATTTTTTGTCAGATATCGTCATCATCACTACAAAACAAAGCATGTCTGGTTGCACCATGTGTCAATAATATATTATTTTCTTTTCACAAAAATGTTTAGGTGCAGTTAAAGAATGATGACATTGATCACTGGATGAAGGTGAGGATTGATGGAAGGGCAACTGTTATGTTTGAATCTGAATTGATTGTGTAAACCTTTCTTTAAAAAAAATTGTATTGCATTCAACCTCAATGATGCAGCCAGCATTTTTTTTTCTGGTGCTACACTGTGTGATATTTACAGCGATGTGTAAGTATTGTACGTTTGATTTCTAATAATGAAACCTCTTCTTGCTACCATCAAGCTGTTGTGACAGAATAAGGAAATGGTAGTCAGTTTTTCCAGTGAGCCCAGATGGTTACACACCTGTGTTTTTCTGCAGAGGGTTGAAGCTGCCTCAGAATTTGCTGTGTCGGAAGTATTTTCGCTGCATAAGCCTGTTGGGAATTCGAAGATTAGAGGTCATGCAATGGCATTGGAGAGCACAGACCAACTGCAAGATCATGATGATGCATTCAGTGAAGGTGGGGGGCTTATCCTTCTTGAGGGGCATGTGACTGTACAGTTAAGGACATAAATACAATCAGCAGTACATATAACATCAGCAGTACTGTACTGAGGGAGGCATTTTCTCTAAATCATGCTATAAGAAGTGTAAAGACAAACTTTTATAACAAGTAAAATACTTCCATCCATTTTCTAACTGCTTCTTAATCAGGGTCGCTTGGGAACAGGAGCCTATCCTGGCATGCACACGTAAAATTTATGCAAAGCTTTTAAATTTGCTTTTAATTTGATATTTTTAATTTGATAAGTGCAGTATGTCTGCGTGCTGATCCGAGCAGACCTCGGTGACGTGTGATTTCTCTCCCAGCCCAGACCTTGCTGAGCGAGTGGGTGAACAGCAAGCTCAGGCTGGAACTGGAGACAGAAGATGAAGATGGGCTGGGGCACGTGTGTGAGACAGACCGTTCAGAACCAGCTCCACGTGTCCAGGACGGCCCAGATTTCCTACGCTATGACAACTTCGATGGTACAGCAAGAGAGAGATGCACGTTGCGAACTGTGTTCAAATACTTGCACAGCTTATTAAAGGAAGTACTCCTTTTGGTCACTGTGATTTTGACTATGAGACATTAGGAGCTCACAGCAGGTTCTAGAAAATATAGTGCTGCTTATTTTGACGCCGAAATAATGATGACAGTTGTTGGCATCCAGGCTGAGATAGAATTTAAGATGATTATATATGTACGCTTATAAGACATGCTCTATTTATCAAACTATGCAACAGACCTTCCTCTAAAAGAGCGCACACTTGAATCAGAAACTGTGTCTCACCAGCCTGTGTCTCTCTCCCTCAGACCTCTTTTCCCATTTGGAGCAGGAGGCAGAGAGTTCCGCTGTGCACAGCTTTCTGCAAGATCTCATGGAGAAGGAAGTAGTGGAGTCTGGGGTAATGGATGACCTCAGAATGGACACAGAAAGGAAGCGCCGGAGCGATCCAAGAGTCACTATGGAGGTTAGACACCGGCAGGTTAGTGATGGATTAACATACATATGGAAGTTATTGCTTAAAAAGGAAGAATGCACAGGCGACCCATGTGACTTATATGTTGTTTTGAGGGTCTTATTATATTATTGTCCTCTGATCACTAACAGAGTTCTGCACCAGATGTGCACAAGGCTTGTAGTCAGAGTCCCCGCTCACAGAAAAAAATGTATGGAATCACATGTGCACAGACTCGGAGACACACTCAGTGACAGTAACAGACACACTGACAGACACACACACCAGTCACACTCAGAGACATTTTCGGACACACTAAGAGACACTGACAGGCGCACAGACACACTGACAAACACACACCAAACACACTCACGGACATTGTCAGACACACTCGGACACACACTCGGACACACACTCGGACACACACTCGGACACACACTCGGACACACACTCGGACACACACTCAGGCACACCCTCAGACACCCTCAGACACCCTCAGACACCCTCAGACACCCTCAGACACACACTGACACACACTGACAGGCACACCCTCAGACACCCTCAGACACCCTCAGACACCCTCAGACACCCTCAGACACACACTGACACACACTGACACACACTGACACACACTGACAGGCACACCCTCAGACACCCTCAGACACACACTGACAGGCACACCCTCAGACACACACTGACACCCTCAGACACACACTTGACACCCTCAGACACCCTCAGACACCCTCAGACACACACTGACACCCTCAGACACCCTCAGACACACACTGACAGGCACACCCTCAGACACCCTCAGACACACTGACACACACTGACAGGCATACACACAGACACACAGACACACAGGCACACTGACACACAGGCACACTGACAGACACACACTGACAGGCACACACGCAGACACACAGGCACACTGACAGGCACACACACAGGCACACACGCAGACACTGACAGACACACACTGACAGGCACACACTGACAGGCACACACTGACAGGCACACCCTCAGACACACAGGCACACCGCCCCCGGGCCGCGCTCCCCGCTCCACTGTGCTGTGTGTGGGCAGGTGAAGGAGAGCCGTGCGCGGCGAGAGGCGGAGCAGGAGCGGCGGCGCCGGGACAGCGCCCTCCAGAGGGAGGCCCGGGCCGCAGCGCGGCGCCTCCTGCAGGGGGAGGAGCGGAGGAAGAGGCTGGAGGCACAGCGGCAGGAGGAGCTCATCCAGAGGGAGGTGGTCCGGCTGCGCAAGGACATGGCCGAGCAGAGGAGCGTCGCAGGACTGGCCAGGCAGATGTGGGTGACGGCTGTGCAAGATCCCGTTCGACTCCGTCCCTCGGCCATCTGTTAGTCAGGCCTGCTGTGTCTCTAATCTGTGAAGCTGTGAGCGCTGATGGACGTGGGAGCAGCTCAGAGTCAATAAGGAGACTGAAAACTTACAGAAGAGGCGTAATTCCACAAACTGCCACACTGGCCAGCTTAAGAAGAGCAAAATCTAATCGGAAGCAATAGATCATGATTTTAGTACATGGTGTCTTTAGGTGTTGTGTAGCAATGCTAGCTGCAGCATACTGTATGGCATTAAATATAAATTTGGATAATAATGTATTTAGAAGACACCGATGTGGTGCTTTTTAGGGCTGTATTGCATCAAGTCAAAATTTAGTCTGTTTAGAGTTGCACACAAGAGAGCTTTTCTTACTTAATTTGGATGGCACTCTTATCCAAAGCAACTTACATTTGCAATCACTTATACAGCTGGTATGTTACTTGAGCAATTTGGGTGAAGCAACTTGCTCAAGGCTACAACAAGGAATGTCTCACCCACGATTTGGATCCACAACTTGAATCCAGGTCCAAGTCAGGCACTGTAACTACTGCTCCATACTGCCATCCATTTCTGCTGTAAACTTGCAATAATTAATTTAATTATTGTGTGATCATTTGTAAGGGATCTTCTTGTAGGTTTTGTATTTGTTGTTTCCCCAAAAAAAATTTTTTTCAGCATTCCTCCATCATCATACTGTAGTGCACACTTCTGTTATATGTGTACGTATAGTACAGCTCTTGACTGTGTGCTTTGTTGATCTGGTGTGCCGCAGGGAAAGAGAGAGGCAGGAGAGAAAGCGATCCGCAGAAGGCACAGCGCATGCTGAGCCCATCGCCGGCATGGGGGTCCCCAAATCCAGTCCCCAGCCCATGGTCCGACAGGCTGCACAGATGCAGCTGCAGCATGAACAGCTAGAGGCTGAGAGACTGCGCAGACTGAGGGAGACTGAGGCCAGGATACATATTCTAAACTTGAGGGTGAGGGTCTAAAGAACAGTCATGTTTTTAGTTTCTTTATCTTATACAATTCGGGATCCCCCCCATCCCCCCGTCCGTGACTTAGTACTGAAAGCAATGTGGTTGATTTCCATTCAAGAAAGGAGCCTGTCAGGCTGTCATTTACTTCGTGGACCACATGGCCCTCGGGTCGGCCGCTGCTGGGCTCAGTCCCACCGAGCCGTGCTGACGTAGCAGTCCGGGGTGTTGCAGTAACGCTGTGTTTTTCTGTGTGTGTGGGGACAGCGCCTCCAGAAACACTTCTCTGCCTGGTACTCCGTGGTGCTGGAGCGCCGGCTGCAGGCGGGCAAGGCAGCGGCGCTGTGTGACTGGAGGAGCCAGCTGAGGGCCTGGCGGGCCTGGCGGGCCCTGGTGTGGGCCCGGCGGGCGGAGAGGACGGAGGAGGAGCTGCGCGGCCACAACAGGCAAGCGGCGCCGGTCCAGCGGCGGTCAGCGCTTACACTCGCACCCGGGACAGGGATCCGCTCCGTTAGAGAAAGGAAATGAGAGCGTTGACGGTCAAAGCCGATATCCGAGCTTCTGTCCAGGGGAAGCTGCGTGCTTGGCAACAAGCAGCCAAACAAGCTAGAATGTCCACATGGTGTCTTTTTGTCTGGAGCCTTTCTCGCGCTGTAGTGTGTGATGAGTTTCTAGATTTCAGGCGGTGCGTGATGCCCTCCCCCTGTCGAACCGCCCGCAGGAAGTGCCAGCGGGCCCTGGAGAGCGACCGGCGGCGGCTGCTGCGGCACTTCCTGGGCGAGTGGCGGCGCTGGTGCCGCGCGCGGCGGGAGAGGCGCCGGCTCCAGGCCCAGCAGGAGGAGACCCGGCGGAAGATGGCCGCCCTGATCAGCGCCGCCTCCTCGGGGGAGCTGTGGGCTGGCCGGCCCGCCGGCCAGGGGGCCACGGCCTCGTCCGAGCAGCACCAGCCCGCGGCACAGACAGAGGCGAGTGACTGACCCCCCCCCCCCCGCCTGAATCCGCTAACGAGCGGCACTGACCCCACCGAATTTCCTCTGGACCGGCCAGTCTGTCTGCTACCCCTCAGCCCTTAATCCCCGTACCTGAACAACAGAAATCCTTCAGCGCAGGCAATCGAAGGTTGCAGATTGTCTTCAGGAATGATTGGATTCCTTAGAAATGCTGGCTGTCGGACTTTGGCTGCTGGGAATACTCCTGAATTGCTCAAATATTGTGAGCACTAATATACCTCCAGACAGTCCTGCGTACTTAGATGTCCTGATCTTTGGCTCCTTTTAGAGCTGGCAGTCTGGCCTTTACTGTGTCCTGCTGTTCTTCCTTTTAGAGTACCCAGCCTTCCGCAAAGCGTGAAGAGACAGATTTGGCCTCTCCTCCTCCTGCGCCTGCAGTAAGGGATGGTGGTGGGCGCCCGGCGTCGAGGCCTAAGCACGCCTGGCAGGTCACCAAGAAACATGCCGCGCTGACCGCGGAGGACCTCAGCAGAAACGCGCAGCAGCCCCCACCGGGGGGGGCAGCGGGCGGCGGCGGCGGCGGCTTTGAGCACCGGCACGCCTTCCAGCAGCGGATGCTCGAGCAGCAGCGCCGGCAGCTGAGGGAGCAGCAGGAGATGATCCTGGAGCTGCAGGAGAACCAGCGGCTGCTGATGCTGAGGCAGGAGGCGGAGAGGGCCCAGGCCAGCCTCCCTGCCCCGCCTGCCCAGAAACCCAGTTCAGGCGGCACGGCGCTGGGGGAGTCCAGGTACCGCACTGCCCATGTGAGGTCCAACAGTAACCATTACATCACTCTCAGGACTCCTATTTGATGTTCTCTCATTAAACCTCCCTTAGAAGACGCATTTAATCCATTGTAAAACTGGGTAATTAGAATAATAAATGTGCAGTGAGTCCAGTCACCTCTAATAGTGTAGGACACGTGGACACTTGGAGTGCTCTTAGCGATCTGAAATAGATGCACTTATCACACTAGTCGCAAGGAATTACATGGATGGAGAGTTTAATGCAGAGGATGCTGTATCAGCTCTGGCTATATCTGGTTAAAGCAAGTAAATCTCTGTAAGAGTTTGTCTTTGAACCGACCAGCAGTTCCAGTTCCACATGCAGTATACTTTTGTAATTAGTCCCAGAAAGATAACTGTAGCTCACATACTCCACAGTTTCTTCTCTGCACAGTAGAGTGGTACGATACATTGATGCATCTGCACTCATGTAGAGTATTGTACAATTATGGCAATGGCTTGAATACTGTACCAGGTTATAGAGCAGGCCTAATGTTATAGTCATGTTGATGTTAAGGTCGGGAGCTGCAGTACAGAGCCAGGGAGAAAATCACCCTAAGGAAGAGAACAACACCCTGTCTGTTTCCAGAGCACCCCTGAGGCCCTCCTGCTCTCCTCACCCTGCAGTCACAGGTCAGTCATTATCAGTTTGGGAACAAGCAGCTCGGCTTTTCATGCTTCCTGTATTCTTGGTGAAGCCAAAGTAATCAGTCTGATTATGTTTGTTTGCTAGCTGTTCCATGATTTGTGACATAGGACGGATCGTAAAACAGAAACAGCTTGAAACAGAAGTTCAATTTCCCCATAGCCATGGAAGAGCGTGCTAAGCAGCGTGCTGTGCGGAGGAAAGAGATTGAAGAGATGAAAAGGAAGAGGGAGGAAGAGAGAATAGTGAGTGTCTTTCACTATACAGTATATCTCAGCTGTGTTGCTAGTGCTCACGCCCTTGATACTCTGCACATGTCAGCTGTCCTTTCTCTAGCTCTGTGTGTGTCCGGGACTGCCTGTACCTCTCAGCTAACCTCTCTCTTGTTCTGTGTGTGCCAGGGGCTGCCTGTACCTCTCAGCTAACCTCTCTCTTGTTCTGTGTGCCTGGGGCTGTCTGTACCTCTCAGCTAACCTCTCTCTTGTTCTGTGTGCCCGGGGCGGCCTGTACCTCTCAGCTAACCTATCTCTTGTTCTGTGTGTCTGGGGCTGCCTGTACCTCTCAGCTAACCTCTCTCTTGTTCTGTGTGTGCCAGGGGCTGCCTGTACCTCTCAGCTAACCTCCCTCTTGTTCTGTGTGCCCGGGGCTGCCTGTACCTCTCAGCTAACCTCTCTCTTGTTCTGTTTGCCCCCAGGCCCAACTACAAGCAGCTGAGGAGGAGAGACAGAGGCAGGAAGAGGCTGAGAGGCAGGCTGTGGCGGAGAGGAAGCGTGAGGAGAGGAGACTGCAGAGACAGGTGGGAAGGAGGGTGGCACTGGCTTACTGCCATCAGCTGCAGGTTGCACACTTGAGCTCGCACCACTGGAAGATGTGTTCGTACTGGCAGAATCCAGGTCCTTTTGGAAATGTAAAATTCCTTTGCACATCGTCATATTTAATTTTTCTAGCAAGGTTTGCATAGTTTGTGTATCTATACAAAGGATAAGCACCATGTTTCTGTTCCATTTCTTTTCGTTTCTGGCTTGTAGCAGGAGAACAGTGCAGCTGTGCGAACAGCACACACTCAATCATTACAAGTATAACTTGAATGGAAACAGGGGAGTTGGGGGGTATTACAGTATATGAAAACTTTTAAGTCACTTTTACTCTAATATGCACACACGTACGACCCATGTGTTTCCCGTTCAGAGACATAAAGACTCAGTCGTCTGCCGAGTTAACGCTATTTGCCGTTGAATGGTGGCGGTCAGTGCTGTGCCTGTGTCGCCTGTGTCCAGAGGGAGCAGGAGAGGCTGACCAGGCTGGAGAGGGAGCAGCAGCTGCAGGCCAGGGCCTCCGACCACTACCTGCGCACCTTGCTGACGCGCCGGGGCCTGGCGCCGTGGAAACGGCTGCTGGAGCAAGCCAGGAGAAACGCACAGGTGACGCGGCGAGGGCCAGGTGTCGGGTCCGGTGTAACCAGCCTTGCAGGCACCCGGCGGTTCTCTGCAACAGGTGTAGCAGGTGTCCTCTCTGCTCTTCATGCATTCCGGCACTGAAAGGCATCCGAAGGAGAAGCGCCGACTGAAGTGAACTCCCTCCTCTGTCAAGGAAGTTCGTTTTGAGCTGGAGATCGACACAGGATATTACTTTCCCCTAATGGAGGAAGAGAAATACAGTACAGTAAAGATGCTAATGAAATCTAGATTCTTTTTCTCTCCTGGTAGAAAACGGGATGAGCTTCAGATATTGGACAGAGAATGTACAGTATATGTGATTTTCTGCGATGGCGACAGTGATTTCTTGTGACGCCTTTTCCGTGCTTCGCTGCAGTACACCTCGTTGCCTAAGCCTCTGTTCCGCTCCCACCAGCTGGCCGAGACGCATCATGGCCATTCCCTCCTCCGGCGGTGCTTCAGCTCCTGGCTGCAGACGGCAGGCGAGTCCCTGGCTGAGAAGGAGGCCCGTGCTGAACAGCTCTACCGTCGCATCCTGCTCAGGCGGTGTCTGCACCGCTGGCTGAAGGTGAAGACTAATACACGGACGCGCAATTCTAGTTTTTTTAACTTGTCCTTCCTCCGACACATCTGCTTCCTTGTTCCTCCGTGTGTCTTGTGGCCTGGAATTTCAAACAAGATTCCTCTGGGGGGGAAAACATGAGGAACAGAAAATGTACTCCATTCACGATGTATTTTAAAAAAAACCAACCAGTTAGGCATGCGATTTGTTTCCATGGCTGCTGTTGTTCTACAAATACTAGCAACGATAACACCATTATTACTCAGGGCATAATAACGCCCCTGTGTGGCTCATTTCCCGTGTGCGCCCTGTCGTTCGGCAGTGTAAGGATTACTGCTCCGTGCTGGAGGAGAAAGCCGGGCGGCTCTGCAGAGCCAGGCTGCAGCGGAAGACGCTCCTGGCCCTGCTGGACTACTGCACCCAGGAGAGGATGGCCCGCTGGGACAGGGAGCAGCTGGCGGAGCGGCACAGTCGCAGGTCTGTCGCGCTGTCTGGAGGTGAAGCGCGCAGGTGCGCGGCCCGTGATGCTGGCAGCAGGCTGGGGGAGGAGGAGGAGGCCGGTCACGTCCTGGCCGCATGGCTGCTCTGCAGCGGCTTAATGCTCTTGACGTCACATTTAAGAACGGACCACATTTTTTATTTATTTATAGATATGTCTGTCCACCTACCACCTACCGTACACATATAGGTATGTGTTCATGCACTGCTTCTTATGTTTCCAGCTGCTTCCAACAGTTTTTTGTTCTGGGTTTTAAATACAAAGAAAAACACATTTCTAAGCCAGGAGACAGACAGCCACAATGTCAGTGGTAAAAACATTAAAACAGGAGACATGCACTAACATACCATCAAGCTTGAACGTATGTTAAGTGCTACTTCTCTATAAGTAACAAAAACTGTAACTAACAGTTCTGCAGCTTCATATTTCAAGTGGAATGTAGTCTGTACACAATGTAAATTATATTTCATTAAAGTTATACATCTTTATATTTCAGCTACTAAAACTACTAGGAAAGTGTCAGTACTACTGAAGAGAGGTTTATATGAAACCAAATGCAGGCATTTCTCGACCAAAGAGCACACTATGGTGAAAATGAGAAGAAAATGCAAGTGTAAGGCACTGAGAATGCACCCAGTGTCTTAGAGAAAATCGTAAGACTCTACAACAAAAATGTCAGAGGACATAACTACCTGATTTGAAGACAAGCATTTTTTTCCCCAAAAATTTAGCATTGCCAATTATATCTGTTACAGCCACCCAATTTGGAATCACCACATTAAGCAGTTTGTCACATCTCGGTTTGCAGCTGCAAACCACACGACCGCTCACAGGAGAGAATGAGGAAGTGTGGGCAGAATCTTCTCACCTCCTCTCCTGCAAAGCCACTTGTCTTTTATCACTGCACAGCTCCGTACTGGGGCTTCAGCATTGAGTGGAGGAGAGGTGCTGCTCTCAATGGCAACACCACTGGGAGACCACCGTGGGGCGCTCTGTCACTGGGAGCCAAGGGATCCCTGGACGACTAATCCCACCCTACGCTCGTCAGCCACTTCTCCGCAGTTGGCTGGAGAGTCCTGGTCACAACTCCTCGTGACGCGACCAGCCCATGCCTGCAGAGTTCAACCTCCATTTGAGCTCAGTGGAGCACTTCCTGGTGGAAGATGGGCTCTCAGTGGTTTAAATAAATACTGTCCTCAGATTGTTGTGAAAAGACAGGCCCAGCGGGCAGGCTTTCACCAGTGTGTCCTGCGTCCTCTTGCTGGTTCAATAGTGTAAACGCCACAGCATCAGTGCATTGCCTAAGATCTGCTGGCGATGTGTGGCTCCAGTGCTCCTATGCTGAGTATCTGCCCTGTGTTGGGAGAACAAGTACTGGATCTCAGAACTGACTCTCCATCAGCTAATTAGGTGCAGCCAGCATTCCTGCTGAAACACGCTCAACAAGGGACAGACTGTCGGTCCAGTTGAAGAAAACTTATTACAAAACAAATGTGTACAATCATGTCAACTTTTCTTCCATGTTTAGACTTCAGGGCTGTACTGCACATCAAGTCTCCCACCACAAAAAAAGAATTATACTCCAAGAATGATCCTAGATTTCTTATCACCAATACCGCTTTGTGGTAAATTCAGATATGTTAGAAACGGATATGAGCCAAAATCTGAAGCTTTCGCGTCAGCTGCTCTTCGGTCCAGACGGCCTTGGTTTTACTCCGCGGTGGCCGCGAGCGCCGCGAGACGAGAGCGAGTTGGCGGGTTGGCGGCTGGAGCCGACGTGGTCTGTTGCTCCCTCTGCAGGCGGGCGGTGGTCAGCTGTTTCCGGGCGTGGCGCGGGTTCCCCCACCTTCTGCGGGAGGAGAGGGAGAGGGAGGCACGCAGGGAGCGTCTGCGGCGCAGAGTGGCCGAGGTCCTCCCCGACTTCGGCTCCTGATCCCACGCTGGAGGGCGGCTCAACGGGATCCAGACCCCCCAGCCCTTCGGGGACCTGGGGCGAGTCCTGCATTCGGGTGCCGTGACAGGCTGCAGCAGCCGCCGAGGAGACCACGGTCTTCCTGGGACAAGAGCCGCTGGCCCCGTCCCGTGCCGCGTCACCCAGCCCTATCCCGCCACCAGGCCGTGGCAGAGCGAAGGGCTTTCAGCAAAATGAGGTTCCGAAACTGGACAGAGAGAGAGAAGAAGGCGGGCACCCGCCTGCTGGTCCAGCTGGCCTGGAAAATTCAGTGGAGCACAGCAGTGGAAAACCCCAGAATCAAGCTGTGCTTGTGCAGTAAGTGGTCACAACAGACATTTACCATTTTTAACCAAAGCCTCGCCCACAAATCTCATTTCCGCCCGAAGTGTGCAAAGACAAGCTCGTGTCAAAATCGTCACTGGTCATTAAAAACGAGACAATGATTCTCTGGAAAGGGCATGATCTGGAAAATCGTCTTTTCATGAAGTGAGCAAGAAGGATCTCTCACTTTTTCTTATTATACATTGTTTTTTCTTATTTGATATATTCTTATCGACTTTACAGTTTGTTCCAATTCCAATCGCTCCTTCTTTTGCATGACATCACACAGCTTTACGATTATGTCAGACAGCTATTCTGTGCGTAAAAAAAGGCTTTTCCGCCCATTAGCGAAATACTGTTCTTTTTCCCCAGTAGGCCCCACATAACAGTTTGTGTCCTGCAGTTTAAAAATTAAAAGATTTCAGAGCTGTAATACTGTATTCTTTCCTAATATCTCACCGGTGGTAGGTAGCAATGAGAGTCCTAGTCAAAAGTGCAAGACACACACCTTAGAGACATCTTGGCTGTTGGGGTTAGGTGTTGCTAGGAGACCAACACAATGATGTCAGGATTTTGCTGGATCACCTTGCCAGGGTCCCAGGTGTTGAGGCCTATGTGGTGCTATGGCCATATGGACATATCCAGCACAGTGCTTCCAGAAGCACGCTATATTTCATCTCGGCAGATTAATGGCCTCTGATGTACTTATCTCACACAGAATATCCAACAGAACTCAGGGAAATCCACTGTGGAATGAAAATGTTTTTTTTTTTATTACAGCTGAAGACACTTTTAGAACAAGGCACTGTTTAAAAAAAGCGGTCACCATCACCACTTGTTTGAAGTAATAGCATTTATTAAGCTAGCCATCACTTACAATAGCCCTCAGTTATTTATTAGGAGTTCTTAAATATTCAAGTTTAGTTTATTCCACTTATATATTGTATTTATACAATATTATTACAGTATATTTATTAGTTACACATTTACATAGTAGCATACATAGATAAAAATACGAATTTTCTACTATAAAAGCAAAATCTATTCACACTGTGCTATTTACTATTTAGTAGATGTAAATATATAGTGGCATATAAATTGTATTTTTTCATAAGAACCGAGTGCCACTCACCAGTTACACCATCCTCTGTTCAGGATATGTTGCAGTCCTAGAAGTAATCACTCACAGGCAAGTCACTGGGTTCAACATGTCAGATACTCTTTTCAAGTCAAAAAACACTCTCCTAAGGAATTGGTCCAGGACAATGTGACAGGATAATTTTTTTCTAAATATCTGATTTTTTTAAAACAGCCAGCAGACTCAATTCTATACAAACAAAACCTCACCTGTACCTCTGAGACCTATGGTTTGCTTAGTTTACACCACCAGTTATGAAATGAATCTCAGGTAAACCACAGGTATAGGCTGCTGATTAGGAGTACATTTCTGACAGCGAGTACTTGGAAAACAGTTCTCCTGCAGAACAAAATCTTATTTTTCCTGCTGCACAAGCACCGACAAGCACAGCCTGTAACAAATTAGTCTTTACCATCAGAAAAGTAAAGCAACAGTTTGAAGGTTTAGCACTTGTGTATTGAGCAGTGGTGCTGCAGCGCCCTCTAGTGGCTGTAAGTGTTGCAGTCTTTATCGCCTAACAACATCGACAAAGCCAGACCTACTGTAGCAGCCCAATGCTTTACCGATTACGCGGTGAGCACTGCATCTCCTGTTTCTAGGTTTAAGCACCAAACCCTATAATCAAGACAAAACATTTCAAGCCATATTGGAATTCCTTTCATCTTCTGCAGCAATGAATCAACACATCCTCAGCCTAAACGCGTGCAACGTTCAAAACAAGCTTTCCTTTTCTGTCCCATTACTGTTCAGTTTTGGTGCTGTTCTTTGACAGCGCAGAAGATCCTGGGATTTCTCTCTCTCTTCTCCAGATCTTTGGCATGGTCGAAACGGTGGCCAGCAGGAAACGGCAGGTTCTGCTGCTACACCATTTGTGGTCTTGTGGGATATCTGAGGAACGGTTCCACTAGCTGGGGGGTCCGTTGTTGAGGGGCTCACTTCGACTTCCAGAAAGCGCAGGGGCAGACCAGACACAGAATGCGTACTTCATTAGTCTGAAAACACTGTGCTTCTTTTGGCGGCTGGGCTGGGCCGGAATCCGTGTCCCGGACCTGCCCCACTCCGAAGTGAGGAAGCCATTGCCTGCTCCTCCCCACAACACCACAGTCACACAGGGCAGCCGTCCTGACTGAACGACTGCAGGAGGGGCGCAAACGCGCTGGGGACTCCACCAAGCCTGTCGTGCGTGATGTTTGTTACGTTTTTTTTGCATATTGGGAACGGATAAAAAGTACTTCTGCCGTTGAAGTGCTTATTCTGGACTGCATCCCGGGCGCCGGTCCCTGTCACGGCGCTGCGAGGAGGAGTCCGCTGCTACACGAGGTCAGCCAACCCCGGGGGGGGGGTCGAGGCGCCGCCCAGGGACAGGAACTCGAGCCAGTTGTGGCGGAAGCCCCGCGAGTACGCCCCCGTGTCCACCACGAGCCCCCAGAGCAGCCGGCGCCCCGTCTTCTCGCGCAGCGCCAGCCGCGCCTCGCGCTCCGTCACGTTGTAGCTGACGTTGATGAGCTGGACCGCGAGCAGGTGCAGCGTCCCCCCCGTCACGAGGCTGCAGTACCAGGCGCAGGTGAAGCAGAGGGCAGAGCTGTCGCAGCAACACGGGGCAGCGGTCAGGAGCCGGGGCAGGATTAGGAACGGGGGCAGAATCAGGAGTCGGGCGGGATCAGGAGTCGGGATGAAGAGCTGGGGCAGAATCAGGAGTCAGGGCAAGAGTCGGGGCATATCAGGAGTCGGGCGGGATCAGGAGTCAGGATGAAGAGCTGGGGCAGAATCAGGAGTCAGGGCAAGAGTTGGGGCATATCAGGAGTCGGGCGGGATCAGGAGTCGGGATGAAGAACTGGGGCGGGATCAGGAGTCAGGGTGGGATCAGGAGCCGATAGAAGAGCTGGGGCGGGATCAGGAGCCGATAGAAGAGCTGGGGCGGGATCAGGAGCCAGGGCGGGAGCCGGGATGAGGAGCCGGGGCGGGAGCAAGTCCAAGCACCTTCACCAAGACACACACACACACTCGCCTTCCAACAGGAACGAAATTCACAACCGCACACAGGAGCGCATTTTATCCGTCTTCATAATACCTCCCAAGACCTCTACAAATGAGCTGGCGCAGTCTACACAGCTCGGGGCAGTCTGCCCGGATCATGAGTGAGCCTCGCTGTTCGGGTTCGGACGCCCCACTCGTACCTGTACTGCTGGTACACCCCCGGGCAGTAGAAGAGGGCGACGAAGACGCTCTGGCGGGGGCACAGGGCGGACAGCGTCAGGCTGATGCCGTAGAGGGAGGTGAGCAGGAACAGCAGGATGGTGAGCAGGAAGCAGTGGTGGTTGGCCTGTCCCACGCAGCTGTTAATCCTGGCAACACAGCACAGACGCACAGTGAAGGCCACGGCCCCCCGTCCGGTCCGGCCGAGCGAGGGCGCCGCCGCAGCTGGCGGGCCGGCGCGGGCGGAGAGCGGCGGCGGCGAGAACGAACGCGCCAGCGCGGCGGCTGTGCGCTCTCTCTGCGTGCCACGGGCAGGCCTCAATCGCGCCCCCAGGCCCCCCGCAGCCCGCTGTCCTCGGCCCTCGCTGGCGACACCGGGAGCACACCTGAACCCGACATCAGGGGGCAGAGGGGGCGGTGGGGGTCTGGGACAAGCCGCATGGCCGCGTTGCAGAATGGCGTACTCTGGTTTATTTCGAGGAATGGCGGCCGAGGGCCCCCCCCACGCCGCCCCGGAAGAGTGAGAGCCACCCGTTCTGCTTCACTTCCTCCTCGGCGCAGCTCTCGGGACTCTTGAGCTGTCCAGCTGGGATGTTTCTACGGGACCTTCCCAGGTCTGCAGCCCTGCGTGCAGCAGCATGGCTTCAGCAGCCCGGGAATCTCTCTAGGGCAGCGGGGCTCGGCGCTGGGCCTGCGGAAGTGCTTCGATCGTCCGCCCCCCCCCCCCCCCCCCCCAACCCCACCCCCCAGCGGCGGAGCCAGCAAACCGGCCCGGAGCCCCGTACCCACCACACGCAGTGGTGGTCCAGGCGCCGGACGCAGGCCGCGCAGATACGGCAGTGCCCGGCTCGGGGTGGGCGGACCAGCCTGCAGGCGGGGCACCAGTTCCTTCTGAGGCGGTCGGCCGCCCGCCCGCCCCCCGAGGACGAGGGCGGGGCGCCGTCGGCGAGCAGGACGTCGCGGCGCGTGCCGTTGGAGCCGGGCGGGGGGTCCGTCCCGGCGCCGGGGGCCGGCCGGAGGTAGCCGGGGTCCCTCTTGGTCCGCGCCAGGGCCAGCAGCGTCAGCAGCACGCCCGCGGTGACGGCGGCCAGCTGCAGCGGCCCCGCGCCGCCCCGGGGCACGATCTCCGTCAGGAAGAGGAAGTACATGTAGGCGAGGGAGAAGAGCCCCAGGCTGAGGAAGAAGAGGGTCCGGCCCTTCTTGCGGTGCGTGACGTAGTAGTACCACAGCACCAGCACGGGCAGCGCCGTGAGCACCGCCAGCCCCAGCAGGACGTGCAGCGCCGCCACGTGCAGGGAGACCGGCAGCAGCGCGAGGGGCGGCACCACGGTCAGGTCCAGCTTCCGGGCTCCGGACGCCCACGGCACGCGCAGCCGGTCCGACACCACGCCCAGCACCCGCGACACCGCGTCGGAGCCCACCGGCTTGCCCCGCAGCCACCTGGCGCGCAGCACACAGAAACAGCGGGGCGGGTCAGCGGGCGAGGAGCCCCAGCAAGCGCCTGTCCGCCGACCCTGGGCCACGGATCCGGAAAGAACCCAAACATCGAACCAGCAGGGGGCGCACAGGTGAACAGTCTTTCACTTCTCAAGGCAGTCAGTCACCTCCCCACCCCGAGACTCACTGCACCTCCTGAACACCTCTGCCAGCGGTCAGATGGGCTCTGAGAGCGCACTTGTACTTGCACCTGTTCTGTCACCCCCACCCATCACTCCCCACAGTCCAGACTCCGCCCCCTCACCCCGTCAACCCCAAGTCCAGACTCCGCCCCCTCACCCCGTCAACCCCAAGTCCAGACTCCGCCCCCTCACCCACCACTCCCCACAGTCCAGACCCCGCCCCCTCACCCCATCAACCCCAAGTCCAGACTCCGCCCCCTCACCCCGTCAACCCCAAGTCCAGACTCCGCCCCCTCACACCGTCAACCCCAAGTCCAGACTCCGCCCCCTCACCCACCACTCCCCACAGTCTAGACCCCGCCCCCTCACCCGTCAACCCCAAATCCAGACTCCGCCCCCTCATCCATCAACCCCTAGTCCAGACTCCGCCCCCTCACCCCATCAACCCCTAGTCCAGACTCCGCCCCCTCATCCCGTCAACCCCTAGTCCAGACTCCGCCCCATCACCCCGTCAACCCCTAGTCCAGACTCCGCCCCATCACCCCGTCAACCCCTAGTCCAGACTCCACCCCCTCACCCCGTCAACCCCAGGTCCAGACTCCGCCCCTCACCTGTCGCAGGCCTGGTCCAGGTCCTCGCAGTCGCAGCAGCAGGCCAGCAGGTGGCTCCTCTCCCCCTCCCGGTTGACATACTCGCAGCAGCACAGGGCCTCTTCCTCCGGCGGGCGGCTGGCCTTCCTCTTCATGCTGCCCTCACGCTCCTGCGCGGGAGAGACGGCGCACAGCTGAGGGGGGCTGCAGTAAGGGAGCTGCCCTGGGGCTCTCCGGCTCCCGCTTGCCCACCTCGGGCCTCTCGCCCACCGCCCGCGCCGCGCCACGCCCGGAATCCGCCCGCGCGATCCGACCCACGGCACCGCAACAGCCGAGTCTCTGACGTCTACCGACACTTCCCCAGAACCAAGCCGCACCAAGACAAGAGAACGCCGACTCGTTCTGAGTAGCTGACCGATCCCAGCTATCTCTCCGGAGAGAAGCCAGGGTCTCGGCCCCCAGCTGCGCAGCTCGGTCCACCGGCCTCTGTGCCAGAACCGGGCCCCCTGCTCTCTTTAGGAGGCCTGTTTCCACACGCTCGCTCTGGCTCAGGTTTCACGGCCGTTTCCCAGTTGGCTTCGTCAACGTGCCGGGAGGATTTCCGGTGCTGGCATCGCCCCCCCCGCGGTCTTCTCCGTTCAAGACCAGGAGGAATCTGCTCCCCCAGGCTGTCAGCGTGGGACATCCCTCCACGTCTGTTTGATTTCTTTCTCCCCTTACCGCAGTGACACACAGTGCCGTGGGGATAAAACCCCACACAGACGCAGGGCGTTTCTACGGAGATGGCCAGCGTGGCCCTGTCGAGCTGCGTGCTCTCAACACGCGGTGCCTCGTCGCAGCTCTCAGTTCGCGGCGCTCGGTGGGAATTCTGTTGAGGCAGCCGGAGCCAGACAGTGACCGGTGATCAGACGGAAACCAAGCCTTTCCGTTCACACCTCTCACCTCTTCAATCCCAGCAAGAGTTCGGGTCGCAGCATGAAACGCACACGTCCGTGCAACCAGATACCATCACGAACAGAGACAGCGGATCTACCCTGAAACGGCACTTGAAAAGCCAAACGCAAAATCCCACACATCCTTTGCTTTGAGATTATTCATATTTTCAGCTCTGTCGTGTTTACTTATAATATGCTCCCCTCCTCAGGACGATCTAGAGCAATAAATTCAATAAGGATACTATTTTCCTAGTGAGACCAGTAGTCTCATCGGTCAGGTGCTCTCGGTCTTTGATAGCTCTGATGCGTTTTTTCCTAGAAACCTGATAGCGGACTAGTGGCCCAGCAAGGTGTGTGTTACAGCAAGGGACACCTGCAGCCCGGACACAATCCCCTGAGGGAGTCGGGCAGACACCGCCTGAGCCGAGCTCCGTCCTCGCGTGACAGTAAATTGGAGTTGTGTCTGGCCGTGAACCTGCAGCCAAGAGCACCTGGGAGAAACTGTGCAAACTGAGATTAAAAATGCCAGAATCCCGACAAAAGCACAGCGATTGTTCATAATAGTGTCCTCTATTCCTCTCTCTGTGAAACAAGGTTGCTGCTCCCAGCAGACAGTCACTAACTAGGACGAGAGTTCATTATTCCCCCCCTGTACACCGGATCCTTTCAGGAAGCAGGCTCAGTGTGTGCTAGGAGTGGTTTATGCCTGGGACAGCACGGGTGTCTCTTCCAAAATGACTCTCAATAACAGGCTGCCACCCCCACCCCCCATTAAAGTGGAGGATTAAAGCTGTCTAGTGCTGCTGCTATTCTTTGCCACAACTGCGTTTCTGCCCCAGGGTGGGCTGGCCGTGCTCAGAGACCTCCCCGCTCACAGTCCCTCTTCCCACAGCAGGGCTCACAGTCGAGTTCATGCGCTTTTTAAGAAGAATGTACCTCACGCAACAGCGGGGGGCTGGGCTTTCGATGTGAACATCCCAGCATTTTAAGGTATGAATCGCCAAGCGAAATAACTCGACACTAAAGCCACTTTAAAGCAAATATGTATAACGAGAAGGAGTTCCAAACAGTGAGTTTTTTTTCCCGGGCACTTTCCTCTCAAACACAACCTCCGCACGTTGCTCTTCAGAGACCAGACATCCTCCAAGATCCACGAGTGCTCTTAGACACTACTTGGACCTGACCCGCTAGTCCTAAAAGTACACCGGCTATCAAATTACACACCCGCTAGACGATGTGCTAAAAGCGATGCCGTTAAAATTAGATTAGGAAATGTCGAGCGTCAGTCAGCCGTGGGTTTTACCGGCTACAACTCCTGTCCGGCCGAAGACCAATTCAACTCTCGCTTTCCGGACTCCGGCTTAATGAGACCGAGGCCTCTCCGCCTCCCTGCCTTCCCTAGACGCGGGTTTTGACTTCACCTTTATTTCGGTGGGCACGCCTCCTCTGGGTGTTCCCCACGTCCCGAGGAGAGAACAGGCGGCCGAGTTAAAACAGCCTAGTTGATGTTGGTTTTTTTTAAATAACCTCCCTCCTGAAACAGAAATTGTGTAGTCTGAACGTTTTGGAAGTGGAGCATTTGTGCGCGTCAGAAACACCTCTGCAAATAATTAAGTAGGCTGTCGGCCGTGTTAATTCATCACTTTCAGTCGGTTTCCTTTTAAGTTCCTTAAAGTCGCTCTTGAAAAAAACCAAACAAACCAAAACATCCTTTGTATTTCCCTTATTAAACCGAAAGGCGATAGCACACACATAGTCCCGGAAGCAAGAGGAACAACAACAGTCTAAGACACAACCTTGTGATAAAGGAAGAGGTTTTTTTTTTAGCATTTACCTTTTATCCCGGATCAGTGCTTCACAACTAGACTGCAGTGGGGAAACGCGTTCACCACCGCTTAGCCGTCGGTGCCACGGACCCACGCACCCGGCCGCCCAGGTCACAGGTGCGCCCAGGGCGGGGAGCGATGACGTTTCTCTCACCGGGCCCACGGCACAGCCTCGCCGTGACCTCTCCCCTCAGAGTATCTCCCCTGCCCTCACCGAGAGAGAAACCTCCTCCCCGTCGAGCAGGACTGGGAGATACAGAGTTTATTCTCCCCACCTCGCCCAGAGACCCCACCACCATCACACGCTTCCCCATAACAGCCCTTTAGAAAACAAGCAGTCAAGTTAAAGTGTGAACGACCGCAACCCGCGATTCACAGCCACAAAAGAGAGCGCTTAAAATAACAAATGCACAAGTTCCCCCCCCAGTGTCTCAGATTGTACATACAGCATTCAGAGTCTTGTTTCGCGAACCAAACGCGTGTTACTCAGCACTGTTACTTTACCGCGCCGTATGTATCCTTCTGTGCGATCAACACGGGGGAAAAAAAGTTGCTCCACTCCACGCCAGGAAGCAGTCTTGCTGCTCGGGGCCGGGGAGCAAACTTCCTCACTCCTGTTGAATTATTCATCGCGGTCCGGGGAGAGGCAGGGCAGCAGACGGGACTGCGGCCGGGAGACGCGATGCTGTCTGCTGCCCTGGTCAGTTCCTGGACTACCGGAGGCGCGTCTGCAGGACACGTCAATGCAGCCCCACTCGAGCACGGTGATGGGTGGACAGGGAGCCCGGGGCCACTTTTCGCTGCGATCTTGGCGTGGAGACTCCCCGCCGCAGACAAATGAGAGAGACAGCAGAGAGCCGAGACTTTGACGGATCTATAAGCGACGTCTGCTACGCCTCTCTCGCTTTCCAACCACATACTGTAACTACCCCTCCCTTCCCTTTAACGGAAACTCCTGTGTCCACAGCACAGGGCACCGTGTCCTCACACCGCGCAGGCAAAAAGTTGGCACCCGAGTGCGACGCGAGCGCCGCACGGCACGGCACGGCTCTGCAAATGCGCGCAGGGGTTTGTCATCACGAGCACAAAACATCCACCTACCGGCTCTGAATCCCGCGACTTGTTGCATATTTTCTCTGTCCGCAGGCGATTCTTAAAAACTCCAGTACCGCATATGGAGGGCGGAGGGGAGGGGACCGGGGCTGGCTGCTGTCTGCTTGCGTGTGTGTGTGTATCTCCAGCCGAAAGCAGGAGTCACCTTTGCGATGCCGCCCCGGGTATAATGAGGGGAGTGACAGCCCAGAACACGCACGAGGGTCGGGTCCCCGCGGAGGGGACGAGCAGGAGTGGAACCCGTCTCCCCCGCGAGCAGCCCCCGGCACGCCTGGGCCAGCCTGCTCTCCCGGCTGGTGGCAGCGCTGACCCTCCCCGTGACGTCAGGAAACAGTAACCCTTTACTCTCCACAGGTGTGTTCGTGTCCTGGATCAATTCCCTTTTTTACTCTCCCTCCCCTCTCTCTCTGCCCCTCATATTGGTGCGGGCATGAACATACCCGCGGTGTAAAAACAGTTTCTTTGCTCTTGGCAACAGTCTCCCTGTCTCTTAACTGGCGTTATCGGGGTTCCTCGGGCCATGAAAGGTCCGGCTTTAGAATGGTTTTCTTTTTGCTTTTTAAAGGGGTTATATTATGGTACTTCACCGGCCTTTCCCGGAATGTGTGTGACGTGTTACTGTAATTGCCCGCCCCGGAGCAAGCAAGGTGCCCCTTAGCCTTTGCTACACAGTTTGCAAGCAAAATCGAGGAAAGTGCGAGTACTGGACTCGGACCACCTCGTGTGCCCCGTCTCCTGTATAACCCTGATCCGAGAATGGGTTTACAACAGCAAGGCATTGTGGAGAGAAAGTGTCACACACACTTATATATATATAACACACACTGAAAAGATTCCTGGATTCTCCTTCGCTTGTGCTGGAGGTGTCGCTTATAGCGGCCATGCGCACAGAATTGTGAAGACACTCGGCTGCTGTCCTTGTTACTGACCTCGATTGTTTTTAACACGAGGCAGGATGTGCCAGAGACTCATTCCTGAGCGCCAGATTCTCCACGAAGCGCGCCTGGCGGGTTTCCAGTGAAACAGGCGGAATACGCTCAGCTGGGCTGAGAAACGCAGGAGGCCCGTCTGTCTCTGGGGGGACCAGCGACGCCCCCTAATGCTTTAGTGGGCACGGAATATTTTCTCTAGAAGGTGAAGTGTAGGTGATGAGATCTGCCCCTGCCCTCCTGCGACACGAAGGAGGGCCAGTAAAAGGAAGGCACAAGATGTTGTCGCTCGTAAGAAATCTTTTTTAAAGAGCGCCGTCTGGACCCAGGAGCCAAGAGAAGTGAACAAGTCAAGTGAGAACGTGTCTGTATGCTGGTTATGTCCCCAGTGGAAGTCTCTGGGTGCCTGACAGGACAGAGCTAAAGACATCGTGTAACATGGCAAGCTGTGGAAGATGTAGGCCCTGTGCATTTGAGATACATGCACTGCATGATTGCATTCCCTCCATGACTGCACTTTAAAGGCGTGTTCTCTTGCTGCTTAAGTAAGACCCAGTAAACCCTGATGCCTGAAACTCATTCTGCGTGGCTTGATGAAAATAGAAATTGCCGTATCTCAAGAACGGACGTGTCGAGCGCCTTTCTGATGGACAGGATCCTAGGACAGGGAAATGCTGATTTACACTGCAGTCTGTTTTCGTTTCCCTCGTGAAGGTAAAAGCAGTTGACAACAGATGAAGCTTTGCGTATCGCGTGCTTCGGAGCCATAAAAAGGAGATATTATCGGAGGCTAAATTCACCGCGAGTCGGCTGCCAGCAGTCTTTGGTGGCACAGGGCGCTCCAGCTGACACGGGTCCCGACTCCCAGTCCGATCCTGCCCCTGGTGACGGCTGGACGACTGCAGCTCGAGGGACTGGCCGACGGACCTTGTCGCCCTGACCAGTGACATTGAACACGCTACTGGTGTGTACGGCTGGGGTTCTCTCTTTGGTCAAAAACGAAAGAAACATTACACACGAGCCAACTAGAGAAAATAAAAACGATCAGCCCTGTGAGGCAGAGCTAAGGGAGATTTGGAAGGTCACCTGGGGCTGATAGTGAAGTGTGCTGAAGTGAACTGCAGCCAAACAGTTTCCACCCTGTGCCAGAGTGGATCGGCAAAACCACTGTGACAAAAGCAGCTTCTGTGCTTTTCCTCTGGTTTGTGCTAAAATCGCAGCGGGCAAGAGGTGAACAGAGCCGAACAGCAGCCGTTACACCCGCAGACGCCTGTCTTCGCCTGTGGCCCAGCCTGGTGTTCACCTCCTCCTGCGTCTGAGGGAAAGGCTGCCAGCGCCGGGGAGGTGCTGTCTGCGAGGCAAGAGAGGGGGCAACACTGGAAACGGGGGTACTGGAAATATCACAACCTGCCGAGCAGGCAGCAGGGAATCGCAGTGCTGTCGGGAGGTATCCGTTTTCTCCAGCCTTAGCAAGTTAAAAACGGGAGAGCTAACTGAGGGATTAGGAACGTGACCGCAGGTGGGCTAGCGGTAATCCTTTCTGAAAAGAGAGTATCGCAGAGGA
Source organism: Lepisosteus oculatus (assembly GCF_040954835.1). NCBI lineage: Eukaryota > Metazoa > Chordata > Actinopteri > Semionotiformes > Lepisosteidae > Lepisosteus > Lepisosteus oculatus. Next base: position 4,141,979 of record NC_090700.1, on the reverse strand, counting down.
AGGAAACTGGCCCAGAATATTTTCCTCCTGGGCCTGCATGTCCTTCATCAGCTGTGCCGCTGTGTGCATTGGTTTCTCCTTGATATGTTTTAACACGTTTAACCAGAAATTATTCGTCATGACAGCGATGGGGAGGGGGTTAACATACTGTGACTGCGGGTTGCGTCGCCTGTAAGATCTGAAAGAGGCCGTTTCCCATACCGAACCGGCATCTCCTGTGATCCACAGTTAGCTCTCACGTTTGGCTCAAAAGGAAGCATGACTCCAGCAAAAGAGGCGTCATCTTGGGATTAACAATCGTGCACTTCGGAGGTGCTGCATCGGCTCTTAACTGCTGATATTTGCAATGTGTCAGTTGTGCTATTAATCATGGTGCCTGAAATCTGAAAACGCAACATGCCTAATGTTTTTTTTTCCTCCCACTTCACAAAACAAACTCACTTGCTTCTGATCAATTCTAACTGTTTATGTAGAGGCAATGGGTGTGTTATATCCAAGAAAGTCGATTATGTAAATTTCCTTCAGGTCAATTAAGAAGCCAGTGCTGCATGCAGTTCGATGAAGCTATCTTATTACAGGGCCCAGGGGGGATCTCCAGACCTCAAGGGCTAAAAGCATTGTGGTGGGCATGAGTCTCACACAGTGTTTCTGCACACAGCGCTTCTGCAGGGGAAAATGAATGGTGAAAGACAAAAACTTTCATCTATTTGTGAATGGAGAAGCAAACATATCAGAAGCAGAGTTTAAAAAAGGGAGTACTCCAGTACCCAGTCACTCAGCTGCCCGATTACAGGAGGGCACTCTGCACTGCAAGTCTGCAATGATACATATACTGATATTATTTATAATGCACTGACGAGAAGAAGTACAATTGTTTGTGTTATTAGTTTAAGCAGATTGTGTTGGTTTATTATTGTGACATACAGTAGTTGAAGATCAGACCCCATGAGGAATTAATGCAGAAGTCCAGATAAATCCAACAGGTTCACAAACTTTTTCTTGCAACTGTATATTGTTCCAGGCTCTTTGGAATGGGGTTCAGACAGTCATGTTAGACCACAAAAAGAAGAAATCCAAGAACTGATTGGGGGAAAAAACAGATTTATTTTGACAGTGTCAACGTGACAATACTTACAGTGCAGTACTTTAACTTTTCTTCTGTAGTTTGTCAAAAAAGCAATCATAAAGTCCAAACATAATTGACTTCGTGTTACAAGGTTTACAATTCTCGTTTGTAAAGTAACACAGAGTGTACAAAAGAAGGCACTAAATAGTTAAACTATACAGTTGTATGCAGTCACACAGGAGCAGAGATGCCATCGTCTTTGTTTGGTCCAATATATTATTGTAAACATTTGACTAGCTGAACATATACACACTTCTATAGGTATATATAAAAAAAAGACCAGAATTTGTAATCACTCATTTTGTTTCTTAAACTTATTTTAATTAGACAATTGAAAAAAAATCTTGTTTTAAAATAATGTACTGTACATAAATCCATCCTTGGAGATCTGCCTATTCAGAAAACAAAAGGAGCACAAATGCTTTAAAGCATCTCAATGTGCAACAATAAATTAACGGAATCATTGCCATCTTGTTGAAATTAGCTAGAAATATTTTAAACAAATTGATTTTACTTTCAGCTATCTGTAAGACTTTATCCCCACATGTCTTCAATGTGTATAAAGTAATCTTATCTAAAGAGATGCAGCATTCCTAGCTAACAGCTAACTTCAAAAGCAATTAAATATTCTGAAAATATATTTAAACCTTTTGATGACTGCATTTCATACCCCTCTGTAGCAATAAATTGGAATTTTTCTGGACATAATATTTAAGTAAAAAAAATATTTTCATTACAAATACATTCTTTTAATGTTTGCATTACAAAACTCCCCTGAAGTGGAAAAGTCTTTTCTGACAAAGCTAAAAATGGTAAAATACCATTCTGCTTCAGTATACAATCACTGCCATGCCGTCCCAAGGGACGAAAATGAAACGTTCTTGCCTTCTCGGCTGGCATTATGTGGGGTAAGATATTTATACTGCACTCTGAGACATACTTCACACTGCTGTGGGTTTATAATCATCAGGACCAGAACGGCAGGCAGACATTCATTCACACCAGAAATTATTTGCAATTAAAAACAAAAGACAACAAAATACACATCTCTCAAAATAATTTAGCATATGTTTATAGACTTATATGTGCAGTATATAAACTCCACATCCAGTTTTGAGATATTGAAAGGAACACAGCTAAAAAAATATATATCTCGGCTCTTGGAAATCTTTGAAAGCTTTTCTGCATTCTTCATTTGGTGAGCTACTGGATTCTCCAATCCGCACAGAAAGCCTGGATTGGGCCCGTTTCCTACTAATATAGTAGATCCATACCATATCAATAGGCCTCATTCCTGTTCAAATTACAAAGAGAAATAAACTGGAGGACTGTATTTTTCCTTTTAGTCAACAAAATATTTAATCTTTTATGACCTTAAAAAAACCCATTCCATATTCCATAAAAACCCATTCCATAAGAATTCCACAATCTACACAGAATTTCCTTTCTCTTCTTTGGTTTATATTGCACCTTTCATTGCATTCTGTGATATTTCCCCGATATCTGCTGATCATATGCACACCAGCCTCTCCAACATAAAACTCTTACAGGTGGAGAAAACATTTTTCCATTTGCTTTGTTGCATCAGTTCTACATCACTACTGCAGGACTCCTGAAATCATGGTGTCACCCCGGTTTTGTTCTGCAGCTCAAAATTCCTCTGTAGCATGATGAGGGAACTTCTCAGCTTGGGGCAGAATAAATGAAAAGCAGTTATCAGTTCAGTTTTGCTATAATCGGGAGCATAAAAGGACATGCAATCATAAATGCAATCTGTGTGATAAAAAATGGCATTGGTACACAGTACACACAGGCACTGGTAAGATGTCACAGTAATCTTTCTACTGCAGGCGCGCAGGGACGGATTACACAACAAAGCCATGTGTGACAATGACAGGGAATTCCCCAGTGAGAAAGAAAAAAAAGGTAAAAATTGCTTCTTGCTATCCAACAATCCGTTTATTAAAGTCTACAATCAGGGATAAGCACCCCGTGGTGACCTGACCACCAGAGCCCAGGAGCACTAGCTGAAGAGCTGGAAATAGAGTTGCTAATGAAAAGCACCCTTCCATTGTCACATCCAGACAGGACTGATTTCCCCCCAGCGCAGACAAGCCAATTTTCACTTCGTACAGCTTTACTTTTCTCTGGAAGTACCATTAGGTTTCTCTGTGGGTGTGGGAAAGATTTTGCTTGTGAAATGCAAAGTACTCTTCCATCAAGGAGTAAGGAGATTGTGCCCAGCGAGTGTGTTTTACACTTAGCCTGTTCGCCTAACTGTTGAGTACAGTATCTTTAATGAAAACAGCTAGCACAGGTGGTCCCTTTCTTTTCGGGGGAATGGATGGATGTGAATGGAGAAAGTGGGATTAGCTATCTCACCTGTTCCAGGAGGTGTATTGAGTCCTGAAGCACAGTTCTCAACAACATTCGCTCCTCTTGGCTTTTCTGATGGGGAAACTGTCTAGAAGCCAAATCGGGGCTTAACCTGAAAGAAAAGATCAAAGTAGTGGTACAGGGAACGTCCTAACTAAGGTGGTAAGATGAAAACATTTAGGTCTATACAATTAATATACTGTAACAGTACTGGGCGCAATTAAAATCCTACCAAGCCCATTTAACTTGTCTACAAACATTGCAGTCTGTTCATTCTGTTGCAAAGACAGCCACTGGCTGACAAATCAGAACATAACCCCATATGCTTTTCAATGAGTATGGAGTATAACTGTCAGTCTCATCAGCATAGACACACTGGCCACGATATTGGCAATCAGCACTGACTAATGGTGACGAGACGTTCCATCAGTTCTCCTGGCTTTGAAACAGGAATTAGGCAACGTTGATAATAAGGCACTATGATCTCATCACAGACATATGGAGGACAGGGAGATCTATGTAACGCTGTCTCACTTTAAATTGGTTTTGTCCTTGAGTCGCATCTTAGTGCTGATGTGCATCCTGTGTGCTATATCTTCCATGGCCCACAGCTTGAAGAACAAACTCAGATTGAGCACAGTCAGAACCAGGAGTCTGTGTCGGGAGAGAGGGGAAAAAGATGCTTACTAGGGTACAAGCAGCTCAGATAAACAAGGTAACATTTGATTTAATGGAAATATAGATAACTTCCCAATTCAAATTGCATGCAAGCCCGCTCACTACATTACCAAATCATTACACACTGTCCTTTTTTAACACACCCGTGGCTTGCTCGACTGTCAGGATTCACGCTTTTAGATCTCTGAAGTACCAGAAAATTAAGAAGTTTAACAAACTAGAACATGGCGCCATTGAAACCCATCGTGTCATTCGTGTTAGTAGGACAGTCGTCTTCACTGCACTGCCTGTCAGCTGCCAGCAGAATAAGATGCTTTGAAGCACATTGTGCTAAAGCCTAAGTCAGACAGTCAAACGAGATTCTAACAGCTGACATGGAAAGCACATTGAGTACATTCCCAGTGCAGATTGCTTCACATACTGAAAAGATTGAGGACGATGATAAAACTTCTCTGTACCCTTCACAGGATGCTAAGAGCTGTACCCCTTCCTGAGATGTCTGGCCTGTAAAAATGAATCCCTGACTACACCTTTGCAAGAGATATATTGCTGGTTAAGGTTGGAGGGGCAAAGGTTTAGACACATTTAGAGCTCGTACAGGTCTTTTCACAACCAAAGCAGCAGTTCTCGTCCTGCTTACGCTTTTTTGTCCGAAGTGGGACGTGATTCATTGTTTAAGCCAGGTATTGTCAAACACTGTAACCACGGGAGATCTGGAGAAGAGCTAGACAGGCACAGCCATGCTCACAAGTCCACCAACGCCCACAGCACAAAGCATCGCTTCACCTCTAAATGGACGGCATGCTAAAATGAAGAGAACAGACTTGCACTGAGGAACAACTGAGAACTCTCAGGTTGAAAACAGCCCTTCGGGGGGAAAAAAAGAGACACACCAGAGCAGAACAATGAGTGACCCAGGAATGAAGCAAGGTTTCCTCTGTATCATGAAAGACAAAGGTCTAAACATTAACAGGAATAAGGATTATTTTTTTGGGAATGACTTACATTAAACTCATAAAAGCTACAATGGTGGTGAGGCTCCATTTCTGTGTCCCCTTGAAATCAAGTACTGCTCCTGTGAAATTAACACGGAAACAAAGCTCAATCAAGCACCTACATTAGCTTCTCAAGCACAGATGCACAAGAGGAAGATGTTCGAAAAACTGAAAGCTTCTTTTGAAGACCCTGAACTGGAGCCTGTTACTCTTAGTCCTACATTTAGTATACGCTTCTACAACAACAGATCAAGAATACGATAACTGCATTCGCCTCGTTAATGTATTAAAACAGGTACTGTCCACTGCTCTTATTAGGCAACTTGGCAAATAATGAGAAATTAAACAAAACAAAAAAATACTTTACGCTGCAGGCTCAGTATACATATACTACATTCTTAAATTAGTGTTTGGGGCCGAGGGAGAAAATAACAGAATGCTACAGGACTTGCATTTACATTTTGTCAACAATTAACAGACTTCAATCATTTCTATTTCCTAAACCATTTCCTGCAAGGCCCCGGCTGGAGTTCCCAGCAAACACAAGCCCACAGAAGGCCACCGGACGTGAAGCAGCGGTCCGTCAGCCCCAGCCCCTCGCGCTCCCGCCTGCTGCTCTTCATCCACAGCGCGGGCACCGCGAGCCGAAACACGGGACCCTGCGCCCACGGCCGAGCGTCACCCCTCGAAACGCTTTCCGGAATGATTATTTCACGCTATCCGGAAACGTGCAAGCCCCCCCCCCCCCCGAACTGGACCGCATGCTGGGTCGCCCCCCCCCGAGTCGGGGCGGTGCTTCCTGACCTGGCGGGCCGGCCCTGGATCCGGGTCCCAGGTCCCCCGCGGAGAGTGACTTGCCCGGCATGCCCAGGTGGTCCAGGTGGGAGCGGCTGCAGCCCCTCCTGCGGCGCCGCGCGGCGCTCAGCTTGCTGGGGTCCCCAGAGCCCTGATTCAGCTCCGCCTCCTCCTCCAGCAGCTCGGTCTCTGAGGGCGCAAGCCAGACGGATCAGTCCCCCCCAGCCCAGGTTCACACAGGCAAGGGGGCGCCCCTCCGCACGAGTATCGCCCACTCAGGCAAGAGGGCGCCGCTCCGCACGAGTATCGCCCGCTCGGGCGAGGGGGCGCCCCTCCGCACGAGTATCGCCCGCTCGGGCGAGGGGGCGCCCCTCCGCACGAGTATCGCCCGCTCGGGCGAGGGGGCGCCCCTCCGCACGAGTATCGCCCGCTCGGGCGAGGGGGCGCCCCTCCGCACGAGTATCGCCCGCTCGGGCGAGGGGGCGCCCCTCCGCACGAGTATCGCCCGCTCGGGCGAGGGGGCGCCCCTCCGCACGAGTATCGCCCGCTCGGGCGAGGGGGCGCCCCTCCGCACGAGTATCGCCCGCTCGGGCGAGGGGGCGCCCCTCCGCACGAGTATCGCCCGCTCGGGCGAGGGGGCGCCCCTCCGCACGAGTATCGCCCGCTCGGGCGAGGGGGCGCCCCTCCGCACGAGTATCGCTCGTTCGGGCGAGGGGGCGCCCCTCCGCACGAGTATCGCCCGTTCGGGCGAGGGGGCGCCCCTCCGCACGAGTATCGCCCGTTCGGGCGAGGGGGCGCCCCTCCGCACGAGTATCGCTCGTTCGGGCGAGGGGGCGCCCCTCCGCACGAGTATCGCTCGTTCGGGCGAGGGGGCGCCCCTCCGCACGAGTATCGCTCGTTCGGGCGAGGGGGCGCCCCTCCGCACGAGTATCGCTCGTTCGGGCGAGGGGGCGCCCCTCCGCACGAGTATCGCTCGTTCGGGCGAGGGGGCGCCCCTCCGCACGAGTATCGCTCGTTCGGGCGAGGGGGCGCCCCTCTGCACGAGTATCGCTCACTCAGGCAAAGCTGGGTATGTGAAGGGCTTTGAGGTGCCCAATTATCATTTTACCCTCCTCTTCAACAGTAATAATCAAACACCGTGTATTGCCTTTTTGTTGAAGATGAGCCACTGTAGCTCCAGTAAGAATCTGTATACCAGGCTGTTGTTTTACTTATTCACTCTGTAGGCTTACTGCCATTTCCATAGTAAATAAATGAGGCATTTTGCCCAGAAGACAAATTGTCTTCAAGGTACGCAAAGGACATTATGGACTGCTCACAGGGATACTTCATGGTCATGTACTGTCAGTACAGTATAATATTGATATTCATGCTTTTGCAGCCCTGCTTTACAGCACAAGATTGGTATGAGAAAACCAGGCACAAAACCCCCCACTGAAGACTGTCAATAACCCTCTATATAAAATGGCAATATTCTGTTACAGCACAAGTCTCCTGGGCGAAATGTGATGGCTGAACTTTTTACAAGGCAATTAGCCCATTAAAAATCAATTACTCTCCTCTCTACTCTATGCCCTTTGAAAGTCTTTGAAGGAAGATAATGTATTTCCTCGTGAAATAAAATGAGAAAATCAATTGCTGTCACCCTAACCTGGTGCAGGTGAGATGAAAGAAATGGCTGACGACAGTAAAAGACGCACCTGTGTAGAGCAGGTGATAGGATGTATTGTCAGGATTTGAGGCTGGAATTGGGAGATTTCTTTTTTAAGTTGACAGGGACTACAGAGTAGCTATAAAACAAGTCAGCTGAAATGCTGACTTGTTTCCATGTGCATCAACCCTTCATTTACTGTAAATGAAAGCATACGTTTTAAAAAAAGTTACGTTTATTCGTATTGCTATTCAAGACAGGATCGATGGAGCCTGAATGGATTGATTTTTTAGCTTAATCTGCCCATCTCACATAGGGGCAGCTATGAACTGACAGCGACACAGAGATGGGTGAGAGTGGGGTGAGATCAGGGTTCGACCTCTTCCTTCATTTTCATCAGCTTTCCTGGATAGATTTATGCTTCTGCACCTTCTTGGTCACACTGAGCAAGGTAAGTAAAGAGAGCAGAAGTGCGTACCCAAATGTCTGAAATAATCTTCCAGACCACTCCAGGAGTTCTTAGTGATGAAGGATTTCACAAGACCCCAGGGCTGCTTCTTGTACTTCACATCGGTGTAGATACTGAAATAAAACAGGGAGACAGCATTACAGAAGCCTGGAGTTAAGAGAACACATTGTAACTTAGGACACAAGTCTCCAAAACGAAACAAACTTCACACAAGCCTCAGGAGGAGCATCTGAGTCCCGACAGGCCATGAGGGAAGGCCAGCCTCTGGGGATGGTTTATTATTAACAAAGCTGAGCAAATGATTAACAAGGAGAAAGTTTATAGTTCCACTTTGACCTCATTGAAGGAAGTGGCAAAACTACCAGCAAAGGACAAAATGACCGAAACTCGTATGACTTGTCTGATTTCATTAACCCCTCATGGTTCGTTTTTTTTTTTAAATAGGATTTCCATTTTTCCACTCTTGTGCTGTAGTTCTCGCTGTTGTGCAGAGAAAGAAGAGCAGCAGTCAGCTCTTTTGTGTCCTACACCCATGTGTGCCTTAGGAGTTAATCCTGCAGGCTCAGAAACGGTTTCTTTGCTCTGTATAGACTCCCAGGGGATATGTACAGTGCAGTGAAAAATGCTATGCACACTTCTCCTTGGGAACATCTGTATCATTTGCAGTTGCTTTGAATTTTATGCTGAAGTCAACTTTAATCTAAGATGTACACACATGGTACTAGCCCACTTTCAGAGATTATTTTTAATTCTGACATAGATGTTGAATTACACTTCGAATCGAGTAATTCCTCAATTACCAAAGAAGAAAGAAACAGTGGTTAGATTGTTTTGTTGCTGAATTGGGTCCAGGGTGTTTTAAACAGAGCACCAATAGGCTGATTAATTTTTCATTGTTCTTCATGGGTTGGAAAGCCCAAGACCAGAGAAGTGATTACATCACATATTTAAAAGCATTACCATTTAACATGCACTATGGAAAAACATCCCGTTCTCATGTCAGACAAAGTAGCCCACTCCAATCCCAAGCGATGCAGTCGATATGTCTAAAGATTTTCCTTACACGTGCACCCAATAAAAATATGTTAATAAAACGAGAAACATTTTTTTTCCCCTCCATGTTCATTGAGAATAAAATTAAGGACTTTAAACTTGCAATGCAGAAGTGATCCCTTAAAAAAAAAATCAGCTATAAAAACTTAATGTTGCTAAACACATCCACCTATTTTGTACCTGCTCCGTCCAACTGAGGGTCACAGGGAAGCCGGAGCCGGAGCCAGAGCTTGTCCCGGCTAGCAATGGGCGCAAGGTGGAGCGAGTCGGGACGCTAGTCCATCACAGGCCACACACCACAGACAGACTCACACTCGCTCACGCCACGGCCAGTTTACCCAGAGGCCAATTCATCTCCCAGCAGGTCTCTGGGCTGAAACCCCCCGCGAATCTGGGGAGAACATACAGCTCCACACTGACAGCGTCCGAGGTCGGGAACTGAACCCAGGGACTTGGTGCCGTCCGCTGTACCGCCCATGCTGCCCTACATCTCGACCAAGACCTTCGGTACGAAGACGTCATGGTGGAATGGGCACCGACACCTACCGGAGACGACAGCGGCGCCTGGACGAGCGAATGATGCAGTAGCGGTTGAGGGTGTAGAAGTAGTCGTGGTAGGGCACGTCGTGGGTGAAGACCTCCGCGTCGACCAGGTAATACTGCCCCTCCTGGCTGTCCTTGTTCATGGCCTGGGGAGCGGACGTGAGCAGACGGGCCGTTACAGTGAGTTTCGAGCGGGCGGCTGCTTCGACGCCGAAACGCCTTCGTCGCCGTCACACCACGTGCACGCGTGGCTTCAACACAATTGCATTAAAGTTCCTGTTTTTAAACAATCAGTGTTTGGTGGAGGAAGAAAAAAATGTCAAAAGGCGTTTCCCTTTATGATCCTATATCACATCCTTGTCTCTCTGGTTTCTCCTGTGTCCAGTCCTCCCCACTGCCCATCTGTGGACTTCTCCGAACATTCAAGCCTCAAAGCCCCAGTCTGGTTAATTCCTCCTACAGGTCACCTGTTCTTAAAGATTGAAAACTCTTTGATGAGTCTGTTAGGACTCTGGTCCTTGACAACTGAAGACTAGTTAGATTTTAGTCGTCCTAAAGGACCTCTAAATTATGCAATTTAACATACTGTATCACCTGTTTAATTGATCACAATGTATTTGTTCCATATGTTGAGAAACTGGGGATTTAATGGTGAGGTTGCAGATCCCCGTTCTGTACTAACTCAGTTCCCACCTGACTGCAAACCACTTTTAATTGCCTTCTCCTGGACATCTTCCACCAGAATTTCTAAAAATACACGTGCACTTTAAAAAAAAAAAAATTGCCAAATACAACACAAATCCCAACAAGTTAAAGCAAGGATATGTTGGTGATAGGATTCACAGTAGCACTGCAGTTAACATGGGTGTCTAGCACCCATGGGGGCGGAGTGGTGGCTCTGGATCTGCGCCTGAGGCTGGAAGGTTGCTGGTTCAAATCCCGCGGCTGGCAGAGGAATCCTGTTGGGCCCCTGAGCAAGACCCTTAACCCCAACTGCTCCAGGGTCGCTGTATAAATGGCTGAACCTGCGCTCTGACCCCCAGCTTCTCTCCCTGTCTGTGTGTCTCATGGAGAGCAAGCTGGGATATGCGGAAAGAAATTCCTAATACGAGAAATTGTATATGGCCAATAAAGTGATCTTATCTCTCTCTAGCAGCAAATATTCCTGCATTGAACTAGGTGGTCATATTTTTGAAAACCACGTTCCAAGCGTTTGTTATCAAAGTCGAGGCACCACACCTGTGTTTCTGTGGCAGTGGAGAACTTGCCGATCAGTGGGTTAGAGATGGTGATGGTGTAATTCAAAGTCCTCCTTTGGCCTCCAGAGCTGTCCTTCTTCCATGGAGTGGCCACCATTCCTGAACAGAACACAGAAGAGCATCATCACTACCTGCTACTGGACAGGGAAGGGGTCGTTCTCAATTTGCCAGTTATCGTGCTTCTTACAAATCTATCTTCACTTTCATTTTTTTTTTTACTTCATCACACTGCACTTCCTTTCTCAACACAACCTTCATTGTAACAGAAAGAGAATTTAATTGAACCGGGTCTCGGCCGCAGTACCTCAAAGAACCGATGAAAACTCTACTTTTTAATCATTTAGTCTGGTTTTCTCATTCTGAAATCCTGAGCTGAAAATAAGTCATCCCTAGTGTCAACGGCTAAAGCCGTTCCAAGACAGCACGCATAGTAACGCCGAACGATCCGTAAACATCACTTCTGATCATTGCATGTATGTGCTAGTGTACTTCAAGAACAACCCTTATAAAGATGTGAAGAGCTGTCGGTGTGAAGAAACAGGAACAAACCCTCCTGAGTGGTGCCAACAACACCGACGTGACACGAGGGCGGGCACTGCACCTGTGATTTTCCGTTCGCTCATGAATCTCCGGATGAAGTCCGAGTCGGTGAAGAGCAGCTCAAACATCTTCTCGGCACTGATGTGAAACACTCGATTGACGTACAGCCGTCCCTGGCCCTGACTGGAGCCCAGTCGCTCTTCTGCCACAAAGACACATAAGCCACACTGCACCACCAGCAAGAAAATCTGGAAACGTTTTTTTTTTTTAAGGTGTTCAAGGCGGGGGAAAAAAAAACTTTCAGATACATCCTTTGCAGAATGCATTTCTCTTTTAAAACACAAGAAACACTTTGGCATAATACTTCAACAACCTCAAATTCAAAAACTCAATTTGAAGAGAAATTATATTAGAATACTTTAGTAGCTTCTAAGGATTTTGAAGACGTTCTGGCAGCCTATATCGATCACTAGAAAGCAGAATTCCACAATGTTAGTAAACTGTCCAAGATCAAACAAATGTGTTTTTGCTTAGATATAGGAGATATTTGTTTTTGCTGGTAGAGAACATGCTTCCCATGAGTGTAATTATTTCTTCTTGTCCGTGTTCAACTTCTGAATGCAGATAAATCCCATCGGGTTTTAATGATCTACATGAACCTGGAACTGACCAACAAATTTGGAATTTATGAAGGTTAATATATTTCTATTCATGCAATTTACATTAACTCAGGTCACCACACTCCTAATTTACAGCTACACAAAGGGCTATACCGTCTCTAATTAGACAGTGTAAATCGCTGGTAAAAAAAAAACAGCTCGGTGCATAAACTCACAAGAGACGTTTTAATTTGGTTTAATGTTTCATGCTGATTTACTACTCAGTGTAGTTAAAAAGCAAATGCACCGATATTAGAACAGTTTCAATTTCTCTGGTCCTTTTCTTCTTCCATGTCACTCTAAAAGATTCCTCACCCTCCTCGAGCGGATCGGACGTGCTCCTCTCCGTCAGCCGGTCCTCGTTGCTGTTCAGGTCGAGAGAGTGCACAGACCGTTTGGAGACCCTCTCTTGAGAGTGCCTGTCCGGCGGCTGTCCTGGGGTCCTGAGGCGCACGTTACCATCTCTGGGCTCCTCCTGAAGGGACACCGACACTCACAGCATTACTATCGTGGGAAGGCGAAGGCCACACCCCAGCAGAGCGCAGGGAAGCAGGAGTGGAAAAACCCTGTCTGCCACATACAGGGTCTCTTCTTCCATCTATCCCCACTTCTAAAACTTAAAAGCACTTACAGAAATATATAAACGGCAACAGGTTATGGCTAAAATAACTCCTTCAACAGCACACAGCTCTGGTTACCTCACAGCACAGCACATCTGCATACGAGTTGGCAGTACAACACTGTAGATATTATAGCTATGCAGAACATCTCCTGGAATTTCCAGAAGGGTGTTTACTGTACGGCGCCTGCATACCTTGTGGTCATAAATCCTGGCGATAAAGCTGAACTCACGGCACGTGAAGAAACTAGCTGTAGATAACGACAACACTGCTGTGTAATTAACTTGACGTTCCCCTGGTACTGCTGGTCTCTGTTTTTACTTTGTCGTCGAGTGACATTATATTTCTACGCGTTGTGACAAAGTCCGATAAAAGCCGAGATTGAATTTCAAGCTACATCCCGATCTCGTCCTCAAAGAGGAGAGAATAGATTCTGAGGCAAACCGCTCCTGGCTTCTTATAATTATAATAAATTGCTTACACTTATATAGCGCTTTTCTGGACACTCCACTCAAAGCGCTTTACAGGTAATGGGGAGTTCCCTCCCCCACCACCAGTGTGCAGCCCCACCTGGATGATGCAACAGCAGCCATAGTGCGCCAGAACACTGACCACACACCAGCTCTCAGTGGGGAGGAGAGCAGAGTAATGAAACAAGTTCAAAGATGGGGATTATTAGGAGGCCATGATTGGTAAGGGCCAATGGGACATTTGGCCAGGACACCGGGGTTACACCCCTACTCTTTTCGAGAAACGCCCTGGGATTTTTAATGACCACAGAGAGCTTGGACCTCAGTTTTACGTCTCACCCAAAGGACGGAGCCTGTTTACAGTCTAGTGTCCCCGTGACTATACTGGGGCATTAGGACCACCACAGACCGCAGGGTGAGCGCCCCCTGCTGGCCCCACTAACACCTCTTCCAGCATCAACCTTAGTTTTCCCCAGGAGGTCTCCCATCCAGGTACTGACCAGGGTCACACCTGCTGAGCTTCAGTGGGCTGCCAGCTGTGAGTTGCAGGTTGATATGGCTGCTGGCAATATGGCTTCCTGATGGCCTTTCAGATGCTGTCTTACCACGCTCAGCGCATTGCCATTGAGGACGACCGGAGAGGGCTGGGGCGCCTCCTCACTGGTGGTGGTGAACTCGGCCGCCGCCGTCTCCACCAGCGGCAGTCTGAGGGTAGAAGGTCTCTCCAGCCGGCCTGCATGCTCTTCGCCGCTTTGCTTCATGGCAGAACTGCCAGATCAAAAATTGTTCAAGAAACGATTTAAGTCCAAAGTATGGTCGGCATCATTGCTGGAGGTGGCGGCGGCAGGGGCGCTTTAAATTCTAGATTAAACCGTTCGCTTGACCAACTCAATATTTAAGATTTACCTTCTTAAGCTTCAGGTTGACGACGAGACACCTTCGCATAAATACTCTGGAATTTATGACTGGTCGATGAGCTGAAGTTATAATTTAACCCAGGACTAAATCTCATCTCCCAACTCACAACGTGACACTAATTCTCAGTATCAAGAGTTTGCTAGTTACAAAAACATTTTTCCCCCCCCACTACAATAAGAAACCTTATAATTCTTGATCATATTAACAAAAAAAGTGAAACAACACGAGTCAGTGGAGAAGCATGATACAGGTACAAAATATTACGCGGCTATACAGCAGAACTACAAAGGTGACAGCCCACTGTCAATATTGCTTACTGCAATCAAAGTGCATTAGAAACTCAGCTCTACTGACTTCAGAAGAGCAGATACAAAATACAGAGAGAAGAAACAAAACTTCAATTAAAACACATACTGTAGATAAAAATGACAAACTTTTCCTACTGCACCAGTTAAAGCAACATGCGCCATTTTAACATGAAATGGCCAAAGCAGCGGATTTAAATGGACTTAGAAAATTTGGGGATTTGAATGACATACCATGACTCTGGAAATTCCAACCCTTTGCTTTCCCTTTTTGTCCCAAGTAGAAGAGGGGGGATTCGATCGGCAGAAGTGACAGGTGAGAAACAGTCCTTACCCAGCCTGAGAGGTGCTGTCTGTGGAAACCTGTAAGCTCTCCATTTCTTCATTGTTCAGCCCCAGGTCACTGCCATAGTGCTGTCTGACCATCTGCCAGAATTCCTGCTTCGTCAGTTGCTGGGGGGTGAAGACGGGGGGGAAAACGTCAGAGGTGCTCCTATAATTACCCCCCAACAAATCCACAGCAGTGACCAACCATCATGTGATCTCCAGCTGATCTCCGACTGCTGAGAAGTGCAATTTCCAGGTATCAAAGGCACATGGCCCTGTACTGCTGGGTTTTACAAGGATGCACCTTAGCTGGCAACCTTTAGACCTCCTGGTGTTATACCAGAAGAGCTCAATAAATCTGTGGCTCATAAACCATAAACCACATGGCTTCCCTAAAGCATAAAATGAGTACTGGTCATATTAACCTCAGACTGACCTACCTAAAAGACAAAAAAACGAGAATTATGGACACAAAATTCCACAGCCAACATACGTAAGGTAAAATTCATTCATCTTAAAAAAATATGCATAGCAAAACGGGACACACAACGTTGACTGCAATATCTAGCACATCTGCCTTAAACACTGCACTATAATGTAACACGTAGTCAGGAGAGATGAGTATCATTCACAGAAGTGCGCCCCGTGTAACATCTGAAACGCAGAGCGAACGGAAGGTATCTAATGTAAATCTGGGGGGTGAACCCGTAGAAAACGAACCCGTAACAAATTAATACAAAATACAGAAGCTAAAAGACGTGCAGAGCTCGTAAACGCAGTTTGTTTTTCTCTATGTCAATACACGAGCCTGTGGGAAAACAGTGGAAGGAGCTTTAAGGAAGTAAACGGCAGTAACAACTAAAGCATGCAGTTTGCCCAAGCAACAGCCTCAACAGCAGTGTTTCAGAAGGAAAGGGAAAACTACCCTCCCCCCAGCGAAGAGTCGAGAGTTATTCCGAGATTCTTCAAACCGTCGTCCTTTTCTTGTTGGTTTGTTTGTTTGTTTTTTCTCGAATGGCGTGCGTTAGTCATCAACCCAAGATTACCGTTCTTTAATTAATGGTGTTGCAGTCGCGGTTCCTGGTCCAAAACGCATCCCGGCTTGCGCGTCGCTGCCGGAGTCGTGCGCCACAGCCCGAGTAACCTGTGAGCTGGGTGTGACCGAGGAAAGCCACGGACAGGCGCACAACCGATGCTGAAGAACCCGCCCCCCAGCGCCCAAGGTGAGGATTTTAAAAAGACAGGTCTCCATCCGTCTCATTAGGTCGGTACAGGCCGTACAGACGAAATAATAGTCTAATAGCGCGCGTGTTCATTTCAGTATTTCGCCTATCCCGCTCCTGCTGCAGCGGTGCCCGAGCTGTGGGCTGTCGGTATCGGTGTGGGTTGTTGACGTGACGAAATACACTCGCGTGTACTCTCTTTGCCCTTTTTTCGTACTCCTGCAGAACCTGCCTGGTGCGTATTAGCAATACACGCCAAAAGTGAGCAGTATTATGGCCGTACCATGCTGCCATACACTTTAGCTACTGTGAGTGATTCTGAAATTGTTTTGTTAAAAACGTACCATGACGTGGGGCGTTTCATTATTATGCAAAGAAAAACCCTCTTGTCTGTTCCTGTCAGATTATTCAAGCATTGCTGCACTGTTTCCCTTAAAGTTTACATAGTTTTAAGGAACACACAATCTTTCATAAACAGGTTCTGCATTTCAGTTATTTTCCTGTATGTGTTTTAAATCAGATAAAATCCTGTAAATGCATGGAAGAATTGCCTAGTTTGTCCACTAGCTTATGCATTTGAAAACAGACATTTTCAAAGAGACAGTGAAAAAGATATTCTAAAGCAAATCTGTGGTGGCCTTTGTTTTCCATGGCATCGAAACTCTCCCTGAGAGTACCATAGCAGCTCTGATACTTCACCACACCTCTCTGACACAGGTATGCGAATGCTAAACCTGTTTGATAGGATCAGCTGAACTGGACTGAAAGGCTGCTGTCAAACAGGTTTTCAGTCTGTATTATCATTGGCACACTCTACTCTACTGAGGATCACAGTGACACTTAGGCTTACTTTGATATCATCTTTATGAGGTCAGCGAAAAAAATAACAACTGTACTTCGTAATGTGTTTCATTTTTGATCAGGATAAAATGATCAGCAGATTTTTGTTCATGTTGAACGGGGTCAGTATAATCCCAACAGAGCAGGGATTGTGATGTGTGATCAGAGACGTCATGTGCAATCTGTTGATCTTTACTGGCACCCTACAGTACGTTAGCTCACTGAAATTAGACTTCCTTACAAGCGGCGCATGCATAACACTTGTAGATCATGCATCTGAGAGGTGCATATCTACAGGACCATTGCGTTCAACGTTGATGATCAGTGAAAAGAAATGTAATCTCATCATACACAAACACTTAGAGAAGAAAATCTGATTCTCTGATGCTTTTGATCAAAGTGGTGTGATTGAACTGAGTACAGTCAATTTACTGCGAAAACTTATCATCAAAATACATACTGTATGTACCTTTTAGAATATGAACTGAATGATTAGTAACTATTTGCAGAAATATGTATTTTTTATAATAAATGTTTTGTTGTAAATTCCTTGTTAATGCCATGCTTTTTCATGTCCATTGCCACTGTTCTTTCTGTAAAAGGTTATATGAGGTGTGGTCATATTTTACAAATCATACTGTATATTTACTTGTAAGAAAACAAGAGCCATATTCACTAACAGAAGCATCCTGCTAGAGACTGGTTGAGAAAATGTTCTAGTGCGCTACGGATACATTTTTTAAGTGAAACAAAATACCGCCATGGTGTAAAACAATATTGGATTTGTATCAATCCTGCAAGTAATTAATTTACTCTGAAGGTTCTGGGCAAGCGGCTCCCTTCACCACAGACTTGTGAAAGGCATGCAGGAAATTAACACAATAGCAGGATCGATGCAATGCCTTGCAACACTTCTCCAGCTCTCCCGGGGTTTACACTTCTGGCTATATAATGTAAAACTCACAAGCAGACTGACAAGTTGTTGTTCGTGATTAAAATGTTTTCACTTCATTTCCTGTCATTTTCCCGGACAGAGGTACACTCCTCCGGGTGAGTGGCAGGTTACTGCTGTTCAGAGCCTTTATACATCCTGTAATTTACAAAGCCTTTGTCTCATATCCCTCAGTGTGACCAGAGTCTTTTTCCCCCTACGACGATTCTGTTTATTTTTCAATCCAAAGGATCTCACCTGGGCAGAATGAAACACCCACATAACACCAAATGATGCTGACCAAATCATGGATAGGGAAAAATCCCTTAAACTATAACATGCAATTAAGTAATACATGTACAACAACTCTTTGAGGTTTTGTAGTGCTCATCTAAGCCATGTGAACACAAGAAAAACGAAATTTCCTACCTTGTCTAGTAGTGAGTTCTGCCACATTCGGAAAACACTGAGGTAGCTTCTTTCTCGTGCAGAGAACGATGTGAAGAAATACTGCAGTAGGACAAGACAGTGTTGGCTTATTGGCATCACTTTCTATTAATAAAATAATAACTGATTTAAGACGCATTTTAAACAATTGCAACAATTAATTTGCGCTCCTTCTCCTTCTCAGCTTTGAAGATGTGTTGAGACTCGCAAAACACAACACATTAGGAACATCAGTACAAGTAAGAGGCCATAAAACAGGCAGCTGAATTCAGCATGATATTTGTCCAGGACTGCTTCTCAGAGACAAGTATATGCAATGTGACACTGAAATCACTGAACCAAATGAGAGGTCAACATATTGCACAACTGAGGAAACATTCTTCACTTAAAGACGTTCATCATTTTAACAACGCAAAGGAGCCATATATCTTGTATATGCACATGCATTGTAGGTATTGAATAACTTGTCCCTGAGAAATGGTCACTTTACTCTGCGTTAGGGAGATGCTCAGTGCGACTTGAGAAGGTGTCAAACTAGGTTTTAAACGTAACCCGTCACAAGGACACTGACGGAGAGGATCATTCATGGTTCTGACAGTAGAGATAGTCCTTCAGCTGTACCTTGTCACTCTCAGTTGATACTTGAATGGCATTGGGAATAAGTTTAGCCGTCTTCTCCCTCGTCATTGACGTTATGTCTTTCAGTGTCAATGTTATCTGCAATCACAAGAAAGGAAATGTAGTGCTTAATGCACTGTATCCCCTAAGCACAATAGCTCTGAAGGTGACCAATGGCCGTCAGTATTCTCAGACTGACATCCGAGAGCATCCAAGAAGCTTTACTTTTCTGTAATGGGCCATCGCAGTTCAGAGATGAGCTGACTCTGTGATGCACAGTTCAGGTGTCAGCGTGCACGCACTCAGTAACTGAGGAGGAACACCCACTTCAGCATCTGTATGTCTGCCTCTTACTTTGCCAGCTCGCTGGCTCGCCCCTGTGCGTCGGCTCTGGCAAGAGCTGTCAGGTCTTACCGTAGTGCCCCAGAGAAAGAAGTTGCTGTGGAAACAGAGCCGGTTCTCGGTGAGGTAGAGGCGTCCCTGCAGTAGAATGTCCCTCTGAAGTGCACAGGCATAATCTGAGAAAACACATGGGACCCTCAGCACCAGAGACGACTTGGCTACCAAAGGAACACCATTGCCCTGGGGCTCCACACCTTCCCAATCCATTGTTGAACTGAAGCACGTTTTAAAGATCCTTTCACAGAAAACAGCCCTAAAGATGTTTTCCTTGGTGGAATGTGCCTGCTGTTCATTATCTTTAGGGCAAAAGGGACAACGGACCCATCTTGTAGAAATGTTCTTCTTTCTTCTCCTGGCTGTTTTGTGATCCTAAGATTTCTTTTATTAAAGATGAACCTTTCTCCATTGTGAATTCCATCATCGGCCATTTATTTTAGAGAGGAATGCCAATATCCTTTTTAGAAAAAAAAATCTTCGCATTTGAATATCTGTGTTTTTTAACTATTGTGCTGCACAATAAGCATGATTGTAAACTGACTCACCAGCTATTAACCTTTCGGACTCAGGTAAATCTTTGAAAAGCTTCTTAAATTCGTCAGTCCTCTGCTTGTAAGTGTTAGTTGGTGTCTGTAACCAAACAATACATTTTAAAGTAGTCATATAGCTAAAAATCAAATGTTAATCAGATACTGTCTAAACGTAAGTATACTGTAAATTATCAGATAACAATGATCTTTTTCCTTAATACAAAATAAACAATATCTGTATGTTTCATTGATATCCTATGTAATCGGGTGATCAGGATAGCAATATTTAATGTAATCTTAACAGCTTTTATTTTCTTACATCTGCAAATTATTCAAACATGTTCAGAAAATAGTAATGGTAAAAAACCACAGAAGAATTAAGCTAAAGCTGAAACTGGATGAAAGCAGAAAAAGAAGTGAGTCAGGCTTGTGAAAGCACAACACATTTCCTTCATTCAAAACCATCTCTGAGGACAAGTTACTGAAAGTCAGGTCTCAGCTTGTTTCAAAGTCATATTCTTTATCAGCAAAGTACAGAGATGCTCAGAAAAATCTGATATGAGATATTTTCTGGATACAAACATTATATCACACATACGTTGTTATTGTATTATACATTGTATATTTTATTTCACATAAAAACTATACCCAGAAAATATAATTAAATATATGGACACTATTGCAGATTTACACCTTGCTATCAATGTAACATGTTCTTAACAATTGTGTTGCTAAGAAAAGATACAAGCATCTCACAATTAACATGTTTAACAGCTCCTTTGTGCTTGTCAAACATTTTTGTCAATATTTTCATTTAATATTTCTGAAACCTTCCCAGATTTACAGTCACAATCTGTGGTGTCTGAATGCACACCTTCAGAGCTGAGCTAAATGACAGTGACATACAACTGCAGGACCACAAGTTAGTCAATACTTAAATGCTGGTTTTTAAGTTACACTGCACACTAAAGCATTAGGGCAATTAGTGTGTTTTGCCTATGCCTGTGCTAGGCTATTACATCCAGTAAACATGTACTAACTTCCTGTCAAGAATTAGACATAATGATTTTGATTAGTCAGCATAACATAACACACTGTCAATCCTTAAGCATTTCTACCACATACAGTACTAATCAAGAACCCAAGTACAGAGAATGACTGAAGAGGCCAGGCAGCAATCTTCAGTTATCGTGGCAGCTATCATCAGATGTAGCTTTTTAAATGTTTGAATTTGTATTATAAGAGCATAAAGTGTTTCCATATAGGATTTTACTATAATAATGGATTACATCAATACACAGCTTTATACTGAGGTGAGGACCTACGTCAACTGGGTAACAGCAGCAGCTACTCTGCAACAAAAGCCCCAGTGCACAGCAGTCAGGTGGGGGAGAGAGAGCTACTGCTTCAGCAGCTGAATGAAAGGGAAAATGTGTGGACCACCTACTGACCCACTAACAGCTTTCACCAATGACCTCTTGGCTAATGTGCAATATCTAAACTCTTCTTAAAACATTTCAGTGAATAGACTAGAAATGCATGATTGCTGCAGATTTGCATAAATACAAATTCGTTTACAACTCTGTGTTATCGTATGTACTTTTTTTTTTTTACATGACAATTTCCAAAGCCACCAGATGGAGCCATAGCTTTTGGGCTGGTTATTAGGACTGTGAAACCACACAGCTTAGAAAGACCTGTCACTTTCAAGCTTTGGTAAATGCAGCGTGTGACACAGTATAGTATTTGCAACAAGTCCTACTGAAGCATGCAAAGAGAACTAAAATGGTAAGGGATCATCTGATGACAATTGCTATGTCTACTGAATACACTGGAACAGTGAGGATAGAAAAGTACCACCTTGATAGATCATTTTCTAAACTGCAATTTATAATAATAATAATAATTGCTTACACTTATATAGCGCTTTTCTGGACACTCCACTCAAAGCGCTTTACAGGTAATGGGGACTCCCCTCCACCACCACCAATGTGCAGCATCCACCTGGATGATGCGACGGCAGCCATAGTGCGCCAGAATTTATTAACTACAGTTAATTAATTCTCTTTTGTAATGTGAGATATTGGTAAATTAAAAAAGAGAATTTTCAATATGAAGGAAATGAATCTTGAAAAGCATTTACTATTTCAAAAGGCCTCCCTAACATTCTGAATCTCTCTGTTGCATGTTTTGTCAAAACAATCAATTCCTTGATGTGAAGATAACGGGAAACAGGTGCAGGTAACTCTGTTACATTTATTGAAAACTGGAAACCAAGGACCTCCCCTAACAGGATATTACCAGCCAGCGTGCTAGTGTCTGAAAACACGTGGCTTCTGCCTGTGGATAGAAGTGTAAACCAGATTTTCTGTTTCGCGACAGAGGAGTACTTCACCAGAAGAAGATGTGGTAGCATGATCAGACTCACATCGTGCTCTTCGGAGCTCCAGCTTGCTTCCCTTCGGGAAGTACAGTCCTCGGCGGCCTCAGTCCCCACGGTGCACCTGTGCACCTGCGCCATTGAGCCCCCTTTGAACCAGACCCCTCTGCCACTGTGACACGGAGAAAAACCAGCCTTCAGAGACACTCCATGACCTCTGGAACCAGATTTCAAACAGCACTGATGTTGCACGTCTTCGTCTGCAATACAGTCTACAGGGGGCGACGACGTCCGATATATGTTTTCTCTAGTTATGCACCATAATTCTGTTGTATTTTATATCACAAATGTAAGGACAATTTTAAGAAGAACACAGTAAAATGGGTAAAATCAATATGCTTCCAGTGGTTTTCAGTGCTTGCTGTCATTTGAAAACTCCATTAATGCTGTAATGGGTTTTACCTGGATTAGCATTTACATATAACATCGAAATAGGTAATACTTCAGATTAGGGGCTGCAATGGAATGGAATAATAATGCTTTAATAAAGTGACAAAGACGTATTAATAACCAACCTCTCTGATAGATTAAAGAAGTAGTGTATTACAAAATCAATGAAAGCCAAAGCTTTATCAACGACATTCACCCTGACATTAAGTGTACGCAATAATGTTTCACAGCTGTTTATAATCATTAAAAACATGTTAATGTATTGTTTATAGATAATAATAACAGATATCCAAAACCAAATGCAGTGAGGTCTTTGA
Organism: Lepisosteus oculatus; assembly: GCF_040954835.1. NCBI lineage: Eukaryota > Metazoa > Chordata > Actinopteri > Semionotiformes > Lepisosteidae > Lepisosteus > Lepisosteus oculatus. The sequence continues at coordinate 4,119,060 of NC_090700.1, read as the reverse complement.
GGAGATCTAGTGTGCCGTGTAAGGATTCATATGATCAAACCTAGGGAGGTCTACTGACCAGCGGAGATCAATACAATGACAAGTCCCATACCCATAGGCTACATCATGGTGCAGGGAGACTGAGAGACGCTGGATGCTAAAAACATCTTCAAAGTGCAAAAAAGATTCATATTTTCATTTGTGTATATGTTGGTAGTCTGAGTTTTGTTTAATTCCTACTACCACCTCTTAAAGACTACCCGACAGCTACCCAGCGCTCAGTGCCCTCGTGTAATTTATTACCACGCCTTTCCTAAGGCCATCACAGTTCTTGAATTTAATTAAATTAAATTCTGCTCTCAATGAAGTTGTGTAAATATATTCCCCCTCTATTTATTTATCCATCTATCTGTGCATCACATACTGGTGTCGTGATTTTATGTGACTCATTTGTTTGGCTTGTGTGTTTGCAGTTCTGTGGGAGAAGTAAAAGACATTTCCACAGCAGTGGACAATAAAGTACCTACCTATCTGAAGAATCTGTGGGACGTTTATTAAGTAATAAATATTACTTTAAAAAGCATCTGAAAGTGGAATACAGAGAAGGAATATGTTTTTTTATTAATTCTAGGGGAATTGCTGATTATGACTGTTCTTTTGGACTGTCTTCTAGGGTTGTCTTATAAAGATAACTGAAAGAAATACAGATTCGTGAAGGATGCCCAAAAGTGCTCAAAACAAAGAAGGCAAGCCTTCACGTAAAACCACTTCAGATTATTTAGGATATCATTCTTTCAAAGGTCATTTATAATTCGATGCAAATGGCATTGAAGGGAACTGAATAACCAACGAACAAAAGGATTTACAAACGAGAACTTCGTGTTGTTTTGATTTTTGCCGTGGGCGGGCTGGTCGATAAATCGACTGGTTAGTAGCTGGCTTGCACGATATTTTCCAACTGTGGACGACAATGACCATTGCTTCACGTCCAGTGTCTGTGTACACGGTGCGCATTGTGCGTGAAAGTTAATTAACTACAGGGTGAAGCTAATAATTAGAAAAAGGTTACACCACAAAAACTAGTTTTACCTGTCCGGTAACCCAGACGAAAACCAAGTGAGGGACAAAGGGCTAAATCGCCTTTGTTCTTACGAGAGCACAGATGTGGAAATTAAGAACAAAATTTAAAAAAACAACAACATTGGAGCACTTTCCTCTGCTAATGTGAAGAGTGCTTGTGTTATCAACTCAAATCAGCTTTACAAAACGTAAAATGTAAGAAGGACGTTTCTGTAATCCTTTAATCTCTTTAGTTGTAGATTTTTCCTGTTACTCTTCGTTTGTGCTTTATTTACACAAACTGTGAGGAACATTTGCGGGCAAATCTACTGCCTGGCTTCTCGCTAAACAGCCACCTTCCACTACATACTGTATAAAGACAGCTACCGCCTGTTTGCAGATCAACCACAAGCAACATCCTCTGGAAAACTCTGATCAGAAACTGTACATCTATAAATACTGCAAATGACAAAGTAATTCAACGTTTTCAAAATCACCAGTTAAGCTTGTCGCCGCAAAATTGAGAGATATTCTTTCTCCCTTAAAGCTCTGTACTCTTCACTGTCAAGCAGTGTGTCCTCAGTTTCAGTAGTACCCATACGCACAAACAAGCGATAACGACCGCGCTGCAGGTACAGCCTGTTAGAGAGAATGGACATATTTACCTGTGCAAATCCAAACAGCCCTGTCGAACGAGTCCTGGTCAGTATGGCTCCTTTGCTTATTATTGAAAGACACGAAATATCATCCAGAGTTGTGCCGATAACAGACAGGCGAGACCATCACGCCCGCGTCGCTACCGCCTTGAATGTCATCCCCGGGGAGGCGACGCTATAACCCCTGTCCCCCGGCACAGGTACAGGTGAAGTCATCAGGGCAGAATGCCCGCCCACAGCGAGAGGTACCAGTGGCGCTCTCACCTGGGAGAACAGGCTGTCAGAAGAGACCATCCCGTGGGTGGCTCCTGTCTGTCTGAGCCCTTGCATTAACTGTTCAGGAAGAGCGCAGACAGCTCCGTGTTCCCACTTAAGCGAACGAGTTTGGGGTCTAGGGGTCAGACGAGCTCAGACTCATCTGCAGCGTTACCACCCTCCTCTGAAAAACTGCAAGGAATATAGATACATGCCTGTACAGCTGCCGTCAGGCGAGGGAAACTCCACTGCGAGTTTCCTTGCGGTGATTTAGAAATATCTCGGTACCGTATTTTTAAATATCGGGGGATAGAGACAAAAGGTTTGAAGCGAGCACAACGGAGGGACAAGCTGCAAGAGACTCGCCTTATTCCCCCAGTGCTCGTCCTCTCAAAACAAATCACAGCCTGTGCGCTTCAGACTACGAAAGCGCTTCCCTTCACGCTGATCTCGGTCGATGTGTTTCAGCCCCACAGACGCCTCTCCCCCGAGGCACTTGGGAATGCCGAGGGCTCAAAAGAGAGAGCGCGGCAGGACTATCGGCTCTTACCCGAGGGTGCCGGTCTGCGGGAGCGCAGGCTGCTGCTCCAGCCGCGATCAGGCTGGAGAGCGAGAGAGACCTGGATTTTACATCTTTTTTTACAACGTAAATGCAGTTCCATTCAATATATATAAAAAATAACTATTAGGTTTATTGCTCTGTGGTTTATACAGTACTATACACGTTATACTACTGTACTGGCTTATTAAGTAATTAAACAATGGGCTGACTTTTTTTTTTGACACTTTGATATGGGTAAGTCTGTTCTGCCATCATCAGATTTCTCCGGGAACTCCACAATCCTCAAGCAGCATTCCAGTTTGCAGGACACAATCCCCGCTGTGGCACAGACGCACCTGAAGCATTGCTCATGCTGAACGGACTTTCCCACAGACAGCGAGCGGGCTGGAGCTGGGCAGTGTCTTACCACCGAGCCTCCTTGGTCCCCGCTGTCCGTGCCGTGACCGTCTGCCCCGCCATGGCCGCCTGACCTTTGAACTGATGCCGCTGCCATAGCAACAGAAACATCTGCCCCCATCTGGGCGTTCACTCGCTCCCAGACGGAGCTAAACGATCCTAGGCACTCACCTGGTTTAAAGAGTAAGTCATCTTTCACCTGGGTGGAAAAAAAAATATTTCGTTGTTGTTGTTGTTGTTGTTGTTGTTGTTAATAATCATCATAATAATTTGTTGCATTTTTATGGCATTTTTCTTCCAAAAGGATCCCAAAGTTCTTTAGGAAGGCCAGAGAGGAATTAGCCAGGACATTGAAAATATTATCCTTACTCTTTGAAAAGGTGTCATGGGAACTTTAATGACCAGTGGAAAGAGCGCCACCTACTGGTCCACCCACCCCACATGCAGCCACAGTCTTGTTTTCATTGGAGGTGTCTTCTCCCAGTACTGACCAGATCTGACCCAATTAGGCAGGCAAAATTGCTGCCAGAGGTATGCTGCCATCGTTTAAAACTCACTTATAGACCAAGCAGCTCATGAAAGCCTTTAAACTGTAATTTAGTTCCCACTGGGGCTGGTTGCTTTGTTTTTTTTCCGTCTGTCAGCTGTGATATGTGTGACAGTGTACAAAGAGCCCTGAGGTTCTTGAATCGTATGCAGATACTGTAGTATTATTGCGTTTATTATAATTAGAGCATAGTACAACATCTGTCTTAACAGTCCCCCCCCCCCCAGAGGGCTCGCTTTGTAGGCATGTCTGGACCTCATCCAGCTGGACTTGATGGTTTCTGGGTGTCAAGCTGACATCAGTATCAGTGCCTCTGGGCGCCTCAGCGGAGGCTCTGAGGACCGGAAGCCAGGCTCAGGGGGACAGAAGGCAGGGCCTGTCTCCTGCCCCCAGGAGTGGGTGTTCCTTAAAGGCTGCAGTGTTGAGCCAAGGCAGGCCGGTCTGAGTGACCGTGGCGGTGTGGGGAGTGACATTGCACCTCGGCTGCCTCACTATCTCCTTCTGCCCGTCCAGCGCGTTGCACACACACACCCCCGCAGAAACAAAGACCGAAATCCGGGTCACACATCCCAGGTGACAATGTCAGGGCGTCCTGAAGGCTGGAGGCGGGGGGGAGGGTAAGAATCCGAGCTGCCCGGGGTGCATAAGAAACCGCCGGACAGTCCAGTGCATGGAGCCTCTGCCCTCTCCCGCCTCGTGCCAGATGGGGCGAACAAGGGGTCAGCGCAGCCTGCTGTAATGACACCAACATAGAAACAGGATCAGAGATCAGAGCCCCTGCCGGTGGCTGGATTTAGCTCCTGCTCCGCTCTCAGCACTGCCTGGGCTCCGCCATGGCCTCTGTCTCCGCGCTCTCCTCCGGCCCCCTGGCCACGCGCCTCCTGATCGCTGCCTTGGCAGGTAAGAGCACGGCGACTCCGGTGCGCGCGCCCGCTCCCGCAGGCTTCCCCAGGGGCTGTGCAGAAACCGGCGCCGGCAAACGGGAGCAAAGCCTTACAGCTGCCCGCGAGGCAGCACAGCGTTAGCAGCACCCTCCTGCTGTAGTCTGATGGTCTTCACATTGTGCATGATTCTTCCCAGGCGCTTATCGGGCTGTGCGGCTACTGGCGTTGTTCTTGTGCTTCGGCTCTCCTCTGTGTGCATGCAGTTACTCAGGAGCCTTATCAGAAGCAGACCATCTAAAGAAAGGAGGACGTGCACAGGAGCCTTGTGGCTTCTGTCCTGTCTGAAAGTGCTGTAGGGGCTTTCGGCTTGATAGATACAGCCAGGAGGCTCATTTCTGTTGCCTTTTCTGTGTTTTAAAGTCGGCCGACACTGCAGCATGGTTTACCAGGTGCTCTTTCCAGATGTGTATTAGATTTTGGCTGATACAGTACACGTTTAAGGTGTCAGGGTTTTTTTTTTGTCAATGCTTTTGCAAAACTAGAGTGGAGAGTAAAAGCGCAGCCTCTGAAAGCTTCGGAAAATGTTTTGAAATTCAAAACCCCAGGCAGTGTCAGAGAGAGTATGGATATCCCTAAGTAAGTGAACTTAACACATGAAACAATTTTGTTTATCAATCGTACTCCAACTAAATAGACACGGGATTCAGGGCCCATAGGAGGAGAAAAGTTTTCTTTCTTCCTACATTTTCTACAGTTAATAAGATCGCCCTGCTGCTATTCTAAAAGTGGAGTCATATAACATTGACTGAATTTACACAAGCTCTCGTGTGCAGGCGGTTTATTCTTTTTCATAACCACATCAATTAACTGGACATTATTAAACCTGGCCGAAAGACAGATAGGTGCAGTATTCTGTTTGCACTGCAGCTGTTGTTTTCTCTTCTTGGTTTGATTTACTGCTTTGACTGAGGGTCCCCTTGTGTGCCTGTTTTAATAACTACTGTGTTTACGAAGATCTTATTCATACGTGTCCCAGTCTAAACAGTGGTTTCTCTTTACAATCGGCATGTCTCACCAATATCATCAACTGTGGGTTTAAACCTCAGAGTATCTAATAACAAACTCAGTGCCCATAAGGTTAGTATAAAAGCCTGTAAATCCTAATTTAATGTAGCAGGTGTATGCAGAAAGTTTAGATTAATGTGTACTGCACGGCTGATGATAAAGCATGTGACTTGGTTTCTAATTTTAGAGGTCTACTTCTAGCAGCTCATTGATATTTATAGCCAGGGGAATAGCTTCAATACCTTGGCTTTACAAACACCCTGGAGTGGCCCTGTCAGCGGAGCAGGTCCTGCTGCCAGTGGCTCCTGGAACAATCGAGGCAGTGTTCAGTATCTGACAGCTGTACCGAGACAGGGAGAGATGACACTGAACCCCACTCCACACTCCTGAACAGGCTGTTCAGTGCATGGAAGTGCCATTTTCTCGGGTTGAGGTGATTCACACTGTCTACTTCTTTTTCAGTTCAAATGTTATTTTCCCTGGTCTTTTCCTCTGCTTAACTCCCTGAGCTGGTACCTGCCTTTTATAGAAGTGAACTGAATGTGCCTAGCCCTCACAAACACCGGGGCTGCTGTAACTGAGGAGGCTCTTGCAGGGCAGCGTGGTCACAGACAGACAATGGTTCTACAGTGGAACCGTCATTCGGTGTCCTGCTTCACCGACAGCAGAAGCTGTCGACTCCAGCTGTAGTACTTAATATTACTCCAAACACCAGGGAAGCAGAGACACAGAGAAAGCTTTTGCCATCACCTGTTGTGAATCTGACAGAAGTGCTAGTTTTGGCACTGTTTTGAGCTATTCCACACAAAATCCACTTGATGACAGTTTTGCACAGGAACGACAGCAATCCCACAGTGATGAAGACGAAGAGCACTCTCCAAAGTGCCATGATGTGACGCATGTTAACTCCAAGTGGAGTGGCTAGTACAGGTTCTGTCATGGTTTTTTCTTCAAACCTGAATAACAATAAAACAATGCCTGCAAATCAAAAACCGATAAGCATGGTACTGTACATGTGTGTTCTTTAAATAAAGGATCAACGGACGTTCATTCCTGTTTGTCCTTCATTTCCCAGCGGCTGCTTTAATCCTAGTCAGCCATGTTGCTGACGGAGCCACAGTTCCCAGCTGGACGGCTGTTGCGAACGCCGCAGATGACCCTAAAACCGAGGGTTTGGGGACGCCCCCCAGACCGGTGATCTTGGGAGCCCGGCTACCTGACAACAGCACGGAGCAGCCGACGCCCACAGAGACAGTGGGGCACTGGCTGGAGCAGAGCCCCCAGAAAGAGAAGGCGGTCGAGGGGGAGAATGTGGTCTTCTCCTGCCTGCTGAAGCCTCCCAGCCGGGGCCTGGAGGTGAAGTGGGTGAACCAGCAGGTGGAAGCAGATCTACAGGTGCTGGTGGAAAACCAGACGGTGGAGGGCGGGGGGTACTCCGGGCGGGCCTTCCTCAGTGGAGACCCGCAGGCGGGAGACGCCTCCATGACCCTCCTGAACGTGACCTCGAATGACTACGGCATCTATTTCTGCAACGTCACGCTGCCCAGCGGCGAGACTCTCAAGGGGCCTGGCACCAAGCTGAGCATCCGGAAAGGACTAGGTGAGTCCAGCTGATCTTGGACAGTCTGTGCAGGGGGACAGAGGCTCTAGGTGAGTCCAGCTGATCTTGGACAGTCTGTGCAGGGGGACAGAGGCTCTAGGTGAGTCCAGCTGATCTTGGACAGTCTGTGCAGAGGAACAGTGGCTCTAGGTCCGAACCCAATGCATAACCAACCTTCAGAGGACTATATTAGCTTTAAATGGATGAAAACTCAGACTGCCCATAACAGGAGCATGACAGCCGACAACCAAAACAAGCGACAGTCGCAGAGCAGGATTCCAGTGCAGAGCTGAAGCTCTCTGGAGCCGTGACAGAGAGTGCCGGAAATAGAAAAGAAAAGGAATGTCTTGGTGCAGAAAGAGGAAAGATAGGTTTCTTCAAAGGCTTTATTTTACATGACTACAGAAGGGTCCGGCAGAGGAATCGATTTGACCTGCCCTGTCAATAGCTGAAGATGACATGACCCATGCTGATGGATTGCTAGATCGCTTTCTGAATAAAAAACTGTTAATCTGCTTTAGCCTGATTGCAGGAAAGACAGTTCTCCCCCACAGAGTGGTGCTGCAGTGGGTTCTGAGGATGCAGTCAAGTTGCCAAGTAAGAAGAACAGGTCAGGCAAATGGGAGATGCTGAGGATATTCCCAGGAGGACACAATTTGAGAATCTCTCTGTGTCCTGCTTGCACCTGTGATGATATATTGTCAGGTATCTGATAATGTCAGTATAGCACACTTTAACACACCAGTATTCCTTCAGGAAGTCGAGACCCCAGCTCAAGGTATCATAATACTATGTGGCTGCTTTAGATTCCTGTCTGAAGCTGCTGACAGTGACAACAGTTTCGTTGCAAACTATAGAGCCAGTCTGGAGGGGTGCAGGCTACCCCGAGAGTGGCTCTAATCCTGGGGTGCTCTTCCCTGCTGCTGCCCGGCAGGTCTGTTCGGCATGGAGGAGTCCGTTGGCACAATTATCGGGGTGGTGGTGGCGGCCGTGGGGGTGATGGTGGGACTGGTGACCATCATAGTGCCGCAGTTCCGAGAGAAGCTCATGTGTCTGAAGAAATGAACAGATCGACTTCGGGTGAGTAACCGAGATCGCCAAGGTGGGCAGCAAGCACACTTCCTGTCGCCATCCCTGATGGGTGGGCGCCAGTGGCTACCCCCTGCCATGTGATTGAAGGACACAGGTTCGAATCTGGTCTGTTCCACAGAGAAACAGATCTCAAGGGTTCCGGTTTTCATTCTGAGAATACTGCTTGTGCAAATATCCCCAATGTGTAAGTCCCTATTTTTTAAATTTAAAGAAAATAAACATAACACTTATATAGTGCTTTTCTGGACACTCCACTCAAAGCGCTTTACAGGTAATGGGGATGCCCTCCACCACCACCACTGTGCAGCCCCACCTGGATGATGGGACGGCAGCCATAGCGCGCCAGAACACTCCCCACACACCAGCTCTCAGTGGGGAGGAGAGCAGAGTGATGAAGCCAGTTCAGAGAGGGGGATTATGAGGAGATTGGTAAAGGTGGATTGAAAAGGTCCCTTGATTCATGATAAATGCAAAGATTAAATTTCCTCTTATGGCTCCTTTAAACTCTTTCTGCTGTCTTGGCCGGTTTTGGGGACAGGTTCACTCTGTGAAAATAAGGAATAAAAGGATGTCCTTTCTCTCCAGCTCCCTGCACTGAGGGAGCACTTGGAGAGCTAGACCTGGGTGGGGGCAGCTGGGTATGTTTGATTCCTCCTCAGCCCACGTGTATATAAAGCACCCCAGGACGTTTACGTACGTGAGCTCTTAAGGAGCCATGGGCCAGCATGATGTCTCATCCACTTTAGGCTGTCTATGTCCCAAAAAAGTCCCTGGTGCCTGAGGGTTCAGGTCGGCTCCATTGTTTGGCTGTCAGACTGGTCCCTGACGTCACTGTGGCTCGTGGATATTATTAAGCCTGCCCTTTGGCTTTTTTCTCTGGCTGACAGGCCCCCGGAGCTGTGCCAGGAGCCGGCTGCTCCCCTGTCACGTCCCCAGAAATGTCCTTGGGATGATCTGGGTCAGGGAGAGGAGTGACAGCTGCAGGTGACACAGGGGCCGGTGGGGCAGCTGTCCTGCCTCCGCATGCAGCAGCAGGCGGGTAGTTTGCCCCCCTGTGTAGAGGGCAGCCGCTCGAGATCTCAGCCCTGCTCCGTGTTACCTGGGCTGGAGTGGACCCGTTATTGTTTAAACACCCTGGTTCTCTGTGCCCGGGGAGAGGGGTCAGGCTTCACACAATTATGCTGAACTCTTCTGTCCCGGGAAAGGTCCCCTAGATCCCTAACCACAGCTGAGCCGTCATTGTCGATGTCTGTCTGGATTTGTCCGGCCGTGTAATTCTGGAGGGGCTGCCGAGAAGGACAGTTTGTGCACCAGTGTCATTGCATTGTCGTTTGCATTGTTCTTATGGCAACCCAATAAACAAGAGTTAAACAGAAGGCACAAGGTATCTTATTGCACACTCATTTCCCCCGGACAATACGTTTTGTCCTTTAGAAAGTCGTTTTTATTCGTTAGTGTCCTGTAGTACTCAGGAGGGTGCTGGGAAGAGGGAAACTGTTTTACTTTTCTAAAACTGAATGTTAATACCAACAGAATTGAATATTTTGTTTCCATGCTCTGTGTTAGGGATACAGTATCCGCCAGTATCGTATTGTGGAGGAGGGAAGAGGGTGTTCTTAGTGGTTTTGTTCCTAAGCTCTTGCACTGCTTGTGTTTCCCAGGCTGAAGAGGCTGGCCGGAGGTCTGCGGCGCGTGGACAAACCCATTCCCAGTGTTCACGCCTTCAGCAAACTGATTCGTCTGACTCGAGACCCAGTACTTGGGGATCGGTGCACAAAAGGTGGACTTTTTAAAATAAAAACAGATACCATAAAAAGATGCTCAACAAGACCAGCAGGGTTAAAAAAGTTAAATATTTATTAGGATGTTCTTGAAATAAACTGTTGGGTTTTGATATAAAAGGCTCTGAGAAATTTTGATTCCTCTGACAGAAACTGAGTTTTTATCGAAGCCCTAACAACCCCCATCAGTACATCCTGAAAAATCGCATTTCATGTCTAGCTTTTATATAACTTTAATACTGGGTGTTGTTTTCAAAAGTCATCTGTGAACTGTTCATTCTTCACTTAGCTGAGCAGGAATGTGGCAAGACGCTATTGTTGCTTTAGGTATCCGGTTAAATCTTGTTCCGCCAGGCAGCACTGCTGATAGCTATCTCACTCCTCCTACAGGTATGGGCCCAGATTAGTAGCTGTCAGTGACCAAAAATGTAAGTCGTGACATCCACCTCTCTCGTATCTCGAATACAGCGGATGGCTGTATCCTAGGGTAGTTTGTCCCGTTACCCATCTACGAGATGCAAGAAGGAAAGAAATGTTAATTCAGCTGACAAGGGGCGCAAACCGTAATTCCACTGTAATTATTCTACGACAAGAAGGGACTGCTTTTTGTTTTGCATATTCATTCTTTCCTCTCCGTGCACCTTTTTAACTTTTAGTGGGCCATCCAATTCCAGAACCAGCACTGTTCCCATTAGGAAATGATATGTTGCTCCAACCTGCAGCTCTTCCGTGATGCTGGTTGGCAGTGTGAAGCCAGAAACTAATCTGGCAAGCAGACGTGGGCTGGGAGAAGACAGACCCATAGGGTTTACTCCCAGAAGTGAATGTTACTGGCTCCACACTTTGGCTAGAGCACTGACTGCTCTGAACACGATGCACTACATTACAATGAGCGGCCGTTTCTTTAACACCCTGTATATACAGTATCTCCCGCCCCATCTGCCTTGCATGATTACTGGGTGATGTGACTACTGGGGAAGAAGAAGGAGGAGAAAATGACTTCCCTCCACTCCAGCATGGAGTGCAGAACAGAGCTGCTAGACAGCGCCAGACCCCAGCTGAAAGGGTCTAAAAACTAAATGCCCTTGATGAAACTATGAACGCTGTTGTCCTCTCCCTCTCTCCACTGGAGGGCGCCGTTGAGGCATGCTTGCACGTGAGCTGGGGTGACAGGCAGATACACAACCGCACTGAGCTGAATGCGGAGGGGCTCCAGCAAGCTGGGCCTCGACCCCTGTTCAAACCCATGGGCTCAGGACCCATTAGCTGGTAGCTGTGTCTCAACCAAGGGGGAGATTTAAGAGCGCAGCAGGTCAGGAAACTGGAAGGGCAGCTTAACACGAAGGGTTGTGATGGTCTGGAACACACCTGACGTAGTTTTCTTAGGATAAGATCTTTGGATTAACTATCAGGCACCCAACTGGCTAGGTGGGTCAAATGGCCTCCTTTTGTATGCAAACCTCTTGCCGGATTTCTCTTGCATATTGTCAGCTCTTCTTCTTAAAAGGCTTCACTCCTACATGGCAGCCCCTTTATCCACACCCCGCCTCAGGTTGTAAACGTTTTGTAATTGTTACTCAAACAGATGGAGGGGTAATTGATTTGTTTATGCTACAGTATTTCTTCTCCTTTGCAAATGTACTCAGGAAAACGTATAAAATTTGCTTCGAGACACGGAAAACTTCAAAGACGCAAATGTAGCAAAGGGTGACCCAGGTTAAGACAAAACGAGAAACTCGTCTATTCTCCCCCATTGAAACATTTTTAGAATTAAAGGCAAATTTTATTTCAAGGTAGCAAATCACAGGAAAGCTTTGCATTAGTTTAAAATACTTGAACCATGATCCAATTTGTTAAAAACTTTAGCAATGTGATTTCAGTCATGTATGAGGTGTTAAGCAGAAGGTCCAGCTGCTTGGAAATAGTGTTTTTTCCAAAACACCACAAAAGAGGATAATCAAAATTTCCTCTCTTGGATGTGGGACTGTTGGTCTAATTCCCCCAGTTTTCCTATACTTTTCTTTGCCCGGTCTGTCAGGGGTCACACCAGGCACTCACTCCTCACAATAGCTCCAGGACAGACTTGTCTTCTGTAGAAACTGCTCTCTATAACATGGACACATGACAACACAACGCCAAGAATAACAGGCAAACCAATTAGATCTGATCACTTTATTCTTTGGGACTCAAACAACTTAACACATGAACCACTGAACAGGACATGAAAAATGTGCACCTCGGCGCACAACCACACACACAGCAAACACGATTGACTAAACCGTGAAAAAACAAACAGAAAAACACCTGAAAATACAGAACCACAAACAGGCCTCTGTAGCCTGCCTGCAATAAATATACAACTGTTCCATCCCTTGTTTCAAACTTGAAACATCTGCAGTTTTTAAGTTATGACTATTAAGTTGTTTTTCTTTATAGAAGGAACATCAACAATAAGTACATCCATTGTTTTTTTTATTTATTTAAATCTACAACTAGATCTATGAGATGATAGCAACGCCAAGTAAAAAAAAGAAATGGAAATGTTTTGAAATCAGAGCTGGAGAGTAAATGGGCTTCAGAACCGCAATGTTGAACTGGAACAGGGACAAGAGGGAGGGAGGGAGGGAGAGAGAGCACGCTGTGTGGACACAGACTGCGGTCAAAGAGCAGGACAGCGGACAGCCGCAGAGAGGGGCGGTGGACATGAGGCACTGCAGTGTCTCGGTCCCTGTCTGGGCCTGTGCTGGGGGTAATGGACGCTTCTGACAACGGCCACTGCAGCAGACCACTCAAGGTCAACCCAGTTGGCCAAGTACACCCTTTATACCCCTTATTTAGTTCCTGTTCCTAACTGGCCATTTCGCCTCGTCTGTGCTTCTGGCCATACTGGAGAAGATGTTCAATAAGTTTCACAGTTTCAGGTTGTAAAACTATTTTGTCTGAGCCCTCAGGTCCCCCTGTGCATTCGAGCGCTGCAGGTATCGAAGTGTTCCTCCCGGCGGCCTGAAACAGTGCTTCCTCCCTCCCGCATGGACGTGCGTGGAGACTGCACGGGACGGGCCTGGGGCGAGAGGCACACCCAGCTGGGCCGCCCGTCCCTCGCCCTCCGCCTGCATGACCGCTCGCACGGAGCTGGGGCCTGCCTCCCTGACACACCCCTCGGCGGGACAGCAGGCCTCAGACACCGACGATCCTTTCACACGACATAAAGGCAACTCAACACATTTTAAATCTCAACAGAATTTAAAAATTTCAAGAAGGTTAGGAGAAGGTTATAGAGTTTAGGAATGTACAGCTGTGGGGGGGGGGGGGTTGGAGACACCAGGGTGTTGTTTTGCTGGAATACTGCACTGCACAGGGAGCTCCGACGCCCGCGGCGCTGTCCTGCAGGGGGCGCTAGTCCTCCAGGCTGCGGAAGCCATTCTGCATGTCCTCCAGCAGCTGGGCGTAGTCCGCCTTGATCTTGGCCTCCCCGTCCTTCACTGGGTCCTGGAACACAGCCGGAGGCATGGTTGACACCGGACCAAACACTCTGGCCTCGGCCCGCTGAAACTCTTACTTTACTGTCCCAGGTGGGAACTTCGCTTTGCAGGCAGGATAAAGACACGGAGGCACAGCGCTTTTAACACAACACGGGCCCCCTAAACAAAATTAGGGACAAACTGTCAATTGTCCAAATTGAGCAACTTAACAGCTGTGGGACTAAAAGATGGCTTGGTTCTACTGCACTTGAATCTGGGCAGTTGAAATCAAAGCCCAGACGGGAGGGGCTCAGGTTCACCATGCAAGGGGTGGTCACGACGCCAGCCCTCGCGCAAGTGAGTCGCGGATTTTTAGTGCAACTTGACCCGCGACACGTTAGGATAAGTTAAACGGCACGGGAGAGGTGCCGGGCCGCCTGCTACCGAGGTACCTTGAACTTCATGGAGCTGAGCTTGTAGAGCGTCTCGCCCATGTGCTCGCGGATCATGGCCCAGGTGACCTTGTTGTCGCTCTGCGCCGTGGACTCCACCGCGTGCCGCGCCATGTCGTAGAAAGCAATCATGTTGGAAAGGATGCCCACCGTCTTGTAGAACGGGCAGAACCTGAGGAGAGGGCGACAGGGCGCGAGTTAAGAGCCTGGGAGCGCAGTGGACGCTGCCCGCTCACGACGGCACAGGGACGTGTCCGCAGACCTGAGCTTGACCAAGAAGGAGCAAGCATGGCACCACAAGCCAAGACTATACCAATCCTCAAACATCCCTAACCCATTCCAACAGCTGCAGGGCTTTCCAATAATAATAATAATAATAATAATAATAAAATCATAAAGCACCCTTAGGAACCCAGGGATGCTGTACGTAATGATAAAAAATAAATAAAATAGAACAAGAAACTACAAGACAAACTGTAAGACAAGCAGACATGGCTCCTAGTAAAAAGGTGCATTTTAAGTTTCGATTTAAAAGCCGTCAGGGAATCTGCCTCTTGAAGAGACCTAGAAAGGGTATTCCATAATAATGGAGCAGTGACAGGAACAGCGGGGTCACCAAACTGTCCCTCTTTCAGTCCCCGGTTACGAGCAGAGGACCAGCCTCAGCTGAACAGAGCCTCTGGGAAGAAGTATATACTGCACATGCAGGAGCTCAGAAATGTATAATGGGACCAGTCAATAATTCAGCACCCCAAAAATGAATGGGTACAAATGTTCCCTTTGTGACTTTTTATGCCCTCGTACAAATGGGCCAAAAACCCAGACTAAACTTCTGCCAAAGCGGAAGGCGATTCTTTACCTGTCATACGGTGTGTAGCCGTTCTGCTGCAGGAAGTCATCTTTAATCAGCTTGGCCACTTCCAGCGTGATCTTGTCAGACTCTGCCAGAGAGGCCTACAGAAACACAACCAGGTGAGAAAAGCCGACAAAAACGCTCAGCGCAGATCTGTGCGAAAGGCGAACAGCAATGCCAAGGTTTCTGGGGCTGATCTCTGGCTGTAGTCGGCCCCGGCAGGAATGGCCTCAGAACAGCTGCAGGTGGCTCCCCTTCCCCTGGGAGAAGGGGCAGAGTCTGAATGAGGAGCTGCCCTGAGACTGAACCCCAACTAAGCCTGCGTCTGTATCACAGCTGTGCAACAGGGCTCAGTGGCCCCACTGCTCCATGGGCGAGTGGTCCAGACTGGAGTCAAGTGCTGTGCAATGGGAGTCTTACTGCTATGACAGGGCACCCCTATTGCTCGGGGTCTTGGAAGCCCCTCTCCCTGCTGACCAGTGACCCAAGCGGTGCTGTCCAGCAGCTCGGTCATGGAGGCCCCTCTCCCTGCTGACCAGTGACCCAAGCGGTGCTGTCCAGCGGCTCGGCTCCCCCACAGCTCACCTTGCCCACCAGCTGCACGATCTCAGCCAGGTCCTCCTCCTCCTGCAGGATCTCCTTGGCCTTGGTGCGCAGGGGCACGAACTCGGGGAAGTGCTTGTCGTAGTACTCGTCCAGCGCCCGTGTGTACTTGCTGTAGCTGATCAGCCAGTTGACCGAGGGGAAGTGCTTCCTCTGAGCCAGCTTCTTGTCCAGACCCCAGAACACCTTTCAATTAACAAGTCAAGAGCAAGACAGAGAGAAAAACAGGGAGACAGAGAGAACAATAAAGGATAAATGAACACAAAAGAACAATAAAAGAACACAGATAAAGGATACTGTGAACCAGTGACCATAGGTACTGCACATCTAAATGTGCAACCTCTATGAAAAATGAGCATGTGAGAGCTGTGCATGGTTACCTGGACTATACCAAGAGTGGCTGAAGTCACGGGGTCTGAGAAATCACCACCAGGGGGCGACACACTGAAAGAGAAGACAAACTTTAGCAAGAGCACAGGGCTGAAAATCACACACTGATTTTACACACACTGGATGAATGGAAATTATTCCGCGTCTTCTCAGTGACGCTGAGATCATTCTAATCCAGCATCTCCAATAAGAATTTTTCCCATGGAGCGTCAGCGTGAAACCACTACCTTCAAGCCCAAGAGGAGACGACCAATCAAATCAAACACGAGCGCACATGAACGGCCCCCTTTGCTGTGAAAGAACGGTCTTAACCCACTGGACACTCCAGCTCTCCTCGTGTTCCCTGGTCTGTGCCAGCTTCTCTACTGGGGGGGGGGGGGTGAGGGGGCGCTCTAAAATCGTCACTGCTGTATGAGAGTGAGGAGATGTAGTTTCGGGGGTACACTTACGCTCCCACGATGCTCACGCTGCCTTCTCTCTCCGGGTTACCCAGGCATTTGACACGGCCAGCCCGCTCGTAGAAGGAGGCCAGGCGGGCGCCCAGGTAGGCAGGATATCCGCTGTCTGTAAAACAGCGAGCACACGTTTCACAGAACACCTCCGTTTCCGGTTCCGATCAAACCGACTCCCAGAACCAGAACCAGAACCAGAACCAGAACCAGCCACGGCTTTGCAGAGCAGCATGCCCAACAGCATGAAGCGGGCGCTTCTGTGGGCTTAGGACTGCTCAACTAGACAGAGAGCTTCCTCCTGTCAGCTGGTTATTAGAAACCTGTGGCCCAGACTCTGACCCATCATTAATGCTGAATCATGGCAGCGGACAGTTTTGAAACCCAACTGCTTTTTATTTATCTACAACACAGACTCATATCTCAACATAGACTGTCACGATAAAGACCGGTCTGAAGAGGTCTTCCCACAGAAAGAGAGCACAGGAAGATAATGAGATGAGATGATACGGCCCCTCTGTGCTGTCCCGCAGCCGGTAGAGCTAAAGGGAGGGATCCCCACACACATGGCGAGCGGGCAGCGGACTCACCAGCAGGCATCTCCGCCAGACGGCCCGAGATCTCCCTGAGCGCCTCGGCCCACCGCGAGGTGGAGTCTGCCATCATGCTCACGTTGTAGCCCATGTCTCTGAAGTACTCGGACAGCGTGATCCCTGCGGGGGGAACCGAGAGAGACGGACTCACCCTCCTGTCTCCCCAGGAAGCAGCCCGACTGTACGGCTCTCTGCCAGGCCGCTTCAAGGATTTCGCCCAGCACCTCCCACACTGGAGGCCCGAGACTGAGCTGCACTAAACTGATGAATGAACAAGTGCCACTGTGTGTGTTTTTTTGCCAAATGCATATTGCAGCCATAGCTTGTGACCATATGCACTGCTCTGTTTTTCAGGCAAAAGACATTAACTAGAAACAAAGACCTACTGGTGCTAGAAGACTCTTCCATTCTTAAAAACCATGCCTCATGAGGGTGTTGCTGTCACCTACTGGCACGGTGGTATAACTACACATGTGTCTAAACCACTAGAAACGCCCGATTTACCTCTAAACAGGCTGTTATTCTTAATGTGCTCAGCAGGTGCCTTATTCAGGAAAGCAACCAATAAATAAATCAACAGAAATTCTAGCAGCTACATAGGTGCCTTTAAAAGACAGATGAACTATGGCATGTTGGGTTTGTTTATGATCAAAGGAAACATTATTTCCATGAAAAGAAATCTCTCTGGAAAGCAATTCTGGTTAATAGTATTAATAGTATTAGAATAAGGCAGTGACTGGCAGCGGTAAGTCAGTGGCATTGGCTGGGTATTGCTGGATATTGTGCACCTATACACACTGCTACTGTGTAGCAGAAGTTCAAGTAGGGAACTGCGTCAGCGTGTGGAGGCTGCAAAGGGACAGGTAAAGGTTAATTTCATGCTGAAATGAAAAGAAAAGAGATGCAACATTTCAGCTGTGGAGCTTTTACACGCCTGAAGAAGGCTCCACAAATGAAAAGTCATGTCTCTTTTCCTTTCAGCATGGAATAAACATTTACCCCTTACTGTGTAGCAGTGTAGTTTAAGATTGGTTATAATTGGATGTGGAGATTGTCACTGCTTGCAACTGGCTAGTGGGTACCACTGGAGATAGAATATGGGTTGTACTAGTGGAGATGGAAGCCGGGTTATGATTGGATGCCGTGTGCTTGTGCAGATGGAAGCAGGGTTATGACTGGATGCCGTGTGCTTGTGCAGATGGAAGCTGGGTTATGATTGGATGCCGTGTACTTGTGCAGATGGAAGCCGGGCTGTGATTGGATGCCGTGTACTAGTGGAGATGGAATCTGGGTTATGATTGGATGCCGTGTACTTGTGCAGATGGAAGCCGGGCTGTGATTGGATGCCGTGTACTTGTGCAGATGGAAGCCGGGCTGTGATTGGATGCCGTGTACTAGTGGAGATGGAATCTGGGTTATGATTGGATGCCGTGTACATGTGCAGATGGAAGCCGGGCTGTGATTGGACGCCGTGTACTTGTGCAGATGGAAGCTGGGCTGTGATTGGATGCCGTGTACCTGTGTAGATGGAGGCTTCTCGGGCGGCCACAGGCATGTTGGAGGTGTTAGCAACCAGCGCTGTCCTCTTCATGATGCTTTCCACCTTCCCATCCACCTCCATTGTCAGCTAAAAGCACCACAGGAAAAGAAAGCGTGCATTAGATTTAGTCATATTAGTCATCAAACAACTTAGCCAGTTAACTTTAAACTAAAGGCTCGAATGAACAATTGGAGAACCCAGAACCAGTTCTTCATTGCACTTTATTTATCCTAACACCATATTATTTTATTACTCTATTCCTAGTCATTCAATGAACCAAATACCATGCTGTAGCATTCACAGATACTTCTACATGTTTTCTCAAAATCCTCTTGAATGCAAGCAATGGAAAGAACTTAAAGTACTATTTTCCGAGCAGGGCTGCAGCGTAAAGGGACTGTATTCCCTGAAGACGGCGACACGGAAGCCCAGGGCTCGGGCTGAAGGACAGCTTCCGGGGGGCCTGACCTCGGGGAAGTCGCGCAGCACTTCCGACATCTCGTTCCCACGCTCCCCGCAGCCCACGTAGATGATGACGTCGCTGTTGGAGAACTTGGACAGCGACTGCGAGATGACAGTCTTGCCGCAGCCAAAGGCTCCTGGGATGGCGGTGGTGCCGCCCTGCACACACCTGCACCCAGAGAGAGAGAGAGAGAGAGCAATAACCTTTCACCTCTGACCTTTCACCTCCAAGGCGTGCTGCTGACAATGCACAGGCCGTGCAAGCCGGATATATAAAAAAGTGCAACTCACAAATAGCCCCAGGTGGCCACCTGTGCTCCTAACTCAACTGTATTCTCCAGTCTGTAAGAAATGCCGGCTTGTTTCTGCTTTTCAACACAATGCCCCAGTATGAGGATAAGGGGTCACAGTGCTGCAGGAACTGCATCACCCCTGGTAACATCCAGAAGTATGGGGGTGTTAACCCCAGTGTCTGGACGTGCACAATCTGACCACCTTAAATTCCTCCTCTTACTGGACTGGTGAAGCGATTTCTCACGTCTCCACACGACCTGCTGTGGAGTGGGGCTGCTGGTGCAGAATGGCTGCCAAGTGTCTCCCAGGTGGCACCGCTGTGATCTGGGCTGGCTGGGAACTCACGGGAAGAGTGCGTCCAGGACCCTCTGGCCAGTCAGCAGGGGATGGTTGGCGGGCAGCTTCTCAGTGACCGGGCGCACCTGTCGCACTGGCCACACCTGGACCATGGTGAACTTCTCCTTCACGCCCTCGAACTCCAGCTCCAGCACCACGTCCTGCGCAGGGGGGCAGCGGAGAGGCAGGCGGGGAGAAACAAAGTGGTCAGTGCCTGCAGGGAAGGGCTGACTGGACACCCAGGGGTGCCGGGCGCATTTCGAGCCCCGCGTTCTGCACGAGCAGCCTACCTGCTGGACATGTTTGCTTAGGACTTACGCGGTGAGTTTACTCCTGCACTGGCGCTGCTGCCCCACGGCAACAGCAAGGGAAATGGCCTTTGCTGACAGAGGCCCTAAGCGACAGGCGGCCCGATGGCGTAACCGAGCCCGAGAGAGCCTGGGGAGCGTCATCACTCACCGAGATGTCGTAGTGCCCCGGGGGTGCAACGTAGGTGACGGTGCCCCTGTTCCGCGGCGGCAGCATGAGCTTGTGCTTGATGAGGGAGTTCTCGTACACCAGGCCGTAGATATCGCCACCGGTGATGTGGCTGCCCACCTGCGCGGCGGGGGAGAGGGAGGAGCAGTGAGAGGCAGGAAGCGGAGAGTGGTGCTCACCGTCACCGAGGTGGGAAAACGGAAAGGAGGCCGGGGGGGGCGGGGGATAAACGTCCAGAGACGGCCTCACCTTCAGGTTCTTGAAGGGGGTGAACTCCCACTTGATGTCGTGGCTCAGCGAGCTGATGTTGACGCCACGGGGGATGTAGATGCTCTTGGTGAGATCGTTGATGTCCTTCAGGGGACGCTGTATGCCATCAAAGATGGAGCCCATGATGCCGGGGCCCAGCTCCACCGAGAGGGGCTTCCCCGTGCGCAGGACGGGGTCCCCCACCGAGACGCCGGCTGGCGGGGTGGGGTTAAGGAAAGCGAAGGCCAGCGCTCTCATGGGCCACATTCACACCACCCACCTCCTCACAAGACCAAGCTGACGCCTCAAAGGCCTTAAGCCACAGCAGTCCTGGGGGGCCGCAGTGCCGGCTGCTTTTTGTTCTCCCTCTGCTGTTCATGACCTCACTGAGCTGAACATTTGCTTGGATCTGGACCTGTTTAACTCTTTCCAAAAGTCTCCTGGCCGTCAAATTAAAGAGACTTAGGGCACCTGCTGGGTTCTGGCCATCATGGAAATGTGCATCTGTGCTTCCCAACCATGGCCCTGGTGACCCCCACACTTGCTGGTTCTCATTGCAGCCCACCTTAAATAAGCTCATCGAAGCTTCAATTGATCTAAGAAGCCGCTTCAATTGTAGCAACATCTGCATTTCATTTCTAGTCAGAAGTTGGGCATTTTATTTCCACTCACACAACAGAGCGGTTCAAGACTCCAGCATGTCTAAGAGCTGGGAACAAACAGTTCAGATTAATATGTTGCTATTATTAGGTCAATGAAGGGTCTGACTCTGGACCCCAGCAGGTGTGTGTGTGTGTGTGACCTGCGTCCCTGGTGCTCAGACCGGTGCTGGAGAGCAGCGGCGATGAGGTCAGCGAGCCGCTGCGCTGGGCCTGCCAGGCCTCTCGTCAGGATACAGGTTTCTTCGTAGACCTGGATGGTGGCCATGTCTCCCTCCAGCCGGATGATCTCGCCCACCAGCTCACAGTGCCCCACGCGCACCAGCTCGTACATGGCTGCGCCCGCCATACTGGTGGCCGTCACCACTGCCGGCACAAACAGGGGGAGCAGGTGCCACCGCCAGTTAACGCCAATTAACTAGAAGGTGCTAACGAGCACCTGAAGTGAAAAGGCAGGGCTGGTATCCCCTCCCCCCAGCTAAAAAGAACTTCATGTTGGTAAAATATTTAAAGGGAACAGGCCAGTAGATGAGTTTAATGCCAGGCAAAACTAGCAGGACCGAGATGCTCACAGTCTTTGGCTACAGACTGTCAAGAAGGAGATCTGCCTCACTTCACTGTGGAGAAAACCAGATTCCTAAACTCGACCAGGGAACGTAAAAATAACTGCATGGGAAGCAATCTCAGTCATTTTATTTTATCATCTTAGCTCAAGTTATAAATGTATAGGATTAAACATCATACCCATGTTATAATGTTCAGTACTAAAGATTATAATCAGATTAACGGTTTATTAATTTTAGTAAAACAAGATTAAAACAATAAACGGCAGAGTTGTTACGGAATTTATTAAGCTCTGTTAACTGATGTCAAGGACCAAAAAAAATAAAGTCAGATGTACCGATAACTTTGCACCAGAAAGTACTGGCCCAAATCAAGCACTGATCCTAATGACCACTCTATTGAGTGTCTGAGAACACATAAAAGCACTGAATCATCACTGAAATGGAAGTGCAGAATGCCTTAATCTGTCTGCAGTTATACTGACATTTACAGCAACATGGCTGCAGATTAAAATTAATTTTGAAATTATTCTCAGAATTAGTTACAGTACAATTGACTACAACACAACCATTCTTTGTTTTCTAGCTTGCTTATTTCTTCAGCTAGGCAGTCACCAAAGAATTAATCTTTAACAGGACAAAATCGGGAGCAAAAAATATAAACCTGACAAAGGGGAGGAAAAAATAATTTTACTGTTAAATGTCAGCCTCCAAGAATGATCCAGCCAGTGGGTACTGTACCTGCCCAACCTGCTTGCCTACAGTGAGGCAGAACCTACAGTGACTCTAATTATTACCAATCTTTTTGCATAAACGAGAACAAACTGTCCTGTTGGCTACGTCTAATGCACTATTAGAAGCTGGAGTTCTAAAACTGTGATCAAGGCTACTTTATACTGCGGTAGGTCCAGATTACATCAGAACTTTGACCTGCTACAAAGATCACAAATAAAAAGCTGGGTTTTTCTCTGCATGGAAGTAAGGAGGCCCAAGCAAACAAGCCTCCCATCGCAGTAAACGGACAGAATACAGGCTCATTTCAACATATTAACTTCAGTATTTTTAATTGGATCACTGTATTATTGTAATCATTAATCACAGAGGTTTTTGCATATAAAGCAACGTTATTTCATCCAATTAATATGATTTTCGTGAATGTGAGCCGTTTAGTTTTGCCGATTTGTGTCTGGGCGCGGGCAGGAGCAGGCCGATCCTGCGATCAGTTACGCTGCCGCACCCGAGACAAGCCGGAAAGAAAAGTGACTGACCAGGTCCCGACACCCCATGCACGTATCCAAACTCGCTCTCCCGCTCTTCATCGCGGATCTTGGGCAGCTTCGAGAAATCCATCCTGGTAATTTAAATCTGGAACATAAAAGGAATAAACGGAATTAAAAAAAAAATAATCAGTGGTGGCACAGCTCAGCAGAGTCTCACTTCACTGCAGCGTAACATGGAGAGCTAAATCTACCCTTTTCTCTAACGTAGCCTATTTGATTCCAAAACTAACAGGTCACAATGTTTTTATACACAACATCCTTCTGCATCCGTGTTTGTATTTTTGCAGCACTCCTGCTTCAGTCTGGTTTCAGGCACTGCTGTCCCCTCTGAACTGCCTGCGACTGGCTGAAGCCCACAGAACCCAGAACACAGGGCAGCTAGTTTAACAGTTAGTTTACGGAGCGGTGGCTCTGTGGCTCAGGATCTGCGCCTGTGGCTGGAAGGTTGCCGGTTCGTATCCCGCGGCCGGCAGAGGAATCCAACTCCGTTGGGCCCCTGAGCGAGGCCCTTAACCCCAGCTGCTCCAGGGGCGCCGTATAAATGGCTGAACCTGCGCTCTGACCCCAAACTTCTCTCCCTGTCTGTGTGTCTCATGGAGAGTAAGCCGGGGTATGCAAAAAAACAAATTCCTAATAAAAAAAAAGAGCAACAAAGCTCGATGCAATAAGGCTATTCTAACCATCTAACTCATGTGGCTGCTTAGAGCTAGTAAATAAGAGAATCTCATCCAGATGGTCCTTGAAGGAAAGGGCATTGACTTCAACATGACTGGGCAGCTTGTTCCAAATCCCTACCTCCCTTTGCATTTTAGATGCTTAAAAATGTCCCCTATTGTCAGTTTTAAATTCCTCATAGTTTCCATGTGTGTCCTGTTTCGTGATTCATTGTTGACTCAGTAGTCTATGGGTTATCTCTGTCTATACCATTGAGAAATAAAAGAATGGGGTTCTTTTCGAGACTAATACAATTTTAATTCTTAATTTTCAATTCTTCCTACAATTTTAACTTTAAATCATAAAATTCTCATTGGCTTTACTGCTTCTAGACGAGAGCCTACAAGACATAAATGAGGTGTCAACATAAGCGTCAAGGTTCTTCCTTGAGTAGGTAGGAGGTTTTTCCAAGAATGGATTCTTGAGGCTCACCGTTTCCAGTCTTCTGTCCGGAATTTTGTTTTTGCTACACGCATGGAACGTTTTTATACATGCACGTACAGAAGTGTCATCAAGATGAGTCATATTCAAGATCTTCGTTCCTTCTCATCATTCTTCAATTACATTCAGGAAGATTTAGACATAGTCTACGGCTTCTGTAGCCTTTGCTGATAAACTTAACCAAATCTGGAAGAGCACCTCAATTTCATATAGCATCCACTATCAAGATCTGAAGAAATGGGAAGCTTCTGTAATGTGTGGATGACGAAGCCCATTCTGGACCAGCCCATGTGAAACAGTGACCTTACATGCTTCCACCCATGACACTGTGGGATACAGCTCAGGCCAGCGCCCCAGCCTTCCACCACCCCCCTTCCTGCCCTCCCCTCCCCCATTCGCACGGCCTTGAGGAAGGTAGCAGGGCCATGTAAAGTCAGGATAGGATGGCAGGGTGCACTGTGTACGGACAGCTCACCGCTCTCATCCAGGCCCAGCACAGGGGAACCCCCAAACTGGAACACGCAGGGGAAGCCACAGTAACAAATCACCACACATATTAATGGACTTGTTTGACAAAGATCAAAGCCTAGAATGACTTAACCTGCGTATTCACAAGATCTTTCAGTCCTATATGTTGTTATAGGAGCAGATGCACGTCCTGCGATAAGCAAAGTTCCACAGTTTTTCCCTGCAGTAACTGTTAATTTTTTTTATTGTTAAGAAATGGAGCCTGAAAAATTTTACATCACCTCACAGATTGCCATTCATCCTTTAAGAAAAAAAAACAACAGTTTGATTCACCAGCTTCATCCCTGCTGCTCTTGATTAAACTGCAAGAACAGGAGAAGAGGGAGGTAACCACTCACCCGGAAGAGTCCGACTGCAACAGTACACTAAGCATACACACACAGCTTAAAAAATGAGGCTGGAGCTGGATTTCAGCAACTGGTTTTGTAAACTGAATGCTGTTGTTTCCTATACAACACATGACAGACCTGGGGAGGTGAGAGATTCAGCTTTCGCTATCAGATTACACAGTTTCTGCTTGCATATAAAGAAAACCAGAGAACAGATCTTGCGATGTGTCAAAAGCTTTTCAATCTGGTTAATGTAGTCTTGCAAATGTCTCCCAGAAACAGAGTAATAAAAAACAAAATATTGTATAGGTAGATCAGATCCAGTAATCAATACAACCTTTCTATCTCAATGAAGACTTCTTAGGCAATACACACCATCCATTTTTAAGATGTTGGCGAAATAGACTGCATTTACTACAAAAGCACTGGACTGTAAAAACCCACTGTCAGAACCGAGTGAATAAAAACCAGTATTGCCAACGGGTGACTCACTGCCTCATTCCATTTAAATAGCTGCTTTTGATTTAAAGAAGTCTTATTATTCAGGCATCAGAAAATACCATTTAGCGACAATAACACTTGGCTAGCATTACATAAAATGATCCAACATCTAATCAAGAGACAGACAAACCAGGCTGCGGCCTCCCACGACTCTTTTCTGGTATTCTAGTGCTTCGCAGTATGTTATGCACATCCATCCACCTGGTAATCGCTAAATAAACAAAACCAGATGACTGACGGGAGACGTACACAAACAGATAGATCTGAACCGAGCCCAGGAGCGGGGAGCCCCTCAGAGCAGGCACCTGCGTGCTCCAATCCAGGCCTTCCGCACAGACGCAGCGCCAGCGCATCACTCCAGCGCCACGCAGCGATTCTCCCGGCAAGGTGACCAGCGGCTCACGCCTCCGATGGCTCTCATTTGTTTTAAGTTCCATTTTTTTCCCCAATGATTCTGCATTTATAGCACGGAGCCTGACCCTGTTCACAGGAACGTGACAAAAATGCTGGGCCTCTCAGAGCAAAAGCACAATGTAAAAAAAAAAAAAAAGACCACTGCGGCGCACCACCACACGATCTGTGTTAAGAATACTCTGCCAACTACACCGCGCTTGGCTGGGGCCCTGTGCCTGGATCTTACCTGGAGCCGTATAATGAAGCCCGGCTGAATTCCCAGCCTTTCCCTGGGAAACGCAGAGCTGCTGCTCCGAGGAAGACGCGACTGTAGCCGCAGCAACAGCAGGGGATCACACAGCGCGTGCACACACACACACACACATACACACTGTCAGCTGACCCGCTGACTAATCTGAGCTCTCGCATCCCACTCAAGATCAGACTCTCCCCCTCCAACCCCCCCCACACACAATCTGGAGCTCTTCCCCTCTGCACTGACGCTGCGCCACGCCAGCGCCACTGTTCCTCCCTCGGTGTCCCCAACAGCCACGGGCCCCGTTCGTCACAGCCAGGCATCGCCCCCGGCCCCGTCACGAGGGACAGCATCACCAAAGGACACTACCAGGCCCCCTGAAGCCCCAGTCTCGCAGGCTTAGCGGGGACGCAGGGACCTCCACAGTTTTGGTGTTTATGTTCAAGCCACATGTAACCTCTCTGTAATCATCATCACTGCTCTTTGGTTCAAGCGGTCTCTGGGTCGTAAGCGAGATGAGTAAAGTACGCATTTTAAATATGGTTACAAAGCACTTTACATTCTTTAAAATCATCAAGAACAAAAGCACTGAAAACTTCAAGTCACTGTGTTATATCATAATCGCAATTAAGCAAGAACTGGATGGTGAGGTGTGGGGAGGAGGACTTGTTTTGACCAGTTCAGCAAAAGTTTTAGTCCAGACAGCATCACCACCTGAGGCACTGATCTCCCCAGAGCTCAACAAGGCTGGGCCTGGTCCGTACTGGGATGGGAGGCCACCAAGGAAAAACCTGTATGTGGTGCCGGTGGACCAGTAGGTGGCACTTTTCAAACCTCTTCCCCAGAACGCTGACAGGGAGACACCATGTTGTAGGAGATGCACCCATTCCTTCAGATGTAATATTAAAGCAAAGGTCCAGACTGCTTGGCCATTAAAAATTCATTAAGCATTAAAATTCATAAAGGGTCATTAACCCTGGTACTCTGGCTCAACTCCAGTCTGGACCTGTACAACCTGTCCTTAGATTTTACTCCTAGTTCAACTGGAGGAGCAGTTTCTCGCTCCTCCACCTGATCTTCTGTGTTGGTAAGATGCAGACGCCAACCACATGGGAACTGTACTTTAATGGTGGATGAGGTGGACCCCACCATTTTGTAGAGAGCTTTCAAACGCCTAGGGATGAGAAACGCTATAAAACGACCATTTTTCAAAGAAGGGCTGGAATGAAATCTAGGAGGGGCTGTGACCCCTGCAGGCACGATACCTAAAGCACAAGAGAATCACCCCTCTTTCTACACACCCCCTTCCACAGTACTGCCACACTCGGACCGGGACATTCTTTTCTTTCCCTGCCTACAACTCACAAGAAGAGAAGCCTTCATTAAGCAGAACAGCCCAATTGATCCTTCACACCTTCACAGGCATGCCTGGTCATATCTGTTAAAACTGCAAAAAGAACAACAACAGTTACCACAGCTCGGCAGACAACTGATGACAAAAGAGAACAGAAAGTCCTGATTAAGGACAGATTTCCCCATGTTGCCACATGCAAGCCTGCACTTCCTGGACTGCAATCCATTACAAGAACCCGTCACAGCCATTTCTCCATCCACCCTGCCGCACTCGATGAGCTAGCGGAGGATCAGGAAGCTGACCTCTTTGTTATATACCTGACCTGCCACTACATGCATTACAACTCTGGACAACATGTGTTCAGAAATACCAGCACTTCCTCTCCTTCCTCAAGTGAGGTCACTTTACTGTCTATCTGTCTATGTTTTTGCAAAAAGCAGTTTATTCCTGGCCAGGGTTGTGGCAACCCTGCGTATATCCCAGTGCCAAGGGCACAGGGCAGGACCACGCGAAGGGGACACACACGTGTGCACAGGGGGCACAACTTACAGGAACCAGTTACACAGGTCAGGGTGACTTTGGAAGGAAGGAGGAAGTCAGGCACTGGAGAAAAAAAAACAACGTAAACATGGAAAGAACATGCAAAACAGATTTGTTATTTTACCAACGACGTACCTGCTGCACAGAAGACCTGTGCGAGAATGAAGTGTCACGGTACCTAACACTGGTTTCCTGCTGTACTGTACCTATCCATTGTGCTACAGGGCTCCTGCTACACAGCTCTTTGCGTGAAGAGAGCTGAAATGAAAGCCACGCAGAGATTTGAAGTTGAGATTTGGCATTGCCAACGCACTGGCTGGGCTGCTGGATGGACAGCCTGCATGATTTACGCTCACCCGTGTGGAGACCGACCCCCTGATGTGGGCTCCAGCTGAACGAATAATGAACTGATCGACAGTAAGGGGCTTTGGGAAAAACGTCTCACTGCTCGGCTCTCAATGTGGCACCCTCCCCCCTCCCGGTGCAGCTGTGTGATCAGGCACGGTCACGTGACCTCCTCTGGCTCTGACTGGTCAGTATCTGTGGTTGGGCTGCACGTTCAACCACTGATAATCTGATCTGGGCAGGGGTCTGGACACAGTCTTCACTCAACTTGGCCGTTGGTACAGTATTGTTGTCTGTTTTGTTAAGCACCTCATAAGACGTTTACTTGGAGGCTTTGCCCAAGATCAGCATGTTTGCGCAGATTTTGCGGCACAAATACAATCTGGTGCAGATGAACATGTGCAGGACACCAGCCAGCAGCTTTGGACCCCTCGGGCCATCATTAGACCTAAAGGGGGACCTTTGTTTATCCAACCCAGACCTATGCACTGAATCACAAGGTAGCGATTACATGACAGTGGAACAACTGCATAGGATCATGCTATAAAAGAAAGAAACATTAAAGGAACTTCCAAAATGGAACAATGCATCAGAGTCACCTTCTCATTCACGGTTATGACTCACTTACAGACAGTTTCCACTGATCTTCCGTCAAACCCACCAAGTTCACTAACACTCCACATCAAAGCACAGTAGTGCCAAAAGTGTAAAATTAAAATCGGGATCTTTGACCCATCCCTGAAAACTGCTCATACTTCATTCACAGGAGGGTAGTAAGCACATGCTCTTGAAGCATTCCTATATAAAAAAAGGCACTGGCTCGTTGCAATGCAGGTTCTGAAATTAGGTTCGTCGTGAGACTGACTCACCGCTGTGCTCCCCTACCACAAACCCACCCAGCCGAGGTTCTGTCACTCTGGAGCTCACAGTCCCGCTGCGTCACAGCGCACGAGGCTCAATGGACACCTCCAAGCCTCTGTCCAGCTTGCCGTCAGCGATGGTGAACCATCGCCAAATGAAATGAACAGGGCAGGTGACTCAAGGGAGTATTGAGGGTCCTCAAGGGCACAGACAAAGTCAGCCCAGTCGGCCTCTTCTGAACGAGCAGTGAAACAGGAACTAGAGGCCAGTGCATTGGAGACGAAGAACAGCAGGCACTCCTGTTTGCCAAGTCAAAGAGTTTCAATGAGTTCTACTATTACAGCAAGGGTCCTACTGTGCCAACAAGAGCCCATCTGGAAAGAAAGCCAGCAGGAGTGGGGGAACCCCAAAAGCAAAGCTGGGAACCCCTGCCTTATCCTGCATCACCCGGAATGGAAGACCATACTCGGGGCACATCACCCTTACAATATCCACACCACTTTTATGTAAAACAAAATGACAAAACTGCTAGACCGATCAGATGATACAAATGGACTACAATACAATACATCATTCATAATAGATCACTCCGTTTTCTACGTCAGATCATAGAATACATTTTAGGGGAATGCAGTTCTGATACCGCCCGGCATGTGATGGACCCCCATATATCTGTTACGCAGCAACTGTACACCCAGCCCCACTCCAGACACCCCATAAAGATGCTGAGCGCCCTTCGGAAAATTTCGCCCGGTCTGCTGACTCGATCACATGACGTGTCGATCGTGTCTAATACACATTTGTTAAGACGAGCCAACCCTCCGACAGAGCGAAGGCAACTAAATGCATAGACGGGGAATGAGACGGTCACCGCTACAGTTCAGTCCCGTAAAACAGGCCGATACCTCTGAGGTCTGAATCCGTTCAACAAAATCTAGTCTAGGGTACTTCGTCTCAGCAATACCCGTCAGGATACGTTAGCTATCCTCCATCGACGTAAACACGCAACACATTCTTAACTTGAGACATCTTTCCGCATTGCAATTATTCCTATTCCTCTAAAACTGAAACCTACACGACCCCTGGCAAGCCCAGCGGTATTTACCAGCAATGCGTCCGAAAACACGTTTGCACCCACGAACAAACCTCTGTTGCGCAGTGAACTCGCATCTTGACACTTCAAAAATACGATCGGCTCTGTAATTGTGATCGCTCAGATATTAGCGTTCATCGAAAAAGCGTAATCTAAAATTATTTCATAATACGGTATATCACACCGAGTCTCCATCTGACGAGCACAACATGCTAGCCGATATGGAAGAGTGTCTGCTAATAATTCAGACGCTTACTGGACTACAGTACGGTTAGGATGTTTTAATACGACTGAAGGACCGATGTTGCATTTTGTTTTCAATTATTTTTTTCACAACTGCCGTACAGTGCAATGGTGGCCGAGGACGGTTTCGACAGCTAAAAGAAAAAAACAAAAACGAAGGCCTGTGACAGTACTGCCGCACGAAGCGTGAAATGAAAATTGTTTTAATTTATTCACATCAGAAACCCGCAGTGTTTATTTTGCACATATGGATCAGCTGTCCAGCCTGTCACTTCAGCGGCGCATAGGTCTGCTACCGACTTACAATCTGCATTTCATTGAAAATGTAATTTAAGACACGCAGCAACACAATAAAACCGGCTAAACACATACAAAACAGTGATTAAAGAGTCAAATACCGTTACGTTACCTTCGAGAAACGAAATTATTTAAAGCTTTTTCTCTCCCTCCTCCAGCAAGGAACTTGTCAGCAAAGCGAGAGATCGGGGAGTCAGCTGACTTCATTCACCGCAGGCTGAACTACCCCTTCGACAGGAGAGGAAACTGACACCATACTGGCTCAAAACTGGATGCTGGGCTGCACCGCTAAGCTAAGCCGTTTCTAGAGCCAAGATGGAGATGATTTAGGCCCAGTTTCGTCACTTCCCCTATATATTTCGCACCCTCCGTCAAATTGAAAGAAAACAGCATTATGGGATATTGGAGGAACTTTATCGAACGCGTGTTATCCAGTTTAGTTCTTGATAAAATAATTTGAATAACTAAAACACTATTATGATTCATAAAGGATGATGTACTTAGCTTTTAACTATTCAAAAATATGCGTCTCATGTAGGGAGTCATTATCTTACCAAAATATTTTTTAAAATATTAACCCGTAACCGGCGTCCCAAATTTATAATAACGTTAGTATACTCGAAAACTGTTTTTGAATAATTGCCATTGAAGATACCAACAGTAGCTGTTAATAGATAGCCTGTCAGTAAAATAACAGATTAGTTAGTTCATTAATTTCCATAATTGCGTAAAGAAATATTCAGATATATTACGGGAGGGCACGTGTGTGTATTTCTGGTCACGTGATCTATCCGATTCGCTGTTGGATTAGATATTTTCCTTCAGTTCAACTCAAATGATTTTTAACATTTAAACATACTGTCGCATTTCCTCGCAATCAATTTATTTTTTTTAAATGCGGTCGTTAAAATATTTTAATCGAAAACGGCAACGTCGGCCCGAGTCAAAGGTCACGGCCTTTGGACGTTTTTTAAAAAAACAGCCGTTAAATTCGTCGCTTAATCGAATCCCATTTTCAAAATATTTTCACGCACTGAAAACCGGTCGCAAACCGCGTCAGGGTGGCGTTGGGGGACGGGCAGGCGGTTTTGGGGTCTCCGCGGGGGAAGGCAATATTTTTATCCGGGGTAGGGGGGTGCGGAGCGAGCGGGGTCAGAGTTCAGCCGTGTGTGTGTGTGTGCGCGCGGAGGGGGAGCGAAGTTGATCCATGTGGTTCTGGCTGACAGCGGTGCTCAATCCTCACCCGAACTCAGCCCGAATCCCCCCCAAGGACGAGCCGCTGCCCTCCGCTTTGACCGCGACACCCCCGGGAAACAACTCCTGTCCACCATGAAAGGGTGAGTAGGCGCCGTCCGCCGAGACGCCTCTCTCCCCATCACGGATAAAGTTTTTTTTTTCTCCTCTTTTCTCTCTCTCTCTTTTTTTTTTTTTTCCGGAGAGGGGTGGGGGTGTTGCGATGAGCTTTGCTGTGTGCATGCTCGCCTGGTGCTGCTGTGGGAAGCAGGAATCTGCCAACGCCAGCAGAAGCGTTGTGACCGCCGGGCGCCTGGTTAGCGAGCGGCGAGTGTCGCTCCTGTTTTCTCATCCCCAAGATGGCAAAAGTAGGATCGCTGGGGTTTTGTTTCCCAATCCCCGTTTTGGTTTTCCCTCGCGAGGACCGGCCGAAAAACAAAACCGCTGTTTGTTTTAATCGGATCCCTTCTGTATTGTGTGTGTGTGTGTTTTTTAAAATGAAAATAACGTAGAAGCGTTTGCTGTTGTAAATATTAATTTTCAAGTCTCCCCCCACCCCCCTTAACTTTATAACCAGTGTTTTTTCTTCCGCCTGTGTCTTGATAGTGAAAGATCCTTAAAACAGTGTACTAAATGGGTTAACGAAGGTGTGTTTGAGCACAATTGTCCGTTGGATCCCTTCTGAAGTCACGCAGTGGGCGATATCGGACGCAGGTCGGTTAGTATTTGGGGGTGTAATAGCGCTTCGGCCGACGTCTTCGTTGTGTATCACGGTTGCGTTGGCTAAAAGGTTAAGACACGTTCCCCCGCCCCGGGGCGTCACCAGTAGATCGACTGTTATTTGTTGTAGAAAAATCAACAGGTAAAATCCGGGGGGGGGGGGGGTCCGGGCGCGTGCGGGGTCGCCCAGCCCGGGACGCCTTTTGGCGCGCGCTGCAGCAGTAGAGGAAGAAACCCCCCCCCACCCCCGCCACGAGACACCTGTCCACACCTGTCTCGTTGTTTACCCCCCCACTGCCGGGTGGGGAGCGCTTCCCTGGCCCCTGTGAAGCTTTGACCCAAAAGCTGCTTTTAAAAGGGCGGTTCGGAGGTAAACCAGCAGACAGGAGCCTTCAGTGGCCGTGTTATTGGTTGACGAGTGCATGCTGGGTGGGGGTTCGTGAACATGATTCTTCACGAAGAGAAAGCAAAACCAATTTAAGTGGGATGTTGTTGTTTCCCCCCCCCATTCGCAGTGGAGTGCAGGCGAGAAGATGTATCTGCAGGCAGACCTATCAGACACTCCATACAGCATGTCTGCAGGTGTCTGTGTCTCTCCCGATCCTGCCTGTGCGTCTGGGCTTGCTCGCTTGATTGAGGTGTTGGACTGTAACTGAAGGTCACTGAGGGGGGTTATAAATGAGAGGAGGCCCATCCTGTTCATTAACCAAAAAAACGTTGGTACATTAAGAAGTTCGCAGAGAGAGAGAGAGGAGGCCATTTGAGTGAAAAAGGCTACTTCGACGCCCCTGTACAAAGCACTTGTTTCGGACAAGCCCCGGGTTGCCCTCCGGGCGAGGCGCTGCAGCGTGGCATGCGCTGCGGGGGGCCCTGGACAGAGCGGGGTCCTGCCAGCGCCGCGTGCCGCCCTCCTGCCGCCAGCTGGTGCGGTATCTCGTGACCCGGGCAGCTGGTTTAAAAATGGAGTTCCAGCCCCGGCCGGCCCCTATAAATACACCAGGGCGCGCGCTGGGCTCGGGGCTGCCTGGGGCACAGGTCCAGCCAGGGCGGGTGGGCCCTGTGCCGAGGAGGGGGCAGCTCTCTTCCCAGCCCGTCGGCCGTGCGGTCGTCCTGTGGGGGTTCCTGATGCAGAGCTCAATAGGAGAACAAGGGCCAAGTCTGACCTGAGCTGAGCAATGGATGTCCAACTTGGTTCTCTTCGCTCGCTGCCTGAGACTTTTCTCCTCAAGTCTGCGCCCCCTGCCATCGACAGCAATGGCTGCCCCCTGCTTGCTGAAGTCTTTTTTTTTTTCTCGGAGTTACCCAGCTGTTTTTGTGTCTTGCTCCCGTGTTTCTGTTTTTCTGCACAAAGAAACGGAAGTCGACCCTCGGCACGCCCGTGGCGTGGTGAGGAACTGAGTGCGGTGTTCAGCACCGGCCCTCAGATCTCGGCCGCCAGGGAAGGAGACGGCTCAGCTGCGGTATTGTGGACGCTGCGCGGTGCCCAGGGGCATCCTGCAGCAAAGGGGCTTGAACAGTTCCTATGGAACAGGCTGAGCAACACCCTGACTCGAGGAGATCGTTGGATCAGTTTGCCTACTAACCACCAAATGGGCTGGGCCCCTCTCATTTGTGACAACTCGGCTGAGAGACTTCGCTTGCCTGGAGCCCATTCCCACTGCTCTGTGAGCTGGGGTCCGGCTCAGAACCTTCTGCCGTGCAAACAGGAAAACGAAAAAGGCAACAGTAAACGTAACTGCACGCCGTCGCTTTGAAAGAGAACGGGACTGTAGTAATAATGGCCGGGACTGGGATTTGAAGAGAGGTGATAGTTCTGAAGTGGTGCTAATTTGTGCAGTTGTGAACCCAGCGCTCACTTGCTGGACATGGTTCATAGTTTTTCTTTGCCCACATTTCCATGACCTTTGGTCCCCTCGTTGAAGAACACATCCAAGCTCGAAGACTCTGGGCTCGGTCTGGACTGAGAGGAGGCAGCTGTGCCAGTCCTGGAGAGCATGGACATTGGCGGGAGTGCGTCCAGCTCCGCGGTGTAAAAGCTGGCCTGGCTGTGGGCTCTGCTGGATAGCAGTGTGTACAGCTGCCGCCTGCCCTGGCTCTGCTCGCGGGCTGCGAGGAGCAGCTGGGAGGTGTTGGCGAGCTGGGCAGCTCTTTCAGTGCTCTTTGAGCTCATGTGCTCGTGGCTCACCCGTGCAAGACAGCACCCAGGTGTATCAACGTTTCAGTCCTTTTGTCAGGTCTGCGGATACGTTTGCACGGACAGACGCGTGCTGTTAGTGTCATTTGAAAATATTTGCATTTCTGCTTCATCGGTGCGGTTTGTTCTTTTGTACTGGTTTAGCCTGCAAAGAATCAAACTGCTGTGCAGGCAGAGTCTTCATTTTCCCTCTTTGCTCTGCCCCCTGCCCATGCTGCTATTCCATACAAGAGCACCACAGAACGCACGGCCACACCTGGAGTTTCCGATCCTGCCTGTGCGTCAGTGAGATGCATTGTGACGGGAAAATTCTTTACAGCATTAAATAGTTTGTTCGTTGATCACAAAGTTAGTCAGTTAATGTCTGCGCAGCGCAGGAAATGCATTGGAAATGGGTCTTCCTGCCGATCCTGGGAAGGGGTTTTCACCACGGCAGTGGTGCTCAGCTGGTGTCCACTGTGGGCACGCCACAGCCGTTGACCAGTCTGGTTCTGTTCCAGTAGCCGGATCGAGCTGGGAGACGTGACGCCACACAACATTAAGCAGCTGAAGCGGCTGAACCAGGTGATCTTCCCAGTCAGCTACAACGACAAGTTCTACAAGGACGTGCTGGAGGTGGGGGAGCTGGCCAAGCTAGGTGAGTGGAGCTGGGGGTGTCCTCGATTCTGTGGGGAGTGCGAGGGGGGGGGGTGATTAAGGGCCGCGCAAGGGCAGCGAGACGTGGGCCGGGGAGGCGAGCGTGCGCGAGGAGGGTGGGGGTGGCGTGTCTGCGCAGGGCCTGCAGGTGCAGGTGCGGGTGCGGTCCGTAGGGGGCGCTGGTGCTCATGGGCGAGAGCTCACTCTCGCTCTCCGCTGTGTTTCAGCGTACTTCAATGACATCGCAGTGGGAGCAGTGTGCTGCCGGGTGGATCACTCTCAGAACCAGAAGAGGCTCTACATCATGACCTTGGGCTGCCTGGCGCCCTATCGCAGGCTGGGGATAGGTATGACTCTGCCGGCCTGCTTCGAAAGGCGCTCTCTTCTTCAGGACGCAGACTGGATGTTTTTGTTATTTTTTTTGCTGTTCGTATGCGTCCCACAAATCGGAAGGATTGTGGCCCGTGCTTTTTATCAGCAGCTGCTCTTCTGATTTTGGAAAGAGCTGAGAGAGTGGCTGACGGAGAGGCGGGGCTGACAGCGTTGAGACATGAAAGGGAGAAACTGCTTAAAATCAGATTGGTTGAGTTAAATACATTTTTATGCATTCCCAGGGGGATAATTTAAGCACATACTTGTAATATGGGCCCCAATCAAAGTGTGCAAAAAAGTTTGGAAAAAAAAAACAGGGTTCTGTGGTTGCCCACTGCAGTCATGAGCCCCAGTTAAGGGAAGACACACACGGAGCACCAAGCTCGTTCAGTCTAGAGACTCGCTACAGATCTCTGCTAACACTTTTCGAAAACATCACGCAACACGTTGTGAATAAAAGATGCATTCCTCGCGTTTCAATTTCGAAGCTTTGCGGGTGTGTTCTGGTCCTTTTAATCCACAGGCCAGGTGTCTCTTGTTGTGCCCCTCTGAGCTCCCTGTATGCTTTGTTTTATTCAGGAACAAAGATGCTGAACCACGTGTTAAACATCTGTGAGAAGGATGGCACTTTCGACAATATCTATCTGTAAGTAATCCTGGTTTGCAAAGAATAAATAGGAAAAATAGCTTATTTCCTTGTGCATGTAAGATGAGAGTTGAGTATTTGTTTTTTCTTACAATTATAGTCTTTGTTTATAAGTTCACAGACATTTGGAACTGCTTTTCTAATTGCAACCTGTCAAGTATTTCCACAAGTATTTCCTGTGGCCAAATAACGTTCTTAGAGGACCAACATGCATTAAGTTCCCTTCAGTTGCACACCTTAGCAGTAATGCCAAGAGCTCTGTCCTCTTTCAAGCACGTCTGCTCTCTGTCTGACGGGCAGTGCGGCTTCTCACTGCTGTTTTCTGTTTTTTTATTGGCACGCAGGCATGTTCAGATCAGTAACGAGTCTGCCATCGACTTTTACCGGAAGTTTGGTTTTGAGATCATAGAAACGAAAAAGAATTACTACAAGAGGATAGAGCCAGCGGACGCCCACGTTCTGCAGAAAAACCTCAAGAGTCAGTGTCCGGCCCCCAGCGGCGATCTGCAGAAAGGCAATTAGGACTGAGAAACGGGCGGACGAGCTCTGGCGTGCACTGTCTCCGTGCCTGGACTGTGAGAGGCTCCTGGTGCGAGAATCCGATGGCTGATGACACCTTTACCACTTTCTTCAAGGGACATTTAAGTTTACTAGACAAGAACAAAAAAAAAAAATGCTGCGTTTCTTTTGCAAAACGGGAGCCCTACTCAAGTTGCAGTCCCCCTCCACCCTCCACCCATTCCCCTTCCTATTTTTTTTTAATTAGTTGAAAAACAAAAATTTCAGAATTCAGAAGTGCACTAGAAGAAAGTGTTTTTTTTTTTTCCCAAAAGGAGCAGTCTTTCCGAGGGCGAGGGTTATCGGTTGCCGGTGGTGGTGGTGGTGGTTGTTTTTGGTTAAAATGTTTTAGAATATGACATTGAGGGAGTGAGTCGCAAAAAAGAGCGAGATCAGGAACCGCAGAAAACCCTGACACAGTTCAACGGGCGACAGGGGCGAGAGGCTGTCGCTCCCTGTGTGGCAGGACCCCGAGGCCCAGTTCTGTGTCTTTCTCGAAGGGGGGGCGAAGGGGAATCGCACAGGTTTTTCAGACTGAACGTTTTGCGTTTTAGCAACGCGCCGGCTTGGCATTCTGTGGCCGTGGCGTTTCCCAGGCCTGCTCCTTGTAGCCCAGCCTCGCTGGCCGGCTTTGGCCCCAGTTTGGTGGGGGAGAGGATGGGCGGGGCCGAGACGGGGGGGGGGGGGGGTCGGCGCGGAGGTCTGGAGTGAGGCTGTTGGGGCGATGCAGAGAGGGGGGGGCCCCGCGGGACACCACCCCGTCGTTGCTAGACTCCACACTCTTAGTTTCTGATTGTTTTTTGTTTCTTGACAATAGATTTTTCTTTTTATCCCTCGGAACGGGCCGAGTTTCTTTTTTAAAAAAAACCCTGTTCTCCCCGGTTTCTTTCAGTGATCCAGGAGCAGGCGGCGGCTGGGAAGGTAGTTAAAGCCCTGGCTGTGAATGATCCTGGGAGGTGCAGCCTGAGCTGTAGCAGACCTGCAGGGGCAAGTTAGCGACATCAAACTGGGACAGATGGGGGCAGCGGGGACGGACGGACCTGCAGACCCAGGGCTCAGTTTCCTTCAATAAATCTAGCAGTTTTTAGACATGGGGTCTGTGCCACAATATTGCCCTCGTTTCTCGGCCCTCTGGCCTTTCCGAACACTCTGATACTCTGCACGTAAGATGCTGCACAGATGGGATCCTAAGCCCGTTTCCGACAGCCGTGACTTTTTTTCCTAGCTCAACGAAAGGCGGTGCTGAGAACAGTACTGTTCCTGAGCTGCTACTGAACTCATGAGCTTTCTGTGCAACAATTTCGGCATCATTATTGGGAAGTTTTTTTTTTTAAGTGAAGCAATTGTGTGCAGAAATGTCCCCCCCCCCCCCAAAAAAAATGGTGGTACTATTGGTAGCCTTTCACCACAACGGAGAGAAAGCTAGAAGGCCAGAGAGCTGTTTTATTTTAATTAATGAAGGCCCTGCATTGAAGAGCTTAACATCTAGATTTGTTTTTGTTTTTTTTACATATTATTGAATTTCGTTTTAAAGCTTAACATTAAAACAAAAAGTGGGAAATGATGCCAGATTTGACAAACACCTGGGATGTTTATGTATACGTATACATGCCTATACAGTGGGCTGGCGTAGTGGGTACATCTCTGCGCTCTAATCTGGTGGATCGTGGGTTCGAGTCCAGTCCCCCGACTGTATTAATGGGTGCCAGCGTTGCTCTGGGTAAGCTCTGCGATGGGCCGGGAGTACCGTGCTCTCTGGGGGGCTTAGCGCCACGGTAACCAGGACAAGCTCTGTCCTGATGAGCCGAAGTGGCTCGGATGTGGAAATGACCTCCAGCGCAGCGTGCGCAGCCACATCCGATAGGAAAGGAAGAAACCGAGCAGTAGGTTTTACCCTTGCAGAGCTCCTCGTACCCCTGACACCCAGGCATCGGTGCACAGACACAGCAGTTCAAGTTAAGAAGGTTCAGCGGTTCGATCACTGG
The DNA here is from genome assembly GCF_040954835.1 of Lepisosteus oculatus. Lineage (NCBI taxonomy): Eukaryota > Metazoa > Chordata > Actinopteri > Semionotiformes > Lepisosteidae > Lepisosteus > Lepisosteus oculatus. Next base: position 4,080,284 of record NC_090700.1, on the reverse strand, counting down.
CAGAGGTGAAAGAATTGACCTCTGTTCGGATCAGCGGGTTTGTTTGACGATTGTTGATCATTTAGCGTTAAAAGGGCGCCGTTTTGATGTCCTGACTCGGTTACAAGATGGTTATTTTAAGGTTATTAAGGGTTGTGGAACGTTTTTTTGGCTTTGGTACTCCGAACTTTCTTTTTACCTTCGTGTAAGTGACGTGAGCCCTGCACTTGCAGTTCTGAGGCAGACTGGGCCTTCTGCGGCTGACCTCCGCGGGCCTGCAGAGCCCCTTGCCCTGAGACAGGTGCTTCACTGCGCGTTTTCCAAGGTGCCGTCTTGCCCACACGGTGACTTCCTGGATTTCTGGATTCCTGTGGCGCCGCCGAGCGGCCTCCTCCCTCCCCATGAGTTTTTTTTAAGAAGACCGAGCGAGAAAGATCACAGAGGTTCCCAAATCTAAAAAATGTGGACGGTTCTGCATAGCTTTTTTTTTTTCCTTCCTTAAGTCGTACTGAAAGTCTGCGCCGTACAAACTCGGCACTACTACTGCCGCTCTGTAGTGGGTGCAGCCGACTTGGTCCCAGGGAGAATGACTGTCTGAGCCGGAGCCTTGTTTCCTGTACCATTTAAATAAGCCGCAGAGCACAGAAACGTGTTTTTCAGAACCTGTGCTGTGATGGCCCCTCCCGCCCGTTGCAGTTAAAGCATGTTTTGTTCCCTCTCTTTCTTTCTTTGAAGAATTTTATCTTTTTTTGTTTTCCCCTGGAGCTCTATATTATAAGACTTTTTAACCTCTCTAAATAAAACAGAATACTATTTGCATTACTTCTGGTGTTTCTCAAGAGTTGTCTTCACCTGCTTCTGTGGCCTTTGTCGTTTTGAGATGGATGGTAAGGGGAGTGTGCAAATTCTCTTGCGGGTTTGCACTTTATCAATAAATTTGGAGGAAAAAGAATTTTGCTCTCCGTAATCAGGTAAATAAAGTTACAGGCTTGCTATATGTTTAAGCGAGGGGCCTGTAGGCATCGTATGCACTGAATGTCTTGCAGTGCATGTTTAGAAGTGATCGCAGGACTTAAACACATAGGTCAGTCCTGGTCCCTGCAGAACCACAGCAAGGTTAACGCCTGCAGGAATGTCCTGTTTAGCCCATTAAGGACCAGGGCTGGCCATGCCTGGCCTGACTGGGCCATTTACCTAACAGAATTGAGACCTCAAGTCTTTTTTGATTTAAGGGTGACCTGTAAAACTGTGACTCCAGGACCAGCCCCTGACCTGACTCTGGACAGGACTGGAAGGTCTATCGGTCTCCGAGTGGGTTTGCTCTCCTTGCTCGTGTCACTAAGCACGATGACCTTATGCAGTGAACATGGGTATTGTCACTGACCTGAGAGTCTGGCATGCCTTGTTCCTTTTATTTCTGTAAAATTCAAGGTCCAGTGCACTACACCAGGGCTGTCCAGTCCTTGTCTTGGAGGGCTGCTTGTGTCCAGCAGATCTAGTAGTCGGCTTGTGTAGCTCGTTATAGAGCTCAGCTGAAATAAAAACCTACAGGTAACACTGGCCCTTCACGACCAGGGTTGCCTGTTCTGGCTTTCAGCAATTTCCCCCAATTTGGTAATGTCTAAGGTTTTGCAGGTTTAGCATTTTAATTACTTGGTAACTATCTTGGGGGGGACTTTATTTTCCTTTTTATTTAATATGTGGGAGTTAAGGATTTTAATCGCTTTATCCAACTACTCTTATGAAGGCGAGGATTTGCCAACGTCTTTGAGAAGCGAGAAAGAACACGACTTTTTTATTGCGAGTGCCCTTTAAGAAAACAACAAGGGACATTTCCCACCTAACAGTTCCTGTAATCCTCAACCTATCTTGGTGTGAAAAGCAACTCCTCCATCTGCAGGCCACCAACCAGGGGCCATGTACGGCAAGACCTCGCCTTCGCTGAAAGGTGCCTTCGCTGTCTGTCAGGATAACGGGCCTATCGCTTCGCGCCGCAGTTCTTAACTCCGCCTTCTCCGCCTTCCTATTGGATGTCGACGGATTCCTGCGTCACATGATTGGACAGCTCTGCGGCATTCTCCGCCCCCCTCATCCTACTGCCTCTCCACTCGTACAACCTGTGGGTTAGGTTGAGCGAAGAGTTGATTTCCAAGGAAAACTAAAGTTTTGGCAGTGAGATGAACCGAAGATGGTGAAGCAATTGGTTAGTTGCGCATAAATTTGATTTTAGTTTGACCGTTTCTGCCCATGGGAAGGCAGTCGGGGTTTCGTAATTACCAGGCACTGTTTTCGAATCGCATTGTTATTAACACCCATACGGTGCAGTCACCAATAGTGGAAATCGGTATGCAGGAGTCTGGTGGTGGAAATATTTATTATTATATGTTATTGACTAGTGTATGTGTGGTTTAGCGCAATGCGAGGTGTGACCTGTTATGTTTCTGAAAATTGGTGTACCTGGGGTGTTGGGGCACCAGTGGGGGGCGTCACAGGGTGTCTGCTGTTGGTAGAGCACGGAGAAAGAGCCTTAAAATACATGTATTTGCATTTCCTAAAATGATTTAATAGCTGACTGCAGAACTCTCGTATAAAACATACTGTGACTGAGTACTGTACACCTGTCTTTTAGGACCGCCGTGCCAGTCAGTCTGTTTGCATCCATGCCGGCCGTCGAGTTATAATATTGTAGTATAACCGTGTGTGTTTGAAAGCTGTGTGTCTTTGTCTTGGTTTTTTGAGAGTTCTGAGTTTTAAAACTACAACACCATGTGTCATCGGAGAGCACTGTACTGGTGTACTCAAGAGTAATAATAACACCATTATTGTTGTTAAGAAATTAGCCGGCTCAAACAACATACCCCTGGAAGGAGCAGTTTACGCCCAAGTCTTTTATTTGATTTAAGTGTTTGTTCAGTTTTTGCTCTGGTTATGTATTGAAAATGCGACTGTGTTTTCAACAGTCATTCCAAAACAATTAAAACCCCCTGCTTTTTAATCCTGTGTACAATGGCGCATGTTTCTGCATCTATCGCCAAACAACCTCCGATAGCTCCTGGGGTATTCTGAACAGAAGTACTGTATCGTCTTTACTCCTCCCATTGGGTGGAAATTAAACCGAACCAGAACGGTGCCTTGCTAGTACTGCAGTCCTAAGGGTCAGAGTCCCTGATAAAAACCGGCTGAGGACAGGGGGCTGGCCTGATGCGTAGGTCTCCATGAGAAACATTGACAGCACAGGACAACCCGTGCATTAGGAGACAGGGGGAAGTGGCCTGTATAACCCGGAGCGCACGGACGTGGGGGAGGTATGCTTGTCAGGCATGGGAATCAAAGTGTATTTTTGTAGAAGCTCAGCATATACTGTGGAAATCTGTAGATTAAATCATCAACTTGCTGTGACAGTAGGGTCGGCCGGTGAGCACCCTGACCCCCTCAATACACACACACTTGTGAGCAGTGAACTACCTGCAGGGTGAATTTACAGATTGCTAATGCTTCTTATAGAGGTCAAACATAATAAACTCTCTGTGCCCTGTTTGGCCAGGCAAAGATAGTCATAATTTACAATATGCATTTGTCCAGCTCTTTGTGTACATTCATGAAAAAAAATTAAATGAAAAAATTGATATTTTTACACTCGATGCCAAAGGCACAGTGATGAAGTGAACAATTAAAACAACAAGCAGTGTCCATACACGATTTCAGAGAATAAAAGTTTTTCTAACCTAATCAAATGCAGCATTAACCCAGTACAGGAGTATGTAGTCAATGCTGACTAGTCTGCTCGGGTGAATGTTCGTTTTATTTGGCAAAATCAGTCTCAAAATAGAAACCTCAACGTTCCTAAATGCTTGAAGAGGAGTTTAATTATTGACTTACTTCCATGAATGATCATATTATCAAACGCATACCCATTTGGAATAACAGTTTGTCGCTCTGGCGTTAAAATGCCAATAGGAGTTGGATGTACAGTATACTCAGTGGAACGGGCTGGGCGTGGGGGGGGGGGGGGGGGGTGCTCATTTTCTTATGGCTGGGCTCCGTGTCGTTGCAGGGCTGGCAGCGACGCCCGTGGTGTGATGGCCAGGGGGCCTGCTGACCTGAGCTGCACCGCACCAGGAGCTGGGAGCTGCAGTGGGCCGCCTGCCTGCAGTGTTGCTGAGGGCCTATGGTGGGTAAGCAGCTCTTCCCAGCTCTTCCTGGCCCGAGGCACATGTTCAGTGGGCACTCCTTCACGTGGTGATGGACTTCGTTCCACGTGGGTCCAGTTTGCACCATTGTCCAATTAACGTGCCTGTTAAACAAAACTAGAAACCACGAAACCCAGCCCAAAAGATCAAACTGCAACAGCTACGTGCAAACACCGCAGGTTCTCCTCTTTCATTCCTAACTACGAAGGTGTCTGCTGAACACGCCTTTTCTGTGGTTTTATAGAAATGCGTGCATGGTTTTATGTGGGACACAAGCTTCAAAAAGTTTATTTTGAATTCCTGGTGCTTGTGTGCCTTTTCTGTTATTTAGGTGGGTAGCTGCGTCAGCATGCGTAGGCTGCAAAGGAACAAGTAATAGGTTTATTCCATGCTGAAAAAAAGAAGAAAGAGAACACAACATTTCGGCCGTGGAGCCTTCTTCAGGTGTGGACACCTGAAGAAGGCTCCACGGCCGAAACATTGTGTTCTCTTTCTTCTTTTTTTCAGCATGGAATAAACCTATTACTTGTTCCTTTTCTGTTATTTGCCTTGCTTCTTTAAGTGTACAGTACTTGAAGCAGATTCGTCCTGGTCTCTTAAGATAAGCGCTGCATGGATGTGTATTTTTCACTGTCAGAAATAACGGCGCACGCTCTTCCTTTGTGGGAGGACTGGCAGCAGATGCTCACCTTTTGGGAAAAATCACAGCCTCGAAAACTGAATCGGTGACAAAATCATTCCAGCATGGTTTTCACTGAGGAAAGACTGAGAACTGGCAATGCCCTTTCTGAAGTAGATTTATCCAAAAGTTTAGTTGCCTTGTTTGGAGATGGTTTGCACAAAATGCCTGAAATGTGTCGCTATGAGCTAACCAATCTGTAAGCAGGCCTAAAGAAAATAAAGTTAGTCTGTTACATAACTTGAGTTTCAAAATTGTTGCAATCCAGTTCTTGTTTTTCTGGTCTTGAAAATCATTTTTGTGTCACCTGTAGATAAGAAAGATGAAGCCGTGTGAGCTTTGGGAGTGATGGGGCTTATCTCTGTAACATCAGATATGTAAAAGCAAGGGGGGCTGTATTTGAAATCTTCCTCCGGTTCTTAGGAAAATGTTTTTTTCTTCTCCGCATTGATTGGCAGTGGAGGCATGTGCGTGAGTCCCCCTGGGAAGCAGTGTGACCTGTCGTGTGTGCGCTACAGAATCCCGCTTCTGTGAGCATGCCTGAGATGACAGAAAACCAGACTCCTGCCAGCAAGCCACATCGGTGAGTTATGGCTTCGGACAGCTCCCATGACTTCATGCATTGTGTGCAGCTGCTCTGGAGAAGTGTGGTCATGCTCCATTCTGTGTGGTGATCATAGTGGAGTAGCAGCAGAAATCATAACTCAGCAATGCCTTACAGGTTTTTTTTTAAAAAAAGGTTCATTTGTTTGTTACGGTAACCTTTATGAGAAGTCATAAGTGTCTTCCACCTGTCCATGTTATGAGGTTGTCTGTCCAGCTTGGTAGGAGTTGTGTTTATACGTGCACGGCGATCTACAGTTCTGTAATTCTTTGTTTTTTAACTTTGTTTGCAGGAAAAAAAACAAAGAGACTCACAATGCAGGTAAAAGGGGATTTTTTAAACTTTTGAATGTCTTTCCATTCAAAGGGATTTGTGAAAATCTTTTCCATTAGTGCCTTTTTGACCATGAACTTTAGGAATTATGTGCAGGAGACATAGGTGCAGTTTTAAGGACCCACCTGGGCCTGATTTGCTGATTTCAGAGGCTCACTGTGAATCAAGCTTCTTGGCATAATGCTCTGCCTTTCATTTTTGATTTATTTTTTTTGATTGAGAGACATTTAATACTATTTTGTGGAAAAACTCTGGCAATAATTTCTGGTGTTTCAATGGTAGATATAGGTGCTGATGCGTAGAATGGTGTCTTTAAGGTTCAGGTTAGGTTGTATTTTTGTGACTTGAACATTTGTGTTGATATTGGATTGTATTTCACCTTAACCTTATATATATATTTTTCATTTAGTAGGGTTACAAAGTCTTTGCTTTGAAAGGGAGAAAGCTTTGGAAAGAAAGGGAGTTGAAGCTTTAGAGTAGAGTTTGCTAACTGGTCCCGAAGGTCTAGTAAGTTTTAAATGTTACTGTTGAAGTATCATTTTTTGAAGCCTTGGAACATTTAAGGTTTGATCAGGTTAGTAAAGTGATTCAGGTAAGTTAGGAATGGCCAGCTGTGGTCCTGGAGAGCAAAGGGAGCTTGATCATTTCTTTGCAATTCATTTCTAAAACAGGAATGGGCAGTCCCAGCTCTGGAGGGCAAGTGTGTCTGCAGGCTTTCATTTCAGCTGATCTCATAACGCAAATCAGCTCAATATTGACATAACAGGATCAATTTGACCACTTCTCCCAGCTCTTCAGATGCTGCTGCCTTGAAAAGCTCTAGAGAACCCGCAGACGTATTAGCCCTTCATGATCAAGATTGCTCAGCCCTGCTCTAAAATGTTTTATTGCCCAAATTGCCCGATGATATAGTCACAGCGAAAGTGTTCTGTGTGTTAAGAAATTGATGATGCTGGACGGAGGCTCTCCAGGACCACAGATGGGCTATTCTAGAGCTTGAGTTGTGGCCGCAGAGACCCCAGCTTCACTCCAGAGTAGGGCTGGTCAATCACGATGCTTGAATTCAGTTCTACTCCGGGACTTTAATTCTTCCCTTATTACTTAACGAGTACAGGCGCCAAAGAAAATGGTATTCTTATGGATGAACTGAAGCAAGGGCTTGCAATGCAGCGTAACTGCTGAGGCCGACTGCCTTTGTTCTTGGGCAATCAAAGCCCATCATCACTCTAGAACAGGGTTCGAACTCCGCTGCATCCTGGAATAGAGATCAGAGCACAGTACGTTGCTGCCCTGTGGGTGCCGGAGCAGTAGCTTTGTTGTTACTGGACAGGCGTGCAGAGAAGTGGGCGGAGTGGTGGCTCTGTGGCTAAGGATCTGCGCCTGTGACTGGAAGGTTGCCGGTTCAAATCCCGCGGCCGGCAGAGGAATCCTACTCCTACTCCGTTGGGCCCCTGAGCAAGGCCCTTAACCCCAACTGCTCCAGGGGCGCCGTACAATGGCAGACCCTGCGCTCTGACCCCCAGCTTCTCTCCCTGTCTGTGTGTCTGTGTCTCCATGGAGAAAAGCTGGGGTATGCGAAAAGACGAATTCCTAATGCAAGAAATTGTATAGGGCTAATAAAAAAACATTATTAAAACATTACATTATAAGTGCGCGGTTTTGCTCATTCTCCTTTCCTTTATGCAGTTGAGAGGCACCGAAAAAAGAAGATCAATGCAGGAATTAATCGAATAGGGGAGCTCCTGCCATGTTCACAAGCCTTAAAGCAGGTAAGCTGTGTAGCAGCTGTCTTAGTGTTTTGCATTTTGAAGTGTAGTTTTTTCTCCTAACACTGTTGGATTAGAAACTTATATGTATATATATATTTCCAGCTGCCGATTATTGCCCAACAAATAATGTATTAATTTTTTTTTTTGCTTCAGAGCAAGAACATGATTCTGGACCAGGCGTTTAAGTACATCACACAGCTCAAGCAGCAAAACGACGAGCTGCTTCTGAATGGAGGAAACCGTGAACAAGGTAGGCAGAGATCAGTTTTGCCGAGCAGCTTTTATTTACTAATCGGTTTTGAATTGCTAAACCCCTTAAAAGAACGTGAAATAGTAAATAAAGGAGAAAGGGAGAGAGATGATATTTTTTATGTCATGGGTCCAATTGAAATACTAATGTTATTTAATCGATATATGGGTGTTGATGTTCAGAGTACATTTTCTCAGATAAGTGTGGTTTATCCTCTAGTATATGAGGGTAAAGCCTTTCAGGCTTATGGAGCTTAAGTTGTGTGTGGGGCATTGTGTGGGTGGGTGTGGATATGTTTGTTTTTTGTTTTGAGGGGGAGGAGTTTGGGTGGGTTTGATGGTTGGTTTTGTGTATTTGATGGAGAAACAGCTTTCCATTTCTCTCGGGAGTGTGCGTCTGTGCATTTGTCACAGTACAGCTAGCAGGTCTGGATTGCACGTGTTGTGAAGGCCTGGAGTCGCAGGCTTTTTGTAATCCGTGCTCCTCGTCTGAATTTTATGTGTATAGATCGTGTTTACGCTAAGGTAGTGTAAAGGCTTGAATGCCATCGGGTGCAGTGGACGCCACGCATGAGTCTGTACCTGTGTAAATGAATTTGGCCATTGTTTGTCTCTTTTTGTATATTTTGTAGCGGAAGAGATAAAAAGGCTGAGGAGGCAGCAGGAGGAACTTCGGCGGGAGAACTCTCACTACATTGAGCTTTTGAAGGCCAACGGCATTAGCTTCATGGACGATCCCACGATTCACTGGAAGGGCAAGCTGAAATGCACGAAAGTGGCAAAGATCCCTACCCATCAGGTTCAAGAGGGGATCATTGTGTACTCCAACGGCAACATCATCTGCCCCGGCCGTCAGGACAGCCCTGCGCAGAATGTGGTCTTCAACGTCGGCCAGGATTTGAGGAAGCCGGCTGCCGACGCTGTGATTGTGCAGCACTCCTGTGATTTGACGGCGGCGCCCGTCCCCAGGAAGTGCTCGAACAGGACAGATCTGCAGAAGAAAGCACCAGCCAAATCTGCAAAGCCGACACTGCCTCAAGCCAGTGCTGCTCCTGTTGTTGCTGTTGCTGCTCACAAGGTGGCAGGAAAGTCTACTCTGGAGACCCGGAAACAGTTACCTCCCTCGGTCTCCTACATCACTCTCCAGAGATCCACAGTTCCTACGTCTGAGCAGAGCCAGCCGGTGGTTTCTGGTAGCTGCAGCAAACTGCTATCGGCCAACCCTACACAAGTCACGGTAGCATCAGTTAGTCCCGTGAAGGTTTTGCCACTGAAACTGCAGCAGGTTAAACACTCTAACCTTCAGCATTGTCCCTCAGTGCCTCAGGAACTGGCCCCACAACCTGTTGTACAGGCTCCTCCTGTGAAAGCATTACTCACTGAAAAAAGGGCTGCGGTTACCCTTGAGAGCAGCAGCAGTGGTCTGTGCCACACAGTGATGCACACGGCTGCGTGTTTGCCTTCTTTAGCCTCCCCTGCCAATGGAAACGATTCAAACGGTGTCAGCACCCTCACCAGGATGACCTCCTCTGGCAACACCCAGACCACATGGACAACACTACACCTGGCGGGGAACACGGTGCAGCCCCTGAACCAGATGGCTTCCAGTGTTCTGCCTCCATCGGTCAATGACAACTCAAGCTCGTCAACAGATAGCAGCAGACAGGTGCTCAACACTGGCAGTGTGGCCGCCACACCAGGTTTAAAGGGGGTCTCTTTGTGCTCTGTACGAAGTAAGCAGGTTCATTCCCAGTTGGCAGCGGTTACTTTGCCCTCCATTCAGCCAGTACCTGTTCAACCATTATTAACACAGCCCCATATCCCAGTTCAGACTCAGCCAAACGTACTGCCACTGCTGCAGGCTATGCAGGTGATTCAGATGACAAACAATGCCAGCTCTGCAGTTCCTCAAGCTGCGCACAACCCAAATGTTGTTATCTTGCAGCCAGCAAACCCATGCCCAGCACCTACAGTGGTGAGGGAGGGCTTGCCCAGTCAGACGCCATGCCAGCAGATCGTCATCATCCAGGCAGCAAATCAGAGTTCAGTGTTACAGAATCCACAAGCCACGGTTGTGCCAGCTGCTGCTCCAGCTGTGGCTCCGGCAGCCAATCAGATCGCTGCTTCAAGCTGCTCAGCTCCCATGACCAGTGTCCAAACTGTGGGGGGAAAACATCTGGTGCATATACTTCCCAGACCCCTCGTGTCAACCGCTTGTAAAACCACTGGCTCTGCACAGACACCGCAACAGCATCAGCCCCACACCATTTCAGTCAATGGTCAGATTTTTGCTTTGCAGCCCATGAAGCCATCCACTGGAGTCTCCAGTCAGAGTCCTATGCAAATCATCCAGCCCACCACCAGCGAAGATCCTAACACCAATGTTGCCCTGAACACTTTCGGTGCCCTTGCCAGTCTCAATCAGAGCATCTCGCAGATGGCTGGCCAGAGCTGTATGCAGATTACTGTGGCTAAGGCTGCTAATAAGGCGGCACAGGCCAGCAGTGGGCAGGTTAATATTCCTCTTCCTTGCACCACTGCAGTTTCACATGTCAATACATCCGGCAGTGCATCTTCTGTCAGTTCCACAGCTCCCTCCTCTGGGCCACTGGGCCATAGTGTCCCTGCCACCGGCAGCACGGTGAAGCTGATGTTAATGAAATCCAGCATAACCTCAGGAGGTAAACCCAAAAGGGCGACTTCAAAGAAATCTGGCTCGGCCAAGCCGCCTGCCACCAAACAAGGAGGCGGTCCTCAGGTGAATTCATCGAAACCTGCAGGAAAGCAACCAGCGGCTGCTGAGATTCGACTGGAGCCCGTGAACAAGGATGGGTCAGATGTCACAGAGGACTTGTCAGCTGCGGTAGAAGCATCTGCATTACCTCACAAAAAGGGAGACGTACATCCTCCAGAATCAACCGTGCCTTCAGTGGTGTTGTCTTCTCTAGCAGCCCCTTCTGTTGTGAGTAAGGCTTCCACTGCGCAGCTTCTTGTAGCAACCACATCTGCTGCTGCTGTGACATCCTGTTCCACGGTGTGTGCGCCAACAACAGGGCCACAGCCGGGCATGTTTCCCACTGTGTTGTGTACCAAGGAGAATATGCCTGTCACTCAGGAACCCAGCTTAGCGGACAGCCAGGCCCCCTCTTCCACAGCCTCCACGGCCTCAGACTCCCTGTCGACAATAATGACCAGTATCTCTGAGCTGTCTTCCCCAATCTCTGTGTCTCGCCAGAACACTTCTTCACACGCATCAGGATGTGAAACCACCAGGACCGATCGCCATAACGCAGGTAAGCTGGTGACATGTGCTAATTCTGTGGTCCCTGAAACTGTTCCTGAACATCAGACCAAGAAAGCAGGGTCCGCTGAGCTGTCCTCAACCCACGCCAAATCCGCACCTGCAGTCGCAAAGCAGACAGAAGCAGCTTGCTCTGAAATCAACAAGGGTAAGATCCCGGCAGCGCAGTTCCCAGTTGCAGGTGAATCGCATTCAAAGCAGCCATCTACTGACGAGGCGATTGAAAAGGAAGATGTAGAGGCAGACCCTCTTTCAATGAATCGGAAGGAGACCACTCCTCAACAACAAGTGTGTGCTTTGGACCACGATACATTGGGCAGCTCCTTAGTGTCAAGCAGGCAGACGGACTCGCCGATGTCGACCAGTTCTGGAAGCAGCCGGGGATTCTCGGTTGCCTCCATGTTGCCCAATACCAACAGAGAAGAAACCCCTTGTGTCAGCAGCTCCACAAACACTTTCTCCAGCTTCAGCTTCTCAGAGCAGGCTGATATCTTTGCTCTGGCTGCCAAGGCCATTTTTGACCATGATACCCAAAGCAAGAAAGTTGCCACAAGCAGTGTAGAAGTTCCAATAGTTTGGGAAGTTTCCAAAAGTCAAGAGACTTCCACCCTCAGCAAAGAAAGACAAGGCAGTCAGCAGCCTAAGCTTTCAAAGCACTCGGAGGGTCACACAGGAAAGGCACAGTCCCAGGTTCAGCTGAGTGGTGAGAGGCCATTGGTATCAGCAAGTAATAGTCCTGCTGGGGCCAATCACCATTTATCAGTTCCATCATCGCAGTCTTCTGCTCCTGTGGGCAGTCTGAGTGTGAATAATTTGATACGCCAAAACAGTGTCAGTCAGTCTTATGCCTGCTCGTCCACCCTGAATCAGCCCACCGAATCGACGTCTGTGTCTGCTGCTGTCCATGCATCAAGGTCCTCTTCTGCCTCTTTGCTTTCACCGTGTTCAGCCGCAGGACAAATGCTGGAGTACACGCCTCTTAAAAACGTGCCCATGAGGGGCCATGTTTCATCTGAATTGCACCTGAAACAGAGCAGTGAGCACCTAAAAGACGCCTCCAAGCGCCCTCCGCAAGAGGACCTCCTCCTTTCAACAAGCAAGCGGCAGAAACAGTGCCACAACCCCAATATTGGAAGGCTGGACATGAAGTCCGCTTTGGGCAGGACCTTAGACAGTGTCCCTGATCATCCTCAAATGATGGTTAGCCAACTTCCCCCCAGCTCTGTGACCTCTGTCTCCTCTGTCAGCAGCAGTCGAGGACACCCTGAGGGGCTTAGCAACTTGTTCCCTACAAGCAGTTTCATGAATACTGTCCTGAGGCAATCGGACATGCACTGTGCTCCCCAAGCTGTGATCCAGGAGCAGCAGCAAAGTCAGCAAGGTGGTCCACATTTACAGCAGCACGCCCAACACCCTTCAGCCCCTGGGGGGCTGCACTTGACCAGCGGAAATCCCTATCTCAAGCAACAGCAAGAGCAGCAGCAGCAGCAGCTGCAGAGTCAAAGACACCACTTATACCAGCTACAGCACCACCTCACCCAACCGGAGGGCCAGCCCATCGCCCAGCAACACCATGGCCTTCACCAGCAGAGGTCCATGCAGCAGGAGGCACAGATACAGAAGAAAAGGGGCCTTGTGCGTGGGGGCCCCCCCGTAGCTCTGCAGCAGAAGCAGCATCATAGTGGTGCAGGGGATCAGACTCTGCAGCAAAAGAGTGGGGCACAACAGCAGCAACAGCAACAGCAACAGCAACAGCAGCAGCAACAGCAACAGCAACAGCAACAGCAACAGCAACAGCAACAGCAACAGCAACAGCAACAACAGCAGCAGCAGCAGCAGCAACCACAGACATCTCATTCACGCCATCAGCATCTTCAGCAGCAAATGCAGCAGCAGCATTTTGGAGGACCCCATTCTGACAAGGGCTGCGAAAACCAGTCTGCTTCAAGGAGCCATCATGGTGGGCATTCTCAGAGTCATCTGAGCCAGGAAATCCTCCATCAGCAACATCAGCAACATCATCATCAGCAGCAGCAGCAGCAGCAGCAACAGCAAGACAGTGGAACGGGTCGGCAGCAAGGAGCGCAAGTTGATCATGTCCCAGGACAGAATCCTATGCAGAGGCTGATGACCTCCCGGCCATTAGAGCAGCAGATGGCTTCCCAGCCGAGCGTTGTTTCCCGATCGTCTGATATCATTTGCACTCCGTCGAGGCAGGAAAGAAATAGGATTTCCGACTATTCTGCAGAGGCCCTCATTGGGAAATCTCCTTCAAATACTGAACAGAGGATGGGAATGGCCATCCAAGCCTCCCGCGTGAGTCAGGAGCAGTCTGACATGATAACATATCTAGAGGCTTCCAGGAGCAAAGGCATTGTACACAACATACAAGGCAGAATCCCAACAAAGCACCCTGTATCTACGGATGTCCAGAGGGTCTCTGAGTGCCCTCCCTTCAAAACAATCAGCACAACCCAGCATCAGATGGCTAGTTTTGAGGTGCAAGCCTCAAGGAACAATGAAATGGCATCGAAAACTGTGCCCTCACACAGGAGTGTCCAGTCACAGAGCTTCAGAATAGGACAGGGAACATCGATTGACAGGCAGCAAAGAGGGGCTTATCCACCACCTCAGGGCATCCAAGCAGGAGCTGGCATTCAGCCCAGAGAGAATGATATCTCCTGCCATCAGAGCTTTATGCAGAGCTTGCTAGCACCCCACCTTGGGGAACAGGTTGCGGGGAACCAGCGGATATCTGACCACCAGAGGGCTGCACAGTGCTGTCCTCCGGTCAGCATGGAGTACAACTGTCCTCCCTCACGCGAGGGGGGTGTCCACCTGAGGCGAGAAAGTGAGGCCCAAAACCGGGACAGCTGTGAGATGCCGCTGGGGCCAATCAGCTCCAGGAGCAACTCCATCAACATCACCTTCACTAGCTCCTCCACAGCAGGCGAGATGCAGGGCAAAAACGCCAGCCCGAACGTCTCGGGCCAGAAGCCCAACTCCATGAGGATAAACGACAGCCAGGGCAACAAGGGCCACCTGAATCCCCAGGTTAATGTGAGCATGCATAGCAGTGGGGTCCGACCAGTGCTGCCTCACCCCGCGGCGCCCCACAGCAGCGCAGAGCCCGTCCGGTCCTCCGTCCGCCCCCAGAGCACCGTCAGCCAGCGATCCAGGCATCCGGTGCAGGACGGCCAGAGCAACAAAATCCGGCCCGCGGAACGGACGAGATCTGGAAACCTGAGGCCGGGGAACCCCTTCGACCCGGACGGCCACCTGCCCCTGACATCGAGCAGCGGCATGATTCTGAGCCGGCAGCAGGCCGCCGCGGAGAGGCGGGGCAGCATCGTGCGCTTCATGGCCGACAACCCGCAGGTGGGCGGAGACAACCTGACCGCCGACCAGCACGGCCTCTCCCAGAACTTCGGCTTCCCGTTCATCCCCGAAAGTGGCATGAACCCTCCTATCAACGCCAACCCTTCTTTCATCCCTCCTGTGACCCAGCCCAGCGCCACCAGGACGCCCGCCATCATTCCGGTGGAGGCCCAGAACACTCTCCCATCCTTCTACCCTTCCTACTCCCCAGCTGCGCACCCCAGCCTGCCTAACGACATCTCCATACAGTACTTTTCCAACCAGATGTTCACCAGCCCCAGCACGGAGAAGAGCAACAGTGGCGGGCTCAACAACCGTTTCGGCTCCATCCTGTCACCGCCCCGCCCCGTGGGGTTCGCGCAGCCCAGCTTCCCCCTCCTCCCGGACATGCCCCCCATGCCCATCGCCAACTCCTCCGGCATCACCCCGCACCTCTCCAACTTCAACCTGACCTCGCTGTTCCCCGAGATCGCCACGGCGCTGCCGCCCGACGGCTCCGCCATGCCCATGTCCCCGCTGCTGTCGCTCTCCAACGCCGCCGCCGCCGACACCAGCAAGCAGCCTTCCAACAGGCCGGCGCACAACATCAGCCACATCCTGGGCCACGACGGCAGCTCAGCTGTGTGAAGGAGCCCTCACAGGGCATCGTCTGGGCAAGGGGTCACCAGGTGCCGCGCCTCCTGGTGGCTGACCACTTCCGTGCTGAGCTCCGGTATCCTCCCTGAACTGGCCTCCTGGCTTAGCTGTATTAGTAGTGTTCTTCTGCTCTCCCTTTGTGCTGAACAGCCCCTGGAGTGGTAGCGCTCATGGCGACCTGGAAGTTATCCCGATCCGTTTCCTTCGCCGACTTCGGCACAAGTCGATTGGCCTCAGACTTCACCTTGGGACGGCAGCAGTTAAGAGGTCGTTGCCTCTCTTTTCCCCCAAAAAAAAATTTGTGTGAAAATCAGAAAGTCACTTATTCCAGGTGAGGATTCGAGGCTCCATCAGCCCGTCTCGGAAGCA
Organism: Lepisosteus oculatus; assembly: GCF_040954835.1. Classification (NCBI taxonomy): domain Eukaryota; kingdom Metazoa; phylum Chordata; class Actinopteri; order Semionotiformes; family Lepisosteidae; genus Lepisosteus; species Lepisosteus oculatus. Next base: position 4,064,797 of record NC_090700.1, on the reverse strand, counting down.
CAGGCACAAGGTAGGACTCCACGATGGGACACCTGCCCACGCTCATGGACAGTGCAGAGACACCAGTCAGCAGTGACTTGCTTAATGAACACGGTGCACAGTTTGTCGATAGCAGTTTTATTGAAGATTGCACTCTATTTTCTTTTTCCAGTGTTATTTTTCTATTTATTGTTGTTTTTGTCCAAGACTAAGGTTATTCACAGTTTGAGATTGAATCTTGTTTTTGTTTGCCAAAAAAACTGCACCCTTGTTTGACAAGAGTTCAGTTGTGGCAAACGGGAGTGGCAGACGCACTCGGCACGCTGACATACTGTAAAACACACAAGTGAAGCGAGTTGGTTTGGGTAAAATTCATGGCAAGGAATGGAAACCCCCCAAGATGTTTAGCATTAAACAGCTGAGTGACGAGGGGTTTTATCAGCTTCATATAGGCTCTCGGATGATGAAAGAATCTGTTTTGTTCCAGTACACAGATTCTAAAAAAAAATGAATTCAAAGGTACTGATTTTTACTTTTGATAGCGATGGAACTTTAATCTATTGGAATTGTCTTTGGAACAAGATGTGGGCTTTGGGGGCCAAAAAAATAATTCTACTGCAGTATGGTTAAGAAATAATTAGTGATCTACCAAATGGTAGGACATCACCTTAAATGTTAAAAGTTAAATGTTAACTATAAAAAGTATTCAGGACACCAACCAACAGGACACCGAAACCTGCTACACTGGTGAGCAGCCTGGTTGTGTTATGTAGTTAAACCCAGTTGAGCTGCCAGTTCCAGTTTTAGGCAGAGGAGGGCGCTGCACACTAAAGTAAAAAGTCGAGACTGTTAACTCGACCTTCTCTGGATGACAGAAAGCTAAATCTAAAAATCTAGGCAATGCCAGTTTCTTTATGTGGGAGGAGTAGGTTTGAATAAATTGACACCTTAAAAATGATCACAGGAGGTAAAGAACTTCAAGCTTTTCTTTTGTAACTGGAACATGAAGGTGTTAAAAAGAGGCACTTATTGTTCACGCTGTACAGACTACAGCTGGGGACTTTCAGATTCTACTGGGAGGTGTAAGAGTCTGCATTAATTTCAACAACTCTTGTAATAATGATAAATTTATTTCTATAGCACTTTTCATACACATTTTTGCGACTCAAAGTGCTTATGACAAAAAAAAGAACCATACACACACAAAACAAATAGAATTCAAATCATAGAAGAAAAACCCAATTAAAAGTTAGAGTAAAAAAATATGTTTTAAGCTGCCATTTAGAAATATCCACAGAGCCAATCTCCCTAATATTTTGAGGAATACTATTCCACAGTTTAGGTGCGTAATAGAAAAAGGCTGCCTCTCCAGTCATCCTGTGCTTAACTTTTGGAGTATTCAGTAGACTAGCACCTGAGGAACAGGAGACAGTTACATTCAACAAATGGAGAGTTTCAAGTCCTTTCCAAATGACTGCTGTTGTTTGAACGTATGTTACGGTGTTTAAAATCTTGCATTTGGCAATAACAATAAGAGTAAAGCACAGTTTTTGAGTCAGTCCCATTGTTTTCACTATATCGAACACTAATGCTTTGTAGCTGTTGAAAAATGGTTGTTGATCTAGTGAAGGAGGGAAGCTAAAATGTACTAAACATGTAAAATGCTTGCTTTTGTTTTTCGTAGCTGAATACAAACATTAAAAAAGGAATGATAGGCGCACAGAAAACTGTGCTGAGGGTATCAGGGTGTACGTTTTACAGGAAAAAACTTTGAAACTGTAAATATTTATTTTTATTTATTTTTATTTTGCACTATGTTTGTATTTGATGTAAATATCTGTAAATATATAAAGTTGATTATTAAAGATCTTTTTTATTCAAAAGATGGGGGCAGTTCTTGTTGAAAAAATATGATGTTAAAGAAGAGCAGTTCTAACTTGTCCTCTAACTTGTCCCCAGCAACTTTTAAAATTAAATGAGCTCATCTTTTTTATGTTTTTAAAAAATGTTTCTTATTTACAAACTTTAAAGCTGTTTTCAGTTGTGTAAAATCCACCCCATGCTTTCTAACTCTGTTAAAGCCACTGCACAGTGTGAAGAAAAACCAGAAACATGAAATGATTCAGTTTAGTTTGTCAGATATGCAGGAGCTGGGATTAGACCAGCGTGTGGCAGGACTGTCTGACCCTGCTGATGCTGATGCAGTTAGCAGCCCTGCTCAGTACAACAGGATCCACAGGACCAGACATGGCTGAAATCCACCAGTCCTACTCCGGAAGAGGAGCACAAGCTCGATCCGAAGAGCTACTTCAGTCCCCCTGTTAAGAATCTTCTACCCGAGGGCTCACAGGTACTGCTTGTGCTGTATAAGAAGTTTAATAGCTGAGCTGAGTTCCAGCTCTGTTCCTGATTTATAAACCAGTACCCTGTATCTTACCTCACTGGGGTGCTGGGGCGTCCACTTGCTAGGACGCGAGAGAGACGTGTGACTTCAGAAGAGGTGTGACAGACGTCTAGTTTCAAAAACAATTCTGTTACACTAAGTCTGTGAATATCCTTCCACCATGTAGCACTGCAACAATGAAGTCATTAGGTTTGGGTTTTTTTTTAACAGTACAAAATGTTAATCCCCTTTAAATGTTGTGGGGTTTGTTCATCATCATCATTTATTAATCAATACTAATCCACAGAAGCCAGTTCCCAGTGATCCCACTGCAGCCCCAGGATTACTCAGTCTCACCGTTCCCAGTGGCAGAAGTTGCACAGCCCAGCCTTCACAAGTCCGGTGAATATCTGTACTGCAAGGAAGGAGGCTAAACTTTGTGTAAGTGGAGACCGCCTCCGATTTCATAGTGAAGCGTAGCTAAACTCAAAACTTTCGGTGCTGTGTTTGGAGTTTGTGAGAGCTGGGTTGAAGGTTTGATTTTGATTGAAGCCAAAAACAATTGGTGTCTAATTATAGAAATGACTTCCAAAGACTCATGAACTGCACATACGCACAATTCTGCATTTTTGTTTATTTTACAGAAATATAACTACTTTTAAAAAGGCAATTAGCAGCTATTATATCTTGACTAGCGAAAACATATTCACTTCCCTCTGGGCATAGAATTATTTTTTGTCATTATTAACCATGATTATTTATAATTTATTATTATACAAAATCTCCATGTTGTTGAAAAAGAATAGTGCTGGGGTGTCCTGTTCAACAGTTGGCAAAAATAACTTCTGTGCTATTTAATCTTTGCTGTCTGCCCTGTCTTCCTCATACCTGAAGAAGGCTTCATAGCCGAAACGTTGTGTTTTCTCCCTTCTCTTTTCAGCATAAACCTCTAACTTGTTCCTTTGCAGACTACGCGTGCTGACGCAACTCCCCGCCTGAACTACTGTAAATTATACATATAGATGTATACCAAACTGACACCAGTAGCAGAACTGAATGCAAGTTAAACAGGGGCTGGGGTTAGTATCCACATCACCTATAAACACTTCAGCAAAACTCCTGGCGGGTGACATAAGTGAAAAGTGGTTCACCTTATTTCAGGATTAGACTTGGGGGTTTTTTTAGCAGGGATATCCCATATTTCCTGCAATTTATCTTGATGCCAGAAACCCTTTGACATGATTGCAGGTGTTTTTACAGATCCTGTTGTACTTGTCCAATGTTGGTAGCCTCTTTGGAGATTTCTCTCCCTGGAGAAGAGTCTCCAGCCCTTGGGTTCATGGGAAGCATCCTGTGAAGGAAAATGTTCTGTGACACTCTGAATTTAACAAGAGCCCTCCATCTGAATCTAGGCTAAAGAGTGAGAGCCGTTATCCACCCCGCACTAGAATCAGACCCTTCTGAATTCTCGCTGTAGAGCTAGTTTGTATAGTTTACATGGGCCTGGAACGTGTCTGAGTCCTCTCCTGTTCAGCTTCTTGTCTCAGAAGACTGCTGGGGGATTTACCAGCAAGGTGCAGCTGTTGGGCCCTGCCGTGATCTGATTTTTGCCTTCTGGTGTTGGCTAGAGAATTCAACGTGCAGCAGAAAGCTTTTTTTGGAGGTTGTAGGATGTTTAAGACGTTCATTGCTGTGCTTAAATGTCCCCTTTGCAGTAATTAGCCTTTTAAATTGTATATGTGAATCTCCTGCCACCGATTTTCTTTTTCCCCCCAGTAAATGCAACCTCCTGCAGGTGCTCGCTTCAATTCGGGGTACCAGCTTGAGGAGGGAAGTTGGCGTAAGTGAATGCAGTTACTGCTCAGTGCGGATCCATCCAGCTGGGAGCCGAGATCGTGTCAATACCACTGCTTCTCCACTCGCCCTGTTGTGCAAGAACAGCTGTGTGCCATAAAGTGTGAAAAAAAAACCTGCGGCCTTTGAGAACGGACATAGCTGTGACTCTTCCAGCTGAGCTCTAGAGCACTAGTGAAGTGTGGCGCGATGTGAAGGACAACAAGACTGTGAAGACCAACACGGCATCAGTTTCTTCAGCTTTATTTACAGGCGTTCCTGCTCGGAAAGCATTTGCTATTGTTCTGAAATACATATAATGTAATAAAACAGTAAAAGATAACCCTGGGACACTTGATCTTGGAAAAATAATACAGAATCCTTCATCTCTGAGGCGCATGTTCTGCAACTAAAGATTCCAGCTAAAACAGTGCCTGTCTTTTCACTTCTGTGTTGACAAACCCACCCCTACGTGTCCCGTCTCACAATACACTTAATATAGAGCTTTAAGCTTTCTTATACAATAATTCTGCTAACTAATACATCCGTGGGGACTTACAGATCGTCAGACTCACAGGAAACACTTCAGGCAGTACTGGCTCACTCAGCAGTAGTGTTATTGTTTTGAAAGAATAAATGATACGCCCTTAGGAAAAGGTTCCTAATGATTTAGTGAAGTTAAGTAAGTCCCATCCATTCAGTAATAAACATGAGGAATGTCATTAAAAGCCAGTTTTATCAGAGTATTCCACTTTCAAAGATACATTCAGATTTCTAAGAGCATCTGAAGCCACCAGAACTAAACAAAAGCTTCCTTTCCCTTCCATGATACAATAGGCAGCACACTTTTAACTCACATTCATGGTTTCCGTTAATATTGTTAATGCTCCAACACATCACATTCAGTTATATGTAAGGCTGTACAAAATACTTTGACCATGCAAAAACTAATACTATACAATAAATGCAGACAGTTTCTGCCATCTCACATATACAGTATCTACAGAGCACAGTGGGGCCCGAGCCTGTGGCGCAGTTACAGTGATCCTGAAGGAAGCGCAGAACGCGAGACGGGAAGAGGAGACAAAGCAGGTGTCTTCACCGCGCAGCTTCGCCATCTAGTGCCCCACGATCTCACACACGGCTGCTGCCTGGGGGTGCCGGTCCTGTCCCATCTCCGTCATGGCCCTTGGAGGGACTCGGTGGCTGAGCCGATGATGCGTTGTGATGGGTTTTTCCCCTCTCCATGTTTAATGCACAAACGTTTAAGAAACATATTGCAACTTGGGAATTTAACTCCAGCTTCTCTACTTGTTGTCAAGGAAAAGTCAAAAATATAAATTGCGTGGGGAACGCTTGTATTAAAACCAATAACGGGTGTGGAGCATGAGTTGAAATTTCCTTGCTACAAGAAGAAATTGGAGCCACAACAGAAAAACACTCCCTTTATCCTCTAGAGAAAACTGTTGTTCTGGGAATTGTACCAGGATAGATCCATCTCTTTTTATTGGTTCTATAATTAAAAAAATAAATGTCCCCCCCCCATATGTACAGTATAACAAAACACATATCACTATTTACAAAGCATAAATATATAAATATGTTTGTTATACAAAAATAAATACTTTTTTTTTTCTTTTTGACAGTTCTTACTCATCCAATGAGTTCTGCGCCCCCCTTTCACCCAAGTCTGTTTCACCGTGGCCCGTGTCAGCCACTTCCTGTTCCAGGGCATGCTGGGACCACGGTCTCGACGCACCGCAGCAGCTCTGACACTGCAGGGGCTCTGGAGTCTCGGCCTCTTCCACCGGAGTTAGGACCGCGCTGCACGGCAAGCCTGCACAGAGGGGAGGGGGCGTTACAGGGCACAGGCGCACAACACGGAAGAAATCTGAGAAATCCCGCTCGCCGAGAGAGGCCACGCAACACTCACCCGCGCTAATGGGACGCTCTCCGCCTGTACCCTTTGCCCCACAATGGGAGTCGCCTCCAGTCACCTGACACAAGCCAGGGGGCCCCGCAGGGGTGCGGAGGCCCGGGCAGGCCGAGCCATCGGCAAGGCAGCACTGGTCATCTGGGTCCGCTTCGGGGACCCTGCGGAAATTCCCGAGCCAGGAGTGAGAGCAGAAGAGCCGTAACCCCACCAGCACGCCCGGCAAGTCACAAGCGCTGTATAAAAACCCCCAACTGCTATACCTCTTCAGCAGAGCTGCACGGCCCCTCTCGAATACAGAGGGTCAAACATTAAAATCCCCCCCCAGGGATGATCTTGCCTCTACAAGCTTTCAGGCAGTTCCGGACTTGTGCTCTCAATGGGCCACTGGTATTCTGCCTCCCTACACATTTACAGCAGCCTGTCCGCGTCGCTGGTTTTAAAACCACAGAAAAAGAAACGTAAAATAAAGCGAATGCAACCTTGTGTTTTCATGTTAGAGACTTCCAAGTGAAAAAATTGAACTGGAATACCAGATCAAACAGGCTTTTGACACCATCAATGATTTTCCTGGGGAGAAAATGGGGCGTTACGGCACGCACAGCCCTGGCAGCCTGGTGGCGTTTCGGTGAAAGGGGAGATGCTGACCTTTCAGAGTAGAGGCAGGCAGCCGGTCTGCCATTGGGAGCCTGCGGGAGCAGGGCGCTGCACTCCATTGCACACTCCACACCACCCTGGAACAGAAGGGTTAACAAGAGTCAAGGCCACGGCCCTGGACAGATCTGCGTCCTCCCCCCCTCCCCCCTCTCCTCTCACAGACCTTCTGGAGTCTGTCTTCCTCCACACAGAGAATTCTGGGTAGGTTTGCTCAACCGGCTCGCTGCACGCACGCCAAGCCTAGAACAGAGCTCTCCTTTCGCAGGCTTGCAGAAACGAAACTGAAAACCCCCAATAATCCCAGAACGTTCACCGCTTACGCCACTGCTCCTAATAAGAGTGACGTCCAGCCCATAGTAAACAAAACGTCCTCTGTGGATATTTTACACACGTCCCATCCTCACCAGTCTGGGACAGAACCACAGGAAGATGAGGAGACCAGCAGATGTTTGTCTTAAGGAATTCGGTGTAATAAGTCCCATTATAAACAAAAAAAAACAAGACTGCGAAATCTCCTTTTACACTGACATCTTGAGATGGCTGAGATTGTAGTCTACAGCTCTACGGTCTGGATAAAGGAAACATCTTTTCATCTTCTGTCTCCGAAGAAGCAACCATTTCACCTCCCCTTTAACCACTCCTGAGGGGTGCTCATGTGTTATCCATAAAAAATGATCCTGTTTTACAGGATCTGTACCGGCTGTACCAGAGATTTGTCTCACAGGACGCAGACACACAGGCTGTAGGAAGTTCTCCGCAAGTATCAACACACCGCAACGGGGCTGATCTGATGAGAGGCACGAGCATGCTCACCTGGTGCAGGTCGGAGAGGCAGTACCCAGGCACCTTGCCGTTGGCAGTGTAGTCACCGAGGGGCAGAGGGAGGTGGGAGCTGGAAAACTGGGGCAGGAGGGCAGCATCTGCAGTGCAGTGCCCCGGAGTCAGCACCACACCCTGCAGGGGCACCATGGTATACTGGCACGACGACACTGGGGCAGCCACAGCTGGGAAACACAGGTCTGTCGTTTGCTCTGCAGGCAGACCAATGAAGATCATTGCAATAATACAAAACAATTAAAAGAGGAGAATGTCATTTGTGGGTCTGGTCTGCAGTGAAAGTTTTACAGTCGTCATCAAGCAGAGCATTATGCTTTCGTTGTGATCTCGGTTAATGAATTGAGAGCTTTGTGTAGAAGCATTTGTGATGACTGGAGGTGTGATTCGCTGTCATTTCTTCTCTAGTGCTGAACGGATCTTCAGAAATAAAACCGGAGGGGTGAAGACACTCACTCTGCTTGGCCCAGGCCCTCCACAGGCAGAAGGGGATGAAGGCAACGATGATGAAGACGAGGGCCCCCAGCACCACGCCCACGATGAGGTAGGGCAGGTCGCTGGAGCGCGGCACGGTCGCCACAGCGCCCCCTGTCTCTGTGGAGTGAGAGGTGGCCTCCACCGGCGGGGGGCGGGAGTGCTTGCGCGCTGCGGGGCAGAGGAAACGAGACGCGTGAAGCTGCGGGAAACAGATCCACTCGAGATAGTCGCGCAACCCACACGAGCTCGGCACCCGTCCAACAGGGCAAACCAGCGAACCGCGAAAGGTAGAATCCTGATGAGGGACGCTTATTTAAATAAGATAACGAGCTGAACCTTTGTTCCGGGGGGGTCGAGGGGGCTGCAGCCGAGCAGACTCACCTTTGGTCTCCAGGATGACGACGTTGCCGAACTCGCTTTCCCCGCCCTCGTTGAAGCACTGCATCTTGATGTCGTACGCCGTTTCGGGCTGCAGGTCGGTGATGGAGTGCCAATAACGATCGCCTGGGAGAGAGGGGGGCAGCAACACGGTCAGGGGACACACACCTCAGGCCGAGGCCGGAAATCAAAGGATCGGGATCAGTGCCGATCCACTTCCTTACCCTCCACGACGTCCTTCTTGTAGTCGCTGTCGTTGTCGCTGTCCGTGGGTCGGTAAAAGATGTAAAACCCATAGATGGGAGTGTTGTTGTTCGTAGGCGTGTACTGAGAGAGACAAGGCACAAAAAGAAATCCCCATTTTATTGCGATTCCGCTTTTCATTCACCTCCGGCCTTATGTGGCGTGATGACGTCGCCCATCTGCGAGGTCAAGACCGGCTCTCCTTACCGTCCACTTGAGCATGATGGTGGTCTCGTTGATGGCTTCGTTGTAGGTGATGTAAGGGCCGGCCACGGGGCGCTCGTAGGGGCGGTGCCCGCTGCCCGAGACGGTGTAGGCCTTGGAGGGAGCGCTGGGTGGACTTTCGCCAAGCACGTTGACCGCGCGCACCCGGAACTTGTAGGAGGTGCCTGTGCGAAGGAGGAGACCCAGCTGTCAGAAAGACGCCCCTCCGCTCGGACACTTTCCGGATCCCCAGCCAGACATGCCGGCACGCGCGAGCCAAAAACCCCACGGTCCCGCAGCTCCGAATTCGGACCCAATCCGTACCCCGCAGACGGGCTACGACACAACACCGTCGGGAAAAGGAAAAGACGGGAACGGCCGGCAAGTCCGGTCACCTCCCGCGGGGCCCGACAGAGACGCTCAAACGCATGGCTAACTCCCGCGCCACGTTCCCCTGGAGCGGCACCCGAAACCGAACTTTGAACCGGGGGGTGGGGAGGTTAACCCGCGCACCGGCTTTCCCCACTCGCGGCCGCTCCCTTCCCGCCTTCCCGTACCTTTCTCCAGCCCCGTGATCTCCACCGAGAGGCGGGAGGGGGGGATGTTGGCGACGGCGACGACCCAGTCCCCTCCCTTCTTCAGCTTCTTGTGCTCCACGCGGAAGGACTGGATGGGGAAGCCGCGGTTCCCCCGCGGGATCCAGGTGACGTAGGCCGAGGTCTCCGACGCCATGGAGATGGTGGGCCGGTCGGGTGCTTCCGGAGCTGAGGGGCGAGACAGACTGGCGTTAACAACCGGGACTAGTGCTCCCTCACGAGCATTGTGTGCTACGGCAGCAAAACATCAGATGAAGGAAATGAGGAGCTTACAAAAATGAGTGAGAACCCTTACTGTACTGTACTCCCAGAGCAGGCAAGCTAATGTAAAAGTGCAGCTTAGGAAATATTTGCCTCCAAACCCACACACCTACCACTCACTTCAGCATGAACCCATTATTACAAGCATGAAGGACCAACAGAATACAGTCAAACACAAGGTACAGCTGCATGCACAACACTTACGGCCTGGTTATCCTACGCCCGATACAAGAAAGATAAGAAAAGAGAAAGAGAGAGAGAGAGAGAGACAAATCATTAGGGTTAATATGACGAGAGAAAGATGTTTTCTCGATCTCGAAGAGGTTTAGTTCCTGTGCATGCTACTACAACAGCATTTGGTATGAGCAACAGACTTCAGGAGGGCAGCGTTATGAAGACTAGGCTGGAAGGGCTGAGGAGGAAAGTCCCGAGGATTAGAGACGGCAGAGGGAGGCCGGAGACTCCGCAGGCAGACGTACGGGACAGGCGGGCCTCCATCAGCACTTTCCCCTTCGCGAAGTCCTTCTGAAACTCTTCCTGCCCGCTGAGGCCCGGGACTTGCACCTTCTGCGCGTTGCTGCGACCTGGGAGGAGCCAGAAACGGACACGGACTAGTTACCGGCATCAGGAAGTCCGGAGTGCGACGCGAGATCTTGAGAAAGGGCTCTGTGCGGGTGTCGGGGGGCCACGGGGGCTCGGTTACCTTTCCCGGTTCGGAAGGTCATCATGGCAGCCTGGCCCAGCCCGGCGCAGTTCCGGGCGGCCATCTCCACCTCGTACAGGCTGGCCGGGTCCAGCCTGGTCAGGGCGAGCTTGTGCAGCGTCCCGGGGACGGTGAGCATGGTCCAGTCGTCGGAGGAGTCTCCTGCCTGGGGAGCGGAGGGGGACGGCCAAAGTTTGTGTCAGCCAAATTCCCTTTCATGATTAACGTATACAAATGATTTCACCCCAGGTCAGCATCATGCAAACAGAAGATGAATTGCACGCTCAATCGCTGTCCTGTTCTCATGCAGGCATCAGCTGACAACCACCAAGTGCCCTACAACAGCAGCATCAAGCCAGCAGCCATATCGCAACTGGCAGCCCACTGAAGCTCAGCAGGTGTGAGCCTGGCCAGTACCTGGATCAGAGACCTCCTGCGAAAATCTCAGGTTGCTGCTGGAAGAGGTGTTAGTGGGGATAGCAGGGGGCGCTAACCCTGCAGTCCTAATGCTCCAGTACAGTGACAGGGAGACTATACTGTAAAAAGGCACCATCCTTCGGATGAGACGTAAAACCGAGGGCCTGACTCTCTTTGGTCATTAAAAATCCCAGGGTGTTTCTCCAAATTTCCCATTGGCCTTTACCAGTCATGGTCTCCTAATAACACCCATCTCTGAACTGGCTTCATCACTCTGCTCTCCTCCCCAGTGAGGGCTGGTGTGTGGGGAGTGGACTGGTGCCGTCGCATCATCCAGGTGGGGGCTGCACATTGGTGGCGGTGGAGGGGATCCCCATTACCTGTAAAGTGCTTTGAGTGGAGTGTCCAGAAAAGCACTACAGAGGTGTGAGGAATTATCATCTAGACCCATTTCTTTGGTTTACCTTTCTGTACTTGACGACGTACTCCAGGACAGGAGCGCCTCCATCATGCCTCGGTTTCCATAGCAACTCATACGAGTCGGCCTTGCCGGTGCGGGGCAGGCTGAGGATGACCGGGGCCTCGGCTGGCGACACCTGCCCGGAGAGCCCTGAGCAGTCTGGGGGACCGGCCGGCCCCGCGGCCCCAGGCTTCTGCGAGGTGCGGTCTATGAGGATCTTGTCTGGGCTCAAAGGCCGCAGGACATCGGGAAGAGGGAGGAAGTCCACGGGGAGCTGTTTCCCCGCTTTGGACGCCGTCCCTGTGAAATTGAAAACAGGCACGCGTGAAAAAAAAAAAAAAAAAAAAAAAACCCTCTTCAAGAGCAAAAATGAACTCGGCCGAAAGGCGGATTTAGATTTGGAAGCAAGTGGGGACAATGATACTCTACGTTGATACTTGAAGACCGACTCCTGTAATTACTGCACCATTCTGGAAATAAACAATTTTACAAAAACTGGCCGTCTCAAGCTCCAAGATGGATCTTGGGAAATTAAGTCTTGGAAAACGAATCCAGCTGAGCGTTTCAGCAGCTGAGTTCACTGCTGTCTAAGCCCTCTCATCTGGCTTCTATTTTCCCGTCAGGAATTCCAGAGCTGCCAGCTCCCACACAGTACTGCCTGAGCCGGAGCACCGCGGGCCGCCTGGAGCTCGCACAGGGATCGTGCGCTTTAAACACGCCCCACGTTGCACAGCCTCAGAGCCACCGCCTCACCTTAAAAAAGACGGTCGCGGAAAAATTAAAAACGTATCGGCATTACCAGCCACCGGCTCCGAATTGACTGGACATCTTCCAAAAGACAAGAACTAACAGAAATACAACCCCGGTGGTCCAGGCAGATTCACGGAGACATTTATTTTCCCTCCAACGCGATTCCGCACTTGACCCGATCACGAGAGAGGCAGGGGAATCACAAAAGACAGGTGGGACTCGAGAACGAGCTACCCAGCCAGGGCGATGATAATGCCCCAGCCACCTTTCCAGACGCGGCCGGAACCTCTCTCGTGGTCTTCTACAGAGAGGCGGGGGCTACACTGCCTTCACACCACCTGCGCTTTCTGACCAGGCGAAGAAGGTTTACTTCTTCCGTGGTGGAAGACCAGCTTCTCGGGGCATTTGGCTAAACGAAGGGCGGTCGGAAAGCCGATCTGGACCAGTTATGACCTAATAGCATAATTAGGCTAACGATCACACAATTGCTAAAGCAGGATGTTAGTGGGGGGGGTACTGACCGTTCGGCACGGTGATGAGGCGGGCCGCGGCCTGCGAGCTGCCCACCCCGTTCTCCGCCATGCACTGGTAGATGCCTTCGTCCTGCGGCCCCACGCTGAGCACGCGCAGCAGGCGGGCGGACAGGCGGTGGCGCGGCGTCGGGGCAAGGGGCCGGGCGTTGTGCAGCCACACCACGGAGGGCGGCGGGTTCCCGCGGGCGCTGCAGCTGAAGCGCACGGTCTCCCCCCAGGGCACCAGCTGCTGCGGCGGCGGCTGCAGCTCCACGCTGACCTCCGGTGGCTCTGCAGGGTAGCGCAGGGCGGAGCGTGAGGACAGCGCATCACCCCGCACAGAGACGAGCCCCTCGGGCACGGCTCGACCGCGCCGGCAAGGAGACGAGCCCCTCCCCAACACCCCCAGAAAACACCGGAAAACACACCCCAAACCCCAGACCACGGCCCTGCGCGTCCTCGCAGTTCCATTCTGTTTTCGGGATTCGGGAAAACAGCTCACCAACCACCGATCCCAAAGAACGAAGCAACAGAACGCATTTCAGTCGACTGACTGGTCTCCGTCTACCCGTCGTCCGCAGTGCCACGGCCTCCCAAACACAAACCACCCCGCTGTCCAGCTCGGGCAGCAGGGCAGCAGCAGCCGCAGCCCTTCCAAGGCACAGCTGTGATGCGGCTTTCACGGCCTCTCGAGTCCCGCTATCCGGGCGGGATAGGTGCAACCAACCAAGGCCCGGCGCCACTTCCTGGCGCGAGGCTCCGTGCCGGATCCCGGAAGATTCCGGAAGAGCCCGCCGAGGACAACGAGGCGTGATAAGCGCTCGGAGTGAAACCAAGTGCCGGTGTGATGGTGCGAGGTTGCAACGACGGGAAAGTCGAACGTAAAGAACTCTGGAGTTTCCACGTTAAGAGTCTGTAGCTTTCATAACCCCGAACGTCAACGGTGTTTCCTTACACAGTGCACGCTAAACAGAAACAGCTCAACGCTGACTCTACAATAACATGCCAGTCATTTCTCTTATTTACAGAACAAACTAACGTGATGCGCCCAATGAAGTTGATGGTTGGCTGAATCTGAATCCGTTTCAATGCAGAAAAATGCTGGTTAGACCAGGAGCAATCTGTTAGGATATTAATAACAGCTGCCCAGAACCTGAGACAAGCGAAATCTTTATTAAAAACAAAAGCTATTGGTATTCAGTTTTTATTTCCAGACACAAAGCCTTATATTAATTTTGCTTTTAATTTTTGTTTTTTCCCCCCCAGTGTTTCACTCAATGAAACCCAGAGGCTACATTCTTTCTCGTTGACACAAGATCTGAAGAACACACCCAGGACAGTCTGTCAGCAGGCGCTGGAAAACGCCAAGCAAGGCTTTCTGTGAGGGAGAAAATTCCCCCCTTTGCAAGATCTTTAGGAAGGACTTCTTTACACAGCGGGTGGTGGGAGCGTGGAACAAGCTACCCAGCCATGCCGTTGAAGCCGATACCCTGCCTGCCTACAGGCGCCAGCTGGACAGGAGATCCCTGACCAATAAGCCGCTAAACACCGGACAACCTTCCCGCTGTTCTCGTTTCTCTCGGGAGCAGAGGCGGCGCGGCGCAGCGGCACGTACCCAGCACCTGCACGCTGTACACGATGGAGGCGGTGCCCAGCGGGCCCATGCCGTTGTCCGCCTGGCAGACGTACGTCCCCGAGTCGGCCTCGCTGGTGGCGTCGATCAGCAGGTTGCTCAGCAGGAAGCGCGTCTTGTTGTGCGGCCGCAGGTCGGCGCCGTCCTTGGCCCAGGTGACCTGCGGGGGAGGGATGCCGCTGGCCACGCACTCCAGCACCAGGCGCTGGCCCTTGGTCACGATGATGGACCGCGAGCCGGGAGGGTAGATGATCCGCGCCGCCTCCGCGCTCGCGCCTTCAGAGGAGAGAGAGAGAGGGGGGAAGTTACCGCCGAGCACAGAGACGGGCCCTGTGGAGCAGGCCTGCGATGTGACGTCCATATATCAAGCAACTTTATTCTTACACACAGTGTTCTCAAGGAGCTTAACACAAATCATACAGTAATTGACAGTACTGTATCCAGAACATATGTGGATTAGAAGCATGGGCCATATTGTTGTCATTGTTCTTTTCCTCCATGTTGGCTTCACTGTACCACATCAAACGTGTGACCCTGATGACAGAGCTGCCTCTAAATCTCCGCCAAGCGCCCTGGAAGTACAGAATAGCGTGCAGCGCGTGACAGCAGCTGGTTTGCTGCTGCTGCCGCACCGGGCCTGGTGCAGCCAGGAGCTCCTGGGCGCGGGCGGGGAGAGCCTTCCCCAAGCCTCTGCTTACGTCTGATCCGCAGCCGGTCTGTGGAGGAAGAGGTCTTCACTTCCTGCGTCACGGGGTTGTAGGCCGCGCACTTGTACGTGCCCTCGTCCTCCTGGGTGGCGTTGACGATCTGCAGGTTCCCAGACGGCATGATCAGGTAATTTCCTGGAGAAGACAGGGGGCACTCTCGTCACTTCCTCGCGCACCGGGGCGTGTCGACATCGGAGCAATAGCTAAGCTGGTAAACTGGTAGGAGTTAAATTTGGTCTTGACAAGCTTATTTTGTTTTAAAAGGCTCTGAGGAAGAGAGCTCTTTTTTCTTAAGAACTGCAAAAATCCAAACTCAATGAGAAGACAATCAGTTCATAATTGCATAACGGTGATGGCTGCTTTTTTTGCCCCCTCCTTAAAGCACAGCGCCATCGATCTGCAATAAACTGAAGCGGTCCTTCTGCAACGAAGGAGTGAATCTCCAAATGATAAACAAGCTTCTGAGTTTCAGAATTCTCTGAATAACTCCCTCATCTGCCACGAGAGTCTTCCAGATTGACCACACAGCGAGCGCTGCAGTATGGACTCGCTGCCGGGACCACCAGGCAGTCCCTAGGAGGGGCCTCGAGGGCTCACACGGCAAGGAGATTAATTTCATCAGCAGCTCTCACCCAGGGGAGTACGCCACAACACCCGTCCCGTCTCCTCTGCCTCCCAGCCGTTTTAAAGCTTCAGCTGCGTGAAGGCCAACAACAGGCTCCAGGCGCGGCGGCAGATCGGGCAGATCGGGGGCCTCACCTTTCGAGGTTTCCAGCCACTCCTGCTTGACGCTGTAGCGGACCTGGGCCTTGGGCTGGCTCTCGGGGAGGTGGCACTCGATGACTGCCGTGTTCCCCTCGTCCACCTCGATGTCCTGCTGGTCGTCGGGCTCGAAGTCCCGCAGCTCTGCGCAGAGACACGGGGGGCGTGACGCTCGGACCTGGTCTGGGCGCCTCGCCAGGTCTGAGCGCCCCGATCGCCCCCCACCGGACAGGCGAACACCTACAGCAGTCCGGGGAATGAATTAAGCCAATACTTTCTGACGCGTTACAAGACTGGCTCTCTGGCGCATAAGGCTCATCCTAACACCTGTTAAAAGAACTTCTGCGCCGGCCCTTAAAACGAAAGGGCGTCCACGGTTTTTACCATCTGAAGTTAACCAAACAAACGAGATCTCTGTCCCCAGAGAAACCATCTAGGCAGTGTCGCCCTCTCGACCTTAAGGGAGCGGGGGTTGGGGAGACAGTGTAGCTCTCCCCTGTTTTGGGGGAAAGGAACACCAGTCAGAAGGGAGGCTCCAACATGTGGGCACAGAGCGCAGGACCAGCACCGTCAGACATCAGCCATCACGCCAGGGTAACCAACAGGGCCTGGGTGGGGAGAGGCTAAACCAGCCTCTGAACCCCAGAGGGGTGGAACTGTGGAGGGGGAGGGACGACAAGGAGCAGAAGCAGGAGGGGAGAGGAACACTCAAGGGGGCAATTACAGGAGACAACAAGGCCTGCATGATTTGGAAAAAAAAAAAAGGCGGTCTGTGCCAGCTCCCTTTTGCAGACTACTGCCTTCCCAGAGATCCTGGAAATATTTTTATGTTCAGTACATGCGAATTCGCCGTCTTGTATCACTTCAGTGTTCCCTGATGAACATACCAGAGCACACTGGGGACTCTTTTGTAATGAATCAGTTTCCTGGACACTTGAGGATCCATCAAGAAGAATCAAGGTAATTTTGAACAGAACTTGATTAGTCAGAGAAACAGATTAGGCACACTGCATGACTGCCTGTTAATAAACTACACACCAACACGGTCCGGAATGAGAAAACACATCTGCAGACCAGTTCAAAAGTTCGCATGTCTTCTGAAACTCAAGTGTTGTTGGGATTCCTTTCGATCCAGCAGGGTTTCTCCCCCTGTGACTGACTGGCACTTTTTTTACTGCTCACTTTCCTGTCAGCGCATGTAAAACCACTGCCCTGAAAGGCTGACTCTTTCTCCAGACGAACGGCTGCCTTTTCTGCTCTCTGTCAAACAGCCAGCGCACTCCTCCGGTCGGCAGTGACAGGTACTCTGTCCTGCCTGCATTCCTGCCTCCTCCCACTGCCAGGCAAGACGTGGGGGCTGGAGGGCTCTGCGGGTCGGGCCGCCCCAAGCCAGGAGAAGTGAGAAACTCAGGATGCTGGCTTGCCTCTTTCGACAGGCTCGGGTTTCACAGGGGAGACGAGACAGCGCCTGCATACTGCTTGCTCTTGCAAAAACCATTTCGCCCTTGTTTTCACAGTCTCCCCTGCCAGATCCCTGCAGCTACACCTTTCCCCCTCCCCCGCTCCCAAAACGCACCCCCCGCCCTCTGCAGGCACCGGGACAGTCACCGCCATATTACAACACCGATGGCCTCTTGAAGTGTGATTGAAGACGCAGTCCCGGGTTTAAAGGAATGTCCGACAGGGACAGGAAACCAGGAACCGGGCCTGTTTAGTTTAGTCTTCAGCAGAGAAGATTATAAGGGCCCCTGATCCAAGGACTCAAAATCCTCAAAAAGGGTTGACAAAGTCAGCCCAGCGGAAAGGCTTGGAACGAAGAGAGAAACCCGAAGCCCAGGACACTAGTGAACGTGGAAACTACGAGGAAGTGCATTTAAAACCGAGCACCGGGGGGTTTTTCACGAGGCGCTTCAGGGAACAAGCTACCCGCTCGTGCTGTTGAAGCCGAAATCTTGGGTTTCTTTCCAGAAACCTTCAGATGAGACCCTCAGAATAATTACTAACGACCAAAACGTGTTACACGGGCTTAATGCCCCCCTCCTCTCGTTTGTGACCTCGAGTTTGTGCCTATGAAAAATTCCAGTAAGAAAGCGGTTCTCGTTATGTAGAAAAACAGAAAAAGTGAATTATGGAGCTCGAACAAGACGGATGTTAGAGGTGTCTGCTGCCAGATTACGCTTCTTGCAGTTCAGTGTTTAGTAAACAGACAACACATTATTATACTTTGCTGTTGCCTAAGATCTAAGATCACACACAAACACCAAGAAGGATACTTCAAATACATTTGTTTTAAAATTACTTGGCAAATTATTTCGTATTTCCAACCACTTGTTTTACATAATGTTTGTTGGCGTTAAAACATGATGAGCAAAGCTAACTTTTTTCCCCCCTTTAACACCGTGAAATTAAAATTCGGTAACTCCTGGAAAAAAGCTCCAGTAACTGCAGAAAATCAGACCTGAGACAGGCTGCTCACGTAAACACAGACAAATTAAATCAAGAGCCATAGATTAAATCATAGCAGCGCATAACCTCAGTGCGTTTTGACGTTATTCAAAGTGCCTGGAGATACAAAGACGTCCTTGAGTATTCTGAAGTCGTATTTCAGTTTGAACGTCTTCCCCCCCCAGAAAACATTTGATTTTATTCTTTTAAATCCCAGTCCAAGTTGAGCGGTGAACAAAGAGAGGTATCTAACTTTGAAAGAATTTCTCTGAACCGACTCCCAAAGGAAGGCTGATGTTGGTGGGTTATTTAAAACGCTCTGCTCAAATCCTTTTGAAGGCAGCAACCCCAAGACCCCCCACTCCCACCAGCTCCCCCCACATCGACACACACCAGCATCTCTCACTCGCCTGTCCCTCTGCAAGTCATAAAAGTGATTAATGATCTCTAAACCTTCAGACTTTTTAAGAAACCTTTGCCAGCCAGACGTTAAAAAAAGAAGCTGAACTATTTCATAAATATCATTAATCCTCAATGACAACCAGAGCAGGAATTGCATTTCCATGACTTCAGGATTTAATGCAGGCGCTGGGCCTCTCCCCAGGAGGGAGGGAAAATCATATTTCAGACTTGGGCGATGGCTGCACGATAAATTTTAACTAGTCTCTCAAAAACCATTTGGATACGATTATTAAAAGCATGCAGCTAAAACGCTCAGCTTTAACGCACACGCCAGCGTCTTCGACTGGTCGGGAACAGGGAACAGCCACACTATACTAGAGCAATGCAGTGCCCACGCATTAACGATATGTCCGTAATCATTAATCCAAGCACAATAGCCGTCCGAGAATTTACATAACTGTCCGCAACCACAGCCGGCAAGAGTTTTTAAGACGGTTCTTAATCTTGACAGACTATCCAAAATTCAGGCAGTGTCGCTGTCGGCCAGTCCGAAATGCCTGGGGAGCCCGCAGGTGCTGCTCTACAGATGCTCCCTGCTCAGAAATGGCTGGCAGCGCGGAACGTGTGTTTGGATAAAGTGTGAAGTCAGCAGTAAGGCGTCTCACCAGGCCCGTGAGTGCTTCTGACTTCACGTCTGCTGGGCAGAGAGGGAGATGAGCTGCCTGTCTAAACCAGCCTTGAAGAAAGGCATTCCCCCCCAGCTGGCAGGTTTCAGGCCTGACTAGACAATTCAGAGAGTTCATGAGCTTGATTTCCCACCATGCCCCGCGGCTCGCCTCTCTCGTCCGGCTGGTGTCAAGGGAAAGTGGCCCGGCCACTTCGCCCGTCTCCTGCTTCCACGCCAGGCTGCTGACAGGAGGCTCAGAGTCATGCCACGCTCGCCTTTCCACCCAAAACAGAATAGCTTGGTCGGGCATTCTTAATCTCCAAACTCGCATTCCACAGTTTTCACGTCCTGTTTACTGCTTGTCATCTTCCCCTCTGACCTTTACAGTAACAGCAAGGGGGAGGCGGCGGCATGCCTGTGGCGAAACTGCAATATACCGTTTCTGAGCGATTTATTTTTTCTTGGGGGGGGCAGAACAAACTGAGAAACCCGTTCCAAACGCCCAACGCGATTCTTTTCACCCTGTTGCCTTAGCACTCCCCACTCCGCCACGCTCGGCGCTCGAAGAAAAACAATTCCTTTCTGCAGAAGAAATGATAACCATTTGTATAAACACCCGCGGCTCCCTGTGCCCTCCCTGCCGCGCGGTCTGAACGACCCTCTTTCTTCTTCAGCTCGTTCGGCCCTTCCGAGAGGCTGGCAGGCCCTGGGAGTAACTCAATCCAGGCAGGAGGCCCCCGGCTCTGGTCCTCAGAGGCGGGAATCAAAATGACGGATCCCAGAGCCGCCCCCTGCCTCGCTTTCCAGACCTCGCGCCCTGGGGAGGGGGGCCCAGACTCCCCCCACAGCGCTCAGCTCTTCTTTTCGCATCACTAATCCAGTGAAGAGCCCCTGCCTCACAGATAAATGTCCCTTTTCCAGGTGGGTGGTGCAATAACCTCGATTCCCAGTTTTTGTTGTGCAGGCTCTGATTATTTATATGTCCTTACAGACACGGGCCAGCATATTTCATCTTGCTTTTCCGTGCACACGGCTCTCCTTTGCCAAGCCTGGGTGGGGGGAAAGCCGGCGTGCAGAGGAAGTGTGGAGCCTTGTTAGTCTAAGTAAAACGGGAACGATCTGTAACGGTTTTGCTCCAGTCTTCATGTTATCAAGCTCAGACTGCTGACCTCGCCTCTCGGCTCACCGGGAGGGGCACCAGAGACACTTGAGCAGCCAGGGCAATGCAAACATGCTTGCACTGAGTTATTGATCTTGTTTAATTAGGAAACAAAACCCTGAGCAACGGGGCCATGAACAGCCCATGAAATGATGTCATTTTTTCCCCCCAATTCATTTCCCGCTGAACACTATTTCCAGATAGCTGGAAGACGCATCTCTGCATTTCCTAAATAGCTACCCTATAAATGCCGAGACATTTAAATTGAACCAACAGAGCTACCCTCGAATATCTGAAAGAATCGGATTTCTGTCATAGAGTCATAGCAGTGCAAAGCCTATCCCAGGAGCCCTGGGTTCAGGGCGAGACTTCTTCCTGAATGAGTTGCCAGTCCATTGCAGGGCTCACACATGGGAACTCAGGACATGCATTAATCTAAAGGTAAGATCACTTTATTAGCCATATGCAATTTCTCGTATTAGGGATTTATTCAGATGACAGGATCAGGAGCCAGGCGTGGACGTACTTGCTGCAGTGACGTTGGCGGGGACGCTGGCGCGGGCTCCCGCGACGGTCGTAGCGATGCACTGGTAGCGCCCGACGGTGAGGTTGCTGAGGGACGGGATGACGAGGGAGTCGGGTTGCACCAGTACCCCCAGACTGGCATTGCCCTCGCCCAGCTCCTGCCCATTCAGGTGCCAGCTGACATTGGCTGTTAGGGGCTCCACGCTGCACAACAGGGTGACCCTGCCCCCCATCTTTTGCACCACTGAGGAGGGCTGCACTGTGAACCTGGGTATGTCATCTGGAAAACAAACAGAAACAGTGTCAACCACGTCACACCACCTACAGCCTACAGAGCCTACAGCTCTCCGCCCACAGTCACACCTCGCCCACAGCTCTCCGCCCACAGTCACACCGCGCCTACAGCTCTCCGCCCACAGTCACACCGCGCCTACAGCTCTCCGCCCACAGACACGGCGCCCCTACAGCTCTCCGCCCACAGTCACACCTCGCCCACAGCTCTCCGCCCACAGTCACACCTCGCCCACAGCTCTCCGCCCACAGTCACACCTCGCCCACAGCTCTCCGCCCACAGACACACCTCGCCCACAGCTCTCCGCCCACAGACACACCTCGCCCACAGCTCTCCGCCCACAGACACACCTCGCCCACAGCTCTCCGCCCACAGACACACCTCGCCCACAGCTCTCCGCCCACAGTCACACCGAGCCACAGCTCTCCGCCCAGTCACACCGCGCCCACAGCTCTCCGCCCACAGTCACACCACGCCCACAGCTCTCCGCCCACAGTCACACCACGCCCACAGCTCTCCGCCCACAGTCACACCGCGCCCACAGCTCTCCGCCCACAGTCACACCTCACCCACAGCTCTCCGCCCACAGTCACACCTCGCCCACAGCTCTCCGCCCAGTCACACCGCGCCCACAGCTCTCCGCCCACAGACACACCTCGCCCACAGTCACACCTCGCCCACAGCTCTCCGCCCACAGCTCTCCGCCCACAGTCACACCGCGCCCACAGCTCTCCGCCCACAGTCACACCTCACCCACAGCTCTCCGCCCACAGTCACACCTCGCCCACAGTCACACCGCGCCCACAGCTCTCCGCCCACAGTCACACCTCGCCCACAGCTCTCCGCCCACAGTCACACCGCGCCCACAGCTCTCCGCCCACAGTCACACCGCGCCCACAGCTCTCCGCCCACAGACACACCTCGCCCACAGCTCTCCGCCCACAGACACACCTCGCCCACAGCTCTCAGCCCACAGTCACACCACAGCTACCCACAAACTAAGAGTGGTTAGAAATTGTCATTTTACTCTCAAGGGTTAATAATGCACTTTAAAGATTTTAGTCCCACTAATTAATAAAATAATAATAATAATAATAATAATAATAATAATAATACTATTATTAAATACTAATAAATACTTCCTTATTAAAATATTTTTTAGGTGCAGATCTGCTCGGGAGCGCTTTCTTTTTCATAGAGTTTGATTTGCTAAAGAAGTGCTCCTGTGTTTTGGATTACAATACCTTTTGCTATGCACACTTAAATCATTCTGTAACCCCAGCTTTTACAGTACCATTTGGCAGTGCGATTTTTGTTTTGGTCAGCCACGCAGAAAATGCTGTCTCCACTGTTACCAGTCGTTTTTGTATTGTGGTAACTCTGACAATCAAGTGAACTGTAGCTGGAAAGAGCTCACTCAGGCAGCACAGGCACATGACGGGCCTCTCTGTAATCAAAGGCACTTTCAACACACCATAAACAACACAGAGCCCAGAAAACGCAGATTATTTTACAAAATGAGATCGTAGAACGGCCAAGTAAAAGGCGGAAGTACCACCCATTTTAAAATAAAATAACGTAAACAAAATCCGGGTCTTGCCAAGTGTCATCACTTCCGTACAAACTCCTACGCACTGACTTCTCAGACTCTCTCATTCATCCCAGCCGGGTTGTCCGACTGAGAGCTTTCCCAGCTCTGGGGAAACCAGATTAGTGCCTGGAAGGTTGGGAGACAAACAGCAGGGATTGTGGGACAGCATCTCCTCGTCTTCATCGGTCTTCCGCTCTCCGGCCAGTGTCCGGGCCACAGTTCTCCCGCTCTGAGCTGAAGGGTCGAGACTTGCTGAACAATGGCCGCGGAGAAGGTCGTGACCTGAACTCCAGGCTGTATATTTTCCTAACCAGAATGCCGCCTGCTCCCGCGGCTCCGAGTGACACACCGCAGCACATGTCTCCAGCCCCAGCTTCCACAAGCAAGGAGCTGCGTACACAAACACATCCTAACTGCAGGGGGGCAGAGTGTTACTAAAACTGAAAACACTAACAAAGAGGCGAGCAGATTCTCACAGACCCCTCGAAGCCTTGGGTTACTGTGCTCTGGATACTTTTGCCCAAATGGTAGCTCTTTCTGTAGACTGAAACAGCGGTAAAGTCTTTGCTGGAGGTACTGGTTTGGCAGACTCAGATGCCAAACATTAACATGGCTGTTGTGTCCTGCGTTCCGACTGCGGAATACCAGCGTTTATAAGGGACGTCGAGTTCATGCCGAGTTATTATTACCACTGTGACTGGAATAAAAATTCCAGTTCATTACACATCCGAGTCTGAGGAGTTTGGGGATTTCCCTTTCCAGGATGTCCGCTGGGGGGGATTTGGAATAAACACTTAGCCGGTTGTCGGGATGCTCCATGCTCCAGGAGTCAGCGGACCCCAAAAAAATCCTCCTAACCAATCCCAACCTAGTATGGACTGTGGAGGTTGGGAAGACAATCACCTCTTCAATTATTTTACCTATTGCTACTTCAATCATTTATTATAGAGTACTTTTCATGGCTTATATGTGAAGCAATTTTAAATATACGTGTCAAAAAGGCATTAAAATTTTATTTAGGGCCTCATCTCATTCATAACCTTTCTTTTATTCTTGGTAAATCTTAAACTGCTGCCTTCAGTATCGGCATATAGACAGGCATGATCTTGCCTAGTGTCTAAAGACCCCTTTTCTATCGCTAGAAGATTTCAGACATCGACTGGTCGATGCTGTCAGTCTGACAAGCACAGAGGCAGCCCGCAGCAGAATGCTGGACGGGAAAACAAACACTGAATCTTCGGCCTTGGAAAGACAACTTGAGACCAAAACACACTGGCCTGGAGTACGTCCCAAACCTAGCATGTAGTGAAATGGAAAGGTCTGACCAGCACACGAGCTGTCAGGGAGTACGGAGTACTGAGAGTATTCTTGTAGGAGCAGGGAGAGATTTTTCAGCCAAGGTAGCAGTGGGTAGCAACACTCTTCAGACCACATCTCCCAGATTACAGGCCACCCCCTGGAGTTTAACAGGCCATGAGCCTTCAATTGTAACTCACAAATATCGAGCTTGCGAGAAATGTGGAACACTGCCTTTCTAGGGTTTAAAAAACTTCTGCTTGTGGGAAACAAACTACGCTTATTTTCAAGAGCTGCGAGCCAGGAGCTGCATCAGCGTGCGCTGGCTTCTGGGGAACAAGTAAAAGTTGCATTCCTTTTGTCCAACGTTTCAGCTGTTGAGTTTATTTTACGTCTGAAAAAAGTATGCAAAACTATTACTAGCGATGGCTCAACCGCCAAATCATTGTGTTATGTCTTTCTTTGTACTCTACAGCGTGGATCTAACCTTCGCTTATTTATTTTGAAGGACTCGTTGATGGATGCCGACTGGTCTGGCCTCACAGGCTCTTGATTTCAAGAAGGTGCCCAGCCAGGTCAACGGTCCGACCGGGCACGTGCCCGCCTGGGCCACAGCTCGGACCCCCTACTCACCGCTGGTCGAGGGCTGGCCGCGTGCAGCCGCCAGCAGCAGGACAACCACCAGGGAGCCCGTCCTCAGCAGCGCCATTCTCCTCCAGTCCGACGGAATCGCGTCTGTCATCATCCGGCACAGATGGCGGAGGAGTGCTCTTCCATAAACCAACCACTGGGGGGCGCTCACTGCCGGGGGGGGAGAGACCGAGGGAGGAGAGGTTAGCGTGGAAGAGAAGGCGTCTCCTCGTAGCCAACCACAGACTGACTGATAGTACTGACAGAGAGGACAACGTCTTTCAACCCTAAGAACCTGTCGGCGACCTTGGTTCACTTTAAACGGGAGACCACACGAGCAAACAGCCCCCTACAAGTCCCATAAAGACCCAGCTAGCACCGAGAGGACTGTGCCGGCCTCCTGCTTTATGGGAACAAGGGAACAAGAGAAAAATCCCACAAGCCTCCCTTCCTCCAGAAAGCACATACATGAAAGAAATGGCTGAAAGCTTTTATCTGGAGAGCAAAAATGCAGCCAAGGGCGCTACCCCTATGCATGGGGAGTCTTTTCACGGCTGTGCCTCTGAGGGGCCTCAGTCCCAGGGCTGCACCTGCATGAGGTAACTGACCCCCCCCTCCCCAAGACCAGCCAGCGTGAAAGCCCCCCACCCCCCGGCCCCTCTCGGGCACCGCGCAGATGTAACCGATACAGGTAGAGCAGGGCAGCCCGGCGGCGGGGTCACTGCTTTCAGGTAGGCTGGGCGACGGAGGGAACAGAGCCTGCATTCTCCCCCCCTCTGGCTCCCGGCCTCTCGCATTCCTCGCGCCCCGACAGGCCGGAGCCTGAGCCCGACACCCGAGAGGCCGGCTCCGAGAGGAAATGGAGAATTGGAACAGAATCCGGCAAGAACCGTGGCCACCCCCTCCCTCCCCCGATTTCAAATTAAGTACATTCCGCAGAGAAGTCTCTCGCCAAGTCAGGAACACCAAAGGGCCTGAAGGAGTGCAGACGCTGTCACGCATGTCACACTTCTCCTGGAAGTCAGGAACGGGATGATCCCGAGCTGCTCCGAAACCCAAAGGGCCGGCGCACCGAACGACCACACTGCTTCCGAGTCGGAGCACCTCGCTGACCAGCACAGCAGCTGCAGCTGCTATTCTAGAACTCCGAAAGTTATTTTTGTTTTTATCCTCCGCAGGAGAACGGAGCCCGTGAGGTAGACAGGGGCCTTTGTTGCAGTAGGTCATCTGCGCTGGGCCGCCCCCAGGCTGCCGAGCCCCGGGAGCCGCGGACACCCGGCGTTCCAGAGCAGCGGAGACGCTGCCGGGGGGGGCTGCGGGTGCTGCCATCGGTGCCCTTCCCCGAACCGGGGGCTTTTTCCTGGACGCACAGCAGTCAGTCTATTAACAGTTAATGCAGGAAAAGCAGCTCTCTGCCAAGTTTTCCGAATTCTTTCCTGTCAGGTTAAACTAACAACTTCCTGTCAGGATAAGGAGGGTGGTCTGCGGGTCCCACACTGCCAGCAAATCAAGATTTGCTTCAACCTCCTCCCAGGCTCCCCCTCCTTCCTGACATTCGCGCAGGATAATTAATAAGGGTGGTACGAGACTCGGGGCCATCAGAGGTCCCAACCAATTCAAACACGGGCAAGCCTTTCGCTGTTTATTCAGCGCAGAAAACGGTCTTTTTGCAAACAGAAGCTACACTGTGTGTGTAGATCATGACTACCTCATCAGCTCCCACCTGCAAATACCAACTGCGCCAGGAAAAAGGGGAATGGAAAAGCCACGCGGCACAGCACTACAGAAAAAGAGCAGGGGCTCACCTAGTCCACCAACATCGCCAAAAGACACGTTCTCCAACTTAAGGAGCCGAGATGACACCTCGATGTGGGAGCCCGCCAGACTAACCTCCAGCCAGGCGGGTTGTTCTGGCCTACTAATGGCCTATTAAGAGATTGCTTGAAACAATGGAAGCAAGTATCATAACTCTGCAGAGAGCAGAAACCTTAACATAGGAGACATAAGTGAGAAATAATCACAGGGGAGAAATAAGTGGGAAGAAAAGACTCCAATCATAAAGCATCCTTAGATGAGGCTGACTAATCTGTTTTGGGATCATGTTAAATGGCTCTTCCACTGCCATTGTCATAGGGGGTGAGGCCTGCGTGTTCTTCACACAGCTGAGAAGAGACCAGGAAGGTTCCGCACTTTGACCTTTGACCCCGGCTTTTACTACCATTGTAGCACCTGTTGCAGCAAAGAAGAGCAGAGAAGAGTCTTCTTCCAGCGGGTCAACACACGGTAACAAGCCACTGTGCTCTGTTCTATCAGGAATCAATCTGATTCTAACAAACACAATGACACTTTTCCCCGAGATTACTTGAAAGGATACTGGTAGAAGATCTTTAAAAGGGGGCGGAAAACACAAAAAACACTTTCTTTCTTTGGGAGAAACGAAATTTCTTTCAAATGCTCTCAGAAACACATATTATTCAGAATCCTGCTGGTTTTCATCAGGGGGAGAGGGTAGGACTTAAAACCACACACATCTACAAGGAGAAAGAAAAAAGAGCTCATGTCATGATGTGATCATTGTGAACATCTGCCCTTTATAAAATCTCATGAAACCCAGCCTCCAGCGAGGGCTCTGCTGCAGGCGTGTCTGTGACTCCCCGTTTCCAGTTCCTGTCCAGGTGGGGACTGGAGGAGGTAGCAGGCAGGACTGCCCCGGACAGGATACGAGCTCCGTTTCTGGCAGACAACGGACAAACTGGTTTTGCTCAAATTTGCTCCACCTGGCCAAGTAAAACCCCTGGAACATGAAAACAAGCACTCTAGACCTGCTGGTCCTACAGAGCCAGCGAACCTGCAGACGCCTTGATCACTGCGCAGGGCCTGATGCAGATGCTGGCGTGAAAGGCTGACTATTGGCACTACTGCAGAAGACAAAAGTGGAAATTGCACTGTGGGATATGTGCATTCAGTCACACTGAGGTCATGATGAAATCCTTAAACTTAAAACACTGCATGGGAAGCTCCTGCACAGAAAACTACATACTTGAGTGTATTTTTGGTAGTTCTACTTCTTGGAAGTATTTGGCAGATAACCTGAGTCCGTTATTATCGTTATCAGTCGGATTCTCATCCCCACATCGTTCCCCCAAAACTCAATTCAGTTTATGCGTCTTGAGCTAAATGTGTTAACTACTGGGTTGACAAGAGAAGCAAGTGCTTTCCTGGACCACGAATTTCAAGAACAGTCTGAGGCCATCTAGGATCTGAAGCCAACAGTTTCAAACCTTTTGCTACAATCTGGACTTCATGCACGTCTTAAAACAGACCGAGACAGAAACAGACGCACTGAAGCACTGAATAATACTGCAATTCAAGACAGGCACACACAACCAGCATATTAAATACACATTCTGGGTTTTATTCTTCCGGATGCATCAGCTCTGTGCTCCGTGTTCACTGGGTAATCCAAGCCCAACAATACAGTCTGCCAACTACTCTGGAGAACCGTATAAACAGCTAATCGACAAGCCAGCAGCAGAGTGATCAGCACATAGCCTGTACTGCAAGGCTGGGACTGGTCAGCACTGGGATGGGAGTACTCAAAAGAAAAACAAGACACGCCGTTTTAACAAGTGTTGTTTGGACCAGTAGGTGGCGCTCTTCCAGGATGTCCAAACCAACACCGCGGTATGAGGCCAGGGACACTCTGCCATAGGAAGCACTGTGCTACAGACGAGATGTTAATCCAAGGACCCGACTCCTTGGTCATTAAAGATGCCCTGGCACTGTTGTGCCATTAACTCCGATTCCACTCTGCACCTCAACAATCTGGCCTCCCTCTTCATTCAGCTGGTGAAGCAATTCCCCACTGCTCTGCTGATCTGCGGTGTGGCACACTCACGGAGAGAGCGTGGCTGATATAGGGGGCTCCCTCCTGTATGTTAAGCGCTTTGAGATCCTTTGGGAGGGACAGAGCAGGGCACATGCAAGCAGCCTGTACACAGCTACAATATGAATTGATACAGAAGATGCATTCGAGCTTGCACCAATACATCCACTGCAGCAGCTGTCACTGAACCACAACCCTTCCCGTTTCGAGGATCATGACAAACGCGGGGGCAGACATGAACTCAGGTAGCTGCTGCCGGTCAGAGGGGTTTCCCCACCTTGCCCTCCGCTGCCTAAAGCGGAGATCACGCACATGATCGACACCGGCCCCCCCCACCAGAATCTCACCGCTCTCCCGCGAGGGGACAGAAAGCAGAGAGAAAGGAAGGAAAAGAAAGCGAGGGGGAGATGAAAGAGCGAGCTAATCTGGGTAGCGGAGTGGCCTTGACCAGGGGAGCCCACAAACCGGCGCCGACCTGCGGAGAGGCGACGTCGGCGAGTCGTGTCCTTTGTGTGGCAGTGCCGCGCTCCCCCAGCAGGTTACACTCCGCATTGTTCCGGGCTCCGGCCGGATAAATTCATTTTGACAACCCTGGTAATTGGATAAATACGACCGCTCTCCCCATGGAAATTGTTTTTTTGTCATTTAACATTCCATCTGCTTTGGGCGAGGGAGGGCACCAGGGAGCTTGGGGGATGGGGGGTTTTTATCTGCTGAATATTCATGGGGAGGCACCCCTCCCCCCTTCCCCCTACAAACCCCCCAATCCGCACCCCCTACTCTTTCCCTTTTACACTCATTACACAGACACACACCCCAACCACGCACACACCGGCCCCCCTCTCTCTAGATAAACAGAGCCGGTGTCAAGTGTGAGGAGTGCGGAGTTCAACTGCCAGCGAAGGCCCGGGGCCTACAATAACCAGCTGCATAGCTTTCATACAGGAGCCCGGTTGCCCCTGGCGACACTAACAGGCAGAACGCAGCTTAATAGAGTCGATATTCATTGTAATGCAGTGAGCCGGTGGAGGGACAATTACCCCAGGGGGTTGTTTTTTTTAAAAGAGAGCAGTTTTTCTGAAGAGCCAGCATAAGAGTTGATGGGTGCGGCTCAATAGCAAAGGAGGAGGGTGGTGTGCGAGTGTGTGTGTGTGTGTGTGTGTCCGTGTGTGTGTGTGGGGGGGGTAAAGTTCGGCAAACCACCATACATCCTTAAAAAGGGCTCAAGTCCTGGAGGCGGAAGGCCTACCCACAGCGCTGAGCGAAGGGAGTTTGTGAAACCAGGTTCGATTGGTCAAGGCTCCCCAGAGAAGGATCAGGTGTGGTTGAGAGCTCTGCTCCGTGGCGACTGCTGCAAAGCCCCGACCGGTACAGCACAGGACGTCTCCAGCCAGGCCACACCTTCGGCTGCGTTCCAAACGATGGCGGCCATTTTCTACGACGCGAGAGCTTTGCCTTCCCCCACCGCTGTCTAGGTCTTTAAAAGAGGGTTTTTAAAAAAACACACACACACACACAAGCCCCCCAAAAACAGCCGTAAAAATGAAACAGAGGCAGCTCCCATTGCGGTTAAAACCTGCGCAGAAAACCATTCACGTCAAGTAAGCCAAAGCCACATGCTGGGGCTCGGGAAGATTTTGACAGCTCTTCCCATCGGGTCAGCCTTCCTGCACGCAGGCCGAGGATCCGCCCCCCCAGGCCGCCGCTCTCGGGGTTCTTATCCGCACGTCGGGACCTAGGCCACAAACCCAAGAGCAAGTGCCACGCCCTGTACCCCGAGACACCCCCCCTGCCCCGGTCCGGGCCATACCAGCACCCTTTGGGTTTGGCCGGGCCTGGGTTCGACAGTCCGCCATTGTTCAACCTGTGCGCCAACACCTTTCACCTCCATCCTCTATGACGGCACAAAGCAGACCGAGCACCAGTGCCTGGAAACGCACTGCATGGGTGTACGAGGCAATAAGGGACCGACAGAGAGCAGTGATGGGACCTTCCATGTCAAGCCCCATGCCACAGGACTTCCACTGCGAGACTGGGGAGCAGACGCTCGAGTGGCGCTCCTCTACATTAGCACACCATGGGGCCAGGCCTAATGACACAGTGCTAATTTTGCTCTTGCTCTAAGTGTAGGTACTTTACTAAATGAAACGCTGCAAGCCGTCAGTCATCCTGTATGTATACTGTGAATCATATAATTTCACGGGCTGTTGGACCAGCTGAAAGTCCCAAAAACAAGAGGCCAAAAAAAAAAAAAACACGAGAACAAAACAGAAGAGAAAAAATGCAAAGCTGAGAATAGGGACGGGACAGTTTCAACAATCCCAAAGTGTGTGTGTGTGTGTGTGTGTGTGTGTGTTGAACTTGATTTTTTCCGCACACTCACTGTTTATTTCCCTTCCCCCGTAATTTGCGGCAGAACCTCCAGAGCTCGGAGACGGAGCGCGCTCGCGCTGAGCACTCTGGCCCCCCGACGCTGGTCTGCGCTTGCCGCCGACTGCGAACGCGCGCTTCGCAAAAGGAGGTGCTTCTCCACCTGGTTTTCGGAACCGGATGGGCTCCAGAGCGGCTCGCTGTTCTTGGGGCCGCGGCGGCGCTGGCCCACCTCCCTGCGAGGCCCACCGCCTGCTGGGCGCCCGTGTCCCTCCCGCACAGAGGTTCCCCGAGACCCGGAGCCGCAGCTTCTGAATGACCATATTTCTCACTCTTTACAAAACCTGACCCCCGTCTTAAACCCTGGTAAGAGTGCAGCACCAGGAAGTGAAAGCATGGCCTGACACCCTGGCACAGAACCGCAGATTCCCCGTGATGGCCTGGGAGTAACAGGCTGCTCACTCTGGGGAAATTCCCCAGGGAATCTTCCACAAGGAGAGCTAAACTACCCCCGCACAAAGAACCGCAGAGCTCGGAGGCCGACTTCTCGAAGCTACTGGCAAATATCTATGCTGTGGGAACAAATGATGTGTCCTCAGAGCTCTAAAGCCCATAACCACTCTAGCGCGCACCTGTGTCATGTTAACATGTAACCCATTCCTCACTAATGCCTCGGAAGTCTTTCCACTGTTTTTTTTTCCGCTCAAAACGGGCAATTAGGGGGGAATGAACTGCAACGACAGCAGAAAAGAGCTCAGTCAGTACGAACACCATAACGCTGCATCAAAACTGCCCGATGGGGCTTACAGGTTCACTTTTTGTACACCGAGAATTTCAATCAGTGCGTTCCAAAAACACCTGGCATCGGTTTAATAAGCGAGGAATGAGGGCATTAAAAAGGATTCCATAGGACAGTTTACATGTGACTTCAAGAAGGGGACAGATATTATACTGCTTCCATTTCTCAGACAATATCGCTGCTGGTAAAAGCCTCTGTTCTAAACAGGATATTGACAGACAGACATCTCATCTGGAATTAATCCCAAACACTACAGCGAGTTTTCTGAGCACAAAGGGTCCAATTCTTTTCAGAAAACAACACCCAGGCCTCAAGTCAGAGAATTTGTTTTTAAAAATTCTTTGAACTGTTGAAAAATAAGCTGACAGAAAACACAGGAGAATATGGCCTAATTATCCAGACCCCATTCAAATAAAGTTATGCTCCAAAATACAGCAGTATTGCCAAAACCATCCCTCCTGATAATTAGTCACACCAACAGCTCCTTCTGAAAATGTTGCATTATGACAGATCTACCATGGGCACATATCTAGCAACTGGGTAGTCTAATTTATTTGGCTGATGGTTTCATCCAAGATGACTTACATTAATGCCCACACATACTGGGCATTAAGCTAAAGCACCATGCCCAAGGCTACAGTGGCTCATTTGGGATGTGAACCCACAACCTTCCAGTTACAAGTCCGCAACCCTATCCACTACTTCACGCTGCTTCTCTCCCAAACGAGAAGAAAACGACTGACTAAAGAAAACAGCTCCCTTTCCCTGTCCGCACCGAGCGTGTGTGATCGAGTTACAAGGCCAGAGCACGGACCACAGCACAAGCCCAGCGAGGGACACAGACCTGGGAAGAGGCCAGCACACATCAGACAAGCACTCCATGGTGAAGGAGAGGGCAGGGAAGAGCCCACAATGGCACCTTTGTCACACTCCTTTCGAAGGGAAGAGCTCAGCTTTCTTTTCTTTAATCCCAGTTTATACAGGGAAGTGTGGACATGCAACCGTGAGCCGGGGGAGGGGGCAGGAGGGGGATTTGCTCTGAAGGAATTTCTTTCCTCTTTTCACGGGGGGTAATTTCACACAGACATTCCCGGCCTGGAGCCCAGGAGCCCTCCCGGAATCACACATCGCAGCCATGCTGACCAGCCCAGAGCCCCGTCAGGCAGCGAGCGCCACAGTTCTCCCGTCCCTGCACAGCTGAGACAGACAAGCCCATGAACAAAACAAAATGAGCAGGAACTCGTGCACCAATTAAAAACAAAACCCTGTATTGATCCCAGTTTATTATGGCAAGATGTGACTCTTGTAAAGAGTCTCTTCAGTCTTTTGAAGAGTTAGTAACAGTAAAGATAATAATAACTCAATGACTATATGTAACAGCTTTTATCCCAAAGGATCCCAACGGGTTCCACATGCTGCAGATGCCCCACTTCGTCCACCACTGACAAGCAGCTCCCACTTGGGTTTCTGGGTGAAGCTGTTCTACACCTGCAGCCCCACTATACAGGTGCAGGAAGGAGAAATTCCTTCACCAACTCAATGAAGGCCGAACATTTGAGAGTACAGATTGTGTGAATTTAGTCAGGACACCGTGTTCGCACCCCAGCTCTTAAGAGTAGGGCCCTGGGATCTCTCACGCCCAAGTAATCAGTATCCCACTTTATTATCACATCCGAAGGGAGGCACAGTGTGGCGTCTCCAGTCGCCATACCAGGGGCATGGGATCAGACACTCTTGTCCCCGGTGGGGAAAAAATGACTTCAGTGCGGGCGGTTCCGAAACGCTTCCAAATCTCTCCTTGATCAGCATTTGGCGAGGACCACCCGACTAAGATCCAAGTTGGCCGGATATCGTGCAAAAATTGGTCCAACGATCCAGATTTCATGCCAGTCAAGGGGCCCTCTCTGGCGGAAAATTAGAAAGACGTCAAGGCCCAGCTAACAAGCTGGCTCCCCGCGCCACCAGGGCTGACGCACAGCAAGCACTGCTCCAGCCAGCGGGCTTTTGCCAACCCACCAACCGCCATCGCAGGCATCTGCATCATTCCTGGAACTAAGCAGAAGGAGCAACTGCGTGTTCATGAATCCCTTAAGTGTGTGAAAACTGTTTACAAAAGGTCTGTGCGAGCCGCAAGAGACGCTCAGCTTCTAGAAAGGCCGCCACTTGACGATTTCATCCACACGGGTCCACGTCCGAGAAGGGACGTCACCAGGCTGTCTGGAGGAGCACTCGAGCCCCACGTGCCCGACTCAAGGATGCCACTGCTTCAACCCACCCGGGATTCGATCCCACAACCCTTCAGCACCCTTACCGCTGTGCCACACTGCTGCCGTGTTGGTTAGTGCACAGATCCATATCGTTCCCGGTCGGACTGACAGACCCCCACACAGGACAGGAGCCAGGCACGCCGCACTGGGCAGGATTCAGCTCTTGCGCAGTGCCACATCCTCAGAAACTGCCGTGACTTTGAAGTGACAGAAATACTCTTGAAACTGGCTGCGCAGTCCTCTGTATCCGGGCAGAATCAAAAAGGAGCTGGAGAGCCAGATTGAAACAATCTCTGCAACCAAGAAAAGCAAGTGGTTCCAAATTCATCTCCTTAAACCCTTTGTTTTTTTTTTATCCAAGACCTTTAATGATTCAAATATATGGTGCAAATGACTTCATAAAAGTAGTTATTTGCATGTAGTACTCAGAAATGCTCACTCTTTAATTACCTTAAGAAAACTTTGCTCCTGCTGTAAACACTAGCTAGACTAATCTATACCTCCAAGATTGAGAGCCAACAGCAGACTCCGTAATCTGCACTTCAGCTTCCAGGGACTACTCAACTGCTATTCTAAATTCTATGCGATGCCCACAAAGGATTGCATTTCATTTGCCTAATAATATTATTCATTATTTATGGATATAAACTGTGCTGTTCATCCCAAAGCACTTCACACACAGGAAGGGGTACCCTTTATCCAACAATGGGCTGCCCCTGACTAGGAGACACATTCTGCACCAGCAGCCCCACCTGGGAGACACACAGTGATCATTCTGCACCAGCAGCCCCACCTGGGAGACACACAGTGATCATTCTGCACCAGCAGCCCCACCTGGGAGACGCACAGTGATCATCCTTCACCAGCAGCCCCACCTGGGAGTTGCTCTCCTCAGGATAGGACTGTTTACAAGCAGTTATAGACATTCGAGCAAACTTGCAGTTATTAGTCAATTAAAAACGATCCAGAGAGGACTGACCTGAAGAGTGGGAGATGTTTGATTATAAGGGCTGACCGTTCCAAAGGAGAAAGAGCTCCAGCTGACAGGCGATACCCAGGAAAGGCCTGCTCACAGAGCACAACTTACAGTCAAGACCCCTGGGATTGGTCTGCACCCCTTGGGGCAGTTTCTGTTTTCCTCACCTATGAAACTGGTTTCTGTAAATAGCTGATTGCACTTCAAACGCTCCTCCTTCTTATCTGCAATTTGTTTGGGCCAAGATGGATGAACTCTTCACCTTTCTTGGGGCTTTTAAGTCTTTCACTTCCTGTATTGATAAGACATTCATGAGCCTTTTAGACTGCAGCCAGGTCTTGTCAGTAGAAGCAATCAAAACTACTCCATCAGGGCTGCATTTAGAGCAAGTCTCCAGGCTGCCCCATTCACTGCAGTACACAGCCAGAGGAAAGGCAGCAGAAATTAAAGATCCAGGCAAGAGATGCCCCTCGAGGCCTCCTTCTTCCTTTCCAAAACGCAGGAAAGAATTTACTTTGCAATTAGCTTGATTTCCAGATTAGACGCCACTTTCTGAAATAATCGAGGCTTTTGTTATCAGCATCATTCTTTCTCTCCTCTCCATCGCTCTCAAACTCCCTTTATCCAAAATAAACTGCTTAATGGACCTTTACTGAGCTTTCCAGACCAGACTCAAGCTGAGAAAGGGCTGTCATACAGTAAAACCTAGACTTTTTATGCCAAGGGAAAAATATAGATGTAAGGTATACATGGATATACAGTAAACGCAGGATTTGTGAAAAAAATGTGAAACTTTATCTGGTTGTACTCAAATAAGACAACACGTGCTCCACACTGCCTCACAGATGACACACCTCAATCCGTCTTAACCCCACACCCCTTCACAGGCTTGGCTGGAATTTCAAAGAGATCTTAAACTCTGCAGAAGCCCTATTCAACAATGCAGGCCACAGTCATCAAAGTATAAAGAAGAGCTGTTTTAATAAGCCAGGAATCCTGCATGTCATCACACAACGAGCCAGCAAGATAGTTTAATCAGTGAAGCCAGCCTAGGAGATAACATTTATCCTTATTGCAATTCCTTCTCCCACACAAACACAAAAAGATGCTTACAAAACGTGCTTTTTGAACTGTGTGTCCGAAGGGACGTTATTCGTCACAGAACCAAGCAAGGCTGCTGCCTGCGTGCCAGCAACATGCATCTGTTGTATCTGTTTTCTCTTTTGGTTTTAGGACACTGTTTCTCTTCCTGGGGTCACGGGGGCAGTTTTCCCCAGAAGACAGAACTAACCAACAGCACACAAAATGGAGAACTCTAATGGCCTTCAACCCAGACTGAAGATTGTAAATCTTGTAAATTTACAGTTCTTGTAAATCCATCGGGACTCCCGGGTGATCCGCGCTCGGAAACAACCACAACGGGGCCAGAAGAGGTTCTGTCAGCCTGGAGAACAGGGAGGCACTGAACGCCATGCCACTTTCAGCAACTGGGACAGACGGATGTCGGACAACTGAACACAAACTTTTCCTCCTCCCAGACGAACGTCGGCAGTAGTTGGTCTTGTTTGGGACAGAACGGGCTCGATTCCAGGCTCCTCGGCCAGCCTAGACCACTTGTTCGCTGCAAATTAAAAGCACGCTGAACTAGAGGAGACAGCTTGACGCGAGAGTACATTTCCAATAAGATACAAACAATGTTTAAGAAACAAAACACAGAGGCAGATGAGAGAAAACGACGACGGCACTCCAGTCAATACAACTCATAGGGGAGGCAAAAAGCTGTTTGGGTCCTTGCTGTTCTGACAGTTGCTGTCACAGCCACATGACAAACTTGAAAGCAAGAAATTGCCAATTTGCTCCATCACGGACAAGAAATAAGGAGCTCCAGAGGACTGAGCCTGTCAGCACTGAGAAACACAGAGACGATGCCAGTCAGGAGCAGCAACACGCCACTTCGGTCTCGTCAGAGGCTGCAGGTTCCCATTGTTTGCATAGCTTTTTACTGAAAGCCTATATTTGAAGCAAATGTTTTCTTTCCATAATTATTCCCAGCTATTGTTTGGAATCCAAACAGGAGAAATGGCCCTGGATGGAGAAAGAACAGCACCGAGTTGAAACTGGAGCCGCATGCTCGAGGAGTCAACCGACTCTCCGGGCTGCGTCTGGTTTCTCTTAGTTTAGGGACAGGGGCCTAGAAGATTTCAGCCTGGAAATCTTTTTCTGATTTATACGCAGCACACAGGCCCGCATCGGAATTAATGACGCAGGAGAATGGAACCAATTACAGATTAAGAGCAATTTGAAAAAGAAAAAATGGAGTATAAATTAAGAAGGCCACGGGGAGGCCGGCGGTCTCATTTCCTGACTGTGCTGAGGAAGTCCTGTAGACCCTGGAGCTTGCCGAGCAGCTCTGCTCGAACGGGGCTCACGAGTGCACGGCGAGCTTATCGAGTATCGACTCGAAACTACAACTCCCAGCCTGCACCCTGACTCTTCCTTCCTGTCAGCAATCTTGAGAACTCTGACCCCCGTTTAGACCAAAGCCGGAGTGAGCCTTTGAGAGCGGGGTCAGTTCTCAACCTGCTGAGTACAAAGAACAGTGGGGACCCGTTTCAGTCAAGAAGCGAAGCTCCTGGAGGTCATCCCTGCTTCTGCGGCTAACAAAATAATAATAATAATAATAATAATAATAGCTTACACTTATATAGCGCTTTTCTGGACACTCCACTCAAAGCGCTTTACAGGTAATGGGGACTCCCGTCCACCACCACCAGTGTGCAGCATCCACCTGGATAATATTTGGGTAAATCCACCTATGAAAATATTTGGGTAAAATAAAAACTGTCCAAAAATGTCCGTATCAGAACTTAGCGAAAGTAGGAAAAACACCTTTGCGTGGGGCTAGTTTTGTTTTAAGCATTCAATCACCGACGCACCCGATGGCCTGAAACCTTGTCGAACAGTTTGCCTCCGGTACCAATCAGCGATCCCGGCAAACAGTGCAGGACCCTTAATGTAATGCAACGCAGCATTTAGAGCCGTTTCTCAAACGGCTTACTTTCCTTCCAGCAAGTTAAATGGGGGAAAAAAAATGAATGAAGATAAGTGCTTGTATATGTGTTATACATAAGGTTAATGTACCGTGCATCAGAGATTGCAGGCTATTTTTAGCGGCACTAAAAAACTGTTTTTTTATGCTATAAAACCACACAGTTATTTTTAGCTTGTAAACACTGGAGCATTTAATTAAGCTTGTCTGCTGTTTGGAGCCGTCCAAGCACGGATGTAGTCAGATGCCTGAGCGAACACATAAATAAATGAACGGGCCCAGCGAGCCCGCAGATAGTGGAGATAGTACTCCCGGCAGCGATAAAGAAAGGCTGTTGCGCCAAGGCAGTGATTCACCGGGCCAGAGCTGATGAAGGCTGCGCTCCTGTCCGGTCTTACAACTCGGGAGACTAGGAGACGAGCGTCGGTGTCCGAATACTGGAGGAGCGATGGACCCTGGGGCGCGGCGCTGACCCGAGGCCCAGGAGCACGAGTGCACGACGGACACAGAGGCCTTGAAGCGCCAGGCCAGCTCCAGAGGGCTCAGCTAGAGCCGTCGTCGTGCCGCCTGCCCCCTCCCGAGCTCAGCCCAAGCCCTGTTCCTGCAGCGCCAATGCGGTTGGCCCAGTGTGGCTTCGCGTTATTAAGGGGGTGACGCAATCGGGAATGGTTGATTCAAACCGCCTGGTGTGTAAGACAGCAAAAAAAAAATCTAATGTTGATGGCAAAAAGCAAAAAAAAAAAAAAAAAAAGAAGAAGAAGAAACCATAAAAGGAGCAAAGTTTAAACCTGTTGAGAGGCCCTGCCTGTTCTCCGCTTTCCACTCTGGGGGGGGGAGTTTAAGCCTCAGGAGTGAAAATCTAGAAAGGCTTTTCAAAACCACTTGTTACAGGAAAAGGGAAAAACCGAAAATGTAAAAACTATGAAACCAACTCTAATAATATTCAGACCACGATGTGTTTAATCAGCCCCATTTTATGGAAGAGACCTCAGCCTGTCTGAATTGCCACGAACCTGCCATCAGGTGGTCTCCTATCGGATCAGGCCTGACACAAACATTATCTCACCCCCCGCCCCGTGCAGAAGACGAGCACAGTCCTAGAACCCCAAACCTTGGGCTCTGTAGAAAACGAAAAGCAGCAACACAAACTGCAGCCCAGCAAACAGCTGCCATGATACCGCTGTGCGTCAATTCTTTATTTTTCTCCCTCTGGTTTTACGGTGTGCAATTATGCGAGAGTGGCAGTTAAATTATGGCGTCTTAATGAGCCAATAAATCACCAGCACAGGAATGGCAACGCACACACCTCCAATGCAACCCCCACCAGCTGGCGCGGTCTGTGCCGCACGCTGCAGTCATCTGCCTCCTTCTCTCGCCCCTGGCAAGACTCCTGGCAGCTCTGCTGTCGTTTCTTGGCCCTGTGCGCCCTTCCTTCCAGGCTCCTTCAGGGAGTCTTAATCTCCAGACAAATAACAGCTTCAAAGGAGACGGTTTACCCCGAGCACACATTCGCTGTTTACCTGTCTCTGGCTCTGCTCATTGTCCTCAAGGCCCTTCCTGAGCAAGTGTGTGTGTGTGTTTACTTCTACAGTGCCAGTGGCAGGAAGCCATGCCTGCCTTTTACTGGAGTTTAAAAGAGGGTCTTGTGCTCCAGGAGAGACAGCCAGTGCTGAAGGAGCCCCAAGGCCTTTCCTGATCAGACCGCTCTTGGTACGGGACAGGCTCGGGTTGGTTTGCTTCGCAGGAGAAGAGGAAAGCACTGCTTGATGCCATGTTGTGTATGTTCTCCGTTTGTAAATCACTCCCCAGTCTCTCATGCATCAGAGTTGTTTCTTAATTGTATGAAAACTTTATTACGAGCTAGTGAATAATTCTATATGAACAACGAACATTGGCTTTATTTAAATGATTAAAACAACTTTTAATGTGAACACGTCAGGCGATGCATTAGAAGGAAAAAAAAAAACTACCGATTGGGAAAAACCCTGATTAAATTGTGAACTAAAAACCGATTTAACTTCTTGAAAGGAGCCTAAACCACTGGCCTGTACGAAAATAAAACACTCTTCCCCTGGCTGGGATTTAGCTGGAGACTTCACGCTCTCTTCAGCGCGCACACCTATCAGAGGGCAGCAGTGTGGAGCGGTGAGCCATGTGCTGCACTCATACCTGGAAGATCATGGGTTCGAACCCCCCCCGAGCACAGTGCTGCACCCAGATCGCGGCAGTACCACACCCAGCAGCTTAGGACATTGCTCCGGAGGCAAATAAATTAATTTAAAAACACAAAATAAGAGTCTCGGGGACCAGAAGAAGGAAAAAAACACATGGCGTTGGCTGCACAGCATGTCAAGGCGCATCTTAATGAGCAAAATCCCAAGTTCATCCTACATAGAAAATGGGACGTCTGGCTGAAATACTCAACACTACTGTGAAAGAGCCCTGAGGGATGCGAGCTCTCCAGACCGCGGGGGCGTGTTTATCCGTGCTCATTGCCGATCCAGGGACCGGTCCCCCGGCGACTGGCTGTGGCTTCCTGGGCCGCTTGACAGCACTGCAGCTCCGCGCCCGAGAGACCTGAACTTCTGCAGGCTTTTAACCCTCTCAAACCACAGGCTGACCAAGAGAATGCACTTCTGGTGGGAGCCACGCCGCTAATCAGATTTTTTTTTAGACTCCCAAGTAAATATTAAATACCCCATGAAAGAAGAATGTGCTTATTTTTTTGGCAGTGGGTGAGTAGGAGCACATCCAGCTTTATATATAGTTACTCTGCGTGTGTATACATTCATGTATATTCGCGTGTGTAGCCTTCATCTTTTCTAAAAGATGCGGCACATGCACACGAAAGATTGATCGAATTGATCAAGACCTCATCCCTGCTGGGGCTGTACAAGCCACGCTCCCAGGGTTAAAATCATCTTCCAACCATCCATTCCAGGTTCTCGGAATTACAGCTTCGCGCTCAATCTGGAAGCCCATGTTAAAAACCAGCCAGCGCTGTTACGGCGAGTCAGGCTCAACTTTGATGCACCGGTTAATAAATGCACCCCGGAGCAAGCAGGCTGCAGAAAAGGCCGCGGACCAGCGCAAGGGGCAGGTGGGCGGGCGGAGTGGTGGCTCTGTGGCTCAGGATCTGCGCCCGTGGCTGGAAGGTTGCCTGTTCGAATCCCGCGGCCGGCAGAGGAATCCTACTCCTACTCCGTTGGGCTCCTGAGCAAGGCCCTTAACCCCAGCTGCTCCAGGGGCGCCGTATAAATGGCTGACCCTGCGCTCTGACCCCCAGCTTCTCTCCCTGTCTGTGTGTCTCATGGAGAGCAAGCTGGGGTCTGTGAAAAGACAAATCCCTAATACAAGAAATTGTATGTGGCCAATAAAGTGATGTTATACAGTATGTTATATGTTCAAAGAAGAACGAGAGGAGATTGTGTCTTTAAGCGATCGGCTGCCACCTTAATGAGGCAGAGGGCCAGAGCAAATCCAAGCGACAAAAAGGAAGAAAAAAAATAATCGGGAAAAAAAAACAGTTGGAACGCAGAATAAGAAGTTAAGCCCCATCTCTTATTTTCTGGGCTTTTTTTTTTTTTAGTGTTTTGTGCATTTTTCTTTTTGAAAGAAAAAGAATGCTCGGTCTTTACAAAGCAGTTTGGAAACGATTTAAGATGGGAAAAAAACAATGATTTTCTCTTTTCCCTGGTGGTGTGTGTGTGTGTTTGTGTGTGTGTGTGGGGGGGGGGTAGTCTAACTCTTTAAAAGAAAATTAAATTCTGGCTAATTGCCAAAGCTGTCCTGGCCTTTATCTTTCTGCATGAAATGCTGCAGAAAAACATCGTGCCTGGAGTAGCTTTACCCCAGAAAAAAAGCTACAGCCTGTGGAGAAAAGAAACATGCTAAACCCCTCCTTGCTGGAGACGATCTGGCCTTTCTTCCCCAGACAAAAACCACACAGCTCAGGCTGAAAACGCACCAGGACCCCAGCTTCTCAGGCAGGCGGGGAGAGAGAGAGCCAGCACGGCCATGACACTGGAATAAAGACCGGAGATGGAGAAAGCAGGGAGAGAGGAAGAGGATAAACAGTAGGGAGGACAGAGGAGAGAGACCATGGGAATAAGGAAAGAATAGGAAAGCTGTAAGGAAGCTTTTGAACGAACAAACTTTCATCTTTCCCCATACGCCATTTACTTTCTCATGGAACACCCGAACTGGCCAGCTCAAAGAAAGCTGCCGAGAACTCCTGTACAGCAGCTCCAGAGACATTGCACATCTTTACCCCACACATCTGTCCCAGACACCTGCCACCGCGTTTCTCCATACGAACCCTGAACACTTCCACCCCACCCGGGCCCGGATACTGTGCCCTCGAGCCCCCCAAGGACAGGAGGTCAGCCGTCAGCCCCTCCACTCTCCCTGCCTGCCTCACACCAGCGTTTCAGACAGCCCAGCTGTCCATTCTGCTCTAGGCCAGCGGAGAAGAGCAGCAGATCAGCATCCGTGCTCTTTTTCAGGACCTTTAATCAACAGCCTCTTCAGAAACAAGAGCATCCGGTGTTGAGGCACTATCTCCTCACACACCCATGGACCACAAAAACCTGGAATGGGAGCAGGACAGACACAGCAGTCCGCGCAACAAGTTTGGGAAAACCTGCAGTTCTGAGAAAATGCTTTTGTGTCCCGTGACTGGGGGTGGAAGAGAATCTTTTTTCGGACAATTCGGGACTTGAGCCCAGCACATCGCAAGCTTTTCAGATCAGAACCCCGGGGTTTGGGAGCCCGTGAAAGAAAGCCGATAACCCTCTTGTTAAGACACACTTCCAGATAAAATAAAGAGACTCTTGCCAATCGGCTGATGTGACCCAGCAGCTGTCAGTTACAAGTCACAAGGCCATGCCAGCACAATCCTACAGCACAGATGACCAACGCAGGTGCTACAGTGCAGCCAGCCTGTATTCTTCAGAAAAAAGACCAGCCAAAAGTTTTGACCGCATCGGTAAAGTTCACCCAACAGCACAATGTTCCACAGACCAGCCAAAAACATACACTTCAGAGATCCTCCTCAAATCCCTATTGTATTTTGTCACTTGACAAAAACACATATTTGCTTAAGACTGTATAAACGACCACAAAAAAAACAGTCAAGGGACTGAGAGGCAGGTAAATGTGCAGTAGTCAATGTAGAGGGACACGGGAGCCGACCATACTCTGGAAGTCAAACTCCGTACGTGTGTAATACACGGAACATGATGGGATAGAAGTGCACAGCCCGAGTCCAAGGAGATTGCAGAACAAGACTGTTACTCACTGTGTAAGGAAGAGAAAAGCAATCGCAATCGTTTAAATACCTCAATTACAATTGCAAAAAAAAAACAATATTCTAAACATAATGAGTTTGGTGACCCAAGGACCTTAACCTTAAAGGCTAATCCGTGCGCTAATT
Source organism: Lepisosteus oculatus (assembly GCF_040954835.1). NCBI lineage: Eukaryota > Metazoa > Chordata > Actinopteri > Semionotiformes > Lepisosteidae > Lepisosteus > Lepisosteus oculatus. The sequence continues at coordinate 4,021,287 of NC_090700.1, read as the reverse complement.
GCAGAAAAATACAGGAGGAGTTGGGAAAGACATTTTTAATGTGCATTTTTCCAGACGCTTATGCGTGTACTAAGAACAGAACATGTTATGTGTTAAGTGTTGTGTGTACACTTCCGAGAGCACGGATTGTAATAACCGTACCCAAACACGGCAGCAGAAGAACAAGAGATTTGAACAGGTTTCTGGTACCTGTACAGTCGAAATATCGGTAGGACTGCTCGGATTTTTCCCCAGAATAAAACACGTAGGCAGTGGGGCGGATTTCACATTATAAACACCACACTTAAACAATTCCTCGGATTAAATACAAGGTTAAACAGAATTTAAACCAGGTTTACACGACTTTTTTCCCCAACAATTCCGTAAATACAACTACAGATGTATTTGGGGGGGAGGAACTGTTTAAGTTCTTCAAATGTTTTTAAACATTTTCAAAAATACAAAAATGTTTACGTCTTAGAGATCCATAATACAATTTAACGCCATATATAATTTAATATGTTAAAGGCGCAGTACAGCTATTCACTTCAGTAGGATGTTATCTGTACCTTTTGTTGTACAATATCTTGAAAGCAAATAATTTGAAACAAAAATACCTGTATTTGACAGATTTATCCAATTAATTTTATACAGTAATGTCCTTCATATAGGCCTATAGGCCTACAAAGATCGTACATTCTGAATAATTTAGTTGAATAAGTAAGAAAATATATAGTCTACAGCTCAAAGGATTTGTAAACCAAAAAAAAAGAGAATGAAAACAGAATTTACCATCCACCACTCCTCGTAAATTCATTCAGTCCGTAATCTGAAAACGTTATATTAGTAACAACCGAGTGCACAGATTATCATAATATTCGGAAAATGCAACATTTCCTACTTCATTTGTATATTTCTACTATCGTAACAAAGTCACTCTCGCATTCTGTCTCAAAAACTGTTTTTACAGTCGAAACCTTATCGTAAAACGAGAGAAAACGTGAGAATCACTAATTGTCAAAATACCGTAAAAAAAACTTCCTAGATTGCGAACCTTAACTTCGCTACCCGAAACACTCTGCATACCCACAACAACCAAAAAACACACACCTCAACATCGCGTTTTCACTGAAAAATGTTTTTTACACATAAATAGTAATAAAATATTCGCTGTTTTTTTTCCCCACACCATGATTCAAAACAGAGAGGGGGGTTTGCTGAGGAATACAAATGGACCGAAATCTCGAACAAAATCCACTTACCGAAAGTTGTGTAACCCGTTCAAAAAAAAAAAGCGTGTGTAGATTTCTCTCCCTCACTTTCTGAAAGTTAAATCCCAAGCCGTAGGCTGTTTTCTCTAAAATACACCGAGTAGCTGCTACACTAATTCACAGCGATACCTCAGACATTTTGTAGGTCTCCCCCAGCGCCCATATGGAAGGACCATTCTTGGATGACTGATTCCTAAAACAATTCCTTCTTTTGCTACTCCTACTTAAACCCTCCCACTTCCCAAGAAAGGGGGAGGGATCGCAACAATAGTGCCTTTTCCCTAAATCCCGAAGTTGGTAATGGCTTTCGTTAAAAAAAAAAGCCGAGAAAAGTTTTGAAACGGGGTGTAGAATCGGTTTTGCTGAAATGTGTTTGGTTTCTTTGAAACCGGAGCGCTGCGGGCACGCTGTTTTCACGGGGGTAGATTTAAAGTGAAAGGAAGAGGGCAAGTTTCTGAAAGTTGTGCAGGACTAAAAAAAAGGCGCTCCTCCCTCTCTCTCTCTCGTCCCTGAATTGGTATGCCGTAGTCCCACTGAGAGCTTGGACCGACCCCCTTTTCTATTGAAGCCTGCCGTCGCCGCAGCAGCTGCAGTGAGCGGGGGACCGCAGTTCAGACCTCTATCTTGCACACAACACTGATCACAGCAAGACTCTCTGCGCCTTTTCAGCGAGGAATTCTCTCGCCCCCCCCCCGCGCAGAGAAATCCAGGTCTCCTTCTCCCCCTTTCCAGCTCTGACCTTCCCCAATCGGAAGAAGGACACGAAATCCCACGCTCGCGTGGTGAACATCCCAACACGAGCAGCTTGGCGCTCCACTCCAGTCACCCCACTGCCATATCGGGTCTGTTCAGTCTTAAACAACCCCAGCTTCTGGAAAACTAAACACAAAAACAAGGCGAAATGTAATAGTGGCTGATGATGATTGATAACCATCGTAGTGGCAGTAGTACAGTGACAGTGACACCATTATTAGAACTACGATAGCAACATTACTGCTTAATAATATGAAATTCTCACACACTTAATGTGGAAATGGATTAAATGACCCAGCGGCAAGAAGCAACTACTTATACAGTCCGATAGCAACTTCTGCATTAGCACTGGGGAACTAACTTACAGCATTTCAGTACAATCTAGTAACACATCACTATAGTTTCCCCTAGACTGGGCATCCCTGTGTGTTACAGTATAATATTTACATTCTCATGCCTTGCTTGCCGTTGTTGCTTGGTTGCGGGTGAAAGCACAAGACAGGGCAGCTCTGTCAGAGGGAGAGACAGGCTGAGTCCCATGCACAGAGGGCTGTAGAGCAATAGATGAAGTCAATCCAGAGACGAAGTCACCTGCCTTCTTTGTTTCTTTTTTACCTTTGCACCAGAGTGAGATGTTAACACGGCTTCCCCTCAAGCCCTGCGGGCAGTGCAATCAGCCGCAGAGAGCAGCTCCAGAGGCAGAAATCTGAAAGACAAATTGGCTCAAAGCATTACCTTCCATTGTGGGCCGTTTAACTCTCACTAATCCCCCGCCTAAGCGGAGAGTTGAGTGGCTGCAGACCGGCTGAGGTTCTGAGGATGATCTCTATCGACCGGGACGGATACGGTCCTGAAACAGGGACGAGCTCGTCTCCCAGGTTGTGATACCCCAGCCTGTTGGCAAGTATGGTGCAAGAACATGGCCACAGGCAGCTCCCCATGCCAAGCATGGTTGCCTTCTGTCAGCTATTTTGGTGGAAGGAGGGGAGTAACCAGGTTCCAAATAAAACGGCTGCAGAAGGCACTGAATTTCCTACCCTGTGCAGAATGTGGAGTAACATAACCAGCCTGTCAGGAGCTACCTCACCCCTTGCTCAATCAGAAGTTTTCTAAAGGCAATTGTTGTGTTCTTTCTCCGTATTCATGCAGGGGAGAATATGTACTGTACTTCTATTTTCTGCTTATGATTTATGATTATTGTGTAGACAGCGGCTATAATGTCCCTGTTATCTAAATTAGCATTGCCTCAAATGCTATCTACACCATCCGAGACCTAATTTCTGATAGTGATAGTGACAATGAAGATGATGGATGTCTTTATTATTGGACTTGGCAGTATTTGAGCTTGTAACTAGTTGCATTTTAACCATAAGTCATGGCTTAGGTTAAAATGCAAGCTTTTAAAAGGGAGTGACTCGCATGCCTTTATACTGTAAGGAGAAAATTGTGTATTGACCCTTACCCTCCCGATTGTTTCAAATAGAAGGGACTTTGAATACCTTCGGTTCATTTCAGAGCATATCGAGATTCAACCACACCCAAAGCAGCTCAGAGACAGAATTGCAACAATAACCAATTCTGAGATGTGGTTTATTTTAGTTGTGTGATTTTTATTATAGCAAAAATAATACTGAGATTCATACATTACTGTGGAATATGATTTTCTCAGGTGGGCACTAGCTCCTGAAGAGTTTAAATATCACACAACAAGAAGAGTTATATTTCTCCATCTTCCTCAGGTGCAGTTCCTGACCCCACCACTATCAGAAACAATGACCTGGAGTCGGTTTTTGAGCTTCTGTTTTTAGCATTTCAGTTGTGCTTCTGTCACAAGAAAGCAAATACACACAGCACCGCATCCACACAAACTGTATCGTTCACTTGGGAGTAGACTATCTTGAAATAAACAAGCAGGGAGAAAATGAAAAAATAAGCAAGAACATGTTCAGACAAAAAAAAATGATCAGATACTTAGAGTTTTCTTTTTATTGCTGGAGGAAATAAACATTTCAGATGCAACATGGTTGATATCGTAAGCAGACCTGTGACTTTCCAACTCATAACTGTTTATTAAGACATGTAGATAAATAGATGAACTGCACTTCTACAACACTAATTAGAAACTTTATCTCCTAAGATGTATTTTAATGACAAATTAGCTCAAAGTACTAATTAATTAATTACAGACATATCAGACAACATGCATCAATGTTTAAAAAGAAAATATATCGCACATCATAAAATCTGCAGGAATGCCAGTTTCAACAAGCGCACAGCTGTGACCTTCACTCACATGCTCGCCGGGACGTCAGGAATATAAGGGGGAAAGACTCTCTTAGAAAACCCTTTGAGGTTTTAAAAGTCAGGAATAATAGTCTGAAGTCTCTACAGAACTCAGCAGTTTCCCAGTGCAGGGAGTTCAAGACAGGAGCTACACTGTCCAAGGCTGAACTCGGGTTGTTGTGTTTTGAACACCTTGGGGCTCTTGTCAGGTGTGCTCTGACAGCCTGGGACCCACAGTGCAGGGGCAGCCAGGACTGGACGTAGCCGTTGCTCTGCCCAGGCCGCTTGTAGAAAGCCACTCTTCCCCAGCGAAGGAAAGGCATTGTGGGGGCGTGCTGGAGATGCAGCCAGCCTCAGTCTTATTGTTCTATCCAATATTTGCGAGGCGAGCTCAGCACAAGACTAATAAAAAGTCCTAATTTGATCGCGGGAAGGCCCCGACCGGCCCCTGCGCTGACTCCAGCTCCTCGTCCCTGCGCCACCTGCCCCTCCCCCACCCTGCCCGCTCACAGGGAGTGCAGGCCGAATTAGGCCTGAACAAAGCCCATTGTCTCAAGCCCATGAAAGGCCCATTAAACCATGCTGGAGCAATAAAAGACAGGCCTTCTGGTCCTGCTCTGGAGCTCGTGATTGACTGGGAGAGGAGAAAGGAGAAAGGCCCCCTCTCTCCCACTTTCCAGACATGTGCTCCAAGGTGAAAACGCCCCCCACCCGAGGCAAACCGCGCAGGTACTGCAGTCATGCAGGAGGTTCTGTCCAGTGGCCCACGGCACACTGCAGTAAGAGTAAATTAGTCAAATTAGTATGTTTTTAATAGACAACTGAACAGAACATCAGTTCATCTTTTGGCATGCTACACGCTTAGGAGTGACGTCCAGGTGGTTTGGAGCCAACAGGTGGAGAGGTGTGTCTTTTTACTGATCCCACCTGGGACTGCAACCCGGGAATACCCAAATATTGGGCACAGAGGGCACAGGGCAGGGTCACTCAATTCAGCTCAAGAAGGTTTTGTATGTATTTGTATTTCAGTTTTTCCAAAGCATATATAATCAACACAATGCCTATAGGTATTCAAGTAGGGAGCTGCATCAGCATGTGTAGGTGCAAAGGAACAGGTAAAGGTTTATTCCAAGCTGAAAAGAGAAGAAAAGAAACACAACGTTTCTGCTGCAGAGCCGAAATCGTTTTCTTTTCAGCATGAAATTAACCTTTACTTGTTCCTTTGCATCTATAAATCTATGCATGTATTTACAATACAGACACATAATAAGACATTTACATACCACATATGTACCATTACTGAGAGACAGGCTCACCATTCCTCAGCCTGTGACAGAAGATCACGTACTGGGCTGCCAGTTCGACTGAGTTCCCTCCCCCCTCTCCCAGTAGGATCGGGTGCTGTTCTGATTCTGGCAGGTGTGGGAATTCTGGGATTAGATTGGTTGCTTTGGGGAAGAATGTTTGTCTAATCCCGGAATATTTGTCACAGTGCAGTAGGAAGTGCAGCTCTGTCTCTGTTTCTCCCCGCAGCCAGGTCTGCCTGTGTCACCCTGTCGCCATGGCCAGATTATGGTCACTTTTCCACCACCGTCCCCAGCAGCTCTGAGCGAATTGTGCATGACTGCTTGCGGTGTTCCAGGCCCTGGTGGTCAGTGGCAGGACACCTGGATCGTAGCGCCTGTGCCGTTAGGGCACTTTTGCAGACTGAGCCAGTCAGCAGCCTGCTGATTTTAACCCTAGTTTATCCTGGCACTGCCACTGCTATGGTAATTGCCTTTATAATAACAGGACTGAGCTGTGCAATACTTTACTAAGAAATCGATATTTTGCCAAGGCAAGGTATGAGTTTCTAATTGAATCCCATGGTTTACATCAGATCCATCTGCACATGCACCTGTGTAGCCCAGGGGTGGGGAGTCAGATGGCGACCACGTCTACAGAGGGTTGCTCACTTGTGCCAAAAACTGATTTTAATATCATAAAGACTCAGAAAGACAAAATCCCTTTCATCCCCTTTCAAACAAGATAAACAGCTTGAAATCGTCATGCAGGAAATATGCACCCTGTGGCAGGGGTACTAAGAAAGCCAACTGCTCCTGAATACCTCAGAGGAAAAGAGCGATTTACTTGTACCTTGGAGTCTGGGGGGGCCCTCGCTTACACATTTGGTCTCGATTTGCCACAATTTTCGGAATTGTTTCTTAAGTACAGCGCAGTATATTAAGGCTGCAAGCATTCCCACTCAGCATATAATCTCTTTGATACCAGACAACCAGCTCTTTGCTCCCCCTGTCTGGAGTATTATTGCAGTTCTAATAAAAGCCAGAGGCCCTCTGGATCCCCTGGTATCCACATCAATCCGTCAGGAGACTGCTGATAGGAGCCGTGGTTCTGCAGGTGTGGAACCATGATAATACTTTCCACATTTCTGCCAGCACAGCCCACGGAGCGGCCCTCCTGCCGGGGCCCTGGGGCGCTGACCCCATTTTACAGTTCCCTGGAGTCCCTCAAGTCACAGGCCGTCGCTCTTGGATGAGATAGCCTGCAAGGAAACGAGCACGTTGAGACCGATTTTCATTCTCCACTTTTAAAAGTTCTCCTGCTGTAAAGTTCAGTGAAACTGTGTTGCAATTGTGTGTGTGTGTGTGTGTGTGTGTGGGAAGGTTTGTGTTTAGCACGTGTTTCACCTATATGGACACTGGGGTGCGTAGTTTGCGTCATGTTTTACGAAGCTCTTGCCCTGATGGTGCAGCGGGTCAATTCCTCAGTAACCAGCTCTAGGGGTCCCGCTCGCTCCTCACTGCTCTGTCCATGGAAGTGCGTCTCTGGCCAGCGTGGCTGCTGGGAGCTCTCTCCCAACCCAGAGTGTCTCCTCCGCCGAGTCCTGCCGCCACTGAGAGGGACCGGGCTCCTGGCTATTTAAATCGGCACCATGGCAACGGCCCCCCTTCTGGGTCAGGATCTGACCTTAGCAGCTGTGACGCTTCCTCCCCCAGTGCCAATAAAGGGGCCAATCACACCACATTAAAGAATAGAAAACCATCTACAAGTTTGTGCATTGGCAGAGAATTTCTAATCATTTTTGTGCCCTGTGACAACAGACTTTAGCTCTAGTAATTGAAATGAGAAAGTTGCACTGGTGTACACTGAATCAATATTGATTACTCAGTAATAGTCAATAAGAAGCTTGTTATGTCTAAATGTTGAGACACAACATATTACTGTAATAGTTCGTGTACATGATAAAAACCGTTTGATATCCCAGATATGAAGGTATTCATAAGATAAATTCGTAGGTTCTGTATACACTATTGTGTTCACAATGTTATTAGAGTAACGCTTACGGCCGACAGGCACTGTGTAAGAGCCGGCTTACCAGAGCAGGTGACGTCACCGCCCTTCCCTGTGATAGCAGGACTACAGCTACTGGGCTGTGGAGAGATCTCTCTTTAGCTCACCGGGCTGGGTCCCTGTTGAGTGATGTGGGAGTCCCGGGTTCGAGCCCCCGACGGTGGGGCGCCGACCTAATGCGGCAAGGGCGCCCTCCTGAACCCCCGTTGCGTTACATTAGACAAGTGGTACTAATACTTGTAATAACACTGTCATTGCAAGCAGTGCACATGCAGGTAGAGAGTAATAAGTGAGCGTTTGCAGGGATGAGGAGCAGAGAGTGTTAACTGTAGCTGCAGGGCCTCGCTCTGCTGTTGATGTGGGAAAGGAACGGAGACCCCGGAGACAGAGTGCGGTCCTGAACTCTGGAGCAGGCCAGTCCAGCCTCACGGGGCCTGGTAATGTCAGCCAGCCTGCCTCCAGGGCTCTTCATTTCCCGGCTATTTCATTATTAGTAGTATTTCTCTCTCTCTCTCTGTCTCTCCCTCATTCCCATTCTGCAAAGTGAACTCAGATTACAATCGCAGAATTTGATTTGGATCGAGGGGGTAATTCTTTCCAGATGAGGGCTGCTTTTCTGCTAATTGCGCCCGGAGCCTTGTGGATTGCTGCTTCAATCAGCACAGCAGCTCGTTAATATCCACCCCAGCTTTGGCTGGGCCTCATAGGAATGATGTGGAAGAGAAAGGAGCCAAGAAAGAAAACAGAGCAGGCAGGGTGATAGACACAGATAAGGGTGGGGCAGTTGGCTCTTTTCACCTCTCCCTCCTCCGTCCTTGTCTTCTCTCTGCTTCCCATCTCCTGCTTTTATTTCGTTTTGTCAGTTTCTCTCTCTCTCTCTTTGTTCATTCTGTCATTCGCTGTGTCTCTTCTTCTCATACTCCTCTATATGTCCTTTCCTCTCCCTCCCTCTGCTCTACTGTGACCACTGCCCTGGTCACAGTGAGAGTGGCAAAGGTACCGCGATCTGTATTGTCCCTGGGGGAATTTTCTTGCACATCAGGAGCTCGTCAACGCACACGAGAATAATACCATACAACAGCAGTAAAACACCACCATACAAAACATTGTTCAACAGCATCGCTCAATCAGAACTCTTCTAGTGTCATAAGATTAAAAGAAAAACTGACAATTAGCTTGTTAAGAGCTCGTAACGATGCTCTGGTAATCTTGCCACCAGTCCTGGTAACTTTTTCCAGTTTATGATTGTTCTGCAATGACAAGCCACTCTCCTTGCTCGGAGTTAACCAGAGTTCCAGCAGGAGACTGGAGCACCATGGCAGAGGAGTGCGTTTGCATCACCAGGGTCTCAGCACTGCCACCTTCAGCCCTTCTGTTCAACACAACTGGTTGCATGAGCATGAAAGACCAGGAAGTACTTCACTGTATTTACACATGCTCTGGTATGCATATGGTGCCGTGCTTCTGGCTGAATTGTGTGTGTGTGTGCTACCACCTGCATGTGGCCGAATTTTACGAAAAATATCTCTGCTATGACAATAACTCCTGACAAAAATAAAGTGAGCAGAACCTCCAAATGATGGAAACAACGATTACTTTTTAAAAATATATATACATTCTTATTAAATCTAAAGGTGCCCAAAATATGTGTTGCCGCTCAATAATTAATAATAATAATTGCTTACACTTATATAGCACTTTTCTGGACACTCCACTCAAAGCGCTTTACAGGTAATGGGGATCCCCTCCACCACCACCAGTGTGCAGCCCCACCTGGATGATGCTCAGATTTCACGCTGGTAGAAACCAAAAAGGAAAAAACAGAGTCAGAGGAATGAGCTCACAAGACAAGTACACATTGTGTATATACAAGTCTAAGTGTTTTGGAAGGGGGGAGAAGGCAAACTCACAGGGTTTATCAGATATAAGACAGCCAATCGCATCACCATCCTCGTGAGTCCTCAAAAATGAGGTCAGGGACTTCGATAGCAATCTGAGCACTCAGGACCTTCCACAGCTAACTGTCCGGTGACACCCCACACTGGCCCTCTCTCCAGCCACAGTGTGCTCAGAACGGCCAGTGTAACATTATCACTTCATGGAAAGGCTGTCCAGTGGGAGAGCCAGGATTATGTCTGGGCTCCACAGCCTCTATTAATCCAATTCAAAAGCTTTCATTGCTCATGCACAACATTGTCCAGCTCTGCATGAGCTCCGTCTCATGGCCGCGGCATTATTAATAACGTCGTTGCATATCAATATCTTCTTTCTTTTCTATGTGCCGAGTGTTGCCTCCTGCTCGATGTGCTTTATCACATTCTTTTTTTCAAATTTTGCTCAGGAGAAACAAAACACCCAACCCCCCCCGCCCCCCTCCACCAGACAGCCCATCAAAGGTATATTGTCCCCTCACCCCAGTTATGGTGCAGCTGCCCCAGGGGCTGAGTGCCCAGACAGAAGCTGGCGCAGAATCTCTGGGCACTCAGTGGCACTCCACCCTGCAGTCTGGGCAGAGCCGATGAACCATTGAACGCGGTTTCTGGAGGGGAGAAAAATGAAAAGAGAATCCTTGGAGACAGACCTATCCTGGGCGTTTGGGACGTCATTCTCTGATTACTCAACAGGAACCCCAGACTTGTCCAGACTCACAGCCTTCCTCTCTGGGCTGATTACTCTCCCAGACTCCACTCCTCTGAGCCCTGCCAGCTTTCTCACTACCCTGTAGTCTCTGCCCACACTGGGACCAGCACAGCCCGGCGCCCGCCTGCAGAACACTGATTGAAGGATGATTGTTACTGTGCCATTTTTCATTCGGTGTTGCTGTTTGTCTGCTTCCAAGCCCTCACCCTCCAAAGGAGAGGAAGTTTGACATGTTAGAATAAAGTAATGTCATTTCAGACAACACATTTCTCACCTCTATGATATTAATCAACGTCATTTGAGATTACTGCACCAAGTGTGAGCACTGTTGTAACTTGCCCCTATATTTGGGTATTCAATCCATATTTAAGTGATTGATGTTCCTTCTGGCAGCTTAAGTGGGGGGTGTTTTTTTTATTCATCTGGGAAAGTTTTTTTTAGATCCTAGTCTAGAGTACAGACAGACAAAATAATTGCCTGAAGTTTTGGGGGAACAAAAGCTGCCTTCTGTTCCTGTCGTTCTGAAAATGCTGTCCGGATCTCAAAGATCAAAAGACATACCAATGTGATAGCCAAGTAAGGTTCTTAGCCTTGCACGGTACGAAAGGGATTGGACAGTGTGTTATGAAATAATTATCCCAAACAAATAAAGAGCAAGGGCTTTCAGAAATTCCACACCCCACACTCCCAAAGGATCATGCTGTCACGGGTTGCGAGTGTCTTGAACAAGGTGCCCAGCGGTGTTGTTTTGAATGATTTCAAGAAACACCAGAATGAGATCCTTGGCTGGATTATCAACTAACTACCGAAGGGCTGGATAGGCTGATTCCTCAGAGCTCCTCTCATTTCTAACCATTCTTCTGTCATTTCTATGCACAAAAGAAGTCACAAAATAAATCAATGTTCAGTACTGGCAATGGTCACAACTCCAAACTCACATTTCTTCTGTGGGAATGCAATACCTGTCAAGAGTGCGAACCAGAATCTTTTCCTCTCACACCAATTTAAGGTGAGACAGAAAACCATCTGCAGTTCTAGGGGTAAATTACAGCACGCCTCTGCAATTAAGCTAATGACAGCTCCAGTGGAATTTCAAATTGAATCTGCTGGGAAAAGCCTCAGATTAAACATGCATAAATATATGTGGCACAAGTAACAATTTAATTGGGTTTGCAATTTTGTTTGCAAGTTTGTTATAGGGAACATCTCCTTATAAAACATGACAATTTCCAATTATTATTTCTGCCATTATCCAGCTCCACAAAATGGAACATTCTTTTTGAAAAGGAGGAAACCAATTTAATGTGCTGCATAGGATTAACATGTCATTTCTGATCTGCAGGGTAAGTTGTGCTATATTGTTATCCATTGGTAAAGGAAGGCGTGACAAGTCCAGTAAAATGAGTAACCAGGAGTGGGTATCTGAAACAAGGGCTGAAAATCCTCTCTCAGAGGCCACTGACTTCCTTAATTTACAACACAGCGCCTGGTGTCTTTTCGAAGATGTTTAAAAAATCTTTAAAGTGAAGTACGTGCTCAGAGGGGCCCTGCCCTGGCTGCTTTCTGCCCTGATTTATAGGTCCGTCTGAAAACATTCCCAGAATCCTCTGAGTGATAGATGGGGCCAAATAATGAACATGTTAAGCTCGGCCCAGTGTCTCTCTCTCTCTCTCTCTCTTCTCTCCCAAACCTGCGAAACATGAATCCATATAAAAATTTGCGAAGGAAAAAAAGCCAGTTTGTTTCACACCAGCAGATCAGGGCCCGGCCTGCACTCTCGGCGCTTTGATTGAAAGAAAACAACGAGCGTGGCAGCGACTCTGAGGCTGCCCCGACCCTCCTGCGGGCCTCTGTGCCTCGCTCCTGCAGGAGTGCCAAGCATCTTCTGCCTATGACGCTGGCACAGAGCGGGGAGGCTTTCCACTTGTTGCAATTAATCTAATGAAATGGGATGAACGCGGGGGCATGGAAAACACACACACAGAACAAAAAAAGAAACAAAGAAAGAAAAGGCTTTGGCAGCCCAGCCTGGGCTTTAATTAGTAATGAGCTGGCAAGGCCTGGATAAAGGGGCAAAGTTCTCATATTCCTTTATGAAGATATCCCATCTGTCAATGCCAAGCTGCCTACGGGGAGCCCGCAGCGCAGAACCGAGAGGCTGGGATTTCAATAAAGGTCTCCGGGGGACAGTTTGTCAGTGTTCTGGAATATCACAGGCCCGCCGAGTCAGCGTCTCCATTTCAGCTCATCTGTCGCTCGGCGGAGGAATCCAGTCCTCTCAATCTCCCCAGGTGGCGGAGCAAGGAGCTGGTCTCAGGACCGAGTGGCCGCCCCCCGCGGTCCACTGTCCCAGCGCGAGCACGGGCGTCGGAATGCCAGCCTCCCCTGCTGGAGATGGGGGCTGGCCGAGACGCACACGTTGGGCTCGAAACCGCAGGAACACGATGGCACCATGGAGGGCCTCTGAAACCTTGGACACTGTCTTCACTGAGCCAGACCAGGGACTCCAGTCTCAACAATCTGAACATCTTGTCTCAGCTGTCTTAATCCTGTCCTTCACTCAGGCTTGTGTGATGGAAACTGCTCTCAGATTTCACCAGGGGCACCAGAGGACCAGCTAATTTTCCTTTAATGACCTTAGAGTGTCGGATACTTAAGTTTTGATTTGTCTTGATGCCAAATAGCACAATTCCCTGGTGGTCTATATAATTAAGGCAACTAAAAATTCACGGCAGCAAAGCTGTCAGACATCAGGAGTTTTAAACCGTGCAGGAGATTTGTTGCTGAGTGGTAACTGAACTCTGACTTATCTCTTACTCCAGCTGTGACTGAAGTCGACACCAAAGAAGTTCCCTTCCCTCCCTGAGCCAGCCAGTCTTGAGGTGCAAACTTACAACTAGAGACGGTCGCAGGCCGTCGCGCAGGACTCCCTTCTAAACCCCCGACTCGGCCGTATCACGGAAAAGCAGAAAAGGAAAAGACAGAAAAAGGCAACAAAAGTGAAGCCTGTGAAATGAGTCGCAAGACGTTATTGCCTCCGACTCGAATTGGCTCCACAGAGGTGATGCCACCTTCACCCGGACTAGAAGCTCCTGTCCTGTCCCCCCTAGTTAAGCAGCTCTCCCCCATGATCATCCGCATTTCACAGGCTCCTTTCACCCTCTCCCTCCCTCTTTCCTCCTTTCCCTCACTCTCCCTCCCTCTCGTTTCCTGTGCTCCGGGCTGCCAGACGGTCCCGATTAAGAAGGAAATGATCGCCCTGCTGGCTCTCTCGCCTCTGACCATTGGGGCCATTAATGGCCGCGACTGCAGTGATTGCCCCGGGGGTTAGGGGCTCAGCGTTTAACCCTGTGCTGCTCTGCGGGCTTGCAGCTCCTCTGCACATCTCAATGGCCCTTTATGCTAAGAGGCAGGTCATGAGGCATGATCTCATTTTTAATGTCACATCAAACAATAGTCCAGTTTTTAAAATGTTGAAGTACAAGTCTTTCTATGTCCCCTGGCCTGCTACATTTTGCACTTACTTGAATCATCGTGGTTATTTTGCCCATGCCTATGAAGAGTTTCATTCTAGGTTGGCGTGAAGGCATTTGCTTTATATCCAATCATTCTTGTCGAGCTGCGAAAAAGCACATGCATTTGCCACACAGTGGTAGAGTGTGTGAATTCCCAGTCACAACAGCTTACCATGCTGAACACTATGGAGCAAGCCACTACACAGTACATATCTAGTTAGATTTTGTATATGTTTTATATATTTAAGTTAGCCAGCTTATTGGTTGGGGATGTGAAAGGATGGCTGGTATTGAAAATTTGAGTTTTTAACTGTTGTGGATGAGCAGAAGCATGACGAAGAAGAAAGAAAGGAGCTCTGGTGAGAGGCCAGAAGCTGCCCTGTTTTCCAGGAAATCCGAGTCTTTATTCCCCACGAAGTAAGTGGGGCACTTAGCTTTCCCAGAGAATGTGAGGGGAGTCGGGTTCTGAGTCTCTGACGGTCGCTCCAACATTTCAAAGAGACAGAGGAGGGAGCCCAGGGGTTCCATATCAGCACTGCAGCTACACAAGGGCTCTGTTGGGAAACCTGGAATGTGAGAGTGGTGGAAAGCACAGACAGAGCACAGAAGGCCTTTAAAGAACACTGAGAACAGATCGATAACGAGGCCTCTGTCAAGAGGAATGTCTCGTGTGAGACTAAAGCCCAGGTTAAAGACCGATGCTGCAGTCAGCTCCAGAGTCCCTCTTTACCTGAGTTATCAACAATGCCTTTATTCTCTCATCACAGAAGGCTATTCACTGTGCTCGGAATGCATGGAAAAGCACAAGAAGGCTTTCTCATTTTAGAAGGACACATGATAGCAGATGGGGCAATATTTTTAAAAAGCAGGTCTCTCTCTCTGTCAGCTCTCTTTTGCTCCCTGTTCTCCTGGGCCGTGTACAATATCAGTGCCCTCTTCGCAAAGGAAGACCTCCGAGCCCAGCAGATCTTCAAAGGGCAAAGAGCCTGATCAACTGAGAACTGTAGCTGCACTGAAACCCCAGCCAGTCTTCCCTCAGCCATGGGCAGTCAGAACTCTGAAACTGTCTGTATATTCTCAAAATAATAACAACAGCAATAATAATTCTGCAGTTTCCACACCTCGCCCGGAATACCAAGGCCCCAGCGCTAACAGGAGATGACACACACACTGGAATTCGAGCCCCAGGCCAGGCCTGCGTGTGAAGGTAGATATTTCTATGTGGTCAAGCAAGCAGCCCTAACACCCCAGAGCCTGCAGGCGCAGGAGGTCCCGTCACTGGGCTTTAATGGGGGCGAATTCTTGAGTCAACATGCCTGTAGCTTGTGTTCTCTCCAGGCGGATGAACATTCCTTAAAAGCGAGCAGGACGGTTACGGGGCTCCCTATCCTTGCAGGTCTTCCCAAACGCAGCTCTGATGGAGAAGCGTCCTCCTTCAGGTGGTGCCCAAGAGATCTCTTCATGCCTGTCAAAGCCCACTCAACAGCGAAGGGATCTTAGTGTTCCAAATGCAGTTGCATTCAATTGCAACTTGTGGGAGTTTTTTCTTGGCTAATTTCTCTACTCTTTTTTTTTCATTTCTTATATATACAGGAAAGAACAAGTGGCTCCATACTGTGATGCATTCAGGCTCCTTTTCCAGTTACATTTCCATCCATGAATAATGACATAACCAGAATAAAAGGCTTTCATACAGGGCTTACAAAACCTGCCATCCCCCAGTCCATCCTGGCAAAGGAGATGAGCTGATTTCTAAAAGAATGCCCCAGAGCACAAAACATTACACATCAGTCTAGTTTTTCATAAACCACTCTGACAGCTCAGCCTCTTTGAAAGTGTTTGGTATTCTTTTTTTTTCTTTCTCCTGAGGGCATTGCATTGTAGCAAACCGACTTCATACGGCTGGAATGTTGTGCGAGTGGGTGACTTCAGCAGAGATAACCGTTGGAAACGAGGAATCTGCCACTCAGGGATGGATCGCGCTCTGAGGTTGTGGCAGGTTGATGCTGCGATGGCCCCAGTGTTCAAACGGGCAGCAGAGGGGCATAAAGACTGGAGGAGTGAAGTACAATAACATCTGTATTCATACGATCTCACTCCAGAGGCTTGATTATTTAGGGAGCCAGGGGTGGATCAGCTGAATGGCCTCTTCTACTGATCTAAGTCTTCCTTCTGTTTATAGTAATAATACTATCTCACCCCAGCAATGTTTCCATATACTGTGCAGTTTTATAATGAAATGAATTGCATCGCATCAAAGTGCTTTTCACTGTACTTAAATAACATTAATAGTTGACTGAATAAGTTGACTTTTCAAAATGTTACTGTGGGATGAAATGCTCACAATAAGATAAGAGATGTATTATTACACAGTGTGATGGAAAGACGGAGCAGAACCGCGTCAAGCCAGAGTAGATGCTCTGCAGAAATACCACCATGATCTGAGCTCATCATTTCAACACGGTCCTTGTGATTCACACAGCAGTCGGGCGGTGGTACTGGTCCAGTTGCGGAAACCTCAGGAAAGGGAGGGAGACAAATGTTCTGAGAAGGAGAAGCGGACAATCTGTTATGTCACTTAGTTAGGATTACCTGTGCTGTACCCGCTGTAATTTCGCAAAGGACCTCGTAGACAGTAGAAGTGTACTTCCTTTGTTATCGTCTGCTGCGTGTTTTAGAAGCATGGAGTAACGGATAGGCTGAGAACAAATTACTGTGTGCATCCTCCTGTGTTCCCTCAGTGCCCCCCAACTATGTGCTGGGAGTTGCCCCTAGTTCCCACTAGCCGCCCCTCGGTGTGTTTAACAGACAAACCAGCTTTGCAGTTTCTCCACCAGGCCAGGCTGAAGGCCTTGCTCACCACCCAGCAGCTCAACAGCCAATAACGAAGACAACTGTGTGGACAGACTGGTCTTACGGAGAAAATTGGCAGTTTTTTGTATGGATGGTTAAAAGGAGCAGGGACGAAGGATTGAGCTCCCTTTCTCCTTTTCGGTATGTCGTGTGACCTCAGAAGCAGGGTTGCGCTGAACCCTCCTAAACCATGTTCCAGGACAGACACACACCTGTCACAGTGCGGTCAGGGCCTGTTGTTGCAAAACCCTTGCCTTGGATGAAAATGTCAAGGGAAACGTGACAATCTGATTTGTTTTTGTCTTTTGTTTTTTTACAAAGCCGTGTTCTTCAGAGGTTTGTGGGTGTTTAGGTCCAGGGAGAACGTACTACAGTTCCACACTATCATACACAGGAGACAGGGGGCGTTTCCAAGCTGTCTGCTCCCGGCTTTCAGCTGCTGCCTCGTGACTAGCCCTAACCCTCTGCAGAATGTCCGAGCCCAGCTGTCCGACACAGACAGTGACTCACAGGAGCTCGATGCTAAAAGTAAGAGCGTTTTCCAAAGACCCCGTTAAGAAAACCGGGCCAACTAATCAGGGCAGGAAAGTCCCAGCCCGCTGCCCTTTTCTCAGTCGTCCCGCGCAGGCAGATCCGCGTGTGGCCGGGGCCAGGAGGAAACGACAGGGACTGTGAACGGACGCGCGTGTCGAGCACAACAGCACTCCTCCTGGAAAGAGGCCCCAGGAATTCTTCAGCCAGCGGGGCCAGGAGGACAAGGCCTCACATCTGCACATCATTTATCTGGGCCCCTTCAAAGGCCTGGAAGCTGCCACAGGTATGAGCGCTAATCAGAAAAGCCTTGCCCCCGCCGAGCAGCTCGGCAGCACCTTGACCCTCTGAGCCGTGCCTGAAACCTGCGCGCCAGAGAGAGCCCCTTCATCCCTGCCCTCCCTGCTGCCTGGGGCCCAGTTATTTACGGCTGCCTGTCGCGGGAAGTTAAAGGCATCTGGGCCTTTCTCAGGACGGGGAGAGTCTTAAATCACAACAGCGGGCTTGCATCTGTCTCGTAACACACCCTTAAACACCTGAGTGTCTGTAAATTTGAGTTTACTACCCCTTCTAAAAGGTTACGAGGGGAAATAATTTGTTGTTTTTTTATGGGAGGGATTCACAGTGATCTTAAGAACCTTGGTTGCATAGTCTTCATACACTGTGACACATTGTCCCATAAGACGAATGAATTGAGGCATTTATGATATAAATGTAATTATTTTCATTGACCTCACCGGCGTATGACGACGAGTCGTTACGGTTTGTTGTGGCACAGTATTAACTTTTTTTTCCTATATCTAATCTAATCCATGTCAAATATCTAGCAAGGAAGACGCCTCTGGCTCAGAGGCTACTGTATTTGCAGGAGCCACGACTCCGTGACCGTGTACAAGACGGGAAAGGAACCGTGCGTGGGGGCGCCCGGGCCAGCTCGTCACTCCGCGCGTGTGCGAGCGGCGGTGTCAGAGCCGCGCGTGTCAGTGTATACAGAGAGTTGTGAGCAAAAATAAACACGACGGACAAAAGCCCTCACGTGGCGTTCATTACCAGATTCTAAGAAAACATAAACTGTTTTTTTTTGCTTTATTATTTTCTTCACCCCCCCAGCCCCTTCTTCACCTCCTCCCCACACGTGTTTCCAATAAACCAGGTTATTTTTAGCAGTTTGGGATTTTCGGAGGAATTTCAATAACTGCTTGCACTTTTTTTTTTCTCTCTCCGCCTGATAGCCACGCTCGGTTTATTTTTAAAAAAGAGCCCCATTTACTCGGCGAAGGCAGAGTTTTTCTTAACTCGCGGAGCTGATGCTAACTGCCTCCGCGCCTTCCTGCGCCGACACCGAGCCCGCCTCGCACCTGCAACACTCCGAAGGCAAAAACAAAACAAGAATCCCTTCTGTGGGGACCACCTGACTGTCTCATAATTAGATACCGGGATATAGACTAACACGTGGCCAATAAAAGCCAGCTCCAGTGCGCTTGGCAGGAGAGAGTGAGGGTTTTGAAGCCTGTCGGGATGCTGTTTTCAACCCAGGCGATTTGACTGTGCTGTTGCATCCGGGTACATGACCTGTAATACACTTTTTGATACAAGGCCTAAAGAGAGCTTCAGGTTTTTTAAAAACGCCGTACTGGAGAGAGTCAGGCCTTTATTCCCAAAGGCAGACGCTTTCTTGCATGATGAAAGCTAACAGCTGGCAGTGATGATGAATCCAGTTTCGTCCAGTGATCACTGGGATCTACAGCCAACAGGCTGTGTCTGTGCGGTGAGCGCCCGGCTGTTTTCTGCGGGCTGTGTCTGTGCGGCGAGCGCCCGGCTGTTTTCTGCGGGCTGTGTCTGTGCGGCGAGCGCCCGGCTGTTTTCTGCGGGCTGTGTCTGTGCGGCGAGCGCCCGGCTGTTTTCTGCGGGCTGTGTCTGTGCGGCGAGCGCCCGGCTGTTTTCTGCGGGCTGTGTCTGTGCGGCGAGCGCCCGGCTGTTTTCTGCGGGCTGTGTCTGTGCGGCGAGCGCCCGGCTGTTTTCTGCGGGCTGTGTCTGTGTGAAGGCAGTGGTGGCAGAGGCGCAGTGCAGATGTGGGAAGGAGCTCAGCCAGTTCACAGGCCCGAGGGAAGTTCCTTGTGATACGTGGCCTGTGATAACCCTGAGATAGATATTGGCAGCAGTCCGTCTCGGGCTATGAGGGGAGGCTTTAGTGTCTTTTGGTTCCTTTCAGCTTTTGTCACAAAGCTAAATTAATTTTACTGCATCTTTTTTTTTCCAAACCAGAAATTCTTTGAGGGAGGCTGCTGTCTCAGCCTGAAACCTCATTTTCTTGTGCCTTTGAATCTAATTTATTCTTTGCCAATAACACTTTAATTGCTTCAAAATGTGCATTTGCAGAGCTCAATGGCATCTGGTCTGCATCCCATTTCCTCTGCACACTGAAAGAAATATGATTTCATATGCAAAAAACAAAGAGCAGCTGATCCCACAGGCTGCACTGTGGAAGGTCTTAAGAGTCCCTAACAAAGCAAATGGCAGCAGGGCTCTGAGACTTCCAATGTCTAATATAATTAACAAGACAAATATGAATGTATTCAGCAGCTGGTGTGTAGCTGAATAGTAAAACCAACATGTCTTCAATCCCAGTGTGACGAAACCCAGGAAAAGAAAACATCTTGACTTCCTAACTCCTGTACCTGCGGCACTGTAAACGTCACAGGAGAATTGGAGTCCACAGGCTAACCTGCCATTGAACACATTGCCCCTCTAGCCCACCAGGATAAGGGTATCCTCCGATCAGCCACTGGTCATTTCCCTCTCAATTAGGTGCTTGTATGGCCATTCTTCGATAGGTGTGTCTGAACTAACACAAGACCTACCCTTTTTGCAAACCTCCTTTACAGTTTATAGGCTACTCACTGATGGGAGGGCAAGCTTGAGCTTATCTTGTTAGTGACATCTCCTGGCTGTATGACTAAATTACAGACAGACAGACTAGCACTGTACATGTGGCTCTCAGGTTTCTGGTACATGAGGTTTCGTAACTGGGGAAAAACACCCGATCTTGCTCAAATTAAAATGAAAGTTCCCAGTCATGGCTGGAGTGCAGGTTTTTGCACAACCGCCCCGCAAAAATCAAGAGAATTTTCATTTCTTCTTCTGCCTTCTGTTCACAGCCCGGCCTGTTGAAAAGCTCTGTCGGATTTTGTTTTTCTAATGGAAGCGTGAGATTGTGTTTGTTTTTCTTATAGACCCGCCCCGTCTGGAACAGCTGGTTGTACACAGCCGGGAAGCAGGAGAGTCGGCGCAGACTGAGGGGGTGGCACTACCCCCGCTGGCATCACTGCTCCACCTGAAGCTGAGCAGAGCCGGTCTGGCTGACACCCACCCTGCTCCGGCCCACTCCAGCCCACTCCAGCCCACCTCAGTCTGACCCAGCCCACTCCAGTCCACACCAGTCCACCCCAGTCTACTCCATCCCACATCAGTCCACTCTAGCCCTCTCCAGCCCACACCAGTCCACACCAGTCTACTCCAGCCCACTCCAGCCCACTCCAGTCTGACCCAGTCCACTCCAGTCCACTCCAGCCCACTCCAGCCCACGCCAGTCCACACCAGTCCACACCAGTCCACTCCAGTCCACTCCAGTCCTCTCCAGCCCACCCCAGCCCACCCCAGTCCACACCAGTCCACCCCAGTCTACTCCAGCCTACAGCAGTCCACTCCAGTCCACACCAGTCCACACCAATCCACTCCAGACCACTCCAGTCCACACCAATCCACTCCAGACCACTCCAGTCCACACCAGTCCACACCAATCCACTCCAGCCCACACCAGTCCACTCTAGCCCACCCCAGCCCACCCTAGCCCTCTCCAGCCCACCCCAGTCCACTCCAGTCCACTCCAGTCCTGGCCCAGAGGTACAGAAGTACAGAGGCAGAGAGCACAGCCCAAGTGTGTTCCACTCATCCTGGCCAAATTTCCCCTGGCCTTTACCAGTCATGGCCTCCTAATAATCCCCATCTCTGAACTGGCTTCATCACTCTGTTCTCCTCCCCCACTGAGAGCTGGTGTGTGGGGAGTGGACTGGAGCACTATGGCTGTCGTCGCATCATCCAGGTGGGGCTATACTGGTGGTGGTGGAGGGGATCCCCATTACCTGTAAAGTGCTTTGAGTGGAGTGTGCAGACAAGCCCTACATAAGTGTGAGGAATTATTATTATCATTATTATTTCTCAGCTGAGGACGGTGCTCCTGGCCAGAGACTCAGTCAGACAGGTCAGTTACACCAGCTCAAGGGTCCTGTAGCCCAGACACAGACCCACCGTGACACAGCAGAGCTGTGTGCGAGCCAACCACCACCAGAGACGCACGGTCTCGGCCTTTTCATCTCATTAGCCCAGGTGAAGAAACGGGGGTTCAGAATTCTTTTTTAAATGAGAGAGAGAGAGAGAAGCCATCGATTTTGCACAGTTTGCATTTTGACAAGAGATTATTGCCTTTAAGATTATAACCGAAATAAATGATTTTTAAAATATATATGCTACAGACATAGCTCTCGATAGAATGGACTTTATATTCACCACCACCACAACCAACAACAATAACAACAAAATACCCTCACAATTTTCGGCATCTGAGTCAAACCAGCTTGACAGAAAAATAACGCTCCCCCTGCCTAACTGTCGGAAAACGTTGTGTTTAAAAATTCGACAATATTGTGCGTAACAGTGTTTGCGCGTTGAGTCGGTTGTTTTTCAGGTTAATTAAAAAAACGTCTGTAGCGCCGAACTAAAAAGACATCCAGACCCGATGTGCTCCCTTTCTTCGCTGACCTTCTTAAATAAACTGAGCCGCTATTATCTTACTGACTGGGGGCTCTTTCTGCAGCACGGGCGCAGTCATACGTCCACAGTCACTCAAGCTCAGCCTCCCGAAACTTTGTTCGTGGAATTGTACAGATGTTTTTTTTTTTTAAAAGGGAGCTGCCTGCACTAGAAATCCTCCACAGAGGTACTGTGGTCTGTAGGGCTGATTTCCCACAGGAAATTCCTGAAAAAACTAATAAGGGGACGCACACTTGAAGATGCCTACTTCCACACACACAGCCGGCGTCACACACATACAGCCTGATTAATCCGTTACGGGCTCAGGAAGCCGCACTTCACTGACGACTCAAGAGGCCCCAGTCGTGCCTCAACAATGCCGAGGGGAACCGTCAGCCCAGTCCCCCAAGAACCTCTCCAGCTTTTCTGAGACAATTAACATCAAAGCCGGCCGGGGCTCCGCGTCAAGAGCTTCTGGAGATCTTTTCAAAAAGAAATTTGTAAAAAAAAAGGAGGGAACAAGAAAAGAAAGTTTTCCTTTGCCCTCCAGCTTCAAACGTGCTGGGAGAAAGGGGGTAAAAAAAGACGAAATATAGACGCTCTCACAATCCCTTGAGGAGAGATTCTGAGCAGAGTCTATCTGTCCATCTGTCTGTCTGTAATGAGGCATTTTATAGGTTTAAGCGCATTGTGTTTTGCTTTTATTTAAAAAAAAAACAGCTGATGCTAGGCACAAACAGCCTACAGCCTATAATTAGTAACCAGATCGTCTCTCTGCCCCGGCTGCGCTCATGGAGTAGTTAAAACCAGAGGCCTGGTGAAACAGGGCGAGTCACAAGAAGGCACGCCTTCTCCGGAGACCACGGCGCAAATGACGACCCGAATGAGCGCCGCACTTTGTTTTCCTTTCTCGGTGAGAGCGAGCAGAAAACTTTCACCGAGCAAACGAACAGGGGAGGAGAGTGAGAGAAGAGCCCGTTAAATACCTACACCAGATCACTGCTGTAAACTGGGAGAAGCAGGGTCCTAGCACAGATTCCTGTAGTACGGCACTAATTACTGTACGGCACCCCAGTGTAAGCCTTCAGCCCCTATAAATGTCCTCTCCGTTCATACTCTCCCTTCCTCTCTATTAAACTCTGTCCGAAAGCACACATTTCCCCAGATGCCTCATTTATTAAATGAACATCAGAAAAGAGCAGAAGAGGGTTTGAAGGGTTCTGAATGAGAGGGCGAATCCAATGTAATTGATCAAATTGTAATTTAAACCACCACAAATGCTGTCATTGGCAATGACCAGCGTGGTATTATCACCCGCACATCAGCTCCGAACCTGCACCCCTCCTCTTCGGCGATGACAGATGTCTCTGCGTCACACACTTCGCTGCTGAAGTGAGCCCAGGCCTACAGGAGCAGAACAATCTTTTCTGTGGCAGAGACACGAGCACTGCCGAGCAGGGCCTTGATTAATTGTAAGAAAGCTCTGGCAACGTTGTGCAGGGTATTTAAACGAACATTGCAGTGAACTGTTTGGCCGTGTGAGATGTCCTGTCTTGCTGCTCCAGGCCCGGCCTGGCAGGAGCTCGGCGAGCTGGATCGGACTGAGCCACCGAGCTCCGGGCTCTGGCCTCGAACTGTGCAGGAGCTGCAAGAGCAGGTGGCTGCTGGAGAACACTTTGCTTGCTGGTTTGAAGACGAAGCAGATAGCAGTCTGGAAACCAGTCACCACCAGCACCCAGGCAACAGGGAGCTCTAATTCCTACTGCAGGCCTCCGGGATAAAAGAGGGATCCGCTTTCTTTGGCAAGCAGAGCTGCAGTGCTGACAGAAAGGAAGGACTTGATTAATCCTAGACACCTAATCTATGCCTTCTTGCCTCCTGCAAGCTGGAATATTGATCACTGCGGCAGAAGCCTTCCTGTGCTGGGCATTCCTTCCTTTCCTGGGGCTGAGAGCCGAGCCCAATCTTTCCTCCTGATAAATGGTGCTTGTGCAAGAGTTTAGAAATGGTTCCATTTGTCCCTGACGCAGTCCTTCCAGCTGATCTAGAGGGTTTTACGTGGGGCTCAGACAGGAGCTGCTGGAGGCCTGGCGGTGTCCCACCTATCAATAAACGCTCCAGCCACATAGAGAGCCTGCTCGAGCTCTGCAGACGTGAACGTGCTCGGGGCCAACGCAGCAGGTAGGCCCACACGGACAGTGCTTTGGAAATATGCGCTGCTAATTACAAGAGATGAAAATCTCATTAACTGAAAAGCGGCGAAGAGAAGCAATTTGATGCTCCGTGTTGTCATTCTTTGCTCTTTTCCATTTTTCCCACTTTATACACACACAGCTGTATATGTACGTACAGTATAAAGGGTCTGATGCTTCTTCAGCTCTTTGACGTTCTCTTCCCTCGGGTCACGCACTGGCACTCAGACATGAAGTGCCCAGATTCTCAAAGCTAAGATAACATTCTAACAGCAAGAGGAAAACTGTACCCAATCTGTCCAAGGAACAACATTCCACTTATAATGAGAAAACTGCTGGTGAATGTGAATTACTTTGGCAAAGGAGGCTCCTCCACCCTTCATAAAGGGAGGGATAAGCCTCCTGCAAGCCTTTGTTAATGATGGGGGCCTGTTTCAGGTGGCTCTTTTATTCAGGGGTACAGTGGTTCTAGACTTTCCTCTCGGGACACCCACGTGGAAACACTACAGCACGCGCTGCTACAGCCGACCTCCTTTCCAGCACTGAAAATGAACGTCGTCGTGCCCATCCCTCCTGTCGGCCTTTTCCAGTGTCCTTCCTGTCGATAGACACACGCCAAAACATCAACAACATGTTAGGTTTTTTTCTTGAGTCCGTAATCACAACTCCCCGGCGGCGGTCGTGCTAGGCGAGGTAGGCACAGCCAGGCTGCCGGGAGCCCGGAGACAGCACCTCACCGGGCCGCTCCTGCAGAGATCAGAGTCTGGAGATTGTCCCTGTCCTTGCAATGTTTCATTGACAGTCTCGCAGTTACAGCTTTCATGCTTTCATAGAAATATGTTACATGTATCTGTGGTATGTCCATGTCCCATTTCTGAGACAGAGAGATTGGCTACCCCCCGTGTAACAAACTGCTGCTGTTGTTAAGGGTGGCATTTTTCTGAAGCCACTCCCTTCATGGCAGCACCATGTGGAACGTATTATTTTGTCTGAAGGACTTTCTGACTATCCGCCTGTTCCATGCTTAACCCCGCCCCCACATCCTTGCAAAAACTTTAGTATTTTGTTTGGCTTTTTTGTCTCATTAATCAAACTCTTTCTAATTCCTTTGTCCTTTCTCAGATAAAATGAGGGCATTCATCAAGGATCGGCCTGTGCAAACACAACTGCTCCTGTGCCCCAGCCCTCTCAACTGGCTGAGGACCTCGAATCTTTGTTGTACCAGAGGCAGGTTAATGATCTCGCTATTTTGTTTGATTCCTCTAGATCCCTCCCACTTGTTTGCATGACCTGAACAAACAATCACCCAGTGTGCGCAATGGGGCTTGCAGACGGGGAGTATTCCTAATGAAATTCAACGCGCAGGGGCTGGATCACTTCATGAAGTTATTGAGACGTCTTGGAAGGCTGTGCAGTGTCCTCTAAGTTCAGTCTTAACACAGGCCCTTCAGATAGTCTTGGCACTAAGCTAACAGGAACCAGATCACATTACCGAAGGCTACAGTGAGAGAGGCCTAATCTGCTTTAATCTCTCTAGCTGCCTGCCGTGACAATCTGCTCGAACCCTTAACCCCGAGTGGCACAACATAAGAAGACCGCCGCTGAGGGCTGCGCTGGGAAAAAGGAGGACAAACGTGAGATGCTCTTTAGGACTGTGGCGCTCTGTGAGCCAGTGAGCTCCCAGGTGCACTGCTCTCTGGACCCTGTCCTGGCCAGCCTGTGCACCTGAGCCAGTGCGATCTGGGCTCCTCTCTGCTCCGTACGGGGGCGCAACCCTCATACAGCACTCCTGCCTTCCCCACGGCAACGTGAAAGATCGAACTAACGAGGGGCAGGGGAGGCTCACAGAAAAATCCCCAAAGCACTAATTAGAACAAAACGATAGGACTCATTATTAGGCAGACCCAAAGATTTATAAAAAAAAGGGGGGAAAAAGAACCTAGCGAGAGAAGAAAGGCGCTCCAGTGGCTGGCTTTGTTTGACCCTATTTACCTACCGCAGATCTGCTTTTCTTTCTGGGTTCCTTTCCCGTCTTGTCCCGAGCCAGCTTCTCCTCGCTGGGCCGTATTTCACGGCAGGGTAATTTGAGTCTTATTTTTCTGTGAGTCAGGTTTCGCCCTCTGCCAGCAATCAGCACATGGTCCTGGTTAAAAGCCTCACGAGTTTGAAACGAAACACAATCCTTCATGGAGTTATTTTTCTCATTTTCCAGACTTCATTAAAAACTTTTTTTTTTGTGACAACAAGAAAAAACTTTGGTTGGGGAGGGGTGGGGAGACGGGGGGGGGGGGGTGGTTCAGCAAAAAGATGAAGAGGGGAAAAGAAGGGGAAAAAACAGCTGCAAAATTTTTGTGGCTTTTCTTGATTCTGGGACTGGAACAGCCTAAAGAAAACACACAGCGCGAGAACAATGGACAATGTCAACCGCTGAGGACGGTTTGAATCAACTGGTTTTACATCACAACACTGGCTAAATGCAAGCAGCTTCAGGCTGCAACAACTTTCACAGCTTTCAACAATAATCATGCGGAGCCTGGTGCTAAGATGATGTTTGACTAGTCATTGACAAGCAAACTGATAATTCTGCAAAGCTCTGCTTCAACAATCTGGAGGATAAGAGCCAAACCTTTTAAGTGGAGACCCAGCCATGCTTACACAACAGCTGATGGTTGTAGTGCCTACATATAGCTTAAGATATACAGTAGCGCCCTACTGATTATTGTGTAGGATGAGCACTACCTTTTACTGTGTCCTTATGCTAAGGAGTTTTTATGCCCTCATAAGTACTGGCCAGATCCTTGTAATTGGCCGTTTGGGGAGCCGAATCAGAGCCCAGTTGCTTTCACCGGCAGCGGTCAGTGCAGCTGGGGAGGGCGACGGGCACACGGACGGAGCCCACACTCACGTCACCTCACCCCGAGGGGCCTCCTGCCCGCGCTCACGTCAGAAGCAGGCCCCTATTTTCAATCCCCCTGCAGCAGCAGCACGGCAGCAGCAGCCGCCACCTTACCGAAGCTGAACACCCAAACCCTCTATTACCAAACCGCACAAGCCTTCATTAAATTTATATATAGGTCTTTTTCAGGCCCAGGAGGAAGTATTCCAATTGGTTTACACACAGGCCGTGGCTGAGCTGTGACGGGAGTGAGGGTGGGGAGAGGGTGCAGTCAGCAATCAGCACCCTGCCTGGGGGCCTTCAGAGCAGGACAGTGTGTCACTGGCTGTACTTATAGCACTTTGTGTGATTGATGCCCTTTAATTCACGGTGCTGAGTCCCTGAGTGAGCTGGCAGCCATGCCGAAACAGCCACACGCGCCGAAGGCGTGGCTCTCCAGCCGGCCAGCCCCGTGGAGGCCTGCGATTCCTTTAGATCCTCGGTGCGCTGCATCCCGCCGTGGGTAGGAGTTGGCTGGTTGGGGGGGGGGTTGGAAGAGACACAATAGGTGCCAATCAGGTGGGAGAGAAGGGAAAGCAGTGAGATGCACACCCCTGGGTGTGGAAATTAATTCTTGAATGATTTTACCCAAGGACATTTTGCGGTTTTCCTGTAATTATTGATCATGCATTTTTACTTGGCTAATTTCTCCATGGTTTCACATAGCTCGTGTTACACTTTGCCACAGGTCTGTATTTTTTTTTTACGACGTCTTATTGTGTTTACTCTGTGCTTTTACTGTGGAGCAAACGCAACAGCAAACTCTAGCACTGGGGATGACACAGACAGTGGCTTGCTTTAAGCCCCTGCTGTTCACCATGAAACCCGAGCTGGGCTTTGAAGGAACCTGTAAAAGCCATTAGCCACTTCTGAGCTGAGAGTGACCTCAGGATCCCAGGCCCCTTTACTAATTGAGAAGACACTCTGGAAAGAATTATTCTGGGGCTTTGAACACTCAGGTCCCTGGCCTCTGCTTTTTTAATGCAAGTCATAAACCTTAAGCAAACAAGAATGGTTACTTGCAACAACTTACTAACTTACTAAAACGTTTCAATTAAAAAAAAATGCAACTCTAATTAGAGTGCGGCTGGTTTTTTGGCAGCATCTGTTTGGGGTATTGTTTGAATGGCATGTCTGAATTCCAGATGGTGTTTTATCACTTTGGCAGCGGTGTGAGAATCATAAAAAAAAATCTCCCATTTCTTCAGAGTGGGCTATAAATTTAAGAGAATTTCAGGGTGGCTCGTAATGAAGAAATGAGTTTTCCGTGCCTCTGCGGGGCCAAATTAAAGAAAGGGCTGTTCGGGCAGCCTTCTCCACTGTCACACATCATAGGCAATTTTACTGGCTCAGGTGCACGGGGCTAGTTCTGGTTGGAATGACTATAAATGCCAGTAAGAAATACATTTTACAGAGGCTGCAGACAGTGCAATACTACTATTGCTGTCTTTCAGAGTGCAAAAAAACAGACACTTCTAGCTTAGGACTCAATGCTGCCATGATCACTATTCTGTTCTGCGCCTTCTGACTTTGTACACGGGTCTCCTGGGCCTCCCAGGGCTCAGGGTTGTGCCTTTTTAAATTTAGATCTATAGTCACAAACGGCAAACATTTGCTGCTGCTAAAACAAGTCCAGTGAGGGATTCGTCACTGTGCTGCTGGCTTGTACCACTGTGAACGAGTGTGAAAAGGATCGTGTTTTACCATGTCTCCAGAAATGAAAGGCTTGAGACACTGTATTAAAAAAAAAGATGTTTTGAGAGTTGATGCTCTTGCTTAGCATTGGGAAAGTGTGCAGAAATCTCACTGTCTTGGCCTTGATTGAACGTGCTGTTTCAGACCTGGTGAAATGTGTGGAATTAAAGCTTTCTGTTTGTTTCATGTTCACTGTAGCAACATATCATTCCTGGCTGACTGGAAGTGTGGAATAATTGCAAGTTCCTTGCAGGATTGGCAAGACTCTGCTTGAGACTCTCCATTGATGACCACGGTTTTCATTGCAACAGCAATCAGCAGAGTTTTCACGCAATGAGAAAAACCTAACAATTAATCATAAAAAGTAAACACAAACTGTCAAGGAGTCACAGGAATGTTTGAAGGATTCTCTCAAGGACAGTTGTGTATCTACAGGAGATATAGGTTGTAATTACCATGTCTTTTTTATCACTGTTCCAATTTACTCAGAAAATAGGAGAATTGTTGATTGCCAATGCCCTTCAATTTGTTTTCTTTATTAGGAAAAAATCATGTAGAAACAGGACAACTTTTAGAAGTTTTGCTCAGCTGTGAGCGTTTCAGATGTTCATTACAACACAGAGAGAGATCACATCTGGAATAGGTACCTCCAGCTTTGATAGCAAGCAGAACCCTGCAGCTCTTGGAGCGTTCCCTTGTAGCTTTCACAAAGAATCTTTTTTTACGACAAAGCATTGAAAATGATTACTCCCTAATAATGATATCAATTAAAGACATCTGTATGAAACATGGAAACAGCCACAGGAACTAATAACTCAGGCATGTATGCAGAACGGGGAGGGCTTGCTCACTCTGAGATGAACGGCAGATGTTGGGAGGCTGGGAAGGAGATTAAAGGGAATCTGCACACAGAGCTGAGAGTGGAATCGGAATGTCTGAGATCTTTCTCGGGATTCAGCTGCAGCCGATTTGGATCATCCTTCTGGAATCAGATCAGAAAGACGGAGATGAAGGCAGAGAAGAATGATCTGTCTCTGGTTGTTGGAGTTCTTGCAGCAGAACCCCTGATGCAGACCTCCACATTGCCTCCCTACCCTGGTCAAGCCTGCAGTCACACCGCCGAGCTGAGTGACAAGAACCGGCCTCAGATCAGATGTCACCGTGTATTTAAAAATACGCTAAATACATTTTCAAATATTAATAATTACTCTAATCGCAAATTAGACTCTGTGCGTGAAAATGTTCCTTTTTTTTAGTGGGGGGGACGGGTTGGCTCCAGTTTAATCAATTCAGTCAAAAAGACACGGAAGTCCTTCCGTTTCAGAAACAGAAAAGTATTAATTAACAAGGTAACAGGATGACAAGCATATACTGTATAGCACAAATGTCAAGACAGAAAAAAATTGCTGTACAGTGGATTGAAGCACAGAAGTGATTTTCACTGGCGTTCTTCAGGGAAGTAGTGTGGGAAAAACACACATGTTGTGATTTTACTTCTGTAAATACTCCACATCTCAGAACAAAGCTCTTGGAAAGCCTTGCCCAGGCTGGCGGCTGTGTTCCTAACGAGCCGCACCACACTATGACTGCCTGAGAGGTTAGCTGCCCCCCGACCCCCAAGGGACTGCCCCCTCCGGCAGTACAGCCCCTCACAGCCAGGCGGGTTTGTAGGGATATTTCGAAGGTAATCTTTTTCCCTTTCCGGAAGTGTTTAATGGTGCTCATATGTGACCCTGAGCTGGCTGTTTTGTTATTAAGATAATAGTTTTGAGAGTGCAGTGCAGCTTTCTCTCCCATTAACCCTGCGTGACCCCGCAGAAGAGCAACCACAGCCTTGCTGCCACACGGACTGACAGAGGACCAAGGCAGCTCTGCGGCCATGGTAGTGAACACACTGGGGTATTGTTGTCATTATACATCCCCAGACGCACTGACACATGCAGACACATGCACTGACACACACACTGACACATGCACTGACACACACACTGACACATGCAGACACACACACTGACACATGCACTGACACACACACACTGACACATGCAGACACATGCACTGACACACACACTGACACATGCACTGACACACACACTGACACATGCAGACACACACACTGACACATGCACTGACACACACACACTGACACATGCAGACACATGCACTGACACACACAACCTGACACATGCACTGAAACACACACACTGACACATGCAGACACACACACTGACACACGAACAAGTAATAGGTTTATTCCATGCTGAAAAAAAGAAGAAAGAGAACACAACGTTTCGGCCGTGGAGCCTTCTTCAGGTGTGCACACACACACGGACACATGCAGACACACACACTGACACACACACACTGACACATG
The DNA here is from genome assembly GCF_040954835.1 of Lepisosteus oculatus. Lineage (NCBI taxonomy): Eukaryota > Metazoa > Chordata > Actinopteri > Semionotiformes > Lepisosteidae > Lepisosteus > Lepisosteus oculatus. The sequence goes on along the minus strand of NC_090700.1, from coordinate 3,990,103 downwards.
CACTGGCACACACACACTGACACACACACACTGACACATGCAGACACATGCACTGACACACACACACTGACACATGCACTGACACATGCAGACACATGCACTGACACACACACACTGACACACACACACTGACACACGCACTGACACACACACTGACACATGCAGACACACAAAGACACTTAAGACACATGCAGACACACAAAGACACTTAAGACACATGCAGACACATGAAGACACATGCAGACACAGAAGACACATGCAGACACATGCAGACATAGGCACAGACACATGGATAAAGAAGTTTAGAAAATTTGTGAAGGGATGGAATAGGTATGCAAGAGAACCAGAACACAATATTTCTCCTGCTTCACAGAAAAAAACATTTCCTCTAGTACAAAGTGGAGTAAATCTCAATACAGAGGTACTGGCCAGTGGCACAGCTGGAGATAGGCCTGCTGTCTCCACACCAGAGTTTAATGACACAATGCTCACATGAATAATACTATAATAATATGTACTTTGAAACTTCTTTAAAACATTTCTTGTGCTCTCTGTATTGTCACACTCTCCTGAAGGACAGGAGTACTCTGTACTGTCACACTCTCCAGAAGGCCAGGAGTGCTCTGTACTGTCACACTCTCCAGAAGGCCAGGAGTGCTCTCTGCTCTCTCACACTCTCCTGAAGGCCAGGAGTGCTCTCTGCTCTCTCACACTCTCCTGAAGGCCAGGAGTGCTCTCTGCTCTCTCACACTCTCCTGAAGGCCAGGAGTGCTCTCTGCTCTCTCACACTCTCTGGAGTGTTTCCACAGGAGGAGAGTGAGGCCCTGGACTGCAGTCAGTGACAGAGCTGAATCTGAATTCCTGCCTGGAGACTACAGGACAGCCACAGCCCCCGCAGAAGATCCAGCCCTGAGCGCACCAAACGTTTCTTTTTTTTTTCATTTTAATCTCTGCCCTTTATTTGTTTCTTTTTTTTTATTTTGAAATTGCATGGTGTTCAGGAGGGCCCATTTAGGAAACCGGTGATCCCCCCTGCTGGGGCTGAAGCTTTTTTCTTTTTTTGTGAGAAAACTTTACTTCATTTGTAATGTGGTGGCAGGAGGCAATTAATTCAGAATAACCTACTGGGAGAGGTATTTCCATTCAGCTCTGACTGATGACCATATAAAATTGATTTATGAATTGAAACAGCCATTAATTGATTATATGTGCTTTAAGGGGGGCGCTCATACTTGGGGCAATGTTCTCATGGCTCGTTGTGATGTCTTGCCCTATTCAGCCTTCTTTATAAAAACACACCAAGAGGGAGTTTGCAAAGCAGGCTTTTCTTCAGGGACTCAAAGGTTCTTTGAAAAGGCGAAATCAAGTACATTAAGTAGGTTGTCTATTCCAGCTATAAGTGCCAGAACTTTTCAAAGGGCCCTGCAGCAGACAGAAATCTTCAAGTCGCAGTGCTTTGCTTTTTTTCATGGAGGGACGTTTTCGTTTGTGCGTTACACTTGCACATACAATCGCAAACATGCGGTACCCTGCCCTCGGCGAGGAACTCTGCTCCGCTTGTCTTCTTTTCAGCGCACTCTTCCATTCTCCAGCTCCCTGACCCCTTTCACGAACAATAATCAAAAATAACATCGCTAGGTTTTTGTTTTGCTTACCGAGATCAACATCATATCTCTCAAGTCCTCCAGGGCAGTTTCTTTGGCAGCAGCAGAGAGCTGGTTTGTTTTATTATGGCTTCGGGCAGTTCAATCGATCTTTTAGGACAGGGGCCTGTTCTGTTCAGTTGCCTCCCCCTGAAAAGCAGGACTTTCTGTTTCAGTCTCTCCGATGAGGAGGCAGTAAGAGAAGACTGTCCACTAGCTCATGTGGAGCAAAGTCCATTTGCGCTGGTGCAGACTGTGAAATAATGACAGACCTTCAGCGAGACTTTCCTCTCTAGCACTCCCTCCATCTGGACTAAATGAAATGTTTGCTTCGCAGCCAGAGGTGTCAGATAAAGAAACCAGAGATGATCACTATTTAAAACATCCATCCAGAGTGTGGCTTATCGTGCCTTGACTTATTTGTCCATGTGCAAGCGAAATATTCCCCTATCCAGAGACATCAGTGACTTTGGATGGTGTCGGCATGACAGGATCTGATGATGACAATATAAACAGAATCCCAGTGAACAGTTTGCTTTTGGTTCACAACGTGAGACCGGTGTGGTTATCTGGAATAGTGTTTTCATTTAACCATGAACTTTTAAGAAAACAAAAACATGCTTGACAACTTAACACACTTCATAAATTATTAGAGCTTGAGAAAAACAAAAGCAAGCATTAGCATTTAATCAAAGGCCTGTTCACTTATGACAAAGACTCTTTTTGACAGGTGCTGATTAGATGCAATAAAAGCGGTCTAGGCTCTTGCCAAATACAGGAACAGGCAGTGATTTCTTCAGACATGCAGTAACAACACTGTCACAGACTAGCGTGGAAGTTGCTCCGGAGGAGTCACAGTCATGGAGAGTCTGGGCTATCTGCTTGCTGTCGAAGCTAGTGGCTACTTGCCTGTGTTGGAATGTTGTTATGGTTGGCCAGCAGATTCAATGCTCATGTGCTACAAAGGGAAGGGGGCCAAAGACCGGTGCCACAGCAGAATAATAGGTTTTATAAGAGAATCTGTGGAGCAACATGCATCTACTTACAGGAATCTCTCTGGCAATGTATGATGCTTAGCAAGAAATCAGCAGCTTGGCCAGGAGCTGCTCATGAGACCTGTAAAACATGAAGAACGCAGAGCTCTTTGCAAATAAAACTCCTTGAATATGATCTGAGAGAATTTAAACTAGAACTCCAGGTTGCTTTTTTTGCATGATCAATACCTTCCATTCATGCAACAGCCTTTCTCATTTCGAATATATACAGTATGTTGAATTACTACATTGAGATGCTGTGCTAGGAGAAGGCTAGGGTGCTGTTATCTGTAATGGGTGATAGGGGACCTGTGTACAAATGCTGTTAATCTAGCACAGTGTGGTACTCTCCATTTTAATTTGTTTTTTAAATCCTTGTGCCACATTTTAAGTCAAACAACAACAACAACAACAACAACAACAACAACAACAATAATAATAATAATAATAATAATAATAATAATAATAATAATAATAATAATAATAATAGAGTTTTATTAACTCCAGCTTGGTGACTGCCTGAAGCACTGAAGCATTGTGAAAGCTGAAAGCCGCAGGCGAGAGGATTGTGATGGCTCAGATGTGGAAGGTGGGCTTTACGCTGTGCATCAGACTTCTTTAAAAAGTGCTTCTCATTCTCTCTCCATTGTGAGTGTGGAGGGCGGGTGGGTGGTGCCTGCGCTGCCCTGCTGAGAAAGGTATTTCTGGGGAAGAAAAGCACCACTCGCTTTGAAAAGCCCCCCCTCCCACCTCCAAGAAAGGGCCATTTTTCCTGCCTTTGGCTGAGCTGTCACGAATAAATCCCTGTGGCCTTCCGTAACTAATCAGCAGGAATAAGGGGGCTTTCGCAGTGCAAGCCCACAAGACACTTATTACCCAGCCTGCCCCGCTGTGGGAACAGAGGAGCTGATGGAGCTGTGTGAGAGTGGAGTGGAAGTGAGGGACGAAAGGAAACACCCCGCAGACCCCACACCACCCCCGCGATGCACATGGTACCCCCTCTGTCTAACCCCTGCAAAAACATATAATAATAAACACTTGGAATAATATTTTCATACTCTGAAACCGCCTGGACTCTGCTCCCTATCTGAAATTCAGATCAAGAGGCATGAATACCCGCACTGTCAGGAAACAGAAAGCTGGGACAAAGCAATTAAACCAGACAATAACGATTCATCAACTTAAATTCCTACACAGACACAGCAGTTCCTTTCCCCCGTGAGTTTGGGACTTGCTTTTTTTGGGGCCTTCAGCACGAAGGTTCAACAGGTTTTTTTCTTTTTCTTTTTTTTTCAAGCTAAAATGCTGTTTTCAGTTTTATGTCCGTATGACGTAAAAACACGTCCCCTACAGAACAACCAGGTGCTGCGTATTTAGGTTGAGCAACGGAAAACCAGGACTCTTTAGCATGAGCATAAACGATAGCATGGGTTACATTCCGTGCAGCATTGTTGTAGAAGAAAGGCTTAACATCAGACTTTTATGTCAATTTTCCCAGGGGAATCCCCTGGCCTCCCTCTGCAGCCCAGTGTCTCCCCTTAGGCTGCTCCATCTCTGCTCTGCACCTTGCCTGCTGCAGCTGGGAGGGATACCTGGGCTAAATGTTTCTTTCTGCCGCGAGAGAGCCAGGTGTGGAGATCATGTCTTAGCTGTGCTGCAACCTTCCCTCAGGCCCTGGAGACCTTTCAGTGGGTAGCTGGCTTGAAACAGAAATCTCAGGGTTTGACTATTATTGTGGCATTCTCTATTATGGGGTCAACTGTTATCGTGACATCAGTCCACTGGACTCCCAGGAGTGCTGAAAGCTCCTGCCGCGAGGGGCTGGCCGTGTGGCCCAGTGGGGTATCTGTGCAGTGTGCCTCTGGATCGCTGAGCTGCCTGGAAGGAGATGCTTTCCGTCCCGGGACCAACCTCACACGCTAAAGTTGACACTTAAACTGAAATCAGTTTGTACCAAGTTTACCTACACCTGAAGAAGGCTCCACAGATGAAATATAGTGTTTTATTTCTTCTCTTTTCAGCAGGGAATAAACCTATTACTTGTTCCTTTGCAGCCGACGCATGCTGACGCAGCTACCTACCTGAACCACTTTACCCATTTCTTGTGTCTTTTCCACCTGTGAATCAACTATTCCCAATTTTGCGGTCGCATTAGACAGAGTTTCTTGACGTATTAATAGAACTCATAGTTTTTTTTTTGGGGGGGGGTGTTTTTCAGAGGTACTGCACGGTTCGGATTTCCTTCCACAGGCATTACAGCGCGAGTGTGTTTTGTTGAGCTGATGGATGCAGAATTAACTTAACGCACAAGAACAAGGGTTTTTTTCTGGAGGAGAATCAAGCCATTTCATTATGCACAAGAAAGGCAGACTTCAACCCACGACAAGCCCCACATTTGTTTTCCCCTTTGGGTTAGTCATGCAAGCACTTAATCGCAGGAAGCCGACCTAATGAAACTCCTCTGAGCATCGCTCTCAGAGGGCTCCTCACTGAGAGAAAACATTGTTCCAGCCCTAAAAGCACTCTCATAATTACATCCCTCCGAAAGGGAACTAAGGCTTAACCATTGGACCCTTTAAAACCCAGACCGAGACTAATTGGAAATGACTGCGAATATTTTCCAAGGCTTACACAGTTTAATGTTATTAATGGGATAGCATTGCAGCTCCAAGTTGGTAACTCATTTGTCGACCATTATTGCACCAGTATAATACTTTATTTCAATCCTACAGGAGTGCGGATCTCATTTAATGAGGTATAGCGTAGGGGCTATTGAGTGTAGTGTCTCAGCTTTGCTTCAGAACCATATTTTACTTGAATCCACATTTGTAAATTGGTACAAGACCCACCCACAGCTGTATTACAGAGACCAGCTATGTCAGAGACCAGAGAGGAACTGCGAAAGCAGTAGTCTGGACAAATCACACTTTAACTACATTAGAGCAACAGGTCCCACCCCATGGAGCACATAAAAGAAGGAGAGGTAACCAGCAGCCATGAGGAATGACTTCTCCCTCTGTTCTCCATCAGTGAAGGACAGGTACAGCCTCCAACTAATTTCTGCTCCAGGTTCTTTGACCTGAGCCAGAAATAAAAGGCAAGTGAAGTCCGCCCAGTCTCATTTATTCCTCAAATCAAACAAAACGTACTGGGTGATTGTCTGGGAGCAGAACATTGAAAATAAAATTGATTTATTTTCCACAGCAGACGGCTGGTCAGCCTCAACCTCCGCTCCCAAATGACTAAATTTAGCTAATGATGACAGTTTGATATTAAAAGTACAGACAGACAGACATGCACACGAGCCTGAAACTCGGACGGAAATTAAGGGGGCTCTAAAATCACAATCCTTCAGACTGCTCAGCCCTCTTCTTGCACGGACTTCTATCCATCGCAGCTTAGGTGCAGATCTCCCTCCCTCAATTAAAAATACACACTAAGCATGTTGCACGGACCTTTACTTATACTAAGGCCACAGCAGCTACTGCAACAATGCCACAGTGGCCACGTTCCCAGATAAAGCAGACCTTCATGGACAAGGTGTCTGCAACACTGGCTTTCGCCCCACAAACACGGTACATTGATAACCCAGCGCAGAAGATCCAGACGTACTGTACGTGTGTTGCTCGTGAGTGCTGGGAACATGTGGGAGACTGTTTGCACTCCGCTGTGCTCCGGGCTGTGTCTCGGCGTGAGGAAGTGGATTCCATGACTTTTTGACCTTCAGCCATAATCCATTCCGAGTGAGTCTGCAGGTGTGCAGGCTGATCAACTTGCTTTTGATATTTTTTTAATTGGCTGAAAATGAAAGAAAGTGCAGAACAATGGGGCCTATTAGAAGGCAGGCAGTTTTACGAGTTTGCTGAAGACACGCTATAAATTTCGTTTCTCCTGCAAGGTTCATTTCTTTTCCAAACTGAAGCTAGAACGGTTGTTTCTAGATGAGGGGCTGGGCTTGTTTAAAAAAAAACAGACCCCCTTGAGAAAGCTGCCCTCCGCAAGAACCAACTGGAGATTGAGGAGGGTCAGAAGTGGTGGTGGTGTGTCGCCAGTTTCAATCATCTACAAAATCTGAGACAATCAGAAGATGGTTTAAACCAGACAAAATAACACTTCCACTTTCGCTCTCAGAGGAGCGTGAAGGGTGATTTCTCGTTCCCTTTAGGCTCCTCTCCTGGGCCGTACTGCCCTGCTGGTAACCAACAGCGCCAACGTACTCCAGAGCGTCTCGGGGCAGATAACGAGGGGCTCCTAAATGGCGCAGGGGGTGAAGTGACAAGGAGCCACCCCAGAAACCAGGCAGAAGAGTTACAGTTAACGCACGGCACAATAGGTGCAGGAGCCGGAAATAAACCTGGTAAACTCCAGCAGATGATGTCAATGAGGCCTTTTACAAAACGCACCTCTGGGCACCCAGACGGAGCTGCTCTGCACCCTTCAACCCCCAGCGCACTTGGAGAGAGCCAGGCCTGGCTAGCCTTTCGTGGGCTGTCCAATCGCCCCAACCCTCATAAGACAAAAGAGAAACAAGCCACCCTCGGCGCAATTAGCGGGAAGCAAAAACAAATGAGATGGGTGTGAAATTCTGGGGCTCAGAGCTCCGTGTTTGCGTTGCTGGGCAACAGGGCTGCAATCTGAGCACCTCACCAGGTTCCCAGCGGTGGCAGAAGAGCGACACGTACAGTACACACAGAAGGGAGGCTGGAAGGGGCTTAGAAAAACATCAGTTTTATTGTTTATTTTTTGTGCTTTCTAACCACAGCCATATCAATTCCACAAGTCTTCTCACACTTACTGCTACATGTCTATCAGTGCGTGTCCGAGCCCTACATTAACAGTGAATTTGATACGCAAATTTAAGAGTAGAGTCTGATGCCTTTGTGTTTAATCATCCCAGTCAGAATCTCTTATCTTCCACTCATTACAGTTTACCACAACATTTCTTGTTTGTTTGTTTTTTTCAGGGCTTGACTGTGCTAGAACTCTGCATTTACTGTAGCTTTTCAGTACTTATCCCAGTACTGTACCATTCAGTTCTGTACATTATCTCGTGTTTATAGCGCCTTTACTGTGCTCGACTCCACTGTATACCACCGTGATCATAGTCTGGGCAGACTTGGTGTTGAAAAAGTATTGGTGGCATATTAAGTAATACTGTTAACAAAGACGTTTTTTTTACATGACAATACAATCACGGATGTTTTCGTTGGTAGGCACATATCAGAAACAAAAAGAAAACTGACGCGTAACAGGAACATTAATATAAACTCCACAATAATGCCTCCTCAATTAGCCTATTGTGACTAAGGGTGAGGAATCTTGCAAAGCGTTTATGCTCTGTACTGTCCCCTCACTACGCTTGCCGATTCTCGAGATTTTTGCTTTTTTTTTTTGGTAATGGACAACACATTGGCTTCTTGAGGCCATAGTTCATAAAACCAAAAAGAAAAAGGACGAAAGCTTTTGTCTGTGGCTTCTCGATTTAAAGATAACGCCAGCAGCAGCAATACACGTTGACTTCTCACGCAGGCGTTCACAAAAAAAAAAAAAGCACTTCAGGTCAAAACGCACGCCCTCCTCCTCACTGCCTGTCCCATCAGGAGCGCAGGCTCCAGTTCTGGCTCCTGCACTCGGGGAATAGCGCCCTCTACCGAGCCTGCCGGCACGCACACCCTGAGCCTCGGGCTATATCCCCACACTTTCACCTTTGTCCCTTTTGCTTTATTTTATACAAGACGGGACACCGAAAGCGAGAGAGAGAGAGAAGACAGGGGAGGACGGGGTGACACGTTTTCGTTTTTGATGAGGGCTCTTTTGAAATCACAAAATCTAAATCCTGACAAATCCCCGAGTCTTCCCTTTTCGACGGGAGACGTGCCGTCGATGCGGGCAGGATTCCTCCACACACTCGGCCCCCGTGGACGCCAGGCTTCTCCAAACCGGGGCCCACATTCCTGAGGTTCATCTTCAACCGGTTCATGTTCCTCTTTGTTTTAAGACAGAACGGGGGAGCCTCGCTCCGTCTTCAGTGAGCGCAAGGCGTTCAGCCACTGTGAGTACAGACATGTCAGAGTGGCAGGGCTGCTCCTCAGTCTGTGCCAACCCCCCCAGGCACTCCGGGATGAACCGTGTTTTTTTGGACAGAGTTTTAAAACAAGAGGGTTTCTGGCGTTGGATGCAGATTAAAAGGGGATTTTTTTCTTCTTTAAAAATCTAACATTTAATTATCTGTCACTCCCTGGTGATAAGGAGATGGAATGCACAGACAATGTTCTGGCCTATGATGTGAAGTATTGCTAAGATAAATAATAAAAAAAAGATACCAGCACCTGACAGCTATTTTCCTAAGCCTTGAAGAGTGGAAAAAAGTTACTTTGTGTTTGCCCTGCAATAGGAAGGGCTTAATGAATCACAACCTTTTTTATCTTCACTGTAAGAATGACAGGGTTACTCTTTTTTTAAAGTCAAAACAAATGGGAAACCTTTTGTATTTTAATCCTGATAAAGCAATATAAACTTACAGTACCCATATACTAATGCACTTGTGTGCAAAAGACGCAGGAAGGAAAGGATTCTGTGAATAAAAGGTCATTGATATGAGCTGCATTCACACCGCCCTCAGACAGAGAAAGAGCTGGAATCTCCTGCCTCCCGCCACAGGGGATACACAACCAGTATCCGGGACACGCACAAAACAAAATATAAGTCACTTTAGAACATGGAGGAGAAACTAAAGCAAGAAAAGGGTATCCGACATCAGAAGACGGAGCAGAAAACAAGGCAACGTTAGGATCGCCCGGCTTGGTGTTTTGGAAGCGCCGCAGCGGGCTAGGCCAGGAGCAAGTGCAGTTTTTTCGTCTCTTCCCCTTGCAGCCGGTGGGAGATCCACAGTGACCGGCCAGCCCTCTGTCACGGGACGAGAGCCGCTTCAAGAGAGCTGCCCCCTCCCAGCCGCGCGGGACCCTCATTAAGGTGAAGTAGAAGCATATTTAAATGAGAGTTAAGCAAACACTCCAGTGTGTGGCTGCTCCTCCAAGTCCTTTTTAATGCCCATTTTTGTCAGGCAAAAATTTTTGTCCCGGGAGGGGCTGGGGCTGAGGTGGGGGTGAGGAGCAGAAGGAAAGAGAAAGGCAGGCTCTATTGACTCCTGAATGAGGAAGATAAAGAGGACCACATGGGAAATGTCGGAGGAATGGAGAGAGCAATAGCCCCATTCCTCGTTCTCATTATTATCCTGTTTTTTGCCAGTGGCCCAGTCCCATTCAGGTCTCGCTGCTTTGGCTGTTGAGTGAGCTCGGGGCCCTTTCAGAATCACTGGATCACGTTAAATCCCCATTCAGGCCCTCATCAGCTGTACCTAGGGCAGCACAAAGAGCCCAGCCGTATAATTAATAGTCTCTGAGACGACCCCTCGCCCAGCATTTACCTCAGCTATTCCGAGCCTCTTTACAAGAGCACACAGTTATTATGTGTAATATTTACTCCTTTTGATATTCTTACTGGCCATTGTGCCCCCCAAAAAACTGAAGCACCCCCAGCGCCACCAGGCCCCCCTCCTTTCTCCTCAGTGTCCCTCCCTCCCGTTCCGCCCTCCAGACCTACAGCTCCCGACAGCTTGCGCTCCGCTGATGTTCCAGTTGCTGATGGTTCGCTTCTTTATGCAGAGGGTGGTGGGAGAGGGGAACAAGCTACCCAGCCGTGCGGTTGAAGCCGATACCCTGGCTTCTTTCGAGAAACAGCTGGATGATCAATTCAATTCAATGATGGAGCTAAATGGGCTGATTGGCTCCTCTCACTGTTTGCAATCGCTCATGTGGTGTCTGAGACTCAAATCCCAGGTCTACATTGAGAGTTAAAAAAAAACAAAAAGGGCTTAATTTAAAGAGATAAAACACTCACTAGGTAGATAGTTAATCAGTCGGTTTTACATATGTTAGATTTTTGGTTGAGTCTTAGAGTTTGGGGGATGGTACAGCATCTTGTCAGTGAGGGGGACGCAGAACAGCTTGAGCACGCAGGTCTGTTTTGGCCCAGGACACACCAACGGTTCCGAACATGTGATTAGTGTCTTTACAACACGGAGGAAATTGAGTCCACTACGATACAGGATTTATCAGTGGACAGTCTTTTTGTGGACACCTTCATCCTTAAGGACATAGCACTTGGGAAGTGAAGCTTCTGTGGAAACATTTTCATCCTGAAGGATCCCAAAGCACTTTTACATACAGGAGGGCACACGTTTCACCAGCCACTGCAGTGCTGCGCCACCTGGTGGGCATGCTGCAGTCATTCTGCACCAACAACCAATCAGTTGGAAGTGTGGGAAATTGCTCCATCAGTTGAATGAAGGGCGAATTGTAGGGAGACTAGAATGTGTACCCCTTCTGTCCCCTGTGAATACTGCCAAAGGATTTTAATCACCAAGAAATATCTTATGTGAGGACCTCCTACAGCACAGTGTCCCCAGTCACTGTAGTGAGGTGTGGGTTTGGAAATTCTGGTCCACAGAAAGAGCACCACTTACTGAAACAACCTGGTCTTCCTTATAGGTCTCCTGTCCTATCACTGCCCCCGCCTTGCTTAGCTTCTGACAAGTTTGATGACCCCCAAATCCCAGAAAAAAAACGTCAAATAAGAACCAAAGATGAACAATAATAATGAAATGTCAAGGAAACAACTCAGTTACAGTGGGATTATCTCAAAGAGTAGAATCACATCCTCTTTTCGTACACAATAAGTGTCTGTGGACAGAGACAACTCAGTGTTGGCTCAATGACCTCAGTCAGTGACCTGTGGCATTTTACTCCCCCCACCTCACCTGCCCCTCACCAAATCCAAACAGGACACTGTTCACGTGGAAGAAAAACAGGAAACAGCACCACCTTGTGGTTGTGCTGCATACAGGCTGCCAAAACCGCCTCTAAAGAGAAAAGGACTCTAAACTGGGATCACGCGCTGCACTTCCCCTCACAGAATAAGGTTTTGTGGATCACAGAGACAAAATAAATCTAAGATGCAAACAAACAATCCCAGAAACCAGCTATTTTCAAATGTATTGTGTTGATTAAGAGACCCGTGTGCAATGACAAAGGGCTGAATCGGCGATTGGGGCTCGAGGGGTGGAGGTGAGGGCTACCCCAGGCCCTGCCCGCTAGCAGGGACAGACGGGCGACTGTGGGTGCTGCGATGGCCGATGCCCCCTCTGCGGGACAGCTGGCTGAGACTCTCGCTCAGAGCCCTGGGGGGCTGGGGGGGCTGGGCCGGGGGGAGGATGTGGCCGCCCTTCCTGGACAGGACGCCGATCTCCTCTCTCAGGGCCTCGGCCTCCCGCGCCTGCGTCTCCACCAGCTGGATGAGCCGCTGCCTCTCGTCCTCCTCCGCCCGCCGGCGGCCCTGGAACTGCCCGCCCTGCTGGGACAACACGGGCGACACGGGCGCTCTTAGCTTTCTCGCTGGACAGAGGGGGCTTTGAGGCATCGAGACCAGCAGCGCCAAGTGAGCAAAACGGGCGCCCCGCCCCGGCACGTCAGCTTCAACCCCGGGCACTGGACGCCAGGCGAGCTGCCAGATGCACGTCTTGGGCGTGTGCCTTCTTACTGTTGTGAAACTGTACTACCTGGGGCTCTTGAGACAACCTGGCACAGTGTGTTCGCTCAAGCTCTTCGCCAGACTTTTACTCTGCCTGAGAAAGAGAGAGGCCAAAGACTCCAGGCATGCAGAGCGTACCATCTTTCTCTGGCGGGCGTTCAGCCGCTCCTCCAGGTCCTTCCTCTCCGTCAGCAGCTGGTTCACCTGCAGGAGTCTCTGGGTGTTCTGGCGGGTGACTTCTGTCAGGACTTCCTTGGCCTCCTGCACCTTAGCCTGGGGTCGCACACAGTCACACAGGCACGGTCATTCATCCCGAAAGGAGTGACACTAGCGGGAGGGTCAGGGCACTCAAAACCATTCCATTATAGCAATTTAGTACAAAGAGTTCCCCCATTACTGGACTAGTTCCTTAGTTCTGGTCTTCAGTCCCCAAGGCCAGATCGTCGAGGGGTCTGTCACAGCCGGCAAGTCAAGTCAGCACTTTTAGCCTTTCATTCTGTTTACTTTATTGCACTATTTTGTGTTTATCTGCCTTTTTTGTTTACGTTTAAAATGCCTTGAGATGGTGTATAACTAAAAGGACTATACAGTATAGATTACAAATGCTGCTGATGATGATGACTATTATTATCATTATGGTAGCACATAAACTGAAATGTTTTTTTTAATATATTCATAATGAATTTAGTGAAACTCTCGCTTTTAGAAAATTGTCATCACTACTGGCTTATCTTTAAGACTCACTGATGAGGCTCTCCATGACCACGGTTCACAATGGCATACAGAACACAGTCTTGACGCTGGAGACTCCTAGCCTCAACCTTAACCATGGCCTCGTGTATCCTGGCCTTGAACCTGTGACCGCCCTGGACTTAGGCAACTCAGACAATTCCAGTCTGGTGAAACAGACCGTTTACTATAGTGAAGCCTTAGTCACATGACCTCGGACCTTTGCACATCTTTCTCTGGCCATTAACGAGATTTGTGAAGCTGTTCCTCGCGTTACCTCCCAGAGCTGGAGCTCACGGCCATTGTCAGCCTCCTTGGTCTGGCTCTCCTGCTTTAGTTCCTCCAGGTTCCTGTTGATTGACAGGGTCTGCAGGGCCTCCAGGTCTACCTCTTTGCCAAACTTCATCATCATCAGCTGCTGACACTTTTCCTCGAGCACTGTGAAGAGACAGCGTGTCATTATTGGAATCCTTCCTGTCGACTATTAAAAAAATACATCAACGGCCGGGCTGAGGAATCTAGTAACTTGCATTTTCTGACTATTTTTATGCATGTTTCTGTGAAACCTAAATAAATAAAAACATTCATCGGGTTTATTTCAGTAGCTGACCAGCTTTCGGTGATCACGAACTTATGGAGATACGAACCCTGTATCTTGGCCGCCATGTCTCTCTTGTCGTGGATGAGCTGCACGTGCTCCTGCCGCGCCTGGCGATACAGCTCCCTCTGCTGGCTCTTCTCCAGTTGCAGCTCGCAGATCCTCTGCTGCAACCCCACCAGCGCTGCCATGTTGAATATCAGGGCCTGGGACAGCCTGCTGGGCACTGTGCCATTATTGACATACTCAATCTTCATGGGCACAGGAGAGAAGGAGAGGGAGAGACAGCAGTCAGGTCAGTGAGACTGTGGGGACATGGGCATAGTCACTCAGGACTCCTTCAAATGGAAGAAAAAACCTTCATAGGTCCTTTTGTTTAATTATATAGATACTCGTTGCAATGTGCAAACAGATAATCTGCAGTAAATCCAATTCTAAAGTACCTAATTGTAATAAGTGGAGTAATGAGTGTAGCAGGAGATAAAGTGGTTTACTGTATCTCACTCTAAGCAGGACCCCATCTGCACAGACCCACCTGATGGAGTCTCAGAGGCACCACCACATCTAACTCATTAAGCTTCTGTTGCTTCTCCCGCTGAAACAGCTCCAGCTCGCCCTCTGCTGTCTTTAGGCTTGCGCTGACGATTTTCTCCTGAGAGGAAAATGGCAATTGTCATTAAAAACCAGAGCCGTGCAAGCAAAGCAAATAAACCAGCAAAGCCAGAGTGCAACACCATCCTACGTCTGAGTCTCAAATGGATCAGAAGAAGTTAAATGGTTGTGACATTTTCTGGAGTATGTCCATGAAAACAGTGCCCAAGCAGCCTCATCGGAGTTAAGACTTGCCTTCTTAACCAAGGAGTCGCATTCCTTTTTCAGGCTTTCTGCAATCTTCTTTTCCTCCATCAGGGCCTCCTCAATGTCCAGTCGCTTCTCTCGCAGCTCAATGGTGCTGTCAAACAGCTCTGGGTTGCAGTCTGCACACAATCGGCACAGAGCATGTCAGCCGTTAAACAATAGTACGAGAAACAGAATCACAAAGCAAGGAAAATGTACTTAGGAGTGGGTGTAAACTGGAGTACACTGGTAAGTAATATCATGAAGACTAAGTGAATTTCAATGGATATGAGGCAGTGGCCTGGATTACTCACTGGGTGGGCACACACTGTCATCTAGAGGGCCAGTCTCTGACCCAGAGTCTTCTTCATCGCTGCCCCAGTCAGACTCTTCATCGGACTCCTCCTCACTCTCCACTTCCTCCTCTGACGGAAATCATGACATCCGAACTGTATTAATGTTTGCATTTGTTTTGTAACCTAACTTGTCACATTTCCATGGCTTGAAGTCAGTAAGGTACTGTCGAATACTACAGAAAGAAAACTGATAGTCAGTTGTCAAAAACCGTGCCGTCCTGTAAGCAGATATGTCCTCCCTGTAACACAAATCCTCACGCTAACACCAACCTTCATCCCCTTGCCTCTCTTTCTTCTTCACTCGCTTGATTTTCTTCTTGAAGACCTTGGTGAGAAAGTCTGCGAACTTGTTGTTCTCGCCCAGGGAGGCCTGGAAAGTGGCAGCAATGGCTCTCTCCTTCTCCTGCAGCTTGGAGATGTCCCGCTTCTTGGCTTCCAGCTGCTGCTGGCACTCCTCGTACTTGCACTGCACCCACCAAACACAGCCAGGTGTCAGAGGAACGCTCGTGAGGAACACTCACAGTGCTCTTCCAGAACGTGAAACTGATATCACTTCTCCTTTGTTCAAAGAGGCTGGGTCCCAATTGTTTTAGCTGAGATAGGAGACAAATTATTGCCTTGCAAAATGACTAAATATTAGGTTAAAATACAATTTATGTACACGGTAACCTTCAGGAATGGATGTGGATGTTTGCCTGTTTTGCCTTCTGGCATGTACTGTAGGGGCAGAAACATCCTGTTGCTGTTTCTTTCAACATTGTTTTTTTACAGGACAGGGCTGTTAGCCTTGTGCCCAGCCTCCAGCATGGAGGACCTGGCGCCCAGCGTGGGACACGAACCCACTAGCCTGAGATTATGAGTCTCATGCTCTACCAACAGAGCCAGTCGGGGCCCAACCTTCAGGTAGGCTTTCTATGCAATTGCTTAAGGCAATATCTACTATTCCAATCTGTTCAATTGGTGGATTTTGACACTACCAGATTTATACAACTTGTTTTACCAGTTCGTGAACAGTGCCCACGATGAAGGAGATGGCTGTGCCATAGGTCTGACTGGGATGGCCCGTACTGAAGACTGCCCACCTGCAGCTCCAGTTCCTCCCCGATGCGCGTGTTGACTCGCTCCTGCAGGATGTTCTCTCTCTTCTCAAACTCCTTGAGCAGCAGCAGCTCCTGGAACAGCGTGACGTGCTGCAGGTCCACCAGCTTCATCTGGATGTCCAGCTGCAGCTTCTGATGCCTCAGCAGGAACAGCTCGGCATCGAAATTCTTCGTCAGGTCCTCAATCTCTCACCCGGAGCAGAGGGAAGACAAATCAGAAAGGCTAAAGCTTCGTTCAGATAGCAGGGAAACAATGTAAATCAACATGTATGACTCAAAATGGGGCATGAACCTGTAGAATTCAGATGGACATTAGCTCCTTTATGTTATGTGGGGGGCTAAATATATTCTTATCCTGTGCTCATTTATAGTCTATGCTGTATGTGTCCTTGTGATAAACATTTATGGTACTATAAAAAGCTTGTTCTGGGTTTATCTGGTTTATAAAATGTACTCTGAAGTGTTTGTGTTTCAGA
The DNA here is from genome assembly GCF_040954835.1 of Lepisosteus oculatus. Taxonomy (NCBI): domain Eukaryota; kingdom Metazoa; phylum Chordata; class Actinopteri; order Semionotiformes; family Lepisosteidae; genus Lepisosteus; species Lepisosteus oculatus. The sequence goes on along the minus strand of NC_090700.1, from coordinate 3,973,742 downwards.
GCTGGGTCAGTAAAGATACATTGACCTCTCAACTTTGTTCTCCATATGGCCGTCAATCGTAACACTTCAAAACAGTAGTGAACTGCGCTGTGACCTCCTGCCTCCCTACACCCCATTCAACTGAAAGAAGAACTGTGTCTTTCAATGTGGGGCTGGTCATCAATTGCCAGAAAAGTTTACCAGTGCTTCCCCATAACACAGTCCATCCTAGAGAGCCCGTAAGCTGCTTTCTTGATTATCGATTCAGACCAACAGCAGCTCTCACCCTCTGCAGCAGGCTGTCTTGCAGGTAGAGGTGTCTAATTTCCTCGGCCTGCTGCATTTCCTCCTCCAGGTCTGTGAGGACGGCGTCGTACTGCTCAGTCTGGCTCTCGCTGGAACACGGGGTGCCCTCCCTGTTGGGGCTCTCGCAGGCCAGCATCTCCTCCTGCTCCCGTCCTGCCAACGCAAGGCCCAGAAACCCAGACTCGTCTTCTCCCGCCTCCAGGTCTGCAGTGCGGGCGCGCTTGGCCCTCAGCTGCTTGTACCTCAGCAGAGTGTCCCTGGTGTAGCGCATCTTCCGCTCGGGCATTTCTTCGGGCAGCAGCGTGGGCACGCTGGGCACAGGGCGCCGCTTGGCAGGATCCAGGCGGCTCTGCACCGTCCGCAGCTGCTGCACACAGTCCCAGATCTGCCGGATGGACTCCACTTTGGAGTTCCGGAGGCTCATGATCTTCTCATTCATGTCTGTTTTGAGGTCATGCATCTACGCACGTGAAAAGAAATATAGTAAAGAAGTCAGAAAATTATATCAGATTACCATTATTTTTGAACAGCTTTCCACCAAGATTTTCTTTCAATCTGTTATTTACTTATTTTACATACTATTTAAGGAGTCAGTCAAACCAAGCTATTTTTTTTTTCACAATACAGATTGTACTTACGCAATCATTTATTATGATAAGATTCGTTAAAACCTTAAAAGGTTTTATCGTACTACCCACTGAGCTGTTAAACGAAAAATGCAATGAATTCAGATTGTAGAGTAATGGAATCAGAATGATGATCTGGTTTCAAAATGAACACCTTCTCTTCCAGGTTGACCAGCTGGACTCTCTTCTTTTCTGCATTCATTCTCAAGTGCTCAGGCACAGTGAAGTCCTTTGCCGTCTTCAGCTTGAAATCCCCCATGTTGTCCTGGGCAATTTTAATGGCTTCCACATCTCTGGGGTCCTCGAAGTTCTCATCTGGCTTTGAGGCATAACTGAAAACAGACATGTGGTTTAGGAGCTGTAATATTGGACGACCTCTAAATTTTGGGTGTGTCTGAACAACCAGATCTTCAAAATCCATTTCTATACAGGTCTGGTACCACTAGCTGGGTTACATAGCCATTGAACTAAACCTAGGAGCTCAGCTAGCAGACAGGAAGGCCTCGTTAACAATCCAATCAGACTGCTGAATTTACAGATTACATCAGCACCACACTCACAAATGAATAAAAACTCTCCTCTGCAGACCCACCCTTTACAGTCTTGAACAGTCTATTATGTGAATTATTGAAGGTTTTTTTACATTCATATTTTCAGTACTCCCAGAAAGATTCTGTGCCCTTGCTTGTCCTGGCCCCGTAGTTGAAACAAAGCCAATAACGGAAGTCTTACAGTTCCTCCCACTCTTTCTTCCTCTTCTCGATCTTGGCCCGGGCTCTCTCGGCCTTCTCCATTGCTTTCTGAAGCTTCTCTGCCTGACGACCCGCCAACCTGGTGCCTGCTGCATGTGTGCCACGTCTCTGAAGCATGGCGTCGTGGCCAGGGCCACCGTCCCTCTCCTCCTCTGGGGAAAGCAAAACCCACCCGTTGGCACCGGGAGCACGAGGACAACGAGCCTGACAGATACTTGCATCTCTCTGCGCGGCTTCTTCCCGTGACTCTTCTGTACAAAGCACCTGGGGAACCTCCGCGAAGCCGCGACACGAGCATGACAGACGGCGTCTGGCACCAGAGGGCAGTACAAGAACTTGACATTAGAGAAGAGTAACATACCTGAAAGCAAACACAGAAGAAAAACCAGGCCTCAATAAGTAACGAATTGCAAATATGATCAAAGTTGATCCCTTTAAAGCTATGTTCAATCCCACACAGATATTACAGACGGGGCTAGGCTCACCGCTGTAGCTGCTGTCCCGGCCGTGCTCCGCCCGGCTGCGTCTCCGCTCCTGCCCTGCCTGGCTCGCCCGCTTGCTCTTCTGCTTCAGCTGGCGGTACTTCCTGGACAGCGCCAGGAGGCGGTAGGTGGACACCCTGTAATCGCTTCCGAAAGCCCTCACGATGACCGTGTCCGACTCCAGAGAGTCCCAGAACCTGCACATAGCCCAGTGAGGAAAGCATTTTACTTTTTCCTTAGAGCTAATGTCTGTACCTAAGGAAAAGACCTGCGAAGGGGAGATTGCTGATGGGTTTGCTCAGTAAGTGGACACGCTTCACGGAGCTCATTCAGTTCCAGGGTGCCTATAACGAAAACATTACTCTGCCACTGTTTTATAGACAGATTTGGAAAAATTCCATAAAAATTCAATTAAATTAAATTAAGCCTTGTCCTGGAACAATAAGATATCTTCTAAACCGGGGTTTGTGAATATGGGGTTCTGTATAGTGAAGGAAGAAAGGGCTGCTTTTGAGTATTCCAGTTGCATTCCTGTCCAGTAATGATATATTGAGCCCACGGGGCTGAACAGTACCGTTCCTGCAGCTTCTGCAACCCAATCCTGTGCTTCTCCTCCTCCCAGGCCAGTTCTTTGCGAACCGCACGGATCCTCTGAGCCGTCAGCCTCTCCGTTTCCTCTCTGATCCGTGGGTCCAGCTCAAACTCCTGGGGAAGACAGGAGAACACTTGGGTTTTGCACAGTGACGGAAGCAGCCTTGTTTTACATCCACTTGTCCTGTGACTCTTTTTTTCAACATCTTTAATCACATGAAAACTGAGGTGCAGTACAAACCTTGCAGGGACACGGTCAATCATAGTCGTTTGTACTACGGTCCTAACCCACTGCATTCTGCAGCTTTCATTTAGGCAGGAATAACACCTGCAGCAGTGTACCGGCAGTGATCTGTGTACATTTCAGGTTATTCACATACTAACAGGGTGGAACGTCGACTATGTGTGGAGATTTTCAGTAAAATTAATAACATTTCAGCGTTCAAGGCTTGCTAAGTGTTAATGTTCATAAGACACCCAGCAGTATAAAAAGCCTTTTGTTCACAATAGTCACATAAACCTTTCAAGACGTTAACATGTGCAGTAATGTCCGATATTGAAGAGCACGGCGGCAGAGACAGCAGGTGCCACCCTTACCGCCCTGTCCAGTCGCACGTGTTCAGGCAGGCCCTGGTTCTGCAGCAGGAGCTGCCTGAACTCCCTCTCCAGCTCACTCAGCTTCCTCCTCCTCCCAGCCCTCCTCTCCTCTGCCTCCCTCCTCATCCGGTCCATCTCCGTTTTCTGCTTCGCTGTCTCAATGCTAAATCACACAAAGGTAAAAACCTGGGCAAAAGATGTCCTCCTGACACTGACTTTTTCAAATGTTGTTTGTTCGGTGCCTTCTTGATGTTTTATTGTTTAATGCTGATGTTTCTATTTACATACCTGTACGCATTTGGATCTTCAATGTCCTCTGCAACCTTTTCCTTTTCTAGACCTTCCTATTATTGTTCAAAACAAATAAAAGCATGAAAACATGAAATTGTACCATAACATACAAAAGAACACAGCACTTCAAGGCTTTTATTCTGAGATAGAAAACACAGCAAACAGTTGAGCTGATTTATTTTCTTTCTGTGCAGTAAAACTACGAGTTGCCTCTTGGAAACAATATGTTTTAAAGTTTCTTTATTAGCCCTATACAATTTCTTGCATTAGGAATTCGTCTTTTCGCATACCCCAGCTTTTCTCCATGGAGACACAGACACACAGACAGGGAGAGAAGCTGGGGGTCAGAGCACAGGGTCAGCCATTGTACGGCGCCCCTGGAGCAGTTAGGGTTAAGGGCCTTGCTCAGGGGCCCAACGGAGTAGGATTCCTCTGCTGGGTGTTGGATTTGAACCAGCAACCTTCCAGTCACAGGCGCAGATCCTGAGCCACAGAGCCACCGCTCCGCCCATGTACAGTATTATAAACCAAATGGTACTGTATTGTAATCAATGGCTGAAGCTCACAGTAAAATGTCCTGCTTTGTGCTTCTGCCCTAGTATTACCAGTCCTCACCCGGGGAGAAGGGACCTTGGCTCTTTTCTTTTCCAGTGCTCTGTGGAGGTCCTCCTGAGGCAGCAGGCTGAACACAAAGATATTGCCGTCCTCCCCAGCAGTGAGGACAAACTGGTCGTCGTGGCTGCAGCGCACCCGTCGCAGCGCCCCGTACTGGTTGTCATGGACGCTCAGTGCCCAGAACCCTTGCATGGAGGTGAGGACAGGGCTGTCGGGCTGCAGGGGGTACACCCTCACCTGGCCGCTCTGCATCCCACAGAGCAACAGCTGCCTGTTGGAGCTGCAGTACAACAGGTAAGAACAGAACGGGACAGGATACAGTCATTTGGCATAGCCTCACCACAGCACGCTGCGCTGCACAGGATTGTCATTCCTCCGGCAAGACAAAGTCACGGGAAAACAACTCAGCAGTGACACGACGCCCCGTACTCACCTGAAGCTCATGGTCCTGATGGGATCGCGGTCTGTGTCCTGAACTGGGAGGAAACTGAAAGGCTCATCCCGTCTCTCCAGTGGGTCCTGCTCAGCGTCCTGCTGCTCAGAGAACTTGCAGTGATAGAGAAATCCGGAGTCGTACCCACCCTGCACAGAGAAAGAGAGAAAGGAATCAAGAGCTGAACGGATGAGAATTTCATTAGCAACAGAAATTCAAAAGTATCAGTGAGCAGACTGTGTATTATTAACAATATTAACATGTCTTAGTCGAATGCTACTTCCCAATCTGTCCTACAAAAGAGACATTCAGGGGTGTACTGTACAAGACAGGACACAGCACTCAAGCTCACCGTAACAGAGTCTGCTGACGTAAATTCTGTTTAATATTCAATATGTGAAAAGCCATGCATTAAAGAATTGGGTGTAATAACAGAGAGTATGCTCTGCTTGGTAAAATACTGTATGCGTGACTGCAGCTGTTGTTTTCTTTGGGATGCAAGCTGAACAGTCCTTTACAGAGTTTAACTCATATGATTTTGGGAGGGGGAATTGCGACAATAAGAGTTTTTGATGAAGATAAACGTGGCGATGGTCCTAAGGGGATGGGCCACTTCTGGGAATAAGAGGTGTGCTCTCCTGAGGCTCCCGGGAACAGAGCAGTACCATGGAGAGCCAGAAGGCTCCAGGCTGGGAGTAGAGGCCACAAAGCAGGGGGCTGGGGGGGTCCGGGATGTGCAGGGGGGGCAGCTCATCCTCCTCGGGCTCGGCCTGCTCCTGCAGGTCCTCCTCCGTCAGCTCCTGGCCGAGCTCCTTCTTCCGCCTCAGCCTCTCCTCCCTCTCCTCCCGCCTCCGCCCCCTCTCCTCCCGCCGGCGCGCCACCTCCGCGTCTCTCTGCAGGGCGGGAGGGACAGGCAGCCGCCCGGAGGGGGGCCGTCAGACACGGGAAACCACTCGCCTCCCGCTGTCTACGCCCTCCTCCCTCAGGAACCCTGCCGCAATCCAGGGCGATAAACACATCCGCCAGCCGCAGCGCAGACCACATCCTGTTGCGACATCTCTGCCACGCTGCCGGATGCCAGTTTTAAATCAATGTTCAGAAAGCACGGAGAGACAAGGAGGCGGCGGAGGTAGGGCCCCAGAGGCTGTCCTCGTACCCTGATGCGAGACTTGATGCTGCGGAAGTGGAAGTGCCGGGCGGGCAGGCTGCGGATCTGGTAGGTGGTGCCGGAGCTCGGCAGCTCGGGGTCGGGGGCTGGGACCTCCACCACATGGCCATTCTCACACAGGACCAGCAGGGTGCTCCTCTCCTGGGCACAGAAGAGGGCTTTGAACCGCAGGTGTAAGACCCACCCTTGCCTTCATGAAACAATCTAAGGGAATGGCAACCATTTGGTCCATCAGCAGAACGGACCAGCATGCTCCCTGTTCTTAGTGAAGGGGAAATCCTCTCATGGTGCATCCATGAAAGACATCTGTTTCTTTTTACAGTATTCTTTTTTTTTAAATACTGTTCAAAAAGATATATTTTTTTAAAAAAGCACTAAAATGTACTATCCAATAAGGTAAAATAGATGTGCAAACATCTGCTGCTTTAAGCGGCGAGTCATCTCCAACACCCTACTGACCCACAAGGGCGACCAGTCGATCTTCACTGATCGGACTGGTTGTGAGGCAGAAGAAGAGGGAAGGAAGAGGAGGGACGCACGTGTGATGAAGGAGACCAGTCCAGGCCCCGCACAGGACCCAGCACGTTAACAAAGCCAATGGGCTCATATCGCTCCCCAACAGTGAAGAAAAACACAGTCTTGTCCAGGCTCTGAACAGAAACACAAACACAGACACTTAGAAATGCCACTGTCAGATACGCTCAGCGTTACAAAGCTCCTTGCATTGAAGGGTAACTGGAGTTTTATTTTTAAATACCCAAAACTAACAAATGATCTTCTAGTGAACAAGATCAACGCATGAACTAAAACGTCCGCTGTCGGCAGGTATCTTTTACTCTTTTTGCCGGCGTAAGTGTCCCATCTTTTGGGAGCTGGGTGCGGCCTGCCTACCCCAGTGGCCAGGATCTCTCCGTTCCTCTCGTACGCGATGGCGGTGACCGGGCCGGTGTGAGGCTTGAAGGCCTGCTTGAGACGGATCTCCGCGGCGCCGGAGCGGGAGATCCCCGCCACGGCCGACAGGCCCAGAGGATTGTAAACCTCCAGGAGTCGCACCACTCCGTCCTGGAAGCCCACCGTCATCAGGCCGCCCTTGGGGTTCACCTGGAGGAAAAGCAAGAAGGACGAGGCAGTTGTGACGTCACGCCCCCGGAGAACTCACCGGCCTTAATCAACTCCTTCACATTCCAGTGCAGTTCACATGAACTCATCAGACACACCTTCTTCCACCTGCCTGCTTTAACCAACCTGACACGCCACTCCTTGCTCAGTATTGGGTTTTACCCAGCTAGAGCTGCATTGTTCCCTGTTTCACTAGAAGTTTTTGGCTCTGACCCCTGGCTATTTCTCTGACTTCATCTTCTGGATCTCAACTTGGTTATTGTGGATGTACTGGTTTTTGACCCTGGCCTGACCTCCCGAGCCACATTTTCGGATAATCTCCTGCTGGTACTTCGAGTTCAGAGGATTCTGATTAGGGTCCTTCTTCCACGCCGTAACAGCAGTCACACACTGGTCCCCAAAGAATCACAGTGACTTAACGATATCAGAGACTCCGTCAAAGCGGCAGACACAGACACCTTACCATGCGAGGCGCCCAGGTCAGGGTGGTTCCTCCTTGTCTAAAGTGGCCAGTGGTCAGCTCCTTCTTAGCAAGGAAGTCAAAAATGCGCACAGACCCTTGAGATCAGAAGAGAAAATAGCCACTGCAACAATGTCTAGACTTCACTGCACATGACTCTCATGATATTGAAATTGCTCAGAACCGAAAGTGAAAGCTTAAACCTTTTTCTAGGTATGCCATGAAGGGTTAATATTTAGGCTTATTACAAGGTTTGGCATTTTGGCACACTTTGACAAACTTTAAAAAATAAAGGCTATGTGATTGTAATTTGAGATACAGCTTCTACAGTTCCCAGGTCTATTTCCAGCACAGATTGTATAACGGTGACAAATCAACATTCTGTGGCTAAACGACAGACTTGTCTACCATCAAAGTAATAAGTGATTCTCACGGTCCAGTGCGGTCGTGGCCATCAGGTGAGAGGTAGCCGAGACATCCATCCCCTGGATAATTCCCGAGTGGAAGGAGAACAGGCACTCTGGGTCCTGTGTCTGAAACCAGATCACAACAGTTTAAAACAACAGTTGAGCCCCTATTCCTGAGAGACGTGAACAACTGTCACCAACAGACCACGATGTCGACCATTACAAGACACGTGCGTACTTCAAACCTACCACAGGTCTTCATCTGCCAAAAGCCTGTCCATGCATAGGCCGGGAATGTTACCTTGAAACTAACGTGAGTTAACAGTTCCGGAGCTGTTCCGATAGTTTTCTGCTTTGCTAAGATGTGTCTAAAAGGGAGAATGATTGGAAATTCCCTTAAATTAGCTCAGACCCCCCTTCTTCTCATGAGCCACCACTGGCAGGACTCATAACCATGTCATCCTTCAAATGTTGGATTAGTCTTTTTATTCAAAAATGTACGATTATGAAAACTTACAATGTTTGAAAATGACAGGTCGAGTTTCCAGATAGCCCCCTGTGCATCCTGTAAGAAAAAACAGTAGACATGATGATGCTAATTAATAATGTAAAAGCAGCGATTTTACTTCAAAGTACATCACAAGCTTTACCAACTTCTTCAATGCTAACAGACATCAGAATATGAGATGTTAACACTTATTATTACTGCATATTCTTTTAGTCACTAAATCATGACTTGGTTGCTTAAATTTAGATTTTTATGTCAAACAACAGACAAGAAATAAGAATGTTCATATTGCACTAACACTAAAAAAGGTAGTGAATGTTCATAAGCACTGTATAGGCTACAAGGAACATAAAAATTTAAGTTACAAAAAGAATAACATAAACTCAAGGCGCCTATGCAGACCCCCACTGCCAGTTGTAATCTTACCAGAAGCACAGACCCTACCTGTGCAAACCAGATGAAGGAGTCTGGGCCCGAGCCCCTCACCATGGAGTACAGGCTCACTCTTTTCCCAATCACGATCTCATTCATGGGCTCAATCTCAAACAGCCCGCTGTCGTCCACGGAGTCTGCAGAGTCGACACCCTCAAAGTCCCACACCTGAGCCAACCACAGGACACGTGTCACGGAACGTGACAACAAGCCTAGAAACACTTGGGATTCTCACAAACTATTTCAAGAAACAATTAAAGAACCGAGAACACTTCACCTTTAGCCACGACATGGCATTCTGTTAGAAAGTGACGTATTGTTAAGACATTGTTCGGTGTGACACATGGAGTGGGTAAGCTGACCCACGTTTACTAGCATCTGCTCAAAAAACACGTCTACTGCTTCATCCATTCATCCGTTGCTCAGCACTGGCAATGACACCCGTAACTGTTCTGTAGAAAGAGGAGCAGAGGGCGAAGTGAGCTGTGCCTCACCCTGATGGCCCCATCAGTCCCGACCGTGAGGAGCTCCCCCTCGTCCAGGACGAACTGCTGGATGGGTCCCAAGTGGCACGGCCGCCCCCCTTTCCGGCAGATCTCCACCTTAATCAGCCCGCCGTCCCAGAGCAGCATGTTTCCCCACTCTGAGCCCGACACCACCTGGCACAGCGGGAACAGAGTGGTAACTGAATGCTGGACCCACATAGAGGGCAGCATTCAGATACAGTATGTGCACATCATTGACTAACATCTGAAGCCCCTGTTCATAAAATCCTTGTCATTCGGGATCATTAGAACAGGTTAGTTCCTCTGGATACAGTTGCTAAATTGTTGCGATCACTCCATTTTTAAACAGCTAGTTTAGGACACACGAAGTGGAATAATTAGTTACTTTTACCTGTTCCTTCCACTCCTACCCTCCACTTCACTCCAAATCTTTCAAGTCCTCTTATGTGAGAGAACCAAAATCAAATGACACTTAAAGCATATGAGGTTAAGAAGTCAACTTACAGCAAATGCCCCTGGGTTTGCCTCAGAAATCAGTATTTTCTGCTTTTTTCAAGTTCTTCAAGGGAAAGAAGTAGAAGCAATTATTAACAAACCTTGCCATCAGGTAGCTCCACGTAGCCGTCAATGTCAGTCAATGCTGTTTTTCCAAACCTTCCCAGCATGCCCTGCAGCTTCAGCCCAGTGAAGGTGCTGGCCATCTTCCAAAACCTGCAATTGAGCAAAAAATCCTGTGTTACACAAATAACTTACCAACAACACAAAGGCTTCAAAAAATAACAATAAGAAAACAAGGCAGAATCAAGTAGCAGAAGCACAGTGTCTTTTCGTCGCATGATTTACACAGAAATCCTGTTTTGAAGGGTTACACCAAGACTTTTTGTGGTTCAGTCTGGCAGAAATCACAAAAATGTGTGTCAGAGCTGCGTGAACTTTGTTCACCAAGTTCAGCCCTGTCCATGCTAACTCACTAACATCAGAAACCATTGCTGACACGTTTCCTGTTACAGTTTGGAGTAACTCAGATTAGTTCCTCTTCGTTACAGCCCCGAGATCTGCACTGACTTGATGTGCCCGGAGCCGGAGCTGGTGAGCTGGCCAGGGTTGTCCGGAGAGAACGTGACTCTGTAGATGTCCTGGGAGAAAGCCTTGGAGCGCAGCACGACCTGCTCCTCCTGCCAGTCCCACAGGGTCAGCATGTAGTCAGGGCTGCTGCCCACGCTGGCCAGGAGACTGCCCGTGCTGTTAAAATCTACACAGCTGTAGGCCTCCTCTGTGCCTCCTACAGTGTGGGAGATAAGCATACCAGTATTTCTTCAGAGGCGCTCCAAAACACAAAATAAAAACAAACTGAGCTAACACGTATTCTTTCACCTGAAACAAACTTATTTTTAACATGCAAAGGAACAAGTAAAGGTTTATTCCGTGCTGAAAAGAGAAAAAACACAACGTTTTGGCTGTGGAGCCTGGGTGACGCAGGTGACACAGCTACCTACTTGAACTACTTATTTTGAACATTACATGTGCGATTTGTTTTTCTTCATCTACTTTAGAATGTGAATTCTCACTACTCATGACAATATAGACTGTTGTCTGTTGTTATTCCTTCTTCTCATCTAAAATTTGGTTGCTGGCTTCTCCATTTGGCTTTTATACATACAAACCTCTTAGTTTTCTGTAAGGTCGCAGCGAGGGATATTCATAGATAATGATATCTGGCTGGGTGCCCTTGTCTGCTACAGCAAAATAGTTTTTACTTGGGTGTACCTAGAGAAAGAAAGACATTCAAAATGAACTTGAATGAACTGAACTTAACACTTTCATTGTTTCTAAACAACGTTTAGCACATTTTCTGTTGGAAGGTCACAATATCTCAGACACAGAAGGCATCTTCTGTTAACAGTAACTGAATTTACTGTATGTTGCGCTTGTCCAGTGGATAATGTCATAGCAAGAACATTACAGCACAGCATGCAGGCGGCAAATTGAAAGAGAGACCTGACATATGTAAAATGCATTGCCACTGACGAACAATGTATTTTCTAACAAAGCTTCCCTCTTTACTAATGAAACAATTTATTGTAACACTCTATCACTGCATTATGATGGTACTCCATCCACTGATGCTGTACTCTACAACCCCTTTGTGATTCCTGATAATGTACTGTACCATGACTCTGCTCAGTCTGTAATGTACTGTGCAACTACTGTGCTGATTCTGTGCGATGTACTGTACAACCGGTCTGCTGATTCTGTGCGAGGTACTGTACCATTATTGTGCCAATTCCTCCTCCACTACAGCTCCTCAAGTAACGCTGCTCCTTAGTTGTCCAATCCAGGAGGATCACCAGGTTCCCAGCCACAAAGGCGAGGGTGTTCTCATCGAGAAGCTGCAGATTTGCCCTCTTGGTGCAGTCATAGCCAAAAGAGTGTCTGAACAAGGCTGTCAAAGACTAAACTGCCTGGCTTTCAAAGTCTTTCAAAGTCACCTGTGAGATGTCTGGTGGGATACTGCTGTTGGTACTTTACTTGAATTGTTTTAGTAAATGCCCTGCCTTATAAATGGGTCTGTGGGCCATATTTGTAAATGAGAATTTGCTCAAAACTGAATTATGAGGGAATAAACAATAGTGCTTTGCTGTTTGCGTTTGCTTGTTTTGCTCTGGTTGAATGTGTAATCGGTAAGTGTACATTTTCTTAAGTTCTGTTGTTTTTTTTTGTGAGAGGTACTATTACACCACAGTTTAAGTTTAAACTTTGAAGTTCTAAAGGTTTTGCAGAACAACTTTCAGTTTCAAAACCAAGGAATGAGAAGGCAACATTTGCAGTCCTGGCTTAAAGTGGACACAAATGCAGCTTGTTCAACAACAGAACAACAAAAGGTTGTTTTTTTTTAGTCTAATCTAGTTGTTTGAGACACAAGGATACAGCAGTTGAAGCAGGTTAGTAGGAATGCCAGAGTCTGGGGACACAAAAGGTTTAGAACAGAGCTCCTCGTACTCGTAGTAAAAGTCTCGAGGGATCTTCTTCACTGCTGTGCAGCTGTCCTCTCCCTCTTCCTCCTCTTTATGAGCATTTACACTCGTCTCCTGGGGCTCACCACCTTCTAGAGACGGGGAAACAGAAATAAAACAAAAGGGAATTAGCTCTCAGAGAGCTGTAAAACGGAAAGCTGACGGAATTTACTAAAACTCTGTATTTGCCATGTGGATTTCGATCCTATCTGAACTAACGCCTTCGTGCAGATACGAAGTAGATGAGTGGTGAAGACAGACCCTCAGCAGGCTGTGTGTGGGCTTCAGCTTCTCCCTCTGCAGAGCGGACATTCACATGGGGCTCCTTCACTGCCTCTTCACCGTCTGTGGTCTTACTGCTTTCTACCGGCTCCTGGCTTTCTGTTTCGGTCTCCTCTACATCAGAATACAAGACTGATTTCAACTTGCTACAGTCTAGAGCTCAAATCTCAGCACTGCAGTCTGATTATACTGTAAAAGGTAATAAGCACTTGAAAATGGCCGAGCTAGACCTTTACATTTGTGAGTGAATTCACTGATGATTTTAGCTCATTGTAAACTGGTAAAATGTTCTTCTTCGGTGTCCTGGAAGCCAAATTGAAATTGAGACAAATCTCTTGCATCTGAATTACAAAAAGGCTACATGTCAGATTTTGTGGCCAACCAATATTGCATTTTCCTTTACCATTACCTGTAAATCCATAATGTGAAGTGCCATCGTGAGTTGTCTTTGATATGGACATCAAGGAAAGAAAGTCTTCCAGTTTTCGCTGGCCGTGATGCTTAGTTCTTACTGTTCGGCGCTGCCTACAGGTAGAAAGGGACACTCACCTGGCGGCGCCTCTGGAGTGTCTGGCCCTGCAGGCTCTCCTCCTGCCACTGGGGGGACTCCGTCCCTGGCTTCTGGAGTCTCCTGGTCCTTTTCACCGGCAGCCTCTTCCTCCTCTCCTTCGACACAGCGGAAACGGAAAGAACAGTTACTCTTTGCTAGCCCCCCGTGAGATCAGCGACAGCCAGGTCAATAGCAGGACAAGCACATCCCTGCAAGCAGTATCACTTTCCTCTCTGCACAGGCCTGAGAAGGTCATCCTCTGCGTCCCTCCGGCAACGCGCACAGGTGCCGAATAGGACACCTTCCGCACCACCAGAAGGAGCGAGCTGATCAATATCACTGCCGAGAGATGGGGAGGGGTGGCCCAGCGTACCTTCTGCCCCTCTCTCAGGCTGCTCCCCGGGGCCTGTGTCCTCCTGGCGCCCAGAGGGCAGCCGGGGGTCAGTGAGCTCGTGGTCAGGGGTTTCACCCTGAGCGCCCTCCTCCCTGGAGCTCTCCATGTCCACTGCCTCCTTCTCCCTCCCGTCCCCTGCAAATCAGCACAGGGAAGGCCAGATTACTGTTTCGCACTCGTCTTGGCCTGGATGGGTCCATTTTTTATCACAGCTCCTCCGTTCTGATATTCCGGGACGGCAACAGCTTTGGACTCTGTGCCGTTTTGCTCAAGTCGGGTCTGTCTCGCCATCAGGTCCCTAGAGGATGCGAACGCAGTCTTTCTCTACTCCAGCGGACCCCAGGGTTTTACTTACAGGCAACAAGAATAAGCAGTCGGTGTGAAGAGCAAAGGAACACCCGCAGGGCCGTATCAACTGCGACTCAATACGGAACTACTCACAAATAGATGCAATAAACGTAGTTCAATGCAAGCTGTGGCGTACACTGATGACGGCACGTCACCCCTGGCAATTAACGCACAACAATTTGTTACGGGCAACAAATGAATAAAAACCCGTGATCATATCGATCACAAATGAACCACAAGAGAAAATATAACAGTCAGCTTTAGGAGCTGTTCTGGTCGATGCCTGAAATTCACATTTCAAATAATTTCCCCCGGATAGGCTACCGATCTTGTCCGCTCAACGCGTGAAAGAGAAACTCCGATCTTTACTATGTTCTTTCCTCGCGTCCCGTAGACTGGAAACAAAATGATATCACCTTCAATTAACTTCTAGGAAACATTTTTTTTATTCTCATTTTACCCTCCTCAGCGGCGACTTCGCTCTCTGTTTGCCCCCGGGACTCCATGTTCGTTTACAGTGGTTACCTAGCAACCTCCTCACGCATGCGCAGAGGAGTGGAGTAGAGAGGTACAGTGCAGGTCAGTTGCGTCTTTCCCGAAATGCTGTACTGGAGACACCCGGGCATGTCGGCTGTTACAAACACTACAGACTGAAAGGTTATCTTGCCCAAGTAACACAACCGACCGAGCTCTCATGGCGCGACTTACTGAATGGGTGTATCTGTAATATTAATAATTAACTGCTGCGGCGATTTGAGAAGAGAATAACCTTAAAAAAAAACCACTATCTGTGACAGGTTCGCTCGAATGCATGTATTAAAAAAATGAACTGAATGCGAATACCACCAACAAAAACGATCTAGTTCCGTCTTAATGACTTTTCGTAATTGTTGAGGGTTGACATCGGTGTATTTTACATTTCCCCTGTTATAAAATAACAAAGGGGACTAAGCTCCATGATCTGATGTCAGTCCACTTTTCGTGAGGAATCCCACTCCGCTGGGCCCCTTGGCAAGGCCCTGCACCCCAGCAGCTCCAGGGCAGGCAGAAGGGCCTTTACTTAACTGGTTCCATTATTTACCCCTCTGCTTCTACTTTTCTGATTACCAACATCCACGGTCTCCTCTGTATATTGTAATTGTGTTTTGTGTATTATTTTTGTTTATTGTTGTTGTCATTCTGTACAGCGCTTTGAGAAGGCACCTTTAAAGGCGCTATATAAAATAAAGTTATTATTATTATGATTATACTCGATCATACGGGGCGACGCGCTTCCGCGCACAAAACAGAAGTGCACCTTCCTGAGCCACAGGTCAGTTGTGCCCCTTCGCCGGAGCCCATGACAAGGACAGCAGCCCCAGCACCAGCTCTCCCACGTCTTGGAAAACGTGCCTGCTCGGCCAGCAGGAAGACGGGGTGTTTCACAAGGGGCACGGGAAGGGGGGTTCCCCCTGCCACGCCTGTACCGCGCGGAAAGCGAGCGCGCCGTCTCGGGGCCCGCGGGGGAAGTCACCCCCGCCCTTTGTGACGTCAGCCCGGCCCGTGCTGTGATCAGGAAGTCTCCCTCACACCGTGGGGCTTTTCAAAAGCACTTTCGAGCAGACCCGCACTGCCGAACTGGTGAAATGTCCCTCCGTGTAGCAAGTTAACCAGGCCATTAAGGGGGCGAAAGACAAAGCCGACGCTTCGGTCTTTATGTTTTCAGAAATTGTTAGTTATGACTTATGAGGTAGTACTGGACACCATCTGCAAGTATTATGTGAGTATTTGTTATGGACTGCAGTGTGTGTATCGTGTGCGTCTTCTTATTGTCAAACTGAAAGAGCCGACTTACAAATCGCGTACAGCAAAATAGCCAGTCGATATGAGTTCTGAATTCTTTCCTAAACCTATTTGATGTGTTCATAAAGTTAATATCAACTAGAAAACTGTTTTAAAAACAGATTTTTAAAAAATAAATATGCGCTCAGCGTCGTCTCCTGTACTGTAGATTTTGTAGAGTAGCTGTTCCCCGGGAGCCAGAGTAAATAGCTCCAGGCACTATGCGATATTGTTGAATGGTGTCGAGTTGTTGTAGCGCAGATCGATCTCCTACAGCCCGTGCAGGGGGGAGGGGTAATGACGTCATGCAGTGATTGCAGTGAGGGACTGAGAGCTCAGTAAAGCAGCCTGCTCTCAGTAAGTCACGGTGGCCGTGCCATTAGTTTGCTTGATGATGACGATGACGATTGGGTGACACGCTGGGCCTCTGGGCTCGAATCCAGACCTGTGGAGTTTGAATGTTCCCTCTGTGTTTGCCTGGATTTCCTCCGAGAGTCCAAAAACTGACTGGAGGGTTCATTGGCTTCTGGGAAAATTGGCCCTAGGTGTGAGCGGGCAGTTGTCCGCGTGTGTGCCCTGTGAGGGACTGGCGTCCTGTCCAGGCTGTACCCTGCCTTGTGCCTGTTGCTTGCCGGAGATAGACACTGACTGCCCCGTGACCCTGATTTGGAAGAAGTGATTAGAAAATGGACAAAATATGATAATATTTTGCTCCCGTCATGTCTTTCCTATATGAGAACATGTCAGTCTCCCTTGACCAAAAAAAAAAAACATTAGTAAGACGTGCTTTCTTTCCAATGTGTCTGTTTGCGTCTCCGGTGAGCCGTTCAGTCTGAGACACAGCTGTTTCTGCAGGAGCCCCAGGTGAGGTCCCTCAGCAGCTAGCGGAGACGGCAGCCTGAATCTCTCGGGAAAGTGATGGCGTCCTCGTCCGACCTGGAAGGTACAGATGAGCCGCCGCTTCTAGCGTCATCACTTACGGTACACACAGTCGGTCCACCCAGGCCTGTGTCCACGCTCGGTGCGGTGGGACAGCAGCATGGACCGGTGCCTATGGCTGCAGACAGGGTGGTTGAGGGTTCGAATCTGCCACTGTGCCTTTTATCCCCTTCGGCAGGCCCCTTCATTTAAAACACGACTGTTAATGATAAATATAGAAATCTTCAGGCTGTTGTAAACGAGGAATTGATTCTCGTTTAACCGGCTAATACCGTGCACTGAATACAGTAAAATTGGGGCTCTTTTTCAAAACATATCGAGCTTGGACTGTTGGGGAGAAGAAGAGCCAGCGGGCACTGGAACAGGTCTGAGGGAGTCGAGCCACCCAGTCGAGTCGCAGTCGCCAAGGCCGAAACCCTGGTTCCTTTCAGTTAACGACTAGATGAGATGATCAATTAGCTGCCAGCTAGCAGGCACGCAAGCCAAAAGGTCTAAGCAGCTCTCTCTCGGGTGTGATGGTTACTCTGTTTCTAGCTGCGTGTGTCCATCAGGAGCCTTGGAATCTGTGTTACTACCCACAGCCCCCTGGCAAGTGTATAAACAGTATTTCTTTATCCCTGTGGAATCTCTGTGCCTGTGAACTGACCAGACGGTGAAGAGGTCAACAGGGAGCTGACAGTTAATTTAATCAGGGTATGGGTCTCAACCACTACAACAACTTTGGTTGTCTTTGAGCAGGTTGTCAGTTCCTTTCATTGAGGTTTCTCATGTTCTGCTCTGCAGCGCACCTGGGACATGAATACAGGACGTATTAGTTCAGGTGGGCAGCTGCGTCAGCATGCGTAGGCTGCAAAGGAACAAGTAATAGGTTTATTACATGCTGGAAAAAAAGAAGAAAGAGAACACAACGTTGTGTTCTCTTTCTTCTTTCTTCTTCAGATAAAGCTGAATTTTTTTTACCTCCCCTTCCAGTAAGCAGTGTGCAGTGCATGTTCTTTCAGCAGCATGCGGACACCATTGAAAGCATCATCAGAAATAATGATTGATTGATTGATTGATTGATTGGTAGACACCAGAGACTGGCTGCCGAGGTTGAAAATTCAATTGCTTTGCTTCACCGAAGAAACCTTTTAAGAGAGAAGTTTTGTCCCTTCGTACAACAGACTACGAAAGCACATTGAGGATTCTATAGATTCATGTTTTTCTGTCTCCAGTGTGTTTTACTTTGGCGCATTCCCGAGAGCCGCCAGCAGGTGGCGCTGACTTGTGCTTGTGCTGGCAGACGGGTACGGAGCCAGCGAGCCCCTGAAGACGCACATCCAGAACTCCCGGGACCTGCTCGTGGCGGCGCTGTACAACATCGCGCCGCTGCTGGACCACCTGCTGGCGGCCCACGTCATCACGGACGACAACTACAGCGACGTGCAGGCCGAGAGCACGGCCAGGAACAGGGCGCGCAAGCTGCTGGAGGTGGTGCACTGCCAGCTGGACGAGGAGAAGACCCGCCACTTCCTGGAGTGCTTGAGGAAGTGCCGGCACCAGTACCCCCGGCTCCGGGACTGGCTGAACACCGAGCCCGGTAGGCCTCCGCGCGACACGTTTTCAGCAGGGCCGGGGCGTGGCGCAGCGCGGCGTAACCTCCGCCTGCGCTCGTACGCGTGTGCCTTCCGCCCCGGCCTGAGTGCATTGTAAACGGACACCTGCTGCAGGAGACATTTCAGAAATAACCGAGGGGGGGAGGGCACGTGGTCAGGAATAGACACTGTGCCATGCGTGGGGGTTTGTTCTGTGGTTTCAATACACAGGCAGTGGTCACTCGGAGACACCCATGTGTGGTAATAACATAGGGTGACTATGGCTGCACCCGGACTGTAAAACTCACTGTCCACTGCTGGAACTCGGGACACTGTGCGTCTTCTCCCAGTGTTCCCCAGAAATGGCCATTTCTGTCTCGCATTAAACTTGTCTCCAACTTGCACTGGACTGCGCTGCGACTTCTTCCAGTCCTGCAATTGGCCTGGCTGCATTTCGCAGCAAGAAAAAAAAGTTTTTTACATATTGCTTATTGAATTAGTAATCTCGAGTAACAATCCTCAATTTCCCTACGGGATTAATAAAGTATTATCTGTCTATCGAATCCGAGTGCCTTGGTCTTTCTGACAAGATGAGACGTCTTGCTCTTGAATTGTAGTGGAAGTTTTAGGGATTTCATTTACAATAATTAGACAGATATTGGTGGTTGACAGCAGTAAAGTAGCTGTGGGGAAGGCAGTCTAACCCTACACTGACAGCATCTTTCCTTCTTTTCACAGCCGATATCAAGCGAGGCCCAACAGGTATGTTGTTCCCCGGACCCTGACAGCACTGCTCATTTCTGCGCAGTTGCACGTGCTCAGTAAGTGTTCTCTGTGGAGTGAGTACCAGATTAGTCGTAGCCCGCGGAGTAGGACCCGAGCTGGTCGTTAAGGGCGAAAGCTCTCGGTGCCTTGCGGGCTGCTGGAGTGCCATGCCTCTGTCTGCGTCTCTCCCCATCAGAGCAGAAGCTGCAGGGCCAAGTCAGCGAGCTGTGTCACCGGCTGGGCCCCCTGGTCACCCCCCTGTCCGTGCGGCTCTACTCCGAGGGCGTGCTCTCGCTGTTCGAGCTGGAGCAGGTGCAGGCTGCAGCCGCCCCCTTCCTGCAGACCCAGAAGCTGGTGGCCCTCTGCCTGGCCCGCGGGGAGGCCGCCTGCCGCAGCTTCTACCAGGCTCTGCGCCGCGAGGACGGCTTCCTGGCCGGGGACATCGACGGTGAGCGGCCCCCATGCCCCCTTCTCTGGACTCCGGATGCTCACAGGCGGACTGTTATAGTAAAGACCAATTCCCGTGCTTCGGCACGCTGGTGGTTCTGTAACAGTGGGGATGATGCTGAAGCCACAAGAACATTTGGAAAGAAAAGTATTATTTTTTTCCTTTTCCAGCACAGTGATCAACTATGTTCCTGAGGTGTTCAGATACTGTAGTGAACATGGTAACTGCACTGACTTTACCAGGAGGCTTTTGTCTCCTATAGCGTGTTTTGTCCCTGGATTGTGTGTGATTTTTAAAGAACGTCTTTGTTTCTCTTTATTTTCCTGAATTTCCAGATTGCACGTCTTCAGTGAAGTCCTGGGAGGGTGGTGTCAATGCAATCCAGCCAGGTACAGAAGCCATACTCCAATGCAATCATGTTGGTGTCAATATGCATTGTCCCCCTACCTCTGTTTCTAGAGACGGGAGGATCATTCAGGATCAAATGGTAGGCAATTCCATTTGAGCCACACACATCAGGCCAGAATGTATTCAGGTTTCTAGGCATGAATTGATCAGGAGACTATATTACTCCCCCCTGGATGTTACCCCAGTCCATCACAGGACCTACTCCCAACAGTACTAGTTCCTGTTTATAGAGCTGCCTCAACTGGAGCAGCTGGGGTCAAGTACCACACTCAAGGTACCCTGTGTTACCGTGTCACTCACAGGTACTTGTACGATAGCAGGGTCTACAGCAGGGATTTAAACCCACTGTCCATCAGTTACGAGTCCAGAGCTTTACCCACTACTCTCCACTGCCTAAAGGATCAATTAACTTCTTTCAATATAGAGTGATGAAGCCTGCTTTTCAATGACACCTCCACTAGAGGTTTATGATTAGAATATCCTTTGAAACGGTTGACTCTCTGGGGATGACGGAGAAGTTCTCCAGTCTCTTTAGCCGAAGAGGTCAGGCACTGCTTCTGTGATGGTGAGCGTTCTGTGTTGTAGTGAGCACCATGTCTGATGCACATCCGCCGATATTGGCAACAACCAGCTGTGCCTTAGCTGTAGAAGAAACGAGCCCTGTTGAAGACAGTAAGTATGCCGGAAGATTTTTCCCCACACATTGTGCCAGTTTCTGACAGCCAGCTTTCCCTTTAACCCATTTCACCTCTGAACTCCTGAGCAGACCTGGAGTGGGTCGGGCACAGGACGGGCCTGGAAGGAGGGAGGGGTGATACGGGGGCAGGAGGCGGACTGTCGTTACAAACACAGTAAATAAGAACTGATGCCTTTGCCCGTCTCAGATCGGATAATTTAAAAAGGTTACCGCCCGGACGAGCGGCAGTATCTTCCCGGTGAATTTCCGGGATGCCCGCAGGTGACTAGGGAATGCACGGGCCCTGCCGCCGTTCACTAACTGGTGTCTGTGTTGTGGCAGTGCTCCAAAACCTGACCCTCAGGACCGAGTACGGAAAGGAGATCGATCTGCCCGCTGCGGAGAAAGGTTGGTCCGATCCGTGGTTCGTCAGGAGCGCCTCGGCCGTGCTTTCTCTGCTGCTCCCGAACGCCTTGCATCCTTCTTTCCCCGGACAGACGTCATCAGCCAAGTGATGGGGCAGCTGGGCCTGCAGCTGGACGCGGGGATGACCCTGAACGTCTGCGAGCTGGGCGTGGCCCTGGGGCTGCCGCGCAAGGCGGCCAGGGAGTGCCTGCTGGAGCTGGACAGCACCGGAGACCTGCACCAGCTGGCTGCCGTAGTGCACTGCTTCATGGAGAAGACCCAGGACCCCAGCCGGCTGCTGGCCAAGGCCGCAGCCTGCGACACTAACAGTACGCCCACATCTTTAATTCACCTTCCTTCTTCTCATGGTACACATAGCTCGTTAACCTGTAAAGATCGGGGGGGGGGGTGGTGCTATTAATTACCATCCAGCGCCACAAAGTTGCCTCGAGCAGTCCTGTCGCAGCAGCATAAAATACTGTGGATGTTGCTCTAAGAAAATCATGTCTGCTTAACAAACATGAAACCCAGCATTTGGGTCTCGCTCTGTTCCACTGTAACCTTAACCCCGACTCCAGTGCCAACATTATCCCCAAACCTGTCCCGAGCTCTGGGGCTGTTCGGTGGGACTATAACCGCGTTTGCAGGTGTGGTGAGTTATGAGACTTTATCCTGACGGGAGCTGGGTTTTCCTCTCTGCTGGCAGGACTGGGGCTGTCGGAGAGGGGCCGGCTGCTGCTGGAGATGCTGCAGGAGGCCGCAGCCCATCTCGAGAGGGGGCAGCAGCAGCAGCAGCAGGAGGAGCAAATCCAGAAGTGCTGGCACCTTTTCAGCTTCCTTGCCTGGGACTGCCTGGCCGTGGTGGAGGAGGACCCGCCCGCCGTGCCCTGGTCCGGGCCGCTGGGCGCCGTGGAGCGACTCAAGAGGGATGGGCTGGCGGAGCCGGAGCTGGTGCAGGAGCTGGAGGAGTGCTGGGCCGAGCAGACCCCCGCCAGCCTCCGGCAGAGCCTGTGCGTCCTGGCGCAGCTGCTGAGGGACCTGCACCCCCGGCTGGACAGCGCGGAGTTCTCGGCCCGCTTGGAGGGAGAGGTTTACCGCTGCAGGCCGCGCGGCCTGCACAGGGTCACCCGCTTCAAGGGCCTGGCCCCCAGGGTCATCTACAAGGTGCTGCAGCAGCGGGCCCTGCCGGCGAGGGAAGACCCAGCTGTCTTGGGGGATGGGACCGTGGTCGCCGCGCAGTACAAGGAGATCTGCCTCAAGATCGCCCAGCTCCTGGCCCGGGTGGCTAAGCGGGGGCAAGGCGCCGACCTCGCGCAGGCCCCGCTATCGGATATCATCCAGGAAATCCGGTCGGCACTCTCCACTCCCGAGCTCGCGCCGGACGCCTTCGACGGTGGACTTCATTTCCGGCTGCTCTCCGTGGTCGAGTTCAACCCCCTGGTCCTGGGTGTGCCGTCCCTGGTGACCCTGCACTGGCACACACTCCGCGTCCTGGAGGAGTACCTGCGGAGCAGCGACAGGCACTCGTTCCAGTTTGTCTTCGAGGACGTGCGGATGGCGGGCGGCTGGGCGGAGCTCGGGGGCATCCGCAGCGTGCTGGGCCCCATCGCCATCGACAACGGCGTGGAGGAGGTTTTCCAGTTCTCGACGTCCGAGCCGGCCTCCTTCCTCGTGCGCCTGCACTGCCGCGGATACAGAGGGCAAGAGCATTTCCGACGCAGCGAGCCGCGCTCTTTCCTAATATCTGGCCTGCCCGATGAGGCAACACCAGAGCTGGAAAGGGAGGGAGCCGGCGTGGTGCTGCTGGCCGAGCCGGGGAAAGCGTGGCTCAGGCTGCGCAGCCCAGAGGGACCGAAGGCCGGGCTGCATGCCCTCGCTCAGCGGTACTCCGCGCTGCTGCAGGAAGGCAGCTGCTGCTTCCTCATCAAGTCGTCCGGGCGGCAGTGCGAGGTCAAGTTCACTTTTAAAAACGGGCAGATCGCGGCCACCGAGAAAAACGGCTGCACCGTTCTGTGAATTTTGGATGGGTCAGCCATTTGTCAGAAGCGGGGTTCTTCATATCAATATGGGGAAGCTATCTTTTAGGGTAGCACAGTGTCTGTTTTTATGGACTCTTATCCACGTGCCTTAGAAATGGTTACTGAACACTATGAGTAAGTGGCTTGTTGCAGATATTAATGACCTTACATGAATGGGCTCCTTACCCAGTTTTGGGAGAGGCTAGTGGTTTAGACTACCGGCGGTTTTCAGCACATTTGAGGTTTTCCTACTGTTTGACAATCCTATTATTTTTTGTAAAAAAATGTGAAAGTGGCACCTTGCATAATAGGGGTCTGTTCTTCCTTGAGATTAGGAGTTGATGAAGCATGTATTTCAAAAAGTATTTGAAACGGAGCATGAAAAGAAACTTACCACTTAGAGCTGCAGCAAATTCTCAGTTATCATGATTACACTTATCTTTTTGTGTAGCATAGAGACTGAGATTATGTTGAAGGGACATGACAGATGCTGCATGCCAATGATCATTTGTGGGCAACTAGGCTGATCAACAGGACATCTGTGGTGAAGTAAGTGTATGAATTTATCAAAATGGTGCCAAATCCAAAACATTTAATCAGTATATCTTTTTCTTAAACCGACTATGTATGGAGTGGTGTTTTTTTGGTGCTTAGTACAGCAATACCTCATATGTTGTCTATGAATGTCTGTACCTCCTGGATCTGGATGACTGATATGAAGCTGTAGTAATTCCTGGATGCCTTCAGCTGTTAGCAATAAAATCTTTTAATTTTATTATTGTTTCACCTCACTGTCTGGAAACCTCATCAACGTGGAAATAATATCACCTAGCCCAAGAACACCTAGCCGACCGATTTTAAAATTGATTCATCTTGATTTATTTGAGTTGGGTAAAATTGCATTATAATTTAAAATTCCTAAAACTTTAAAAGTACATATAAAAAAGTAAATTTAAAAGAAAAAAGGTCTTTAAAAGCATGGACACAACATGCAATGTAACCTTGATGTGCATTCTGCTCTTTTTGTTCTCAGAACAGTGAAAAGCACTTACTATTACATTTTTAGCTCAGCCTGCTTAAAATAAGCGGGTAAAGAAATGTAAATCTTTCATCTAAGTTTCTCTCGTCCATCAGCAACAAGCAGAGTCACTTAGTGTGAGTGTATAACGCAAACCACCCTTCATCTTTCACCTTCTCCACCTGCCAGAGACAAAAGAGACAAAAATGCCTTGAAAATATTAGGACTTTGTGATGCGAAGGAAACTAAAAAAGGACTTTGTGACATTTAATATGCGCCTGTTACTTCTCCATCTGTAATACACCCCTCAATCTCTTAACTGCTACAAAAGGACAATACCGCTAACTGTTGGCTTACATTACAGTTCAAAACACAGCTTTACAAAGGAGATGAGCAATAAACCCTTCAGAGGTAATGCTTTCACTTAGAAAGAGAGCACCCCTGTTGCATTAGGCAGTGCGATATTACCTCTTCATCCAATTTAAATAAGGTATAGCATGGTTATAGCCAGAGTAGTTGGAAAGTTGTAAGCTGTCGTACCTTGGACCTGCGCCGGATGGGTGCGGGCCTTCCCTCTGCCGTACAGGTGCTCAGGGGAGAAGTGCTCCTACTGCCAGAGCCTGCTGACCTGGCAACACCAGATGAGACCCGACAATCATGCAAGATCTTAAGACTTGCGCAGTTGTGACTTTTCCATTTTTGTTCATATTACTGGCTTACCTCTAACATTGTTTGCATGTTTCTGATTTGAATGGGGAGTGGCTGGTGTATACAAGTATGAACTGCTACCTCAAAGTGTCATAACTATCTGTATTAGAGCAACAAAATGTGAAAATGGTACAGAGGTCTGAATACCCTTGCAAGGCACTGTTATACTATTATGACTATAATACTGCATATGTATTCTATTATGATCAATATTTAAAACATTTTGATTTACACCACCATGTAAGAAAATCGCTAAAATTCCCTCTGGAATGTCTATTAGATTAGGAGAGGAGAGTAAAAACTTTTACATGAGGGCCATAGGAATCATTGAAACAAAACGTTGGTTTCCTGAAGGTATTAAAACTCCTCACCTCCTACTGTAGCTCCTATCCACAGATGAAGGTGGTGTTCCAGCAGAAGAGTCAATTTCAGGCAGTGGGATAGACACCTCTACAGTCCTCCCTCCACATAAATGAGCAAAAATACAGACAAAGGAACAAGTTATAGGTTTATTCCATGCTGAAAAAAAGAAGAAAGAGAACACAACGTTTCGGCCGTGGAGCCTTCTTCAGGTGTGACACAGCCTGAAGAAGGCTCCACGGCCGAAACGTTGTGTTCTCTTTCTTCTTTTTTTCAGCATGGAATAAACCTATTACTTGTTCCTTTGCAGCCTACGCATGCTGACGCAGCTACCCACCAAAAATACGGACATGTCAACAAGTTTGTCCTGATATGAATGTACTATGATTTACAATTTTGATAGATGATGACTCTTTAAAGCTTTTCTCCAAGCTGTTACGGTGACCGTATTCTTTAAATATGGACATTGTGAAAGGACTACACAGGTAGTATCCTATAAGGACAAGGCTAAATAAACTGAACAGTAAAATATGGTCAAATCAACATAAAATGCACCTAAAAGCATTTTGCTACAGAAAACTGAAGTGAAAGGCTTTTTTTTTCCCCAGACAACGCAGAGGTCCCTTCCTTACCGGCAGCACCCAGTCTGGCCAGGGGGGGCGAGGGGATGGGAGAGATGCTGGGGGAGACGCCGCCGCCAGAGGACACCCGCCTCTGCTGCTCGATGAGCTCCAGCAGCCTGCCGCGCGCCTCCGCGCTCTGACGGTTCAGCTCCGCGATCCGCTGCTCCACGCTGGACACGGACAGGGAGGGGGGCGCCGTCTGCTGCCGGGACCGAGGCCGAAACACAACGAGGAAAATTAAACAAGTGCAGTTTGAACGGCAGGGGGTGGCTGGGTTGAAAGCAAAAAAAACACATCACTCCTGTCAGGATGACGGAAGTCAATTCAATCGGGACCAAATAATTCTCCACTGGTGAAGCATGCGACTACTGACATTTTTCTGAATTTAAAGTTCAGCTGTCTTGTAGAACTAGGTCTGTAGCCAAGGGGCAATTAAAAACATTCAAAAGTTGAGAATATTACATAGTAGACTCAGGACTAAGTATCCATGAGAGTGCACTTATTGAGGAAGTGTTCCTGTCAGGGCGTCTAACCTGTCCTCCATGCTCCTCGGCCACACATGCCTTCCTGGCAGGTGCTGAGGCTGTGTTTTTGTTCTCCTGGGGCACAGCGGCCTCAGCTGCCTGGGATCTGAACTGCCCCAGCTGCGCCCGGATGAGAGAATTCTGTCTGCTGAGCTCCGTGATGTGGCCCAGCAAGGACTCCTGCTTCTGCGCAGAACTCGGAAGTTGGGAGAGTTCTGCTTTCCCGGCGGGAGCCTGCTCGGGTCTGGGACTCTCTGGGATGGCTCCGCTGTGGAGCCCAGTCCTGGGGAAAAGGCTGGAGCTGGGCAGGCTGGCGAAGGAGGATGCCACGCTGAGCTCCTCCAGCTCGTCCCGGGGTCGCTGGGAAGTAACCTCCTCCATAGAGGGCACCACCTGTCTGTCTGGTCCCGACTGCCCCATGCCACTGCCCTGTCCGTTGAGGGGCGGATCCCGATTTTCTGCGAAGACATTTCTTACGACTGGAAACACATGAAGCAGATTTGAATTATGTTATTAGTGATCAAATGGGGAAAAAATCCTTTAACAAATCAAAGCAGTGTTTTATTCCAAAGCTTTGTAAGGAATCTATCCCACACTTTGTCAGATGTCTACATTAGAACGCAGCAACTGTTAAGTACAACCCAGAATAAAACAAGGGATATGTATAATAATTTAATCAGTATGTTTTTGAAGCCAAACAGAATTAACTCCCCAAGCAGGAGACCAATGAATGCTAAGCATCACATGTCCAGATAAACGGAACTTGTAATATTGGTGAGTGAATCACAAAAGCTAGGAAGACCCCATTATCTACATGTTTCAGACAGGCGGGAGCTTCCCGGCCTCTCCCTCCTCACCTGACGGTGCCGTGCGGGCGGGCAGGCTGTCTCTCTGGCGGGGGGGTGACAAAAGCACGGCGGGGTGAAAGAGGCGTGGTGGGAGGACCGTGCCGGAGGGCCCCTGCTCCGGACCCGCGTTCCCGGGAAGGATCGCGCTCGGTACTGGCATCCCTCCGTCTGACACGGGACCGCCAGCACAAACAAACACGCACAAGGACCAAGACCGCAGCACGTTACAGGTGTGGCCGTACACGGCGAGGGCAAAATGAAGGGCTAACTACTGTATTTGACAGCGATCAAATGAAACAGCTCCTCACATTTGGCTCAAACAGAGAAAACAATCAACACTGTCAAAGCTGGCTTCAACAAAACCATGACAATGACCTAAAGTATATTTTGTGCACAGTACAATTATTAACTCGAAACACTACTAACACTTAACTACACCACTTGGTTAATGAAAAATATAACTACTGTGTGACTTAAAGAAGATCTGTGTGGGCAGCTGTTCTGTAAGTCAAGATCAATCTGCTGGGGTACTACACTGAAGTACCTGTGCTTTGTGTGCCAATGGCAGCAGTGTCAGCTGCCAGTATGGACTGTGGCTCTTCAGAGTCTGTCTTCACTCCCAGTGCTCTCAGCCCCTCTCTCACGGAGCTCAGCTGCTGCTCTGTTGCTGCAATGTGCTGCTGCAGCTTCACCTGAAGAAAGTAATAGACACCGTCCATTGGGCCTGGAATCCATTTAATTACGCCAGTTTAGGCTTGCTAAACATAACATGCTAAGTGACATGAGGTCACCACACCTGAGGTTTAGCGTTAGAAAAAAAAAAACGCTGGATGAAAATGAAGCTCAAGGACAAAGGTTATTCATGTTTGTTTTCTCTAAGAAACATTGTAAAAAAAAATTGTAAACACTGTAAAATCTGTGTTGATGCTGAATCCAGAGCAACCCTACTAAGATCAAATAAAAGAAACTGTTAATGGTCAGGAAACGTAACACAATAAAAAGTAAACCTGGGCAGAAGAGTTCTGCCCCCGGTCTTTGAGGATGTAGCGAGCCGGCGCTGTACCTGCATGGCTGAGTTCTCCTCTCTCAGGGCCAGAGCCTCCGCTGTCAGGGCGTCGATCAGACTGCGCTGCTCTCGCGTCTCGCCCTCCAGCCTCCTCCTCTGTGCCATCTCCCCCTGCAGGGCACGGTCACTCTAGCCAGGGCACACAGCACGGTCACCTCATGCCTCTCAAAAACCGCACTTGATACGCTCGTAACAACTAAACGAACTCCCGCTTTGTGGATGGACCATCATCCAACAATCAACAACAATAATATCCGATCTCTCCGTTTGTTGGCACCCAAGCAGCTACGTTTCACACAGCCGCCGTCAAGACTCCCAGCCCAGTGCTGTAATCGGAAAGGCTCGGTACCTGTCTGAGGTGTTGGGCCAGCCTACGCAGCGTGGAGACCAAGGACACGGAAAAACCAGTCAGTCCCGGGGCTCTGTGAGGTGGGGCCACGCTACTGTGGGGATCCTGGTGGTCCAAGGACTCCAGCTCCTGCTCCACCTCACCCAGCATGCTTTGCAGCAGCTCGAGGCTGGACTGGTTGCTGCTCAGAGCGGCAACTGCCGAACTGTCCAGACCTGGGGGCTCCTCACAGCGCCTCCGACTGGAGCCCAGGGGTTTGCTCTTCTTACCTACACATTGTACAACCAAAGTCCCGTTAGGAAGGGCACTCGAAATGAAAATGAGCACATACCACGGATATACAGTTACTCTGCTCTTTATTTACTCATCTGCCCAAAATGAAAAACACATTACCGATGACATTTTACATACACATTTTTTACATTACATGTTATTACATTGTAATAAAGTCCCTTTATTATCATTTTATTAAACACAGATTTTAACATAAACAGTAAGGGAACTGCGCATCCTAAAGGTCAAGCCCTGAATCCCGCATTGTCCAGATACACCGTACGACACACAAAGCTTACGCTCGTTCCACTGAACCCACAGGGGGGGAGCTGAGCCAGCCCCTCTTGCTTACCTGCCCTGCTGCGGGGTCGGGGGTGGGGGTTGAGGACGTGCGTGACGAGGGCGGGGGAGTGCCGCGGGGAGGCTGGGCTCGGTGCCGCCGCCTGTCGTCTGGGCCGCACTCTCTGGACCGCAGCCGTGGCGTTGAGAGCTGCTCCAACACACAGCACAGGAGCTTACTCCAGCACCAGCACCCAACAGCTGGTCAAGAGCAGCTGCCACTTCACGACATTACACTGACGGGAGGCGGTTTTAAAATCAGTAAAAGTGAAGCTAAGGGAAAGGCAACCCTTGGACTTCCCGTTACACTCTAGTCTTTTGTTTCTGCACTGACACAGTACTGACACTTAACCCCGTTTTTGACGTGATGTCCCGAGCTGAAAGAGCAGCAATTTATTGGGCACACCTACCTGCCCGCTCCCCGGAGGGCACCGCTGTGGGAAGGGGAGTGTGAGGGCTCCTGGGTGCACCAGCAGCCAAAGGCGCATGTGAAAGGCTGTGCTGCTGATCGCCAGGCCTCCCCTGCTGACCGATCGTCTCTTTCTCCTGGAGATAACGGCTGTATCTGGGACCATAGGGCAGAGGGCAGCTAAAGGGTTAGCAAAGCTATACACTCAGAGCATGACCCTCAGCAGACATTTTAATATTTTCTTTTTTCATTCTGTTTTCTCATGGAAAAACAAAAACAAGAACACAAAAGAAGACTTTTGAGAAAGTGCGAATCAAACAATCCCCATATTCCTCACAGAGGGCCGATGTGCTCAGCACAGAAGTACCTGCTGCCACAGGTGGTATTCCTTCACAGAGGGCCCATGTGCTCAGCACAGAAGTACCTGATGCCACGGGTGGTATTCCTTCACAGAGGGCCCATGTGCTCAGCACAGAAGCACCTGCTGCCACAGGTGGTATTCCTTCACAGAGGGCCGATGGCTTTTACCTGCTGATGTCAATGTTGGAGTTGAAGGTGACGGATTCGGATGGATCTCCCTCCTCCTCGCTGCACTCAGACTCTCTCGGACTCGGGCTCTCATCACACACCTCGTTCAGAGCCTGGGACATGGACAGCAAGGGCATTACTTTGTTACTCACACAACAGGCTGCAATCCCTAATCACCCTTGCCAGCCTGGTCTGTGGATTATAACTTGAGCATCTTTAGGTGAATCACTTTCAAAGGATGGCTTCTGCCCACAGAACAAGGATAAGAAATACAGTACTTACTTTTTTTAAAAATTGGAGCATATAGGGTACAAATAAACCTTTGAATTTGTTCTGTCTCTGCGGTGCTTTTGCATATAAAGAGGCAGTTAAAAAACTAATTATAGCATAATAAAACATGGAAAGCCTAAAAGGCAAACACTGCACGTTAATTATATTTTGGTGTCTTTAAAGCCAAACCTGATTTCGTGGAGACAGGGCTTTGAACCCTTAATAATGAGACATTAGCATCTGCCTTTTTAAATAAAACCCTCCTACTCTTTCAATCCAGCTCTACAACCAACAAGGGACTCCTTTCCACTGATTCACTCCCGGCAGCAATGCTCATGTGTGGATGAACATTACCTGGCCTCTGAATTCTGAATAGGCCTATTGTATCGTGGCATTTAAAAAAAAATTGCTGCCGAGTCCAGGGTAGATCCTGTGCCTGTTCAGGCCGGAGAGACACAGGGGGTAAGAGGTGGCCATACCTGCGGGTCCATGATTGACTGGCTGAGGATAGACAGCTGTGTGGGCGGGTCAGGCCTCTGCAGCACAGGCATTACTGAGGAGTCTGGGTCACAGTCAGGGGCCACAGTCACATTGGGGAAACCTGGGGACAACGCAGAGTCATATCTGCCGTGTTCACCTGAGTGACTGCCCTTGCCAACAGTATGCCACGGCGCTTGATGGCAGATCAAAACAAAAAAAATGTGGCTTTTAACAACGGGTGGAGTAACATTGTGAAGGAGCACCATGTATCAGTCCTCCATTCGGCGTTCAGAAGAGTCTGAACGAGGATCGTGCAAATGCCACATGGCCTGTTCTTTCAGTTCACAACTGAAATGAATTAATCTATAGCAGAACCCACCATTTGGCGTCCTCTCCTTTATTTAAAGCAATGGTATTGTATATATATGGACAAGAAACAGTGAGAATTGTATAACTAAAAAACGATTAAGCTCACTTGAAACACTTAACATGCTCCTGCTGCCAAATCCTTTGTGCCATTTTGTATTTTGAAGGGTGCATATAATTTCTATGAAATGCAAAATCATCGGCAACGAGCTCCACTCATCTGAGCTTGACCTGCACACACGCTGGCAGGTCCACGGAGTGAGGCACACGGTCACAGGAAGTGACGGGGTTTAGCACCCCAGTGTTGGATAAAGAGGGGCGTGAAGATGGCAGAGAGAATGAGCGAGAGAGCAGCAGCAGCAGCACCTGTTTGCCTGCGTGGCGCATCACCAAACAAATCCTTCACGACAGCCAAGGCTCTGTCCGACCTTTCCAGCACATCCTGCATCCGATACTGCTCCGACAGCACCTGCGCACAGACACAGGGGCTGCACTCAAATCCTGCTTAACAATACAGGCAAAGAAAGTAATCCCCCCCCCCCCCAGTTACTGTCCATCTCCTAAAGTCTTTACATCTGGGCTCCCGCAGAAAAAAAACATTGCTGACAGGTGGCATTCTGTTAACTGCTACTGAATGTTTTTATAACTCTCCCTCAAGACATGTCAACAGCTTAACTTTTCATCTTAGGGGTTTTGTTCTCCTGTACAGATAAGGGGGTTTATTTAACTCAATGAAAAAGTAAAATTATGGGCACCCTGGTGTCACAGTGGCTAGCATACAGGGAGGTTACAGACTTCTGGGAAAATTGGCCCTGGTGTATGTTTGTTTGCTTGTGTCTGCGATGGTCGTGTCCAGGGTGTACCCTGCCTTGCACCTATTGCTTGCTGGAAGGCTGCAATTATTTTACTGCAGTCATTAGGATACTATAATCACATGGGTCTAGTGTGTATTATCAGCAGTTATAATAAGCTCACGGAATTTCCTCAATAGAAATGACTCAGTTCAATCTGCCATAACAAGCACACATTTCCTACGCACAACAAAAACCACTGACGCCTGCCATCCGCAGTGCGACGCTGGCAGAAGAGAAAGGTCTGTCTTGCTCCTGCCGGTACAGTGCGAACTCACCTCCCTCATGATGGCCAGCCTGGCTCTCTCCAGGGGGTCGGGGCTGGCTGGGCGCCGCCCCCTCAGCGCCCTCTCCCTGAGCTCCCACTGCGCTGCGGCCCTGTTCTTCGAGCGGTGCAGCTCGTGGCGCCGGCTCTGCGTGCAGCACAGGGGCTGGGGTCACAGAAAGGCTTCCACCCTCCCCGCCCCGGCCCTGCAGACAGCGACCCCCAACCCCGGCTCCTCCAGCGCTTTCCCCTGTTCGAGGGGGGGGGGGCTTGAACCAGGTCAATTCGCTTTGAGCAGCCAAACGCCCTAGCTTGGCCGAGCGGTGGCTCTGTGGCTCAGGATCTGCGCCTGGGGCTGGGAGGTTGCTGGTTTAAACCTCGCAGCCGGCAGAGGAATCCTACTCCGTTGGGCCCCTGAACAAGGCCCTTAACCCCAACTGCTCCAGGGGCGCTGTATAAATGGCTGACCCTGCGCTCTGACCCTCTGAGAGCTTGCTCTCCATGAGACACACAGACAGGGAGAGAAGCTGGGGTCAGCGAAAAGACGAATTCCTAATGCAATAAATTGTATATGGCCAATAAAGTGATCTTATCTGATCTAGTAAAACCAAATAGCCTCCTGTCCTGTGTAAACTCTCGACAGGGGGCAGAGAGCCATCAAAAAATGGCCAATTTTGCGTTTCGGATTGGTGAAGAGACTGATTTAATCTGAGCCAGAAGGAGACGGAAACAGGAGACTATTACAGAGCAGCAGGCCTCGCCAAGTTTCACAACCGCACTTTTCTCCCAACTACCAGGATTTACAGCGCATCAGAGGCTTGTTTTGAGAACGCTTCCTCTTCTCCCCCAAGCGCACGGTGGCACTCAGTCCCACTTACCAGCTCCTCTGGAGTTGCTCGATGGACACTGAGATCCTGAATGGTGCTCTAAACGGGAAAAAAAATACTGAATGAATCGATCAATCTGCAAACAAGGCAGGACAAACGCAGTGCCCGACGATATTTTGATCGCCGCTTCATTATTCAAGAGGAAAACGTCGAGCCAACCGGCTGCTGAGCATCAGGCATCAGTCCCTCAACACCCGGAGGTGTACAGGGGTTGGAAACCCAGCTGACCGCAGCCGAAATCGTCCACACTGTCCACAGCATGGAGGCCACAAACACTGAAAAGCGCTGAAAGACTGCTGACCAGCTGGGAGTAAAATGCCACCACGGGTCCAGCGTGTCTCACTAGCAGCTATCCCATGGAGCTCACATGACTTCTCCAATAGAAATCACTCGATTCAATGTGCTATAACAAGTGCACCTCCCCTGCACACAACCACGGAAAAACCCCGACGCCTGCCATCCGCAGGGGGACGCCGGCAGGGGAGGAAGAGCTGCCCTGCAGCTGCCGGTGCGGTGCCGGAGAGACGCCTGCGGACTGTAGCTGTCCGGGGAAGGCAGGGGCGAGACTCACCACCCAGTCCTGCTGGCCTGCCGCTTTCTTCTTTCTGACCCGCGTCGCCTTCCTCCCTGGCCGGCCGGCCGGCGGGCAGGACCGGCTGCCTCGGACGAACGACATCCGTCAACACGCAGCGCAGGTCCGGGCGGACGCGTCCTGGGGCTGCGGCAGACGACCAGGGCACAAGAGTCAGAGGTGCCCTTTTTCAGAAGCGCTTTCAATCACTTCTGATTTATTTGTTTTTTACCCGAAGGAAGCGCTATTATTTCGCGAGTCCCGTCTTTCCCATGACAGCCGAAATGCGCTTTTGACGGAGGAAATGAAACGTTAACCCCCGTCTCCACACGCTTAGCAATCACGGGACCGTTACTTTTGCGAATTTAGCACTTTAGACACCAACTAATTAAGAGTAAATATATACCGTAGAGAAGGGAATCAATTACATTGTCACGCAACACAAACTTATTTATCCAATGAGCTCATTCAAATACACCGTAAAACACTACAGGAAAGGTGCAATTTATAACTGAATAATTCATGCTTATTCATTATTATTAAAATAATTAGCCTTATTTGATTGAGTCGGCTTTCCTCGTAAACGGTTAAACACCCACCTTACCTTAACGTACTTCTGTACTGCCGCCGTCTCAGCCTCCAATACGCGCCTGTAGGTTAAAAAAATGGGTTCACTTCCGCCGTGTTACCAAGGCGACCGATGCTTTCGTGGTTTTGCATTATGGGAAATGAAGTTTTAACTGCTACTTCGACAGCATCGGCAGTAATGATTGATTGCCTGTTGTTATTAACATGTTTTTTTTTCTCAGTAAAAACAGTTCAAATCCCCAGAGAAAGAGTTTGGGCTGCCACAGTGTTTTCGATATTTTCTTCTATTCATAACTTTGTGAAAATCATTTTCACAGTGATGTTTCGCACTGCTGAATTAGAAGATGGGCACTTTGCCTACTGCCTTGTCTTTTTCACACCCGAAGAAGGCTCCACAGCCGAAACGTTGTGTTTTCTTTCTTCTTTTTTTCCCCAGCATGGAATAAACCTATTACTTGTTCCTTTGCCGCCTACCCACCTGAACTGTTCTTTCCACTCCCGAAATCTGTTCAAAATCAATTCAAATAATCAAAAATGTCATTTCAATTATAGGTCTATCTGAATAAAGTAAAAAAAAAACTGTATTTGTTTACTGATGAATTGATTACATCTTGGAGGCCCAGTTCAGATGATAAACTGTCTGTCCTCTTTACATTCGCCCCTGGCGATTCTATGTATCGGAGAAGTCTTCGATTCAGAAATAGGCCTTGCGAATGTGTAGTTTACATCGCGAACAGCTCGAGAAACATTCAAAACAAGCGCCCTACAACCGCCCCACGCCTGTTTCTGCAATGTTAGAAAGAAGGTGTGGATGGAGAAAGGAGGTGTTATCCCTGGTCTGCGCAGATTAAAGCACCCCACGGTCACTGTATTTGCGAGCACCACTCTTCACCCGGGCCGCGACCAGGAATGAAACTGCTGAGGCGACGGACGGGCCAAAAAAAATAAAATAAAATAAATCAAGACAAAAAAAAACACCACCATTCAAAATGTGTTTACACGTCTTTAATGAGGCTGGCTGGAAATGAGAATCCTCCAGGGAAGGGCGCAGAGAGCATCCCCCCCTGGCCGCCTGCCTCTGTAGCACCAGTCTAGGAGGTATCAATGTTTTATTAGATGACACTGGAAGCCTGCGCGCATGTAGTGGGCAGCGCTGGAGAGAAACCGCAATCGCCTCCAGTTCGTCTCCACTCGGCGCTGTTATCACAGACGCGGACTCGACACGCAGGGGTTGCGTGGGGGGCGTGACGGCGGCTCCTTCTTCTCCTCGTCTTCTGGCTTCACCCTCCTTCGCTGCTCGGCAGCCCATCTGGACCCGGACCCGGAGCCGGAGCCGGAGCCGAATCGGACCGGGGCAGCTCGCCCATCATGACGGGAAGGCGGCGAGGGGTACCGAGAGGACGGCACCCGCCTCTCTCTTCGTGTGCGTCGCTGCTCGTCCTCGCTGCGCTCTGCCGGAGCATCGGGGGGCTGGAGAATCACAACAACCCGGTCGCACCCGCGGCTAAAGGAGCCGAATTCAATCGGATCTACTCCGGCTTTGTGAACCGGGAAGTGGAGGAGATTTATACCTTTAACTACAGCACAAAGCCCGGCGAGGTGAGAACGGGTTCCTCCTGTTATCTGCTTCACATCTATCCTTATCCTAATGCCACGCAGCTGCTTTTAGGTACAGAATTCAAGTGCGTGTTTTGTTTTGTTTTTTGCGTGTGGCTTGATAAGGTGCATCTTTGCTGGGCTTAGCGAACTAAATATTGCACCCCCCAGATTTGCTATTAGAAATAACTTTGCTTTAAGAGCAATCAAAGAAAATCCAATAAACATCAGGGGGAGGATAACCGGGATGTAGCAGTTTCCATTAAGGGTGCTCGTTAACGGAATGCGATCCGTCTTCAAGGCGATTGAAAGTCAGTCATCTACACAGTACAGCGAGCCATCCAGCGGCTCTTACAGGTCGCTTTGAAATCGACTGAGTAAATGAATTGATCCGATGAAGTCAGAAGTGACTAACTGTGGGGCTCTAGAACTAGAGCGCCGTGGTATTCAGATCAATACTAACGGCTTTTTTCTGCATGGCCGATGAATTACAGACATTTACAAACACATAGAACATGATCGAGAGACAGGCTCTCTGTTCCTCAGGCCGAGTAAGGGGTGTTCTCGTTGCTTAGTCTCTTTAAAACGCTTAATTGCGCCGATCGTCTGCCTCAGCAGGAAACTGGACGTGTTCTGTGTGTTGAGAAAGTTGATGATTTAAGGGTGACGCACCAAACCTGTTGGGCCGAGGCTCTGTTTTACCGGCTCCTACCACACCTGGCTGCGCTGTCTAGGTGCAGGGTTCCTCTACAATTCCTCAACGACGTTCTCTCGCGATGTAATTGGTAGTGATTTGTGTTTTAAGCACCTGTCTGCTCCTCGTATCATCCCGTGCGGCTGGAAACATCATTCCTCTCCCGTGAGCCCAACACATAAGACACAAGCAGTGTTACTGTCAGTTAAATAAAATCTCTAGGCACAGAGATATTTGAATAAAGCAGACATTCGTGACTGCCCAGATGGCGAATATACAGTGTGTAACACGTTTAAGGCCGTGATATGTAAATATGAATGTGAAACATTAATTAAGCGAGATATTAGTCTGGAACGGCTGTTTCAGCAAAGCTGAAGAAGGTTTAACAGCCGAAATGTTGCGTTTCTTTTTTCTGCTTCTCAGAGTGTATTAGCCTCGACCTGTTCCTTTGCGGCTAGCGCACGCTGTCACGCTGACGGTGCTCAAACAGGCTCATAGCTTGAATCCCAATCAGACCTTTCCCGATGAATGCTTGCTGACCACGAATAGTGAAATTATACGTTGCTAAGGAGATCAGCCTATTTTCTCTCTCTGACCTTTGACGTTTGACCTTTGATGAGCTCCCGCCTGGCCCCCCGTGTCCTCACCACTTTAATCAATTTCTGCAGGAGCTGGTTTGAGTGCTTTCAAATGGTAATTGCGTTGTGTTGTAAACAGAATCATTTGTACAATATTCTAATTAAGCTGGGGTATTTGAATGTCTCATTATGTTTACAATATAGAGTGCCACTGCAGTACAGACTACTGATGATTTATCCCAGTGTAAATTCTTCAGTAAAGCTTTGTGAATTAATCACTGCCAGGTAACTGGACGTTGATTTCTCACAGAATACACATAACAGAATACAGCACAATATTAAAAAACAATAGCAACTTATGAATTTTTAGTACTGATTGTTATATTTTCTTTAGATTATTTTATAAATAATGATGTGTGTGGGGTAATGGTATTATTTTCACACAACTAAAACTGTTGCTGCTGTGTAGAGAGTGGTGCACGCTTTTGGTCTTAATTTGTTCTTTCGTAGCAAGCGACCACACCTAGTAGCAAGGATTTAAGCGAGGAGCTATGACTTAGCTGGGAATGTGAACCTGAGCGTTACTGGCGCAGTCATCACTATCCAGCCAGGCTGCAGTTCGGCCCTTCGCTCTCTAACAGGTGGGGAAGCAGCTGCCGGGGTCCGCGAAGGCTGCAGAAGGGATTACGCTGCTCATCGGATCGCTGGGCCCGTCTCGGCGGAACAGAGCTGCAGTTCGGTTCTCTGTGTCTGTAGCTCAAAGACACGTACCCTAGCTGTTGCGCCCACTACCCAAACACAAGCACGCTGTCCAGAGCCGCAGTGGTGTGTACTCACGCTGACCGCTGTGCACTGGGGAGCCAGAGGACCCAGGGAGAGATTTAACATCTACTGGAAGTTTCGTGCGGAGTGGTGGCTCTGTGGCTCAGGATCTGTGCCTGTGGCTGGAAGGTTGCCAGTTTGCATCCCGCTGCCGTCAGGGGAATCCAACTCCATTGGGCCCCTGAGCAAGGCCCTTCACCCCAGCTGCTCCAGGGGCGCCGTATAAATGGCTGACCCTGCACTCTGACCCCAAGCTTCTCTTCCTGTCTCTGTGTCTCAAATTGTATATGGCCCATAAAGTGATCTTATCCCTTGCCGATTATGATTTACACTGGTAGATGTCATGGTTCAGTCCATTAGACCATGGTGCAGACTTACTGTAGCTCATGGTAACCACCAGAATAAGCTGTGGGGCTAGTAAATATTGCAAGCGTTTTGTGGAATAAACCATGGCTTCCTATATAATTATAGACTATGTGGATCTTCTCCTGGGTATAGACACACGAGCAGGCTCTGTGCTTCACGTACCGTACACACACAAGAGCTCTGGGCATGTGTGACCACGACTCCTCGTTGATTCAGCCCCATTCCCTCAGGAGGCTTGACTCATGTCGCTTAAATCTTTTTAGCACTTTCCAGTGATCAGGCTTGCTGAATAAGCTGCTTTTTTATCTTGCCTGCTTATCGCTATTGATGTTCTC
Source organism: Lepisosteus oculatus (assembly GCF_040954835.1). Lineage (NCBI taxonomy): Eukaryota > Metazoa > Chordata > Actinopteri > Semionotiformes > Lepisosteidae > Lepisosteus > Lepisosteus oculatus. Next base: position 3,935,114 of record NC_090700.1, on the reverse strand, counting down.
AGACACCAGTGTTTAGTTAAGACTCAGGCTAACAGGGGATCTGTTTGTCCAGTCAATATGTTACTGCAGGCAGGCTGTGGTGCTCAGCCCAGCTGCTTGATCAAGACTGTGAAGAGAAAACTAGAAACAAAAAACTAAAAAGTGGCACAGTGCTGTATCTCTCCTGTATGATTCATGGGATGCTTACTATGTCACTGAAAGGCGTGCACAAAAGCTAAAACCATGTGCTGAGGAGGTTGAGAACATGTGAGGTTTATCAGGGAGCCAACCCACACATGTCCATCTGGCTCAGGCAGTGCTCATGGTGTTCTTGATTGTGACTTTCCAAATCTCTGATCTTTGCCTCTTTTCAGACTCATATCTTGTTTCTCTCCTCTTTCTATTTTTTTCTATGCTTGACTCTGGCAGAAGGCACTAGATTAGATATCTGAAGCTTTCTGCTACACAGTACCTAGTGTATTTGTGGGGCAGTGCAGTGCTCTGTGAAAAGAGAAATTCCTAATGCAAGAAATTGTATATGGCCAATGAAGTGCTCTTATCTTATTTCTAGCAGCTAGAGGAAGACTTTTCAGCTGGGTTGCCTTGAGGGGTTACTATGACATAATTCTGTGTTATTGAACCGTTGCCATGGATGCCTGGAGTCATTCTAGTGTTAATGTCTGCAATTCGTGGTTGGGGTGAAGGATAATTGCTTATAATTATGTTGGCTAATCGGCATTCATTTTCTGAGATCTAGCTAATGAGGGGAACGATGAAAGTGGAGGACAGGTTGAAACAGAAGAGACGAATTCTTTTTAAAAATTCATTAAAACTGAGTTGCTGACTAGGATTCCCTGACAGTTGTGTACTGTAAGGCTCGAGTAAAGCAAAGCAACGGATTGGCTCTGAACTATTTTCAAAGCGCACCAGGAGACTGAGTGGCAGTTCTGAGACCTGCTTCCTGAGAACCGCTCAAGAGGACACGGCAGGGCCCGCAGAGCTCCAGCAGAAGCCCTGGAAGTTGAAATCCTGCTGCATGAGGAATGGCAGGGGAACGTGGAAAAGGGGGTATATTTTACTGGGGTGCCACTCCCAGTACTCCCCCAGCTGTGCAGCGACTCCATTGTGGGCCTCCATCGAATGGGACAGTGCTGGGCATGATGGAGCTGGCAGGCAGGGCAGTGGCAGGCCTGGTGGAGATCAGAGTGCCCTGCTCAGCTCACAGGTGGGACAGACTCTTCTATAAGGCACATGGCTGTGGTGCCGAGGCTCTGAGCCTCAATCACTGCCGTCTTCTCCCTGCGCTCTTGATGTGTCAGCTGCATGTAGGAACCCCTATGGTCTGTGGGCTGTTCCTGAGGTAGCAGGGTAATTACATACAGTACCCCCTTTCCCTGGCCTGGCTCACGCCCCTCTGTCGCCCCCTGCAGGTGGACGCCGTGCGGGTGTACGTCAGCGCCGGCTCCGATGACCCGCGCTACCCCGTGATCTTCGTCGTGCGGCAGCAGAAGGCGGTGCTGTCCTGGCAGGTCCCACTGGTGCTGAGAGGCCTGTAAGGAGCAGCGCCCCCCGCTGGGAAAGGCCTTCCATCACCATGATCGGGGGAAAGCGTGTCCTGCCTTCCCTTTCCATGAGCGTTGATAAAATACGTCAGAGGGTTCTTTTCCAACCACAGGCAACAATATTATCATTAGTAATAGCAAATGATTCAGTAAAGCCATTTGTGGTGGCCTGTCTGAGGGCACTGCTGCCTCAGAGCTCTAGATTCTGGACTGGGGTGCCTTCTGTCTGGAGCCTGCATGGTCCTGTGCATTTGTGGGTTTTCTCCCTGGGTACTGGACACCTTCCTCGTTTGATCAATGATCTGGCCTCGCTGTAGCACCTCTGCTTCAGTGCCAGATCCAGTGCAACTGGGATAAGGTTTAAATGGCGAATAAAAGTCAAAGTAAACAAACAAAGAGTCCCTAGAGAATAATGCCAAACGCCTTGAGGCACAAAGTGTAGACCAGCTTTCTAGCAGCCTGCTTTAAGATTTACGGTTACAGTTACGGAAATATTGAAGTTGTAGAACCAGTCATCTGAATAAGACCAGCATCCCTAATAAATTAGGTTAAAATAAAAAATGTGCCTTGCTAAATGATTTCTTTTTTGTAGTTATCAGAGAATGTACACCTATCAGGAAGTGAGCCGCACACTGTGTCCCTTGGAGCCCCAGTCGGAGGAAGTGACATCAGAGCAGTTCCTGTTCATCGACGTGGCAACCATGGCTCCGTTCAACATCCGCTACGAGCTGCTGGTGCAGCGAGTCAGCCACTTCAGGCTGGAGTAAGAACATGCCCCCCTCTCATCTCAGAGTTAACGTCAGACTGCTCTGAGCGGGTGGTACTCACACACTGCATGATCTAAATGCCTGAGACTGTGCAGTCCCTTGATGGAAGGGGAATTGATTTTTACGGTCATCATCGTGAGACTGAGTATGGTTCTGGAATGAGGGGTCCTGGGTCACATGGAGTACAATTATTCATGAGATTGGATGCAGCAAAACACATCAGGTTCAGACATAATAGCATACTTTTTTCTAACTTGTATTGTTAGACAACATTATAAGCAATCATTGTATTCTGCCCTTTTGTCCCATAGGACTGGAGTGGAGTTTAAATTCAGTGCAACACCTTCCCAGCCCATGGTAAGTGCTGGGGCTTTGGTCACAGGAGTCTGTGAGTATGAGAGGCTATAGATTTGCCTGGCACTCCTCTAATTGTCATTTAAAGAGTGATCTTCTTTCACGTGTCCTGTTGGTAATGTCGTATGCTCCGAACCGTCCTGTGTAAAAGGACACATCAGTGTTACCAAGCCGGTCCTTTCCCTTGTTTCCCTGCGCAGTACTTTCTGTACGAGTTCCCGGAGGGGGTGGACTCCGTTGCGATCGAGGTGGTGTCTCGCCGGGCGGACCCCTGTGCTGTGGTGTCTGTACAGGACATAGTGGTGAGTGAGAGGTGGCTCCCCCCCCCGCCATCACTGCACCAGGGACGGGGCGACAGGAATGTCAGGAGCTACCCGACGAGAGTGCACGCTGCCCCGCCTGACTGCCATCTTTTCTGTTCCAGTGCCCGGTGTATGACCTGGATTACAATGTGGAGTTCATTGGGGTTTACCAGTCCATGTCCCTGAAAGCTGCCATCACCGTGCAGGTAAAAGGTCCATGAGCAGAAAAGGCCCGGGCCTCAGGTTCCGGCCGGGTCGCTGCCTCCTCGTCCGGGGGGTGCCTGTTAGAGCAAGCACTGGTCCTGCGTCACTGGAGCCCCAGTGGTAGAGCTGGACTGTGAGACCGGGGCCCGCATGGCCTTCGTGCGTGACTGTGCAGCTCCCTAGGGTGAGCCCTGCGCTGCAGCGGGGTCGCGTGACCTACGGCAGGTTCGAGACGGGCCGCCGTCTCCGTCCTGCCTCTACCTGTCCCTTTCACTCCGTGTTTTTTTTTTCCGGCAGAGGAAGGATTTCCCCGGAGGGAAGTTCTACGTTGTGTTTGTCATTAAGCCTGAAGACTACGCCTGCGGAGGAACTTTCCCCTCCACAAAAGGTGAGCTCTGCTCTGTCCTTCTGACTCCATGGTCTCGGCTCTCCCTGCGGCCAGGAGCAGCCAGTTGCAGCCATGATTGCTGCTTCCAGCTGTTTAGCCAGGGAGAATTTTAAGTTCCTCTCAGCCCTGCGGGTTTTTGAAGTAACAAGGAAAGACGAACCCTGCAGCGGGTTGAGTTATTTCTCCTGCCCATTTTCTACGAAGCACGCGTGCCTCCATTAACTGAGCTGGTGGGCACTGAGGAGGTTGGGAGTGTGACTGTGCACGAAGTGATCAGACACGGCCGCGGCTGTCCGTGCCTCTGGGGGGCGGCGGACTCATCGTCTCGCTCTTTCTTGCCAGGCAAAGGGAACCACACCTGGCAGGAGGAGAGGGTCAAGGGGCTCGGCGTCACCATCGTCCCGTCTGCCACCAGTGAGTGCGCACCGCAGACCCGCTGTTTCCTCCTGCAGCTTCCTCGCGGCAGACAGTGTCATCAAACACACGTGAACGAAACCGTGCAGTGCGCTGCGTTTGCTTGTCGTGAGAACAAGCCCCCCGAGTGGACATGAGTGACCCCCCCTCTCCCTCTCTCTCCACGCTCTGCACTCCGCCCCCCCCCGTCAGAGAGGGTGTACATCCATGCCATCCTCTTCTCCTTGCTCATCTTCCTGCTGTTCTACGCGAGTGCCCTGATCGTGGCCTTTGTCCATTACATGAGGTACGTCTTTTCCCTCCTTTCCTGAACGGGACAAAATAGGAGCACCCCCAGTGCTACAGAACAGGTCTGCTGCAGCGCTATAATGAATATGAATTGTGATCAAGAAGAGCACATGGACAGATCCCGTTCTAAACTATGTTCAAATAACAGTGGTGCTACAGTACTATTGAAGTAATAAATGATAAAGTAATATTAATGACAAAGTAGGACGTGTGATTTGCTCTCATTGCATGCTCAGATTCAGATGCAGTCGTCTGTTTGAATGATTTTTCTCTCCTTCTGATCGCTTTTCAAGGATTCAGAGAAAGGAAGGTGTGTATAGCCCCGACGAAGATGACGGTGAGTGGTAGCTCTGGACTCGGATTTGGCTTGTAGATCGGGGAACCATGGCTGTGGTTACTGCCGTCTGCACACTTGAGGCGTGCGAGGTGGCGCTCTCTCTAGGAGGAAGTGTGTTTCCTGTTCCATGTGTACTTCGGGAAGAGGAAACGGCCAAATCATTAGACTGGCTTTGCTCTGCAGCTTTGGAAAAGAGTTTGATAAAAAAGCATACATCCTCAGCTGCTAGACGATGGCAAGTTAAAGAAGACCATGACCTGAAAAGCTTTCACTGCTCACAGATGCTTGGATCTGCCTCTGTCGCTCTGGGTGTTGATCTCGCCCTGTCTCCCTCGTTCTCTCTCCCTCTCCTGTAGGGGAGGGCTCGGTGGCATCCTCGCACCCCATCGCCAGTGGCACCCCAGAGGGAGGGACCTATGGCGCCATAGGTGAGCTCCCCTCCTCCTGCTGAGCACGCATCACTGGCAAAGAGCATCACGCAGCTGCTTCTGAGCAACATTTCTAACTCCCCCCAGGGGCATCGAGGCCAGCTAGAAGAGTTGATGCTCGGGGGCTGGAATACAGTAATCAGGGCTGTTGTTAGAGCTTCTAGAGTTAGTCGCATGGCTGTCATGGCCTCTTCTCCCAGCAGACCTTTCCCCTGTACTGTTCATCCACTCGATATCCTGCTGGTCGGCAACACCTGTGTAGCGGAGCTAGTTTGGGCAGGGTGACGTCATCGCCCTCCCTGCGCGGAGCAGGGACCTCAGCCGCCTGGGCTGGGGGGGGTCTCCTTTAGCTCACTCGGCTGGTTCCCTGTTGCGTTATGCGGGACACCCGGGTTCGCGCCCAGGTGTTGGGGGACGAACCGGTGGGGTGGAGCGGCGTGGGCACGCGTCATACCCGCATGGAGACAATACTGGTCCCGTGAGCTCTCATTGGTCCGTGGCAGCAGGGTCGGAGGCCGAGGTGCTGTGAGCTGCCTTCTCCCCGCAGACGAGTCCAGCCCCGCGCCCAGCCCCGCGCCCAGGGAGGGGCTGCACTGCCGCTCCGGCCCCGACAGCTCCGAGGACGAGGACGGGGCCGTGCACGCCCTGCGGGACCTGGAGCGGGAGAGCGCCTTGCACAGGAGCAGGGTCAGCGCCGACGCCCCTGTCCCCTCAGCCGCGCCGCAGGCCGTGCCCGTCCCCAGAACTCAGCTGGCCTCTGTCTCCCGTTTCAGGCCTTCCTGTACGTGTCGGACCTGTCCCGGAAAGACAGCAAAACAGTCAGCAAAAAGTACAAGATCTATTTCTGGTGAGAACGTTTTAAGCTGGGTACATGTCGGAGATGGGATATTGTAATGAGAGCCTTAAGTAAACTGGACATTAGTCCCTGATGAGGTTCTTACAGTTAGCGTATTAAATTGAGTAGCATCTTTCCTAGGCCGATGTGTCACACAGCGCTGGTAAGTCAGGTCTCGGCTCTCAGCCTCCCCCTCCCTGCCTCTTTCTCTCCAGGAACATCTCGACCATCGCGGTGTTCTACGCCCTGCCGGTCGTCCAGCTGGTCATCACCTATCAGACGGTGAGACCTTGCCGCAGTCCGACCGGCGGCCGCCCCTGTGCCGTTACCCGCTGCAGTGTCCAGCCGCGGCCACTCAGAAGTCACCCCGCCGGGTCGCTTGCTCGTGCTGTTGCGCTGCACTGGTCGTTCTTTTCTTAAATGGGTGTTTTTTGTGTGTATGCAATAGGTGGTGAATGTCACGGGGAACCAAGACATCTGTTACTACAATTTCCTGTGTGCCCATCCTCTGGGGGTGTTAAGGTGAGGACCCAGCAGTTTGTCGTGCTTCCGGCCCGTGGGAGAGAAACTCGGAAGACGCACGGCGGGACCTGGCGAATCCTTTCTCATTAAGCTCCGCTAGATGGCACTGCCGCCTACATTTAGGCTTAACTAACGGAACTGGAATTAATACGAAAATAAACATCAGAGTTTCCTGAATGTGTGTTTTTAAACGCAGGGATATACAGGTGTAGTTATTTTTATGCTAGGGACATAAAGTTATACAATGCGGCAAAGCGTGCGATTTGCCCACTGCTCATACTTGTTTCAGTGCCTTCAATAACATCTTGAGCAACGTGGGATACGTGCTCCTGGGATTCTTGTTCCTGCTGATCGTGCTGCGCAGAGACATCCTCCACCAGAGGGCGCTGGAGTCCCGCGATGTGTATGCCTTGGTGAGTGCGCCTTTGAAACTCGATCAGAAGCTTGAGAGACTGCTCCCTTCCCGCTTGCAAAGCCACTGTCCCGCTTCCCTTTCGCCTGCGGTCCAACTGGGGTCAGCCAACAACAAGCCAGGGAGTGTAGCAAGTCAGGAAAATGCAGGTTACGGTGGACAACATGACACATGTAGCCCTGTTATATTAACATGGGTGTAACATGCATGCAAACCCACACCTTGCACTTCAAAGAGAGTCTGGTAGCTTGGCCTCATCAGGGACCCTCTTGGCTTTGAGCTAAGCAGATAATGGCAGAGACTCCTGTAGTTTCTATATGGGCGGAGAGGTGGCTCTGTGGCTCAGGATCTGCGCCTGGGGCTGGGAGGTTGCTGGTTTAAACCCCACAGCCGGCAGAGGAATCCTACTTCGTTGGGCCCCTGAGCAAGGCCCTTAACCCCAACTGCTCCAGGGGCGCTGTACAATGGCAGACCCTGTGCTCTGACCCCAAGCTTCTCCCTGTCTGTGTGTCTGTGTCTCCATGGAGAAAAGCTGGGGTATGCGAAAAGACGAATTCCTAATGCAAGAAATTGTATAGGGCTAATAAAGAAACATTATTACATTATTATATCTGTACACTTGACATGCCCCTGCCAGAGTTTGAGTCTGAGCGCAGGCAGCCCATGCAGCCCGGTGGATTTTGGTCTGTAACCGCTGGCACAGTTCCACCACGGAATTGCTGGGAACAGATTCTCCGGGTTTCTCTTCCTGACAGGAGTACGGCATCCCCAAGCACTTTGGCCTCTTCTACGCCATGGCCATTGCGCTGATGATGGAGGGGGTGCTGAGCTCCTGCTACCACGTCTGCCCCAACTACTCCAACTTCCAGTTCGGTAAGGAACAAGCAGAAGGGCTTCTTTTCTACCTACAGTACATCCCTTCTTCTGCTGCTGCTGGACTCCTCCTCTGCTACTGCCATTGCCATGGCTACTGCAGGTGCTATTCCAGCTGCTACCAGACTGATACCTTCAGCTGCTGTTAATGATGTTGCTACAGTGTCTCAGATACCTTTCGGGCTTCTACTAACATTCCTAACGCCGCTACTCTGACTACTGTTATTACACTAGGACTGTATTAGGGCTATTACTTCCAGAGTCGGAGAAAGTAATCCATTGCAGGTACAGGTTACCTGACTAAGGGATTACGATTGCAAATGAATAAGATGATGTCGGAAATTGCCATTTAAAGATGTGATGTTACTTTGCATGGATGACTAATGACCTTTTTTCAAATTTGTTTTCCCCAAATTCTTCTTCTTATTTTAAGAAGTAGTTCTTTACACCAGTAACTTGTGGCAGTGATGGATTACACTCCCCTACACAGATGATTTGTATTGTGCTGTTAGTGCCACTAACTCGCACGCTGACACCTCCCCAGACACCTCGTTCATGTACATGCTGGCGGGGCTGTGCATGCTGAAGCTCTATCAGACCCGTCACCCCGACGTCAACGCCAGCGCCTACTTCGCCTATGCCACCTTCGCCATGGTCATCTTCCTGGCCGTGCTGGGCGTGGTAAGAGCCAGCTCCTTCTCCCGCAGTTTCTTCAAGAGCAAAACGCAGCTCGTTTACGGGCAGGCTGGACACTTTGTCCTTGACATCTCAGTGCATTACTTACTAATGTCAAAGAAGGTCCAATTGAAAAAATCCTCCCTATTGCAATGTGAACAACGAATCTGAAGGAAAGTAATGGATTAAGACCCAACTATGTGGATGGGCATTAACAACAAAAACAGATTTTATATATTAATCTAAAATGCATTTAATGTTTGCTAGGTATGTACACTGTACAGTATATGCATGTCTTAGATGCAGTCGGTAGTTACAATATGTTTATGTTATGAGCATCAACAATTTACCCGAAGCCTGTACTCGTGTTTTCTGCTGTTTAGAAACTTTGAATGTTATTTATACAGCTGAGTTTTGGTGAGAAGAATCCAAGCTTGTGATGTAGTCCTGTTTAATTCACTTGAAGTTATTCATCTCGGGGCAAACTATATGCAATATATGCAGACATCAAGAAGTGTTGACGTAGCTGTGGATCAAATCTAAATGACACATTGTCATTTTTATTTCTCTCTTAGCTTCAATCGAGTTAAAATGAATAAAGGCTAAAATTTTAGTAGATGAGCATAGAGTTGTTTCTGCATAAATAAGGAAAATCCTTGGGTGAAAGGAATAGAAAAACACAAACTATCTAAGCGTTTTGCACAGCAGTGTAGTGTAATCACATAAATAAACAGAGCACACCCTTTCATTGTTACTGTGCCCTGCACTATTTCCAGCTATTATGCCATATTAGTGGGCTGGATGAATGTAGAAAGGACCAGATGTGTCCAGATGTTGCTCTGCAGGCAGTGTTAGGAACATGCACTGGAATATTCTGTCCTGCTCTTCCGTGAGGACAGATCCCACGCAGGGCCAGCGCTCTCCCGCTCCAGCTGACCCGCTGCTTTGTTCCAGATCTTCGGGAAGAACGCCGAGTGGTTCTGGATCCTCTTCTCCGTCATTCACGTCTCGGCGTCGCTGGCCCTCAGCACTCAGATTTACTACATGGGCAGGTTCAAGATCGGTACGTGCCACTCCGATGGCCGGCTCCTGCCTCTGGATTGTGCCCCAGCCCTGAGGTCACAGTTCTTACCCCACCTGACCCAAATCCACATCCTAAAACCTTGGTATTCAAACACCGTTAAGCTTCGGTTCCTGGGGTACACCCCCAAAACCCAAAACTAGACCTCCGAGCCCTTAACTCAACTCCCCGTGCTCCAACCCTAATCCCAAACCTGCACACCAACCACGCTCTCGGCCTGACATGAATCCTCAATCCTCAGTCCCTCAATCCTAACATTAAACCTCAGCTCTAAATCTAGCACCACTCCGAGATGGGGTAGCCAGAAATCTAACCGTACTCTTGTTTCCGGTGGTGCATGAGGAATCTGTACTTGGAGGAAATGTCGAGCAGTAGATTTCCATACCTCTGTACTCACACTGCAATAGATTGCTGAAGATACAAAATCTTATGAGCACTAAAACCACATGTTCCATTTCCTTTATTAATGCAATAACTTTCTGGGGGGGGGGACATGGTGGTGGCTGTGTTTCTGATTAGTGACACCAGAAACACGTAGCCTGTGCAAAAGCCAGATGCCATGTTCTCTGTTCAGATTGAGTTAGCTGTAAACTATCAGGTCCAGGGAGTGTGCAGCTCCATGAACCTAATGGCTGCATTACAACAGGATGTGGAAATGTGAACTGCACACGGGTCTGTCTGTGGCTTCTGTGTGTGTATGGATTGAATTTATTTCTAGTTACATCATCTGGTCTTTAATTAATTTACAGTTTGATTATTAGGGGACTGTTACTTGCCTTCTGACATTATGCTGTATCTCTTTCTTTCCCTTGCTGAAGATGTTTCGAATGCAGGTATTGTTTGCACTCAGCACGTTAGTGTTAGTTCATTTCATTTTGTCTTGTGCTCCAGGTGCTTATCTCAACCCAGTGCAATTTCCTTTAGGGATAGAAAACCCATGTGTCATGCAGAAGTTGCCTACTGATTTCAAAGGAAGGAATGTCTCACTCAAAGGTTCAGAACATGAGGAAGACCACATGACCCTCTCTGATTTGCAACCAATCTATCTGGTTGGATAATGTTGAAGTTAGAATCCACAAGACAGCAGTTTTGCCCTTATTTGCGTGACATTTTAATATCTGACTTCTGATCAGATCAGGGACATTATAAACTAATGTATTTCTGGCCCTCTGATTGGTGCCTTTCTCAATAAAGGAGTAAAATAAAATCCCGGATCAATTTGTGAGCAGCTGGCATTCATCTACAATGCAGACATCTCATTTCTTACTGAATGAAGTGCAGTGTAGTTTGGTGGCAGTAGTTTGACTGATTGCATTTTGTTTCAGCCTGTGTAAGGGCTAGGAGTCAGAAGAGACAGAGGTAAAGTGCTGTTCATTTCATCCCGCAGATATTGGGACCTTCAGGCGCATTGGGATGGTCCTGTACAACGATTGCATTCAGCAGTGTAACAGACCGATGTACATGGTAAGGCACTCTGCTATTTCTCCATTGTAAATAATTATAGAATTATCTTTATTCAGTCCTGTTCAGTAGGAGACTCTGTTGCCAGCTCACAAGTGAAGTATCAGGTGGAATAGGAGTCCAGATCAATATTTGCAAACCTGTCCTACTGACCTTTGAAATGGAATAAAAAACAAGCAGGAAAACACATATTCCTGTTGTGTTGGATTTGTGTGGATTGGAGGCATGCTTTGCTATGTCAAATGCACGAGACCGGGGAAATGCAAGTGTATAAAATACAGCTCATGTGTGGCTGCAGAAACCGGACCGCAGCTTGTGCTCGGGCTGTAAGGAATAGGCCTCAGACACACTTGAGCACACCGAAAACCTCTTGCAAAAACATAAATAGCAAAGAGATGGCGCAGTCAGCACCTCGATCCCAGCACCTTCTGTGTGGAGCTTGCGTGCTGCCTTTGGGGGGGGGGTTCTCGGGTGCTGTGGTTTCTGTTCAGCTACAAAATACACAAAATACACACTGGCAAGGTGTCACAGTGTGCTCATGCGAGTATCTCCACCAGGAGCCCTGGGATTCCAGGATAGACACTGACCAGGGGTTTCCAGCAACACATGGGGGAATCATGGATAAACAGTAGAGCACAAATTATTTAAAAAAACATTCCAACTTGGATGAATCCAAATAATTCCTTTTTTTAAGCTGCCATTAGGTCAGCACTAAAATGTTTTTTTTATGCAAAGCAATTAGTTGTGGTCAATTCTGTCAGATGAAGATTGTCTACGTTCTTCTTCCGTTGTTTATAGTTGCAAAACCTCAGCATAAATGCAAGAAAAGTAGAAGCGAGCCAGCTTGCTGTGATGTAGCGTGCTTCTAACATGTCTCTTTCCACTGCTGCAGGACAGGATGGTTCTCCTGATCCTGGGCAATCTCGTCAATTGGTCTTTGTAAGTAGAGCTAAACTACAGTATGTGATCAATCAAAAAATAACATCACAGATCTGTGCACTGTCAACTTTAAATCTCCTCAGTTTGAAAGCGTTTATTTGTACGGTAGTTTGCTTCTCACTTCTGTGAATCGTTGGAACGGAAGAGGGCATGCAGCCCAAAGGCAAAGACAGTCACCGTTTGTCCTTTGAGCCGATTTAGGGCTTGAAGGACACATTTACTGTTCTACTATAGTGCTTGAAAAGATTAATGTAATGACTTCTCAATGATGTTTAAGGATGGTGACTCCTGGAAGGCCAGAGTTGTGGAACAACGAGGGTTTTGATACGTCGTTTTGTTTGTAATGTTTTCATCCTAAAGAAGCATGTAAGAAATAAGAAATCGCCAAAGAAATTCCTGCATGCTGTCTTTCAGAGCACACAGCATGATGGATTAATGGATTCAGGACACGCTAAGAAACATCGTGACACACTGTAAATGTCGTTGATGTAAAGAATGATTATATTTGTTTCTGAATCATATTTTAGTTCGCTTTAAGTCTTCTTAACTCATCTTTTTAGGTTTTGTCCTGTTTATCGCATACCAGGAAACATACCAGATAACGAACATTGTGAAAGGAGCCTGTTCGCCTCAGTCTTTAATGATACAAGGGCGTGTTCTGTGTTTCAGTGACATGCCAGTTGTGATTTTAACTGACTTTCCCATTGAAGTCAGGCCAGGGATGATGCACTGCAGTGGGGTTTGTTTGTTCAGCTCGGTTCAGTTCAGGCTCTCTGCTCTGTTGCAGTGCTGTTGTTGGGCTGATATTAAAGCCCAAGGATTTTGCTTCTTACCTCCTCGGTATTTTCATCTGCAACCTGTTGCTGTACCTGACCTTCTACATCATCATGAAGGTGAGAGCTCCGGGGAGGTATTGGGGGGAGGGTTGGGTGCTCTGATGTGGAAGAATGTTTCAAGTCACGGACCTGCCTTTGAGGTAACGTAACCCTGCGTGCCCACCGATGTGACAGCCTCCTCACAGGGACCTGTTGTTTGGCACCAAAATACCCAAATCTTCGGATTGGTTTTCCATGTGCTATAAAAGTTCACTGTGTTAAAAGTGCTGTAAGCGAATTTTTCTTTTTCCCTGTCGCTCGGAGAAAGCCGTTCTTGTTCCGGAAGGTTCCGGTGTCTCCCGCCCTCACCTGACTTCCTGTGCACTTCTGATTGACAGCTCCGGAGCTCGGAGAGCCTGAGGCCCATCCCACTGTTCTGCATCGTTGCCACGGCAGTGATGTGGGTGGCGGCCCTTTACTTCTTCCTTCAGAACCTGACCAGCTGGGAGGTGAGCAGCTGCAGCTGAGCCACACATCTGACGGCCTTGTGCAGTTGTGCAGGAAGCCCTCTGTTACACCAGGGTTCATGGGAGAAAGCCAGCTAGTCCAGGTCCTGAAGCAGATTCCATACGATCTATAAAGAGGCAGTCTGCATGCAATGACATTAATTAACTAGGCAGAAGAGCCTCCTTCAGTATGTAACCTTTCTTATCTGGTCATGTCTTCTGCATAGCCCTGCTAGTATTGGCTGAATGTTTCACACTGTAGAACTGTGTGCCAGCCTCACTCTTCCTTGTGAACATTATGCTTCCACAAAACAGTAATTGTGTTATCTTCAAAATATTGCCACCTACATAAATGCTGATAGAAAAATGTTTGTCCAGCACTTCTCCAGTAAGTAACAATGTGAATGCAATTGAAAGAGCGGATCTGAGGCCTAGCTGCACACCTTGGGTTAAAGGCCAATGGAAACAATAGCTGGCCATAAGAGTTGGAGGTCTTTTCTGAGAAACAATGACGATTTTACTAAAACATTAAACTATTTTTTTTAATCAAGTGACCTTATCCTTTAACGAATATGACTGTATATGACTTGCAGCGCATTTTGTGATGCTAATATATTTTGCTGACAGTTTATCAGGAGTGTGGTCAGCTCTCAGACACTCATCCAGGCTGGGCCTGGTCAGCACTGGGATGGGAGGAAAACATGCTGCTGCTGGACCAGCAGGGGGCGTCCTAACCTTTGAACCACAAACTCCGGGCCAGTGTCCCGGTATGGTGACGGGGGACACTGTTCTGTAGGGGGTTCTGCCCTTCGGCTGAGACCTTAAACAATACTAATGTGCGTTGGCAGTAGCCGATTAGAATCAAACCTCCTCTTTGGGGGAATCGTGGCGAGCAGCTCCTCGAGCCCCTGGTGTGTCTGCTGTGTTTGACCCCTCAGGAGTCCCCAGCGCAGTCGCGGGAGCAGAACCGTCCCTGCGTGCTCCTGCACTTCTTCGACGACCACGACATCTGGCACTTCCTGTCCGCGGCGGCCATGTTCTTCTCCTTCCTGGTGAGAGCGGGACCTCTTTACCCCCCCACCACCACCTCCCAGAGCAAACTCTCCGCTGCGCTCGTATCGCATGACGTGACACGTGACACACGCGGGACGCTCTCCCTGTGTGCGGTGCAGATCCCCATGACACATGCTTAGCAACCTCCCACTTTACAGCAGTGTAGGTTCTCTCACCAGCTTAACGTAAAATTGTTTTATACTTACTGTTTCCGGTTGTCTTTTTCAGGCAAACGCTTTTGTTTTTGACCGGCGCTGCCTCTGTGTGTCTTGACTCCCCCGTTTCAGGTTCTCCTGACCTTAGATGATGACCTGGACTACGTGAGGAGAGATACGATCCCTGTGTTTTAGGCGAGAGGAAGGGTGGGAAGAGGGTGGCCAGGGTTGAGGATACATCTGGAGTCTGCTCAGGGCCAGCACGCTGCCGGGCTACAGCACAGGAGCCAAGAACCGCAGGACGAGGAGGAACGTCATCTGGAACTCAGAGGTGTAAAGAATCCTCCGGTACCGATCTCTTACCATCACCCAGAAAATAAACGGATTTGCTGCCTAAACTGATCGAGACGCTGTCCTTCTCTGCTGCAGGCCTGTGAGTACCTGGTCGCTGTCAAGCAGACGCACGTGTGTCTGGGCTCGTTTTCACTGAGCGTGCTACACAGGCAACGTCACCCCCCCGACACCTAGACTGAGTAGAACTCTGCTACCCCAATTGACCGTGTCTTCTGGCGCGGCAGAGTTTGTCTCCGTCTGGTGAGCGGTACCGTGTGGCTCTGGACCCACGAGCCACTGTGGCCGAATCCCTGCGGCGGCAGAGCAGAGCGTGCACTCGTCACACGTGTGTTCAGACGCAGGCCTTCTCACAGGCTGGTTTGAATTTATTCTTCAAAAATTGGGATTCTGTCAATTTTACTACACCGACAAAATTCACTCACCAAACAGAGGACCTTCTTACAAGCATTAGCACTACCAGTTCTGCCTGGATGTGTCCCTGTCGGCCCTTTCTGAGTTTCCCAGATGGCCATGGCCTTGAGTCACTGCTCTGCTCCAGATGAAGATCTGCACATCGGCTGAGGACAGGAGTTAAGTTGATGTGCTTTATCACACAGTCCTGCAGTGAAAATTGCTTGCTGCTGTGTGCCACACTGAGAATATTTCCTGAGCTCTACTGGGAATTCATAGGATGCTAAAATGCCCTGTGGAGGAGAGAGGCTTTCTGCAAAACTATGCCCAGAATGAGTGTTCTGCTGTGAGCCTGCTGTGATGACCTCACAGTGGCTAGCATGCCTTGTGATGTATAATACAGATTATTATTAAGACAGACAAGAGCTGCAATTTCTTGTATCTTTCTTGGTTTGCTGTCAACCATATACTAGTGTTGGGTTTTAAACGAATTTGCAACATATTCCTTCCATCAGTGTGGCTCTCTGGGGGTAACGTCGGAACGGTGCCAACCTGTATGAAGCTCTGCCATGCACATATGAGAGAGTTGCCTTTTTATTTTCCAAGACCTACCAGGGCCTGGCTTTCTAAACTGTTCTAAACTGTTTCAGACAGTATGTAGGCCCTTGCTCTTCAGCTGGAGGTGTGTTATTGCTGGTATCTGTCTTTCCTCAGCCATGCCAATGAGCTAGTTGTGCCAAACAAACGTCATAGGAGAATTCTCTTAATTTTCTAGTCTCCACTCTTCAAAATTAAACCCAGAAGTGTTCACTATGTGTTGAGCCCACACCCTACTCGTGAGATTTCACTCCTTCCCCTGTGAAATGTCCACCTGCCGAACATGTCGTGACAGATCTGCGGGTGTTTGATGTTCAATGTTATTTCTTTGGTTTCGGAAATATCAAGATCTGCATCTGCAGCGGTCTTCCTCTTTTACTGCAGCTGTTGAATTTCCTCACTGTGAAAAGTATCCAGAGTGAAGCACGGCTACAATACGCAGAACTGTGCCCATGTCTGCTTTTCACATTCGGAGAGTTTTATTGTCATGACTGATGAGCAGGGCCAAAGCAATAACAATTAAGGTGACATTTACAACCGCAACATCATAAAATTACCTGAGAGGCTTACTCTCATCCTGAGTTTTATAAAGGAGTTTCTTCCCCTCCTACACCAGTAGGACTGAAAGCTGTTCTGATTCTGGCGGGTCTGTAGATCTGATTTGTTATTTTAGGAAAAGAAGGTTTGTCTAATCTCCTAGTAAGTTTTATACAATGAAGCAGTAATTGCTTCTCTGTCTCTGCAGGCTGTGCGGGCACCCAGACCTTTTAAGTGTTTTTGCATTCATTTTCAGTTTGATGGATCCAGGCCTTTTGCTTTCAGAAGTGCACCGTTTTGAATGCGCACATCTGCATATGTAGTACGAGTATTTAATCCTGAATCCCGTACTCAGTGAATTCATCCTTGCACGTTGTACATTGGGGATGGGCTATTCTGGTGCTACAGTGTATAGCTCATAGTCACTTTGTGATTGAAGGTATGCAGGAATGGTAATATTATTTGTCTTCATTTGTACAATTTCTAGTCAAGAATACAGCTTCAAAATTGATTGCTGTTTTTGTTGTTCTCCTTCATGGAGAAAAACAAATTACTTTCTCATTCTCTGTAATAATGAAGATCCTTACTCTTTTCTCAGTGTCTCCTTGTCAATGGGGTTGCTTCATCGAGTGTTGACGAACCGATCAGTCAATGTTGTTGTCATTTGAGATTGCTTTTATTTTCAACAATGAATTGATTTTTCATAAGTAGGAACGCAGACCAAGCTGTTGTAAATGTTGAGCTTTCTTTACTTTTCCTGACTGTGCCTGAGGGAAATATGACTGATGTTTCTGTGACTTAATCAGAAGCCAAGAACAGATCAGATCTCTAGCTGGATATCAAATTCAAGACCATTTTCTTCTTCTGTAAAGAGGAAGAGCAATCAAATAAAATGTGCAATGTGCAGTCAATGAAATGAAATTTATAGAAAAAGAGAAATGTAATAACAGCTTGGTGTTTTAGTTGTTCTTTGTATTTTTAAAAATTAAAATAGCGTGTTAAGATTTTCCAAATGTGTTATTTAAGAGGTTGAATTATGGTTTAACAGCAAATGTGCTCAGTTCCATAGAATTGTCATGTTTTTACCTAGTGATGCTGTATTGCACAGCTTCTTCTTAAGAATTAAAGTACAATTTTTACTATGTCAGGTTTCGCACACTAAGTGTGCTTGCATTGTAAGCAGCAGATTAAAACTGAAATTGATTTTTTAAGCGAAAAGATTCCTGGACTGATATGGGAAATAATGGCTTTGTCTTTTATACATATATAATAAATCATTATAGCACTGTATGGCAGAAACATAGATTGTTGGGCCTCTCTCCCAAGTATCCAGTCAAGATGTTTTTATTTTGTGATGTATCACTATATGTGTTCATTTGTTCCTTTTTTTTTAGATAAAATGTGATCAAGAGGCATCTTAATTTTCTACCTGTGCCTGTTATATGTTTCTACAGTATAAACTTCCCTTGGTTGACTCTTTCCTATATAGTATCTATGTGAAACTCACTATTTGGTTGTGTGTTGTAAATCTGTAATTGTAATGGCATGTTTTAATCAAAATTAAAAAAAAATCATTGTATCGATACCTGATCTATTTGTTCCACGTCAGTCATTTTTCATATTCGTCTTTTTCCTTCCTTTATCTCTGTGCTTCAATGTTCAAGAAGGGGATCATCCCCATCCATGAGGCCATGTGAAATCTTCCCCACCTCTTCACTGCTGCCCATTGGAATCCAGGGACGGGATACCACTGGCTGAGGGAACTGAGGATCAAACTGCTAATTCCGGAAGCACATCTTAACACTCCTCACATCAGCAGAGGGAAACAAGGAAATGTCAAGAGCTGCACAGAGTGCAAGTTTATTTTATTCTCAAAACGATCTCTCAAGGTCTGCAGATTTCATGACGGAGATGGAGATTCTGCTCATCACTCAGCTTCTATCCCTCTCAGTCCAGAATTCCCTCGTGTCATTAGGCCCTGAATTTAATGATTCACCAGCTGACGTCATCCTTTAAGCGAGCTTGGTGGTAAACAGGAAGAAAAATAGGTTGATATATAATGCTTAAGACTAGGTTCTTCAGATTTTAATTGGTGAAGCAGTAGAGTAGACAAACACTGGTCCTGGAGGAACGTTGTCTCTTCTGTTTTTTGCACCAGCAGTTTTCCTAATGACAGGCTAAAGGATTTCAGTTTTCTACCTGGGGTATATTTGTAAATTTACTTTCAATAATTGATATAACCCTATCCCAGTTCCTGGGCCTTTGAACTACCCTCATTCAGGTGTGTAGCCTGGACATCTGGAGAAGGAAAGAAGTCTCATTATAGGCATGTCTGGCGCAGTGTCACTCCCAGTGTGTCTTTTACAGTGTCACTTTGTGTGGGCGTGACCTGACCCAGTGTCACTCTCAATATGGGTGTGTCTGATACAGTGTCACTCTTTGTGGGAGTGATCTGACTGAGTGGCACTCTCAATATGGGCGTGTCTGATACAATGTCACTCAATGTGGGCGTGTCTGTTACAATGTCACTCTCGATATGGGCGTGTCTGATACAATGATACAAAGGAGTTGAAACCTAAACATGCAAAGTGGATAATTAATTAACACTGGAGTGCAGATGTAGAACTCAGCTGGAACAGAAATCGGGAGAGACAATCCTCCTTTAGGACCAGGTTGGAAACCACTGGTGTAGCCTATATCTGGAGAGCTTTGTAGTTCCTGTCATCAAGCCAGCAGCCATATCACCATGCAACTCACAGCTGGCAGCCCACTGAAGCTCAGCAGGTGTAAGCCTGGTCAGTACCTGGATGGGAGACCTCCTGGGAAAAACTAAGATTGCTGCTGGAAGAGGTGTTAGTGGGGACAGCAGGGGGTGCTCACCCTGCGGTCCATGTGGGTCCTAATGCCCCAGTATTGTGACGGGGACACTATACTGTAAACAGGCGCCGTCTTTCGGATGAGACGTAAAACCGAGGTCCTGACTCTCTGTGGTCATTAAAAATCCCAGGGCGTTTCTCGAAAAGAGTAGGGGTGTAACCCCGGCGTCCGGGCCAAATTTCCCATTGGCCCTTACCAGTCATGGCCTCCTTATAATCCCCCTCTCTGAATTGGCTTCATCACTCTGCTCTCCTCCCCACTGAGAGCTGGTGTGTGGGGAGTGTTCTGGCGCACTATGGCTGCCGTCCCATCATCCAGGTGGGGCTGCACATTGGTGGTGGAGGGGATCCCCATTACCTGTAAAGCGCTTTAAGTGGAGTTTCCAGAAAAGTGCTATATAAGTGTAAGCAATTATTATTATTATTATTATTATTATTATTATTACCTACTGATATCATAAGTCATGTAACCAAGACAGGCTCACTTCGTACATTGCCCTGATATCAGCAGAGGCTAATGGCTGTGTGATGCAGGAGGCCGGAGATTCACGTGTAGCCATGACGATCTCTGGCAGCGAGCGGAGATTTTATCCCTAATATGATGGGTAAAGTAAATACTCACCTGTCTGTTTCATCATTACCTAATGCAGTGGGGAGTGCAAGTCGCAATAAATACTGTTACTTGGGTAACGCAAAGCTGGACCCAATCCCCTGTTGTGGTAGCCTGTGTATTTAGGAAAGAAATGTTTTTTTTTTTACTTATTTACCACACTGTAAAACTCCACGGGGGGAGCTGAAAAGTTGTAAGTTAATTACACAACCAGCTTTTATGTCCTTTTCGGGAAATAAAAAAGAAAGAGGGATACATAAATATTTGTCATCTCTGAGCAGGACAAGAAGACTCATTTGAAGTGAATGCGTGTGTGTGCTTCAGGTGGCCGGCTTGGTTTTGTGATGGGGGCACTGGATCTCCCCGCTGAAGTTACATCGTGGGCTGCTCGGCCTCACTAGCGTGGCTCCAGAGCAGTTATGAGATCCACTGAGCCCTGGCCGTGAGCGCACAGCGGAATAGCCGTGCACCCCGGGGCTGTGTGTATAATGCCGTGTGTGCTGTTGTTACAAGGTGCTGGAATAACGTCTGATCCAGTAACAGGCTGTTCTCACCAGTTTAATGTGTTAAACACACAGGGCGGAGGGAGGGGGGCAGCCCTCTCCCCCACCCCACCCCCCTCCCCTCACGGCAGCACTCAGACATGGATTGTAATTTCCACAAGACACAGGACAGCACGCCAGGACCAGCTCAGCAGGCGATCGCCTTTTTCCTGCGCGCCTCGGGTGGAAGATCCCTCCTTCCGCGCCCGCGAAGACAGCGCGTCTCATCCCCCCGGCCGCCCCGCCGCGTCGGCTTGGCTCGGCTTGCGGAGCGGACTTCGCCGAAATGCGCTGAAGAGCCAGCCTGCGCTCGGGCATCGTCTTCGGTTAATGTGTAACCGAGGTTACCGCTAAGCTGCCCTTTGCTGAAAGATACCGTGAGAAGAATTAATGCTGGAAGTGAACGAAATTGATGCCACAATCCTAACACTATAAACATAGAAGGCTCCAGTATTACTCGTGTCGTGTCATTTGGGAGCATTTTATTGAGGTAAGGTTATTTCTCACTTGGATTCCACTTTCACCGCACGAAAACCTATTAAAACTTCCTGATTATTCTTGAAATATTATTATAAGTAGTTGCCTAGGGTAACTAGGGAATTCTCAAGAGTCTTTACTGAAGGACCGAACTAAAGCTATTTGCCCGAATTGCTTGTATGTCGTGTGAAAAATGAGAGTTTAATTACTGCTACAGTTTCAGAGATTTTTAGCTAGTGGTTACAATTATGAATCAGCACCTTGAAGGCAAGAATGGAAACTTTTATGAACGAATTGTTTGAACTTAAAAAAAAACTTCTGTAGTGTGTTTTAAATTTTGTTCTCCAGATATAGTTTTGTCTCACTCTGTCCGAGACAAAGTATGAACAAAACCTACGAAGTATAACCCTGAAATCGATTTCCTCAAAATTAAGTCTATAATGCTTCATATTTTCTGTGTCGAATGAACAGCCAGTTTTTGTTTTCACAGCGCTGAAATTATTTACAAAGTGCTCAATAATTTGCATTTGGCAGCTACAGTCGCATTTTCTAAAGGGTATTTCGATATTTTGCGTCTCTGTGGAGCCATTGGCGAGTTTCACGTCTTTAGTCGGAAACAGTGTAAGACTCGGGGTGTATAATGACTTTTCCCGTTTCGTGAATACGTAGTGGACGGGGCTTCAGCACCTGAAAGTATTGCTACCGCATCGACTTTGGTCCGCAGCTTGGTACCAGATCAGCTGTCAGTATACCGGTGCCCACACCCCGTCTCAACACTGGCTGCTCCTGTCCTCTCCCGATATGCCCCAACACACCAGGGGCTCTGGTCTGCAATTAAACCAGCGCTTTCTAAAGCCTTGGAACAATTTCACTCTGATCAATTCGAAATGATTTGTCAAAATAAGTCATCTTGGAGTTCTCAAATATTTCCTTCAACACGTTGGGTTCCAGTCTTGAGAAACTGATGGTTTAGGGCTCTCCAGTTCCAGCAGTGGCGACGGCCGTCTTATTACTTTAATTATTTGCACAACCTCAAATGGAGCTTTTAAGCAAATGTATTTCCGTTTAAAAATAGGAATACTTTACTTATCTACTTTCCTGTTATCTGTTAATCTTGTCGAACATACATTTTCCAGAGCTATAATAACAATAAATATTAGGCATAGGGACAATTAAATGAACCTATATCGAGACTCTGGGTTTATCTATTTGCCTTCAAAGATATATTTGAATAGATATGTGTATAATCACCAGAGTCTGAAAGACCAGACGAGACAGCTGGCGCAGTTCTTGCAATACAGTGCAGTTTATACTGCCATCGGTTTCTGCAAGCCATCAACAAGATGAAACACACGGCTTGGATCAAGTCCAGAACAGCGCTATATAAGTGTAAAGAATTATTATTATTTATTCAGTCTTCTTCCGACTCTACTGTACATTTGTAAATACTAAGTGTAAGTTGTTTAAAGGAAGTATGCACGTCCATTCTTCCTATTCTGTAGCATTTCTTTGATCATGATTCAGACAGATGACAAAATACACACACTGCCTGCGCCAGAGCTGTCCTGCGCTGTTTCTCCGTGTCTGTGTACCATGGACTGTCCAGACAGCGTGTGTGTGCACGGTAGGTTTCACCCTGCATTCAACAGCAACTGAGAACGTTCATTTTATAATGTAAAACACTTCACATCGCTTGTTTTTTTTATATTCTCTAAACTCTACATTGAATACGTCGGATGTAAACTGAGTTTTCCGCTGTCTTTGCAACATACAAGTCAGCATGTAAAGTATCTGCCAAAGCATGCTCTGTTCCCTGACAGGATTAGGGTGCTAAAATGTTCTGCAATGACCTAAACATCCAGTAGTTTCTTCTACTCAGAAACCGGAAAAATGAGAGCTCAAAACGAATTCATAAATGTTTCAGGTGTAAATGATTAACAGGTGAATATACAATCTGTGTTGGTTTAAAAAATCAAGCTGCTGTTCTACCTAGAGGAGAAGGACAAAAGGAGTGTCATATCAATAATACACATTCTCCGTTTTTGCATGATCAAATTTCCCTTTTGGAAAGACGTCTTCTATAATAACACCACGGATGTATTGATGAAGTGACCGCAGCAGTCTGGCTGTGCTCTGCGCATTCTTGCCACATACATGTGGTGTGCGATTGGTAATCGGCAACGGTAATCAGCCTCTGTACAATCTGTGTTCAATCTTTTTTCCAGCATCACAAGTGGCAAGGCTTAGTTCATTAGCACACTCCTGCCCCTGCATTTTTCCAACGCAATTAGTCCCTCTCTGCAGGTCAATGAGACGTGGCAGGGCGCGAATCACACCAGCGCCCAGGTGCTGGCAGAGGCCTGGTGTGGAATAAGGCTACAGGGATGTGACTGCCTCTCGGAGCGCCGATCGTTGTCCTTCGCCGCCCCCCTCCCTGCCCCCTCGTGGGGCTCCACTAAGGGACAGGCACGTCTCTTGCACCAGCGGCTTTCGCAGGCCTCGTGGCTTCTCGACGCTGTTCAGATAAAACAGGGCCCGGTGCCCACCCCTTGGTATGGACTCCAGGGACATGTGGGGCTCAGTCTCTGCTGCCTGATTGTGTCTCGCTTCTCCACAGTGTATACCGTAAATAGGTGTGAGAATTTTCTGAGTCCCTTTTCATAATGTGATAAAAAATGTTTAGAAATATACATAACACAGGATAAAAAAAAACCCGCAAGATGAACAACATGTAGAAAAAAAACACTTCACTAGGCAGCAACATTGCGAGCGGATCTCAGTATAATACAGTATAAATTAAGGTCACTGAACATCAGTAATACCATTTCCGGATTAATCTCTGAACTCTGATCATGAAGCAAGTAATTGTTCTCTCCTCTGACGTGTCTCCACTTTAACAAGGGCCCTGGAGACAAAGGCCCTGAGCAGCGCAGGGACAGTCATTTCCTGTGCGAGACCGATTGATGCCGCTCGGTGATTGTGTCCCCTGCTCTGTAGGTAACGGTGATGAGGACGGTCCCAACATGACGCCTGGCCAGTGCTGTTCGGGAGCGGGGGTGTGGAGTGGGCCTTCGGGGACGAGTCTAGATGGGCAGCCGCTCCTCGAGTGACCCGTCTTTGGTGTGGCCGCCTGAGTGGTATGGACAAGGGCCCCAGGAGCCCGAGCCCTGACAAGTAACCTCTGAGTTTCCCGAGAAGCCTGAAGCTGCCGGAGCCGCCGACCATGAGAGTCTACCTGTCCTACCTGGTCCTGCTGGGGTCCAGCTGCGTCATCTCCACCTACGGCCCCCACCAGCGGGCGCAGAAGAAAGGAGACATCATCCTGGGGGGGCTCTTCCCCATTCACTTCGGCGTCGCGTCCAAGGATCAGGACCTCGCCACCAGGCCAGAGTCCACGGAGTGCGTGAGGTAGGCCGCTGGTGTCTGCCCTGCCTGCCTGTCCCCCTGCCCACGCGGTGCACGCGGTGCGCTCCAGCTCTGAAACCGCGCGGCGGGAAGGTCGGGGACGGCACCCGCATGGTCTTTACCTCGTGCTTTTGAAGCGCAGTGAATTGGTAGAACCGTTCCTGCCTCTCCAGCGGCCTAGCCGGCTGGGGGCGCAGCAGAGTGGGGATGATGTTGGGCTCAGAACCGACAGGTCGGGGGTTTGAGTCCCACTGTTGTCCCACTAATGTGTTCATTTTCTTTGCTTTTCCTGGACTGGTATGACAGCTAATGAAACAACTTTCTGAAAATCATCATTCAGCTGTAGACTAGGAAAAGCCAAATGGAGAACAGCACCACTGGATGGGATTAGCGGTCAATGTTATGCTTCAGAGCAAAATTTGTTCCATTTTTTAGCAAAATAATTAAGTGGGGACCTGCCTTTCTCAGGTTGGAGGTTAATCTCTGCAATAGACCATTGTCCCATCCAGGGGTGGGGACAGATGAGCTGTGGTTAAATGTAGGTTGCAGACACACTGTCCCTGATCAGGACTCTATTCTCGTCCCAGTTCAGTTCCAAAAACGACTGGAAATGAGGCGGGCCATTATCAATGCAATGTCAAAAGGTCATGACTGATAACTCGCTGCCACTAAGCTTTCTTCCTAAGCCCTGATGAAACTGCCTGGCTTCATTCAGGATCAGCACAGAGATCGTGAAAGGGAAGAGTTAAGCAATGGAGAAATCAATTCGATACTTTATTGCCACAGCAACATGCTGCACGAAATCTGGTTTGGTGAGCTCATACAATTAAAAGATATCAATCTTAGAGCCAATAACAAACAGCTTCCTTCCAACACATCTACGCATACTGTACCATCCTAACACACCCCAGTAATTAGATAAATTAACAGTGAGACCAGATGAAATAACAGTGAAAAGCAGAAGCTGAGGTAACTCTAAACTGTCCAGTCTTCAATCGTGGTGCTGATGATGTTTCAGAAACCACTCGTTGTTTTATAGTTTCTTCAGGATGGGCTTTTGGCCATCTGCTCCTTTGATCAGAGCTCACAGGATGACTGGGCTGCATGAGTCATCACAGATTTCAAAACAGTCATTCGTGAAATCGAAGATTTAAGAAATATATAAAAAATATATTTAAGGTCCTGCTTAAACACGATACAAGTTAAACACAGACTATAGATAATTTAGAGACGTTAGGGTATTCGAGTGTTATTTGACACTGGAATGGTTTGTAATGGAATGTTTTAGAATTAAAATTTTGCTAATGTGAGGTATTTTTTCTTCCCTCGTGGTTTTAAGTGTATTGAGGGTCACTTTCTTCAAAGACCCGCACAACCCAAAGAGACAGAAACTGCACTTTCAGCTGCCTGTTCAGTTTTCTTGCATTCATAAACCTACACTTCCTTTTTATGATGCTAAACTCAGAAAGCTCCTTCAACTGGCAGCACGTTTTGAACTCTTGTTCACACCTCCCCGCGCAGCTCACTCTAAGGTGACAGAAGATCCCAGGTGTTTTCCACGCTGCGGTATGGTCCGGATAGAGTTTGTTGGAAATGGTGAGTGTAAGGAGGTGCAGTAGAAACCGCAGAGGTTTCCAAGTGAGATTTTATATGAGCATCTGAAATCATCATCAGTCTGAGCGAGTAATTCAGTTAAGCAGATGAGTTGAGAACATCGGAGATGAGAGAGGAGGAAGTATTGAGTGGTCCTACAGTCTGTGAGTGATGGGTCTAAACTTACAGTCTTGTTCCCAGGGGATGAGGGTTAGCAGACTGGCTCCTTGTTTCTCTGCAGCCCTGAATCATACTTTTATTGTGGGATTTCAGAAGAAGCCTATCTGCAATAAAATTTTACCAGAGAAAAAAAAGGCATCTCCATAGTGATCTGCTCAGTATCTCATTTTTTTTGTTATTGTCACTGTTTCCTGCAACTGCAGAGATTCTGATGTAAGCAATTATTTTGGGTAGGGAGAGCAAGAGAATCGGGATTGTACGATTTTGTGTATTTCCGGATGCCAAAAGTAATTCCTTGTTTGAAAACAAAAAAATCTAAAAAAGCCTCTTCTAATTTGTGCATGGGTTCTGGTTTTGTTTGAGGCTCTTCCCAGGAAACACCTGCAGATCTTCGTGTCCTGTGTGTCAAACATCAGTATGCAGCAATGTCTCCGTTTGCTGAGTAGTGTTCCTCCTTGCTCTGTTAGCCAGAAAATGCGTGACTGAAACACAGGGATGGACATTTACTATCTATTATGTATTGATAACAGTAGCACCGAAAAACAGAGCCCTCAGTCTTGGGAAGTGACTACAGGAGATTCGCTGATCAGTCAGGGTATGAGCAAATGAGGAGATCTCTGGATAATGTTGTCTAGCAGGTTTTCCAGTTTTTGTTTTCAGGCACACCCCGAATTTGGAGGTGCCAGTTGTGTGTTATGCATGTACTGGCACCCGATTACAATCGCTGCGGCTGCACACAGGGGAGAGTGAGGAAGTGTAGTTGAACAGAGAGAGCCGCTGATCTTTCAGTGCATCATGGGCTTCGCCACACCCTACTGGAGGTCCTGCACCAATCAGAGCAGAGGTGTGTCCCACCTCCCTGCAAGAGCCTGGTTGGCCACAGGGGGCGCTGTATCGCTGAGGGCTGAGACAGCCCTGGCTGGCTTATCTCATCCTACCCCCAGCACAGCCCGGCCACTTGTGTACATGACCCAGGCTCGAACCCGCAACCATAGAGCTCAACCTGTACTTGAGCAAAAACCTTTCCCAGCTCAGCCCAGCCACCCAAGAGTCCACCTACAGTACTACAATTCTGTTGCTTTCAACTTGACAAAAAAAAAAAACAGTTTCATGCACTTACTGGGTGGTAAGTTCATAGACAGCCCTCCAGAAACAGCCTCTCTCCTAAATTCACAAGATCATTCTGTTCTTCAGCTTTGCTGTCACAAAGCACAAAGTGGTTTTGCGATCGTGTATTTCGTACAAGGTATCTGTAACAGTAAGATAAGGAATCCATGTATAGACTTTTGTTTAGCATGGTCCGGGTCTGTAGTCTGAATCTCTGAGGGTCCAGGCAGTTTGACTGCATTGGAATTCCTATTCGTCAGGTTTCTGTCCAGTGTTAGGAGCTGAACCGTTACCACTGTGCTGTTACCACCCTCTTTTTCTAACCAGATAACCAAATATGTTCTGACTTTCCCCTTGAAGCTTTTACAAACATGTCCCTCCATCTCCTCTTGTAATCTCTCACAGCCTCACCCTATCTTTGTAAAGTGCAACAGGTTCAACATCGGGCACCACCTGAATATCAATATCATGCTCACTCCTGGTGTTTTCTCTCTGTGGGAAACGCACATTTCCTGTTCCATAGAAAAACAGATGTTGCAGCGGTTTACAGTACACCATGCAAGAGACAGAGGCAGGGCACGAGTGGAAAACAGTCGGCCAGTCCTGCCTCATCTGCCTTACACAAGAGAAAACCCTTTCATGGCATTGCCTCATATCAGTAACTTGATGTGAAAGCAGTAGGCAGGGTAAGACCAGGTTTAGAGGCAGACGTTTGTGCTTCCAGCAGTCAACAGCTGAGGAAAGGGATTGTATTGTAAAGGGCCAGCTCCCTGGGGTTGTACCAGAGATGGACGGGGGAGGTTCTGGTACAGGTTAGCGACTTGTCCCAATGGAGCAAGGTGGGTCAGGTCCTTTCTTGTGTCCTGCCTGTCGTTCAGGTTTGAAAGTGGGAAACAGAATCCAGGTGAGATGTATAGTAGCTGCTGTCTGTCCCCCAGGGTCTTGCACATCTTGCAACACCCATCCCTTCCTCCAGCTCTCCAGCTTGACTGACCCCCTCAGCACCCCGCCCCCCCCCACCTTAAGCACCAGATACCTATCTCTCCGAGCCCCACCCACAGAGCAACACATTGTGGCTGTTCCTGCGCAGGTATAACTTCCGGGGGTTTCGCTGGCTGCAGGCCATGATCTTCGCCATAGAGGAGATCAACAACAGCAGCACTCTCCTGCCCAACATCACGCTGGGGTACCGCATCTTCGACACCTGCAACACCGTGTCCAAGGCCCTGGAGGCCACCCTCAGCTTCGTGGCGCAGAACAAGATCGACTCGCTCAACCTGGATGAGTTCTGTAACTGCTCGGAGCACATCCCCTCCACCATCGCGGTGGTGGGCGCCACTGGCTCGGGGGTGTCAACTGCTGTGGCCAACCTGCTGGGCCTCTTCTACATCCCGCAGGTGAGTGGCGGGGGTAGCTGCGCCCAGCAATAGTGCTGCTCATTGGTGGGTTTGTGATCATGTCGGTGCTCATTAGCAGATTGGTCCCTCTGAGCATGTAACGAAGCCCGACTGGACGTTACTTGCCGTTATTTTATTGGCCAACAGCTCTAGAAAGGTAGCAGTGTGGCAAGGGCAGGAGGTTGAGGAGGAGTTGTCCAACAGAGACATGTCAGCCGCAGACCACGTCTGCCTCGTCTTCCTTGCTGAATGTATCCCTCACTCCCCCCTCCTGAAGAAAACAAGATGGACACAGATGACGGAAGTAACAATCAAGTCTGTAGTTGTTTTTCTGGACAATTTATTATTGTGTTGTTGATGTTCAACTTAATGAATTAGTTATGAGCTAGCTTTCCAGACCCCTTTAAAGAAGGCACACTACACTAAATGCTGTTAATTTAATCATTTATCCTATTAGCTGGCTTCTAATACAGAAAAATAAAGAGCAACTAACAGATACTGTAGGTCTGCATAATGAAATATGCTTTACCATCCATTTATATGATAGTCATCATTAGAAATCTTCTAATAAATGCAATGCGCCATTACTTTTCTTGTGAACACACACGTTTTTGAATACTATTTCATTTTGTATTTTACACTTGTTTGTTTTGAACATGTAGCTGCAGGTGGGGAGATAATAGCTGTATCCTAAAGTTATAAGTGAATGGAAGGCATGTTGATCCTTCATGGATTTACAACTATATAGAAATGGAACACTTAGATCTTGTGAGTCAGCTGTGTCTTTTTTCCTCGGGGCCAGAGGAGTTAACTCTCATAGAGGCAGCCGCCTTCTTGTGACTCCTGGGAGTGTGGAAGGAGGTATCTGGCCCTGTCGTTGATGCCCTGGCTTCTTTCAAGAAATAACTGGATGAAATCCTGGGATCCATTAAGTACTCTCTACCAAATGGGCTTGTTGGACCAAATGGCCTCTTCTCGTTCGTAACTGTTCCTATGTGTTTGCACTGAGGTCTTTCCTGGAGCAGATCTGGCATCTGCAGCCAGGCAAAACCAGAGCAGCCTGCAAGCTGCTAGCTTAGCCCACTCTAGTGCATCTAGAACCAGCTTCTGATTTATCGGCAAGTCTCCTCTCGCATGTGACGAGAGACGCTGTGCATTTCTGTCTTCACACTGGGAGAGCATTTACAGGGTAAAAAATAAATTTGGGCAGCTGTCTATCAGAAATCTATTGTATGCAACCAACCTGTAGTATTTGCAGTTTAATGTCATAGAGTTTGTTTCGTACGGTATAAATAATACTGCATAGCAAAATGTACAAATACTTCCAGGTTGTGTATAATATATAGGAACAAGTAATAGGTTTATTCCATGCTGAAAAAAAAAGAAAAAAAAAGAAAAAAAACACACAACGTTGTGTTTACTTTCTTCTTTTTTTCAGCATGGGATAAACCTGTTACTTGTTCCTTTGCAGCCTACGCATGCTGACGCAGCTGCCCACCTGAACTACTACAAAAAATATATCGTTCAATTTCTTTGATATCATTTTTTTTTAACCTGCTTTGTAGCTCCACAGCTCTCAGAACAAAAAGTATGCCACCTGTCCGAATCGCCCATGGCTCTTACCTTGCAGTGTTTTCTGCCTTGTTGAAGGTTAGCTACGCGTCTTCCAGTCGCCTGCTGAGCAACAAGAACCAGTACAAGTCCTTCATGAGGACCATTCCCACAGACGAGCACCAGGCCACCGCCATGGCCGATATCATTGACTTCTTTCAGTGGAACTGGGTGATAGCAGTGGCCTCAGACGATGACTATGGCCGGCCTGGCATTGAGAAGTTTGAGAAGGAGGTGGAAGACAGGGACATCTGCATCCACCTGAATGAGCTCATTTCTCAGTACTTCGAGGAGGAGCGCATCCAGGGAATCGTGGACCGTATCCAGGAGTCCAAAGCCAAGGTCATTGCGGTCTTCGCCAGCGGCCCAGACATGGAGCCTCTTATCAAGGAGATTGTGAAGAGGAACATCACCGATCGCATCTGGCTGGCCAGCGAGGCCTGGGCCAGCTCCTCCCTGATCGCAAAGCCCGAGTTCTTCCACGTGGTCGGGGGCACCATCGGCTTTGCCCTCAGAGCCGGGCAGATCCCCGGCTTCAGGAACTTCCTGCAGCAGGTGCAGCCCAAGAAGTCCGCCCATAACGAGTTTGTCAGGGAGTTCTGGCAAGAAACCTTCAACTGCTATCTGGAAGACAGCCCCAGAAACCCCTCGAGGGGAAATGGCAGTGCAAACATCAGACCGCCTTGTACAGGGGAGGAGGACATCAACAGCGTTGAGACTCCCTACCTGGACTACACTCACCTGCGCATCTCCTACAACGTGTATGTTGCTGTCTACTCCATCGCCCATGCCCTCCAGGACATTCTCACCTGCACTCCAGGGAAGGGGCTATTCACCAATGGCTCTTGTGCTGACATCAAGAAAGTGGAAGCGTGGCAGGTGAGACATAGAGTTCACTCTGGGTCAAATCTGGTCCAGGCTGCTTTGAAGGCATGGTCTCAGTTTTGCATGTTGTAAGCCACCTTTATAAGCATTGCCTTTAGCTGGGAGGTATAACTTAATAGATTAAGACTTTAATCTTAAGGATTCTTGAAAAATTAGAACCTTAGTGAAAAATCCAATACTCCTCCTCAGCAGTCAAGTGCCTGAAACGCGAGGCTGAGAACTTAAGATTTTCCCATGAACCAGACTGGCCCACACAGGGGTCTCCTGCTGTGTCTCTGTCCCTCTCTGTTGCGTCTCTTGTTCAGGGGTATTGAAACAATTTAGAAGAGGGGTGAAGGAGCTCTGAGCTTGTTTTATTTGTTTATCTGAACATTGGCTTTATTTGAAAAAACAACATATGCCGAGGAAGAAATATGCAAACAGCGCTAACCCTGTTAACAAGCCTGTTTCATTTCACTCTCATAGAATACAAGAGTAATTTCACTCAAACACTTCACACTTTTCAGATTGTGGTTATTTGGATTTGAATTATATTCAGTTGATGTTATTCCATTGATTTTGACTGGAAATGCATTGCAAATAAGCGAAAAGGGGCTAAGGGCTAAGACCGGACCAATCTGATTCTTTACAGGTTCTGAAGCAGCTCAGACACTTAAACTTCACCAACAGCATGGGGGAGCAGGTGGACTTCGATGAGAGCGGAGACCTGCTGGGTAACTACACCATCGTGAACTGGCACCGGTCCCCGGAGGACGGCTCTGTGGTCTTCGAGGAAATCGGCCACTACAACATGCATGCTGAGAAAGGCTCTCGCCTCTTCATCGATAAGTCCAAGATACTGTGGAACGGCTACAGTAAAGTCGTAGGTGCCCTTCAATCATTCTGTTGAATGTCTGGATAACTGGGAAATGACTCACCCTGTCAGATTGTGTCCTCAGAGGCTTTGGCCCCGTATTCGTATATCACAGAGCTTTACCGCGTTGTTCTGCTCGTTATATAAGAGCTCTCTGAGTGAATTGTATCAGAGAGGATTCTTGTCTGATTGGAGAATAGAGGATTAGGCCATTTCTCGATACTTCTTCTTGAAGCATCTAGAAATGGCTGATTTATCTAAATTACTGTAGAAGACCAGTCATTTAAAAAATCTCTGTATTGCTGAAACATCTGTGACAAGGATAAAAATTGCAAGCACTGTCTCTTTGACAAATTCCTAATACAAGAAATTGTATATGGCCAGTAAAGTGATCTTATCTTGTTTCCATTCTATTTAACTAGCAGCTGTATTTGAATGTTGAGCTGATACAGGACTACCTGTGGACCTTATTCCTCTCTTTACCTTTCTGCACGCCAGGATTCCTTCACGTGTAAGGGTGTGAGGAAGATGAGTGTTACTTTTCAGGCTTTGATGTTCTCCAGTTTTCTTCCATGATTTAGGTCCCATTTTCAAATTGCAGTGAAGACTGCGAGCCGGGAACCCGAAAAGGGATCATCGACGGCGAGCCGACGTGTTGCTTTGAGTGTAAGCAGTGCTCTGATGGGGAGTTCAGCGATCACAAAGGTGAGGAGATGCCGCGGAAAGGAAGACAATAAAGCATATCAAGCTCTCCATGTATTGTGAAAAGCCTGTGTTCGTTCTCAAAGCAAAATCTATTTAAATAACATCAGCTACAAGTGCATCAGCGTTTTCATTGTTTTGATAGCCTCAGAAACTCTGTATTCAACATATCCTTCAAAGCAAGCTTTTTTTTTTATTAAGAAAATACACTTTCTGTTTGTTTGTGTTTCAGATGCGAGTGTGTGCACCAAGTGCCCCAACAACTCGTGGTCCAATGAAAACCATACGTCCTGTCTTCTCAAGGAGATCGAGTTTCTCTCGTGGACCGAACCCTTTGGGATTGCGCTGACCCTGTTTGCGGTGCTGGGGGTTTTCCTGACCTCCTTTGTCCTGGGGGTCTTTGTGAAGTTCCGCAACACTCCCATTGTGAAGGCCACCAACAGGGAGCTCTCCTACCTCCTGCTGTTCTCACTCATCTGCTGCTTCTCCAGCTCTCTGATCTTCATTGGGGAGCCCCAGGACTGGACCTGCCGGCTCCGCCAGCCGGCCTTCGGGATCAGCTTCGTGCTCTGCATCTCCTGCATCCTGGTCAAGACCAACCGGGTGCTGCTGGTCTTCGAAGCCAAGATCCCCACCAGCCTTCATCGCAAGTGGTGGGGGCTGAACCTGCAGTTCCTCCTGGTCTTCATGTGCACATTCGTGCAGATCATGATCTGCGTGGTCTGGCTCTACAACGCACCACCCGAGAGCTACAGCAACCATGACATGGACGAGATCATTTTCATCACCTGCAATGAGGGCTCCCTCATGGCACTGGGGTTCCTCATCGGGTACACCTGCCTGCTGGCCGCCGTCTGCTTCTTCTTTGCCTTCAAGTCCCGCAAACTGCCAGAGAACTTCAACGAGGCCAAGTTCATCACCTTCAGCATGCTTATCTTCTTCATCGTCTGGATCTCCTTCATCCCCGCCTACGTCAGCACCTACGGCAAGTTTGTGTCGGCCGTGGAGGTCATCGCCATCTTGGCCTCCAGCTTCGGGCTCCTGGCCTGCATCTTCTTCAACAAGGTCTACATCATCCTCTTCAAGCCATCCAGGAACACGATCGAGGAGGTGCGCTGCAGCACCGCGGCCCACGCCTTCAAGGTGGCGGCCCGGGCGACGCTGCGGCGCAGCGCCGTCTCGCGCAAGAGGTCCAACAGCGTCGGCGGCTCCTCGGTGTCCACGCCCTCGTCCTCCATCAGCTTCAAGAGCAACGAGGACCAGGACCTCCCCGCAGCGGGGCCGCAGAGGGCTTGCAAGCAGACGGTGAGCTTCGGCGGTGGCAAGGTGATGCTCTCTCTCAGCTTCGAGGAGCCCCGGAAGAATTCCGTGGCCGTCAGGTACAGCCGGAGGAAGAGCTCCCTGGAGGGCAAGGACAGCGGCGACAGCCTGATGAGGCACAAGGCCCTGCTGCCCCTGCAGAACAGCGAAGCCCGGAGCGACCCCAGCTTCAGGACCGCCGGCAGCAACCCCTCCCAGGAAGCCGCCGGCGGGAGGAAGCAGGAGGAGGGCAGCACCGCTGACGACGCCGCGCCCTTCCCTTCCGCGAACTCTGCCGGCTTTGGGGCCAACGCGTTCACGGAGAACTCCAGCAACTCCTAACATCCTCTCGCGACGCCCTCCGCGCCCGCCCCCCCCCCCCTTCCCAGTGCTCTCAGAAGTAGGCTGAGGCCGCCTGGGCTGAGCCCGAGGGGAGCTCCTTTGCGGCGCTCACATTAGAATCACTTTTTGTAACCTGGAGCTGAATGTCTAGCACTGTGAGCATCAGACCGAGTTTATCTCCTGCTCCTACCGGGACGCGGACCTTTGCTATATCTGTTTGCGAGCTGACCCTTCCAATTGTTCTGCAACTCTCTGCCTCTGCTTTTTATTGAGGAGAAAAAGTACTAAATACTACAAGCACTAAGATCTACTGAGAAAGGCCCAATTAAAAACATGCAAAACGATTACACAGAAATGGTAACCCAGTTTTAGAGAGACGTTACCACTCTAATTACAAGAATACATTTTTCCTTATTTGTGTTTATATAAAACAAATGAATCTTAAATTCTTAAATTAATGCGACACTGCTGTTGTGCTTTTCGAAGGTCATTTGTGTGAGCCTTTCTGAACTGGGGTTTCAAGGGTCTGCTTAAAACACTTTTTTAAGATGATAAATCAATACTCTCCATAAATAAGTATATTTAGCATTTAAGGTTATTAAGGTATTTAACAATAAAAATTACTAGCTATAATAAAGTGCACATCAGTATCCATGTTTTTCAAATCTATTTTCATTCACTGAAATTTAGAATGATAGTTGCTTTGCATTAGTCACTTCTACTAGTGTTCTACACATTGTTCAAAAATAGCTTTTTTGAGCAATTAAGCCCCTCACATACTATAATTTTATTTGGTACTGTAATGTCATTGGTACTGAAAGAGGACAGAGGGTGAAGTATGAAGGGACTTTTTCATAACATTTATCAAGTATTTTCTACATAAAAATACCCGTTAAGGATTGTCCTTTTCTCCTTTTCTGCAAGTGCATGGTATACAGACAACAGATGAAATAGTGCAAACTTTTCGAATTGAGGCAGTTTACATTTGTGTGCCTGGTTTTAATCGTGATAAAGACCACAGACAAAATTACTCCAAAAACGAACATTGTATCAACCCATCAATTCACCAATCAATCAATCTTCATTCGCTGTAGCGCCCTTTGCAACAGTTGACCACAGAGGGCTTTACAGAATTATATTGTACAGCACCGGCTGACCCTGTGGGAACAGCAGAGACACAAAAACAGGTCTCAGGTCCAATGATAGCCCCCCCCACCAGGCAATAGATTAGCGGCACATTAATAATGCTGGGTCATTAACGATCTTTACCATGCCCAAGGCTGGGATACTGCTGTCCTCAGGTTGTTGTCAGGGCTATCCAAGAGAGGTCGCTAAGGTGTCCTGTGTCTGCTAGCATGTATCCGGTAAGTACAAACTGTGCACACTGTTCAATAGCAGACCCGTTTAACCTGTACCATTCTCTTGGATGCAGTGACGTCAGTGAATCTACAAGAACATTTGAATCTTTCATCTCTTTCCTATAAAGTTTTTGGGGACACTAAGCATAATTTTAGTTTTCCAGGAATGTTGGGTAATTGAATATATAGGGGCTAGCACTGCAGTGTACTGTGCATTCTCGGGTTAGGTGTTCCTGTTCTAGATTAGTCTTCACTGCTTGAGGAAAAAATTGCGCTTCTGTTAATGCTAGGGACGTTTTAGAATAGTCTGTATGGATCTAAATGTATTTTCATGTCATTATGAAAGCAGTTAATACTTATTCAACGCGGGCCCTGTTGTTTCATGTGAACTATAAATCTTTGGGCTTGATGTCAAATGTAACCCCTGTACGAAAGATTAAACAACTTTGTTTTAAAAGAAATGTTCTCTTGGGGTTTAGCTTATTCTGGATAATAATTCTATTCGCAGTACAATTACATGAAAAGAACACCACCCTGTGCTACACATAACTTTATTTTAGATAGAGCTACTACTCTCCCGGACTGATGTCTGTCTGTGTCGATACTCGTCCGTTTTGTCTCCATTATCTCGCAGCTGTGTCCAGCACAGGGCCGCTGGGTAGCCAGGGCCTGTCCAGGCAAGCTGTTGGCATTTAGCAAACATAAAAACTGGTACTTGAAAGCACCACATCTGTTTTTCGCACGGTGCTCCGCTTTCGGGGGGGGATGCGTGAGATACCTGGTTTTCCTCCCACCCAGACCCTCAGTTACCTCACCAAGGGTCTCATTGACCGCCTAATTGGACGAGCAGAAGTCTGCAGAGAGGCCCGCCGGCTCCGGCCCTTGAGGGGAATCACGCGTCTCTCCGGGCGCCCCCTGCTGGGCTCGGTGGGTGTGACTGAAACTCCAGCAACAGCGTGGGAGCTGCCGAGCCCATTCCGCACAGGCCAAGAAGAGACCAGGGCTACACGCACACGCACTTCAAAGCTGATTTCTTCCTGCCGACCGAGGGGGTGGAATTTCCCAACAGCGATTCCAGAATAAACACGATGACGATGGTTCACGTTGGATGGTACGAGCAGGGCGGCAAACGGATTATCTGGTTGACTTTATTGTAACCATTGCTAGCTTGGAGAATACGCAGTTTAACCACTGTTTCTCCTAACTGTAGCGACCATAGGTAGGAACAGTCATAGACAATGCTCACCCAGAATTACATTTAATCCGGCATTATTCCTTTTATTTTTCCAGCCAAATCCGGCCAGGTTATGCATTTATACAGCGTGACATTTTACGGCATTTGTACCATCATCCGCATGCAGAGAAAGTGTACAGTGTTTGTGGACTGCAATTCGCTTAATGTTATGTGATTAATACTGGCCTTCTAAAGAGAAAAGATTTTTAAAAAACATTTTTTAAGTCATGAAAAGAAAGTCCACATTATAGGCACCTCGTTCAATCAAACTGACCTCTGCAGCTAGCTACCAACTTAATTATTGTAATTAAAGCGATTCCCCTAATCGGTCATTCGTAGATCTCTACAGTGAGATGGACTCAAAAGACTGCACTAATCGGAAAGTCGTGGGTAGAGACTCCTGATCCTGCTTTGCATTTAGAACAGTTTTGTCTTCCAATCTGCGCAGTATCTGCGTAGAGCTGCGGGAATCTGCGCAACCAGGACTCGTCCACTCGCCTCACGCCGGCGTAGATAAAACCATCGGCGTGGGTGCAAAAGATGTCTCAGAAACGGATTAGGAGTTTGTTTTGTAAAGTATTTTACTACAATTGTGTTTATACCTATTTAAGTTCTGGCAATAGGTGACGGTTAAAGAATGTAATGTCAGTAAGCGCTCCGGTTTGTAATGGTATAATCTGACCGGAAGGTCACATGACCTGGGACCCAGGAAGTGAATGGTCGCTAGCGCCCAGCGCTTGTTTTTAGTAGTTCCCTGGACAGCTGCAGAAATTTGTTCCCTTGGTAAAGTACCGGTACAGTTTTTGGCGGTTGACTACACACACTCTTCAAGCTTCAGTCTTAGCCTGTAAAATCCCGATTTTTTTCTGCGTCTCCCTGCACACCAATTCGCTACAATTGCGGCTTTAGTAGGATCTAGGATGGCCGACGACGACGATGACCCCGCGGTGTGTATTTATCTTTTTTCTCGCCTTTTCACGCTCTGTGATACTTTTGTGATGTCTTCGATTCATTCCAGCCTCATAGAGCCTAGTGCTCATTTCCTTTCTCTTACTTCAGTGACGGGGGGAGACATAGGTGAAAGTTCGCCCGGGCTTGTTTCATTGTACTTGGTCCTGGGGTGATGACAATATTCATGCACATCGACACCGGCATTTGGAATTTCATGTTTTGTTTCCCTGCAGTGCTCATTTTAGAACAGTACTGGTTTAATACAAAAGAAAATGTTGTATTTAGGTTGGACTGAATGTTGAAGCTCAATTTAAAAACAAGATCCATAAATTAATTGCTTGTGTAAAGACAGCGGGCTCAAATTAGAAACTGCAAGTTGTGTCCACCAGCGAGCTTCATGGCAGAAAGGATTTGTCTGTCTGTACATGTTCCAAAAAGCTTAATTTTCGTGCACGTTTATGAGTCGCCTATTAGTATTTATAATGCAAGTCCCGTTTAAATGTTTAGTCAGAAGGCAGTGATGTGGCCAAAGCAGCGCTACCCTTGATTTTTATTAAGAAAGGGGAGTTTTCGACCAACCCTCCAGGCCACCGTCTTTTATTACAGATCTGCAGCAGCTGGTTGACCTCTTAACGCCGGTGATTTATGAAACGATGTAGTTCAGAGATCACCTGAAATCCAAATACCTGCACCCCATAGTTCTTGGGGATGCCAGTGGTTCATTCCTGAACCACTTAATGTACAGTATTGGCTCAACTGAAGAAAACTCCGGTGTTCTAAGTTCTTACTAAACCGGTGACTCTCTAACACCTGCTGGAGTTGGGCTCTGCAGAAGCCTGGGGTGGCCACAGAAGAGTATAGAACGTTTAGGTGTTACAGTGGTGTGTGTGTGTTTCAGATGAGCTCTGTCCGTGCTTTACTAAGAGTGACAGGAATTCCAGTGTGAAATGTGATTTTCCTCCTGGAAGTGAACTGGTCCCGTGCTCCGCTCTGTCTTGCAGTTCGAGGAGGATGTCGAGGAAGGAGGCAGCGGGGCAGAGGGGGGTCATGGGAGAAGGAAAAGGCTCTTCTCCAAAGAACGTGAGATTTTCCATTGGCTTCCCTCTGACGTCGCCTCGTGGCACAGGAGCTTGTTTGTTTTATACGCGAGACACGCATGTCCCGATTTAAAGCTTCATCCTTCTCTTTTCTGCCAAAAAGCAGTCAGGGCTCGTTTTACTGCTGTCAGCTTTAGTCAACAGGACAATTCTAAAGCTTCAACAGAATATTTTTGGGGGCCTCTGCTTAATGGGAATATTCGTGAAGTATTTACCTCAGCTATTTTTTACGTAAAAAACAACTAACAAAATTATAGAAATTTCCTCAGCTTTTTATCATAAAACTGCGAAATGCAGAGTAGTACCAGTGTACTTTTTCATATCAGAATTCCCCTCCTGCTGCAGTCGTCAGCAGTCGTAATGTGTTTTCAAAGGTGCTGTACCTTGTTGATAGTTACATACTTCAAGACTTTGATGTTATTTTTTGGGGGGTTCTTGTTTTTTCTTATCATCTTCTCTCTTGCTTTTGTCTTCATGTAGTAATAATAATAATAATAATAATGTGTGCCATTTCATTAACAATTGTAGCCTCAATTGCAGTTTTGTGTGGTATTATCTCCCTCACACGCAGTTCGATGCATGATGTATGGATTCGGGGACGATCAGAACCCCTACACCGAGTCTGTGGACATTCTGGAGGATCTTGTGATAGAGTTCATCACAGAAATGGTACGTTGTGAGCACAGCTGCTCTGTTCTGCCTAGCAGTGTGAGCCTGAGTTCGAAGGGTGAGCTTTGCAGATGAGAACATTCATTTAGTCGAGCTCTGGGAAGCAAATGGAGGTACAGAGGGTCCCTGTTATTAGTCACCGTAATATGCATCAATATTCATTGCTTCAGCTGTACTTCATCAGTTAATTAAGGAGCTATATTCATTTTGTTCGCACGATTATGCACTTTTTCAATGAACCAAAACCCAGCAATGTAGGCTGGCTGGCAGGCGCTGCAGTGTGCTGCGATGTGGCCCTCTGAACGCACTGCGAATGTACATATCGTATCTTTATATATTTGTTGGAATTGATGGGGAAAAAAAAAGTGTTGGTGTGAGGTTTAGTTCTATTCACAAGAGGCAATGTGTCACACTTCCACTTTCCAACATATCAATTCCATTTCCCTGGTAAGAATAATAACATTTGTCTCATCAGTTTTGATTTGTTGTTTTTATGGGTTTTAGGTACATTTTATGTAAATACATGTCTGAACTGATTGTGTTAGGAATGTATCTCAAGCTAATTACATTATTCCTCATGTATATTAATTCCTCTTTCTTGCTACAAGTTGCTTTATTTAGGAACCTGCACTTGTAGCAGGGGCCTCTGTAAGGGTAAATAAATTCTTCATATTACTCATGTGGAAGACATCTGTTCTCTGCAGTACTAAAACTCCACAGCATGTGCTATATAGTGCACTTCTGAATAATTTAGTTCGGTGTTTTCCAGTCCTACTCCTAGAGGACCACACACATGCTAAGTTCTGATCCAGCTGAGATGTCTGCTACACAATTGAACTCCTTAATTGACTTAATAACAGAATTAATTTGACCTGTGTGACTGTTTTCAGCTCTTGTACATGTTGGAGGTTGTCTTTGAACTATTGCATTTCATAAATAAAATTCCAAGCAAGATGAGAAAAAAATTGATTTTTTTTAATCAAGCAACTAGTTAGTTCAAGCAAGACTTGTTCAGGTAATTAATGTAATGTGTTTTAAAGTGTGTTCTCCACCCCAGATGTAGATAATAGTAACAGAAACATTGTGTTTTAATTAGTTGATCATGAAAGTTTCTGTTCAAAATAGACAGATCATGTTGCTTATTTGTTGTTCAGTGTGAGTTTTGGCTTGTGGAAGACTTATGGACGTTTCTGTTTTTCCTTATTCAATTCACAGACGCACAAAGCCATGTCTATTGGGCGACAAGGTCGAGTTCAAGTTGAAGATATTGTGTTTCTCATCAGGAAAGATCCTAGAAAGTTTGCGAGGGTCAAGGATCTGCTGACTATGAATGAAGAGTTGAAAAGAGCCCGAAAGGCCTTTGATGAGGCTAATTATGGATCTTAGTTTCCAAAACCAAATCTCTAGGGCCTATTTTTTACTGAACTGTTAAATTTTATGGATTTTGTTTGTGCTTGACACTAGAATTTGTATTGAAAGTTCCGTGTGTTGTAGAAATGTGTACATGTCTGAAATGTAACATTTAAATTCTCTCAAAAGTTAAATATTTTGCAACAGCCATGTTTATGTTGTTTTTCTGTAGATAATAAAGTTGCTTCGCACTTTCCCTACATTTGGCAACCGACAGTAATTATCACGTGGTTTATTAATGGAACAGAACTCGCCAAATTCGTACAGTGCTTAAGCTTACAGCAGGTCACTCATAATGTTAGTCTCATTTCCTCACTTTCTTAGTATGTGATGGAAAAATAATTGAACATGTTCTTACTTACACTGAAAGCTTGGAGAATTCCCATTTATTCTACAAGATCTTACTGGAGCACCAGGAGAGTCTTACTCAAGGCTACAACGGTACCCCTCCCACCTGGGATTTTAACCTCTGACTTCCTTATCCGGAGTTCAGAACTCTAACCAAAAAAAAAAAACACATTCCGCCATGACGGAGACAAGCATCACAGAAATTTCCTAGCGAGCATCCGTAAGCAGTGGATTGAAAACAGCACGATAGCCTGTTTGTTTTTTAAATCTGATTTTTTAACAACAAAAAAAACCCTTTCTTAAAAAATGTAAACACTTTGAAAACTGGGTAGATTACAGCATGCTTTTGAAAGAAATCCCCTTATGCCGCAGTACATGTAAGAGAGTGTTTCCTGTCCTCTCAATTACAACTACTTAAAATGCAGAAGAAGCATTTGCATCTCTCTTACTTTAACAAACTTTACAAACTGTTTGTCCCAGGAGCAACCAGATTATTTGAAGTACAACAGATTTCTTTTGGCATATCGTGAGCGAGGGTAAGTCATTAAGTTTCAATGTCTCAGGTGCAGCTGTAGCTATACCACTGCGAATGGACAATGTGATTGTAGCTGTGATTGTGGGTTGTGTGCGCAAACTTAATTCCTACAATAATAGTGGTATGGAATGTGTAGGGAATGTGTTTGCAGTATTAACTTTTTGTACATAATTCCATAAGATTATAGATTATAAGATTGAACAAGATTATTAAATGTACATTGTTGTCAAAATAAAAAATCAGACCTTTTCAGTAAAAGCAAAAGTATTTTTTTGTGATTTAGTATTGGTTTATGATGTAGCATAAATACAGTTTTCTGGAAAAAATATGCTGAGAGGTATTAAAAACACAAGTTCTATTGGTTTCAATACTCATTTGATGTATTTTTAATGCTGCACATTTATTAGTGACCTGATCTGCCGGAATCTGGCTCTGACAGTCTGTTGTTTGGCTTAGTAGGTCAGATTTAATAACAAGAAAGAGGATTGTTCTCTCTAACCCAGGAGCCAGTGCCAAACTCCAGCCACACATTGTCCCCAAGACTGACAATTGTGAAACTTTCATCTTTTGAAGTTGTTAATGTAACTTGAAGCCCACCTAGGAAAAAAAAAGGTCTAATCAGTGAAGTTTAAAACGGCTTTTTTCAATGAAAAGTAAATCATTGGGGCAGATTTCTGTTAATGAGACGAGTATTTTCTCTGTCAATTCTTCTGTTCTTTATAAAGCACACTAGAATTTCTGCTGTAGCTGGGAAAGACATGAAAGCACACTTGCTTTCGCATGACTTGACAGCTGCAGCAGACATAAGAACCACCCACGGAGGAGACCTGTTGACTAAACATTATGCAGGTTGATTCTGACGTTCTTATTTTGTAGGTGTTTTTTTAAAAAAAGGGAATTTCTGTTGAGGTTAAGAAAAACAAAATCACCTTGTAAGCATACACCCCTTGTGATGAACTCTTTAAAAAGGGATTAAGATTCATTCTGTAGCCCTGTATTCAACTAAAACTTGGATTGCATGAAGTCCTGCAATGACTTAGCCAACAGCCGCAGTTATCTAAGGTGACGTGCATTTACTAGAGGGTCTGAGCTATAAAAAATTAACTAGTGTCAAAGTTCGTGTGCAATGGTATAGCAACACATTTTAAATTCCAAATAATTCCACGTGGTCCTGGGATAGTCTCTTGCCTGTCAGCGCTCAGTTTTCCGATCATGCATGCGTGGACATAGTAGAGTAGGTGCTCAATGCCCGTCAAATCTGTCTTCCTTAAGGACGAGCAAAAAAACCCAACCAACCAACCAACCAACCACAAGGACCGGGATGAGGTCGGAAAACCCGGCTGGCTGCTTCCTCCGGTCTCGGAAGTGTGAGCTGATCGACTGCTTCCAGAGCGACTCCAGCTACATCCTGCAGGTGTGCCACTCCCGGGACCTGCTGACGGGCTGGCAGTACCAGCACATCAAGAGCACGGCCTGCCCCGTGGAGAGGGTGACCGAGCTGCTGGACGCCGTGCTGTTCCGCGGCGAGCGCTGCTGCTGCGAGTTTCGGACCCTGCTCTGGGAAGTGCAGGACAGCTACCCCCGGCTCAGCCAGCTGCTGCGGCAGCCGCCCGGACCGACAGGCAAGGCAGCCCGCTGCCCAGGCAGCTCTCCCCGAAAGAGGCGGGCAGGCGCCCTGCAGAGAGCCCCCAGTATATCGAGCCCCGATGCGAATCTCCACCACTAGCCCGTCAAGCGTAACGTGTGGTTTACTAATTAGCTTTTATTTTCTCAAGCTAAAAAGAGGGTGGAAGTCAGATCTTTAGGTTTAAATGCCGCAATTCAATCGCTCACAAATTGAGGAAGACGAAAAAAAAGGCTGTGATGTCAGAAGACCATCTAGTCTGTTTGGTTGTCGTTAGTAGCTCATTGAACCCAGGATCCCATCCGTCTGTTTCTCGAAAGGGTATGAGCTTTCATAAGCATGGCTGGGTAGCTTGCTCTGTACGCCCACTACCCTACCGGGGAAGGAGTGCCACCCTGTCTGCGGTTTAACTGCACGTCCACCTAGTTTGCTGTCACATCGCCTGGTTCGTGTTTCACCACCGGAAATATCTCGAGTACTTGTGCATCAGGTGCCCCTGTCGCGTTTCTGTTCAGGGCCAGAGAGGTTCGGTTCCTTCAGCCTCTCAGTGTGGGCTTAAACCCCAGAAAGCTTTCCATAACCTTGAAATGTAAAACATTATCCCTCCCAAAGCCGGTGTATACTGTGGGTCAGATGCCTCTGCTCTGTTAGAACGTGAATCATGAGGATTCGTTAAAGAACGACTGTGGTGTCCAGAACCTTTTTTTTTATTTATGCTTAACAAAAGAGCAAAAATTACAATACAAACAAGAGTACATATAACAATTCAAAACAAAAATATCCTCAGGGGTACATACTACTACATAAAATTCAAGTTATGAAAAAAGATGAAACAAATTAAATAAAAATAATGTCCGCACCCCTTTCATATTTTTGCATTTCGAAATAGTCTGCAAATACCCCTTTACTTCCATTTTAAAATGCTCAAACACAGGGTACCTCCCAGACCATTTCATTTTATGCATGTGATAACGTGCCAGTATAATAGTGAAAAGTATATCCGGATATTTGTCCTTATAACGATTTGATCCGTTCCGCAGGTCGCAGTGTAGCATCGGCCCCGGCAGGCGCCTGCCTCCTGTCCATCAGCTCGTTAAGACAGCCGGCGGGGGGCGACATGGCCGCCGACCACCCGGAGCCCCTGCGGCAGCCCCCCAGCCCGGACAGGCCGGTGATCTGCTGCCTGCCGCAGTGCCTGTTCTGGTGAAGCCCCGCAGCCCGACCTGCAGAGCCCCCGGGGGCCCGTTGTGCCTGCTGCCCACGGGAGAGTCACCAGGCCGCTTTGAACTGACTCGACGGGGTTGTCATCAGACGGCCGTGGTCATTTAGTGGGTTAACAGCGGACACTCAGCAGCACGCAGGGACACGGCGCTTGAACCATTACCATTTCAGGGGCTGCTGCTGCCGAGGAAGGATAGACAGTTCTGCTTAAAAAAAAAGGTCTCTCTACTTGGGTCGAAGAATTCATCCAGGTGGATGCTGCACACTGGTGGTGGTGGAGGGGATCCCCATTACCTGTAAAGCGCTTTGAGTGGAGTGTCCAGAAAAGCGCTATATAAGTGTAAGCAATTATTAGTTGTTATTATTATTATTATTATTGATTAATTAATTAATGCCCGTGACTCTTGAGGTG
The DNA here is from genome assembly GCF_040954835.1 of Lepisosteus oculatus. Lineage (NCBI taxonomy): Eukaryota > Metazoa > Chordata > Actinopteri > Semionotiformes > Lepisosteidae > Lepisosteus > Lepisosteus oculatus. The sequence continues at coordinate 3,890,148 of NC_090700.1, read as the reverse complement.
AGCAGGAGCAGGAGCAGTGACTCGTTACGTGAGTCAGCAACAGGTACCATGACGTCTGAGGTGGAAACCCTTCTCAACCGCGAACAAGGACTTAAGGAGATGATGCAGCAGGAACTTTCTCCCTACCAGCATAAAAAAAACTGCGATGCTTCAGAGCTTTCAAGTTCTCTCAAGTGTAACCAAGCCCCCCCCTTAACACAGCATATTTTAATCTGCAGGTTCAAAATGCCCCAAAAAACCCTATAGCTGGTCTTCAGGTTGCTGCTGTGGATCATTCTAATGGATCCTAATCTCCCCGTGACAGCGGCAGGAGCAGAGGAGTTTTTCAGAGCTCAAGTTGATTAAAACATACCTGAGGTCACAACTATAGGCAGCTTTTTAATAAAACGTCCCCATCTGCACATCTGCTCCGCCTTACTGATCTCACCTCCTGTGTTATTGAGTGTACTTGTTTTTTTATTTCTTAATTTTATACTTATTTCTGTAATCTCCTTCTGCGAAGGTTTCAGTGCAGTACTTTGTAAATTATGATTTGCTAGAATTGGGAAGTACCAAAGATCCTGTTTATTATTATTTATTGTTATAAATGCTCCTTTTTACTATTTTCAATGTGAAAATACGTCATCGTTTTACCGTTTTGGAAACTGTGTGCCTTGTGTTCTTCTTAATTTGATTTTTTATGTATTCTGCAAAGCTGGTTCATAAAACCTTTTAGTTGAACGATTAACAAATATATTGACAATTAATTAATGATAATAACTAATAATAGGCGCTAATAATAGTAGTGTCTGTGCAAATTTTGATCAGATCTGGGGGGAGTCTTGCCAGGGCGGGCTCTGAACTCATCCAGTCCTTATCAGTGTACCAATACCGCCGTCTGCACCTGGATATCACAATAAAACAGCTGTATCCTGTTTCTTTGTTTCTGAAAAGGCTTCAGGGGGAATGAACAAAACTCACCGGTTTTAAGCACTTTTGAAAAACAGCTTTTGCGCTTACGACGAACTGGCTGTTTTAAACGGTGGCAAGTGTTGAAGACCCCCCTCTTACATTATTTTAGTCTTTTTAGATTTTACTAACTTTTAAAAAATATATATTAAACGTATAAAGAATTTCCAAATCCAAATACAACCAGAGGATCAGAAACAGGTTCAAGAGAGGAAAAAAAAACAGTTAACTGCCAGTGGTAATGCAGTAAATTATGCGATCAATTAGTATTTTTTACATGTACCAAATGTTTTCCTTGCTTTAAGTTTTACTAACTTCCAGCGGACGTAAAATAAAAAAAAATTGAACTTATTTTTCCCACCAGAAAGAAGCACCAGGTGGCGCATTAGCGCAAGATCCAGACACCGAATGAGTGGCCTCTTTTTTATTTTTGGAACAGCCAAACAAAATGTTCACACCCGAAGAAGGCTCCACAAACCGAAACGTTGTGTTCTCTTTCTTCTTCTTTTTTTTTTTCCCCCAGCAGGGAATAAACCTCTTACTTGTTCCTTTGCAAACACAATGTTTGTGTTCTTAATCCGTCGCATCGGTGCCACGTCGAGAAGAGGAGGGCTACCTTCACCCCCAAGCACACGCTCGGAAAGTGTCACTGACGCTGGGTTTAAAACGGTGCTTTTTTCCATACCAGGAGCTCAAATCCAAGTGCGTGTGCGTGTGCGTGTGCACCCCCCCCCCCGACACAGGCGGAGGGGTGGGTGTTGCAGGGGGGGTCCAGGGGGATCCGGAAGCGGCGCCGGAGTGATGGAGGCGCGCGCGGCCAATCGCGTGGCGGCGGGGGCGGAAGGGCTCCTCGCGCAGGCAGCCCAGGGTGATGCTGCAGCGGCTGGAGCTGCAGCCGGGAGAAAGTTACCTGCGCGGCGCCGTCAGGTGAGGCTCCGACCTGCGCCGGCTTCTCCTTCGCTGCTGTCGCTCCGGCTTCCGTAGGAAATGAAAGGCGACGTTTCCCTCCCCCGCCCCGGTAACGGTGAGACGTCTTTCTCAAACTGTCTGGGGGGTCGGGGAGAAAAGCGAAGCTCGTTATCTTTTCCGGCCGAGGTAGTGCGACGCAGCTGTCATGTCTCTGGTGTTTTAACGATGCCAGGGTGCGAGGATCCGACCTTCAAGTCAGCAAAGGTTCCCGAAAGTCTGCTGCTGGGGGTGAGCTCTAAAGAAACTCGCTGAGACGGGGCTGTTTTAGTAAACATGTGGCAGCTTTTATAGGCTCGCGTTCACATTGCATTGTTGCCAGGAAAAAAAGTCCAACCGAAACGTTCCTGGAATAGAGACTGTAACGCATACGGCCTCCATTGCTTGATGTTTGCAAATTATGAACTCAGGGACGAAAAAACATCAGCCACGTAGTCAGGACTGTGTGCTTGTCTGGAGCTCAGCGAGCAGTGTAAGACAGAAAGCCTTACCTCCTGTCGTCTTACTTAGGCACTGTACTTGTTGTTCAGTTAACGTGCATGCTCTGCAGTTCTTGAGCACACGCACCAAAGCATTGTGCGCACTATAGCAGACCGATCGCCCAAATAAAATGAGTGCTCGCTGCATTTAGTCAAATCAAGTACTCCGATAGTAACTTATTAAGATTTTGGTGTCGCTTTGAATAATTAATCATCCCGGACTGTCCGTGGTACGCTGGAGCGCCTTTGACGGTTGTCCAGGCAGGACCGCAAGCTCATTGAGTTTGTGGGCAGTGAGGCGATTAAAGCCCTGTTGAATGTCACGCCTGATGAAGAGCTCACAGACGAGCCAGAGGTTCCAAAACCTGGGAAGCAGCACTGCTGACCCCCACACAGGGCACCCAGGTAGACGCGTACATTTACGCACACTGTGGATGATACACAGAGCCAGCACAGACACATCGGGCCCTGGGTGTGCAGGTACGAGAACTGGGCTTGACTGTTCAAACAAATATCCCACAGAACATGCAAATTCCCACACCACTGCAAGAAAGCGGGAAGGACAGGATCTGGAAAAGGTCGGTCGCTGGTATTTTCGAAATGGGTGTGCAGCTGTCTTGCACCTTGGCCGAAGGACAAAGTCTTGGAGGTTATTGAGATACTTTCGTGGAGGAGAAACAGGAACTGCTTTCCTGATGGTGAGAGGCGTGTTTGATGGCTGTTGTTGACTCCCTTTGTGACCGTTTGTCCAGGTACGATGGACAGAACTGTGGCCACAGGTTCTGTCTTTTCAGTTACAAATGTCAGGGCTGCTTGTTCATACTGTACGATGGGGGGGGGGGAGGTCTTTTGATTTGAGGGCTTTCTTCTCATCTCACTGCTTGGCCTTCTGCCTCGCGGAGAGGCTGGATCATTACCACGACACACACTCGCCCTCAGATAAAGGCGCCTTTGTGACCCCGGTCCTCGTGAGAGCCTGCTAGTACAGGGGCGGACCAGGGGGTCTGCATCACAGGTAGTGTGATGAGCTGCCTAGGACCCCACAAAATGCTTTCCTTCATTGGCTGCAGATTTATTTAAAGAAAAACAACAATGAAGGTACTACAGTTTGAAAGATTAATAAAATGGATGCAAATGTACTTTCCTGCATGGTCGCATTTATAAATATAGGGTAGGGTCATATACAGCAGGGGTTTCCAGCTTTCATCCTGGGACGGCTATAGGTGTATTTATGTAATACATATAATGTGTATAACTTATACTGTGCACGTAACTTTAACCCTTTATTTTGATAGACGGGGAACTCTTGTAAGTCATACAGTAGAGTTTATTTAGGCAAGAAGAAGAAAGAAACATTGTTTCCTTTTTTCTCTTTTCAGCATACAATAAACCTATTAGTGCTTCCTTTATTTAGCCAAGTCCTGTTAGGGAAAATGAATGTCAACTGCTGTGACCTTGTAGTACGTACAGTATTTTACTGATCGCAGCTGAGAACAAATCAGAATTGTATTAACCTGCTTTTAGCAATTTCAAATTAAAATAATTTGCTTTTAAACATTACTGATATATGAGGTTATATGATTGGTAGTTTCCCAAACTGAAGAAAGCATGTAAAAATACAAATATTAAACACACTTCATTCTTAACAGTAAAATGTAGTTCCATTCCACTGCTCATTTTTTTAACTCATTTTTTAAAATCTTTATTTAAAATTTATTAATGGGGATTAATTAATCCTTATTAACTAATGAATAATTAAAGACTAATTAATAAATAATTCTAAGAACATACACTATGGCACATATTAACAACTATACTGAGCATGTTCAATACTTCATATATAACTGCACAGTTTTAATTTCCAAAGACAGAACACCGACTGCCACCTCAGTAATAACATTTTAGAAGCTGAGTCACTGTTTTGATGCTGGTTGTTTTTGCTTTATGTTTGCAAATGAAATGAGATAACGTATGCAAATTTTTGCAGAAGCAGATACAGTTCATCCACATTACCTGCAGGAGAAAAGCATGTTTATGAAAAATAACCACAGCCGAAGAAGCTAACAATGTACCTGTTCAGTTTACCAAGCCCATTTCCCAGCTCCTCTCTCGTTCTGGGCATTGTGCCTGAGAGCATTTAACCAGAATGCACAGATGAGCGTTGGCACTCGGGAAGAGATAGGAGAGACCGCTTAAATAATGGCTGATTGTTCATTTAGAATATCGTTCCTGGGGGTACCCAGTGTCGGATGGTTTTCATTTCATCTGAACTCTCACTCTCCGGGGATTTTAGATGAGTTTTATTGATCATGCAGGATGGTACTGGTGAACATGCTCAGTTGTGAGCTTCAGGATCACTGCACGTTAAGGGTAGGGTTTTCGCCAGTTCACCCTACAGAACAGTACGCAGGCTTTCCTCAGCTTGCCTGCTACTGTTTTTGCACTCAGACGAGCAGACACAGCTGGGTACGACAGTGTATTAAACCTCTCCAGCAGAGGTTTGACTGGTTGCATTTCAGTCAGTTCCAGCGCTCAGAAACGGGCTCAGGGCTGATACCAATTACGGATCCTATTGGGCCTTTTAAGAGCCTGAAGCTATTTTTTTTTTAAAAATTGCTTCAAACAGAAAAGCGAAGTCGATTAGCCTGCAGTTAAGGACTTGGCTGGAGTGAAAACACAGAAGACACCAGACTCTCCCATAACCAGGGTGGGGAAACACAGAGCCGGAAGAATCGAAGTGTGAAATGACAAAATCAGAATTTTATTTCCGCTAAATAAAATGCCGACTGCGAGAGTGGAGGTTGCAAGGTGACCTGTAATATTTAGTGGAATGCAGCAGAGCAAGTATGTGATACAGGTGATGCTAAAGGTCTTCTCCTGTTTTTTTTCTTCCAGAGGACCTGTCATGAAGAATGAGTTGTGTGGGTCTTTGACCAGACCTCCAGCCAGGAGTGACGCGTTCCTTGCCCTGGGATACTATGACCATTGTTGGGACGTGTTGGAGTGAAACGTGTCTAGGGCCTGTCCTCTGCGACTCTCAGCCTCTCGGAGATCCCTTCTGCTCATGGGAGCACTTGTACTCGTTAACGAAAGAAAACAGATTCCTCCCCTTCCTCGAGAGTGTGAAGCATTTTTGTGGGACGTCGCGCCGGGAACATTAATTGCCAGGGCTGTAAGAGGGCGCCTCCTGCCCTCCGGCCCGCTGCTCCTGGTCTTCCTTTAGATGGTTTCCTCATCCATCATGGGCTCCTGCCCCCGGTTCTGCTCCGTCTCCCGGAAGGTCAAGTTCTTCGTGCTGCTGGTGGGCGGCGTCGCGCTCCTGGCCTGGATCAGCACTCTCAGCAGTGCCAGCCACCCCGTCCAGGATGAGCCCCGGCTGGCGCGGCCGCCGGCGGGGATGGGGGGGGGGGAGGGGCACACGGTCATCAAGGAGGCAGCGAGGGACGCCGGGGAGCCTGGGCCGGGGCCAGCCGGGACCTCCGCCCTCGCCCCCTCGCCGGCTCGCCTGCAGCCCTGCCCTCAGCAGTCCCCGCTTCTCCGTGAGTGCTTGTCCTGTTCTTTCGGGGTCCACAGCCTGGGAGGTTGTCCGCTGGTGCTCTGAAGTGCAGTGGCCGTGCAGTCTGCTGGGTGCCGCGTGTTGTATTGGCGGTGCTGGGTGTACAGGACACCCTGTTGTCACGTGAGCTGAGACTGAGGCATTGAGCTTGCGCTGTGTGCCTGCCCGACACATTGCATGCTGTGTTGTTATTCCTCTTGGGGCTCCATCGAGGCTGGGTGCACGTGCCTGCTCTCCTCAGCTGTGCGGGGTCCTCTCTGCTGAGTTGTTGTTGACTCGGACTGTCTGCCGGCATTGTTGTAAGTGTGAGTCAAGCTGTAGAAGTACTGGCGCTTCCTCAGTCAGAATACGGTGGAGGGCGAGTCCCTCTGAGCGGGCCCAGACTCCGCTCTTCCTCTCCCTCCTGTTCTTCCCAAGCCCTGAGCTCGTGGCACGGCCCCTGGCCGGGCGGAGCCGAGGTCAGCGCGATCCGGGTGTGTGCTTGCAGGCGGCCCGCTGGCGCTGTCCTTCCAGCCCTCGCTGACGCTGGGCGCCGTGCGGCGGGAGAACGGGCAGGTGGCGGCAGGGCAGTACCGGCCCGAGGCGTGCGTGGCGCGGCAGAGCGTGGCCATCCTCATCCCCCACCGGCACCGCGAGAAGCACCTGCTGTACCTGCTGCACCACCTGCACCCCTTCCTGCAGCGGCAGCAGCTCCACTACGCCATCTATGTCATCCACCAGGTACTGCGCCCCCCATTCGCCTGCATGTGCACCCCCTGTGCGGCTCAGGGTTTCGGCTAGGTAATAATAATGGGGATCATAATTCAGGACACTCCACTCAAAGCGCTTTACGGGTCACGGGGATCCCCTCCACCACCACCAGTGTGCAGCCCCACCTGGATGATGCTCCGGCAGCCAGAGCGCGCCAGTACTCTCCCCACACACCAGCTCTCAGTGGGGAGGAGAGCAGAGTGATGAAGCCAGTTTAGGGGGCATCCTTCTCAGAACGTTACGTTACGTGTAACTCCCGTAAAAACCTTCCGAACTCCAGAGTGTCAAAGTGTCGCCTTGAATTAGTGTGGAACCGGTTCCCTACACAACACTTAAAATGGTCACTCTGTTTAAACTGCTCTGCAGGCACCCCTCTAGCCTCCTCAAGCCCCACCAGTGAGCCGATTGCCACTGCGTGGTTAGGATGGGAATTGGACATAGAGCTCACACGTCACCTGGGGCTGGTGCAGCTGATCAGTCTGAGTCATGGCTTCTCCTGCCTGCGGTCCTGGCCTTTTATGTAGGTCTGAAGTAGTCTCTTTCATCTTGCTAAGACAGATCTCAAGCCACTTTTCCTCCGTTTCAGTCATTTTCTTTTGTCTTGTAGTTGGCAGTTTATGAACAGGGCAGCAGGGGTTAAGACGTCCCTATGCTCTCCTCCTGGGATAGGACGTAGGAAGGGCCGCTGCAGTGGAAGCGCCGCGTGCCTCCCGTCTGAGCGCGTGTTTGTGTTTGTGACTCCTGGGTCAGGCGGGCGGGGAGATGTTCAACCGGGCCAAGCTGCTGAACGTGGGCTACCTGGAGGCCCTGAAGGACTACGACTGGCAGTGCTTCGTCTTCCACGACGTGGACCTGGTCCCGGAGAATGACTACAACCTGTACAGGTGTGATGACCAGCCCAAGCACCTGGTTGTTGGCCGCAACGCCACTGGATACAAGTGAGTGCGGTGTGGGAGGCTGGAGTGGGCCTGTCCGGGCCCGCGAGGCAGTGATTCTTTCACCTGCTGGGTTTTTCCTGTCTTCTTGGAGGTGGTGTGTATGTCATTGGGGAAAGTCCTGTTCCCTCCATTTTGCACAGCGAACCTTGGAGGCTAGCCTGGGGGCTAACATGGTAATACTGGCTCAGAATGTAGGATTGACATGTTCTCTCATAAACAAACAGAGCCACGTCACAGCTTGTCCTGGTTTCACTAGATTTCAGGAGACTAGAGGGCCTTCAGGCTCGTTTTTCTTATGAACCTGGTTTGTCAGATGCAGCGGTTTCTTGGACAGACAGGGGCGCCTCATGCCTGCGTGCTCCGATCGGGAGATTCTGAGAAGTCACATTCATAATAGTAGCGACCCGAAAGACAACGGCTTCTCTGTCTAACCTCGCAGGCTGCGTTATAAGGGCTATTTCGGAGGGGTGACGGCCCTGACGAAGCAGCAGTTCTCCACGGTGAACGGCTTTTCCAACACGTACTGGGGCTGGGGCGGCGAGGACGACGACCTCCGCATTCGGTGAGAACTGCGGCCCTGCGCCCCGACGTCGCCGAGCACGCTTCTTCGAAACGGCTCCCGTACATTGCCGGCTGTCGCCCCGAATTCCTCCCGGTTCCCTTGCTCGGCGAGTAAAAAGGCGAGTAGCCCCCCACACGGGGTCTCGCACCTCACTGAGAGACCGTCGGGGTCTTTAAAGGGAACGAGAGCCGAGAAAAATGTTCACCTCCGCGTCACTTAGATGCTGTACTGAAGTGTTTGTGAAACTTGAATTATCTCTCAAAGGAAAATTGTGAAATATTTGGATTTGTCATAGCAGGGTTTACAATCTCAGTAGCAACTGGATATCTGCCTACTCATGATAAAACATTCACACCTTATCTGGCAACAGAAGACTAACACAAGAAGAGGCTGTAAAAGTTAATACATGACTGATTGTCCGCACCCCTCCTTTAAGACTCTTGCCCTTTGTATCAGCTGCATGTATATACTTCACCCCAGGGTGCAGGAGTAGAGTATAGATGCTGTTGCAATAGTATGCTCTTCGTATGGATGCCATATGTCCATCCCCTCCTCCAAATTAAACATTTCCTGTGTTAGCAGTTCTTGTGCTATATACAGTACACAGTGGTGCCAGTTCCTCCCAGTTTCGAGTCAATTAGCACTTTACACCCTTTCATGAAAAAAGCCTAACAGCCGAGGAAAAAATGGAGGTTCCTCAGGGGATGTGAGATTTCGGCCAGGGTTGTTTTGAGGAAGGAGAGTCCTAACCCAAAAGAGATATTCTGTTCCTTAATTTCCCATTGGAATTTTTTTAAATAAATGTGGAATAGATGAAAAAATCAGGACATGGAAACCAAATTCAATTATAATTTACTAAACTCTCAATATTTCAGCACAGAAAAAAATATTTGAAAGCACATATCAGCACATCAAAGGAGACACTGAATAATTGAATGTTGATTGTAATGTAAACATTAATTAAAAAATCCATACAGATAAACTATCCTCTCGCTACTTAAAAGATGTGACAGACAGCTATTAAACTGATGATAATCATTGCTCATTTGTTTTCTTTACTGCGTTATATGTAAATTTGAGGAAGTTTCTCTAAACCTTAAAATCCTTATTGTTACCAAATAATCAGAATAGTGTAATATAATACCGTGTTCTATATTCAGTTGGGAATTAAACTACTAAAATGGAAAATCCCAGATTCTTCCCTCTTTATAAATATATATAATTAACATCACTACCCAGTTCACACTTTACTCCAACAACACCAGCAGCTACTAGTAAGGTCAAATTCCATTTGATTGAGTCACCCCTTGGTTTTACTCATAAATGTATTTCCACATGTACGAGAGATCAGGTAGATAACATTTTTAGTACATGAAGTAACCCCTTTTAAAAAGATTTTTACTTCCGTGAGGACCTCTGAAGGAGTCGGCGTTCTTTGTGTTATTGCGTCTGAACCGTTCAGGAAAGGGTAAACGATACGAGCAACGAGCTGCTCCTCTGGACCTGCCACCATCAGGCCAGTCAACTTGTCCTGCAGGGACACCCCGCACGGATAGCACTGCACGCCTGCAGTGTCCCAGAGGCCACAGGGGGCGCTGTGTCACTGAGAGCCGGCTAATCCCATCCTGCCCTCTGTGTGCTGCTCGGGGTATCCCAGTCACAGTCGGCTAGGGACATAGTCTAGGCTCGAACCCGGGATGATGGAACTCAGTCTGTCTGTTGTTTTTATGCGTTGCCCAAAAGCTGGGCCTGGAGGGACTGAATGCCTTGTTGCTGAAGGACAGTGTCGTTTTCCTCTTGATTGAAATGTTCGCATCTCTCACGAGGGACTAGTCGTTCTGTTTCTACTGTGCGGATATGTCGCTTTCCCACAGAGTGGAGCTTCACAAGATGAAGATTGTCCGGCCACCTCCCAAGATTGCTCGCTACACCATGATCTTCCACACCCGGGACAGTGGCAACGAGGTGAACAAGGACAGGTGAGCACGGACATGGACTCAGGGGACAGGTGTGTGTGCTGTAGAGGACAGAGGGGGGACAGACGGGTGTGTGTGCTGTAGAGGACACAGGGGGGACAGAGGGGTGTGTGTGCTGTAGAGGACAGAGGGGGGACAGATGGGTGTGTGTGCTTTAGGGCAGGAAAGACGGGTCTGGTTTGCAGCTAAAGGAACCATTATTTTGCTTACTGTGAACAATGCTCCTTACTTTGAATTGTCCTGCGATCTTTCCAGGAAGTTCCAAATCAACATTAGATATTTATTTCAGGCGCATTACAGGTGCTGTTTAGTAGCAATTGTTGGAATGGAGACTGGATCAATGCTCTCACGTCGTTGTGCCTCCTGTTTCCCGTGGGCTTTCTGCTTCATTGTTAACTGCTTATTCTGAGGAAAATGCCACGTCGCATTCCTCAGTGCCTTTTGAGCACTTTCAGATACTTGAATCAAGTCTCCTTGTGGTCTTCTCGCTTCGAGGCTAGAAAGACTCAGTTCTCTGGGTGCGCTTGAGCAAGGTCTCAATCAGGAACCAGCCAAGGAGATCGAGATTTTGGTCATCTGTTGGTGGATATCGTGGACATGCTGATGCCTGTTGTTTGTGGTGGTAGGGCTCCCTCTTGTGGAATGAGGAAGAACTATCATCAAGCCAGACCCGACTACATCACTGTAATATAAAAAGTGATGCGGCGCTGCAGCTCTTTTCCTGGCATTGTCAATGCATTGCCTAAACGAGCCAGGTGCTGTGTGAATAAAATAGTCCTGAGAAATAGGTAATCCTCTTTATGCTGTAAATCTAGCTGAGACGCTTAAAAAAAACGTATAAGGACGGGAACGCAGGATAAAGAGAAAACCAGTCAAGTTTTAACTGAGGTTCTGCAGTCCCACGTTTTTCTTGTGAAGGTCGTGAATACAGGAGTACAGCGCGGTTCAGAGCTGTACAGAGCTGTGTAGGTCGGGCAGAGGAAGGGGCTCCGCTAGCTGACGCCGGGCTGACCCGTGTGCTGTCGTGCGCAGGATGCGGCTGCTCAGCCGGACCCCGCGGATGTGGAGGCTGGACGGCCTGAGCTCCTGCGAGTACAAGCTGCTGTCCGTGGAGAGAGCGCCCCTCTACGTCAACATCACCGTGGACATCGGCCGCCCGCCCCCCCACGCCTGAGGCCATCCTGCCGCGGGGGGAGCGGAAGGTGCCTGCTGGACCAGGAGGGGCTGTGACCCACCAGACACTACAATCACCATGAGCGCCAGGGGTCCGAGTCTCTCCCGCTGCAAACCCGGAGCGCAGCCCGGGCACCGCGAACTGCTGACCGCCCGCAGGAGCGGTGTGAGAGGCGAGTGTACTGGGAAGAGAGCCCGGCCGCTCAGCTACGCATCTCGAACTCTTTTCCTTATCTCATTTTTTATTTGTCTTTTTTAATTCACGCGGCTTCGCGCAACGCTACCGTAGTTGTAGCATAGCTCATTTTGTGCACTGTAACAGGCTCCGAGAATGTACTTTTTTTGAGGAGGGGGGGGTGGGAGGCAAACTGTTACTTGAACCGGGGTTAGAAAATCTGGGTTTTTCAGAGCTTCGCTGTTGTCGAAGTTTGTTTTGTTTTTTTTTCCAGGGTGCAAAGAGGGTGACTTTTGTTTTATGTGTGGGCGTTCCGGTTTTAGTGTTCAGAAGAGATCTCATGCCGTGGGTGGTGTTTGGATGCAGCGGTGGGGTAAAGATGGGGCAGACTGCGTCTGTCACAAAGACGAGTAAAGCCATGGTCTCTTGCTCTTCTGACTCTGGCTGTTTCACTGCTGGCCTGAGCGGGCTGGCTGTAGCTGTTCACAGACACGGTAGTTCGCTCTTCGGAAGAACCCTCTATGAATCCTTTGACGGCACCCCCCGCCCTTCACTCGTACAGAAATGCGAGACGGCGTTTGCACGGTGCTCAGAATGACAAACGGATGCATTCCACAAATGTGTGTGTATATATATAATTTTACATTTTACGCTCTTGCAACTTACACAAGATGTCTTTCTCCCTGGAATGAAAACAGAAAGACCAAGGAAACACGGCGTTATGAATGACAGCAGTGAAGAAAACGTTATCCTTCTGTCCCTCACTTGAAGTAACACAGGTGAGCCACTGCTGCCCTCACAAGAGCTGAGCGCAGAGAACGAGGCTGGGCCTGGCTCTAGTGGGCGCTGGGGGCCGGGGGAGCTCTGCTGCTGTGTAAGCGGTGAGACAGCAGGTGGCGCTGCACCTCGGTGCCACAGTTTCCAAGCCAGAGCCCAGGGAAGTGGCCGGGGGTGCTGGAACAGGTGCTGTCCTTCAGAGCACTGATGCTGAATTCCGAGTCGTTCGGTCTGAATTTCCCCTTTCGTGCCGCTGGAGAAGCTGTTTCTCCCCCCCGTGCAGTGGGGGCTGCAGGGTGTCGCCCAGGTGGGTGTGGGGGGGGGCATGAAGTATAAATTAATAACGCGCTGGTGCCGCCCCCCTTCAGTGGGATTCCCCATCCGGTTGGCCCCTAAGGGACACGAGCACCAAATTCAAACACGGGGGTTTGGGAAACACGCTCGGGTAGATAGCCTGGCTCCAATCAAGGACGAGCTGGAAGAGGACCAAGTAGAAATTAGCTACTAATTAAAAAAAAAACAGCCTTCTCGTATTTCTATGGCCATTCCGTTACTTACAGGTCTGGGCCGCTGCATAGTTGGGATGGTTTAAGGCTCTTCAATTGTTAATCTTTAAGCTGCATTTATAGCCTGGGGACTTGCAAAGTATACATTCCACTTTAAACCACAAATGTGCGCTTTCGAACTCGCGGTGAGGTTTCTTTTTTTCTGGTGTGAGTTTAGATCCTAAAAAAAAAGTGCAATGCATACATTGAAACAAAACGCATTCTTCTGCTGCTGTCTCCTGTTTTCTGTGCAAGAATGAGTAGGGGTAGGTCCTGCAAAAAAGGCTTTATGGGTACTTGACAATAACAATAGAATAAGAAACTACAGTCTGCAAAAAAGTCTACGTTTTTTTTAGGCTTTAAAAAGCATTTATATATATTATCTGTGTACAACCACGTTCACATGAATGTTAAAAAGAAAATTACCAAGTTTGCGTATTTACATATTGATTACCACAGAATTACTTTATAGGAGAAAAAGAGCAGTAACATTTTTTTCCAGTTTCAGATTTTCATAGCCTGATAAGTTTGTTCTCTCACTAGATCTTATCATTTTAAGATGATTAACTACATTTTTCTTAAAGGCATTATTTCTATTAGAGATTTTTATCTGTTCAGGCATGTGCATAACAGAACTTTCTAAAAAAATACACATTTTACTTCCACTTTTACTATAGAGTTTAACATTTGTGCCCTTCAGTGCTAACAGTAAAGTCAGAAATACATTTGACATTAATATTAGTTCAGAATTAAAAGCAATAATACAGGACAGCGGTGATTTAATAATGAAATCCACTTTCTCCAGCTGCCCTAGATTCCTTGTTTAGTAAGTGTTGCTCCCAGGATCAGAAGTGACTTTGTGCTGTTCCTGCACTTCTCAGCACAAGACAGAATCCTGTAATCCAGTGTCTTACCGTTGCAGCAGAATCAAACACTTTAGGAAAGGGGTGTCTCAAGCCTTGGTGCTGCCTTTTGGAAAATAGCAAACCTGAACTGGACAGGACGTGACTGCAGGAACAGGAACAGGGAGTCTGAGGTGTAAGGTAGCTCAGTGTCTGGGTGCAGTTTGCTGCCACTTGACCACATGTACATTGATTGTCCACAGAAATACTTGGAAGCACCCAGAAACACTAACAATGCTTTATTCTTTCTCAGGAGACGAAGATGCACAGTAATATATCAGCTAGGATACAAAAGTATACTGTATACAGTTGTGTGATTTCTTATTTTTTTGCATGTTTGTCACACTGAAATGTTTCAGATCATCAAACAAATTGAAATATTAGACAAAGATAACACAAGTAAACACAAAATAGTTTTTAAATGAAGGTTTTTATTATTAAGGGGAAACAAAAAAAACAAACCTACATGGCCCTGTGTGAAAAAGTGATTGCCCCCTAAACCTAATAACTGGTTGGGCCACCCTTAGCAGCTACAACTGCAATCAAGCATTTGCGATAACTGGCAATGAGTCTTTTACAGTGCTGTGGAGGAATTTTGGCCCACTCATCTTTGCAGAATTGTTGTAATTCAGCCACATTGGAGGGTTTTCGAGCCTTAACCGCTTTTTTAAGGTCATGCCACAACATCTCAATCGGATTCAGGTCAGGACTTTGACTAGGCCACTCCAAAGTCTTCATTTTGTTTTTTTAAGCCATTCAGAGGTGGACTTGCTGGTGTGTTTTGGATCATTGTCCTGCTGCAGAACCCAAGTGCGCTTCAGCTTGAGGTCACGAACAGATGGCCAGACATTCTCCTTCAGGATTGTTTGGTAGACAGCAGAATTCATGGTTCCATTTACCATTTATCTTCCAGGTCCTGAAGCAGCAAAACACCCCCAGACCATCACACTACCACCACCATATTTTACTGTTGGTATGATGTTCCTTTTCTGAAATGCTGTGTTACTTTTATGCCAGATGTAATGGGATACACACCTTCCAAAAAGCTCAACTTTTGTCTCGTCAGTCCACAGAGTATTTTCCCAACAGTCTTGGGGATCATCAAGATGTTTTCTGGCAAAACTGAGATGAGCCTTTATGTTCTTTTTGCTCAGCAGTGGTTTTCGTCTTGGAACTCTGCCATGCAGGCCATTTTTGCCCAGTCTCTTTCTTATGGTGGAGTCATGAACACTGACCTTAACTGAGGCAAGTGAAGCCTGCAGTTCTTTTGATGTTGTTGTGGGGTTTTTTGTGACCTCTTGGATGAGTTGTCGCTGCGCTCTTGGGGTAATTTTGGTCACCCGGCCACTCCTAGGAAGGTTCACCACTGTTCCATGTTTTCGCCATTTGTGGATAATGGCTCTCCCTGTGGTTCGCTGGAGTCCCAAAGCTTTAGAAATGGCTTTATGACCTTATCCAAAGTGATAAATCTCAATTACTCTGTTTCTCATTTGTTCCTGAATTTCTTTGGATCGCAGCATGATGTCTAGCTTTTGAGGATCTTTTGGTCTACTTCACTTTGTCAGGCAGGTCCTATTTAAGTGATTTATTGATTGAGAACAGGTGTGGCAGTAATCAGGCCTGGGTGTGGCTAGAGAAATTGAACTCAGCTTTCCAAAGATGTGATAAACCACAGTTGATATATGTTTTAACGGGGGGGGCAATCACTTTTTCACACAGGGCCATGTAGGTTTGGATTCTTTTTTCCCTTAATAATACAAACCTTCATTAAAAAACTGCATTTTGTGTTTACTTGTGTTATCTTTGTCTAATATTTCAATTTGTTTGATGATCTGAAAAAATGTCAGTGTGACAAATATGCAAAAAAATAAGAAATCAGGAAGGGGGCAAACACTTTTTCACACCACTGTATGTCTTTATCCGGGGCTCAATACTGGAGCTCCTCACATGAGTCTAAAAAGCAGAAGTCAATCTGATAGACACTGTAATCTATTCTCTGCAAAACAGTACCATTAAACAAAGTAATTTTACACGTTTTTGATACAAATGTAAATTTATTTTTTATACAACTATCTTTTGCTGTGCATGTACAACACCGTTCTGTAGCATATAACTGTAAATCACTTTGACAGTGTGCTCTAAAATAACATTTGATTGGTGCAATGCAGTCATCACAATGTTTTCAAGGCAGTAAATCTCAGAAAAAGGAAAAAAAGGAAAATACACATTCAAAACTCACATGCAGTTAGGTGAACACAAGCAAGTGTAGGCACACACCTTAGTTTATTGTGGCATCTAACATGATTACCGAGGTCCTGATAGACAAGATGTTTTCCTACTAGTGTAACAAATACTTAAAGTCCCAGCCTTACTGCCAGGCTGCTCTTTCAACATTCTTATGCAATAAAATATTCCAATCCTGCAAGTTTTTAAAAAATGTCTTCTAAGGTTTGCAACAAGTAACATCCTGTAGTCCTGTCCTGGCTCTGGACGATCCCTGTGTTTTTTTTGTTCCAACAAAGAGCTACGCTAATTCCAGGTCCCACTGCTTGACTTTTAACCTTTGTTTCAGAAATCTGTGTAGATTTCCAAGAAATGTAGCAAACCAATACCTCCTTCAGCCTAGTTAAGAACGTTCTCTCTCTGTCCTGTGCATTCATAAGCAGCTCCCTCTTGATGATCAATTAACGATACACAGACACAGCCGGGCATGACACAGTGCTACACACCCCTGTAACTGGTGTTGAAGCTCACAAGTGAAATTCCACCTAGCCATCCTACAATCTTACTGGCAGTTCTGGAAACCAACAGACAAAGGGAACTCCAGAATCTGAAAACACCGCTACAGAACACGGCTTTTCCTCGAACGTGTCAACATGAAAAACTAGATTCTCTGACAGTCTTGACGACTGTGTCACACTCTGTGAGTTCGTACATGCACACATTGAGAGCATTTCTGTATTTCCACTTTATTCACCTGTCCGTAACGGGGGGAAGATCCTACCGCGGGGGCTTTGCAAATTCTAGTTTTGGATCCACTCATTCCCAGTGTTCAGTTCTTCATCCAAGTGCGTCGTCAAGATACCTTTATGGAGTGTCATAAAGAATGGTTGAGAACAACTGGAATATTGTTATTCTTGGAAAAGAAAACAAAACATTTGTCTCTAAAACCATTCATACTTCCTATAAGCAGCTAAACCATGATTTTTGCTTACATGGCCTTATGTTGAGGTGTTTCCAGTTTGATCAAAGGCGGAGCTCTGAGGGTGCAGATCTAGAGCCAAGAATATCTGACCTGCTGCAGTGACGAAGACAAAAATCCCTGAAACCCCCCGTGACAGTCTACCACGGTAACAGTCCACTGGCGATTGAGAGATTGAGACGGCACCAAACTCCCGTTGTGTAACCTTGAACACAAGTGCCTGGTGAAACGACCCAGGAGAGGTGAAGAGAGTCTAAAGGCCTTCCTCCTCCTGTGGCGAATGCGAGACGCTTCCTGCTTGTCCTCCTGCTCAGGTGGCTGTGCCATTTTTCTCCTCGGAGGAGAAGGGGTTGGGCCCGATGTCCACGGTGACATTGGTGTAAAGGTACATCAGCCGTTTCGAAACCAGGTGATACTCCAAAGAATTCATACCGTCCTCCCTCCATTTGTCTGGAGATCTTACTAACAAGTCGAACCTGAAAAAAATATTAGACAAATATTAGACCTGTAACTGCTCAATTTCACCTCCAAAGAGAACGAGGCATTTGGTAGTTCACTAAAAGAACACAAGTAGTTTAGTTATTTTTAAATATAAAAGAAGTTTCAATCTTCAGCAGAGAAAGAAAAATCATAAAGTAAATCCTAGACGATCAACTTGAAAACAGGACTTTAGGTAAGCATGACTCTGCGCTTTTAACTGTACTTCCTGGACAGTATCGTCTTGAGCACCACGAGGGACAGCAAATAAGGAAGAAGGAAAATAAGAATGCTGAGCAGTCTGCCGCCGATCTATTTTAGTGAATTCTACACTGAAAATCTATTACACAACACGCAGTTTGTACTGGAAGAGATCAGTTCCCAGATCTGTTCAATCTGTCTCCCCAGTCCTCACACCCTCTCCCAGCCCTCCACCCATTTTCTCCCAAAGGCCCTCCTGAAAAATAAGACAGAAAATAGAAAATCTTAATTCCCTGGGAAAGGAAATGGTTTAAAACGGAGTGGGGCTCTGTTGATGCTGGCAGTCCCAGAAATGCGAGGCCTGGGAAGAGCCAAAGTTGGTGTTCAGCAAGTCGATGAGCGAGGAGACCTCGCTCCCAAAATACTACACAACTGGGCTCCCAGAACACATGCTTAAGGGTACCAGGGCTCCCCAGATTACACAGTTTATTAGAGGGGTGAAGCCCCCAGCAATTCCTCTTGCAACCTGCTGGATAAGCTCTATGACAGGTGGATCACATTTATTAACGTCCCAACACGCAGCCCTCTATGAAATAACTGAGCCCCGAACAGACCTATTAAAGGGTTCAATTTCAACCACCGTGTGGTTTTTAAGTTCCTAACATTCAGGAGGCCACCTGTTTTAACTTGTGTGTTTCTTAGGAAATTTAAACCCCCCAAGCCTTTCAGTAGAAAAAAAAATAGCAACTTCTTTTGCACATTTGGTGGCCTAGAAATACCTAGAAACATAAGATATTACAGTCCGTGTGTTTGTCACTTTACCGTTTGTTGTTTTGCTCGTTCCCTTTGTCCTGTTTGTGGTCGACCATCTTGTATCGTCCTATATGCAGGGGAACCCTCACCATCCTCAAGCCAGCATACTTCACCCTGCGACAAACAGCGAAGAGCTCTCGTCACTCCACTCCATCCCCTGTGATTAAATAATCCCCTCTCCCCGATTCCCTGATTCCCGACGCTTGTGAGGATGCTCAAGGTTGGGCAAGGTTAAAGACCGGGTAGTGCCAGGCTGAGCCAAAACTCCCGCCCAAGGGTCTGGGAAAATCCACAAGGGGTGATAATAGACTCAAAACAAATATTTTGCCTTAGAATAAGATGCCAAGATTTTGGTTGATAAAAAAAGTAATTTACATGACTGGTCTGTCAGGAGCTAATCTTACTGTGTCTAGTTTCTCAGTTTTTCCTCCCACACTTACAGTTGTGTACACACACACACACTTCTCATTTTTGAATTTTGAACACTTCCTGGTGCATTGTTAGAGAGACACATTTCTTCCAAAACATTGTGGATCATAATCCCCAGTGTTTCGCCTGCTAGAGAGCCAGGTGCGCTCTCTCACTGAAGACCAAAGCAAATGGACAACAGGGAAGAGATCCAGAGCAATAAACAGAGAACTGTAGGGATGCCTCCATCCACTGCCAGTGGCGTCTGGGTCAGATACAGACCAGTTCCAGCCTCGATGAGCTGGAGGCTGACTGACAAGACAATGGGCAGCAGGTAGGATGTATCCTGGATAAAATGCCAGACCACTGCAGGGCACATGCCTATGGAACAATTTAGAGATGCCAGTTTTAACTGGGCCAGGTGATAATATTAGCTTGTTTCTTCTCATAGTCCAGCAAGATGCACATGCACAGTGGAGCACCTTCCTAAAACTGGTCTTGGTTTGGTGTCCCAGCACCACCCTCCAGGCGCGTTTGTGCTCAGCGATGAGGGCTGGACTAAAGGGCGAGTGAGCAGCAGAGGTGCTCTGCCCTGATGAGCCCAGCCAGCGTGAAACCAGCAGGAGCCGGTAGAGTGTTTACAGTCGCCCGCTGTTACATAAATACAAACACGCACAGACGGGAAGAAGGAGGTTTTCCACCTGAAAGCGATGTCGTCGTCCTCGCCGCCCCAGCCCCAGTAGGTGTTGGGGAACCCGTTTATCTTCATGTACTGCTCAGGTGTCATCGCCGACACCCCTCCAAAATAAGTCCAGTATGGCAGTCTATGGAAAAACACACAGAAGAGCAGGAGCGTGCATCAGTGTGTACAGGAAGATGGAAAAATACAGTTCAGTGCACCGTAAGTAATTATCCTAATAATCTTAACCAGGGCTATTTAACCCTGGTCCGAAAGGGCTGGTGTGTTTGTAAGTTTTCATTCTAATTCAGATCTTAATGAGCTTAACAGCTGGTTGCTGGGTTAACTGGGCCAATTTAACAGCTTTCAGGTGCTGTTGCTTTAGAGACCATGAAAACCTGCAGACACAGCGGCCCCTCAGGACCGGTAGTGGACAGACCTGGCCAAAATATGTAACCTTGCTGTGCAAGCCGACCGCAGCTGAGATCAGACTGCTTGTTTTGCATATTCTAGCAATTAACCACCTACAGTACTTCTCAATGCCGAAGAACAAAGGTTGCCTCGGTAACAATCCTTCCCTTCAGCAAATTGAAACAGCAGGGACTGGATAATTATATTTGATTGCAGGGAACTGAATGACCACACTCAGAAAACTCCCGTGACTTGCAGAGGGCCTGGCACATTTTCTTGAGCATAAACAACTTAGCACTGTCCCCGGTGTTCTAAGGAAATCAATGAAAGAAACACCAAAGATTACAGTCTATATAATTCCAGGAGCGCAGGATATCGGCAGCCCCTGATTTTGCAGAAAGCACTCACAATCTGATATAAAACTGTTGCGAAGCGTGTGCAACTGCAGGTAAAACGGCTGATTCACCGAGCAGCAGTCTTTCAGTCTGTCCGGTTAACCGGTCACAATGGCTCGACTTCCTGAGCCAACAGATAGGAAGTGAGCTCGTGTGAGCAGAGAGGCTACAGTGAGAAATCCACGCTTCCAAATCTGAAAGGGAAATCCCTCCCTGAATCTGCCCCTTATGGCTGATTAAAAACTCACCTTTTGAAAAGAACCGACCCATTAACATTTTAAGAGCTCGGGTGTTTTTTTGTTGTTTAAATTAAACCAAACCAAACTGGCTGTCTCGCAACAGCAGTTAACACCTCGGAGCCCGGGAGAGATAAGGGACAAGGCAGGCAGTATCTGATACCTGGCCCTGCCTTTGAGAACAATGTGGATAAAAATAGCAATTTGTATAAACAACAATGTATCCCCTACAGACTCTATGGCACTCGACAAGCATGTGAACATGCCAGATGTACAAGCAGCACTTTTGCATCCTGATTTACATCCTTATGACACGCATCAAGAAGTACAGATCACCAGGACAATGCGCCCAGGCTCTGGAGACACTCTGTCCAGCCAAAGCCCCCAAAATTTAAATATTATCAAAACATTAATCGTGTGGACGACATAATACTCAGGCAGTAGAGTCTACAAGCAACTGGAGTTGCAAATCTGGAACAAAACTATGTTAAGAAAACTGAAACAAAGATGCTACTACATCACTACAGAATATAACACACATGAGTCTGGGGCTCGTCAATCTGGGCATTTCCAGTTCACTGCAGAATTATGGTGCTATCTTAACTGTTATATAGATCTGCTGATTATCAGTTAGTATACTAGCTCTTACGTTTGGAAGAACAGAAGTGATCAGCATACAACCTGATCTACAGTGTTTCCTGCAGGAGACAGCACGCAAAACAGATTTTGCAAACCCAGCTTGTTCAAAAAAAGTCAATTTAAGCCACTGATATTCTTTGGAATATACATTTTTGTGTCCACAACAAAACTTTTATGCAGCCTGGCTGCTATCTGCTCTTGAACTTTGACTTGTGATAAGCTTCCACATCTATTTGTTTAATTATATACTGTGCTTTCACTGAAGACGCTGAATCACATACTGCAGAGAAAAGA
The DNA here is from genome assembly GCF_040954835.1 of Lepisosteus oculatus. Taxonomy (NCBI): domain Eukaryota; kingdom Metazoa; phylum Chordata; class Actinopteri; order Semionotiformes; family Lepisosteidae; genus Lepisosteus; species Lepisosteus oculatus. Next base: position 3,868,646 of record NC_090700.1, on the reverse strand, counting down.
CATTCCGATTGTGTGCTCATAGAACTGGTCCTTATCCAATTACTTAAAGTCATTTAAGTAGATGTTTGTAGGTTTAAACAGCAGCTGTGACCATCAATCTCAGAGGAAACACTTTACATGTGCAAATAAGTTATGGATATTCCTCTTACACCTGACGGCCTGGAACAAACAGGCAGGGATTCTAAAGTGCTGCACGTGGAGAGGAAGTCGAGCATACCTGTAGTTGAACTTATTAATCGCGCTGGAGAAGTGCTTAGGGTAGGTCTCATCACAGACGTACAGGTTGTAGTCATTTTCCGGAATGAGATCGATATCGTGCAGGAAGAGGCAGTCCCAGTCCTCATCTTTCATGGCCTCTCTCACTCCCACGTTAAGCAGCTTGGCGCGGTTGAAGGTCTGGGATCCTGCCTGCAGAAGGAATGTTTGGACAGCGGGGCGGACATGTGGATATCGAGAAAAAAAAATACCCTAACAGAAAAAAGCTGTCTTTATTTAAACCAGCTCATAGTGTGCTGCTGAAAAGAAAAGAGCCTTTTATAACAGGAAAGCTCCGGAAGGCTGCTCTTGACTCGTGACTGTCCACAGGTGTCTCACTGCATGCAAAACACAGTGGTAAAAAACCATTAAACGCAAAACTTGCAAAGCAAACTTCAGCTGTATGATACATGTTTAGTATGCCTACTTTTTCTAAACAAAAATGCACCTATCCCCTTTTAAAAAAACAGCATCAGATGGACTGTGGTCCAGTGATTTCATGCAGGTGCTGAATACTGTAGTTGCTAAAAACAAATGGGTATTAAGGGCTGTGAGACTTCAAGAAACTCACTACAGCCACACCATTTATTTCTCTCATATCAGTAAGTAAGCAGGCAGACATCATAAAACAATCATAACATAAATACAAGTATTGCAACAATAATCAGGGCTCTATACCGATAAGGTTTCAAAATGAAAACCTTTAAAGGGAAATCTTGTCTGTGTATCACACTGTGAACAGCCCACACCACAGCAACAACAGAAGGACTGCAGCAATACCGAGGGGTGCTGGTGGAGAAACAGACTATTTTCAGCACACCCTTCCATGGTTTTATAGTGTAGAAAAAAAAACCCTTTTGAATTTCCCTGAAAACAGATCCCAGTGGATCTTCTCGACACGTGGGTTACAGAGCGTTCTGACTGGTGTGTGAGCAGATTCACATGCGCTTGGCTTTGACCCGACTGGCTCTCCCACAGAGGCCGGGCTCAGAACCGGGCCCCCGGGACCCCTGCGAGCCTCGGCCGGTCCCGGCTCTGGGCCCGGGCCGTACCTGGTGGATGACGTAGATCCTGTAGTGCAGCTGCTGCCGCTGCAGGAAGGGGTGCAGGTGGTAGAGCAGGTGGCGGAGGTGGACCTCCCGGTTCCGGTGGGGGACGATAATGGCCGTCTTGTAACGGGCCAGGCAGTGCGGGGGCCTGTACAGACCCCCCCGCCTCACATAGGGGTTCTTCTTCACTATCCTCCTCAGCGCTGGCGCCGTCAGCAACGTCACCTTCAGGGGCCCCACTGCCCAACACACAAGAAACAGAACATGCAGAACTCCCTGTGTGCGGAAACACACACACGGCTCCGCAGTACGTCACAAAGAGCAGCGGCAGGATGGGATGCAAAGACTAAGGGCTAGAATGTCGTATCTGTGGACAGTGGACTATTCCCACAGCCCCATATCTGCAGTGCCCGTCGCAAGAATGAGAATAGAAAAAAGGGAAAGGAATCCTTTCCCCAGCAGATTCCAGCCCGTCTCGCACGTGAAAGACAGGATCCGAAAGCACAGCTGTTTTCAGGCTGCTTCCAGAAGGACGGGATCAATCCATGCAAACCCTGTAAACAAGCAGGGGCTCAGCAGAGCTAATCCACAGGTCCTCAGGCTCATTAGAGGCCAGCAGACACACGAACCGAGCACACTGCACGACTGTACCGCAGGACTCAGCACAGCCGTTACTGCACATCCGCCGGAGGAACCCCCTATTCTCGGTCAGGGTCATGGTAAGGAGAGCTACACCAGTCCATCACTGGAAACACACGAGGACCACTTAGAGACACCGACTGTCTTAGCTAGCATGTCTCTGGGAGGCGAGAGGGAGCCAAAAAAGTAATATAATTTGCATTTATCAGGAATGAACTCTTCCAGTATAGTAGATGACCCCTCCCACTCCTCCCATTAATTCTTTGCCCTCCTACCATCTGGAGAAAGATTTCACAGTATACAGGCTAGCTCCACCAGACTCTGTAACAGCTTCTTCCCCACAGCCTGTCAGACTCCTCAACACCCTGGTACCTACTTGCACCCACTCCAATTCCAGAAACAGGGTTTAAACTCCCCCAGTCTTTGGTTTATATTGTGTGATGGACTTTTATACTATTCTGGAACAGTTAAATTACACTGTGTATATATCCTGTGTACACTGCCTCTGTTCCGGTGTACACTGTCTTAGTTGCACAATCTTATTCATTAATATTAGCATTACAAGTCCTGTCTACAATGTCTATGTCAGTGTCCAGTCTGTCCTGTCTGTATTTGCACCATGGACCAGGAGGAACGATATTTTGTTCCACTGTATACTTGTATATGGCTGGAATGACAAATAAACTTGAACTTTGCTGTTACTCCTAGTGGGAGTGTGGAACAAGCCACCCAGTCACGCTGTTGAAGCCGATACCCTGGCTTCTTGGCTCAATCAGCTACCAGCTACCAAAACGGGCTGGATGGACTGAATGGTCTCCTCTAATTCCTCATTTTTCTTATGCTCTTGACATTCCCATTTTTGTTCATTGACATCACAGTATGAAAAGGCGCCTGCGGTTTGTACCAGTGACACATGCGCGTGACTGAGCGGAGCCGCGAGGCAGGTGTCTCGGGGGAGAACGAGGGACAGATGGCCAGGGGTCAGCGCTCACAGCGGCCACTCACCCAGCAGCGGAGACTTGGCTGGACAGTAGCGCTGCAGCTCCTTCATCACCGGGGTGAAGAAGGTCAAGTTGGTGTACACGTCCTGGGCTTTAGCGTAGTCCCAGTTCTCTCCGCTGGCGGAGAAGAGACCGTGGAGAACGCTGGAGCCACGGCGGTACATCACAGCCACAAAGACAAGCTGGAGAAAGGCCAGAGTGATCAAGAAGCATGGTTTCTCCAGTGTCCGAGCCAGGGTCATTCTGCAATGGGAAACAGGGCCCCGGTTCACTCTGGAAGAAAAGAGTCTTTTAGGTCAACCCTGTGGGCGTCTTCAGCAGGAAACAGTAACCAGAGGGCACAAGTGGAAAATACATAGTCTACATGCTCTTAAAATGGAGAACAGGAGGCAGTTTGTTTTACACAGAGGGTGTTGGGAGTCTGGAACAAGGTACCTAGTCATGCTGTTGAAGCTGGTACCCTGGCTTCTTTCAAAAAACGGCTGCATGAGATCCTGGGACCAATTAGCTACTAACAACTACGCAGGCTGGCTGGGCTGAGTGGCTCCTCTCGCTGGTAACCTTTCTTATACTCTTATGTAAACACATCTGAACTGGGTGTCAGGGTCTCTCTGTGAGCTGCTGGGAGCTGTAACTGGGCCCCACTTGTCCTCCTGCTCGAATATTGAGCTATGCCAGAGTTGCAAATTTCACTTCTCAGGGAAAATCCATTCTTGGTGACATTCAAGAAGTGGGATGGACGCAGTTGTTTTCAGTTTTTTTTTTTCAGATAAAGCCAGGGCCATTCACTTTAGAAAACATGTTTTCCCCCTTTGCGAAGGTCTGCTTTCTCCGTCTGTGATCCTGTCATCCTCTACGCTGAAGGATATGGCCAAGTTTCCTCCTGTTTCCAAGCAACACAAAACCTGTAAATAAAGTGCAGTTGATTATTAAGCTCTGGCGGCACATTAAGGCATAAATCCACTGAAGGATTAATACATCACAGACAGCAGAAAGACACTGCCTTACTCGTCAGGGAATACAATTACAAACAAGAAAGGTCTAGCCAACACAATCACGTGCAACACTCTGTAAAAATAAATGCAAAAAATGTTGAGTCTTTATAAGTCCGTTTAAGTCCACACATGACCCCGTGACTAACTCGTTATGAATAGGGTTCAATTAGAAGGCACTACAAAAACAAAACTTCAAAATATGTCTGCCTCTTACAAAGCAAACACTAACATTACAGACTCCTTGTAAAAAAAAAAAGATCATTCTTTCCAATCTGTCAAACCCTGGATGGCTACAGATGTTTGCTGTTTCAGTGGTGTCTAATTTAAAGCACAATCTACTGTACATTTTGTTTTCTTTTTAGGTCAATCACGTACAGGAGGAAATCAGCTTCACAGACCGCCTTGTAAAGGAAAGGAAGACAGACAGGTAAGAGGCATCGAACTAGATTAAAATCAGATTCAAAGAGCCTTACTGGCAAGGCTCTTTGAAGTTGATGAATTAAGTGTTGCCAAAACAATATTTACAGTCAAAGCACATTATGTTATATCTAGATTGAACTTTCAATCCGAGAGATACATAGTCGTGTGCCGATTATTGTGATCACAAACAAAAGCAAATGGCCCCACAAATAGTCGCCGTGACGATTCAAACAACTTGGTAACACTCTTTAAAGGCAGTGAGCAGCGACCTCGGGCTGATTAGTGACCAGAAGGCTTTTCAGTGGGAACGCGTGGCGATTCCAGCACTTCATTTTCATAAAGCAGGCTCAAAGAAACCAGCAAGCGAGACCACTGACTTAGCGTGTATCACAGAAGACAGGCATGACCCAAGAGTAAAAACCATCTTATGTCTCATGGGCTCTCATCACCATCTGTAAATTTTAAACAAAATGGCTGCTGCCCTTGAAAGTCAGAGGCCTATTTTTGTAAAGATCTCTCATCGCCAGAACAGCACCAATTCCCACTCAAGGCCAAAACAATGCTCGAGTCTCTTTCATCACTTCGGCAAAGCAGGCTGAAAAATAAGACTACGTTATCTGCCACATTAAACACAGAAAGGTAACACCAGATGTGTGGTTCCCATTTCAGGCGTCCAGGTAAACGCTGGACCTGACTGAAAACTTTTTCAGCCGTGAATTAAAAAAAAAAATGTTTTCCTTTGCCAGTCATTAAAACGACAGATGGCGGAGTGGCAAAGCGCAGAGAAAGTAAAAAAAATGCCTATCTTGCTATAACCCTGTTGATTTTGGATCTACTCTCGTTAGGTGTAAGACATTACAAAAAGAGAAAAGGAGAAAGCAAAGGTGATGTGCAGTTGGGATGAAGAAGGAGCCCGCCTACAGGCAGTACAGTTCTCCGACTATAGAGACACAGTCCTTTCTCCCAAGCGTTCCCGGAGATTTTAGGACGGTCAAGTTCGTGACTGCTTATGAAGAAACTTCGGTCCTTCAACTGGGTCGCGGAGTGTGAATTCGACAGCGAGATCCGCAGTGACGCACAGAGCCTTCCTGCTGCTCGTTAGTACTTCAAGATGGGCTTGAGGGCTGTTTTTCTGTTGCAAGGGAGCTCTGTGAAGGAACAGACCGCAGGAGACTGCCCCTGCCCGTCCCTGGAGCGATGTCTCTGCGGCGGCTAGCGCTCCCCGACCGCATTGCTAGAGAACAGGGAAGAAATGCTAGCTTCGGGCTATCCAGACAACAGCACTCCTTCTCCAGCAATGATGATTATTAGAACCACCAGCATTTCGGGAGCCTTTAAATTCAGATTTTCCTTGGAACAAAAAGGAACAGTACAGGACTACAACACAGGAGCAGTCGCCACCCCCCTAAAACGAGAACTTTCCGCGAAGGTCCCTCATGAAGTTGATACACGTAAGTGTGTCAGCTGTATCGCTTGTATCCCTTGCACTTTTCAAAATACTGCACACGGGGAAAGCACCTGTTACTGTTGGTCGGAACAGCTACCCCAACAAGTCTTTTTAATGTACTGAGTTATAATAATCACCCCCCCATTTAAAAAAAAATCAAATTCATCAGCCATTGCATCATTAGTAATTTGACACACTTTAATCAGCTACCTATAAGAATAGCATAGAGCACTCTATTCTGAATGACTGTATGAATAACTACTACAATAAAGATTCTGTCAAGTAGCGTCAATGCGAATATTATAGACAGCCTATTTTTATTCTCGAATCCATCCTAAAACGGGTAACAGTGCGTGTCCCTTCACAAACCGATGTGTTCATGTAAACAAGATGAGTGTTGGTAAGCTACCGGCTCGTATCGGTTCAGGCTTGCCAGCAGGGCGCTCCGATTTGACTGCCGGGGTGTCAACCTCCAACAGATCAGGGCTGGGCTTGGCAAGCCGGTTTAACCAGTTGGATGAAATAGTAACCATCACACCTAAATGACAAAGTCGCTGGAATTTGTGTTTTTTTTTCATTTAGAGGCGAATGCTCTGAGTAATTATTCGTGTTTTCCATTCGCGTGTGCGGTCGGAGTTTGTTAAGACTCCAGACCTCCTTAAGTTCTCAACCGCAAGAGGAAACCATTTCTTGAAAATGTGTATATAAACAACAGCCCTTCGTGCACCGGAGCGAGATACTTACCAGGCACAGCCAGGATGAGAGAGGGGGAAAGACTTGATCGCGCACAGCAAGGTGACCCACGGGCTATCGGCTACCCACACCTTTTTATTCTCGAAAAAGGAAGTTTGCCGGCTTGGTTCCTGTAAAGCGAGCCCGCTCGGCTCAGTGTGCTGCGTGCAATTCACGAGAAGAGTTTCCACTTCCCCGGATTTGTTTTTACATTAGTCCCTCCTTCGCTCACAGCCTGTACCCAGAGTGCTCCTGGAGCAGTAACTCGCCAAACGACGCTCACGATTTCGCACACAGCACTTCACAGACAAGCGGAGCCCCACGGAAAGCGTGTCGGAGACAATGTCACACCTGCAAACAAATTACATCAGGCGCACCGCCAAAAGCAGACGTTTAGCTATGCGACCTGAAATTACCGTCAAAAAAGGGATCTCCTTTAAAGTATTCGTATTGCTTTATTATCTGAAATGCCTAACGATGCAATGGCAGACCCTTAACAATAACGTGCCATATTTTGTGAGACCCTGTTCTGTAACGCCCTCGCAGAACCCAGTGCTCAAATTACACTTGAACCACCGTTTGTTTTATTACTGGAACGAAAAGTTCAACAAAGAGTATCTCTGCTGCCCCCCCAGCGGTCAGAGGTGCACATGACGCTTTAAGGTTTCTTACTGTACATTTAAAAAGTATTTTGAACTAGAAAAAGCCTTTCTTAACGTAAAGAAAGCACTGTAGAGAGCATATATATTACACCTTTCAAGTCATGTTTCTTTGGCCTTTCTTGGGTCTTGTTATTTCTAGGACTGAGTTTATACTGTAATACTCTAAAACAACTGAAGCTTACATATTATTTCTTATCACAGTTTAAAGTAATCATTTACATTGGTCCGACTTGCATCCAGCATCTGCAATATGTCACATTAAAGTTCAGCTTTAGATCATTTATAAGCAGATCTCCATGTCAAATTATGCTTCTGTTCAGCGTAATTCAGGGAGGAATGTCAGCAACTGATAGATTCTGTATTTAAATAAGGAAAATTGTGTTTACAATTGAACACATTATATCTCAAACAACAATCATGCTATGTGTGTGCAAGAAACTTGACCATATAACATATAACAATTAATTTATTCAATGAAAATTACTTTTTTTTAAATTCCAATAAAACATTGTGCCTCATGCCTGCAGTGAAAGAGTTCTTTGCAATCATATGGAAGTTCAGACAACCCTCAAGTCTTATTGAAACTGGCCCTGCGTGGTAAGTCTTCTGTCTCTGAATTGTTAGGTTTTTAACCAGCTGTTGCTTGTTTTGCATGGAAGACAAATCTCTGTGCTAGAATTGCAACTTAATTGCAAACAAAGAAGTAGGAATGCAAGTATTCTTCTGCGTCAGGAGCTTCTGCGAGGAGCAGAGTAATGAGGAACATCTAAGTGATCATCCTGGGGGGCTGGAAATGACTTCACTGCACGAGTGAATCTGGTGTTTTGCAGTTCTGGCCATTTCTCGAAAAAGTAATGAGCTGTCTGGTTCTGTTGCTTTGTCTGACAGAGTTTTCCAGAGTCATGATGCAACATAATTGAAGACTCCTTTTTTTTTTTACTAGAAGGCTTAACTTCGTACAGAAAAAGCTCACAGACTCTTCAGCAGGCAAACAAACACTTGCTACAGCTCTGTAAGCTTGCTTCCCAGGGGAGGAAAGACACGCCCCCCAGTGGCAAACTCGGTAGTCCTGGGGACAGGATGCCATGACTACTGGTGTGTGGCAATTTGCCCTGACACTGTTGATACATTTTGTAATACAATTTGAAAATTATGAGCAACGAAAAGCGTTAAATTCAATTATATTCACCCTCTGTATAGTGTTTATTCATCTATTTATAAAAATATATTTACATATATATTTAATGTGTTTACATACATATCCTTTATGTGGACTTCACGTGTGTGTACTCCATCTGTAGACTCTGTGATATATTTTGGGGAGCTCGGGGGAGTTTTCTACTTCTTTACCTCTCTCTTTCAGGACAATACAGTCATGATATAACATGAAATTTAAGAAAAGGCATAAAACTATCCTGTCGAATAGTATTCCCTACATGCCACAGTTCTCAGAAAACACATTTGGGGTATTCCGCTGAGCTCCCAGACTACTGCACGTTCTCCCAGTGAGTCTCCCCTCCGTACAGCACACGCCTCGCCTGGAGCCGCTGTCTTGTTGCAATGCCTCTCCATGTGTGAAAGGACAGGAGACACACAGCAAATAACGGCAAACTGGCACAGAGCTGGGTGAGCTCACCGGGCCTCCAGGCGCGGTGCCCCCCTCCGTCGGCGTAACCCGAGCCGTCCCTCGGGTTACGCCACTCACGCTGCTGGGCTCAGGCAGCCCGGCCCCAGAGAGCCGATCGGTCCTCAATTACCGCAAGAGACTCCACACTTGATGTCAGGTCCACCCCTGTTCTCACAAATCCGTCAAGCCACGCTGCCCCACGGGGAGCGGAGGGAGCTAACGCCGACAGCACCAGTCACGTCATGCCTGCTGGCACCATCCGGCTCAATAAAAACTCAACACCGAATGAATCACAGCATTAAAAAGTTAGCCTTTATTCCACAAGTGACAAAGGGCTCAAACAGCGACACAATGAGCACGTTGGCTGATTAATTTCAGGCTGCATGTCTCTTCATTTAGCAATTAAACTGAACTTTAAAAATGTACAAGTACAACCAGCATTAAACTAATAAGAGTCATCCTTTTATGTAGCATATTGTTACGCAAAAGTATTCTACTGGAGGAATATTTTAACAATATTTGTTTTCAAGCTGCTGTTTTTTGGTAAAATAAATTGTGCAAAAATAAGACAGTCAGTGGTAACTTCAAATTTCAGATTCGCACATCATACAAATCGCAGAAGAGATTTTAGTTCTGGTGTGCACACTTGTAAACTTAGATTCTTTCGGCAGTCAGCAGCACTTGCAGTCCCATTTTTTAGGTTTTTATTTCTCATTACTTTCCAGAATGTGCGATCATTTCTTTTTCAGCTGGAGGTCATGTGTTACAATGTGTAAATGCAGGTAAAATGAATTCTGATTGAAAATGTCTTCAGCCTGTTAGGTAAGTAAATGTGTTACTTTGGAACAGGTGTCTAAATATTTATATCGGCACTGTACCTGGTGAAATGTCATGTTGCACAGTTTCTTATTGTAATTAAAACATCTTGCTTTTTAGAAATAAATAACGAAAGTGCAGTCCCCTCAGAAATATTCTTCATGTTCCGGAACAACCAGGTGTCAATGATCTATTTCACAGGTGAGCGTGCTGAACTAAGCTATCCTGATCCATTGTGCCACCTCTGGCTTGGGAGACAAAAACTACAGCTTCCGAAACAGTTCATTTAACAATTCCATTCATTGCTTCATTGACCCAATCCAATTAATCACTGTGATCCAGTACCTGTGCAGACACTTGTGCTGTTTGTAACAGAGCGTAAGAAAACTGTCGAAAGGTTACAAAGGAGAGAAGAGATTCCCAGATTCTGACGCAAGAGATCTATTTCCCAGCTATATTTCATACAGCTTCCTTACTGGGGTAGTATTTAGGAGATAGGTGATATTTTAACTTTAGTCAGGAAATTAACAGAGTTGCAATAGTGCTTTACATTCTTAGAGTGTGTGGCAAAATATTAACACTGGATGAACAAAATCTTTGACACAAAAGACATGAACGAGTACTAGGCCATTAAGAACTGCTAGAAATGTGATCTTCTTCTACAAAGTGATAGAGTATTGTTTTTATAAAGATCATCAGCTCCTCTCTGAAGGAGAAGAAGAGAAAGAAGATGTACTGTACACGTTACAATTTGTCTTTAGAAAAGGTTAGCACATTCACACTGCATTCATACATTCATGTTGCATGTTGCTTCCCCTCACTGGAGAGAGGCATTTGATCTTTTTATATTTTTAATTTGATTCTGCCGTTACTTAGTATACTTTTTCATGGTTTTACTGTGGCTCACCTCAGGAAAGTATTCATAAAGATCACACCTTCAAAAAAGTGGGTTCTCAAGGAGATGAGAGACGTTTCTGCCATAATCAGACCGTAAGCTCTGCATACTCTGCGAGTCATGGTATAAAATGATAAAATGATCCATTACAGAGAACCAGACCATAAACACTAAAAGATCCATTTTTATTTAATACTCCAAACAGGCAGAGCAGAGTGAAATGGATTTGTGGTGTTGCTTCACCAGAGAGAAGAGCAAACAATGTCTTCCTCTTAAAGTGTCAGTTACCTTCACTGTGACGAGCTGAATTACTTTTCATCTCAAAGGGGTTTTGTGCTCATCTTCCTCTCAGCTGTGACAGCGCAGAGCCCTTGGAAGACTCCTGCTTTTCTGAATGTTTGAACTTATAGAAATAATTTAGCTCACCAAGATTCACACCAACAAGAAAGCGGGAGCAGTTTGTGGTCAGAGGCCCCTGCAATGAGAAGCTCGATTTATAGGAAAGCTCTATAAAGCTCTGTGCTCTTTTGTGTTTCTAATGATCCAAGCTGCGTCCTGTTTAGCTTTAAATTTTGTGGTTCTATCAATGTGCCATGGTCTTAAAAATGTGCTTACATCTCCTTTGTAAACAATATAGCATCCCCTCATCGTTTGGCACTAATTACTGAGCTGACATCGAAATCGCGTGGCTCCACCAGGAGAAACGCTGTGTCAGGCCCAGCCTCCATCATTCCACCTGTGTACCTGCTGCGTAGGCAACAGAGAACAGCAAGCAGGCTTCTGTCCTCGGAGGCGTTAGCAGCCTTGAGGAGGACGTGTGCGGTAAGAACAGCTGATGCAAAAGACCTGGAAAAAGGTACAAAGGAAAATGTTGTTAAACGTATGAGAGACTTGAGCTTGGATTTAATTTCTGTTACAAGTTGCACACAGAGCAAAAAGAGAGAGCATTAGGCCTTCCTTTGAGATTTTAGTGGAGGTGAGCCATTGGCTTCAGTTCAAGTTGGATAACGGAATATTAATTTTTCTTCTTTCGATTCCAAGGAGGCACGTGGGTTCCCCTCAGCTCAGTCTTGTGCCTCTGGCAGGCCCATGATCCCCTGGGCTCACCCCACTGGGCTGAACGTGAGAGCCGCGGACTTCCCTGACTGGCTGGACAGCCCAGAACCCAGCACCTCCCTCCTCCAATCAGCATCCACCACACTCCGGACCTGCAGGAAGACAGGAGCGCGCGGTCAGGAAGCCAAGGGCTGGCTTGTGCAAGTATGGAGAACGAGCGATACCTGACAGGACACAGTTTTCTCATTATGAATCCCAGCTGTGGAGACGAGTTGTGGCAAAGTCTCCAAACTCAGGTCAGATAGAAAGTTTTAACATGTCCTCTAGTTAAAACATACAAAGAAGCCATCTGGTAGCTACCCTGTGTCTCTATCCAATGCATATCTGATATCAGGTACAGTGTCCCATACTAAGTAAAGTGTGTTAATGTAATCAATCTCAATGTCATTTCTTTTTCATCATCCATAATACTTTTTACTATCTCATGTCCTTTTTGCTTGTGCTTGAAGTTCATTATACATGGATCCTGTTCTTTTTGATCAATTTATAAAATACTTTTTTCCCCATATATTTTTCCTAACAGAATTATCAGACCGTTAAAGCCCCTGCTGTCTAACCATGGATCAGTCTACTAATGGGATGAACCTGTTTCTGTTCTTCAGGCAGAATACCTTTCAGCTGCTGTCACGCACTCTTCCCTGATGCTACATCTCCTGCTCTTCAGGTCATTCTCATTCCTTCCTAGTTTGTTTTTCTGAAAATATATACTGTATATATCATCTTTATTTGGAGTCTATCTCTACAGTTTCAAAAAAGTCATACTTTTGGAGTTTTGAAGTGAGTACTCTTAATGGCTGTACGTTACACACGGGGAGTGTAATCACACCATATTACAATCACAGTTTCCTAATCTGTATCTTGATTGCTTGAAAAGATGAGATCAATACACACATTCCCACTCACCGGCACTCTGACAGAGCCTATGTGCCTAAAATTACAATCTCTCATCATAACCATGGGTTTACACAAACATTCGTGATTCCCTTATGATTGCATTATAATACACAATACTGTAATACACAATTTCCAATAAACTTTTTTTTTAAGACTTTAAAGAGTGCAGCATTTCTCTGTATTGTACTAAACTAATTCTCTGTTTGAATGCAGTCACACAAGTCCCCTGCTGTGGCAGACCTGCTCTATTTCAAGTCACTCTCAACAGAAACCTATGTTTTCGGCCACGTGGCTGACACCTCCTAGCGCACATTCAATTTAACTGCCCGGTCAAGGGAATTGCTTCAGTTCAAAAACTGCTCTAAAAAGCAAGCCTTTAGCGCCCTCTAGTGACCATGTACCTGTCACAGCACCCTTGCCGTCTGTCCTTTCCCTGCTCTAAACCGATCTGTCACACAGGTTAATAATAATAATAATAATAATAATAATAATAATAATAATAATTGCTTACACTTATATAGCGCTTTTCTGGACACTCCACTCAAAGCGCTTTACAGGTAATGGGGACTCCCCTCCACCACCACCAATGTGCAGCCCCACCTGGATGATGGCAGCCATAGTGCGCCAGAACGCTCACCGCACACCAGCTCTCAGTGGGGAGGAGAGCAGAGTAATGTAGCCAATTCATAGAGGGGGATTATTAGGAGGCCATGACTGGTAAAGGCCAATGGGAAATTTGGCCAGGACGTCGGGGTTACACCCCTACTCTTTTCAAGAAACGCCCTGGGATTTTTAATGACCACAGACAGTCAGGACCTCGGTTTTACGTCTCATCCGAAGGACTGCACCTGTTTACAGTATAATGTCCCTGTCACTATACTGGGGCATTAGGACCCATATGGACCACAGGGTGAGCGCCCCCTACTGGTCCCACTAACACCTCTTCCAGAAGCAACCTTAGTTTTTCCCAGGAGGTCTCCCATGCAGGTACTGACCAGGCTCACACCTGCTGAACTTCAGTGGGTTGAAGGGTTTTATCTTGTGATAAGCGGCAGTGTAACACCTGTCGTCAAAACAGACTGATGAGCCCCTTTGCCAGGTTGTCCCCGTGTGTCAGAGGTACTCACGACTAGTTTCCATGCTCTACACCTCCACCCTCAGGTCAGTGAAGCCCTGCCTGCCCTCGTTCACCAGAGTGGGCTTCTCCGTCCTGGTGTGCCAGACCAGCACCTGCAACAAGCAGCACAAGTCAGCAACGGCACGCAGCCTGGTAGAAACCATGAGTCAGCAACCATGTGTATCAGGGTATACAGCATGAGTCAGCAGCACGATCTACCTTGATACAGAGCACAAGTCAGCGACGACGTGTTCAAGAGTCTGGGGTATAGAGTGTAACACGGCGTGGGGGGGCAGACCCTCATGCAGGAGAGAGACACTCCATCAGGTTTTATAGTCCATCAGCACCCTTCTCAGCAGCTGCAGCGGAATGGGTCTAAGCTTTTTCATTTCAAGGGATCTCTGAAGTATTGAATTCAATCTAGCTCACTGAAGGCACCTGGCCCACGTACAGCAGAGTCGAGTGATTTAAAGACTGACCACTCAGCCAGTTTTCTGTATGCTGTACCTGGGGTAAGCCCTTAAGAACAGTCAGAACGAGTGGAGGCCACCCGCCGCATGTGGCTGGTAGCTAATTGATCTGAGGAGCTCACCCAGCCGTGTCTTGTAAGGAGCAAGGGTTTCCACTCCGACAACGTGACTGGGCAGCCTGCGTCAGACTCCCACCACTCTTTGTGCAGAGCAGTGCCGTTTGTTCTCAGATTTAAATGCAACGTCGTTTCTACTTGTGACCTCCAGTTAAGGTTTGACTGCTGATGCAGAAGTCCACTACTCCACTGGGAGTCTCGCAGTGCCTTTGAGGATTTTAAATACTCTGAGTTTTCCAATCAACCTTTCTGAAATCTGAGTTTATTTTTATTTATTATTATTTATTAGAGCGCCAGTGTAATGGCTAGCATCTTAGAAAGTGGAACTGGAGAGGTCACAAAAAGCAGAGAAAGTGAATCTAAATGCTCTCAAAAACACTTGACCACCCCGATAGCCAAGCTATTGAAAATGACAAGTTTGACACCAGACACCAGAAGAGCGCTCATTTTTAGCACACGTCAGAGGATAAGAACAACAGGTTCTCTTTCCTTTTCTTTTTCTCCTGTGCCCACAGAGTGCTTTAACTGTACAAAAGGCTCTACTTTTCAAATTCTCAGATTCCAGCATAAGTGAATTCAGGGCTGGACAGCCTTGGTGTTACCCCCACTTAAAAACACCCACTGAACAAACACTAACACCAGAGAACGGAAACGACTGAAGTTAGTGTTCATCGCAATTGGAAACTGCTTTAAATATGAAGTGTTAGGCCCTTGAGCTTCAAAGTTTTAATCCAGTCACTATGCATAATTCAATAGTTTTCAGTATTGTGCTGCCACACCACATATCCTCATCCAGATGGTTTTACCCTTAATTAAAATGTGCTGAAGCAGGTGCTCACAGGCACTGAAAAAGCAGAGAATGCCTGGATTATCAGAAGCATACTCAATATACTTAATACGTCTTCGCTTAATGTTTTAATGCTGAAACATTCCTGAATAGAGGATCTTAAAATCAGAACATGATCTGGGCATTAATGCCAGCTCAGACAAGCAGTACTAAGGCAGTAATGTTAACAGAAAGGGAGGAATCCGGGGGAAATCTCTGATTTTTACTCTCTGTCCTCTCCATACCCATACTCACGACCATCAAATAATAAAAGCAAATTAGGACAACTAATAGTGAAAACATGGAAGGATGTAACACATACAAGAAGGTCAGTCAGCTTTCATAACAGTGGTAGCCTAACAACAAGTCCAAAAGTGGATTTCACGGAATATCCTGCATCTTTAATTCTCTTTTGCTTCATATGTTCGTAAGCGAAAAGCACATAATTATTCATTATTCATTAAAGCTGCAAAATCATACTCTTGATAAACAGGCTTACTCTTCTCGACTTTTTCACTCAACTCAGCCAGGAATACGTTAAGAATCAATTCTTATTGATAAGATCCTACAATAAAGAAATTATCACAAAGACACCTACAGTTTATTTTTTGATGGCTCAATTGTGCTGTCACAGTTATTGCTGGACAAAAAAATCGAATTCCCCTTAAGAAAGGAACCAAATTGTCTTGGCTGATAAAGGCATTCCAGTGCTATGTCTTAAGAGTGTCTTTATGTCTAAACAAAATGTCTTTTGTTGTGGCAGCACTGAAGAAAAAACTGGCAGTGAAAAAATCCAGACTATGCAATGCTGATGTGTGTCAGTGCTCGCATAAGATCTTATGAATTTTGCCATCAATGCTCCATTATTATCTGTATCCTCTAAATTCATTGTCTGTGTGTTGCGATGAAACCCTACGAAAGAGAATGATCTATGGCTTCTGGTATTTCAGCTCAGCGGAAAATGGTACTGTGAGAGTACTCATTCACCAATGCTCGACTGGCAAAAGCTTCTCAGAATGCCTTGTGTGAACAAGATGGTAGTAACTCTGCTGAAATTACAATTTAGAAATTAAAATAACAGCTTACTTTAAAAATAATGTTATGGTGAGAAACTAGACCCTTCATGTGAATGAATTCACTCTGTATTATATTTTATTTCCATACCAAAATCACAGTACTAACCTAAAAAAATTAAGATAATTATTATAATCCTAGTTAATTGCTTTTATACAGCAGCTGCCATACCAAAGCTCTTTACAAGATCGTTCAGTCCCAGAGTGGAAGTTAACCAGGACACTGGGGCTAATGCTCCAGCTGTATTGAACAATGGGACAAGCCAGGGGACCTTCATGTGAAGGACAACGCCAACACGGTGTCCCTGGTCCCCACACTGGGGAACCGGCATCGGTTCACAGGGAAGAGTGCTGGTTCACCAGCAACACTTACAGAAGCAAACTGGTTTTCCTCAGAAGCCACCCATCCCAGTACCGACCAGGCCCAGCCTCGCCTATCTCCTGAGATCTCGAGAGCGCAGACTAGAAGGTGGTGCCACAGCTGTCAAAATATGGTCTTAAGGTGCGTAACGTATATATAATTTAACTATGGAACAAGGTAACCATTACTGAAGAGGCCAAGAGACGCATCTTCCCCACTGTCAATAACAGCATTTCAACTGTGAAGTATCATGTCAAGTAAGGATACAGTCTAGTGATACAGATACTACATTTATAAAGCTATCTTTATAAATTGATACTATCAAAACCAGTCTTTGATAAGGGTCAAAGTACAAGTAAGTGTGTTGGGAGAGGTACGAGTCTGAATTGTGCAATATCCTGAGATTCCCCAGAAGAGGTGAACACTGGGATACCTCTGAACTAACCCCAGGTTGCATATCTGCTCGCCCTCTGCTGACGAAGACCTGCTCAGCCCCAGCGCGTGGGAGACGTGCAGACTCCTACCTTCGTACAGTTAGCAGCTCTGGGCTCCAGCTCAGCCATGGTGACAAGGTCCTTCAGCAGGCTCGTTTCCTGGTACCCTCCTTTGACTCCGTTCAGCTGAAAGTTGGCCTGCGGCCTCATGAGCACCAGCCTGATGTTGATGGCAAAGCCCGCCATGTCGATCGCGAATGGACGGCTGGGGTCAAACACGGTTTTCCAGCCAACCACCCTGCCCTCCGCGTTGACCTTTGGGGCCTCGTAGCGCAAACCTCCAACAAACGCCACGGGCCAGACGGACACCTTCCGCGTGTACCTCATCTGTAACCAGGGGCGATATTTCAAATACCAGCAATCAGAACTGGCACGAAACCAGTACAGATCGCCGTGTGAGCAATGAAGAAAACACGAACACATAATAGTCAGCGATGGACGTGAAAGGCAATAATATTTACAATATTTACGTTTAAAAAGAGGCAGATCAAGGGTCTGCACCACCTGGCAACCCACTTGGTAAGTTTCTGAAAGTGTATCACATCAAAGTCTTTAGACAACAGAAATGTATTAAATATTTTCATGCCATTGTGTAAATGGAACATCATCTAATGAAAACAGGTCATTTCGATACAAGTTCTAAAATTACACACATCCTAATTTGCTTTTACAATTTTGGATACTAGAGTAATAGCTTTAATTTCTTTAATTTCACAAACTGGACTCTTGCGGACGTCTCTGCAGACACTACCTCCTCAAACAGCTCCAGGCTGTAGGTGTTATCGTCATCCGCAAAGTAGACCACGCCTTCCAGGGAGTCGCTGAGGACCAGGCTGTCCCTCAGCCAGCGCAGACCCAGGTTCCTCTGCAGGGTCCCCCTGGGGGTGTGAGTGGCAGCCCTGGCCAAGCCCACCCTGACACTCTTGGGGCTCTCCACGTGGATGTGGGTGAAGTTCAGGCCGCTGCTCTCCAGGACCTTGGCTACCAGGTTGGTCCTCCTGGGAGAATCCTCCACTACAATCCAGTGCAGGTTCTGGACGTGCAGGAAGGTGTTGGCCAGCCGGGTCAGCTCTGCCTTCTGGACGGGCCGCGTGTAGGTGGGAGTGATCACATAGATGGTGGGCAGGAGCTTGGACCAGGGAGGTGGCCTGGAATAGACGGGCCCGCGGGTGCTCGGCCGCGGAGGGTGGGGCGTGTGCGGGCGGGGACAGGTGGCGCTCTCCTCCTTGGCTTGAGTTGCATTGCCCACAGGTTGTAGACTTCTGGTACTGCTGTTTTCATACGTGTCTTCTGAATGGAGGGGAAGAAGAAAACATCAGTACAGTTCAATACTGCCTCTCTTTTTGTTTTTCATTCCTTAAAAAAAATGAAAAGGCAACACAATATACATCCTAGTATAGAGGGTGGGTGTCCCCTTCAGTGAAGAGGCAACAACAATGATTGAGGGGACAGACTTCTCTTGGTTTCAGAGACAGTGTCAAGGACAGACTTGTGCAGGAATTCTCGTGTAAACAAGAAGACAACTGTCTGCTGTCTGGGTGTTTATTAACCTCATTCAGAGTAAGGACAACTATAAAAATGCAAGTCATTCCATGCTGAAAACCAAGTCAGGAACTGAACGAATTACAACTGTCAGGTAATTCTTGTTCCTTCATGAAGCCTCCTGAAGGCACCAGTTTCCTGTCGAAGCACCCCTAAAACAGCAGGTCTGTGCCTTAACACTCCAGGTAGAATGACACAACGTGCATCCTAATTAAAACATTAAAACATTCCAATATTCTGCCTGGGCATTTCTAATTCCCCTCCGAAATGCTGCCGACAGTGGTTATGTTCTTCCGCAGTGACCCTGTCCTCTTGGAAGGCTCCTTCAGCGAGATCCTGCTTGATTCTTCAGACCCTGTAGCTACAGTCTGACCTTCACCTCAGGTTCCTGGTCCTCTGCCCCTCCCCAAGTGCCAGCTGCTGTGTTCAGTGGGCTTACTGCGGAGGATGGTGAGGTAGCGGGTGGCGGGATTCTGGTGCCAGATGGTGAGCAGGATGGTCCAGGGCAGCACAATGAACACAGTGGTGAGAATGCTTCTTCTCCTCGGCATGTTGCAGGATGCGCAGGGCCCCCAGTCATGTCGGCAGCACTACCTGTAAGCGAGAAGCACAAAGGTGGTACTCCAGACAGGGGTCCGGCAACACGGACGCACTGTGCCAGACAGCAGGAGCAGAGAATTCCACAGCTAGAAAGGATCCATCATTATTTAGAAAACCGGTGGCGACGCTTCCGGAACGCACACCTTCTCAGGACTCTCCAAGATGTCTCCGCAAGCAAGGCAAAGAAACCAGATTTTGGCCGTGGTTTCTGTGTCACCTACTGTAACTGGTTTAAGGCCAATTAAAAGCTACTTTAAACAAGGCACAAACGTACTTTCCAAGTCAAGGGAAACTAAATAAATCTCTGATTTATCGTCCAGAGATTTGACCACAAGACTGAAATGTAAGGAGTGTTGGAATTGTGACATACTGTAATATTAATGTGGTATTTGGTAAGCTATAAAATATCTAGTTACAATTAAAAACTGATTTTAAGCAGCTGCACTCGGATCTGTTTACGCCTTTTCTTTGCTTGGAAAATATGTCTACTTCATTACTCAAATTATGACTCTGGTTCCCGATTTCTGGAAACAACCCACAACACTTTCGGACGATTACAATGCGGAAATCTCTGTTTTCCTATTTGGTGCATCTCCAAAAATGACATACTGCGAAATGCAAACAAGCTAATTAGAGTTAAGGCTTCACAGCTTAACTTGAAATACAAAACTATACAAAAACCTCCATTTTAGTCATGCGGCATTTCAATCTTGTAAATTAGAGCTAATTTGAAAATTAGCTTGTTTCTTGGGACTCCCTTTATATGGTTATTTAGTAAAATATTTTTACTATAGTAAAAATATAATAAAATATACAATATTTTTAAATAAAAATGAAAACAAAACATATTATTTTGTGTAGGGTAATTTGATGAATAGGATGCTACAACCAAATACATGAGCTTTATAGACAACACAGTATAAAACTGAAAAACATGTAGCAGGGTAACTCTCTATCAAGTACAGGTACTGAGCTGTTATGCTCTTAAAATTGTGTGTGTCAAGTAATCTTTGGACCAGCACATAGGGTATCTAAAACAGGAGCTCCTCCAACCTGATTATAAATAAGCTCTGTCTTATTTAAAGGTAATAAACCCTTTTTCCAACAATTGATAAAACAAGAAATCAAATGACTTACTAAATGACTTCTCACTTGTTTAATTGATCATAAATTGCTCCAGGTCTGCAAAAACCGATGATTTAAAAGATTCCCACGAAACCTGCTGGACTGGGGCTCCCCAGGACCAGGGTGGGAGACCCCAGCTTTATACATTATACAGCAGTGAAAGTGCATTTGTCATCCACAGCACCACTGGGGGCTTCTGAAGACATCTTCTCTGAAGACATTAGAGTTTGGTTCTGATGCATTCACATCAGTTATTTCTATATCAGTACAACTCTCTGCCTATGAGGTATAATAGCAACCATAACACAGGCATAATAAGGTTAACAGAGCTTTTGATTGATGTCGGCAATATGTTGCCTTCGTCCTTTCATATCTGCCTCAGATTACACCCTCACAGTTAATTTCGCCTATCAATCTCTGTTTTACAGGCATGCCGGCAGCTTCTCCGCTTGAGTGTCCCAAGATAACGGAAGCCAGGTATTGCACGTGATTTCACCCCTCAGAAGTCAAAAGCAGGCGACTGTCATTCCCAGAGGGAAGGCGTGAAACGCCGTGCAAGGCTCTGCTAGCTGGCCGAGCTGGGGGTGATAACTGCAGTTTACCGTGCTTCTGAAGATGACTCCCAACCACCTTCCTGAATGGTTTCTGGTCCACGTCGTATGTGTGCTTGTGTGGCTGATGTAAGAAGAAATAAGCAGTGACCAGTGGGATATCTAGGGGGACCATGGGATTTGTCATTACATGACTAATGTGACAGAGGAATGTTTGGTGTAATAACATAATAGCATTTCCATGGTCCTGCGCAATAAATCAGAGTGAAGACACATATCAACACCATAAAAACACCACAAAACTACAGCAAAATTCTGGATACCATGAAGTGCAAAATTCCTGTCGCACATTTGCCCAGATAAACATTCATAAGGGTTAGCAAGCAGTTAAACCCTCATTTCTATGTATTCACCCAAATATATAATCCCAATTTAAAAAAAACAAATCGCCCTTTAATTCCACTCTTGTTTCTGGGAAGTGATAACATTTCCCATTGTAACAGTTCACATCAGCCAGCACTTGGCTAACATCGTCAGTGTACCGCATCAGGAGTTACTCTCATTTCATGTTAGTCTACAATGTGAGACTTGAATCATATTAGAATAAAAATCATAGAAGGAGCTCTGCACGTTTGTGGGAGATCTACAGAGAAAGTAGACTGAAGATATTGAGTTACTTTAACCTGTCCATACATGACTATCTCTTGAGACCAGGTATCGTTCTTATTCTTTTTAAGGCTGTTTCCTTCTTTCTTGGGTATGGTGATCAAAACTGAAGACAATCGTCTATATGATGACAGCTTACTAGTTCTAAAGCTTGTGTATAACACCTTCATTTAAATTCCACTTTTCGACATAAACGGAGGAATTCTGTTTCCTTTTTTTATTGCTTTACAATGTTACCTTAATATAGAAACTACACAAATACACAGATCCCCTTCATTTCAGCTTCCTGCAGCCTGAAACACCATGTGACTTTTATAAGGTATCTTCCTACCTCCTGCGTAGGTCACCGTACACTGATCAGCGTTGAATTTCATTTTCCAAATGTCCAACCAATCTTTCTATTTTAAGATTCTAAGAAATCTATATTTCTATTTTAGTATCTTGTGCAAATTTAACTAGTTTATTTCCTATTTCAATATTGATACAGATCAGGAAGAGGAATAACAGATTGAGATTTAAACTAAACAGTGAAAGATACCATTTCAGTATTCCCTTAATTATATTCTGGTTGTTTAAAATGATTAGGGGTCTGTAAGAGGTTCTTAAATTCTTTAAAAGCATACGTCTGCTTTTCCCTGTAACCCATCAGTCTCACATGAAAGTGTTCTCATCTTCTCAAAAGAAAAAGCTGACACAGCTAAAGCTGTCCAGCTTTGCTTTCTGAAGAGAAAACAAAACAATAACCAGGACTGCAAACACAAAAGAACATGTGTCCGTAGCACTCTGGGACATTCCTGTTTCACACTGGTTGTTCCGCTGGTGAAAATTCATCGACCTTCAATTAAAAATCGAGCCACTGCAGACTGAGCTGGGCTACATTTTGCTGGATTTTGAAGAAGCTCTCTTATTGTTTTCCTCTCCCTTACAACACTTGTGCACTATTTCAGAACTGGAGATGGGGCTGGAAGTGAAGAAAGCAGGGCAAAAAAATAAATAAAGTAAAATAAAAACCCATACAGAACAGAAGTGAGGAAATGATCTTTCAATCTAGGATTTCACTTTGTCCATGTATGTCAGACTCTGCGTTTTCTGAGATTCTCTCTCTCTGACTCTTTCCAACAGCCGTGCTGAAAGGCTTTCTAATAAGGTCGCGGAGTGTGCTTACTCAGGGAGTCTGGAGCCAGGAGGACTGTGCGGCCAGCGGGACGAGCTGAGGGTTCATTCTCACGATCTGCTGGGACAGTGAGACGTTGGAGCGAAACCAAAGGAAAGGGTTAAATTGTCAGTGAGGCTGAATTCAGAGCCCCAGGGACTTTTGTATGACAGCTTTAGGGAACTTTAAGGCTGCACTGTACCTGTAGGAGTCAGGCAGCCTGCACAGTGGGAAGCTGACTGCCATTTGCCTGCTGGACAGGTCGGTCCTTCGCCAGTGAGATGTTCTTATTGAACAGGAAAGAACACAAAATGTTCCCAACACGAGGCAGCCATTTCCCCCCAGCTAACCCCTGTTGGTAGTGAGCAGCTCCTCAATCCCAGGATCTCACTGAGTTGATGTTTGAAGGAAGCCAGGGTATCGGCCTCAAAAACATGTCTGGGTGGCTTGTCCCGGATTGCTAGAACTCTCTGGTAAAGAAGTGTCTCTTACTCTCAGTTGTAAACATGGAGTCCTCTAATTTAAGAAAACTAGACAATTGCTGTTGCATCTTGGATATGAGCTTCTTGTAAATACCTGTATGTATGCCAATGTCCTTTCATGTGTACTGTGATCTTTTTCTAATATATGTAGATGTTGTTCAGTCTTCTAGGCTTTTGACTTGAATTGAATCACTTCTGCATAGGCTGTAGATCCTTCAGCTCAAGACTGTAAAAATTCAGCAAGCTTGTGGGGTTCAAAGTGCAGAAACATCCTTATCATGGATATACTGTATGTACACATATCATGAGTGAAATGGTTGTTGCTACTAACAGGACAAGAAACGTGTATTGTTTGAAGTACATATAAAGGTGTCACAGCCAAAAAAGAACCATCATGGTTTCTTGTACTACAGAAGGTTGGCGGAGTCTAATGTAGAAGAAATCGGAGTGCTCTATTGTAGGCCACCATAAAGCAGTAATACAATAATAAATTGCCAAATTATATAAATCGTTAGTTACATAAACCATGCAAAATAATTCAGAACAAAATCAACTATCAAATGAATATTAGAAACATAATGAATTCAAGCTTAATTTACTACACTGAACTGGCTAATATAAGAGCATACTGCTGCATGGTTATAATTCCAGTTTTAAAGAAAAGGTACAGAAATTAAAAGCATGAACAATTCCTCATATATAACACAAAGAGAAATTGGTATTGTACGTAAAGATCAAAAGGCAAGTAGCTCTGACGGTTGGATTTTAATTCTTTTTTACTGGGGGGGGTGAAGAAAACTCACACAGCTGGCTTTATGGGGACTGAAGTCTGCACACCTGACACGAAGTCACAGAGTCAGACCGTGCTGGTTTGCATCAGCACACTCTGCAGCAACACCACGGTGCCGATGTGACGCATTGCAGTGTGCGTTTATAGTGGCCTTTTGGAACACCATTGCACAGTGCACAGCAAGGTAGGCCACCCTGCGCGGTTGTTTCAGACCCCCGCGCTGCGTATCGCACAGTCAGTTGACAGCAGTGCAGACACATTTAGCTTCCACTATGTTAAAACACAAGCACTCTACAATACAAATCCATTTGGCCACCATACTGATCCTTTTTGTCTTTCCTGCACTTGTCGGGAGCACAGCTGTGATCTTGGGATGTCGTACATTCGACAGCGGGGGCTCTGACCTCTGCAGGAACCGCGTGTGAAATGACTGGAGATGCGCGTGGGATGCCAGTACCCAGCAAGGACCTGTAGAGAACTTGGAAAGGGGGGAAATGCACAGGGACGCAAGGCAAAGCACATTGCCGCCATCCTTCCTTTCTTCATAGATGCAAATCTAACTTTTGAGAGAAAGAGAAGGAAGAAAATCATAAGAGGCGATGTGAGATAAGTTTGACATTATGAATAGGCTCCAAAGGGGGCTTTGTGCTAATTGCTGCAGCTGTTGGTAAGTGTCGAGGAAAAATGGAGTCCCTGGGGTGGCGTTAAATTACCCAACCTCTGAGCCATTTCAAATGATCTGCACAGTGCCGTACCTTTTCTCCTCTTGAATACAGGAGGAAGCGGTCCTAAAGACCTGAGTGCTCACGCATTGACGTTAATTCAGCAATCCACAAATCAATCAAGGAGAAGCAAATACAAGTAGCAAAATGCCTAAAACAACGTTCTTTATGTTTATTCCTAAAAGAATAATGAAAGGCAAACAAACACCATTTGAATCTCTCAGTTTCTTCTCTCAGTTTAAAGGTACAGTATAAGCAAACATAGAGGGTGATAAATTAGACAGGAAGGATAACCGGGCACCCAGCCCTGTTGGTCTACAGTGATGAGGAAGGATCCACTCTGCCCAGACCTGAGTACAGCTACAGATTTCATAGACACAATCTGAAGCTATCACACCGCCAGCTGAATCTATCATATTCCTCTTGATTTCAAAATGCTCTTGGCAGCAACCCCCTTCACAATCAAACTCCTAATGTGGATACATCTAATTAAATTTGTTGAAATATATGAGAAGGTCTAACAGTCAATTAAATCCTAGCGAATGTACCACCTCGTGCAGTTCAAAAACCACTACAGCTGAAAATCCAGAGAATGAAAACTATTTCACGGAGAGCTGTTAACATAAGCATTAATAACAAGACGCCACTGAAAACTGACACCCTGTTGTTGTTCTCCTTATTTTATTTTCCACTCTTTGTCTTTAAAAAGCAGCTTTAAATTAGTAAGATCATTTCCTGGCTTTCAATGTAGTGAAGGGTGAAATTAGGAAAAAATATGTTTTCACTACTGTGCATTAATATCTGGATATTTGCATTATAAGCCTAAATGTTTAACAAGTGTCCAAAGCAGAAGAGCCCAAGCTAATACGAAAAATGTGATAATCTATAGAAGAACAATTCCAATAATATAGGTGGCAACTCTGAAGAGAGAGTACAGCATTGTACAGTCATGAATGAAGAACAGCACACTGACGTTTCACAAGGTGCACAACAGCAACCCATAAACATAGTATGTATATAGTATGTATAAAAAGATGTCTCTTGGGCCCATATTTTCCCCCTAGGTAATTCATAATTTAATTAAAACAATTTAATTCATAAGGATTGTACAGTATGCTGCTTCTAAACAGTCAAGGTTATTATCTATCCATCATATCCATCTCTACTCCACTCAGTAACCATTGTTGCTCACTGATATTCGTCGAAAGTCTTAGAAAGATTAAGAATCAGAAGCAGCGAGCGTGCTTCTAGAATGCTACAGATACTGGGTTTGGACAGCGCCATCAGGTACCAACCCGCTACAGTGCATAACGTGAGTTACAAATTCAGTCCAATAACCAACAGCTGAAAGTCACATCATTACTCTTCTTCAGTCTGGGGGAGTTCTTACCTACTTTTAAGCTCATAAAATTCAAAGCAGATTAACAAGGCCTCTACCTGGTTTCTTTTTACAGTCTAGGTGCACATATATCTTGAGAAAATAAATATTGACATTTGTCAACTCCTACAGCCTTCTACTGCATACATTTTCAATGTGTACTGTAACATACCTCAGTCAGAAACAAGATAAATGATCTACGTGCATGCCACACTTAATATTTGAAGACTTCTGTTGCATTATATATCGAACAAGCTTGACAGCTTTTGCCCAATGTTCTTTTTATATGAGACATTTGTGTTTTTCTTTAACTTATGCTTAGACTATTTAGCACAAGCTGAGAGCTCCTTTCGAAGAGCGGTTTTAGTGTCGTCATAAATGCAGCTCCGGTGAGCAATAAAATGAAACAACAAAAGAATGGCGAGAACAAATCAATAAATAAAAGAAATAAACTAAAATGGTACAGATTCTATAAGCCAGAGTGATTTTACAGATTTGTGTGTCTGGTGAATCAAGAAGAAACATATGATTCATTATAGGCAGAGGACCGGTTTTGTAAAATTGTGTTTAAAAAAAAAAGTTAATTAAAATACAAATTATTTGAGGGGCACATGATCTAGCTGAATGGTGTCATACATGCTTTGAGAAAAATATTATTTGAAGTACCTCACACTGAAAACGAGTTAGATAAATGGAGAGTTTTATAATGCTGTATTTTCACGTAATATTAACAAGATAGTAAAACTAGTACAGTAGTAATTCTGCTCCTGTACAGCAGCTCTGTGGTTTCCATACTTGTGTTAACTATCTGTAAAATGTATTAAATTATGAACAGTATAAATAAACATAACTAGTCATAAAACCTTGCAGTTGTTCATAAAAACTCCTCTTTTTTACAGCCTCTTTCATAGTGTACCTCTGAAACATGGCTGGGCTGTCCACTCAGTTTCGTGTGTGATACCTGTGGGCGCAAAAGTGAAAGAGTGAATGCACCTTGCATGAAAACCCAGCAGCGATCAGAGGGCCTTCACAGAGGTCCTCTGGGTGGGTGAACCTTGTGTGACAGAAATGTGACTGCTGACAAAACAGCAGAAATTCTTTTTAAAGTAAAACCCGCCTTTAAGCTTGTTCTCAGCATATCTGAGTCCTCCTGCAGGAATGCTCTGCCTCTCAGTTTGATGGAGAGATAATCTGATTCAAAAGACCGGGGCAAAGCAGAAAGGCCCATATTGTACTGCTCCTCTGCCCCTACATTTACCGCAGTGCTGTCTGACTTGCACTTCCCAACAATAGCGTTTTATTGCACGATCAAGTCAAGGGGACAACATTTTTTTTTCTGCCTGAACAATGAAAACCCTTTTGCTCATTTTGCTGTGTGAGTGATCTGAATTCTCAATTATAAACAACGCGTGATTTTCATGGCCTGATCTCGACATGATACAAATTTAACGAGGCAAAATAGAACTTTCAAGAAAAAGGAAACAAAGCACAGAACCCAGCACAGAACCCAGGGACAGGCGTAAGTGCCGACATATGGTGATGGAACGTGGTTGCTGTAACCCAGGTTTTCACATGTTACAAGCATCGGTGGCACTTCAGTTTAGGAGAAATATCAGAAGAGGATTCATCTTCACTTTGTGGAAAGGAAAGCAGGCAAGGACAGCCTGGGGTCTGTTCTGTAACTGAGAGATGAATTAGATTTCATGTTCAGAATTATTGTCAATCAGAGCAATATTGACAGAAGATATTAAAAAATAGGAATCATAAGTCTTCTTAAACTGAATCGGAATTCTCTGAATTCCCAAGAGCCTCTGCATCGAATACAGATATTGTCTTTTGATGTCCAATGTTTCATTAAATGCTGAATTTAATTTAAGAGCTGGACACTGTAGGTTGTTAGTTGGGAAAACAGTTTCAGTTTATAACTGAAAATGGTTGGAAGAATGAAGTGTCTTCTTTGCACATAAGTTGTCAAGCGTATTAGTGAAACAATCAGGGTTCGAATGTTGGAAAAAAGAAGAAAAATTACAAACACAACCCTTTCAAGTTTCTTAAAATAACGTTTTTTTTATGGCAATTAGAAACGTATGGGAAGCACCTACAGTATATGTGTGTTGAAGTAGGGAGCTGCGTGAGGGTGCGTAGGCTGCAAAGATACAAGTTTAAGTTTTATTCCATGCTGAAAAGAGAAGAAAGAAAACACAGCGTTTCGGCTCTGGGTCTTCGGGTGTGAGGGTGATATGGTATGATACTTCAGGTACTGTATATGTGTGTTGGTTCAGCTCTATAAGATGGGCTAATTTTATTTTCCCAAGTCCTCCAACATCCTTCAGTCTGGAGCCTGATGTGCTGCTGTAGTTGATGTGTTGCTGTCAGACCAGCTGTATCTGCACCAGATTTAATGTGCCTCATTGCTGGTCCCCCATCCTACTGACATCCAGAGTCCAGGCAGCACCCCTGGAAGGCTCTGGACAGCCTCCAGGACAAGAGAGAGCACTAGCTCATTTTTGCCAGTCGAAGAAAATATTTTGTATTCTACCTGTGAGGTACTATTTAACTGTCATTATCATGATTAAAAAACAAAAGAAACACTGCTTTTTATGCTATATGCATGAATTATTTATATGCCATGATTTTATATACAGTATTATCAGTGCCATAGATGGTGACTTATAATATTCAAGGCAAACCACATTAGGGATATGAATACCACATAAGACGTCCACAGTGACGAAACATCGTGTCCTAAAAAGGTAATTGTAACGGTTAATTCCGCGCTCAAAAGGAATAGGAAAAACGAATACACGATTCTTAAGGTATGAACCGTGTACGTTGTGTACTAAACCTAATACAGGATACATACTGAGGCGCAAATAATAACAATGAAACACTTTATCTCTTTTTTTTAAAACGCACTTACAACACACAAAACCTACTAAATATCAATGAATGAATAAACTCTTGAAAGCCATTTTGACTCCGTCTTTTTTACAATTGTATTTTCTGACGGCATTTATTTTTAGTATATGATTCCAGGTGGTCTTCTGAAGAATCACAGAATTGCAAAGCAGCCCTTAGACCGGTGCACGGTAACTCTTCGACGACAACGAGATGAAAATGTAATTATAACAGAAAATCGGAGGTGTAAAATGAGTTTGCTTTCAAGACGTTGCTGTTGGAGAGTCTCTCCCCTGTTTCCGTACTCAATCAGTATTTGTGTGATGTAACAGAACCGACATAGGCATGGAAAGCAATACCATCTGTCAGAAGAGAGATCAGCTCCGAGCATAGCACACCCTAAATCGGAAAGTGTATTAATGAAACGATCAACTTTTGAATGTCACAGACAAGAAATTACAAACCCGAGCTTTTCAAGTTTCTCAAAATGAAGTTTCTTTATGTTACTTACAAACTTATGGAGAGTATCCATTGGTAATCACGGATATTGTCGTTCAAAATGTGCTAACAGTTGGCTATATGAGATCACGTTTTGTACAACACATTTAGAAGGTAACTATTTCCACTCTGAAATTAAATCCAGTGAAATTCCTGAGTTCCCAATTTGGGAACAGTGCTGTTGGTCAAAACCAACTCTTTAATACAGAATCCCTGCCATAAAGTTTGTGTCGCCAACCCTAGGATGCACGTTAATTTATGATGTTGAATTCAACCTTTTTTTTTAAATAAAAGCAAATGATAGTTAAAAACTGACCACCAATCACATTAACATCCAGTATAATATACAGTACAAAATGATCACGTCATCTTTAAAATGAGCGTTAGGCAACATCTAGAGAAACAATGTTATGTTCTTTTAAGATGTATTTTTCCTGGGTATTATGTGGGGACATTCCAATCAAATGTATATAAACATTTAAACATAGATAATTAACGTAGGAATGTGAAGTATTTTTTAAAGATGCCTGTAATATTTACTTTTCAAAAGCGTGCCGCCTATTTTCTGAAGAAGCACATAAGCAGACAAAAGTTTACATCCCCCAAAACATTCCCACCGCTTTGGGGACGATCGAATATATGGGTAAAAGCTGCTTTAATCTTGATAGCACCGATGGCCGTATTCTATAATGCAATTGCTTTCATAAGGAGACTTACCTATTGCGTGCGTCTCGGTCCATCCTTCGGGTTTGATTTCAAAACCGACTTTCGACTTAATGGAAACCAGCTTCGCCCGAGCCCCTGCACCGACTACCGACTCGGAGCACAGCAAAAGCACAGCTGAAAAAACTTCCTCGGCTCAGGCTGCGTGCAGGTTGCTAACCGGGCAAGCATAGGAGCTGGGGTGGGAGACTGTGCAGCTCTCAAGCTGCTGTCCAGATCCTCTTAGCGCTGAAAGGCTGGGGCTTACACACTCGTGCAAGCCTGCACTGCAAGCACGTCTGACAGCCGGCTCGTCTACTGAGGCATTAGGGACAAGCCTGCAGCCGTAGAAGCGAAATACTGAAATACCCGGTTTCAGACGAACGTATTAATACACCCGCTTCATCACGCCGACGTGCGGCTGCACTGGCGTGTGTCTTTAGTAGCGGGAATTGAAAGCGATGTAGTGTGTCAGTAAAGTACATCGCGGGGAGGGAAAAAAAAATAAATAATTTTAAGCCTATTAGATCTGAGACGAGCCGAGTGAAAGATAGCGATAGGCTTACTTGCCAACCTATTGAAACCAGTAAGACGCATAAGAATGATTAAACGTTACTTTTGAATCGGGTGAATTCCAGCAATATAATATAATGGTAAACAGTACCTCTGTATATTTTAAATAATACTCGAAGGTTTTTTTTTTTTCGGTACTGCGATACAGAGTCACGACACTTGCACGGGAAGTCGCTTTCTCCATCAGTCCATGGTTTAACGGGACAGTTCATGTCCTGGTTGCTTGAATGCTTGTTTTCCTTCTCACTCGACAAAATGGCTTAGAACCGTTCACATATCCTACTTATAGCGACATACACGACGGGAATCTCACCCATTGCACAAATAAAGACGTGGTCTGATTATTCCACAAGAGGAACTGCAGAAGGCTTGATCCTATTTAGTCAGTGTGGGGTTTACTTGTAAACCTGGAATTGTTGTTGACCTGGGGTAACGTGGTAATCATTTTTTTTGTAGTTCGTATTTAAAGAAAACGTGCGACGTACAGGCAAGGAGACGATTTTGTAAAAAAAAAAAAGAAAGAGGAACAGTCATCATCCAGCCTTTTGAAATGAATTAAAATCAACTGTTTCCAACTAATGCAAAACTGGAAGAAACAGAAGAGAGCACAAGGCAGCCACCGTTTCTACAAACACCCGCCGCTACTAGCGGAACAGATGCCTCTGGCGCGGAGCGACTCCACACACGCTTGATCGGAGAGCCCCTCGGCATGTCTCTGGAAACACTGAGCTGCACATGTGTGATGTGCCAAAGATTTATCCGAAACGTGCGTCCTGCCTCAACAACCCCCCACCTTTAAAGGTGTCGGGTTTATAGTTAATTTTCAATGACAATCAGTTTTCGTAAGGAAACCGTTTTAAAGGGAAACATTTAAAGAGGACTTAACGCTTTAATAATAACTTGCAAAAGGCAGATAAAGTGAAATCGTTTTTTTTTTAACTTGGTGTTGCGTTGGTCTCTGTTTATTCCGAAACAGTCTGATGGTGAAGTTGGCCTGGAGCCTGTCTGAAGAGGACAGGGCAATGATGAACCTTGAACCTTAGGTGCTTACCCATGTTGTCCGAGTACGTTGCCCACATCGGGTTCCTCTTATCAGATATGCTGAAAAGTGAAACAAAAAAAACAACAATAACTTTTTAAGCCTTTCTTCTGCACTATTGACGGTGGAATTAAACTCTACTCGTTTCTTTACAGCTCGCACGAAGACGTACAGTAGCTCCTTGATCAAAGCATCAGATAACGGGGAATATCTTTAAAGACCACGCCTAGGTGAGAGTCATTATTTCAGTTTTGTTAGAATCCAAAACATGTATGGTAAAATGTAGGACAATATAGTAAACGCAGCGCTGCGTGAAATTAAGACTGAATTCAATAGTTTTGTAATGAAAAGAAAAGTTTTAAAATCTTCCCCCCCAGATGTAGCACTCTTTCCATACCATACCTGTGGAGATGAAATCATGTTTGCCTTTTCTGATCGTCAACCAAACAAATACGCCACATCTCAAAAAGGCCTTACGGTATAGATTCAATGTCAATGTCAATATCTCTGAACACTACTCATTTTGTGGCTGATGGTTTTAAGATATGTATACGTAATGTTCATTTTAACGTATTTGGAACAACTATCTAGCCTTGTAAGGATCGGGCAAAACAGGTAATTAGGATTTGACGCTATATATATATATTTTCGTCTTTTGTAATATGAAAATTGTAAACCGGTCATTTTACAGCGGACACTGAAAACTTTGTAAAAGCGACATACTGCAAATAGGTTTGTTGCTTAAAGAGCAATACTCTTCCCAATAGTGTCATTTTGTTTCCTGATGTTTTCGTCGAGCAGGCTACATAAAATATAATATGAGTTAAGCAAGTATAAGCCGCCTGCCTTCAGCTCCTTGGTGCTAATTCCTAGCTGAAATATTCAAGAGAGCTCGCTGTGTTAGCTGTTCCTATGGTTACAGAAATACGGGAACTTGTTACTGGAGTTGGAGAAAGTGTGGGCGCAGGGAAAGGATTTAGTATATCGGGAATGCTGCGATAACAGGGTTTAGCTTCTGTGGCGGGGATTGTCCAAGCAATGGCCCAAAACTCTCAGAACCCGTGGTTCAGAGGATTAGCCTCTGTGCTTCGGACTCCTGTGATTAACCACCTACTTGCAGTGACATCAGCGAGAGACGTGGTGCTCCTCCGGTCAGTGCTGGCTCTCCTGTCAGGCGCTGTGCAGCTTGAAGCATGCCAGAAGGTCAAGGGTCAGCCCAGTGTGCACATCAGAGGAGCATGGCCACAGAACCTCAGTCTTCCTGTGGGAGTGTCCTAAAAAGTGGGTGATTCCAGATAGGGTACGTAATTAAAAAAACCCAACAGTAATTCCTTTTCCGAAGAAAACACAAGAAGTTGTGAAAATTGCTTACCTTATTATGTGAAGGACACATCAGCTCTCAGTTGGGGAGGAGAGCAGAGTAATAAAGCCAGTTCATAGGGATTATTAGGAGGCCATGATTGGTAAGGGCCAATAG
Organism: Lepisosteus oculatus; assembly: GCF_040954835.1. Lineage (NCBI taxonomy): Eukaryota > Metazoa > Chordata > Actinopteri > Semionotiformes > Lepisosteidae > Lepisosteus > Lepisosteus oculatus. The sequence continues at coordinate 3,835,445 of NC_090700.1, read as the reverse complement.
GAAACTTGGGATTTTTAATGACCACAGAGAGTCAGTGCCTCTGTTTTACGTCTCATTTGAAGAACAGCGCCTGTTTACTGTATAGGGGCATTAGGACCCACACAGACTGCAGGGTGAGCGCCCCCTGCTGGCCCCACTAACACCTCTTCCAGCAGCAACCTTAGTTTTTCCCAGGAGGTCTCCCATCCAGGTACTGACCAGGCTTACACCCACTGAGCTTCAGTCGGCTGCCAGTTGCAAGTTGCAGACTTACGTTAACTCTTTAACTCCTACCTAAAATCTTCATTTTTTTTTGTCCTAGGTCACTACTTGCAGCGTGAAAACTGTTTTTTAAATTTAAGAGAAACCTGGGCTTCTGGACAGTTTTTCCACACAACAAAGAAAACATCGATAGTCTGATCTGTGAGCTCTGGGAATTTGCAGTCTTCCTGTAGGATCTGGCGTCTTTGAAAAAAGGAATGAGAGTGTCACTGAACATTGGCTATACTGCATATTTAGGTTAGTTGCTTTCTACACTTGGCCCATTTACATATTAGATCTTCTCCACCATCAACACAATATTATTCCTCTCTCACTTTTGAGAGCTACTATGTAGATTGTAAACTCTAGAGAGATCATTGGTTTCTGAATTGTGGTACAAGGGCATCTGAGGGGTACAGTATAACTTCTGTGCTCTCCAGCAGTTTAATCCTCATATTACTTGTAAATTGCTTTTACCTGAGGATCTTTGAAAACTGTCTTAAAAGTGCACAGCATTATGGACTACGTGTCAGACGAAACTATGATTAAGCACACTATAGCTAAATATAATTACTGAGATACAACTATAATGTAGTACCTAAATGACCAATATTGTTACTGAATTAAAACTACAGTATAATATCAGCAAACAGCAATAATTCATATTCCTATATATCACAATTTGTATCTATAAATACAATTTCATTAATGTTCTATAAAATGTCACCTGAAAGTGAGTAGCAATAGAATATCTGCATATATAAATCATTATTTCAAACACCTTAATCTAAAACGCGATCAATCATTTCTGTCCATGTCAACATGAAAATGACACCCCAGCCTGTTCCCACACTATGTCTTTAATCGGATCTAAAAGAAACATGAATCTGATGATGATTTTTTTAGGGTACACAATATCCAAAGATGAAAAAAGAGTCTTTAGGGATTAAGCATCTTTAAGCTTTAAACAAATTACACTCTTGACTAACCAAACTGTGATTCATTTAGAAAAATTGGTCTGTGTGAATAAGAAAGGAAAACTATAGTAAAAGTAATAATAGATAATGACAGTGGTTACTTTTGCAATAGTTGAATTAAACTATTTTTAAACAGAATAACAGTAAGTAAAACACAGTTGCTCATCATTGGCAAATAATAGCATGTGAAATGCTAGGTATGTAAACTTGGATTAAAATTAAGTATCACAATAATTGTGAATTTTTTTTTATTAATGTAATCCGATTGTTAATTTATACCATCTTTTTACATTTGTTACAGAAAAATTCTACATTTATGCCGGAGCTCCTAACTTTTTTTTTTAATTCGATGATCTTGTGTTATCACAGCAAAGCGAGGCAGGGGATTTTAAAAAAGCACTTGTATGAGCCATGTATGGTGACATTTTAATATCAATATTTTTAATTCATGGATAATTCTCCTGGCAGAGATTTAATTGCATTGATAACTCACCCTAAAAAGAGAAGGCCACCTCTGTCTTCCCTAATTTAAGTAATTAGACATGACAGATAATTTATTTCTTTATGTTGCCTCAAGCCCTATAGCCTGCACAGAACAATTGCAACACAGTGGTATGTTGTGACACTTTCTGTCATTGAGACTGCAAATTATTTATGTGTATAATTGTGCAAGATACATTTATCAGAATTATGTTGATTGGTAGATAGTACAGTAGAACACGGAGACATTTTGACCAATTCATACTGTATAAAGGCGGTCCACTCTGTTGAAATAAGTTTCAGTGGAAGAGATCTCTTCATCCAAAGACAACTATGCATTTTTTGTCAGAGATAGAGACCTTTCGGGTCCCTGAAAGCACTGTGGCTCAATGACATATCTTCCTCTTCTCCAGATGGCCTGAAGGGATCTGCAGGTTCATTTTCTCCCTCTTCTGTGCCTTTAGATGCTGACTGTTATAACGTAATAACACAGGCTAGTCCAGGATGTGCTAAAAACATCAAGCCTCTAAAGATGTTCAAGATATGAAAATCGAGAACATCCCTTCCGCTATCCCATGTTTTTACCTTTTCTTCCGCATTACAAACAGCAACTCCGCCATGAGCACAACTGGAGCTTAAGGAAATTGGCTGGAAATAGGGAAATGCCGAAGACAAGCAGGTGCAGGGCCAGCCTGGAGTTTACTGTGAAGCCCTGTGACTTTGATATCCTGTACTGACCCTTTGCTCTCTATCTTGTCAGTATCCCATCAGAATAATTAACCCCTCTAACATTGCCCACTCAAATAAGTGATACGGAAATCACTTTTTTTTCCTGAAAAAAACTGCTCCCTTCCCCAATGTGTGGAGATTAACACAAAGTCTAAGACATTTCTTCAGATAATGTCAAGACTTTTTATCCTAAGGCACCTCAAGCAGCTCTGCCAGTTAAATGGAGTGTTTGACAGATGTGGTGACTGTCTCTGTCTTAAATTAATGTCAAACAACCATGTTAAGTTCTGTTTAAATGTCAAAAGCCTGTTTTGTTAGGTATCTGTGATGGATTATGAAATTATAAGGAGGAAGATTGAAGTGTCTGGGCTGTGATCATTCATAAACACACTTCCAGATAATTAAGGAGGTCAGTACCAACAGGCAAATGCAAACACGGTTTCTCTGAACACCCGATCTGTGAATTTGCCAGCTTAAAGAATAAAAAAAAAAACCTAAAATGCATTTCCAGACTCAGCCCTTCAAAAGAAAAGCGATTAGATGTTTTTCGATACAGTACAAAAATGAGGTTAAACCAAAAAGTCTCAGCTGTATAATTGAATCCCTGTGAACAATACCAATCCGATCGAAGAATCTCTCAACTCTTAAATATCACATTCAGTCAACCCTATCTCATTCCAGTTAGAATGATGATTGCTCCAACCAGCTCCACAGAATTCCTAATCACTGCATGTTTTCATCAGATTTCCAATTCTGGACATCTGTATCTTAAAGAAAACAGTGAAGTATGGTTTCTTTTTTTGTAGTAGTTATTATTGGCTTTCATCCACACCTTACAGAGGAGAAACAAGTCATAGAGTGAGCAATATTCTACATTACAGAACATAACATGATAATTCAGACTAAAAGGAAACACATAAATGTCTTTGTCATTTGCTGCTGTCTTTTTGGAAAGAAAAATGAGGACACAATTATACCTGGGGAATAATATTCACCCACAACTGTACTTCTAACCTCCTTAGAGCACTTGATCAGCAACTGCAACATTTTAAATGAATAATTTAAGCAGTCACCTGTTAAACTGAGATGTTTAATTAACCCAAATCAACACCTTTAATCCTTGCTGACAACAGCAATAAAACCCCAAATAATTGTGTTGTGCTCAGCAGCACTTAAAACCCTAGACAGGAGTGAGAGGAAACAGACAGGACTTTAACTTCAAAGTGATTCTGCAAAAAAAAACTAAGGAAAGATTCCTAGATCGAGGGCCAAAAGAAATATATCACTATATATATATATGCTGTTTGTAGAGAAAAAATCTAAGGATTGGAAATATTGATTGAATATTTTTTATGCCCATTTGATAAATTGATCATTCATGGCTGACCACAACACTATCAAGTGACTTTGCCTGAACCAACCCATTAGTGAGAGAATTGTTCACTGATCAAGTGATTTAATCTGTTGAATATTAAGAATGGTGAAAATCTACAAGAGAACAACACAGAAAAAAATCGGTGTGCTCCACTTACCAAGAGAATAATGCCTTCATGGCATCATCATGTTGAAAGGAAATATTAACGCAAATCCAAATGCATTTTAAAACACCTGGTCAGACTGCTGGGATTTTTTTAACACCTTTAAAAATTGTTTGATAAACTCACGTACTCTGCACTATGCATTGTCATAGAGAGACCAGGGATCCAAAAAGCCAAGACTTTGATCTTAGACCTTTATCTGGGCCCACAAGATCTTACTGCCGCATGCTGTAGAGGTCTGATGTTCCTAGAGACAGTTTCAATATGAAAGTAAGGCCTGGAACAACAAGGAAGTACACAAAGACAACAGGATAACAAAATATCTTTAAAGTCATATCTGAGTATAAGAAAGGCACAGAATATAAGTGGAAGAATATACTGTCATAGAAGAATATCAGTGGGATTTGGATCAATTTCTAAATGAGTTTCTTTAAATACATCATGTGTCTCAACATCTTGTGCATTGTAGACCAAGATCACAAAACAGTCCTCTGCATAATATAATTGCACTGAAGCGTGCAAGGGAGCAAAGGTGATGGGAAATTATAAGTCGATAAGAGTTAGAAAGCGTCTGAGGCACTGATAGAAGCTCAGAATGCTATCCACACAGCAACTGCTTAAGTCCTCATCCCAAATGAGGTCAGCAAACCCATTGAAATGGATTAAAAACATACAGTCATTCCTCGTTTCAATGGATTCATGGCTTTGGTCAAAATTGCCTCGTGATTCATTTTCTGCACGAAGAAAGAATTAACTCTTTTCGCACACAGAATTACTGTCTTCTTCACCCACAGACAAGGCCAGTAGCACCTGAGGCCCAGCTCATGAGCTCACTGAGACAAACCCCTAGATCTGAATTCCTGGTTGAAAGTTACAGACTCATGATTTGGCTCAGGGTGCTGTTGACTGCTGTACTGGTTCTGTATTTTTCACATCCTGTTTTTCGGGTTTGAGTAAGAAATTGTCTTTGGATGAATAGCTGCTGTATTCCCTCTGTGTATTTTAGTAAATAATAATTAAGCTAAGCTTCTAAGAGAGGAAACCTGATGTGTTATTCCGACAAACATAGAAATTACTCTCAGTATATTATGTAAAACCACAAATTTTACAGTTTGTGATAGGCTCCAGTGTCTAGACTTATGCTAGAATATTAATGACAAAGGTGAAGAGGTAGAAATAGCATACGTGCTCTAAATTTGGCACAAACTGAAAGAAATTCAGGATGCAAAATGGTTAATGTAAGTGTATCCACTATACTGTAGCTTTCAAAAAACAGGCAACTTCTGCTGTCTTATGCAGTTCTAAATCTGGAGCTTGTGGGGTACTGTAATATCCTTTATTTCTGAGCAAGAACCTTGACAAACCTCCCCCATTTCCTCTCTTTTCCTTCTCAGTGCTCTCACCGCCAGCCTTACGAATCTACAGCCCACTTGTTTCTCAATACGCTCCCTATTGTCTTCCTGGCTGGCACAAGAGTAGGAGGCGTGAGCCACTGGGATGAGTCTCGGGGTGTCAGCAGGATCTCTGCTGGAGCTGCGCTGTGGAGGAGACATCACTGGGTTCTGGTAGAGCAATGCCTTTGGCACTGAGCTCTGGAAAAGCTTAATGTGAATAACAACTTGCAGATGAAACCAAGCTTTTACACAAGGTGAGACAGAATGTTCTTTCCATTGAACTTAATAATCACACAGTAATTTGGATGCTATTTTAGCTTTGGCATGTGCACACACATTGAAATGCTCCAGATGATTTCAAATCATGTGTCAAGCTAATAACATATCATGCACAACAGGCTCTGACTCTTGTTGTCTGGACATGAGTATAACTTCATACCTGACACCCACTGCAGTAATTATTTTGTAATTCAAATAGAACATTACTATATTCTCCCCTCATATTGACCTAGCTATTCACAGTTCCCTAAAAATATAGAATTAAATGTCTTACTTATCTTTCCACTGGCGGAACCTGTTAACTTTTCACACTTTTCTTTTCTCTTTTGGGTTCTTGTAACTGAAATAAAAAACAAAGAAAGGAAACTGAAGAGGTTTGCTTCATTGTGGAACTGACAAATTTCTGTGACTGTTTTTCTCCCTGTACCTCATTAAAACAGCAAAAAATTCTGTTCCAGACTCAATCTGCTCAACAACTTCATTAATATTAGAAAAGAGTTCTCTAATTATCTGTAATGGAACTTTTTTTCTCCCCCTCAGCCTCTTGTTTCAGTCCTTCTGCTCTCTGTATTAAAGCCTACACAGTAACCTGCCTCTGTGTTTAATTATTGATTCCAGTGAAAGGTCCTGCATGATAATAGGACTCAGGGGACTCCATACAGGTGTCATTCCAACTGTTGTTTTGAACAACATTAAAACCTCGATTTTTCTTCAGCTCCTGAATGTGTTCATTAAAGGAAAACAACACTGTTTTTAAAGCAACATTTTCAGTGTTTCACAATACTTCTGATGAGCACTGCTTTGGTTCTAATGGACTACAAGTTCCCACTGTCTTGTGGTTAAAACATAGACATATCAACATATGGAATGATGAGCGTCATACCAAAGCAGATTCACATTAAAATGCTTGATAAAGGGTTAGAATTCAGATCTGAGTTTATTTTAATGCAAAGCCCAAGCCTTTACTGATGCACAAAATATAAAAGTTCAGGTCTACTGGATTGAAACAGATTCTTTACAAATAAATCATAAAAGTCACAGAAGATCTTGAAAGGTTACAAATGGTTTCACAAAAACCCTGGCTTGTGTTTAACTGATTCTGAAGTAGTTCACTGGGTTGACTTTGTCGGTGCCCTTGAGGATTTTGTTTACTTGAATCAGGTGCCCACCTCACTTTCTTTCTTCTGGATGAAAAATGTTAATTTACAAAACATGTAGGCAAAATTACAGATCAAATAATCACGATTAGTTTTATGTGAAATCCAATACACTGTCAAAATGAACTCATTACAAAAGTGTCATCAGGTATGAGCTCCATGAGCATGAGCACAATCATGGCACTGTGGATGCAGAGACCTGATCACCCGGATGAACAGTGGGATGTCCTGCGCAGCTTCAGCGAGAGCATCTGGTCTCCTGCCTGTGGATGTTCTCCTGCCAGTGGATGTTCTCCTGTTCTCAGGTGCATAGAAAAAAATGGGCCATGGCAAGACCTTCACATGGTCTCCTTAAAGTTGTGCCATTGTAATCCTAGCTCTGTGTGGTCTCGCATTGTCCCATAGTTCACTCAGTGGTAAAGTTGCCCTGAAGGAGATTCTTCTCTAGATGTTTTGAATGACTCAACAGAAACCATAACACTCACCATTATGTTTCCACACGTTGTCTTCTGTCAGGTCGGTCGGGGGCAAAACAGCACTGGATGGGAATAAAACACACAACCACCCTCTCCACTGCCAACCCATATTTTTTTCAGCTGGCAACACTACCCATGATCTCTGGGCATGCAGATGATTACATACTGCACAACTACAGTCATCCTGCTGATGCGCAGGTTATGTCTTCCCATAGTTTCCCATGTTGCGGGTGTTGCAGTCTGAAAGCCATTACACGGAAGGATCAAATGCATGTGGGGACCGGACTGGAGTGGTGACCTTCTGCTTTCTAACATGTGGCTGCTTCCTCCTTGTTTCAGTTGAATAGTCTGCTCTCCAAAACTTCGGTCATGCTGATTGCAACCAAGTGATCTTCATTACTCATACAGAGCAAGACTATACAGGTAGCTTTCACTATTCTTGCAATAATTGGACTTGTGTCTTTCTGAATGTCTGTATACATGTATATTTTTTTTCTCAGATATGTTTTTCCAAACATACCAAACACTGGATACATAGGATTTTTTATTACATTGCATGACTTGAAGTCAATATTTAACTATTTAAACAATTAACAAACCTATACAGTCTATATTTAAAGAGCTCATAAGTATGCCTACAATTTGCTATTGATGTAAAACAGTCTGTTGAGTTTTCAGTATACATCAGTAAATAATAAAAACTCCTTACAGGAAAAAAAAGTGTTTCCTGTATTGCAGTACATTATTTTGTTGTGTTCAATTGTCTTAAAAGAGGACAGTTATTTTTCCTGCCTTTCAGAATGGAAAGCTTTGTTTGGGTCCCCTACAGGGAACCGTAACAGTCAGATGCCCATGTGCTTGATGTGTGAGTGTGGAGCTCAGGAGCTCAGAGCCCAGATGTGCAGGAGTCAGAGACACAGCTGTTTTTCCTATGGGCTCAAACTGCAACACCTGTGACTCAGAGATCTGCAGGTGGCTTGGTAATTCAGAATGTCATTAAGGCTTAAATACACCACACTTCCTGCTTTCATGAACTCTTTTGACAGTGACATATCACAGTGTTCTTTTTCCAAGACGTTTTAGAATATTCAATTTGGTTATTAGTTAGAGAATATTGCCCTTTCTTTGCTCTGAGACTAACGATAAATAATAGACACCATTACTGCAGTAAGGGCACCAGTAAGGGCAGAACCTTCTATTCTGTGTCTTGTGTGTAACAATGCCCAGACTTTCAAAAAGTCTTAATACAGGAGTATTAATAAGTGTGGTATCATGTACCAAGAACAAGATTTCTTATGAAGACAAATGTTAGCCGAATGCTTTTTTTAACCATACTTGCTGAACATGTTTTAAAATAGGTTGTGTCAAATGTTTAAGGACAATTGATGCTACTGTGGCGTAACTGACCAATTTAATTGAAATCTGCTGAGGACTTTGAATTCAAGTGGCCAGTGCCACACCTACCACCTCCCTGCAGCTGGGGCAGCCTCCTTTCTGGGGCTGGAGCCAGTCCAAATAGATCCACGGATGTCCTGGAGAGACAGGGGACACTGAGAAGAGCATCACTGTAACGAGACAACCTGCCACAAAACAACCCCTTTCAATTGTGAAGTTATACTCATGCTGTACTGGTCACTGCTGTTTAATAACAGAGCAAGATCTAAGCATGTTTCTAGCTTTGCTTCCTATTTTCCTTGAAGAGACCAAAGACCAAGATTAATGCAAATGAATTCGGAATATTCCTGCTTTGCTCCATAGCTAATCCGGCAGCCTTTGAAACTAATGACTCCAAAGTTGCCACTCAAGTGTTTACTTCTGTCAGATAACACAATGGATTTACTCACTGTGAAGTCTCTCCTCCCAAAACCAGGCTTTGTGGTTGCAAACACGAGCAAATCTGATGTGCTAATTAAAACAATATGTATAAAAGGTGACTCCTTATGTAATACATTGGGCCTGGTCTAAAATCTGCACTGAAGAATGAGTTTATTGTCCTCTCCTTTCCGTAAGAACATTTGAGTTGGACCAAAAATGAACAAGATTTCTTGTTCACAAAAAACGCCTGTGTGTTGTAAACTATTGTTTTAGCATCCAAAAGGGCATAGGTGCTAGACCATGATTTCTGTCACTGCACTCCACAGGGCATTCATGTAAGAATACCTTTGCTAAAAATGGTGTAAGAACAGTCTGACTCACTCAGAAGAACATGCAGTAAAATTGGATGAGTTTACCTCTGACTGTTATAAAACGCACTGCAACACCTCTCCTTCCATTACCATACAGGCTGTGAGTCTTAACTGCCCACACACAGAGAGCCTTTTCCAAATAACAACTGCGAGCGCACCTTGAGAGTTCAGACAGTTTTACATAACAAAAACGCACACAGATTCGAGGCAGAAAAATCACATTTAAAACGATCACAGGCTAAATAAGGCTCACTCTGTACGGTTCCCCTGCGGGGATCTGCTGGTGTGCACGTCAATTTCTTCCTCTAGAAAAAGATCAAGATCTATAAACATGCATTTTCAGGCGATTTTAATAATCATTAAAGCCGGGGCTAATGTACAGGGCTTGCAAACGTTCTGTGGGTGTCTGTAGGTAAAGGACATACATTAGGTCTGTGTTAACGGAAGTGAAATAAAGGTGACATTCACACGCTTAAAGAAAGAATCCAGTCTTCTTCAAGCAGTTAATTCAATGATGCAGTAGAAGAAAACACATTCACTTATTGTTTTTTTTCACTTTTCTAATAGATTAATAAGATCATAATACAGTATTATTGCTCTCATATCAGTCACTCTATTTCACAATGCAGCAGTTTAATTTAGGCAGACTCCTTTTTCAATCTATTTTAGTTGGCAGTTTTGTTCTTATAACACTGCATGATCTATATTGGAGTAAAATGAGAATTAAATTTTTCACTGTTTGACTCATGAGGCATGAATCCAGCTGTGCTACTTAAATAGGTATCTCAATTTGTATTACTAGAGAGGTGTTTGATTTTAATCCTGTAAACTTTAAGTCCAGGTAAGATGAAGAGCCTTATACTCTGCTGTTCATACTCCAGAAAACAACATCCCAAGACACTTGTTACTGTACAAGCTTCTGAGTGACACTTGCTTCCCAGAATTATACGCCTGAGAAGTTATTAAACTGTTTTCAATCACATTTACTTTTGACAGACACTCTCAGTGACTCATTTTTAAAGGTAACGGAACACAGTATAGTCGAGAACAAGAAAAATTAACAACATCAGTAGTTCATATCTAATGGTGCTTTTTCTTCTGTAAGAATCCCAAAGGGTTTTACATATGGGGAGGGACCCAGTTCACACAAAGTGAAGTGAAGTTTAAGCTGGCTGCAGCCAGTCATAAAGCACAACTGTGTGCAGGTCTGTGTCGTAAGGATGGCTGGTCTTTACAGAACAAATGATGAAAAGGCAAGAAATTAAGAAGCAGCTGAGGGACCTCTTGCAATCTGGATAACATCTTGATAAATAACTATGGTGGTTTGCTCTGTCTCAGGATGATTGTAGAAGGCATTTTAATGGTTTGGGCTTCTAAGAGAAATAATTGTGAGATAAGCACTCTTAAGCTGTTATGTACACTGAAAATGAGCGACTGAGGTAGCAGATATTGTTCAATAACTGCAGCTGAGTGCTTTTGCTTTCTTACAATATCTTCATCAATTGATCAGTCTGTAACTTATTCAGCTTCACTCTGTTTTATTTTGATTCCACTGTGATCGGTCTCTGAAGACCTTTTTATTTCGATTGAAGTCTCCAGTCTGTTCTCTTTGACAATTAAAGGGCTGACAAGCTGTATTGACAGAATTCTGGATGTCGCTTTCAATTCACGATCTTCACTCCAGCCTAAAGATTTATGCATTTCGAACCTTTCATTGTTTTCTCAAATTAAAAAAAATGCTAATTCAGTAACTCGACAAAAAAAGGTGATTTTTAAACAAAAGTGGATAAGTAATCCGGCTTGCAGTTCTCTCAAAAAGAAACTAATTATAATGCATGAATCAATCAGGCTCCAAAGCCTTAGGAAGCACCCAGGAGAAAATTCTTGAGAGGTGAAGAAAATTCAAGCTTTTACAACGGCATTTTTAAATCACCACCTCACAATTTGAACATAATGACTGGAAATGATTTGTTTCTTTCCCCCTTTAATTTGCAAAGCTTTTTAAAATGCTAATGGCGTTTTGTGCAACTAGACAGAAGACAGGAGAGGGGAGGGTGTGTGTCAGTGGAGCTAGACGACTGGCTGTTGGTGTCATCGGAGTGTGATAACTCACGCTCGAGTTTCTAGCTGCGAGGCAGGGATCTCGGCATAGGAGCGAGAAACCCCTAACTTACTCTGCACCCCATTTAATGAGTCACGCTGAAGAAATAAGGATTTTTTTGTTATTCCCCATACAACGAAAAACAACGCGTTGTTCTTGTTTGCATGGCATGCATGCATGCATTCGAAAGCTTTATTAACGATCTTTTTTGACGATTTTTTTCTTTCGGTATTTCACACCTCTCTGTCTTGCGCTCCGTTATGCCATTAAATCAGATGAACTACAGCTGCAGACGGTACATGGATCTTCGTGCCCGTATACGTATTGTTTTGTAGGACTCTTCAAGGTGTTTGTTGCCTGATTTATTTTATTGAAGAGTGATAACAGGGAGCGGATCTGGCGCTAGAATGGCCGTCATTCGGTGGCTACGCTTTCTTCTCATTATCATAGTCAGCTGAAGGAGCGGGGTGGACACATAAAGAAATTTCATTTTCCGATTTATTGGGCTGATGCTTTTATCTCCGCGTGACTTACCCTGGCATCCATTTCCACCACTGCAGGCGTAGCACCTTGCTCAAGGGTACAGCAGAGGTACCCCTCCCCAGAGCCAAACCCCCAGCCTCCCAGGTGTCCCTGCAGACCTCCACCCTGCTCCATGAGGGAGTTCAGAAAAGAGGACACCGCCTGGCATGTTCTGCTGAGAAAGCTCAATCGAAAATAATGAGAGAGTTCCAAAATTCAATCTGTGTGTTACATGAAGCAATGCTGCTTTTAGCTTCTCGAGATCTAATCTTCTATTGTGCATGAAAACTGGAGCCGGATGGAAGGTGATCTTATTATAATATTTGTCACCTGTATGTGAGAGGTTTTGTCCCCGAGGGAACATCCAGTGGTTTTCAGTGATAGGGAGGACATGGTTTGCAGTACCCTTGATACTGCTGTTGTTTTTCTCAAAAGGTCTAGTCTCTCCATTTGATTCTCTATTGGGCAGGGGCATTAGAGAATCCCTTGTTTGAGTCATGCTTAAAAAGGACTTTATATTCAATCTGGTGTTGTATAAACACCCTGAGCTTTTTGATAGCTGTCTTTCTCAGGGCTGATGACCCATCCTTGCCTATTTCTTTGCAGCAGGAGTTTCCAACCCTGGTGCCAGGGAGCCTCTTCCCTCAGGTTTTGTAGACCACCATACAATCACCAATTTCTAAAGAAGTTCATAGTTCCACTGTGATCAATAATATGGGTGATCTGTTTAAGTTTAAGTTTAAGACATTTTTCGAGGACCAGAGTTCTCTAATCTGAACAGAGTGCTTCCTTGATTCCTCAGTAGCCTACAGGTGTTGCCATGAAAGGTGGCTTTGATGACTAACTGGCCTGGGGCTCTCCAGGACCAATGGCAGGATATTCACTGCCAACATGGCTGCTTCGGAAGGATGCTTCAGCCAGATGTTTATTCTGATGTTTCCAGATGATTATTAAGGACAAGAGAGGTCATTAGACAGGGGAAAACTGAGCACAGCAATACCATAATCGCTCAAATCCTGATGTTCTACAGTTCTGTGAATGCTCATTTTCATAATTCATTTCTTTAATCTGGGGGATAGGGGTGTTTAATAAGGAAAGGCTCTTGAATAAACTATGAAAATTGATTTGTTCCTGATGGGCACTGTTGGAGACGGCTGGCCTTGTCTCCAGGTTCTCATGTACATCTCCTGAAGTCTGGAGCTCCCAGCATGCCCTATACTGTCGCTGACCTGTCACTGACCCTACGGCTGCCAGACCAGCTGGGCCAAACTGCCGCATTTGTGACCTGCCCCGGAGACACCACACACGAAGGAAACATCTCCACCCTCTGGCCGAAACAGGGTCTGGCTCTCTTTGGTGAAATTAAAAGGGTTTAATGGAGACGTGCAGTCACAGTTTCACAGAACAGTTATTAAATCTCGATAACAAAATAAATTAATTGACATTGACAAATTGACAAATTGACAAATTTCGAATTAAGCATGATCTGCATGCCTGTGTGCAGAGTTAACGAGTAGTATTTATCTGTGAAACGGTCTATGTTTCTATTGGATTAAAAGAGGTGTATTCACAAGCCTGCTTGTTTACAATGTCATAGGGCTGCATCACGTCGCCAGAAGTGAATTTGAATTGAATTTGGCTTTGAATCGCAGAATATGGCTCTGTGTAGACCTGGAAAGTTCAGCTATTTTGTGGTGCAAATTGGAGATTTTTACAAGTTACTGTGTGTGATTTCTTTATTGCGGTTTGAGATGCACTCATCAATGCAGATTCTTTCTCACCACAAAAAATAATTATAGTATTGGAGTTCCCGTTTAAAGTCTGATTTAAAGAGAAGGTGTTGAGAAAGAGAGCAACATGTTCCTTACGGGAGACTGCAGGATAAATATTACATCAGCTGTTACAGCTATGACTGTAATAGTCACATCTAGTATGACTTTAATCTGATCAGACCTGATTTAATGTCTCTGATTATTAAAATGAACTGTGCACAGATAAAGGCAAGGCTTTTGATACTCCAGTTTGCTCTTGTCGATGCGGGAGCTGTTTGATTAACATGTGCGAGCTGTCTCCGTCGGTAGCGTGAACAGAATGTGGGAGAAGCCAATTGTGGAGGGCATCTAGAAATCACTGTTTCCCCAGGGAGTCCTGTGGTCATGCTGGGTGATACGTCTTCAGCCCCCTTGTCTGCCACACTGAGATTCTTGTAGTGGTGCTTCTGCTTCAGCTCTTGGTTCTAATTAAATAAACAAACAGATGATTCCAAACAGCACATATTGTACAGTCTTGATTAAAGATATGTTTATAAAATGGAATCCAGACTCTTAAATTCTCATAGTTAAGCCATCCTGTTTTTCTCTGGATTTAAAAGTAAGACTGATCTAGAGGTGAAGCCCTTCCTTACCTATACAGGTCAATGTTTAAGTAGTACATTTTGGGTGGGAAACATTACAGAACTCAAAAAATCCCTACATGGAATCTGTATACAGATAGGTAAAGTACTTCCCCGATGAAGGGAAAGTCCTAACTTTACTGTAGAAAAAAAACTTTTCATTCTTAAAACGAATTAACTTTTTTAATTAATATGAAGAGATGATGTCATATTTCTCTCAATATTATGAGAGAGCACAGATGGGAACAGTAATTTCAGTTGTCTGCAGGACAAATCTTGCAGACATTAGTGGTTTACTGTCAGGAACAGTTCTTTCCGGGCCCTATGCAGGCGACACGATCCAAAAGGTGAAGAAACAATAGGGCAAAATATCATGCAGGAGTCGGTCAGGAGACAGGGGGGCGTGTCCATGCAGTGCTAGTGTCCGGGGGGAGTGAATCCAGGGCGAACAATCCAAGGGTAAATCCAGAGGAGGAATCCAAGATGAGAGGTTTAGTCCAAGACCAGGGGATCAATTTGTCAATTTGTCACCAGATTCCACTTGATCAAATTTCAATCTGAAACATGGCTGGGTAACATAGTTATGAGATAGTTATGCAATAGAATCAACATTATTGAATATAGTCTGGGAGTGTGCAGCGATCCAAGTGGGATCTGGTCAAATGTCATTGTCCCCTTTAACTAATTATTTTGGAGAAATATACTGCATATTTTTCCTTCAGCCGAGACTCAGAAATGAATCATATTGTTTTTTCTAAGATATGCAAGGTGCCACATCAGAATGAACTACAGTACAAGAATACCCGACCAGGGGATCCATCCGTAGTTAAAACCAGAACCGGGTCGGGACCGGCGGGGCAGGGAATCAGGAACATGAAACTAAAACCATAACGGAGCCAGACGCGGCAGGACCCTGGGCTCTCACGACACGGAAATCAATGAGAAGCCCCGAGCAATCGCCTGCGTCTGGCTTTAAAGGTGGAACTAAAGAGGGGCTGGAATAAGGAACAGGTGTGGGGAATGGGACAGAACGAGGAAGGGCTGGAGCGCCCTTAAGAGGAGGAGTAACGATCGTGACATTTACATTTTGCAGATAAGTAGCTAATTAGTGTCAATTAACAGATGATGGTCCTATTGGCGGATGGGTAAATCAGAGTCCCATGCCTAATATCTATGGGATAATTATAGTTTTTTAAAAGAGAAGCTTTAAAACCTAAAGAAAGTGTAGTATGTTCAAGGCGTTATTGATAGACCAATAGGTGGCACTGTTCTCTGTGGATCAGAAAAGCTGTAGTGATGGCCACAGGGAAAAACATGGGCAATATTCAAAGCAATGGTATGAGCTGTTAAAACGAGACAGCTACATGATGAAAAAAGACAGATATTCCAATACAGATCAAGGCTGCTAACTATATCCACCAGAGAAGTGTGTTCAGAAAGAAAAAAAAAACATCCAGGCCAGAAAATGCCCTAGACTGTTAAGCCTCCCCCACATAGAAAGAATGAAATGAGCACCAAATCTCATGTGCATTAATTCACATTGAAACGCTGCAGTCTAGGCCCTATCAGATGACTCACCCTAGAGGGAAAAGCTGGTAGATTTCCATTTATTAGGTTGGTGTTGCATTTCACAGCAGTGCAAACTAAATACTGTAAAGAAAGTAGAATGAGCATGAAATTCTATGGACTCTTGACCTGCAGCAAATGAAACACATTAGTCAGACGACGTTTAGGCAAAAGCAAATATCCTAGCAAAACTGTTACTTTATAGACACCCACTATAGTTAAGTATACAAACTCAAAAATATAGTGATTGAAGGGTAGTCTAAAGCAATCTTCTGATTGACTTATGTCATAAGTTTAATTTCCTCCTGGTGTTATTAACAGGCCTTTTCATTATAAAACTGGCACACCACCATCAATGTCCAGGACCTCAGTTTTAAGTCTTATCTAAAAAGGGGCACTGGGTTTGAAGGGCCTGGACGAGAGGGAAGAGTACCCCCTGTTAGTTCACCAGCATCGGTCACCAGGACCTGACCCACCTGAGTGGCCAGCACCAGCCTAGGATCTTGGGCAGTAGCCACCTGGACAATACAAAATCATATGAAGCCTGCGAACTAGGTCAATCACAAACCAAGTACAATTAAAATGTGTACATTATAACTCTCGTCTTGCATAAAATATAACACTTTTAGAAATAAATGGGAGAACGGCATACAGGTTGTTAATATCAACAACGCCAGATTCCACTTGATTTAAATTTCAATCTGAAACATGGCTGGGTAACATAGTTATGAGATAGTTATGCAAGAGAATCAACATCATTGAATATAGTCTGGGAGTGTGCAGCGATCCAAGTGGGATCTGGTCAAATGTCATTGTCCCCTTTAACTAATTATTTTGGAGAAATATACTGCATATTTTTCCTTCAGCCGAGACTCAGAAATGAATCATATTGTTTTTTCTAAGATATGCAAGGTGCCACATCAGAATGAACTACAGTACAAGAATACCCGAACTGTGTTTTCAATTACAGATGCACATATCAATCGGAGTCATAAAAATATGAGAAAATTAAAACACATGTGCAAAGCCCATATTTATTAAGTAATTTTGGAAGAAAGCCTTAAGTCTTTTAATAGAATACTTTTGTATCTCTATGATTTTTCTGATAGGTTAGAGCAACATTTATTTAATAATATGCATTTGTGATATAGATTATAAATATGCATGTATGGGAATAAATACTAAATGGCTCTTGTTTCACAGAAAAAAATGCCTTATACAATTTTGCTTTAATATAGATCATACCTGCTATGTATTCTGCATATGAATTCTGCATATTCTATATATTTTTGTTTCATTTGGGTATGGCTAAATCATTGAGTTTATAAAGTCTGTAAAAAGCATACATAATTTTTAAAAAAGAAAACAGCAACATCGATTTCATTGAAGAAAATTTTGTTTGGCAAAGTCAATAAAAACTACATCTGACACCCACACACACATTTCAGAGCCTTAACTATCAGCTTGCCCTTATCTATGTTAATTCTCGGGGATTGTGGGACCTTATCTTAACAGAACAATCAATATAGCCGCATAAAATCCAAACGGTCCCAGGTCTCTGGTCTGACCCAGACTCGCTAAATGACAGAGTATCTTAAAAAGCAAAATGTGCTGTGAAATTCCATTCAAACGCCCCCCGTTCACGTGGACATTTCCATAGAGAAAACCACACAAGCTGTGTACCTTCCTGTCCAACAGGTTTGGAAATTGAGATCTGGATCATTTATTTGATCATCTCTATTGTGCAAAGAATTCTCGTGTGCTCCATGCTGTATGCCACAGTCTTGTGCTATAAGCCTATTTTCCTCTTCTGCACTCTGCTGTGTCTCCTTTTAATGCATGTAGGCAGTAGAATACATTTCCAGCATGAAAACGTTACCCTATTATGTTGAAATGCTTACAAAATCTGACACAGCTTACTTGCTTAACCCATATTAACTCAAATTAATTAACCTGATTCTAAAAGGGCATGTTATGTGTAGCTGTATGGATAGAATAGGTTAAAACAGTTTACAGTAAGGTGACTCATTCCATGTCATTTAGTGAAAAAAAATGGGACTTTTGCAATCACATTTTACATTTTACATAGTTGGAATTAACATCAGTGTCCAGAATATATTGATTAAGTGACTACAGGAGCATCCCAATCCTTTCTGAACAAGAAGAACACAAAAGTAAAAATACCATCAGGCTTAACAGCTGAGAATTTACAAATCCTGCACTTAAGACTGATTGATCTTAATTGTGCCTTGAATACTCTACTGGCTCACGTTTTCAACAAGCTTAACTGAAAGTCTAATTAATTGAATCCATTCGTGACCAGCAAACAAAGGAGGAAGTAAATTGCTTGATAAGAGAGAAGAAGTCTTTAAAAAATTCCATCCTCGACACAATTAGAATATTATTTTTTAGAAGTCTTTAGTCACACTTATAGACACGAAAAACTAAGCTTCAGTGTGCTGTTACAAAGACATACACGAGACAGTTTAAACAGTTTTAACAGCTTCTAGCATTAATAGTGTTATATCTGAATGACCCAAGTTCTGTCTTTAATTGAATTGGGAATTTTAGCCCTTATACCTCTGGATCCAGCTGGTCAGAATTCCTTCAAGAGGAAGTGAACAGTCCCAGTTCATGTACGCATGTAATTAAAACTCATGACAGTCTCTCTGTTATTTGCACCCATGACCCAGGCTTGGGTGCTGACAGGCACGATCCTGATTGTCTGATATGAAAGTCTGGGGTATGTCCAGTCCTGAACATATGCGTCAATATGTCAATAGATTTTCATCCCAGTTCGACTTATTATTAGTTTGTTTGGACCAATTTAACAGCTTTCCAAGATTTTTAGGTGCTGCTGCTTCTTTAAAAAAGACCAAGAAAACCTGCAGACACGCTGGCTTTGCAGAATGGACAGCCCTTTTCTCTATGAACTATCTGACTTTATTTGAGGGGTTCTTCAGCAGAAGCTTGGAAATTGAGTACCACTGATTGGATTCTATACCTTATTGTATTCTGGGTGGTCTGGTGGACATGAGGTGGAAGTGTGTTGTTTTGTTCTGTTTTTGGAAAACATTAAATGTAATTAAGCTTGTCAGATTTAGGGAACAAATAGGACAAAAAAAACCTAAAAAGAACAGCCCTTTAAATGCAATCCTTCAGGGATCTGTTGCTCTTAAGTGCAGAGGTTGCTATGAATCATGGGATATATAAATAGCTTACTTGGTCTCTCTTCTGTTTGCGAAACAGCAGAGGTACTCCGCAGTGGATTCGGACCATGACAGTCAACGGCCACCAGAGGGGAGTCATCAGCCACCACAGGGAAGCCTTAGTCTCCAGCCCTCTCTGCACGTGCAGCAGGAGGTTTCAAACAGACAGGAGGTCTGCTCTCACCTCCTCTGTAAGCTCTGTGGCCCTTCTGAGTGGGAACTCCTGCAGCAGGTCAACCTGTGACAGAAGAAGGCTTTACAATTTAATTCTAACAATTTATTAAGGTCCCTGTTTATTCACAGTCTGTCATTTTTAAAAGGCATCTTCAGTCAATGGCTAAAGAGAATATAAATCATCACTAGTTGTCAGTAACTGGAGTGTCATGAACAGAGTTGGAACACAACAGAACCCTGCAGAACCCTGCAGTTCCCCAGGACCAAAAATGTAAACTCACCGTTTCCTTCTTGAACTGTATAACTCACTGTTCTCACTGCATCCCACACTGGGAGCCCAACCAGTAGAATAAACAGCAGAGAATGGAAAATTACTGGCCGGCTGGAACAGTTCCAGTTTTAGATGGCCATACCTGTGATCCAAGGTAACATGATGCCATGAAATAATAACAGACCCACATCTGTATCTCATGCTCCAACATAATCCATAGCAACCTGCAATGCTGACAAATTCAGCAACAAAACCAACAATGCTTCACTGAATCTTTATGTGATCCAATGAATAATTTACACATTCAATTTACCACCTTCTGATACATTCATATATGCGAAGCCACTGGAGTGTGCTGGAGCATTTTTTATTAATTTATTGGAAAAGACAAATTAGTGTTAGAAATATGCAATAATACCGCAGACGTTTTAGAAGAGCTTCTTGTGATACTGACATACAGTATAAATGGGAGAAGATTCAAGGTAAGGCAAACAATTTAACAAAAGTGAAATGAATTTGGTGAATATCAGGAGACATTGTCAGGATCTGAGACACCAATCACTGCTGAAGGAATGGAGCTGAGATTTCTTATTGTGCTACAGAGTGCTATAACTTCCCCCAGATCTCCCAGTGAAGCACACTGGCACAGATCCCCCAGTGAAGCACACTGGCACAGATCCCCCAGTGAAGCACACTGGCGCAGATCCCCCAGTGAAGCACACTGGCCAAATATACCACTGAAGCACACTGGCCAAATATACCACTGAAGCACACTGGTACAGATCACCCAGTGAAGCACACTGGTGCAGATCCCCCAGTGAAGCACACTGGCACAGATCCTCCAGTGAAGCACACTTGTACCTGGATATGCATGTCTAAGGTGCTCATATACATATAATGTGCATACAGTATATTTGAAGGTACATGTACAGTACATACACAGATACACATTTACAGCTACAGACTGTATACTGTATAGATGTGTATGTGATGTAAATGAAGGTAGAGCAGAGCTTGGGTTGAATCTCAAAGCCAAAGGCTAACAAAGTGCAAAGCCAACCACACTATACATAGTATAAGCTTCCTCTCAAATGCTAATGTCTGAATAATGTAGCATGACTCATTCTTCTTTTTAGACAGCGGCAGCAATTTACCTTAATAATTTCGAAGAGAAAAAAAAGACATATTCCTAATTCTTCTGGGAATGATTTTTCATAAAATATAACAACCTTGCACTCATTCACACATCTACAGATGTGATCTTTGCTACCACTATTAGGGCATGCAAATACACTGATATTACAACAGCTATAAAATGACCAGAAACTGAAATGTTGCATGTACAGTAGTGGAATATAAAGTCTTGCTGTTGGTATACATGAATACATTAAGTCACCAAATTCTTTCCTTTGTTTTCATTGTTGAGTTAAGTTTTTGTATACATCAAACAATGTATAATATCACTTGCAGTGGTGTGCTATTGCTTCCTATAAAGCATATTTCACTGTATCATAAGCAAATTGTAAAATGTTACATTTAATGTGAGAAAATGCTGCGGTCTGTTCATTGGATACATTTGCTGAGCAGATTGTGGTCACGTCTCTTATAGCAAAGCGTGACCATTGCCTCTGCACACAAATATAGATTACGGATACTTTTGCCACAGACACAGGTAATTAATAGGACATTATCATGCAGATAATGGGTGAAAGCTGTGGTGAGCCACTGATACTACCTGAGAGAATCAGTGCTGATTCTGCAATCTTAAACTCTCATGTCTTCCTCCCAGAGAGATAGGGGTTATTTGTGTTGTCCACGTACTGTAGAAACCTCATTCGATCAGTACTAGTGCAGGATCTGATCCAATAAGCAGGGTAGACGATAAAATGTATTTAATGTGTATCTTGGCATTTGTAAAAATTCAAAAATATAGTAAGCTTGTGGTTCTGAACACAACAGTTCAAATATATATATATATAAATGATGTCTTAAAATAAATACTATAAAGTGTTAGAACAATTATAAGACATAAATCCAAATTTCACATGAGTTCTTCAGGGAGATCACTTAGGCATAGCTGGAATGAATTACTATATAGGCCAAGACATTTATCTTTCAAGTACTGAAAATAGCACCAGTTTCTCAACCTACAACATAAACAGTCTTTCATTTCTGCATATGTATTAATTTAAATTCTGTTTCTCAATGGAAGTGAGCTTGAATGAACATCAATTTCTGAACATCTGTAGAAAAATCAAGACTCAAGAAGTCCAAACCACAGAAATCTAAATCTCAAGCCAAATACCTCATAATGTATTAGCAGTCTGATTCTCACACACTTTCTCTTTCAACACAGAATTTCTTCCTGCAGTATGAAAACAAGTCAACATAATATATCCTTCAAGTATATATAATGTGACTTTTGATAGGTAGAATTTTCTCTTGACTCTGGGCTTATGTACACTTTGTAACCATTGCAAACTCTGTTTAAATTCTTCACAGTCTGCTGACTGCTTCTTCTTTAGCATTTTTGATCACTTTGGGCTCAAAATTTCAAGACAAACTTTTACTTAAATACGTATTTGCAGCAGTTGCCAATATAGAATGTAAACCAACTTCAAATTAAAATTTCAGATGGTTGAAATGTTCCCTTCCTGATATGACTTATTCAGTGTGTGCTTTCAAAAATTGTTGTAAGCTAGATCTTACATTCATATGTTTCAAAACAGATAATACATGAACCAAAAACTTTCTAAGTCATTTTGTGACAAAATTGGTGCTTCAAGTGCACCAATTAAGAGAGCATCTCAATCGATGAGAATTTGATTTAATCTAGGAAATTGAAAAATAAAACTTAACTCTGTTTTAATAGCAACTGGTTTTGCATCTAAAAATCATGACTTGTAATTACAGTATATGAGGAAACTTGTGATTTTGGCCATTCTGTTTAATATTACCTTGGCAATTAATCTACCAAGAGTCTTGTCAATGTTAATCCTACTTGAGTAGGTTTTTGGAAAAGATTTCGTGTAGTTGGATCTCAGCTATTTTGAATGCATCCCACTATTTCAGACAGTAAATCAAACAAAGCTGCAGGTCATAATTTATATAGAAAGATGTCGGCAATGTGTTGCAGTTACTTATTTTTAAATACTGGAGATTTATGCAAAGTCAGTGCTTTCGCCTAATGTACGACTTGAGCAGGACCCCCATGAAGACACGACAGCTGTTCAACAGATACGGTTTTCCTTGTAGCCGGCATCTGCATTTATAACTAGCTGCACAGGTGTGTGTGTGTGTGTGTGTGTGTGTGTGTGTGTGTGTGTGTGTATATATATAAAGTGAGGAGAAGGAGCACAGCTGTGGCACCTTGAAGACAAGCATGTAATTATCCTCAAAGTAAAATGAGGCACAGTACAACATCTCCAAGCCAGTCAGAGAACCCAGATGAAAAACTCCAAATGAAAACAACAACATTAATGATGCTTGCTTAGAAATGCACTGATCTCTCATGATTACGCATTCAGCAAAAAAATACGCATTCAGCAACAAAAATATATTACGCACCGCTGTGCATTCAGTAACTAATTACTCGGAAGAAAACAAACCTCTTCCTTTAGAAGCATAACAACTGGGTGGCTCAGAGGAAGGCCAGCGTGTGTAGAGAATGTCAAGGCTTGGCTACATCTGACTCCGCCACCACGTAGCCTTTTAAAATAAACGGAGACTGTCCAGGAAGGAGGGGGCAGGGATCAGGCATTGTTCAGTTGGCTTTTTCCAGTATCCCGGTGTTCACTCTTTCTCTTTGTTGGCGGGTGAATATTTACAGCCGAGTTGGTCTGATTGAAAAAGGACCCTCTCTTTGACGTTCAGCTGATTACAGCATTTTGGGCTCCAGAGGAATATTGATTAGTTTCACACATTGCGGTGTAATGTCTGAATGAGGTCCACTGGGGCTCATTTTATTGGGCTTTAATCAAACGTGGAAGGCATTATCTTGACAAAAAGGCCAATCCATTTCTTGTCAGCTTGGACAAACACTAATGAAAAGAGAAGGTCTTGGGGAATAGTTGGGGAAGCATGGTACTGAATGAAAGCAGTGTCATCATCTTTCCTCAAGTTTGTCTTCGATTTGATAGGTGTAGGTATTTTTCCCACCTTACCTAGCCTTTTTGTGACTTCCATCCCACTAATCGCATGCTTTTGTAACCTTCGAAATGTTTCTAATGAATAAAAAATGAGTGTTTGCTGCAGTAAAGAGTAACATCCATGCAAATATTAATTGTCACGATTTGCACAGAAAGTATATTAACACGAGTTTCAGAACACAGTCATCCCCACCGGACCTTAAAATACCTTCACTATCGGAATGCTTCTGTTTCACTTGCCTTGGACAGAGCAGCCAGTTACTGATGGGACTGTTAGGTTCCTCCAGTCCGTCCTCTAGGGTGCCATGTGCACGCAGGACCAGTCACTAAACACTTACATCACCAAAATGGTTTTATCAACTAGACTTTTTTTCCAAATGCCAGCAGACATCATCAGGTTTCCTCAGTTAGAAACATGCTGTCTCACTGTCAGTGAGACACCTTTTCCCTTTTTGCTGTCACAGAAAGTTCTGGGCCAGTTTATTTTTGACTCACATTAAGGGCAGCGAATTACACAATGCAGGACTTTGAGTCTACTGGGCGCTAAAACTACAATACACCTCTCAGTGGGAAATTCCGACTGCAACACACTGCGATTCTTTGCACGCTTGGGCACTTCGATAATAAACACAAACAACCATTCTGAAATGAGAAATTAATCCAAAACACAAGAAAATAAAAAAAACTTTGATAAGCCAGGATTTGGACTGCAAAATCACAGATAAATATAGTCTGTATCACATGGGAACCCAGTTAGCAAAGCTCTTATGTTTTGAAACACCAGTAAATAAAAAGCTTGAGCAGGATGTTATTTAAATACCACAACAGCATTTCAGATGTTTCATACATGTGCGGGTAGTGAGTAAAGATTTGATTGTACATCTGTGATGTCATACCACTAACATTTAGTAAGTATGGATTTCCTGTTGTGTGCAAAATGCAGTTAAGTTAGAATTGTGAATAGATTCTGGTTTATTTGAGCTTGCAGAAGATTTATTACCAATTATCTGCTCTGCAATAGGAAATGTATCAACATTGTAAAAGTCTGATTTTCATATAATGCTTAATTTAAATTTTCCTCGCTGGACACTGCCCTGCGATTTTCCCCTCACCCTCAGCTCTTAATGACTTCATTGAATCAATTACTGATTTTCTCTTTCTAAATTGCCACGAGCTGAAACTCTTTTTCTTGGCTAGAAAACCAGTCCAGAGATGTTCAAGTGAAACAGGCAGCCAAGGTGTCAAGCTAGTGGAGAACTACTCATTAGTTTATCCGAACTGAAATACAACATGATAATGTGGCAAATCGGGCCTGTGGGCTGTCCTCTAATTAATCAGGGCATGGCTGAGGTATCTTCTCAAGTACACACCAGATTGCCTTTAATTATCTGTCACCTATGTAGAAAAGTGTCCAATATTATACTTTTAATGGTCTTAAAATGGGCATTTTGAAAGTGCCCAAGGAATTCAATTTACTTTGGGAGGTTTTCAGGCATCTCTGCTTGTGTGACAGACACTGAGGTTGCTTGAGGTTTCTTGCCTTGTTTTGTTTCTCCTTTCCAGGACAGAAAGTTTTAGAAGCTCTGCATGAGGATCAGATGTCTGTTTCTGCCATGGCTACAGACCAGAAATCCAAGATTGTCCACTCGCAGCTCCACGTGTGAACACATTCATTTTCATTTGCCAGCTTACAGCTACAGTCCGGGCTCCTGCCCTTTTGTGCTGGTTTCCATGCCGATAGTTAAAAAGGGAGCATGTTTTTCCAAACCTGAAGTACCATTTATGGAGTCCTGTTTGTGCCTTAATATGCAGTGTGTACCCATTGTACACTAGCAAAAAGCAATATTCAATTATTTCTCATATGACCCCTTTTGCATTGTATCCACTGTATTTTAGCATCACTGTTAATTGTATTTTTATATAGATCGATCTATTGTGAGATTATCAGCATTAACTGTAAGTGGCAGGCCGGGAAATAAAGTTTTCAATTACAGCAGACCTGACACTTGGGGCCACTAAAGGCCTCTATTACTGTCAGTAGACACACTGGGAGATTAGTTAATTGGATAACCGATGTAGGTGAGAATTGCAAATTCCCACATGGAGTTAATTAAGGGACTGTTTGTTTTATCAAGGGTGTGCACAGCGCTAGCTGTGGTTGTGTTTTTAGTAGAAGGTGTGTGGATGGTTTTCAGGGTCTTTGCAATAGACCTGTTCCTTGTACTTCTCATGTCATTTAACTTTGTATTGTGTTCAGATTCCTTGAGCCACTTTACTTATCTTGGAGTCACTTGCACTGTACTATTAGTAAGCATGTCACCTTTCTCTTACACTAGACTAGAGCTAAAACTGGCATTAAGATTCCTGGATAAATGTAACATTTTGTAATGGTTGTGAATTTTAGCAGCATGTGTCACTGACACGGACACCTTTCCTCCCTAGTGTTATCATAATATTATCATCCAGGGTTCTAATCAAGCAGTGTAGCTCTCAACTCCACATCTAATCAACACAGAAAACTTTTGCTGTGCATAACACTGAGTTCTAAAAAAAAAAACATTTTCCCCAGCATTGCTAAGAGGTTTCTTTGGGATTCAGCGCAATATTGCTTTTGTCCAGTAAGAACAGCAGTAAATTGAGATTGAGATGGAGCTGGGATAAGTGGCATGATGGGGAACAGTTAAAGAGCAATGCAGAACAGCATGTTCTTTCAGTTACTGACAGTCACAAGATTGTGGCTGTCTCACAAATGCAATATTGTTAACACGGAGCATGAGAACAATCCTCTCTCCCTTGATGTTTCTGACTCAGTAACTATATTGCTTTTCAATTATGTGAAAATCATGAACTAAATGGCTTTTGAAAGTACTTTTTACATTACAGGATGCTCAAATGTATTTTTTTTTATAGTCTATAATACAGAGATTAAATTAAATGCTAAGACAAGATGTTTTTCGCACTCATATTGAAACATTAGAACCGAATGAGCGCATAAGTTTGGTGATTGCGTTAAAGACTATAACGAGGCTTACCTGCACTCACTTCTCAATTTCATGTAAAACAGATGTAAAAGAATAAGTGTGATAGGAAGGCTGCAGGAAGTTTATTGAGTCCTCTACACCATGCCTCTTTGCCAGGGACTGTAAAGTGAATAACAGAGAGCAGGATTAACAGCAAGTGTGGATCAGAAGTAACTCTCTGGCCCCTATCACCGCAGACACAGTAAAGTCATTCTGCAGCTGAAGTCATGTCTGCAAGTTCCAGCATTTGGCGTTTTAATTCTATTAGTTAAATAGTTCTAATTGTCTGATCTGGTTCCGCCTTTTTTAAACGTTAAACTTCAGTGAGACAAATATGAATTTGTGGAGATCTGAAAGCGGCTTTGAGGGAAGACACAAACTTAAAAAGACAGGATGTGTCAAAAAAACCCTGGAATGCAGATATTGCATACGGCTCTTCTTCATGTGAATGCCTCAAATAAGGCAGTCAAGGTCTATCAAGAGTGATTCATAAACGTGATTAGGATGTGGAATATGTAGGGGAGAAGCTGAGTAAGTCTTTGGTGTCTGCCACTGTGCGTCTCAGTGGTCTGTGTAAAACAACCATCTTGCAAAGAAGAACAGTGAGGAGTGTCTGTAAAACTAAAAGTACACAGCTTTATCGTGCCAGTTTTACTGATATCCTCATCAGAAAGTGAGTTAATTTAGCTTTACGGGCTCATAACCTGTTGAGGGCTCATTATTGTAAATACCCCAGAATTATAAACCACCAGTATGATGTTAATGATGCCCTTATTTAGTCATGTTTTTACATCTCAGAATACCTTAGCTGAAGCAACCAATCTCATCCATCTGGTAAGCAAAATAAACAGGGCTGAAATTAATATAGATTTGCAGATTTTAGTGAAATGGTTTCACATCTGTAGTAATATTATTTGTCAAACAGGATAGGATTAAGTCTCAATAATGTTCAAAAGATCATTATCAGTTTTTTGGCTATGTTCATTAATTAATTTGCAATTTTGCATTGACTTCAAATCGCTGTCCACAGCAATATCCCCTTTTGCACAATCCTATGCAAATTAGACAGCCAAGCCATGCTCATAGAACCAAAATAAGATTTGTTTTAATTGTTTCAATCAAAATGATAAAAATAAGTATTATCAATGGGCTGGAATAATTTCCATCCTTCTTATGAGACTTTGAAACAAGATCCTGACTACTAGTTTTCCTGGGCACGTTTGACTTTGGGTTTTTGTAATTCAAACTTGTATTGTAATTTGTAGCTCTTAGTTCAATGGGCAAAGCAGGTTCTTATCTCTGGGCAGTGGGGCTGCTGTATGTCTCCCATGGGTCCTGTGTGTCTCCCATTGGGGCTGCTGATTCATGTTGTCTGCTGTGCGTCACCCAGGTGGGGCTGCTGGTTCATGCTGGGTGCTCTGTGTTGCCCATGTGGGGCTGCTGGTTCATGTTGGGTGCTCTGTGTCACCCAGGTGGGACTGCACTTCAGCGGTGGATAAATTGGGTCCCTCCTCTATATAAAGCGCTTTGGGATCCTTTGGATGGAAAAGTGCTGTATAGATTCACAGTTTTATGATTATTACATTCCCGATTTTGGCACTAAGAGAACACATGCACTAAGCTCCCACCAGCTCAAACATTTGTTTACAAATTAGTTTTTGCTTAAGGGCCTTGCGTGCAATTTTAACAACTTCTCCGTATTCTTTCAGCCATTTAGGTGGTATTTTTAAAACGTTTCCTCGTGTGTAACTGTGTTTCTTTCAAACCAGCTAACGATGTGTTTCTTTCAAACCAGCTAGCGATACGCAGCAGTAGTGGGACTTAACCATTTTCAGAGGAAAGGTGGTCTGCTTCTGGAAGGGTCTTTGTCGCCTCTAACTCGGTCACTGTTCTTAAAGCGTCCTTATCCTTAGAGAAAAAAAATGAAAGAAATGAAAAAAAAGAGCAGTTTTCTATTTTTAGGGCCCAGATATTACAGCGAGTACTCTTTGTGTGCTGGGGTAGGCGCCTGGCAGCTAGTCTGTTTCCAGAAAGTTAATTATGAAAACAATATCGGAGAGGAAGCCATAAAAACAATGAGCTGGGCTGGGGAGGGGTTCTTCCAAAAATAGCTGCTCTAGGCTACGTTTGGAGCTGTAGCTCCTTGTAAATAGGCTCTGAGATAAGACTGGACACAGCTCTGACCTGTAAAGCTGAAGTTTATCAAACTGTTTGTGCATCACCCCTCTGATGGGAGGAATGTACAAAAAAAATGTTTACTTGGCACATGAGTATACAGTTCAGAGAGAAAAAAAATGATCTGAGCAAGAAGGTTTATTCAAAACCCTGTTTCATGAAATCCGTTCTGATTTGTAAGCTTCTGATACCCCCAAAACAACAGCAAAAGTGTTCCTGTATTTCCTCTTTACAATATTCTAGATTAAGAAAAAAATATTTAATTCCCAGGTTGTAACATTTACTGATACACCATGTTTTAATAGTCAAAAAATCTGTTTTTTATGTTGTTTGTTTTCTACCAACAAGCTAATCTGACTATTCGACTGAGGAAAAACTGGGGATTACTGGAATTATCTTGGCATGTTCATGCAGTCTTATCTTTACACATGACAGTTACTTCAGTGGAATGCAGCTGTATGGGATTTTAATGAAAGCATCAAGAACACAAAAATGTGTGGCATATAGCGCTTTTTTTCAAGAAAGTGACTGAACCATTGAACATGCATACTGCTTCAGTACTAATCTGATGGCCTTTAAGAAACAAAAGCAAGACTTGTCAGAAATTGCTGCCTTTCCCAGCCAGCACCTGGGATATCACAGTGCCCTTCAGCAGTAACAGTGAGAGAATCAAGGAAGTGTACAGGAATGCAGCACCGATTGTCTTTATCGTGTAGCACATGTAGCATATTTACAATGCTGATCCTCATGAAATGACAGTCTTACATGAAGACAAGCAAACTAGTTTGCAATTCCGATGATGGAAACCAAGCTACACAAATCAAATTCCACTGTTCAAAGTAAATTTCCTTCAGGTTTCTAGATAAGGCCCATAAATTGCTCAACACAATATAATGCTTCAGAAAGCAACAGCTGGGCATATTCTGATCTTTCTGATATATAGATGTTAAATTCCTGTTGGAACTAGAGGAGCAAAGCATTGTGCACTTCTAAGAAACCAGGACCTCCTCTTGAACTTCTCTGGGAGAACAGAAACGAGGCTGTTTTAAATTATTTTCCTATCACAGAGGTCAGAGTGGGAAGGCTTCTTTTTTCCTTTGTTCAAATCTCGCAACTTGAAAGATTTTCTCCAGTGCATCTTGGGGGTGGCTAATCAGAGAGAAGCCATGACAGAGCAGTCAGACTGCCTGGCAAACAGGACTTTGGTCTGGAAGAACAGCAGCTGGGCACTGCGGCACATGTCGTCACCATACCAGCACCCATGTGAAGAACAAAGTTCTTCCTGCTCTCGAACGTATTCCTAAACGTAAGAGTAACATCAAAATGAGTGCTTTCCCTGAGTGACCCTCGAATGTCTCTAATGTCTGCGAGGCAGCAAATGGGTGTAAATCAGCCTGGCATTTCACTGTGTGCTGATGAACGAATGAAGGCGACGCAGTAAAGCTGGAAACAATGTAGGGACGGACTGGTCCATCAGGAAAAAGGGTCTCCCAGAACTGAAAAATAAAGCAAGGAAGTTCTCTTCAGACACCCTGATATAAGCAAAAAAAATGATTAAAACACGATTAATGTCAGCAGTGGGACACTCATGTGATCCAGTCTAACTGAATCAGTTTGGCTGTGTACATGACACTGTAGAACACCTACTGTAGGTGTAAGAGGTGGCAACATGTGTACATGCGTGTGAGTTCCTTTTCATGCATCAACTTCAACAAAGCCTTATTGTCTCACTCAAATCAGCTCACAGAATAGTTTGTGTAAATACAACAGGAAAGATTTCTTTGTCGCCTGCCTAATCCCTGGATGTAAAAAAAAAAATGCCAGGAAAAGTTTTAGCTCTTTAGGGAGAGTCTAAGTAACCTTGAATCTCTGGTCAGCCTGCCTTGCTGAACAGAAAAAAAAAAAGTCAGCGAGAAAAAAAGTTAACAAGAACCATACGTTTTAATTTTTCCCCCCTCCTAACTCCCCCACCCTTCACAAGTCTCCTCCCTGGTTTTCTCCAATCGGCCCAGTCCTCTCTGAAACAAGGCTCTTTGTAGCGGAGGAAATTGTGTACTTCGGGAGCACTGGGGTAGGCTGAGAGCAGATTTCCTGTCAGGGCCACTGCTAAGAAAAAGCCAGTTATCTCCATACCAGAGAGAGTAACAGCAACCAGCCACCCCTCCCCTGTTTATCCTCCCCTTCACAGTCCTGACATCTCAGACCTCACCACCAGCCAGCTCGTGCCACCACAGCCAGCTGCCCTCCGACAGGACTGGCTCGCCGTGGAAACAACAACAAGAAGGACAAAAAAAAAATCCCATCTCCTAGCCTCACTTCCCACATTTCCTGAGGCACAAGCCTGGAGACCAGGGAGATGCCGAAGAGAGGAGGACGGGGGGCAGAGAAAAAGGAAAGGCAGAGCGAGTGAAAAAAGAACAGGAAACAAACACGTTCTGCTGCTGCTTTAGCAAAGAGACGGACATAAATCTTTCTGGGATCGCGAAGTTCACAACCGCACAGCAGAGAGCTCCAGAGAGTGACGGGACGGTCTGTCAACTACCGCTGGTTTACACACCTGCAAAGACCAGAGGACAGAAGAAAATAAGGAGGCACTGACAACAACCATGTCAGGATACTTCACCCAGGCTTCTTTAAACTCCTCTCACTCCTCTTGGCTGTAGCATGTTTCTGTCAGGATGTAAAATCTCGTTCTCCCTCTGGAGATGAAGTGGGTTTTCTGATCTTAGTGCGGAGTGTAGTTTGTTCAGCGATCTTCCTCTGTGCCAGCCCCCCGAGGACATTGTGGAGACCAATGGTTGTGGATTTGGGGCTCAAGTCATTTTGAACTGAAGTGTTACTATCTGGAGATTTCAGGGTTCCCTAATGAAGAACAAGGCGGCAAAGCAGAAATCCAAAAGGAAAGGGAGTGTGAGTGCTTTTGGATGTGATCTGACGGAATACCTACAGAGCTCAGGACAAGATGGTAAATACTTTTTAAAACTTCCTTCTTTCTTGTGTGCTTTGCGATTTTGTTGTGCCACTTTAAGTTATCGGTTCTACAGGCATGAACTCTTTCTTTTGTCAACTTTCACATTTCCCTTTGTGGAATTCGGAGTGGGTCTTATCAGAGTTACAGCTTTCTCATTATCTTTTAAAGTAGTCGTCATTTCTATTTAAATTAAAAAGAGTCCCAACAAAGACTGAAAAAACAAGAAAGCTTTATTATCAAGTGTCTTTTTTGATAAATAGGAACATAATTAGAATCTGACAATTGTACAGTCAAACTAAGGTGGGTGTTGAGCTATTTAAATACTATTTTACTGTTGGCTGATAATTCTTCACGTCCTTGCTTCCCTAGGGTGATCTTTCCTGATATACTGATCTCCACTGGATGGTTCTACTGTCATGCAGTTTTGCAGTATGGAACATTTGCTTTAAGGTTCCTAGATGGTGTATCTAATGTGTTTAACAGCCTGTAGAGTGCTATCACTGAACATCACTGCTGTTTTGAAATAGGCTCTTGGTGGCTGGAGTAATTTAGAAGCAAATCATTCCATTGTCAGGCTTAGAGGTAAAAAACTGAGATCTCTAAATAGAAATGCATTTATCACACATCTCTGTTAATCAGATCTGGGGACTTCAAATGAATGCACCACTGTGTTATTTGAAATGAATTTTGACAATATCAAATGTATTAAGTGAGCTGTGATAGATAATGAGCACTGAAATAAATCACAGGGCACGGGTTGTTGGGACAGAAATCAAAAGAGCAACGTCAGGAGCCAGCACTCCCTGTTAATATACAGTACAGTACATACTGTAGAACACATCCAAACAGGCGATAATAAGACCCACAATATGACTGTGTGTGAAATATTGAAAGGCAGTCGAGGATACTGAATCACTGTAATTTAGCAGTTTGAATATAATGGACTGCCAAGTCTTTTTTTCCACTTCATGCTCATTTGTAAAGAGGAACTGGGCCTGACTTCATCCACAGCACGAGGAAGTTAGGATAATACGCCTTCTTACAATACAATTTCTGCCAGTGTCCGCCGCTCGCCGAGAACAATGGAGTTCTTCAGCGGCCGAAAGGGCTGCTCGAGGGAGGAGAGTTCCCTCGGTTATTGCATTTGATACGGGGTCTCTTTCAGATCTCCTTCAAGCAAACAGACTCGCTGGAGTTCTGTTTACAGTCTTCCAGCTCGCTTCTCTCCAGTCACATGTCAGAGGCGGCTGGAGGCTGACAGTGCAGCTTTGTTGGCGGAATGAAGTCCAGCAAAGGGCAGCCTGAGTGACGCACGCGGCTGTCAGCTCCTCTCCTGAAGCTTGACGTTGCCCGTTCCCCAGGGCTCCCTGTCAAATCGGGGAGTCACACAGGCCGTGCATCTGCAAACAAGACACCTGATGCCCCCCTAGAGAAGACTGACTGGCAGAAGGTTTCCACATTTTCCCAGTTTCTTTTTTCTCTGAGTCGGCGTCGTGATTATAGGAAGAATGGATATTCCAGATTAGCTTCAGGCCTCTTGTGAAAAAGAGAGCTTTGCGTTTTAAGTTATCATGTGCGTGGTCATGGGAAAATAATAAAACAGCTCCTGCTAATGTCTCTCTAGGTTACTGGAACTAAACAGTCCGCCTTAGCAGGCATTTGTATTGTAAATCATGAACTTGCTCAGATGATTTTGGTCCAAGATGACCTAGATAAAGATCTGGAGGATGTAGATTTTACAGGTAGCAGTACAGTAATTAAAGTTTGTAACGGCCGTAGGGAAAAGAAATGAAAATCATGCGGTAAGAACTGTGGTACAGTTGAAGGTACAGAACACTAGCGAGTATTAAAGCAGATGAAGAAGATCTGATTAAACAAAACAGAGATTTACAGTAAAACCCCGTCGTCTTCTGCCTCTGCAGACTGCCAGCCGTGCGGCGACGTTTTTGCACTCTTCAGTGTTGCCGCTGAAATGATTTAAAAAGTGAAACACTCAGAGATGCACACTCATATCCACCTCTTCCGATTTTATCGCCAGGAAGCGGTTGCTGTATTAGGTTTGGGAAGAAGTCCCTCTGGCTTTCAGGGCTGCTCCAAGGTCCCGGAAGAGCTACACACCTTGGACCTCCCTCTCAGCATGTCTGTGAAACCATGTGCACAAATTTGTCAGCAGCAGTTTGGCCTTGCACTCCTGTAGTGCTCCAGGCCCTTGGGGAGCCTGTGTGGCACGCTGACCCTTTGATAGCAGCAGAGCTCTTCAGCAGTGTGGCAGGAGGTAACCTGAAACACATGGGCTTTAGTCAATGCTTTTCAGCCTTCGGGCTGATCCTGGGTTGGAATAATAAGAGCCAGAACGAAAGTGAAATGGTTGTGCAAGAGTTGGTAATGCATCCTAAAATGTTCAACCTGATTAATCGGGACTAATCTGCCCGAGGCATGGTATCTGGTTTACATGCTTGGCTAAAGCAAAGTCAAAATACATTTTTTTCCAAGGCTTGATCCAATATCTCTCCAGCATGTCAGTAGCTTCTGCTATTCTCCAGGAATATTTCTTGCACTTGTGTAGTGTTCCTAACTGTTTCTGTTCATGAATCAGGAGTTTGAATGGCTTTAGCAGAGCTGGTTTTTGCAGTTAATAGGAGCATTTCAATCTTGGGAATGGGAGTTGAGTTCACTTGAAAGATCTAGGAATTCAAAGACCGAGGAAAGAGGCTGAAATGGCACTTACATGAGAATGCCTCCTAGCTCCCCTCCGTCTCAGCTGGTACGGCTGTGATCCGTTGATAAACACCAGCTGTCTGGTGGAGGTCATGTCTGCTGGCGTTTGTCTGAGAACTTAACCAAACGTAGTACAAACGTGCAGCTTAATGCTCGCTCCTAATGAATTCATGCAATCCAGGCTGTGTAGTAACACCGTCTTGTCAATTCAGCTGTGACATTGCTGTAAGCCCACTCAGTCTGTTAACCTCTTCACTTACCAGTGGCAAATCCATAACTTCTGAAACATCTGCTGTCTTTCCTGTGGAGGCCTGTAGGTTATTCATTCTAACCAGTGAAGCACTGTGAAAGAGGGAACAAAATATCGCTCAGTCCTTTATATCTGTGATAACCATATTTCACTGAAATTTCAACACCTATATCACAGCCTCATGGAATGCGTGCCTGATATTTAGTGTATAATTACCCTGTGACGTCCTTATTTTAGGTTTTTAAGTTCAGAAGAATGCAAGGAAGGGGCATATGACTCACTTTAACAACAAAATACATCCAAGATCACCATTGTAATCAAAACAGAAGACCTCTCCTCCTCTTTCCCATTTTGTTGGAGCTGTAATGTAATTAGATTGAAATGACATCCTGTTTTCCGGGAGGGTTATAAGATTATTCTGCTGTTTCAATAGCGCCCTTTCACCTTAGAGTGAGGGTGGCGGAGCTTTGTAAACAGTGATCCTCACCATGTCTCATGTGGGATCTCCTTTAACACGGCCCGTGAGCTGCAAGGCCACACTATAAAAGATGGAAGTAGTGGCCAAAGCCCTGAAATCGAGGGTTGTGGGTTTGAATCCCATGCAGGGCGTTGCTGTGGGCACTTTGAGCAAGGCACTGCGGGAATTCCCCGGACGAATGAATGGCTCTCCAGCTCATCACTGCAGATGAGAAACAGTTTTCAATCAATGTACTGGGCAAAATGAAGGAATAAAAATAGGCCATGGATAGCACATTTGCTTAGACATGCTCGTGGGTGGCCGGTGCTGTTTGCCGAACGGCATTTGGTATGAAGAAAGGAGCGAACCGAGAGTTTCCTAATGCTGGAAACAAAGAAAATAAAACACGTTCAACCTGTTTACCAGATGTGGAAGTTCACTTTGTAGCTCTGCATCCCCGCTGATGTGAAGTTCAGAGTACAGTGGAGAGGGAAAAGGTGTTTATTAATTCACCATGGATAGAATTTCTTTTTGTTCAAAGGCCTTGTGTCATGTTTTCCTTTTGCCCTGGACTCTCCTTTTTGAAAAAGCCTCTTCACTGAGAAGTCCTCAACGCTATTCCACCGTTTAGCGACTGACAGAGCTTATAGAGAGATACTGTAGGGGTCCCTGATATGCTCTTTAGCTCATCAGTGCTGCTAAACACCTTAGTCTGGGTTCTCACAGCATGACTTCACAAACAAAAAGCAATCAGAACTTTACTTTTCCTAGCAGTCTGATTGGCGTGTGTGGATAGATTTTGATTGTTCGTTTATTTACTAATAACGGTGGTCTCTTACTCTGGGGAGGACCTTACAGCCCTGAGGAATCATCACATTCAAGTGAAGCCTTTTCTTGACTTAGTAAAATAAGTAAGAAATAAAATTCAAATGCTTATGGGATATGAAAGGAACTTTTTTTTTCATCATAGTTAATTCTCATTTAATCTACGCATTATATAGAAAAGAGCAGTCTTGATACGATGGTGTCAGAATTCTCCAAATACTCCATGGTACATTCTTCAGACAAGTAAAACTGAAGATGTTGTACTCATTCAGTACGTTATAAGTCTGGATCCATCACAGCATCCTTGTTTCGGGCACCTCAGTTTTTATCTGATATTTCTAGTACAGTATGTCCTTTCTGTGCGCTGCTGAATGCTAATTTTATATTCACTTCCTTCACATCTTCACTCAGCAGATATGAGGTCACCCAGTTCCAAAGTATTGAACCTGCATATCACAAGTACCGTGTGGGAGGAAAGGACGCTAACTCTAGCAGAGGCATTAAAGTAAAATCTGTGCATTTAAGAGTGAGTTACAGGATGCAGTGGAAAGCATGGTGCACGCTCGCTTTATTTCACTTTGGCTGGCATCTTTATATAAAAAAAGTTACTTGGCATCTGCTCTTGGTGAACAATGAGGCAGAGCAGAAACTGCTGTTTGACAAACTCCATAAGGTCTCGCCTCCCCTGACAGGCGTAAGTATGTGTAGTGATGTCACTCAGCCGGGCAAAGTGACAAAGCCCCCATGCCTTTCACAAGAAAGTGAAATTATGTTTGTCCCAGGGTCGGGGCAGTTAAACCCATTGACATAATCGTGTATTGTTACTCAACAGAGAGCCAATTCACTGTCTGAACAGTGTTCATTTATTCTACCCGGCTCTGCTGCTTCTTCATGCCCTGGAGATATTATGGGTTTGGCAGAGAGCATGTGCGTTCAGGGCCAGACCGTTCTTTTCACTGGGTTCGGCCCCGTGACATACAGTAATGTCACCATAGGGTTCGTGGGACAGACAGTGACAGTAGGAGGGAGCAAGGGAGCAGTTGACTTTTGGGAAGTTTTGACACTGCATTCCACAGATTTGTAATTTTGACCGTGGCCCATTTTTAGTCATTCACAAAGCTGTGTCCCAGCGGCGCTGCAGAGGCCAGAAATAAAACATCCCTCAAAGCAGTTCTAAATCAATTTACACCAAGAATGGATAAAAAAAACAGAAATGCGGTCTATTACAAGATGAAGAATGGAATTTAAAACGCCCTTATTTTTGATCAGGCTGTTGAAGTTTTGCGTACACAAGAATAATCAGTCTGATATTTAACAGGGGTTGAAAAAAAGAGTCCTTTGGCATGTTTTTGGCTTGGCCATTATTTTAAAAATGGGAAAACTGCATGCGAATCCCACAACGATAACGATTTTCCGCATGTTTTCTTCAAAGAACTCGGCGCCGTCAGGGCTCCACAGTCTGTTGGGCACACGTCTGTTCAGATTAGACGTAAATCCGTCAACCTGCCAACGCCAGAACTACGCCATTCCACACCCCCTGCATCATCAGTGGAGGAGGAAGTGATGTCATAGGTCCTGTTGCACCTACACTATTGTGGGTGTTGCCGTGTTGAGTATTCATTGTCCTTTGTAACCAAACCAAACAGGAAGCTGACTCACCCGGGTTGACAAGAAACTGAAGAGTCAGAATAAGCCTTTGAAAGAATTCCTTGCGGTATTAAACGAGTCAACTGAAAATGAAGCAAGACAAAGAACAGCCAAGGCCTTCAGATCTCATTATGTACGGCTACACACCAATCTCTCATACAAAATATGCAAAGGAAGTCACAATAGAGTCCATTTCGAATGCCTAATTGAAAAATAAATCATGTTTCTGCTCACAATCCACACACAAGTACATCAAAAATCTAAAAAAAAAAGTTGGAGGACGTAATGTTAAAGTTACGTTTTATAAAAACGTATAAAAATTGAAACCGTTTTGAGTTTGAAATCGTATACTTACAATATTTGGATTAGGCGTCAATCTTTAATTCTTATTAACTTGCATATCTTTACATAAAAAAAGATATGTAAAACGTGAAGAGAAGTAACGATACTTTCAAAATGTTTGCTGGGAAAACAAACACTAAAACTGCTTCTGTTGTCAGCTCAGCTTGATCAGTTCTTGATCGGCAATGCTGCAGAAGTCTCCCACATGCTGTACACGCAGAAGGGTTCACAGCAGTGTGGCAGCTCAGGACCCCGTTCATTTTTCATGCTGCCTAAGGCGTGCCAGCTGGCAGTGCGGAGGGTGAGGGTGGCAGGCCCGTGACGCGTGGGCCGAGTCATACCAGCTGCCGACCTCCCTGGCTGCTGTCGCCAGCTGTGCCCGAGCCACAGCCGACAGCAGGCTGTCCCGAGGAGTGGCAGACCGGAGGCCTGCGCGCGCGTGTTTTGACAAGGCCCGGCCCGAGCTCCATGCTCCGCTGAGAGGGAAGGGCCGGCCTGTGCCACACAGCATTACCGGCTTAGGAGATTTAGACTAAACTTCACAGAACGTGCTGAGACGGTCAGTGCTGAGTTGAAGCACGGTATACCAGCTCCTCACGCCATTTGTCTATTTTTTTTTCTAACAAAAGTAGAATCTCCCATTTTTTTTTGTTGTTAAGCTCACACAATTTTGGAATCACTAAACTGTGCGTTTATTCCACCCCTCTGATTGGAGGAGAGGCAAGCGCTCCTGCAAACCCGCAGCCAATCCCCTCCTTCCTCAGATGCCGTCAGCCAATCGCGTGCCTGTCGCCGCCCGGGCACTTCCACTCGCGGTCAGCCAGCCACAGGTCTCCGGCCTGGGTCACAGAGCTCGCCCTGCACTTCGGCGGGCACCTGTGCACCCGGAGCCACCCAGGGGCTCCTCTTTACGCTGCTTTTGACTGGGTTCGTCAGCTCGCGTTGTGCTGTAATGGCTCATGCGCCGGTGGAGAAGGAAAATGAAAACGGCTGCATAAACGGATGAACAGGTCTACACCAATTCAGATGGTGTACCAGCTTCTGAAGTTATTTTATTGCGCGGGGACACCTGAAAGAGCTGGTGACAAATTTAAGATATCCTGAGGAACCAGAGACTGTGGGGTTTCCTTTGAAAGTTACTGCTTAGGTGTCTTCAGACAGCTATTCTCGGACTCCCCAACTCTTACCTATGCAAAGAGCAAGCAGAGAAGCACAGGAATAGGAAGTGTCTCGGACTGATATTGTCCATAGCTCCCTTTCTGTTTAGCCCCAGAGACAAAACACACAGCAGTCATTGTAATTAGCTTGGCACGTGGTCAAGACAAGACCTCTGAATCCCACACGTCTCTTAGTTTCCTTCGGCCAAACAGGACTGTTAAACTGATGATCGTCACTATTATGGTAGACAGCTGATTTATGAGCTCAGCCCAGTTATGAGCACGTATTGCGAACAGAGGATGCCAGCTTTGTCTCTTGTCATGCCTTGGCTTTTGGGTGACTGCTTCTATCCATCTCAAGTGCGGTTCCTTCCCTACAGCCCATAGTACAGCTGCAGAAAGCAGTGAGAAGAAGCAGACACAGATTAAAGCCCACAGTGTGTGCGTGACAGCTCCAGCTCCTGCGAGGGAGGAATGCCTTCAGTTCACTTTCCGTGAGCAGGCTCTCTCTCCTGTCGCAGGACAGCGGCTGGGATGATCACAAACCCAACCAAAAACTTTCCCAAGTCAATCGAATAGACCTCCCCTCCTTCACCAGCTGTGCTTGACGGCCTGAGGAGCACAGAGATGTGTGCACTCTTCCTCTCAGACATTCTGACCGTAAAGCAGCGCTGTGCCGCAGAACCAGTGGCGATCTGGAAGCAGTGTTTATTCTGGGTCTCTGTCTGAGAGGCTTCCTCCTTCCCCCAGCTGCATCATGTCAAGGTGGGGAGCTCTGCTCAGCATGCCCTCCAGCCAGACAATGTGTAGCCGCCGATCTCTGTACCGCGGCATTCTTCACTCGGCTTAAATATTTATACTACATTCAACAAGACAGAGACGACTTCCTTAGCTTTGTGCGCAGTGTGTCAGAGTAACATGGAAGAAGTCATATCTCATGGCAAATAGAATGTTTTATTATTTATAGCTGCAGTAGGAAATGCAGCAGACAATGGAAGATTAAGTGTCTGTTTCTTATAAACAAAAATGAATTTTTGGTTATACATGTAGAATTTTTTTTTCAGTTTGAAGTTTCTCGTTTTTTTTTTACAATACATGACTAAAACTGTCATTCACTGCTCAGAGGCACTGGGTTTAATTGTATAGCATGCATAAATCTAAATCACTTCAGGCAGAAACAAAGTGTCTGAAAGGCCACAAAATTAGTGTAATGGTCTCTGCATGCGTCTAATCAAAGCTGTTTAAACTGAGTTCAGAGTAAATGCATACGCCTCTGTATGCCCCCTCAGAGAGATTTTGAATTTTAAGCCACAGCTCATAGTGACAAATCGACCATGAAGACCAAGAAGCTTTCAAAACAAATCAGGGAGAAGGTGGCCGAGAGGCACAGATCAGGAGAAGGTTCATTATAACCGTGAGTACATCCATCACCATGAAGTGAAATGTGGATCATGGCACCCAGACAAATTCCCAGATCTGGCCACCCTTCCAAACTGTCCGGCCGGGCAAGATGGAAACTAGTTAGTGCCGCCACAGTGCAGCCAAGAGGGACTTTCGAAAGCACTGCAAACTGGGACTTTGCAAAGTCCTACGTCTGAGAGGGGACTCACCCTTCCTGCATGGGCAGTAAGAGTGGCCTGCACAACGCTAAAACTTTGCAACCGAACCGAAAAAAAAAACCTCATCTTAATTTTCACACAAGATACCTGATGTACTGCAGGCACGTGGTTCAAGGCTTTATGGTTATACAGTACGAGACAAAAAACGAACTTTTTGGTCTACGTCCAAAGTGTTCCGTTCGGCGCACACCCACCACAGCACATCTCCCAGTCCTGGGCAATGCCCGTTGTCAAGGATGGGGCTGGAAGCATCATGTTAGGGGGGTGCTTCATCATCAGCCGCATGGTTTGGGAAGCTTGTCAGAATTGACTCCTAGAGGAGAACCTGTTTGAATTACCCAAGAAGCTAAAACTGGAGTGAATGCTTGCAGTTCAGCAGGACAGTGACGTGCGGCACAAGGCCGAAGCCACACTGAGCTCTTCTGGCAAGAGGAGGGTGGGTGTCCTTGATTAGCCCACAGTCCTCCCTTGGATCAGATATAAACTGAATGGAGAGGCTCGACAATTGCTGTTCAACCGTACCCAGTCAGAGGTGGAAAGCAGGTAGAGAACAATTACACTGTGAAGGTGGTAGAGACCTACCTGACAATGTATTTTCTGAGAAAATTGCTTCTGCCATGTACTGACCTAATGATTTGAATACCTATGGAATCAGTTAGTTTCACTTTGTGTATCTTCTTTGCAAGTTTTGCTAACATAAAAGCTCTCTCATGTAACAGTTTTCTGTCAGATTGCTACACATGAATCAAATTGTAATACTGGCAGTGGGTAGGCAATATTGCAAAGACAAGCTTTGTTCACAATATACAGAACTGAAGATACTGTATATGTTATGAATATTGAGATTAATTACAAAACCTACCCTTGTATGAGTCACATACTGTATAGCTCTTCCTACAAAACCA
Source organism: Lepisosteus oculatus (assembly GCF_040954835.1). Classification (NCBI taxonomy): domain Eukaryota; kingdom Metazoa; phylum Chordata; class Actinopteri; order Semionotiformes; family Lepisosteidae; genus Lepisosteus; species Lepisosteus oculatus. The sequence continues at coordinate 3,793,520 of NC_090700.1, read as the reverse complement.
ATTATTATACAAACATCACCAGAGATCATTTACTGCTATAGCATGTGACTTAGAAAAAAGTTTACGATGGCATCTTTGTGTGATTGTTTTGTTGCTGCTACAAAACAAGTCATCATGAGTCAATGTTTCTACGTTTCTAAGCATCGTAATTCTGATGGTTCTGGAAAAAACAGATCGTAAAAGTGGAATAAGGGCTGCATTTCCTCTGCATGTTTTTCCACGGCATGCTTCACCTCGGCCAGCCTCAGGTGTCGGGTTTCAGTGCAGAGCCGCTTCACGCAAGCCTGTTGTTGGGGTGACTTCAGCTGGTCACGTGGAACTGCAAATACTGGCCCCAGACAAAATATCTGGGTGAGCACAAACCAAATTTATGTTTGTGGTTAAGCATGAATTCATCCCCCCCACCATGAATTTAGACACTAACCACACTCTACAGGGGACCAGCAGGCAAGATAAAGGAAGTGCTTATGTTTCAGAAATGCTCAGTTCCCAAACATTTCTGCCTTTTGCGGGGATAGGAGTTTAAAGCAATGTTGCATGTATGATAAACTGAAATGTCACATGATGCTTAGTTTATTCTTCAGTTCCTCTCGGGATGTACAAACATCATTAGCACAGGGAAAAGGGACAGATGTTTTACTTTTAATAATCAAGCAGAAATCAAATGCTTCTTTGATTATATTTGTGGATTCAATATGAAAGAGAATGTTATGCTCACATTTAGACCTAAAGTCTGTTCTCAAGTACAGTAAAATAAAATAATAGACAATACAAGCACAGCTGCTGGGAGAGTCCATTTTAAGTTAATGTTATCCTGTAATTTCTTATAGGGCAGTCACTAATCTGTACATTTGTTCATGAATTTGTAACTTTGAATTGGACATGCTTTCCGTATACATTTGGACTTCACGGTGGGTGAATGGGTCCCTTCCAATTTTGTAAAGCACTTTGCAGTTCAAAACACTGTACAGAAGAACATAATTCATTTTATCAACATTTAAGAACTTGCTCCCAGTCACAAACTTCTTTTATGCATGTCTTCATTTGTTTTAGCGACTGCACAAGGCTCACTGCCAATTCAAGGCAACAGAGGATAAGTCACAACAACTTATAAACCAAACAGATTGTCAGTGACCAGTCCAAGCAACTAGCAGTTTAGGAATGCGTGGAAAGAAGGATTCTGGTTTATATGAAGTCAGACACTTCCTTACAGACAAGAAAGCTGTTTTTTCTTGCGAGAGAGATCAGCTCACATGTGGTCATGGGAGGACTTTTCTGTGATTGCACAGGACAGGGGATGTGGCCTCCTGGGTTCTGCTGTGACCAGATAAGCAAGCAAACTGCATTTAGTGGAGTCTATATGGATACATTCACCTCCCCAAAGAGAGGCTCTCTAACTGTAGAATGTGGTTTTCCAGAGGACTATACCAGAAAAGAGTTAGGTTGAGCTAAATGTAGTGCAGAGAGTTTGAGGTATATTTCAATAAAGAGACTATCATTTTAGTCTTTCACAGAGGACGGGGCAAAGATGTGTGAAATGGTAGATCGTTACAGAAGAGCCCGTCTTTCCCAGTGCCTGTGCTTGAACCCTTACCGTACAGGGATTGTTTTTTTTAAAGCAAGCAGATTAGCAAACAAAAGGTGGATCTTAATTGGTGGCAAACCATTGTGGTTTAAAGGGGGCTGAGTATTAAGAGTGCCCAGGGAAATTTGTAAAATGTAATTCTCCACACTCCCTTGAGTAGCCATTCTTGAGTAGTCACTTGGCACACTGTGTCAGAGTGAGCACACAGCCCACCAGAGCTTACTGCACAATGCACGCTGACAATTCAAGGCAATGGAGCTGCAGCAAGTTCCCAGATAATCAAAACAGGAAGCCCTTCATTGTAAAGAGAGTAGAAGGCTAGATCAAACAGCAGACTGAAGATCTCTATTTCATAGCCGGCTATAAATACGGATTTGACTTTAACTTATCAGGTACTCATATAGCAATTCCAAACCTCTCAGAGGAAGTCTCTCATTTCTACATATTCTTCCGATATTAAATTTTTAAACCCAAACCATGTACTATAGGCTTTCAATACATAGCCAAGTATCATTGTATAGAATATTTTTAATAACTCCTCATCATGCTTTGAAAAATACATTGATGATCATATATAAAGTATGCATTTGTGTGTGTATGAACGGGTTTAAACTGTATTAAGTGTAGCAAAGGGCTACAAAACACTAATGGATTGAAGAGAACAAATTAGTTTACAGCCTTCAGGGCAGTGATGCAGAACGAGGAGCTTCATCTGTTCCATATAATAATTTTATTAAAGCAACTTAATTGTTATAAGACCACAAAAAAAGGCAGAAGAGAGGAAGCCATTCAGTCCACCTTATTCTTTGTGTTGCTAGCAGCTCTCCCCTGAAGGATTGATACAATAATATTACATGTTTTCATAGAATTCCATTAAAAAGACATTGTTTTTACAGTATTCCTCAGTGATTTTAACGCACATACAACCCCCACATCGACAGAACACAGTGGTCTTCCACATTGTGTATCAGTGTGCTTCAGCCTAATGGAAAAAGGCTGCAAGCAGGAAGTCCAACAGTTTTGCAGGAAGTGAGTGCCGACATCAACAGGATGTACTGTGTTACGACCACTCTTGGCTCTTTTACAGCCCTGTGTTATGAGAAAGATGTCACAGGACTGGAATCATTATTTTATCTATCTTCCTAAACGTCTGTTAGAGACTTGAGCATCACTTTATAATTCAAGTACATGAACTACAATTCTGTAAGTGTGTAGTTTAAGACATTCATCATGTGAGGTTGTGCATTTCAACGGAATCTCTGAATTACGTTAAATACATTTTTACTGCAATTTTTTTAAATAGATTTTGTGTTACTTCCAATGGTAGAAATTTAGAGTGATTGATACATCAAAATGTGGTCACCTGAGGTATCATTCTACAAAAAAACCAGGATGATCTGTAGATTCTTGATTATAAACGCCATGCAATTGCTAGGTGTGGAGCAAAGCTATGCACAACTGCTAAGAGGATACTGCAAGAGTTAAGGAATCTCAATGAGCATTATTAACCATAGCTAGGCAGTAGGAACAATGATAATATCTGAATGAGACTTTCCCGCACAGAAATTAAAAGTATATCATGAACGTATGTCTTATCATAAGATGTAGCAATTCTACATAAATAAAGTGCTTTTATACTTATTTAGCCTTGAGACATTTCTTTGACTAGAAAGAAATCCCATGCATGCTTACATCTAAATGCAATCTACTGATAAAATCATGCAGCACAAATAATATCACTAAAAGCTACAGACTCAGAGATCAGAATGATACCAAACCAAAACTGCTTTCCATTTTTAGATAAGTTAAATACATTGAAGACAATTGAACAAACCTAAAGAAACATTATGTTAACCTAACATTTCCAAACTCTTCACATACAGTACCGTACATGCCCCCAAAAGCCTTGTTTTGGTTTACAATTATATTTTATAAATTAGTGACACAGCTTATTTTAAGAAATAAAATACTAAGACAGGGTTTGTGCAAGAATACACACACAAGTACAATACAAGTCCTTTTATGTTTTCAAAAATCTAAAACTGACGACGTATTTAATTATCATGAAAAAGCTGGTTGGACTGCTGGATCTGGACGTTTCCTTCTAAACCTCCTTTTTTCCCCCAAGAAGAAACGAGGATTAAAAATAAAACATTTTTTAGGATCAGAAGTATATAATTACTGCGCTGGAGTGAGGATTTCGCCTTTCTTTTTTGTTCATTCACACTGTACCTCAAACCTCAGAATGTCTAAATTAAAGGCAGGGACGGCGGGCCTGTGTTCCAGTGTATGTTTAGAAAGTGATAAAACACAGGGTGGTAACCTCCCGAAAGCCATTTTCTATAAGAGGAAGTGTTGGTGCGGGAGAGTCTCTAAGTAATACCAGCTGCAAGGAATGGGTGTGTCGGCCTTCCCCTGGAACAAACAAACCGTTTTTAACTTCCTGTGAACTTCTACCTTCCCAAAGCACAGAGTTCACAGCCAGCCTCCGGCAGTAAGAATGGCCTCTGTCTGGACACAGCGTAGAGAACGCGCTGACACAACTTCGGCCACCTCGGAGGGGCCGTCGTTTCCCTACGCTACCGTCGATGACTGCTGACCGACCTCACTTTCTTCACAGGGCCTTCTCAACCCACGGCAACACAAGAGCCAAGTCACCTTCGCAAGCCACCCTTTAAACACACGCGCGCGCACGCCCCAGACCCCGAGATCAGGAAAATAAAGCAAAAAAAAAAATCAACATTTTGAATTTTTCCACTCCGGGGCTAGTGCTCTCCCCACGCCTGCCCAGACCCGGATGGCCTTGCGTCGCTCAGGCCCGGCTGGCCTGTTCGCGCACTAGCTCTGTGACAGGCGGGTGGGGGCGTCTGCCGTTTGAGCAGAGCCAGCCCCACGTCAGCTGGAGGAGCGCTGCAGCTTGCAGCTGGCCAGCGAGCTCACGGGGCTGCGGTCTCGCAGCAGGGCTAAGGATACCCTGACTGACCATAGCTCAAGCATCCCACAGGGCACTCTGCCAACCGTGAGCCAGGGCTTGAGGAATCCCCACCGCAGCTGGTTCATGACACAACCCAGACACAGACTGGTGATGACTGCGTCGCAGGGCTCAGATGAGCCTCAGTAGCCCCCACCCGCTAAAGGAGTATTTTTCACAGGCCGTAGTACAGATTGAAAGTTTTTTAAAAACTAATTTTGTGTTCGCAATTGAGAATAATGTCCTTCAAAAATTATAACTGGAGGCAACCGATTTACACATGAGATATGGTTAGATCACATAGCGCAATCTCCAGCGTAGTCAATTCATTTGGCACCTTTTGCTTCTTTCAGCCTGATGTCTCAGTATGGAATCGCAACTCTGTCAAATATTAACAGCTCTTGCAAAGAAAGATACAGTTAAAGCCTTGTTTTTACCAACAGTCTGGAAAACAGCTTAGAGAAGATAAAATGTATTTTTTGGATTGTGGCCACAATCATGAAACACATGGTAAGGAGGATTAGCAATGGGATGGAGATGAATAAAAGAAGCATTATGACGGAAGGTGCCTCCAAATATTGGACTGTGAGCCGCTGAGCATGTGCAGAGGTCAGCACCTGCACAGGTGCGAGATAGAGAACAGACTGATGGGACAAGACACACAGCTTCATAGACGACCCAGATGACTGCTCAACGGACCGACATTCGTGCGGTTATGGCCTGCAACTAGATGTGTCCTATCGAGTACATTTTCAGTGAAAACACCTCATGCATTTAAGAGGAAAAAATGCTGACACCTACAGAGAACGGTGGAATTGACTACGCTGGAGATTGCTCTATGTGATCTAACCATATCTCATGTGTAAATCGGTTGCCTCTAGTTATAATTTTTGAAGGACATTATTCTCAATTGCAAACACTAAATGAGTTTTTAAAAAACTTTCAATCTGTACTACGGCCTGTGAAAAATACTCCTTTAGGGGGTGGGGGCTACTGAGGCTCATCTGAGCCCTGCGACGCAGTCATCACCAGTCTGTGTCTGGGTTGTGTCATGAACCAGCTGTGATGGGGATTCCTCTTAAAAAAAATATATAAGAAAACATAAACCTTCAGGTTACAGAAGTACAGGTAAGGCATTCATGCAGTGACTAGGAGAAGACATCTGGGTGCAAGCCAAAATAGCAGTCTGCACAGAACTGAAGTCTCAAAGTCTTTATAATGGATTTAAAATGGCACAGGGGACGTTTTCCCTATGATGCCACAAACACTCGGGGAGCCTGGTTGCTGGTCAAAGAAAATGTTCAAAAGCAGTAAAAGCTCTCCGAGATGCTGGCAATCATAGCACCCTAGGGTCTCAGCTGAGTGAGTAACCTGGAACAGGGTTTTGTGGAGGCTGTGTAAATGTGAACAAAATGTACTGTTACTGTGGGCTATAGATGTCTGAGTATTTTTACAGTGAAATCTCAAGGTAAAGCCATCTGTGGGGAAACAATTGAACAGAACAGAAGTCCTTATGGACATGGAGAGGCTCTGTACAGGATGGGTAGAAATAGTCAAGGTCAGGCAGGCTGTGTTGAAAACTAGCCGGTACTGTATTTTATTATGAGTGAAGTGAAATACCGTTTTCAAATGTGATCTAAATCTGTCTAGCCCTGCCCACAGCCTGCTTAAATAAAAGTCAGTGCTGCATGTTACTTTAATCGAGATGAGGCTGTGTTCCATGTCTCCTTCTAAACAGAATTCTGACCAGGTCAGCTGTAATTTGTAAAGCATGTTTAATGTAATGGCCTTAGGTGGTCTATAATTACAGCCTCTTTGCCTCAAATTTAAAACAAGTTTTTTCACTAGTGCTTTTCTAGCATTTTGTAAATGGGTGTGGTTCAGTGAAAGGGGGAATTAAGCACTTAAAAATATTTAGCGACAAAATGACATTATGCTAGGTCTGCATACAAATCTAAACTTTAATCCAAAGGTCTTTCTGCTAGAAAGTTGTGGTGGTCTTTTTTAAAAAAACTTTTTTTACCTTAAAAATACTGAAATTAAAAGAGGAGATAACCTCTTATATTAAAAGTTACATTCAATACTATAATATTTCCAACACAGTATTAACAAATTATCATCGTGTACAACTGGTGTTATTATACACAAGTCAAACTACGCAAATTGTAATTTGTGTATCTGTCCATTTTGTGAAGGAGGATACAGCAGAAGGAAAATAGGAGAGCCTTTTGAAAGTCCCATATGACTTTCCTTGCATCTGGACTCTGTGAGAACGTCTGTCCTCCGGCATCTTTACTTTGGAAATGGAGCAGAAAGGGCAAGAGATTCTGCAGGGGTTAAGGCCATTATGGCTCTCTGTGGGCTGGAGCTCCTCAAAGCGCAATTCACTCACCATGTGTCATCCAGCTTAGGATCAAATAAACAGAACAACATATGAAGACTTCCTGTAAGGCAGAAGCCACACAGGAATAGGCTTCAAGAGCAGAAATTGGTTTACATTATATCTCCATTAGTTGATTCAGGAGAAACTTGGAAATGAGCACATTAGAACTACAACACTACACCTTTTATAATATTAATCTTGCAAAAAGCTATCTTTAAAGAAAAAAAAAGCATATCTAGTCACAATACTCCAGTCTACATTAATAATGTTATAAAGGGAACACATTTACTCAATTTGAACACATTAGGCCATGAATTGTGAAATGCATACTGTACATATCAGCACTGTATTGTTGATCCAGTCATATTAAAAAAGAAATGTAAAAGAATGACTAAATTTGTGATAAATATACCAGATCACAACTGATTCTATATGATGTAGTCCATATCTATAGTGTTATTTCACTTGTCCCTACTCGAAAACTAGTAGCAAACTGTTCCAGGGCAAACTCCATTCCAGAAAGGAAGGGGTTAACAATGACTCTGCTTCCTGTACATCTCCCAGTCGTCTGTCTCCTGGCCTACGCACAGCTGCTACCACACTGATTATCCTCCAAAGACAAGTTCCTCATTCCTTGTTATGATTCCAGAGCAAAGTTTTCAATTTATTGTACTTTATGTGTGATGCATGCTGAAAACATACCCCCCACCCCAAGGAATGCATATTAATTTATAAATAATGCCCACTAATCATTTACATTTAAGTTTAAAAAATGCACAACACTTAAATTATGCATTTCAGTGTATTTATTTGTTTCTTGCTGAAATAGACAGGTGGCAGAAAATATTGAAAATGAATAGATGGAAAAAGTTCCAAGTCCATCCATTCCAACATGAATAACACCCTTCCAGTTCTGTTATTAGGTAAATAATTAATTGATCTGGATTACTTCACTGTACTAAAACAATCATTCTAAGACAAAATCAAATTGCAAGAGATCCTGATAGCGTCTACTTCCCAGCCTCTTTGACTTTCAAAAGAGGTTTTAATAAGATGGATACTTTATTGATCCCGTGAGGGAAATTGCAGGTGGACGATCAATAAATGTGTGGACGATCAATTTTCATCCATGACCAAATTTTCATCTAATTGAGTCAATTAGATCTATCTTCACTTTACAGTTACACAAAACCACGAACAGTAGAAACCTCCTCTCCCTGCTCTACTGGAGATATCCCTTCAACTGAACGTGCAACTGGATAACATCTGAGATGACTGACAAGAAAAGGCAGCTGTAAAAGTTGTGACGTCTTTGTTGTTCAGCAATCGTGAGAACTTCATTCAGCATTAATCCTTCTTTGCCTAAAAGAGTTACAGTATCAACAAAGCAGGAGTTCCGAAATGTGGCTGCACAGTTAAGGTTATTGTAGCCCATGCTTCAGAAAATCCCAGGAGTTAGAAAAGGGAAGGACTTTGCTTCTTTTTTAAACAAAAGACTCATTTGTTTTTTTTACAGTTAATGCCTTAATGCCCAGATTTACACAATTTTAATTTGTTTTAGAAGACTTCATATCTCATTTTATTTAGAGCTCAGGCACAGTATCTCAGCATTGTAGTGTAGATGACCAAATCTGCTCACAATTTCTCAAGAAAGAAAACTACTGCTGTTGTTGGGCAAACTGGTTAAAACGAAGAAACGTCATGATTCAAATAATGAGCTTTAACCAGAACCTGATGTGAAATAAAAAAATCGCAAGCAAGAATTGCAATATTTATGTGTGAGTAGGCAGAAGCGAGAGAGATTAGGGTTGACCTCCTCCTGAATTTCCGTTTTAAATGTAATAAAATAAACCCAAATTAAAATACATTATCCATACAGATGGGCAATCAACACCAGCCCTTAAATTCTTCCATAAAAATTAAAGACAATATATTCAACTGCATGGAGGAAAACCAAGCCACAGAGCAGATTGTGAGGGCCTGTTCTGGTTACTGCAGGAATCACCAGTTTGTCTGCTTGCACAGCATATTGAACATTTTAATTCTATAGTTGCTGAATGTTAATCAGATGGATTAAAGCTTACAGGGGCAGAGATTATGAACAGTTAGCAAAGCATTTAAACATGCAACAAAACTTAATCCCTTAATACTGACAGTCTCAAAGTGCAGAAGTGTACTATGGTACTGAAGAGGTTAGCAGTAGGCAGTTTCTTCCACACTGTACAGTGTTCCGCTAATTCCTCTTTCTTTCTTTTCCCAAGTTCCTCAGGTTCTTAAGAGCTGTGCAGAGTTCATTGAAGAGCATGGCATTGTGGACGGGATCTACAGGCTCTCAGGGATCACTTCCAACATCCAAAGACTCAGGTAAAAAATAAACCCTCCAAGTGGAAATTAAAAGGCTATGCATCCAGACCTGAAAACAAGAGGTTCTTCTCTTCCCAAAGGGTTTTGTGTGCCTTGAACCAGCTACCTGTCTAGATTGTTAAAGAGGATTTCCTGGGATGTTTCAAATGAAGGCTGGTTGGGATCTCGGAATCGATGTCGTGCCTAACAAGCAGGATGCCGTAAATGCTCCATTAGCCCACTTGTGTATAATTCCTAAATATAACCCACAGGTATTAATGTCTCGAGTCACTGTGCCTCCTAATGTTATAACATCTCCATAAGACTTCTTACTGAAAGTATTTGACAAGCACTAAAACAAATCCAACAGTAACAAAACAAGGTATGACTTTCTATTGAGATTTTTTTATAAGATCTGTGAGGAAGTATACCAAGGCCTTTCTAGAGCTAATTTCTTCAGACATCTTGGTTGTTCCTTCATGCAGAACAGGATCGGGTCAGTGGAGAGCACAGTGCTGAAGCACATGGTCCTTCCTTTGAGGTCCACAAAGTGGTCTTATGGTACTTACGGCTAAGGAGCATGAATAAGGATACTCCTTATACCAGTTCAAATAAACCTGCTTCTCGGTGGTACTGTAACTCTTGATGTGTTCTTGGTTTTCATGAGTGGAAATATCAGGGTCTGCATATAATATGAACAAGTGGTGGGTTTCATTACTTCAGACTCCAAGCTTATAACATCAGCTTTGATGTCACGCTGATATTCACCTTAGATTGGTCCTCAGGGCCCAGGACCACCAGCATGCCCAGGAAAGATAAACAGTATTCAGTACAGACACAGTACCATGACTCCATGCTGCAGTAACTAAACAAATATTTATAAAGTCTTAGCTGGTTAAAGTATTGACACCTAACTCGGCTGCTATTCAATAATAACTAGTTGGCTTGTCTTAGCAAACAATATCATTGCAGTCTCTACACTATAACAATATGTAAACTTGGCTTCTTTACCAGGAATTCCATGCACTTGTTTCTTAAACTCAGATACAATAGGTTATCTCCCCCTTACTCGGCAATATCCAGGAGTGCGTTTTCTTCACAGCAGTTTCTCCAGTCTTTCATAATGTATCCTGTTCATTCCCCCCCACCATGAGCCCCACATAATTTTATAGGAATAAATACGCACTGTGGAGTATGTAGTCCCAGCACAAAAATGTATTTATCCAGCTGCATCAGAAAAGGGTTTGTGATCTCAAAATAAAAAGAGGTCAGAGTGCTTTCCAAAACCAGAAATGTGGGTGTTGTTTTTGTTGCTACAAACCCAAAAGGCAGATCGGAAAACAAACAATATTTCAGCCATTTTATGACAACACCTGCCCTGCCTGCTGAAAAAGTGAGGACAGCTGCGTCCCAAAATAATCTAGATACCTGTTGCTTAGGCTTCCTTGGCTCATACCACTTCCACTGGCCTTGCTGCTGACCACTGGCACGTTTGTTTGCAGACAGGAGTTTGGCTCCGACCAGAGCCCAGACCTGACGAGAGAGGTGTACCTCCAGGACATCCACTGCGTGGGCTCACTCTGCAAGCTCTACTTCAGGGAGCTGCCCAACCCTCTGCTCACCTATGACCTGTATAAGAAATTCACGGTAAGGCACTGCCGTTTGTCCAGCTGGCTGGGGACTGGGCACGGCCTCACTACCGTGCCATGAGGGGCCACGGTCCGCAGGCGGCCCGGCCACCCCCTGGGGAAGCTTCTCCCTGTCCAGCAGGGGGCACACCCACCCAGCTGGCGGTGGCAGGAGAAGAGATGGCAGCCTCACAATGGCAAACGGCCATCCGATTCTCACCTGAGGATCGCCACGTCAGAGGGGAGGAGGATATGGCCAGACTCCCCAGAGGACCCAACAGGGTGCTGACAAATTAAAAATGGTGTCTGAGGACAATCCCTTCTGAAGCAGCACAAGGGTGAAGGGAACAGGTCTGCTAGCGATGAGAAAAAAGGCAGTTTTCTTATTACGGTTCTGTTATTCAGGGAAAACGGAAATGAATTCAAAGAAAACGACGGGTTTGTCTTTGGGGGGAAATAAAAAAAGTATATGCTGTGATGGTCGCTTAGGAAACAATGACTTTACAAAACCACAGAATATATAATTTGCAGGGGTGTCACAGGGTGGAAAATATTCTTCCGCTTGTGCTTTGTTACACAGAGGAAGAAGAAAACAGAACAAGAAGGCAGGGGACATAAAAGTGCTGGTTTTGGAGGGGAAAACATTAACAAGTCCAACAATTCTACAAATTTCATTATCACACAGGAAGTCCTTTTTGCTAGAAAATAAATTGTGGCCATTGATGCAGACCACAAAAGTAATTATAACAGACTCAATGTCTTTTTGATCAACTAGTATGCAAAACATTGGGATTGAGTCTGTCTTAATGACTCTACAAGAAGCCACGGCTTTTGGTTTTAGTTGGAAATGCAATGCTAAGCATTAGTCAGATTCCATCATCACTTCCCTCTTCTCCAGACATCCCTATAGAAAGGGATAAAACTAATGGGAACCACATGCAAGTGGTTAAAGGAACACGGACCACTTAAATTAAAGTCTCACTTTTGTAGCAGAGCAAATACACATATTAAGCTCTGTCTTTTTTCATAACACTTACTTGGACAGGAGTGGGGATTTGCTTCAGGCATTCAGATATGAAAAATATATCAATTATTTCCTGAAAGCAAGATGGTTTATTTGACCAAAGAAGATATTTAATCTGTTTTTGACAACCTCTATTTTTTACCCAAAGCTTTCAACATTAAACTTAATATGTATTTAACCTAAATGAATTGCTTTCAGGACCTGGATGATAAATTACTTTAAAAGCCAATATCACCAAGGAATTGAATACAAAGCCAAACATGTTTCTAATTTTTATCTGTTTTCTTAAGGGGGCACTGTAGAAATGTGATGAGGAAGATTAGTGTGGTTAAATAAAACCTTAATTTGATTAAATTAAAGCCCATAAAACTCCATTGATCCACCTCACTCTAGGAGCCTGGTTTACAATGGTATCAGCACCAAGACTTTCACAGCTAATTAAATACATAAAAGGCAGCAATATGGGGGGGAGTGGTGCTGTACGTCCAAAAGAGTTCGGATCAGATGCGGGAATACTGGACTTTAAAAAAGAAAAAGAAAAAGGAAGAGGCTGGAAAGCAACCGGTAAAGGTGTATTCCATGCGGAAAGGAAGAGAAAAGCACCACAACGTCTCTTCAGATGTCACCTGGCTCCATAACTGAAACGACACGTCTCTTTCCTTCTCCTGTCGGCCTGGACTGAACCTGGGCCTGTTCCCTTGAAGCCCGTTAACGCTGTGCCTGCGCTCGGGGAAGGCGGGCGATGGTCAGGCAGCCTGCAGGCCCTGCCTTTCTCCAGTGAGCAGAGTGCCAGCCCTCCGCTGTGTGACTCAGTTCCTCCACAGTAACACACACTATTGGGCTGCCTGAGGATCTTAAGAAGAACCATAAAGTGCTTCTTTTAGCATCTTCAGACTATTTTAATAAGCAACATTCCCCCATACAGTCAAAGCCACAGTTCCAGTAAATGTTTCCTCTGTGGAAAGTGAAATGCAGGCTGTCTTCTGGACTCTCACCACCTCTCACCTTCCATCAGTTGATTTAGTCGAAATCAGTTTTTTTACCTCTGATGACCTGCTGAAGCCAAGCTAGTCTCTTTCAGGCTTATTCTTAAGAGTATTAAGTATTAGACCCCAGTGACAAGATCTAAAAGAGTTAAGAAAGGGTGCAAGGGCTCATTTTATTTGTAGTGATTTGGAAGGTATGGACTCGAAGACCGAATGTTTATGAATATTGCTGACTTTGAAAAGCTGCCATTATCAAACTTATACTTGGGAAGAACATCAAAAAGGCTGGGTTTGGAAATATTTGATCAATGCACTAACTACTGGCAAAAAAACATGTATCGGCAAGTATCAGGAAAGACTTCAGACGGAAGTATGTGAATTACAGACTTGGCCATACATTGTTTTTAATACTATTCAATTCATTTTCAGTACTCCACCTTTTAACAGATCACTGCTAATTCAGTCTCTTCACAATCCAACAAGGGTTTACTTAAATCCTGACTTGTTGAAAAAGCTGCCGGCGTTTTTTTTCAGCCTGAGCAATATCACAAGGCTGTAAGGACCCCTAGTGGCTAACCTGAAAATGCAGCACTGGTCTCTTAACGGATCCTGAGTTTCTTATTAAGGGATATTCAAACAATGATACTACATTTCCATACAAAAAATAACTAAAATGGTTTTAAACCATAGGCAAAAACAAAAGCTGGTAATGATCATGTTTAAAACCTAGTCCTTATTCCCCAAAGAAGGAGAGTGTAATCTCAAATCAAGCAATCTGTCCAGGAGCCCAATTACTTAATATTGCTGACTTAGCATGCTTCCTTCTTGGAATGTTTTCTCCCAGGATGCAGTGGCAGCAAAGGATGAACAGGAACAACTGGCCTGCATTCAGAATGTCATCAAAGAGCTTCCCGCTTCTCACTACCGGTAAGACAGAGCTCCCCAGTCTGCACCTTTCTAGCGCCATCTCAGGTAACAGGTTAACACTGCAATAAAGTTTGTAGGACAAACAATATAGCACACCTTTTACCTGCCGTGTATTTATATATATGCAATGTATGATACATATATTATTAATAATATTCCTGCACTGGGAGTATTGAATCCCTGCATGTTAACAATGCACATGAAATCCATCCTATGGCACAGAGGAAATATTGTTTATAACCCCTTATTTTTTCTGAAATGATAGCTTGCCAGTGCTTCTCCGTGGCACATCTTATCCAACAGCGAGACTTACACTTGCAGTATGAGAACAATATTCCACGTCCAGTGTTTTTTTTATTATCGAAAGCTTTACGCATATGCAACAGAAAGCGTTCTGGAGAAGTGGATTAAAAAGCGAGAGGATTAAGAATTCTGCTGGCCAAGAGTCTGCAAAGCAAGCCACTAATCAAAACCCTTATGAGTGGTGTGACTAAGGGGCCTGATGACTTTATACTTTCAATCAGGAGCCACACTGTCAGCATGCCATTCCTAATTACCATAGCTCAGAGCTAACACTATATAGTTCATTCAAATTCTTGGTCATCACACCCAGATTTGCTATGAATACATTTACATTTATTTATTTAACAGATGCTTTTATCCAAAACTATTTAAATCACATCCGGTCATAAATAGGTGCATACATTTCACATTATGAAATAAATTTGCATTCCATGCTAAGAGAGCTAAGAGCAAATATCTGGGCAACTCTCTCAAAATGCGTTGTAACAGTGGTTCTCTCAAAGTTCATGAATTACAAGGATACTGAGCTTTCCCTCTAAGCCACTGCAGTACAGGAGCAGTTTCAGTGTTAGTAAATAATTTATTCTCTCCATCTGGAGGAGCACATTTACCAAGAATTTGCATCCTGCAAATGTTCACTGCTGTCGCCTTGAAAATAAAATGTATGGCCATTTGCTCTGCAGTTTCATTGACTTACAAGTCATCTGGTGCCTTTGTGCTCTGCCCCTTTCTTGCGGCTCAGTTTTAATCTTTGAAATTGCAATTTGTCAAGGAATGTACGAATGAGAATTCCTTTTAAATACACTGTATATAACAATGGTTACCACACTGTGTGGGTGGCAATGTGAAGGTGGGGCGGATTTTAGGGGGTACACAAAACACAGAACCTCAGTGCCAGTGAAAAGTTACAAAGTTCTCCAAACTAACCAAAACCTAAAGGAAAGGCCCGGCTCCATCTTCAGAGCTCTGACTTTGTTGCATTCCTCAGCTGAGACTGGAGAGCTGGCCTGTTAACCAGTGTACATAAATCCCAAGAATACAAACAGGAGGGCTTTTCCAAAAATCACAGTCTTTTCCATTGGGTCAATGCCCTGCTCAGGTTTCTCCTCCCAAGAAACCAATCATCCAAAATCTTTCCAATCAGGTTCCTTAACTCCATCTCTCTTAAGTTCCTTAAAACTGACGAACCAAACTTTGTAAGTTGGCCTATTGTGAGCCAAGGATCATTTCCTCTTTTGGGCATTAAGAATTCTGGGGTTTGTAGTTTCCAAAAGCTTCTCACATCTCTTCAACTGTATGAAGCACAATACTAAGTTTTGTATTGCTAATTTTATCTCTGGTTCACATCAGGTAGCGCAAAAAGCTATTTTTAAGAACACATTTAAAACTGCAGTTAAACTTTGACCCCTTAAACAATGAAGTTTTAAACTGATTGAAACAGAACACTGAAGATACAGAAGTCAAAGGAGTACATTAACCACTTGTGTATAGCTTCTATAAAGTCAGTGTATTTTCTTCTCCCTTCAGAACTTTGGAATATCTGGTCAAACACCTGACACACCTGGCCTCCTTCAGCGCTCAGACAAACATGCATGCCAGGAACCTGGCCCTGGTGTGGGCACCAAACCTCCTCAGGTGAGCAAAGCCTCCAAAACGCCCAGCACCTCTGCCAGATCTATGTGAGGTTTCGTAAGGGTAGTGCAGGCCACTCAAAGAACAATCAAATCATTTCACTTTGGAAAGTTAGTAGCTTTACCTTCAGCAAAACCCAACCAAGCTGTGCTTTGTGCTATTCCTACTAACAGAAAGATGGCCAGCATTAACGTGTCCAACATTTAAATCTTCTGAACTTTCTCTTGCACTTGACCAACAAAGTAATACATTTATCTTACCTGAACCCAAACTGAAGCAGCCTTCAATACATTAGGGAGACTTCCTGATCCCTGGCCTTCATTTCTTCCATGTGTTAGTATCCGAATACTGCTGAAAGTTAAGATCCCAGTCTTCCATTGTTAAAGACCAGCATCCCTTCAGGTCCAAGGAGATTGAAGTGTCAGCGTGCAATGGAGACGCAGCCTTCCTGGAGGTGAGAGTGCAGCAGACCGTGGTGGAGTTCATCCTGATCCACAGGGATCAGATCTTCAACAACAGCACCAGCCCTCCAGCAGCAAAGAAAGAAGGTAAACGGTCAAGATTGCTGTCTGGCACAAACTGAGAAGCGATCTCTCCACCAGGCGTTTGGGTGTACAATAACAATTTGCTGCCTGGAAGTAGCACCCCTATTCCCTTTTCTCTGAAATCCCCCCTCCCCCATCATCACAAGAAAAAAAGAGTTTCAATTAGCACTTCTAGTGTCTATGGGGCTCAAAGAGGTCTTGTTTGCAAAAAATGCATTACAGTGGAACCCTCTCTAAAATAGATATGAAAACTTGAGCACAGCTGAAAGCACTGCCTTTTATTTTTCATAGAGTGCAGTACAGAGACGAGGTGTGCAGCCCTCCCGGCCAGTGGCCAGTGTCCACCCATGAAGCTGGTGAGTCTGGAGGAGGCCCAGGCGCGCTCGCTGGGGCCAAACCACCCAGCGCGGAGAGAGAGGCAGAGAGAGAACAGCCTTCCGGACGCCAGCACCGCTACCCTCTACCACACCGTCATTGACCTGCCAGACAGCAAGTACGGCCTCCGCCTGCCCACCGCCTAGACACACGTACGGTCACAGGCAGTCAGAGGGTGTGTGACCAAGAGTTACAATCCAGAAGAAGGACCCTATACAGAATCCTCAGCACTCGAAAGTACAAGGAGATTGTTTATCCAGAAACTTGGGTCAGGAGGTCAGGCCAGGGTCAAATCTAGTAAATTCACAAAGAAGGTTCAGGGGAGAGAGACAAAAAAACATAAGTGGACAAAGGAAGCAGAGTCCAAACCAGAGAGATCCACAATAACCAAGTCGGGAGAAAGAAGACGAAGTCGGAAACAAGCCAGGGGTCAGAGCCAAAAACCTAGATACCTTGCAGAGAGGGAACCGGAAACAATGCAGCTCTAGCTGGGTAAAACCCAATACTGAAAAGGAGTGGTGTGTCAGGCTGGTTTAAGTAGGCAGGTGGAATAAGGTGTGTCTGATTAGTTCATTGGAAACTGCACTGGAATGTGAAGGAGTTAATTAAGGGCGGTGAGTTCTCCGAGGGCGTGACGTAACATCAAGTAGTCTGTCACCAGCATACAGGGCCACGGAAGAAGAAAACTGCTTGATTAGAAAGTTTCATCCACCTCCGTAACACGTAAATGTACCCTTGTGCCTGAAAATGAAAACAGTTCGGGTACAGTAATTCTCGGTTTCGAAATGATCCATTGTTGCAGTTTGATGCATGCGGGTAATTATTCGCCTGCTTGTTTCAGAAGGAAGTTTTCTGGAAAGTCGAAGAAGTGGAAGTCCATATTTAACTTGGGAAGGTCTATAACGGAGTCCAAGGGGAAGTTGAGCAGGAATGGCAGTGTGTTTGTCAGAGGCCAGAAACTCTCAGGTGAGAGAATGCCCTTTTCATTTCCCTTTTTAAGTCATGAAGGGGGAATTTAGGGAGTCAAAATGGAGTTACTGGGGCTGACACCCTTTCTTTTAGGGAGCTGAGTCAAAGGATCAGAAATGGCATAATAGCCGGGACTAAATTGCATATTATTTTACAGAGATTTCAGTGCAGGGAGTGCTCCAACGTTACATAATGAAATACATACTGTATGTACAACCAGTAAAATGAATTACTTAGTAAGCGCTTTAACCCAACACAGTTATTTCTGTCTCCTTTAAATTAACTTTATCGTTCTGGTGGACTCTGATATCTTCTTCTTGTTAACAGAGAAGGCCGCTATTCGACCAGCCAAGAGCATGGACTCCCTCTGCTCTCTGCCCACGGAAGGTAACGCAGAATTATAACACTTAACCCTGAATTACACAGCCAAGCACACTGCACACACTGGTTGGTACACGCGTATTTTAAGCCCAATCTATTTTAAACCAAAATCCAGTAAGCAGACCAGACATCCTCACAGTTTTGAGAAAAGCCTGGCGCTGTGGGAATTTTTGAGGGCTCCTGTTTGTCTCTCGTAGATGACGACAAGGACAACGAGTTCAAACGGTCCCCTGGCTCAAGCGGGCTCTTCATGCCAGCCTTCAAATCCCGAACGCTGGGCTCCGGCAGCTCTTACGACCTGAGCAAGACAGACCACGAGTGGGACTACGAGCCGGGACAGCTTCCGGGAGCAGAGGGAGGGGGGTCGCCTGGGCCCCCCCGGGACGCCAAGCCGGCGACAAAGACCACGCCGCCCCCGCAGAGCACTGTCCCGGAGCAGCTCAAGGTGTTCAAAGGAGAAGACCTGAGCAGGTGCGAGCCCACCTCCCCAAAGACCAGGAGGATGTTCTACTCCACCAGCGCCAGCGACGGCACCTCCAAACCCGCCTTCCCCGGCAGCCTCTTCCCGCTGGAGTCCTCGCCGCGGCACCAGCGCAAGGCCCTCAACATCTCGGAGCCCTTCGCCGTCTCCGTGCCCCTCCGGGTGTCCGCGGTCATCAGCTCCAACAGCACGCCCTGCAGGGCGGCGGGCAAGGACAAGCAGACCCTCCTGTGCGTCAGCGAGGAGCCCTGCGCCAAGCCGAGCGGCGAAGGCCCCCTCCCGGAGCGCGGCGTCGGCAGCGGCACCTCCTTGTCCCCGAAGAGGAATGAGAAGCACGTGACTGTGGTGAGCGGCGGGGAAGCCGTCATCATCAGCATGGACGTCACGGACGGTAAGACCAGAGCAATCGCTCTTGAGCACGCTTGCATCACTCTCTTTATCGTCTGTATTCCCTTAGGGGCAGTAAAGGTGAATTCAACTCCGTTCTTCACTATGACCCCTGGTGAGCTATGCAAGGACAGTAAATGTGACTCCACCAGTGGTTTCAGAATACTAGTCTGCTTAACGTTCCTGCTTATTGCTGCTATTTTTTCAATTATTCCAGATGCGCAGCCTTGTGATTCCTGTTTAAATTCTCCTTCTTTTAAGGACACAAAGGACAAAAAACTGACCTGAGGGAAGGCCACGGGCAGGTGATTGAGATTTCCGAACCTCCCCAGCTTTCTGGACCTGTGTCAGGAGAAGATAAAGCACACTCACAGACCGCCAAAGCTCAAGAACCTCCTTCGGAGCCTGGAAGGCATGCCTTCTCACTGGGCCTTGATGCTGCTACTCGAACGGATTGTGCACAAACAATCAAGCCCAGTGATCTGCGGCCAGCTGACTCTGTAACACCTGAGAAGCAACTGGACATTCTGCAGGAGCAGCATCAGGGAATGAGCACGTTATCCGAGCTGGTAGGGCAACTCATCTCATTGCCAGTGCGTTCACTTGATCCTTCCATCTGTGAACCAGAAGGTGTCCTTCCCATTATCTCACGTGTATTTGTCACAGATTCTGATATCCCAAACTGAATCCTTAGATCTTTCAGGAATGAGCATTTTCTTTTGTTAAAAGCCCTCTTCCCCAGCAATTATTTTTTATACACTTTGAAAGGGTAAATTAAGGGCTAGCTAAATTCTGTCTTATTTTTTTTAATCCATTTTAAAGAGCTGACATTCATCGTTACAATACACCTACACCTTACTGCTGATGCACAAGCATTACAATGTCATTTTGCAAATAACTTTAAGGCATCAGAAAGCACTTAAGTGATTATATATTATCCTGGAACAGTGATTCATGTACTCTTCTTTTTCTGCAGGATGGGACATCAAATTCAATGGATGAGCTGTGGCCTGAAATTCAACTTGAGCTTAAAATCATTGAGCCAGATGTTGATCTTATAGAAGACAAATTTGAACCAAGCCCAGGTTTTACTTTCAATACCAGTGATGATGTGCTGCCAAATCCAAATGTACATACAAAGAGAAGAAGCAGTTTCCCAACATACCCTCTGCTAAGTATTGGACAGTCTGCAGTAGACCACAAGACATTCAAGACAAGCCCGCAGGATGAACACACACCCCAGACAGATTTCAAGGGCAACTCAGAAAGAAGGCTTTCATTTGATACTAGTTTTGAGTTTAATCCAAAGACAGAAATTGGGAGAAAAGAAACTGAACAGAAACCTTTACACAAACAGATGAGTGGCTCAGGGAGTAGATCACATCTTCCCCCATTGTTGCAGTCCAAGGACAAAGACCGAAGGCCCTGCCCTGCTGTGGAAACACAAACCTTCCCGACTAAAATCTCAGAGTCTGTTTCGGACTTGACCTGGGTAGGCCCAGTGGCCATGAGAAGAGATTCAGAATCTGGCCCAGAAGATGGTTCCAAGACCAAGGAAGTTCGCACATCAATCAATCCTGCAGGTCTGATAGATGTAGCTGGAAGATGTGAAAAAGCGGCCGAGGGTCCCAGACCTGTGCAAGCGGGTGATAAAGATTTCCCTGTGGAGCTCAGGAGAAGTATTGTGAGGCTTTCGAAGCACATGGAAGACCGACCACAATCCCTTGACTTGAGTGAGAGGGATGAGGAGGACACAGGGGCTTTAGAGTTGGTGGAGCCCTGGGAGGATTACAGCACCACCACACAGTGGGTAACTAGCCCCCTCCATTCACCGAAAGCAAATGATTTCTTTGAAAGGCCTGAGGGAGTGCCTTCATGTGCGACCACAGAGAACATCTTCTTCAACAAATCAAACCCAACAGTCTCTGCTGATACCAGACAAGGTAAGAAAGAACTGCAGGCGGATGGAATCAAACACACCAACCCCGATTTCAGTTTCGAGCCAATATCTCTAGGATGTGCGTTCCAGGCACAAGGGGAAATGTCTTCCAAAAAAAGCACTGATCTACAATCACAGAAGCCTTTGCTGCCTCTTAACAACTCTGCAAATCAGGTTGAAATCAATAAAAAAACAGGAACGCCCCCTGGGATTATCCAAACTGCAGCTCCCAGAGACTCATTAAGCCACATAGGGCCTGCAAAAGCTCAAACAAGGAATCATCCACGTTCAGAAAAGGAAATGGACGCCACTTCTCAAAAACATGCCGTGAATGAGATTCACAGCCTTACATCCCAGGAGGTCTTAGAATTGGACACACACAAGGATAATACAGTTCAGAAACACAGGCCATCCTCCCTCAACTTAGATCTCGGGAAACAGTTCACCCACCCTTACTTGAAAGAAACTTTGGGCAATCCCCATCAGCAAAACACAGACTTGTCCTCTGCAGCTTTTACCTTCAGAGGCTCAATAACTCCATCCGAGCCCCTCTGCGCAAGTGAGAATAAGGGGAAAGCAAAGTATAGCTCTTCATCTTTGGAGCTAGAAATGTTCCTGACAGACCGGCAAGCTCCAGTGCGCCGAAACTCTGCCCCCGTGAGCGTGTCTTCCATCAGGACCTCCTTCATGGTCAAGACGTGCCAGGCCAGGGCAGTCCCCGTGATACCTCCGAAGATTCAGTACACCCAGATACCTCAGCCTTTGCAGGTCAAGAACTCCGAGTGTCAGCTGGAAAAAGAGCCCGAGAAAACCGCGGGAAGCTCCTCCAGCAAAAGGGAGCCCGAGCCCTCCCCACCTCTCCCGTTTGTTGGGGATCCCAAGGATGAGAAGGAGAACAACGAACCGGCTCCCAAGACCATCAGGCAGGCCGGGGGTAATGCCTCCGTCGAGATGCCTTTGTCGAAATCTGCAGCCCCAACAGATCCTCCCGTGCTGAGACGCAAGCGCAGTTCCAACGGAGAAGCCTTCCTGGATTCCCCTCTGTCCTCCAGGCTGGACAGAAGCCCGGGCCTACAGAAGCCTTCCTTCCGGGCTCGACCGAACAGGCCACAAAGTCTGATATTGTTCAGCCCTCCGTTCCCCATCATGGATCACCCAGCCTCTGGAGAGGGCAACAAGTCACTGCTGTCCCCCATCAAGAGTCCCACCGAGACAGCGGCTCTGGACGCCCTTTCCAAGGAGTTTCCCGACAACCTGAAGACTCCCGAAGGGGTCACCCTGAGAAATAAAATGACTATGCCCAAAAGCGGGCAGAGGCTAGAGACCTCCACAAGCTGCTTCTACCAGCCTCAGAGAAGGTCCATGATATTTGACAGTAGAAGTAACAGGCAGATTGAATGAAGCAACTTTTTTAAGAAAGAAATTTTATAGACTCCTTTTGTACCGGCCACAAATCGAGGTGTTTTCCAGTAAATGTGCCAATGCTAAATTATCCTATAGTACTGTTTTCGTAAGGCATTTTGTGTTTTAGTTTATAAATATGAGAAAGTTTTTATTCTGATGTTAACATTATATATCTAACATCACGTCTGGCATTAAAAATTACGTTTTGTGTTGCACTAACCAGATGGTGTGCCAAAACAGAAAAACTGAACATAATATATATAAAAAAACATATATCAAATTGAATTTATAAAATTATATTTCCCTTGATATTTTCTTTCAGATTCCTGAATTTCAACAATATGTTCCTAAGGAATGATTTTAGTAGGAAAGGTAGCCAGCCTCTTCTTTACAAGCCTAACTCTAACAAAACTGGAAATACCAGCTGTGTTGGTCTCTGCTACTGGTGCTGTGTGCACACAGGTTTAGGTCATGTGTGTTACTACTTTAAGATGTGACACTTGTAATGAGATGAACTGGATGTAAAAAAAAACAATCTTTATACAGTTTATCCTAATGATTTGTTTAGCTGGGTGAGATCAGACAGCATGGTTTTAAACAACTTTGACAAGCAAAGAAAAAGGTAGCAACAGGAAAAATTCATTGTTCTCGTACTGTAGCCACATCTACTGGGCTTCAAGTTACGGAAGCTTGTTTCTTTCATGAGTTTCTCAAAGATGTTCCCAACTGTCTCTTTGTTTCTTCATAAATATTTTAAGCAGGCCAAAAATACAAGAATGCCAAGGTAATGCAATTTAAGAGGATTTCTACCTTACATTATTTCTTACTTTTCTTTAGTTTCACTATCCAATAGAGAAAAAAAGAAAGGGCAATTTGCTAGATTCTAAAGTGTGTGAGGGTAATAAAGACCTTTTCTTCATTGTAAAGCTCTACATGAGCTCTGTTGGCTTGTTAAAGATACTATACTGGATTTCACAGGGTATATATCACAGTTGTCTGAGGAAGATACAGTCTGACACAGTCTCTTGTGTGGCCCTCAAGACTGGGCATCGTGTAAGTCAGACAATTAACCCTACAGTATGGTCTAAACACCCTGAAATTTCTCACAATTTAGACTTAACTCGCAAGTGAGTTGTTTAGCTTGTTCAGTATGAGCCTGTTTACTCATACTGGGTAATAGACACAGCAGATAATCATCTGCTTTCAGGCAGTTATGCATCTGGCACCGTGTCATTTTGTGATCTTTATCTTCCATAAACAGAGCGGGGCCCCAGTTAAAGGCAATGTCTCTTTATATAAATAGGAGGTTTCTGTTTTTTGATTTAAAAGATAGGTTTACAATACAGTGTCATCTGCTGGAAAGATGCGCTTTTTAGATATGGAACTGATTCCATACATGTTCAAATCACTGTTTAGGTTCTGCAATGTGTATGGCTTTGCTTTGTGCATCGGATTTCTTCATACAGGAAATGAGTGGGAAAAGGCAAAATAAAGAACAAACATGTACCCTGTCCCTCTCCAAAATGAGCATAGGTTTCAGACCATCCTGATGGTTCTGTAGGCTTGCAGCGATTCCATGAGCTCCTTCAGGTCCCTGGCGAACAGGACGTCTTGTTGAACGCACCTTAGAGTTTTCTGTGTGTGGATTTGAGCGAAGAGGTTAGGAGGCAGGCAGCTGGAGACATGGACTCATCTGACAGCCCTATCTGTGAGGATAGTGACGGATGTATGGAGCGCATTTAGGGAAAGTAGGGAAAGGTCATAGGTCGAGAGTATGCAAAGGCCTATGCTGTGCTTAGTGCACCTCCACACCTCCCATAAGGCCTGTGCTAATGAAAAAAAGAACATGAATAATTTAAGTTTTAAACATGAAACACTTAGAAATAAACTGGAATTAAAAGATTTTTTAAATTTGAGTTTAATGCTGTACTTTATGGAATACAAAAAAAATAATTGAGGCTAGTTTTACCTGATGTGTAGATACTGCCCCCTGTTGACCATTGCAGAGAACAGCTGTGGGAATATATTATCATGAAATTGTGGGTAGATATTAGGGCAGCATTTTTCACTGTGGTGTTTTGGGAACGAGGTATGCACAGAATAAGTAGAAAGGTAAGCAATGTAGGTCAGCCGAAAATACAGCTGACAGGACTAGTCTTAAGAAGGTGTAGAATTCAGAAGTGAACGAGGGTGAGAAATTAAAGCTTCAGTTTGTCTCCTGACAGCTGTTCACACGTGTCATCCCATGTTTTGACAGAGCCGAGAGCTAACAAAGTGCTTCTTTACAATCAAGACTTAACTGATGAAGTGCTGTATCACAGCCACACTAAGAGCACAGAGACAGTGCCCTGAACCTTTGCACAGAAGCACAGCAGGGCCCCAACGAGCCCTGAATCATATATAGGATTTTCTTAAGACCCTTTACAATTGATTACACAATACTTTCCCCTTTTTAGAGGTGCAGATACCTGTTAAATAACACGGAGCCTGGTTTGAACAAATAAACCTATGCAGCCCATTTATTTTTTAAATAATTAAAATGACTACTTCACTGAGAACATGGGTGGGACAAAATCCAGAAGACACTGGGCCCTGCAGGAGCTGAGTCTGAGACCACCGGTTACTTATATAACAGGGGTTTCTAGCCCTGATTGCAGTGAGCCCAAATCCAGTTAGTCTGACAGGTCACCTGATTTTAAAGATCGACAACTGTGAGCTACTGATGAATCAAGCAAGCAATCTGTTCCCTAAAGACAACTCACATTTTAGTCACATTTCTTTCTAAATGACTTCAATTAACATATCACCTGTTTAATTGATTGCAATGAAATTGGTATCTTGAGAAATTGGTGATTTAATGGTGATCTACAGCAGCTGCTGGACTGGTGTTTTTTATTTCTGGTATATGCAGTAACATTCAACAAACAAATGACATGAGACACGATCGATTAAAGACTCAGGATAAAGCACTTTAAAGCTTGCTGAAGCTAAAGCAAAACAACTTAGTTTGTGTAGAAGAAGAAATGGGACAGAGATCTGAGATAGAAGAGATTTGTAGGACCTGTTATCTTAGTGGTTAGGAGAAGAGATGTTTGAGGAAGTCAAATAGATGAGGTGTAACTCTCCCAAAGATCCACAGTTTAACTTTCTAAGACATGGTAGATAAGAACAGGTCAGAGCAAGAGACTCCTAGCTGAAACCCACGCCCAAAATATTATTTTTATATTCTCTCTCTTTCTGGGTGGGGCTTTATTATGCTGATAGGTCGCAATTTAACACTTCAATTAAAGAACAGCTGCTTGAAATTATGCTGATTGTCTCATGTAGGTGTTCTCAGTAGGTCATGTAAATTCTCCAATTATTCTAGTCATATCCAGGCAGGCAATTTTAATTAAAGAATAGTGTTGCAAAGCTTACTTTAATTGCATGATCATTAAAAAAAACACCTTTGAATGCGATTAACAAAAAAGGGCTGGAGAGAGGTACAATTTGTGTATTCTACGGAGGCGAAGAGTTTTGCATTTTTCAGAAGGGAGAGCAATGCAGTGAGGATTTAGGCAGGTGTTAACCGAACCCCTATAAATAAGGTCCCGTCACTGAAACTCTTAAGGAACTTTGTCATGGCCAGGGTCCATCATTAAACTTCAGGACACAGTTGTAAGGAGCAACATCCGGTGGCCTCTGCTATACTGTACATTATACTGCCACACTGCTGCAGGAACAGACACTGCTTCGTAAGTCTGGGTCTGTCTCTCAAGATCTTGGTTGTTCCGTTAGCTGTGACAAGCCCAGAGGTCTTTAGTGGAATCTTCTGCAAGGCCGAGGGAATTTACTTACTGCTGTAAACTACCCTAATAAATATGCCGCGTGTCAAAGGAAATAATAGGAATATTTTTATCTTTGTTTTAATAGAGGGGCCTACATATCTTTGTCACTTTCCAAAAAAACTGTACATTACTGTTGGCATCTAGGTTGGTTTACCTGCTGTGTAATGACTCTTGTTCCGGAGATTTCTACAGTGTTAGTTTTGTATTAAAAAATGGTAGTTTTGTATTAATTAACAGTTCTTGGTGCCTGAAACTGGAGAATATTCACAGTAACTGTATGCATTTGCTGTAAGCCTTTACAAAATAAAATAAAGGGTTACTTTTTGCATTTTTATAATATGCGCTGTGCTTCGAGGTATTCAAGTGTTTCAGACATAACTGAATGTCATGCTCATTATTGATAGAGTATTTGTTAAAATAAGATCTGGAATGTGTTTATTCCCCATAAAAGTGTACAATCTACAATGAAAAGAAAAATGACCAGACCCAGCAGTTGACAAAACCCTTATATCCAGATTGCATGTATGATTTTCTCCCATAATCTACCCTCGTCATATATTAATATTTTCGGAATTATATCCTGTTTGGAAGGTCGAGGCTCGTCTTGCTCTTTTAAAAAAAAAAATCAAGTGCCAATGAATTCAGAAGGAAATTGTCATGAACCCAGTTCTTTCGGGAGAGGAAATATGTCTCGTCTCGCCGAAAGTTTCACTGGGCACGGCAGCATCCTTTTGTGCAGGGCTCGCAGGCCAGCGACCCCTCCTGCTTCATCAAAGGGGAGCGAGTGGTGTCTCCGCGCTGGACGGTTCCTCTTCCTCTCGTACAGTACTTACTGTAGGTGCGCCAAGTAAAACTTGGCTCGCAAGGGACACGACTCCAAGGGCACAAATAGGATTTCGGGGGGTCGAGGTCACCCGTTAGCGTCCCCACGGCGAGTGTACAGTACAAGGAAGCAGGAAGGGTTGCCTTTAACAGCGTCCCGAAAGAAAGCTGTCGGGGGGGGGACGGGGACTGCGAACAGTGTTATTTTCCATCACGCCAAACAACTTAAAATGTTCTCTTTACTACCCGCCTCAAACACCCTTTTGTCGAGGCCGTGTGTGCTTAGGAACAGAGATGGACAAACCCCTTCCCAACCGGTGTCGGCTCACAGGAGCGAGTGCCCGCGATGTACGCGCAATACCAGCCAGGCCCGGGCGCTTCCAGACCCGAAGGTTTCTCTCGGGGTCGGTCAACGAGCTTTAAAGCTTGAAAGGAGCTTTATTTACGACGACTTCAGGATGCACACCAACTTCGAAAACACCGCACCCCCCCTGCCATCGCACCGTCCTCTTTAGCTGAAATGAATCTGTGGGCTTGTCCTCGTCAGGGGAAAGACCAGGCCGACTTGTCTGACTGCCCGGCTCATCACGGACACCGACTCCGCGGCGGGCACGTCGGCACAGGGAAAAGCTTCTGCCGGAGACAGGCGGTGCGAGGCGCAATATCACCCGTCCTGCCTCATGACAAAGTGTTGCATGAAATCAATTATTTAACAGCCGTGGCTTTCATAGAGATTTGGCGAAATGCCACTCTCTCCATTACCTATAGCATTACTCATCCCAGGCACACATATCAGCGACGAAAGATCACATCAATTGAAACATGTGAGGGGGGTTCTCAGGGCGACACGTCCTGGAAGCGCCTCTTATGATGATGATGATAACGTGCGGTCGAGGTGGCCAGAGCAACACAGAAAAGCAACCACAACAAAAAACGAAGAGTGTGGCATGAGCGTCGCTAGGAAGGGTTTGAGTTTACAGCTGTCGCATGTCAAGGCAGAAGAACATAACATTGGCAGAGAAAATTAATTCACATACCGCAGCTGAACGATCGGCGGGCAGGGCAGGCCTGCAGGTACTGCAGCGCCTGTGATCAAGTTAGTCTCACTCCGCAACTTTTGTATTAACGTGCCGCCACAGTCAAGGGCGCTAGACACAGTTTCTAGTTGCTGGCTGACAGGAGAAGTCGACTGAATTCCGTGCACACTCATTTACAGTCCTAGTGCACGCATCTAGCTCTGGCAGGTATTGCGTGTGTTCGCCACCAGGAGGCGATTTTATTGCCGGCCATAAGCAGTACTGAGAAAGGATTCGTGTGGTGCGTCGTAACGCTGTCCTTCAACAAGCGGTGAGCGTTACGTTCAACTGTCCGAATCCATCAACGAGCTCTTCGCTTCATCTTTAGACAAACTATCCTAAATTTAGATTAAGATTAGTATTCTTTCACTTTCAGCCCTAACATACACAGCAAATCTAACTTCGAAAATATATTTTGTGTTGAAAAGAATAATAATAATAATAATAATAATAATAATAATCAATATGTTGGAACAGCTTTGCAAAGCGCATTTTAAAAAGTTTTACAGGATGAAAGCCTCATCAGGCGTAATCCTTCGGCACTTTATGGCGGAGCGGGTAGCACAAAGGTAATTGTTTGTTAGAAAATTAAACGTCTGTTCGGCCCTCGTGCCTGGACATTTTTTTTGAGGGGAGCAGCCTCTGTGCTTGTAAAACAAACATCTGCCTTTTTCCGGGCTCATCACTGCTCACAGGGCGCCTGTGGGGACGCAGTGTGCTGGTCGATCGAAGCACAGCCCCCCCCAGGATATATCAGGCGCAGGATCTACACCGCCCCTGGTTCACGGGAGTCAAGTAAGGACACACGAAACCGAGACAAGGAGGGAAAGCAAATCCGAGCGTAAGGACGGACAAGACACACTAGGGGGCAGCCTTGGTCAAAACTTCTTTCCGGAGACGCTAACGCGTGTGGTGTCATTCTGCCTGTGACCGATCGCACCCCGCCTCTTCCACCCTGTCCTGCGAGTAACAACCGCCCGTGCTGTTCCCCAGGCGCCCGTCACCTGTGTACTAGCTTTATTTATGTGCTCGACGCGCAGAACAGGCCTATACACGAGTTGCTTTTACTGCGAGAATAAAAAAAAACTCTCTACCTCCCTTTTTGTAAAGGTCAATTTTGATACAGATCCTTGGAAACTCTCATTTGCTAAGTATGCAGGTACTATTTTCACTGGTAAATTAAATGCATTGAAAGCAATTATATATCAGCAATGATCATTTCAGTGGGGAAACTTGTGAGCCTTTGTCACACCAGAAGAAGGCTCATAAACAGAAACAGAAACATTGTTTCAGCGTGGAATTAACCTTTACTTTTTCCTTTGCAGCTGTAATGATGGTATTTATATATATGGTATGATATATATAGTGGTATATATATATAGGGTGTATATAGTGCTCTATACTATGAACAATTAATGGTCTTTTCATGACTCGAGCAACTATTTCAGGGAATAAAAGAAAATGGAAGATGAACGAAGTTCCCAGTGATGAGATTTTCTAAATAATAACCGTGTTCCT
This sequence comes from Lepisosteus oculatus, assembly GCF_040954835.1. Lineage (NCBI taxonomy): Eukaryota > Metazoa > Chordata > Actinopteri > Semionotiformes > Lepisosteidae > Lepisosteus > Lepisosteus oculatus. The sequence continues at coordinate 3,764,014 of NC_090700.1, read as the reverse complement.
AATGAATGCACGTGAATTATGAGGTCACACAGTAGTGGAGCAATGAGAGAATGAATAATACCATTCAAACGGGCCTTTTACACAATTTGCACCCCTTCACAGCAGTCCTGAGATCCATTCACAGCATTCACAATTTCACCTGGCTGCTCTGCTGCGGTCGCCAGAAAAGAGCAGAAGAAGAAAAAAACGACAGCAGCACCTCCCCAGAAATCCATCCCAAACGAGAGCTGCGTCACCGCGACGGGTCCAGAAGGTACGAGCCCCTTCCTTCCAGGCAATCTGACGAGGGGAGACTGCGCGCACAAGTGGGGTCACCTGCTTCTGCACGCCTCACCCGAGTGAGTTTATGATCAAAGCTCTTCTCAGCGCAGTGAGACCCCCCGAGATCGCACGCAAGCACCCCCCCCTGAACTGGCCCTTACCAACGGGAACAGCATCAGTGGCTCCATCTCTAATTATAATACTCAGTATAAAACCCAAACATTTTTTTTGGAGAACTCACGAGAAGGAGATGTTTGACACAATAGCTGGGAAGCTCTAAGCAGCTTGCAGGTGTGTTTGTAATGTCTTTCCTGTTAAACTGGCAGGTCCAGTACGGCAGTGCCCTGACACTAGCTCTGGGGTTTCTTCCCGGGGAAGACTGCGACATGTCCAGACTTCTCCAGCAGCAGGAGTTCATCACGCACCTCCACACTTGACCGTGCCAAGCTGGGCCAGGAGCTCCGTTTCCACAGTGCCGGCAGGCCGGAGCTCCAGCTGCACCGAGAGAGCAGGGCTCCAGCACTCTCGTCAGGAAGACACCACACACCGACACACTGCCAGTCACAATCCCTACACAGGCCCTGCCAGTGGGATAAGGGAATCCACAAACTGAAGGCGGCTTTTGCTGCACATGTAGCCCATTCTGTACAATCCACTTCTGTCTCACCTTGAGCCCGTTGTGCGGCGTCACTTTGTATAAAAAGCTCAATTGTGCAGAAGCGTTTGGACTGATTTTGCCGCAAGTAACCTTCTCCAACAGCCCCCCACACCCCCTTGCCATGTGATTCAATGTCCCCCCAAAACAGAAAGAATACTTTCTGGATTTAAGAGAAAAGGGTTTTGGAAGTTAAAGATGAGGAATGATAAGGGTGCCCTTTAAATTTCTGTTGAACACCAGGCTTTCCAAATCTTCCGAAATGTCACCGTGTTTAGAAGCAGATGAAGTGCACTGTCGTGCTGTACTCCACCTTTTATCTTGCAGATAGTGACATTTTATGGAGGATCATTTGTGAAGAAGACAAGGACTGCGCCTCTTCCACTGGAAAAAACCCGATTTTCCTCTTGGAGAGAAAAATAACTTATTTTCAAAGCCCTTTTCATGTTTTCTAAACTATTTAAGACTAAATCGGTCTTGGTCAAAGATCCTTAATTTCTGAAACCTGCACATGTAGATTTAGTGATCGTACTGTCTCGCTGAAGGAGCTGAGGAAATTGAACTGTATTATTAAATATGCATCTCAGGCTGTTGGAATACTTAATCAAAGAGAGATCCAACAAATAGACACGAAAATGTACACGTGGTTGTTAGAAAGTCAATCGACCTTTACAGATTAATCTATTAAACGGGCCATTGGGCACCGGTTCATCAACTAAGTGTCCTCAAGACTATCAAAGTGACTAAAACCCATTAACCCTTTGTAGCTACAGTAGGTTATCTCAGTTTTTTCTAAGGCACAATAAACTAAAGACTAAACCTTCACGGCCTGCAACAATTTCACAGTAAACTATTTTTTTTTCGAGCATATTGGGGGTGACCGAACAGCAGCTGATATTTATTTAGCACCTGCTTTTCACACCGAGATGTTTGCTGTTGGCAGAGCAACAAGAGGCTTTCAGGTTTCAGACTGCTGTCAGCTCAGCAGACATCTCAATGCAGGAGGCAGGGGCTGCAGCAGAGTACCTGCCTCTGAGTGCGATGAATGAGATTCCAGTCATGTGGCACGCCCGAGCTGGAAACACATGTCATTCAGTTTCCCCCTTTGCCCACATCTTTGGCAAGAACATAATTGTCTTCATTAATATTTGAACTGAACAAGTAGATGTGCTTGCCATTAGCATTCATCAAGAGTGGTCACTGGCACTCTTCAAGAAAGAAGGTCATTTGTGTTATAGAATGGAAAAAAGATTTGGTCTTGTAAGGAGACCTCAGTTTAATTATTGCTCCCAGATGTACCATTTTAAACCATTTAAATTGCTTTATATATATATTACTTTTACAAAACCTGCCTAAACAGCCTTTTTCTTCAGAACAGTCAGCAACCCATACTGCCTTATGGGTATAGCTTAGATTAGAACATAACGTTTTAGGACAAATGTTCTTTCCTTTTTTTTTGCAATTGAAATTTCTGTTTTAGATAGAGGTCATTCTCAAAACACTTCGCATCTGGTTAACATGCCGTGACTGGATGTCTTCATCTTGCTTGTGCGAACTTTATTTCTCGGTCCTTAACCCCTGAATGTCACTGCAGGAACCATCTTTAGTCGTGAACAGATGATTGGCATGATAAAGACGGTGATTTAAACTGCAAAGGTCAAGAAAAGCCAATTAAGAAATACATTGTGTTAAGCAGGCAGCTTGAGAGATGACATACTTATATCACCATACAGACCTATAACGATTCTGTATCAGTGTCTCTACCTACGGCATATATTATATCCATCTATAGCTATACAAATGTATAATCATTGAACAGTTTTATAACAGCCACACTATATCTGTTTCATTTACCAAGGTAAATCTACAGTGCACATGCACCCTAATAAGGCCACATTTGACAGCTGTCAATGGCTGGTTGCCTTGATTACATAGATGTAAAAAAGAATTAAATGCCTTTTCTGATAGCTCTGCATTCCAGAATCATGGCCAGTAGGTTCAGTATTTGTTTATCTCACAATAAACAGGAAGGGAGTTCCATAGTGCTATGAGACACATTTACTGGTCTCCTGTCAAGCACTGCTATTTCACATATAAATTTAATGACATATAAAAGAAGCATCTCCAGTATATTTGGCATTTTGGACTTATTTTACATTCAAGGCATGGAATGGCAATTTATTTCACAGCACTTCTTCACCCAGCACTTTATCAGGGGTAAGAAACAAGCTACCCAGCCATGCTGTTGAAAACGATACTCTGGCTTCTCTCAAGAACTGAATGCTGAAATCTAATGACTAATGACTCATGACAACCTTGGATCAATTAGCTACTAACTACCCAGTGGTCTAAGTCCTCTTGTCGGGTGTGGTGGGGAGGTGTGCCATATGAGAGCTTGTGTTCCCGGGCCTTTGGACCTCTCAGCTCACGCTCGCTGTGAAGACAACTAGGAATCGCATTAATCCGACTCATAAAATCACCCTGCTGAACACAGCACAGCTCCAAGCATAGTGCTTTTTTTTGCGTGCACGTTTGAGAGCAAAGACAGAAAAGCAAAAGCAATGGGGCTGTGTTACGACCCCAAGTGTCTAGGGGTAATGGGGTGTAACATTTAGGATAATCCTTTTGGAAGCAGGGGGGTTTTGGTGAGGGACTAGGAAGTATGATAACAAGGGTAAGGAACTAGAGTGGTGCCAAAGGAAAGAAAATAACAAACAAAATGGAGCTGGCTAGGACAGTGAGGGAAAGCTAATCTGACTACAAAAGAAAACCCGAAACACACAGTCTTCGGCGTCTTCAACACCCTAGCTAACCTGCACTGACTACCCAAAACCATACAAGACAAATGGCACTCACCCGTACTAAACTAGTGTACTAATACAAAATCAACTACGTGTGTAAGTGTACCCAACAACCTAAACTAACCTCATATACAAAAGTTCACACAAAAACACAAGTGAACCAGGAATACAAATAAGGGAAAACAAGAGTAATCAACAGGAGCAGGGTACAAAAGAGCACAAAAGTTGAACATGTAACACTGGGGCAAGGTAATGACAAAAGGATGAACACACAAACAAACGAAAGTACAAAGAAACTAACAGAAAACCAACAAAACAAAGCCGAAGCTATACGAAAATACACACACACACAAAGCAAAACAAACCAACAAACGAAGCCGAAGCAATAACCAGAAGCGAAGCGAAGCGATAACCAAAACCAAACGGGACCAAAGTCAAACGAAAGGCCTTTTCTTCCTGAAAGCCTCCATGTTAAATAGTGAATAAAATGAGTTCTGATTGGCTGAAGGCGGATTGATGATGACATCATATTGAAACAGTGGTGTGATGGTTGGCCAATGGGGAAGGGAGAACAATCAAGGGTCAGCAGTGTGGACATAACAGAAAAAACACACACAGAACACACACTGGGACGTAACAGGTTGATCTGGATCTCCACCATGAGACACCTCTGTGGGCCTCAAGTCAGCCTCAATAGTAAGAGCACTGTATATATTTCATTCTACCAACCTTCTTAGCCCAAACATGCCTCTAAAATAAATCTCTGCTTTGATGTTCCCAGGTATATAAAGAGGTCTCTGTGCTGAAGACAGTGCTGTCAGACTGTATGCCATACCTCCAGTACAGCTGATGTCCTTTTGGCTGATGTCCAGTGTTGATAGCCTGGTTGCTGTCTGTGTCCTGCATGTCCTGAAGAAGAAGAATTCTCCAGCCATGCTTACAAACATAAAAAAGCCCATACGAGCCAGACACCTGGCTACAAGCTCTTAGGGAACATGAACTGCCCTCATTAACGTGCCCCAAATTCCCACAGCCACTGGGGGCTTTCCTGTGTGCAGCGAGTTCGCCGCCACAGGGAGCAGAGGACGGAGGACACAAACACATGGCTTCCAAAACGGACGATTCCTTCAAGATTAAGAGCAAGCTGCTGACGTCTGTGATTCAGGGAATATACGACGTGAAGCTACAGCCTGTGGTCTGTACAACAAAAAGACCAATTTCTACTCTCAGTTACTTAATGTCATAAAAACAGGAATCCATCTTTGTCCCCCTAGTTATGTAAATAAAACAGCTTTCCCTTGCCAGAGAACTTTTTCTGCACTTAAGAACTCATTTGAGTGCTGCAAACTGTAGATGCCTTATACTGTACAGCCTAAATATTTAAAATATTTGAATTGTAATCCATTTAATATTTTATCGTGAGGTATATTTATCATTCTGCATAGATATGCCAGCTTTGATCATGTTTCCCCAGTTACCTAACACTTCAAACAACAATTTAGTAGCAGCTTCCAAGAAGGACTTTAATAGAAGAAAAAACTGCTCTTCTTGAGAGGCAAGGCTGGAGGGACCACCAGGAGTTGTGCATCTGTTATTTGTTCCCACAAGAAATACAGAAACCCAGATCTGCACTGAAACATTTCCTACATAAATCTTGTGTTCCGGAATTTATTTCAGAAGTTGTCTCAGTTAACACACTAGTGACATGCGCTTGGTGAAGTAAGGGAAGCTCAAATAAATCAAAGCTTCCCAATATACACAACATTAATAATAATGTTTTACAATAAGCCAGACACCTTTATCCTAGTTAACAGAGTAACATTGGGTTACGTAACAAAAGAAACAGACTTCAGAATACAATTTACAGAAAACTGCTACAGTTAACAAAAGAGTATAAATTTGAGTTATGAACAGGGAATTTTAGATCATGTGCATGTCTAGCTTAGTCTGATGAAGCATTTAATCTGTCAATTGATTTACAGTATTACCAGACTCACATCAACATAAATCATGCAATAATTCACAGTGGTGTTTCTAAACAACTGCCCTCTCTGCTCAGCATCACTTACTGTAGTAGACACCAGTCTACTCAAGCCCACCTCCTATCTGAGCCTGTGTAGCACAGGGTATGACAAACTAATAATAAATAAAAAGCACTTTATCAGAAAAAAGTATAAATCTGTCCTGGAGGTGATGTGGGAAGGAGGGTATCCAGGACAGAGTTGGAAAAATTCTGATTTATAGTGATGAAACTGCATCTTCCAAAAAAAAAAAATCAATATTTAATTCGTCCATCCATTAACAGAAAGCCACTTCATCTTCATAAAGGTCGCAGCAACCCAGAGCTTTTCCCTGAAGCAAAGGGCACAGAGTGGGACAGCTCCCTGGACAGAATGCCAGTCCACTGCAGGACACACGCGCGGACAGTGTGGAGACGCCGATTAACCTCGGAGGAGACCGGCCGGCGTGTTAAACCCACAGGAAACCCACCTGAAGGCAGGAGGAGCGTGCCGACCCCAATTCCGTAATCAATCCCAGGGCACATGAGCCACGGAGCCAAGTGCAAATGGAAAACACAGCTGGTTTCGGCAGCAAACCCGGCAGAGAAGCAGAGTCTTTTTCCTTCGGGTTTCAGAGAACGCTCGCAGTTCTCAGACCCATGCAGGCATACGGTTCGCAGAGCACTGGAAGGGGCAGATTCTGCACTGAGCTCTAGTTTACACTAATTCTCACCACCAGCCTTTCATCAGGAAAGGGGCTGGGTGGGTTCAAATGCAGCCATTGCATTGTCTGTCCTTGGCCAGGCTGGTGCTTACCTGATCGATAGGAGAAATAGCTTTGAATTAGATTGGGTTAATCAGTGCAGTGCTTCAGAATAGCTGAAGCTGTCAGACAGCCTGGCTGTAAGGCAGCCTTTGAAAAACAGTTTCTTATTACTGAGTACAGGGTTAGATTTGTCACATTTCTCCCCTGAAAAACCAGCACATCTAGAATTGCATCCTCAACTATCTGCCTGCTATGTATGAAATCAAAGGTAGCCCTGTTAGGGAAAACCAAATCTATGATTCAAATGAGCAGGATCAGTGATATCACCCTACAGGTTTAATGCCAGCCCTCAAAATCACAGTCTCATCACTTGGCAAGTGTCATAAGATCTGGAGCAAGCTGTTTTATTTTTACCCACGATTTAACAGCAAGTGCTTTTCTGTGTTTGTTTTTTAGTCTTGAACAGAGAAATCTACGAGGGGACCCCATCAGATGATTCGAAATCCAGAAAGTATTTTGCTTTTCAAAGGCAGACGAAGTCAACTCCATGGACTTCTTTAATATAAAGAGTGAAACACCAACCACAGGTTGCAAGTGGAAACTACATGGAAATGCATCCAAATCAGAGAACAGTTGGCATTTCTGTGGACAAAAAGATGTGAGAGCATGAAACAAGCTACCCAGTAGTGTTGCTAAAGTTGATACACTGTCTTCTGTCGCAAAATAGTTTGATAATATCCTCGGCCCTTACAGCTACTAATGACTAAACAGACTGGAAGGCCAAAGCCTCCTCTCAGAAATCTCTCATGTTTTTTTATTTCTGGAAGTAGAGTTACTGTTAACACAGGGTTTTTTTATGTGAAGGTAATACAGAATAAAATGACCCCATAAATGCTTTCTAATGCATTCCAGAACTGAACTGCTACACCTCTTAACTGATACTGAGAGAAGGTTCAGCACAGAGAAAGAAAATCTTCCTTACAGCTTACTCTGAAACAGCATGCTGTGAGATCATTAAAAAAAAACTATCTGTTGTTCTTTCTTTATCAACAAAGCCCATTGAGGCTGAAGATCTAAATAGAGAAATGCACTACTTAGAAGTCAGTAGTGGCCACAAGAGACCACTGAACTGGTCAAAACGCCACTGGCTCCCACAATCCACTTGGTTGTCTTGTCCTCCACTACCAGGCTCTGCGTCCTGGTCCTGGAGGAGCCCTGTGTCTGTTGGTTTTTGTTCCAGCTGGGCCCTTAATCACCGGTGCTAATTAGCTCCTGTAACTGATTTGCCTGCTGGTTTAGACTTTTTTCTTCTTTTTTTTTTGTTACAGGGCCTTATTTCCCAACAACTTCAACACCTAGAGCTCTATGGAGTCTCTTCATAGAGCTAATTAAAAATCTGCTTCCTTATTTCATTTAAAAGGCTCTTAACAGGTGATCAATCCATGGCACACTGTCCCAGGTGGGAGTAACACTATCGGAGCCAAATAACTTTTTTTTTTCTTTCCGTTTGAGTCCCACTGGCATTTCAACTCATACACCTGAGCGAGGGCAGTCCTGAAACTCATTAATTAGCACAGGGTGTATACCAATTACATTGCTGCTCACGAGCTGAAAACAAGTTCCAAAAGGACCTTGAACAGAACTCTGAAGCAGTTTCTCATTAAGACTGAGAAACCGGAAAGAAACAGGGAATAACAGGACAAGTATCACGAACAATCGGTCTTGCTTTATGAGAAGAAAATCCCAGAGACCTGTGGATATTAATGCTGAAGAAGGAACCTTTAGGAATGATCGCAGGTTCTTCAGTCCACTACTGGTATTGCACAGTGCTTGTAATTAGTATGCCAATGCACAGAAAAGGTTAAAGTTGTTTATTTTGGTGCTGTGTTTTGCAACACAAAGTTGTCTGATTAAAGGGATTCAAAAGCAGTCCCAAAGTGTGCTTGTAGTAAAAGTTATTACATTTAATTAAACAGACGCAAACATAAAAAATCATTTGCATTTGTAAAAACATTTTAAAAGAAGCCGAGACTTGTAAAATAATTATCGGCCCATTGGGCTTCTTAACCTTAATAATGGCGAATGAATGTGAACTACTTCTTTCTAATGAGAGGCAAAAGCAGCCGGCAGCCTGGATGGTTTCGAATGTAGCTATAGATACTTTAGATTAAAGTTTAATACTAAGCTATAAATGCAGAGATGAATTATTAACGAGCTGTAGTTGAACTCCCCTTGAGAAACATTGTGAAAATGCATCTTTTAGCGGTTATGCCGGAACGGAAAGAAAAAGAAGAGTGAGGAACATCCAAAGAAACAGAATGCTTACAACAGAATTCCAACAGGATAAATAAGCGAAGGGAGTTCCCATTACATCTGGTGCCTACCCTCCTCTTCCTACTGCTGATGAAGGCTTGCTGCTGTAGAGTGTCCCCTGGAGCGTCAGGAAAACCTCCCATAATATAACATCAGAGCCCGGAGAGTCTGAGGAATGATTCTGAAATTTACCCACTAAATAACACTTGATGCAAAAAGCCAGGTTTTTATCACTATTTAGGAGAACAAGACAGACACTCAAATCAGACAAGTCACAGCAAAAGTTCTGACTGTTGCAAATCTTATCGTTTCACTGGAAAACAGGAGAGACCGGTTTCCTAGCTTATGCTCTTTTTTTAAAAAAACAAGTCTGCGAATGATTAGAATTATGGGAAACATCTTTTCCACCTTTTCATCCGTAATCGCCACCTCCTGGTTTAGAAGATTATGTTATTCACATGCCATTTAAATCCCCCCGAGTAAGTAAAACACAAGCTCAGGGTGTGTTCAGATGATCCTCTATTCTACTCCGCAGAAGTTCCTCCACGCTACAGCCTGATCTAGACACATCTCAGGAGCAGAACTCCAGTTTGCTGATGTAAACGGTGCTGTTGGACCAGTAGGTGGAACTGGAAATTTCCTACTAAAACGAAAACCTAAAAAATCCCACAATAATGTTAATCTTTAATACAGAGAAAGCAGGCTCTGTATTTATTCTAGAAGCAAGACGCTCAGGATAGTGTATTTCAACATCACAACAGTGTATGTGGATATTGTGTAATTGCATATACCCTGGAAAGACCTGATGGGCCAGATAGGTCGAAAATATCAAAACAGCAACTATTCTTGACGGAAAATACCTATAACTGACAGCGCTGATGTATAGGATTTGATTTGACGTTCTAAATGCATCATTTTTACATACACTTGAAAACTGAGTCCGGAAAACAGCACAAATCTGATAGTTATCCACACGTGTAGCCATGAATGAAAGGAATCCAAGATTCATAATTGCTTGAAACACAAACACAGCTGTACTACAGTGGATTCACAGAAAATAATTCTGAAGAACGTGGACGAGTTTTGAACAAATGCCTTAAGAGAAACATCCCTGTGTTTGTAGAGGGAAAGGCAGCTCTGGTAAGAATGGTGCAAACGTGGCACACAATTCAAGATATGTACCACCAGCTCATTATATGCAAATGAAGTAAAATTAACTTTCCCTAAAGATTTTCCTATATCTGCATTGAAATAATATAAGCTTTCAGAAGTCTGTGTTTCAAAAGAGCCAGCAATATGATCACAGAAAGCACTGAACTGTCTTCAATACCTCAGATCCATATTTAGCCTCCAATTTGATTGGAACACCAGGAGATTACAAGATCAAGTTCTGAGCATTCTGGTTTTACATGATTCTATCATCAGAAATAAAACCAAAGCAGTGTTTGTACAACTTTTCTAGATTTAAAGCAGAGTTTCTTTCAAATGAAAAGTCTTTTCAGCCAGGGAACAGTATTTTGCAGGCATACACGAGAAGACAATTATAAACATTTGCACATGTACTGTACAGATAAAAGACCACGTTGTTTTTCGAGTAGATTCAGGATGTACCAAACAGTACTGCTGAATAATAAGGACGAGAGACTGTGGGGTGTGGATTTTTGAAGAAAAAAGAAAAATTTCTGCTGCTGTTTTTCACCTCCTTTAGATTTTTTGTGGCTGCTCCTCTGCTCTAGAGGTGGTAGTGGAAGTCCCCCGTCTGCCATTTTGTGTGTGGATTTTTGCCAAGTGACAAAATCCTTTAAAAAGACTGGGCTGTCCTTGGAAGGAGAAGAATCTGGTACTAAGTGCCGCTTCCATGGCAACTTGTAAAAAGTTACCTTTAATAACCAGGCTAAGTCAGAAATGGGGTTGCTCTTTTCAGCTTGCTCGCAAGTCTGCTCCCCGATGAAAACACATCAGTACACACAGCTAAAAGGTTCAAGTGACCTCACCTCCTCATTGGCAACCTGTCTGCCTAACGCCTCTTACCTTTCTGTGACGAAAATCGTCCACTTTTGTTCATGGGTGTGTTTCACCCTAGATGAAATGTCACATTGATTTTTAAATGCTGGCACCCACCAATTGAGTGGTGGCACAGCTTGGCATACAGTCCATCTGCGCTCGCAAAAGTCACTTACCCAACTTTCTGAGACCTTTGTTGCTCACGCATCCCGTTTATCTTTTCAGTGGCGTGTTCAGTTGTCCAGAGTTTCTTTAAAACGACCATGAGGCTTCTGCGTCATGCCTATTCCCATCTAGTGCTGTAAAAGACCGACGCAAGGTAAATAGCCCATGACAAGCATAGAATGTGTACTTGATCTAGAGACGATGTTCTTTGCAATGAAAAACAGGGGGTCATCAATCATGTGACCCACCACTCCAGACAGTCCCGTTTTGTTCAGTGGGCTCATCTTCCCTGCGTTCACAGCCCTTTGTCATAGTCAGAGCCAGTAGGAATGACATGTCCCTTGCATCGAGCATATTAAGAAGGGCGGGTCCTTTACGCTTTTGTCTATTGCTTAAATCCAACGGCTTAAAGTCCATTTCTGAGTACTTTCAACCTTATTTCAAAGTATCAAGGCTCATTTTGCGGGAAATCACTCGTTTCAATGAAATATTGACAAAGAAACATGGTCAAGTGGAACACTGTGTACAAGAAGTGCTGGATGGAAGTTTGTCATCTTTTCTGTTTTTTTTTAATCTTGCTTTCAGAGGGCCTTGTACAATTATTTATTCAGTTTCATGGCTTGTAAACATGTTTTATATTCATCAAGCCAATTATCCAAAGGACACAGTAGCACAGCTCAAGGTGTGAATAATCACACAGACAGGAACAGATCTGCCAGGATTGGTTATGCATCACTCCATAACACAAATGCATAAATTACAAGCAAAGTATGACTGCTTACTCTTCATTATGTTATTAATAATAAGTTTCAAAATAAGTTTAATGTTTTTTTGTGAAGTCACTTTTCTAAGTGTCGCCTTCACCAATTAAGGGATTTCCTGTTACTGCTGTCCAAACCTTCATGGAAGGGCTTCAGGAAAAATCGTTCGTTCTTCCATCGCAATTCCTTCAATAAAATAAAAGCTTGTAAAAAGTTTAACAGCAAAGACAAGAACATTTACAATGCACTTTGAGACTGGAGCCTTCACTCATTATTATTCAGAGTTCAAACATTATCTAGATGAGCAAGGAAATTAAGATCTCTCATAAGGAGCAACTTCTATTCTTAGTGGAGCTTGATTTATAGAGCTTGTTGGCTCTGTCCTTTGCCATGTATCCTGGCTCTGAAAAATCCACCATACCCAGCTCACATCTAAAGCTCCCTCTATTCCTTTACATGCTCAGCCTTTAAAGCGAATAAAACATGAGCTGCAACTCAGGCCAGTATTTGCACTTGAAGTTTTGCCGTCTCACACTTTGTAGGGGAAAAAAAAGCCTGTCAAGTCCTTAAGACAATCATGAGACTCAGAACCTAGGTTTCTTCTGGAGGTTTGTGAGGACAATTAATGGGTGCCCCTGCCTACACACTACTCTAATGAAATGGGCATCAGACAGATTTACAAAGAACACTTAAAAGATTAATCTGAAACATGGACAAGACAGTCAACACACACAGAAGGCAGCACTTTACCACCACTTTCTGGCCTGTCCTGATCAGGACTCAGAAGCACGGCAAGGCTGCAGAAAGACCTGCAGGGAAAATCAGGTTGCTGCTATAAGTAGTGTTGGTGAACCGACTGTGATCCTCCCTGAAAAAACAAGCACTTTTTGAAAGAGCAGGCGTGGTTAAATTGGCACTCTGTTCTTGTACAGACTGTCCTCCCTAAATTTCTGCATAAATTTGATTGGTGAACGAATTTCACACTTTTCCACCCAATCTGCTGTGCATAGCTGACACATAATGGATACCCAAGTATCACCCAGGAAAGTGTTGTACTTCAATGGTGGTTGAAGTGCGTCCTCTACTGCATAAAAACTGCTTTGAGATTCTCTGCGCTATAAAACGGCTCATGTCTTTCCTTTGTCATAGATTACACCAGATCCACCTCACTAAATGCCAGCAAGAGGTCTGACACTGCTGCTGGTGCACAAACTGTAGTTCTGGTATTGTAATCAGAACAGATTTCAGCAGTCTGATCACTGGTTATGCGAGGAATAATTCTTCTACTGTCCTATTCAACATCTGAAAAGCATTTTTTTTATCTTGCTCCACTTGAATCCCATGTTACATAAAAGAGGTACAATGAAAATAGTTTTGTACACCATACAGAGGTTGCATACCTGAACACATAGCATTCTTTGTCAGAACTAGAACACAAAAAATACATATTGGCCAGATCATACAATGGTCACCTGCAACCAAAATATATAAATACATCTCACATTTAGAACAAAAAAACTGAAGACAACTCATGCTTTGAAACATTTGACTGCAGTTCATGCATATACTGTATACATACAGGTACATGTGGAAAAGAGGAAAAGAGAAACTGGCCAGCCATATAGTACATTACACTGACTGAAATCAGTTAACTACTGAAGTTAACTACTCCAAAACTATCAAACACCTGTAAAAAACTACTAACGGAAGTGTTTGCATACATTTTATTAAGAAATAAAGACAACATACTGGATCCAGGGGTGCTTGGAAAAATAAACTTACAGAAAAGAACCACAACATTGTCTGTGTAGTGGATTAGAAATTATTTGTCATCTTAAAAAGGTCAATTTAACATGCTTTTGCTATATGCACAATGAACATACAGTTGATAATAGGGCTAAAAAAATAAATCCAGTTTTCAAGTTGCCACATCATTCACTTCAATCAATCAATTTATTGAGCACTTAAATGCAGTAGTTACTATATTAATAGGCTGTTAACAACTTATGTAATTATCCTCATCCTTTTGTCAATTTAACAGATAACTGCAAACAGTTCCAAGATGAACATTTGCTAAAATAAAACTTCTGACCTTGCCAACTTCAAAATAAACATTTAAACTTTTATTAACTACATTTTCAGCCACGGTTATGTATATCCTATAACGGTTTGATAACTGACCACTTCAAATACAAATGTTGCAGGACCATATTTATCCCTTTTGAAGCTTTCAAAGAAGCAGTGCTATATTTAATCCAATCATCTATATAACTGTTGCCCAACACAGACCATTAATAAACACTAACTGAACTTGCAGATACTGTCCATAGATCCCTTTTGAAAATGACAGAACATTCACATGTGTAAACGAAACGCTCTGACCTGGGTAACTTGTTGCATGCTCTTCAGAGATGGGGGAGTGCAACGCAGACATGAATACAACCTGTACTTCGAAGTCAACAATAATGGGGACCCATGCGATCAGCTTATTAAGGGAGCCAGTGCCACTTAATTGCACTATTCAGGGCAGTATTCAGAACTTTACGTTTTAAATATACAAATATGAGCAATTTCAGGACCATGCTTTTACAGATGCCACAGGTTAGAGCGAAGTGATTTTTATAAACCCTTTAAGGGATTAGAAATAAGCTCAGGTTCGTGACATGTTCAGCGTCCCACTCCTTATGGCAAACAGATCAAGCCAGGATGGCCACTGTGATAAGAGGAAGATTTCCTGGTCTTTTAAAACCTAAAACAACTAAGAGCAATGATTTAGAGAGAGAATACAGAAAGAATTATTGTTATTCAACAATGCTGTGCTGGGGAGAAGTGCTTCACAGGTAATCTTCAGTAGATCATAATTTAATTTATGTGGTTATATTTCTCATAGAAGATGAAGAAAAATCAAAAAGAGGCACAAATGTGCTGGAAAATCTGAAGAAGCCCAACACGTCAAAGGCTCGGCTCACTTTGGTCCTGGGTCCTCGGGCACCAACATGAGGAAAAGGGGAGTTATAGAGTCCATTTGAAATACTTCCCAGTGACCTTCTTCTTTAGGAGTCCAACTGAGTGTAGTAAAACATTACTCCTATCACCACAAAAAACTGCAAAGGAATAAAAGAGGTTTATTTTGGGGGGAAATAAAGAGTTTACGGCAATGGCCATCTGTCCTCAAAGCATCTTCCCATAGAAAGAACTTACAAAAGTATCTGATAAGACTCTCTAACTGATACTGAAACAGATATATTAATAAGAGCAGACAACTGATTTGTTTAAAACCATCATCGTCCTCCCTTATGATCACGCCTCTACCAGCCCAGCACAGCGTGGGTGGGGCCAGAGCTACTGTACATTTCTGGGAAAGGAAACGGGATCATCCACAGCCTAATTTCAATTAAGACAAATAAGCAGACATGTATCATGCCCTTAATACAATCCGACTTCAGTAAAAGGGGTAAAAGTTTGGCTCACGCCTGTGTCACACTGCTGGGAAGAGAAATAGCAGGCTAACACAGCTCTTCAGTTCATACTCACCGTCCAACACAAGATGGCAAAACCAAACCAGGAGACACCCAATCCTTGTCGAATCAAAGGGCCAGCAATGTAATCATAGCAGCCCTGTGGCCAAACACAAACACATTCTTGCTGCACATGACAAAAGCCGCAAATGAAGGAGATCCGCGGAACACGAGGGTGCATCTGTCTCTCTTCCTCTGAAACTACGCAAAAGCTCTCCGTAGAAGAATGAATAAAATATGTGGACTGAGCTTCCCTAGGGCTGAACAATAATGGCGCGATCTCTTGCTGATGAACAGTCATCTGTGACAGAAATACAGTATGCAAGTATAATTCTCAGCCCGCCCTAATTTGGAATGTGTGCATGAGTCAAAGATAAGCTCATAATGGGACGCTCTAATTTCTTTTATGAAGAGGTAGCAGCCACACCATTAACTGTGCCACTCATTAACAAGCACCTCGCAAATCATTTTTCATGCACTTAAGCCCTGGTTCCCTGCAATCAGAGCGATGGTTCTGAACTGCGCAGGTTTGGTAGCGCCAGCGGTTTACCTGAGTGAAGAGGTAGGGCTCCACCCCAATCTTGCAGGCATTCACGTTCACAATGCCTCCAGTTCCATCCTGCAGACAGCACTGTCTGGGCCAGGGGTACTCGGAGTCCGAGTTCTGCTGTCTGAACTGGGAGTTGTACTGCAGCCAGTCCTGAGGTCCATATACACCACAGCATTGGTACTGAAAGGAGGGCAAACTGGTTAGAAGCTCCAGCTGCAGAAGAAAGATATTTTCAGCAGTGTTGGAGGGAATTCTACCTTTTAAAAACATGCCTTTAAGCTTTCATGACCAAGACGGAATGGACAGACCTTTGCCTGAGACTTTGCTATTCTCATTAATATGACTGCAACCTTTGAGACTTAAGACCCCCAGCGATGAAGGTGTGCTGGTCAACTCGCCTATTCCTGAGCCCAGAGCACAATAGCTAGAGCCAAGCAGAAGTATCCAACATGCATCCCATCCACATTTACTAGAAGAAAAAGAAACAAAGCAGTTCTCCTTACTGACAGTTTTCCTAACCCTGACCACACAGCCCCAAGCACTTACAACCTGGACCTCTGCAGTCTAACGTGAAAGAATACCTCAGTCATGATCATGTTCCACGTGCTGGTAATGCCACTGTTCTTGTAGATTTCGTCCTGAGTGCTTGGCAGATTTTGGGGCAGTGGCTTGTTGTAGTTCTCCAACATTTGTTTAAGGAAGAGATTCGGAACAAACTATAACAAAAACCCAACATAAAAAGTCATTGAGACAAAGATAACATTCTCTATTATTGGAATTCTATATTTCCATTCAACTTTTTCAATACAAGACAAATCTACCCTCCAAGAACGAACAATGAAAGTAATGTTCTCTGTCTTGACATTCTTGTTTACTCATTAAGTTCAACTAAAGACCACTGTTATGCTATTAAAGTAAGGGACAGTTATTGACTGCAGGAAGTGAAACACACTCACTTCTCTCACAAGCAAGGTTCTCTGTACCTGCTCAACCCAGACAGATGCAGACTCAACTTCCAGAGGTAAAGCATGATAGAAGGAAAAAAATATACAGTACAGTATATACCCAGTCTTTGTGTGTCGCTGCTGTGATGGCAGATGCCACTTCAAAAGCAAAGATGAAAATCATCAGTAGAATATACTGTAAAAAATGAAAAAGAAAAGTCATCTGAACAACCACCTACATTTCTGTGACTATTTTCTATATTTGTTTGTATATTTTCTATATCTGATGTTTCTAATACATCAATTCCATTCAACATTTGCTACCCATCTAAAATATGTTCACAGGCAAGGCAGACACCGAGGGGTCCCTTAATTGGGGAGAAGAAAATTAAATTAGCCCAGACAGATTAAAGCCCTTTGTTAGCCTTGGGGATAAACCACTAACAAATGAAAGTCAGTATATAGCAGTTGAGAAAGTGATATATAGTTTGATAAAATCTTGCTCAGTTCTGTTGAATAGACTACATCAATGATCTACAGTAAGAGAAACTGTAACAGCCCAGTTTAAACTGAGCCAGGGTCTGGACTGGGACTCACCACAAGCAGGAGCCCCCTTTTGGACTTCAAGACGGCGTACATCCCAAACACAGCCGTGCAGAAGAGAGCGAAGCCCGTGAACAGGCCGATCCAGGCCGCTCTCCAGATGCTGTCATTGCCCGTAGCGTACACCAGGACGTACAGGTGGTCCCGATCAAAGATGAAGAAGATGCACATGGCCATCAGCGCAAGGCCACAGCACTGAAGGAGGGGATGAGCACAATCAATACATCAGCATGGGCCAGCACTCTCTCTGGGCTGGCGTTGGAAAACACACGCCATCCTTATTCAGTTATCGGGAATCTCCCACTCGTTCTTTTGGATGTTTACGGATACAAAGGAAGCGGTGTTGAGGAATATACAGGATATGCTGCCCCTTAAACCACAACTGCAGTGGTGCTGTATCTCAGGTGTGTTGAAAACCCAGAAGTGCTCAAATGTTCATATCGCACGGTTCATGTCTTGCACAGGTGTCTGAATGTAATGTGGTGGAAAGATGACATGTGCAGGAAATTAAATCATATGGTAATTTAAACCTCACTAGAGACAAAACTTAAAAGGCATCCCTTAAATGGAGGCATAAACAGTCTCATTTCAAAATTAATTTTTGCAAAGGCCAAAGATCTGTTTTAATTAATAGACCTATGCTACAGGCATTGTCATAATGCTATTTTCATGGTTTGTTCCACTAAAATGAAGTCCATACTGTAAATAGCAGAATGCCAGGTCTTGGAGTTCAACAAGGATTTTTTTTTTTACTATATAGCTAAGGAGATATACAAAGTTCACCCTCTCGTGTTTTTCTCACGGAACAGTTATTTTTATTTTTTTACCAAACTATATCATCTTTGAAATATGAAAATGTCAGAAAAGAGAGAACCATTAAGAAAAATCCTTACACATATATAGCACTCCACTCAAAGCACTACAGTAATGGGGACTCCCCTCCACCACACCAATGTGCAGCATCCACCTGGATGATGCGACGGCAGCCATAGTGTGCCAGAAAACTCACCACACACCAGCTCTCAGTGGGGAGGAGAGCAGAGTGATGAAGCCAGTTCAGAGATGGGGATTATTAGGAGGCCATGATTGGTAAAGGCCAATGGGAAATTTGGCACCACTACTCTTTTTGAGACACACCCTGGGATTTTTAATGACCACAGAGAGTCAGGATCTCGGTTTTACGTCTCATCCGAAGGACGGTGCCTTTTTACAGTATAGTGTCCCCGTCACTATACTGCGGCATTAGGACCCACACAGACCACAGGGTGAACGCACCCTGCTGGCCCCACTAAAAGCCTAAATGTTGAACAGATTCAGGTTTAATGGCAGCCCAGATCTAGAGCAAGGTACATCCCCAACAACACTACTCAGGGCCTCAAGGACACCAGGTGTGCAGTCCCAAGCTGCAGCCCATCGCCCATGGGCGACTCTTTTTTGGTTTCAGGGGAGTCTCAGGTTCACCCGGGGCACCAAGCAAGGTGTATTTTTATTTTAATAACATTGGTTACTCAGATGGGAGTGCTTCAGGTTACACCCATCTTTCAGACAAACTGTCATTGTGAGCTCAGTGAGGAGAAAAAAAAAGCTTTGCTTTTCCAGCTTCTTCTCTCCAGTGTGACAGAATGTTTCTGTGGGTGAGAAAGGAGAAACAGTTCTGGGGAAGAGCCTGTGAAGCCACCTGCAGCCCTCAAGTTGTATTCTGGCAAGCAGCAGTTTCAGGTGTATTAACTCACTGAGCAAGCAGAAAGTATTTTTTTTAAACACAAGCAAATATAAGTTGTTCATTTCCTGTTGGGATTCATCTTCCAATGAGACTATAACACCTTTTTTTTCCTGTAATTTCTACAGACTCCCTTCTGATATTATCGTCATGACACAGCATATGAAAGCAGGAAGATTTTTGAAGGGCTGTTTCTCCAGTAAAAAAAAATGTCTACATGCAATTTTCCCTTGTTGTGAGGCTTAACTTTGGAACCGATAGCCAGGGATAAAGAATATTAAAGAAGTGCACTTAAAGGGAGACTTTACTCCAACAACTACACGCAGTAAAATGAACAACAGCCTCCTATGACCTAAGCCTTCAGTTTGTATTTTCCAATAAGTTCCCAAACAAATAAACTATTCTTTTCCCCCTAATAAGATCCTGTAGCTCCCCTTGGCCAGCCTGCTAGCCCATGAAGGAGAGCTGTGCCGTACACCTGGACTCTCAAGATACTTTCAAGGCATACACGAGCAGCGTGCTAATGATTCTATTATATTAGGCTAAAACAAAAAAGATGCATCACCAGGACCACAGTGCTTTGAACTTTGAAACTCAGGAAATTATTCACATTTTTGTAGGGCATACGCGACAGGAAACCCAGGGCTGTCCCTGGCAGCCCCGATGAACAGTCAAACATTTCATAAGGTCTTAAATTACACGCCTGCCACCCACCTTCAGTGGGTGTGGTTAATTTATTACTGAGGTTAAATTATTTTAAGTATTATATAAAATGAAGTTTAAACACATAATCTGACTGTTTCCCCATACTAATAACAGGGAAAAAAATGAACTTGTGGATGAGCTGCTCTACCTAATCCCTGCCTTCTGCAAATAAAACATCTCATTGTAGAAACAGAAACCTCTTTAGCCAGAGCAACAGGGTTAATCCTTTGAAACAATGTCCAGTCACAGCTAACAGTCCACAGTGAATCGCAGGTGTATCCGTATCCTGCAGCTACAGTATGTGACACACTGTCAGACAATTTGTGGCCCATGACCACACAGCACTTTAATTATGCAATTAACTTTATGTCATAATTAAAATCACTGTTCAAGAAAACTCATTTGTAATACTTAAACTCCACATCAGTGAATCTGACTTTTTAAAAGCAAACATAGTTTTTTTTTTAATCACTTGCAGTGTAACAGCCTGTTTTAGCTGTTCAACGTTAACAGTTTCCTCTTGCCCAGTGAACACTTCAGAGCAATATTTCAGTCATAGAGTGATTAACAATCTGGAACTAGCTGGGGACAATGCAGCTACATCCTTAAACACACATTTTTAATCTGATTATTCCAGTCTTTTCAACTGTGTAAATGCAACACAGCAGTATTCAATCCTGCAGTGAATCTGTATCCCTCCAGGGGGCAGTCATGCACTCTGATGAGATGTGTCACCTCTTGCCTCTCAGATGGAATATGGACAGTATTTACTAGGTGATTTTGTGTCCAGATGCAGAGTGGGTGGTATGGGGTTGTCACTGGTTGAGTGAAATTAATATTTGGCTGTTTAATCTGCACATGCACAGACTTTGCTCTCTGGCCACAAGGTCTGGGCCTATCCAAGCATCAGTCAGCACACAGATCTCTCCTGGAGCAGCACTCATGTACCGGTTAATATTAACACCAGAAAACCCCAATGGGGCACGTTAATAAGAACTGACGAGGACTGAGGAGGAGGGGGATCTTGTGCTGACGGGTAGCAGCTGGGGACCAGCCTGGTTTTGATGAACCTGTCTTTAAAGAATCTGAGGTTTGCAAAAAGCAGAGCAGGTATTTCCCAGACACGTGCATAGACGTGAAAATGACAAACCCAAGATGTACAGTGATCGTACCAGGAAGTACAGTGTGTGAAAAACTACAATCACTTCCTTAGGTTTTTCAGAGAAAAAGTAATGTACCTGCAGAAGAAAATTTAGACCAGATCCGTATTTTTTTCCTGCACTCAAGGGACATGTTGCTTGACTCCTTTCCCAGACAAGGCTTCCTCCTTTTGGGCAACCTGCTTTTATCTCATGTAAAGGTGTTTAGCAAACAGTCCGTAGAAAACCGTCTAGGTTCTCCAGGAAGATGCCGTCAGACTGACCAATAAGAAATGATTAAACAAACAGCCCTGTGCATCTCTAACGGTGCGCTCTGTATATAGACAGATCAACGCAGGTTTGGACTCAACGGATCGATGAAGTCTTCCGCTTTGTCTGTCATTTTTGTCCCCTCTCAGCCGAACTCACCGCAATGACGAAGTTGCCCCACGCGAGGAAGGCTTGAAAACAGCGAACGCCGATGTCAGATTTGGCCACCATGTCTTGACCTCAGGCTACCTGCGTGAAGACGGAAGGGAACAGTAAGCGGGAGAAGCCGAGAAGGCGCTGGGGTGAGAGACGAGCAGCTGCACAGACCGCTCCGCTAGCGCGGCTCACTCTCACGGCCTCCACAACCCCCCCCCGACACGTCCTGCACTGCCTTCTGGAGCGCTGCACAACAGGCAACAACTACACAACCCACACCAGGACTGGGAGGCCTCCTGCACAGCCGGAAGAGTGATGTCCAGAATCTGCCAAAGAATCCTGGACGATGAGCCGATGACCTTTTTCTGCTGCTGGGGTGAGGTCGGTCATGGTTTGAAGCAGTTAAAATTGACCCAAAGCTGATATGTTTTTTTTTTTTAACAGAACATTTCAGATAAACTACAATAATTAACCAATCAAAAAATTGTATTTCAGCAATGATAATATTCTTGGAGCACCTATGCTGAAGTGGTAACTCATTATTGTCTTAAACAGGACAGGGCTTACATGCTTTGTGACTGTTTCGTTTGGCAATACCAGCAAGCTTGAATAACTTACTACTATTTTTTTTTCCTGAGGAACAAAATAATTTCATACACTTTAATAGGTTCCTACCAGAAAGAGACTATAGCAATCATTTTCCCCGCCAGTGCCTATGGTCCTTGCTCACATGTAATTGAGCCAGACCCCAGAAGATTTATCCAAAGAAAGATTAATGTCAAGAACGCAAATGCAGTAAATCTTTCAATTTTTAAAACAGCAAAAAAATTGGATATGAAGGCAAGATCTAGGTTAATACCATTCTAAGAGACAGAGAATCACAATTATGAGATAAGTCAAAATTTTCTTTTTTTGAAAAAGCAAAAAAACTTTTTTCTAAAAAATGGCAAGTTTTCCATCCCCTTACAGAACAAGCCATGTTTGGCACTGGTACAAATAATCCGGGTTGTTGTTTTCATTGGGCCTGCAGTGACTACGCCAAACAAAATGGTTTACAAAGTTACTGGGTTCCAGGCTTGACCTTAGCACGGAATTAGACACGTAATCATTTTTAATTATCAGCCAAGATAAAACTGTGAATGTCAGTTACCAAAATCAAAATTAACATAACTGTCCACTCTTACAAGTCCAACTCTGCAGTGCAGCTCTCTACATTAAACTAAGGAGCCCCACAGATTAAGATCTTCTGCTTTGAGACACCAACAACTCCCCCACCTTGTAAATCGAGATGTTAGGCTATTGATCTGGCCCTTAGAAGTACTGTAAACCAGTATTCTCCAATGCCAATAATTCAAGATTAACAATAAAAGCCCTTCAGGTGAGGTGAAGAGAATCAAACAACAGTTGGTTCTAAGGCTTTAACTATATCCTTTCACGGAGTCCTTTACTGTCCATATACTCAAATGCACACTGTGTGCTTTCAACAGCGCAATTCAGAGTACATGAGATGCTATAACTACAGCTTTGTCCGTTCTCTGATCTTAGGAGCCTAAGACGTTGCGCAACAACACCGGACAAACGTGGCGGCCTCACTGCCAAAAGCAGAACGCAGCATTCCCTGGGCATCCTCCAGTTATACAGAAACCGGTCAGGCCAGTTTTTTTTATTTTCGTCACCCGGAATGGGTGCGTACCGAAATCCAGGGATATATGGCTACGCCTCTGCAAACCGTCCGCAAGATCACCGAGGAGGGCGAGTGACGGGCTGCCTTCACCCCACCAAGTATGGACTGGAGAGGTGCTGGCCCAAAACAAGGCAGCATCCACACCCCGCCGAACAGAACTTCCACAAAAATGCAGAATGTTGTTATAAGCTGTCAAATGAGCCGTACCACGTCTTTAAAACGGTGTACAATTATATACATAATAAGAACATCGATTCTGATTTATTCCGTTTAGAGTCTGCCTACACCTGGTACAGTATATTTGCAATTTAGCAGCGCTCCTAGACACCCGCACAATTTATTTACCCTCCAGTGACATTTCCTCAACTCTGAAACAGCTGACTGCGCTCCTCGCTAACTCAGCAGTACAGCAAGTAAGCGGAAAACACGACTGCCCTGCTAAATATTTAACTGTTACATTTCATGGTACAGGTGCATTTTTCGTCATTATCGGATATAATTCTTATTATCTAAAAAGTCTTCTGTTTAAGACGAACATTTAAACAGAAAGTCGAGTTATTTTTTTAAACTACTACACTTCACAAAAACAATCTTGTTATATCTGCACAGGAAGGTTATCTGGTAAGAAGTTGACACATAACCAGGTTACAGATAATTGGTACTCCAGACAAAGCTAGCTCTACAGTACATACAATACAGGCAAAGATCACCTTCAGGCAAAACCAGCGTTTTGCTCTGCCTTATTTGACACGGAGTGTAGTAACGCGGTGAGTGTGATCTGAAAGGGCAGTTAACGTCTAATAAAATAAGTGAAATGCTTTAGGAAAAAAAGAGTAAACTGTTTGGAAGCTGAAGGCGACTTTAACACAAACGAGGATCTGTAGGCACTTAGTATCTTTTAAGTAAAGTCAATAAATACATAAATATAATCCTTGACGACATATATACAGACTCACCTTTGTTACCCCCCAAAAAACCTGGATGTGTACTGTAAAACACTCTAAATCCCAAAGTGATGCGTCTCGGATATCCTTTGTTGCAGAAGGTGAAAACTTCAACCCACAAACTTTAAGCGACCAAGCCTCGACGTCTAGGGCCTGGTTTCGGGTTGGCCGGCGCCGAACACGTGACGCTGGAATAACCTGTTTGAGAAGGCGGCAGGTGGGTCTTCAGCTACCTGCGTAACTAATAGGTAAGAATCATCATCTCCGAAAGATGAATCTACATACAGGTTTTAATAGCATCTTCGATTTTGTTATCAGTTCTGTCTACTGTAGTGGCCGTGACTTTTTTCTCTCTCCATAATGCCGTGATATAAAATGTGCTGCCATTGTTTCATAGAAAAACTACGTTTTTGTGCCTGTCACAAGTATTAGGATTCTACACCTAAAAACCGTCCATGCTGTAAGAGGGTGTGGTTCTAATTCATTCTGAGAACACTTAAAAAACTTACATCACAGCAACAGGACATGTTTAAGTATTTATAATTACGATTAAAACGTCGGGGGTTATAATTCAGTGTTTTCTACCGGCATAAAAAAAAAAAGATAATGTTTTGAAGTCTCGATACAATAATGTTACATCTTATGCACTGCATAAACACGGCTGTTTGAAACGGTGTCTTGGATTTGTAAGCGTGATCATTCCGTCTTGAAATCTGCAGTCTGCTTGCGTTTAACTGAAAGCGAAATGTCCATGCAGCATCTTAATAACTTCCACTTCTACGCTGAACTTCTCTAAAGTTGAAACCCAGTATAATTAGTACTATGAACTCCCTGTAATATTCTACTAAATGAGGAGTGAGCTACTGTACTCTCACAAAAGTTACAGTGAAATCAACTAATCACCTTTTGTGTTCTATGAATTAAGCACACAGCAAGAGCCAACATTTAGCTCTTTAGGCCTGTTCCTGGGTGTTTTGTAGCCAAACCACGGTAGTAATTACAGATGGTGACCTTTAAAAGCTGAGGATGTGATTCAGGCTCTCTTCACTGTCAGATCAAATATGGACATGTGCAAACTCCTTACTCACAATTGCCAGGCAAAGTTAACTGATCTGTGACCTACTTATTTCAGAAAAAAAGATTTAAGATTAAATTTTAATTATAAGGATGCTATCTTTAAAGCAGATTTAAAGAAAAAAAAACATGATACTTTTAAAGTAACAGAAGTTTTATCCCGTGAAGTAATTTTGTCGTGTAATGCTTTTTTCATTACAGCAAAATGTATTTTGTTGGACATGTTTTTTTTTAAATCATCTATGCGTTTCTGGAGCCAACAAGATGTAATATGTAAGACATCATATGCATTACGAAACTCATTTTATTTCTTCAGATTTATTTGGAAGATATAGATTTATCGTAATGGCAATAAAACTAGAGAAAGCTGTCAGTCATCATGTTCACAAATTAAAAAGATTGTAACTACCCAAAAGAGTTACTACAACAACAACAATAATAATAATAATAATAATAATAATAATAATAATAATAATAATAATAATAATAATATGACAGCATTATTTTACAGATAATGTAATTATTTCCATCATGGGAAACATGACTGCTACCTTTGTTATGCCTTAAACATTGTATTACGATATAAAGCACAAATCTCAGAATCACTCCATGTCACCCAGTAAATTTGGTGCATCAGGTGTAAGTCACCTGTAACTGCCTTTGCCAGAAAGAATGTTTCAGTCTGGATCTGCAAAATGTTTGTTTTAAAAAAAGATTACTGTCTGTGATCGTAGCTGTAGAATGTCTCTCAACAGTCATTTGGGTGGATGGGTTTATCATTGTATTCTAGGGCAGCTTCTATGTTGATAATAATTAGTGACCACTTTCACATAACAGACCAATAAACCATAAAACTTCTGTTTTAAATCAGGGACATCAAATTATTTACCACCTGGTTTGCCATGGTATAATAATATATTCTTGTTAAAACATTAATATTCCACTTAATCATTATTTCAGATCAATACAGTTCTCAAACAATAGAATATTGTATGGTTGTTTCAGATATTGATTAATTTCTTCAGCAGTTAAGTGATTTTTCAGCTCATTGATAAACATTCAGTATCCAATAATTGAACACAAAATCCAAAAAGTGAAGATTTTAAACTATTTTATTTTATTTTCCAGCAACCTACAGTAATCGTTCAAAATGAAACAAAGGAAGTAATGAGGCAAATAAGAGAATATCTATATCAATTAAACACAACTAAATGTTTCATAACAGATAAGGGATGAGTCTTTTTATTAGGTTGTTTAACTGTTACTTTTTTGGAACTACTGAAACAGCACTCCCAATATTTGCAGTTCTCTGCCACAGCTTTAGATTAAAACTCTGTTAACTCCTGTAGCTTTTCCAGCAAAGTCTGCTTAAATAAATCTTCACACTTGAGGGAAAGTAGTCTGGTGTAACTTCTGAAATGCTATAGTGTTTGAAGCACAGATGGATTCATCAATGGAACAAATAAAGGTTTATTCCTTGTTGAAAAGAGAAGAAAGGAAACACAGCATTTTTGCTGCGGAGTCTTCTTCATGTGCCCTTCTTTACACCCAAAGAAGACTCCACAGCCAAAACGTTGTTTCCTTTCTTCTCTTTTCAACATGGAATAAACCTTTACTTGTTCCTTTGCAGCCTACGCATGCTGACGCAGCTACTGTACCTACTTGAACTACTGGATTTATCAATGGTAGTTTCTCAAATTGCCCACTACATTTCAAGGAGCTCCATGATCATTTGGTGTCTCAGGTCTAACAAAACAAAACAGAAGATTTTTGCAATAATCTGAACTCTTCCATGTCCCTTACTTGAGTTTTCTAGCAGTGTACTTGGGACTGTTCTCCATAGCAGTGCCTCACAATGGAAAGTCATTCTGACCCTGAAGATATGTCCTTGTTCTTTTAACAAAAGCGAATCACCCAGTCAACAACCTTAATAGCATCGTGTGACATTTTTCTTCCCCTCTGTTTCATAGCAAGCATTTTTTCAGAATTTGTCTCAATAAGTAAGCTGTGGAGCAGGATGATGGTGTGCTTTTTTTATTTTTTTTATTCCCAGTAAATTAAAACTGAGCAGAGGTCCTGTATTTAATAAATAATGATTTCTCATGCTGCCTTATGCAAAAGCTAATAAAGACCTGAATTAAATCACAAATGACTGATCTTTTTTCTTGATTTAGTGAATGGTTATGACTGCACATCATCTTCGGATGTTTTTTCTGATTCCTGCTTGTTTCTGATCTTCATTTGTACCTGTGATAAAGAACAAAGAGGATGGTTAAGAAGAGACACCTTTAGCTTATTAATTTTTCTTTTTCTTTAATTTGTCATCATAAAATGTAAACATAGTCCTTGGCATCATGATAATAGAAATATAATAGAACAAAAAGTATATTTTAATGTATTTTTCTTTTTAAATAAACAAGACAACCTTTCTCTTCAAGGTGGTGCCTTATTCAGGCATTGAAGAGTTCTTGATTTGCCTGAAACTGGGCTTGGAGACATTCAAAATGGGTTTACAAAGAACTGATGTTCATGTTAGCAGACAAAGGGGGACTCAAAATAAAGATTACATTCTTCAGAGCAAGACTTTTGGGTGAGATGGCAGAGATAATTTCTGCTATTGGTTCTGTTTTGCTCTCAGTTCTTCCTCAGGGAGCCTGTACCAATATGAATTAACCGTCCTCTTTGTTCTGTTGCCTTTTTTTAAAAAAGTGATATTTTAATAGTACTCGAAAGTGAGGTGCTCTTCCAAGATTCCATGGCACATATAAAATACTTCTCTGTGAACCACTAAGAAAAAAAAGGCTAAGAACCATATATATTCATGAAATTTGTCTACTTAAATTTAAATTATGCCTCTTTGAAAGTTGTATAAGATGTATTGCATGGTTAGTGTTCAGCATTTTCAATTTTACAATGACAAACCTCCCTTTAAAAGGCAATTAGCAGACATTTTCTTCACTGGATCCTAGTTTAGGAAACGTTTTTCTTTCCCCTCTGGGTATAGCCTGCTTTTATCATTATTTTCCCGAATTATTTTAAATACTGCAGTTATGATTATTGTGTACCACATAACCTCTCCATTGTTGGGACAACTCATCCAACAACTGGCAAACGTATTGGTAAAGTACATCCATTTAAGCACATATCAGCTGGTCAACTGCGGGACCGAACTGGGATTTGTGATCAGCATCACCTGTAAACTGCTTTTGGGGAACCGAGCATCAAAACATCTCGTGGTTGTGATGCTCAGCAAGAGGCAGCTCTGGCTTTATTTCATACTTGAAGATTTTTAGTGTTTCTTTCTGGGCAACAGAATCAACTGAAAGACAATTTAATGGGACATTACAGTATAAACACCAAACTAGGGGACACTGAGTATGGAAAAAACTGAGTTTTACAATAGGCTTAACAGCAGGGTTCCTCAATTCCAGTCCTCAGGGGCTGACGTGTAGCAGGTTTTCTGGCTCTCTTTAATTCAGCTACTATACATCTTAAGACTGGAGGAAAGAGTAAAATTGTTCCAATTAATGAGAGACCGTAACCTTTATCTACAGGCCTGTTTTTGTTTGAAAGACCTGAGATTCAAAGGGTGGCTCATTGCAGAGGCACTGAACATTTTAATTGGTGCACCGTTTCTGTTGCAAGTAAAAAAAACGAACTCCGCCGGAAGATGTGTTAATCAAAAAATTTGATTCCAGTATGAATTGCCAAGAAATGATTGTGAAGAAATAATCTTTCTTTATGGACGAATCTCAATGCTACTGCTACTTAAAATGCAGTCCTTGAAATTGCCACATCACTCACATTGAGGTGAGGCAAGTTTACATTTCTTTTGTGTCTAATTACTCACAGATTAGTTACGTCACAGAAAAAGGGTGAGGAAAACATCAAATAACAATATATGAAACTTATTGTAAATCCTTAGTCGCTTTTGACCTGTCCCAACAAAGTCCCATGCAGTTAAAACATAGTTAAAATGTCTAGTGCAATACAGAGGCTGCTGAGAGGTCACAGATGCTGTCTAAATAGATTCAGAGTCAGGTTCCCAAATGGTCTCACAGACCTAGCAGTTGCAAAATCTACTAGTTAGCTCATTCCACTGAGCAGAAGGGTGAGAGGGTATGAAGGGTGAGAGAGGGTATGAAGGATGAGAGAGGGTATGAAGGGTGAGAGAGGGTATGAAGGATGAGAGGGGGATTGAAGGGTGAGAGAGGGTATGAAGGATGAGAGAGGGATTGAAGGGTGAGAGAGGGTATGAAGGGTGAGAGAGGGTATGAAGGGTGAGAGAGGGTATGAAGGATGAGAGAGGGTATGAAGGGTGAGAGGGGGTTTGAAGGGTGAGAGAGGGATTGAAGGGTGAGAGAGGGTATGAAGGATGAGAGGGGGATTGAAGGGTGAGAGGGGGTATGAAGGGTGAGAGAGGGTATGAAGGGTGAGAGAGGGTATGAAGGGTGAGAGAGGGTATGAAGGGTGAGAGGGGGATTGAAGGGTGAGAGAGGGTATGAAGGGTGAGAGGGGGTATGAAGGGTGAGAGAGGGTTTGAAGGGTGAGAGAGGGTATGAAGGGTGAGAGAGGGTTTGAAGGGTGAGAGAGGGTATGAAGGGTGAGAGGGGGTTTTAAAATTGGACTTAAATGGGAGCCAGAAGAGGAGCTGGTGTAATGGAGAAAGATGGGAAAAGTGTGGCGAAATCCTGGATGAGTCGGATCCTGGGGAATAGCAGTGTCTGGGAAGCAAGCAAAGAGGGAGTTACAGTAGTCTAGGTGGGGGAATATCAGGGTCTGCAGTAGGAGAAGTGTAGAATAGTTTGTAAGGAAAGGGCAGGTTCTGTTAATATTGCTCCAGAAGAAGCAGCAGGAGAGACGAGAGGCTCAAGAGATGGAATATGCTGGGAACAGGAGAAGGAGAGGTCAGGAGTGAAGCAGAGGAGGACAGTGACTAGAAAGGTAGAGACGTTAAGAGGAAAAGAGATGGACCGGTCCACAGTGGAGGAGGAAGATAAAGCAAATAAAAGGAGACCAGACCTTGAGAGGTTGAGTTTAATATGATGAAATTTTATTTTGGAGGAGAAAGCTGAGATACAGGAACA
The DNA here is from genome assembly GCF_040954835.1 of Lepisosteus oculatus. Classification (NCBI taxonomy): domain Eukaryota; kingdom Metazoa; phylum Chordata; class Actinopteri; order Semionotiformes; family Lepisosteidae; genus Lepisosteus; species Lepisosteus oculatus. The sequence goes on along the minus strand of NC_090700.1, from coordinate 3,733,894 downwards.
TATACGGGATGAGTATGCAGTGGCAGGAAAGGAGAGGGTATGAGCATCATGAGCATAAAAGCTGATACTGTACACAACAGAGAGGATGAGGGAGGCTCAGGGACAGAACAGAGAGAAAGCTTTACCCACTGTACAAGAAATGATAAGGTCAGAGAGTGCTGACAGGAGATTATTAGGAGATTAAGATAACTCAGTATCAAAGGTGACAGAGTTCGTGATAGATCAAGGCAAAGAAGAGAACCAGCCATGAATGGGCTGTTGTGTCCACTTAGTTTTTCTGGAGTTCTACAGCACAGCTGTTTATACCTCCTGACCAACAGAGTGAAGTCCTTCTGAAGATGTGTGCTCTTTCGGAAAACCCAGCATCCCCTTTCTTCACAGGGTAAAAAAAATATCTGTTTCCAGGAAGGCAGTGCATTACTTTTTCTACATCCAAGTTGTGCTTTTTTAAATCTGAACACTACAGGAGCCCTGAGAAGCATCAAGCGAAAATACGCACAGCATTTACTTTTAACCTCTCAGCATATAATAATGGAACATGTCATCACCACATTAAGACTGCCTTTGTATACCACTACCATTTGCTATTTTAAGGAAACCTTCCCCTGTCTCCTGGCTCATTAAATAAATAAAGGATATATAATAGGAATGCTTTTTTTTCCCTTTAAAACAGAGAACATTCAGCTTTTAACAAAACGTGCTGCTGCTGCACCAGCAGCATAGAATTTCGTTAACCTGTGTAGAAATATGAAATAAAAAGTTTCACATTGTCTTCTTAGTTCAATTAACTCTGTGAATATCTGAGAGGAAAATGTGATTTGAAGTTAGTACAGTGCTATTGGATCTTGAACTTCAAAAATGTATCACAGGCTAACACAATTGCTTTCACACTCCCATCACTAATGACTTCATATAAGGAATTCAAGCTGGTCACATCACTTGACAATATCATTGGTGTTATTGCTGTGGTGCCGAAGAGTTGGGGTAAGTGTATAAACCCAAGTTAGTATTTTCATGTGTTTTATCAATAGTTAGCCACACTATGTACTGCAGACTAGGCTTGGCATTAAGATAGAATCCTCATCACCATCTCTCTCTGTGTGTGTCAGAGGCTTCTTAAATCTATCCAATAGCAAGCTGCCATCAAGCACTGAGTTGAGGAATTTTCCTTTTGCTGGATGAGTTAAAGGCCACTCTCCCTTGTGCTCAATTAGTGTACCCTGCCTTGCATCAAGAAAGAAACCTGTCTTATTACTGTACATTTTATTATTACAAGGAGAGACTGACTAAAGGGCTGGGCAGGTGTATTGGTTTTGAAACTAAGAGAATGGCAGAAGAATATCAGGGCGAGCCTGCGGACTTTAATGCTTAAAAATAAATAGCTGACCTCTTTGACTAATCCTAACATATATTATTTAACATACAATTTGACAGAAAAGAAGGGGCTACAGAATATCAATCTGTGTAGCTGAAATAGATCAAGATCCAAAGAAAACCCACCTATCATCAAATCCTCTTAAAATTGTTTATTATTATTTACTTAAATGTTTTAAATGACTGGGAGAATTAACACATTCTGACATGATATCCTTTTCCCCAAAGTCTGAGAAAGACATTAAATATAACTAAATATTAGATGGCTTCAAAACTTCAACCATAATTTTAGATAATTTGTGTAAAGAAATCATGAATGTGTCAGAAAGCTAGTTAAAGCTAGCCTTAAAAGACAGAAACATACAGCAGGCCCAAAGACATGTCTAAACATCAGAGTTTTCAGTCAAAACAAACTTTAGAGGATCAACTTTTTAAAAAAAATAATTCTTTTTTTTGTCAGACTTTTCCCAGGTTGTTTTTCTGTGGAGCAATTAGTCATTTTGAAGTCAAAAGCCTTATGGGCAACAACATTTACTCTGTAGGTTTCTTACTCATACTCATTACAGAGATGTCCTTGAAAACCTAACAGTTTGATTATGATGAGGTGCTTGGTATAATTATGTGCTCTTAATAGGGTTTAATGTAATTAGGAACCAACATATAGTAGTCTTATATCAGAGGTAAGGTTACAACCGAGAGCCTTTTAATGAGTTTGAAGCTTGCTTTCAATTGGTATGATGAAAAGAAAGTCTGTTTGAAGTACAGGTTCTTTTTTAATTTTAGATGGTAATTAATAATTAGTAACGGTCGCACTTCAAAATAAGATTTACAACACAGAAAAGTAAACTTGGCATATTTTTTTTTCAATGCAAATTGAGGTGCAGTAATTCAGAGTTTTTGCTGGACAGGAGCTTCTAACAAGCTGCTTGTTGGTTCCCAAAGACCACCGATGCTCATTAAACTGCACGGAGAGCAAAACTCCTTTGAGTTCAGAAAGAAAATAAATGAATAATCAAACTTAACCTGTTCTAACATAAACTGAAGAGGATCCTCAGGCCTCTTGAAAACCAAGTTTTCTGTCATCTCCTGTTGATTAATGAAAGAAAAAAACAAGGCATTATTGAGGGAAAAAATGTGCTGTACTGTGACTCATTATTGTCCTTTTACATAATGTTATTCAAATACAGAATAATTCAGAATATTTCATCTTTCCATACATTCCCGACAGGAATCCAATACATAATAGGCCATGTTTTCAAAATGTAAAGCTAATAAAATATAATAAAGAAAAAAATACATTTGCAATAGACTTATTTTTTCCCATTTGGAAAACAATTAAAAATAATATTGTGTGTGGGAGGTGTGCCCATTAAACAGAGACCTTGACCTTTTGCGCTTCTCTCCAGAAAGGAGGAAAGCCACATGACATCAGAGCTGGTGTCCTTAAGCAGGGGCAGAGGCTTAGAGCTGGGCGTGTGTGCCCTCAATGGACGCCACACCTTCAGCATATTCTGAAGAGCATGACGAGGCCCAGGTGCCTCAGTGACCCGAGAGCTGGTGCTGCGCAGTACTGGCACACACCCTGGAATGCAACCCTGGGCTGTTCCACGCCAGCAGGTGATGAATCCAATTATTCTGACACGATACAGGGAGGTCACAATCACCAAACGCCCACGTGCACCGACATACTGTACCCCTCCACCCTGGATACCCAGCAAAAGAAAACAAACAAACAAACAAACAAACAAACAAACAAACAAACAAACAAACAGGGGACACAGCCTCATCAAAATAAATCCACCCGCGCATTTTACAACAAACCCCATGCTGGGAATCGGTGTCCAAAATGTTTTTTTTATTTTGAGTTAGATTTTATTGACTGCATAGAACATTTTCCTCCTGCCATCCAAAGGCATACTGGTAGGTTAATTGGCTTTTGAGAAAACTGGCCCTGGTGTGAGTGCGTGTGCGTGTGCCCATTATTGCCAGAATAAGCCCGGCTCTCCTGTGACCCCATTTTGGATGAAGCATTGAGAAAAGGCACGGATGGCTATAACATAGAAAACACTGAGCTTCGAGCCTTATTCTGTGCAAAACACTTAAGCCGACGTTTTTATGTTGACACGTCATTTGTATCACCTAGATAATGTGGGGAACCAATATAACATACAAACAGAACAGTGGGATATGTCGTGAACAAAAGCCAAATTGAAATCAAGGGTGTACAAATGCTGTCAACATGTAATGAAAAAGATATCGCTACTCTGCAAGATGGACCAAATCAATCTGCGAGCCTACACATGTCCTCCCCCGCCACTGACAGGCTAACAGAACTGAACATTATTCATAGTCTTGAACAAAGATACAAACTCTGAGGGGCCCCGATTCAAATATTCAATTTTCCTCACATATTCACCCTGACTCTTTCGAGACATGGTTGGATGAGATCCTTCAATCGCTTAAGAAACAGCCCCCCAAACGCTTGGGCCTCCACTCAGCTGCCTTCCTTGTGATCTTCCGTTTGTGGACAGTTTAGCTAGATGGCCACTGGCGTCCAGGCTGGAACTACGTTCCCCACCTGAGTTTTACCTGTACCTGAAAGATCTGGAGGATGTTATGCTTCTCCATGTACTTCACCGAACGCTCATAAGGGTCTTCGTATGGTGAGATGCCTTTGGTGCTCAGGTCCGACGTTTCTGTTATCAAGACGTTTGCTGTGGGGTCTGTCTGTGCCATCTGAGTCGAAGAGCAGAAAGGGGTTTATACAGGAATGTCCAGCTTTTGTCCAGTAGAATCACAACCCAGGAGTGGCTACAGGTCAAACTGACCCCACTACTTCCTTGATTGTCCCCGATGGGAAATTTGCTTTGCAGACAGGCAAAATACACACTGTAATGTGATACACAATAGACTTAGCACAACACGAACCTTTGACAAATAAAACAAATACATGCATAAGAAGAAAACATAAGCTAGAAGCAATTTAGAAAGATAAATGACAATGCGGGGTCATCAGCGTGCGAGATAGATCCATAAGATAAATGCATGATGAATAAATTAAGTAAAATATAACAGTTGTCCAAATTAAGCAGGTTATTAGCTGTGGGAATAAACAATAACTCCGTGTTATTACGGAATTTTGAGCAAACTAGCACATTCAAGTAAATATGTTACACTTGCTTAAGGAGTGAAATCAGGTCTTTAATACAAAATTAAAAATACCCATTGAAGGTGTAGTTAGTAAAATACTTTTGACCAACAGGAATGTAAGTGGCCCAATCATTTAAACCTAACCTGGTAAGTTTTAAATGTGAACTTGCAAATTTAACCTTTCAAGTGGAGCAAAAGTGCGAAGCGAATAGGGCCAAGACGTACAAGTTAAGAAGCAGCAGGTAAGATTTATTTCTGTGGAGACAATTCCAGTAATTCTAGTATGTCAACAGGCTGGTTTATTAGTTTCGTTACCGACATCGGCCTACTCGCGTACAGATTCAAGTGGGCATCTGGAAAAAAACAAAACAATCTCCAACGTTTAGGTTAGTGTATATCAAGAACAGAAACAATGTTATTTAAAGACCCGTCGAATCCACGTTTTCAAGCGCCGACGTCCTGTCCTGTACACCTGCAGTGAACTGTGATCACGTTACCGTAAGGCGCGGTGATCAATACCCTCCACTCCAACGCACCTTTCAACGGGACTGCTCTTTTATGTACGCGGGCTTCACTGTCGTCCTTTTCAGAGAGATAGATTGGGGGGGAAAAAAGAAGAAACTCGTAACTTTAAAAGACGGATATGGCGCTGTGCAACTGCACGGTATCCACGCCTGTCCCCACGGACTTCACGCAGGCGTTCGTTGCCCCAGCAACAGTACAACAGCGAGTGTGCCGTCACGTGTCGGACTGACGTAATCGAGTGTGTATTTTAATCAAAAGCATTGTTTGGGGGGCACAGGAGAAACGTCCAATAAATCACAGGTCTAGGCATGCTAGACCCAGTTTTCAGGGTTTCTCGTAAACTGCTAAAAAAAAACCAAGAGCAAACCTGTTTCTTGGAAAAAAAAATCAACTTTGTGTCTGTCCAAGCTACAGTCGTACAATAAGACTTAAAAAGCATCAGAAATTATAATTTATGCATGAAGTGCCTCTCCAAAAGATTTTAATTTCCTGCTAGCTCGTATGAAATATGCATTTTCCTAGTACATTACATTCCGTTATTCACATCGAACTCTTACTGCTAATGTTTAAAGACGTTTAGCAATTTTTTTTTCCTATTTCTAATCATGGGACTGGATGCTCTCGAGGATGTCTCGGCATGTGAAGAAGAAATTTAAATTACAAAAAACAGGTCTTTCGACCAAATTATCTCACAACGCTGTGAATTACATGTCGGTATAGAATGCGATGTGGATTGTTGATCTGAACTAACACACCAGTCGACTCAGTTTCTAATCTTTATGTAAAACGTATGGCATTCATCTGTAAAATCAAGGCGAGTTTTATACAGTATACAAAAATACATGGCTCTTTAGCTTATTTTGAGCACAAGAGCACGATTTTTCTAATGGTATAAGAAAAATGTACCAGCTCATACAGTGTGTATATGTTTGCACCGGGACGTAGGGAAGCCCTTACAAGACAGTATATCCCTGTCGGCCTGTCCACCAGTTTATAGGAAAGCGGCGTTAATTCCACGGCGAAAGGCAGAAACAAAAACACAACGTTTCGGCCGTGGAGCCTCTTCAGGTGGGTTTTAACCCGTGTTTTGTCGGACAAAATGTGACGGCGTCCTCAAGATGGCTTTACGCGGGGAAGCAACAGTAACATCTTTACATTTATTTTGTCTGGTTAATTGCACTGGGAAAACTACAGTCAAAAGCATCTGGCGATGTGATTAGGCTGCAGACTTCAAAGGCGCTCTTGTCAGCCTGGCCATATGTCTGCTCAACACACCCACCAACACGAGTTTGATATCGAGACTTCTGGGCTCCAGCTTCCTGCGTGTTCAGAGCAGAACTCCTCTGCGCCTTCTCGTGCCGCAGGACGGCAGACACGTGTGGACCGAAGCATGAGGGAAGACGCGGCTTATTTATTTTTAGATTGGTTTAAAAGACCGTGTCTGCTCTCCTTCAGATACCCCCCAGAGGTCTGGCCACATGGCGCAGCCCTGCCATGTGTCAGACCGAGCGGTTTCCTAAAGAGAGTGTCGTGTCTGCCGTAAAGGCACACAGTACTTCTAGGCTCGGGGTGATACACGACGGGTCTGTGGGTTGCTCTGGAAACAGAGTCAAATACTAAATATGAAATCGATGCTCTCTTGCCCTTCTCTGCTCCGGTGGGAAGATGTCTCTCCGGATCTTTAGTCCGCACGTTAAGCATCCGCCGGTCAAGCGAGTAGCAGCAGAATACGATCAATGTATGGAGGACGCAGCAGGGTTGTAACGGATGTCTAAAAATAACGGGAGATTTTCCCCATGAGCTCAACTGGCCGGGTCCCCGTTGAGTGACGCTGGAGGCCCGGGTTCAAGTCCCCGACGGTGGGGGTCCGACCTGTGGCGCCAGCGGCGAGGGCGCATACCCTCGTGAACCTGGGAGCGCTACACTAAGACTATACCTGAAAAGGTTGCTAAGGTGGTCTTAAATAGACATGCGTTTATCTAAAGAGACATCTTTATCGGAAACTAGAAGAATGCAAGATATCGGGAGGCTAGACCGGCCTGAGAAGGTGGTGGCTTCAGCTTCTGTAGAAGGAAAGCTGTGAGCCGCAGAGCGGTCAGGGTGGAGGGTGCTGTTACACCCTGAACCAGGCACTGAGATGGACAGGTTTCTCAGACGTCTGCTCTTTATTGTGCAGGTCTTGGAACGGACAGAGAATGGCGGACACCCGCCGGGCACCTACTGTAAGGAACGCAGTGGCCCTCAGACTTAAGCGCAACAGCGCCGTGAGCACAAGCATGAGAAGTGTCATCTTTTTCGTACACCGTCCCCACGCCCAGACACCAGAGTACAGGGCAGCTGGAAGAGCTGTGTTCGTGTTCGTGTCTTTCAAAACTACTCGGGCTCTGTCTCCAGACTGATCAGAGCAACAGATCTAATCTTTTTCCTCCCGTTTTTAAGTAGTCGCCTGGGATATGGGAGTCCCCCATATCTTGCATGACACTTCACAATTGCCATGTATTAACTTTCATCTCTCCCTCAGCACGGAGCATTTATTGAATTAGTTAAATATTCAGTTCCTCTCTGCCTCCAGTGCTTGTATTATTGGGATAAATCAGAACTTCTGAATCTCTCAACAGCTTAATGATGTGACTGCCGGAGAGTAATTGATGATAACTGGGTAATGTACTACTCAGTCAGTCATTCCAGATCCGTTAGCACCACAATTGTATTGATTTTAGGTACCTGGTTGTGCACTGTTAACGGGATTCTTTGTTTTTTTTTATCCAGGTGAATGGTGTGTAATTCACAATTCTGCATTTCTGCTCTGCTACTACACAACTGTGTTTCTCAAATGAATGATATCCACCTTCCTAATTCTGTTCTGGCACCATTGGACATTCACTTTTTTTTGCTGCATGTTATTCTGTCTATTTCTGTGCCATTGGACACATTTGATTATTCATTCAAATTATTTTAATCCTCATTAGCAATTACTGTATTAGAATGCATGAGACATAGTAAAACCTACTCCACGGAAATAACTAAATATGCAATAAATCACACAGTGGACACAATATAGTTTCATTCATACTGGTGGCATGTGTCTACAAAAGCACACCAATCTTTGCTAAAAGTTAAATCTCTTTGGATCTTCCTGTTGTTGCTTTGCAGAAATCCCGGTGATACAGAGAGAAATCTCATTGGATCAACGGACCTAAGAGAATGAGAGAAAGGTGTTGGTTACCATTTTGTTAGGGTTTGAGTGGTCCGTGAACTCATTTTTTTTAGCTCTAGCAGGAAAGACTTTTTAAACTGCAGGTAGATTTAAAACAGTTTCTGAACGATAAACAAGAGAGTGTGTGTGTCTAACATATCCTGTAACAGGATGTGAATCGGCATCTCTGTTTCTGATTTTAAAGACCTCTCTAAATCCAGACTTCAGACTCGATTCTGACCACTGCTCATCGGTTCCCAAGCCTGCTCCTCAGCACTCCCACACCTGCTGTTTTTTATTCCAAGTGAGCTCTCAGATGTGCAACTGAACCCTTTATTGCCTTAATAACAGGATTCATTCTAACTGTTTGGCTGTTTTGTTTCTTAAACATGTACTTTTCGGAGGTTTCCTTGTAACCATTGCATTTCATAAATAAAAGAAAATCCCAGGTTTCTGCATAGAGGAAAAAAAAACTTTCAAATCAAGCAACTTTTTCATTCCATTAAGGCTTCAATGTGGTAATTAAGTTCAGCTCGAATGAAACCCAGCAGGTGTGTGGCCTCCAGGAACCGAACTGGAAACCCTGCAGCTAAGGCAAAGTTCACAAAAAGAAATCCTGAAGTTTTTAAGCTGATCTTTGTTTTTTGCACTTTCTGTCTTTTTGGCTGCGAGATGTCCGGTTGTTTTCTCCCTGACACATCCCCTTGAGCACGGTAGATGCATTTTTCCGCTCGAACACTTGGTACATTCAGGCACCGTAGAAAAAGTAAAACCCTCACAAAATATTTACACTTGGCTACCCTTCTGCAACCACCCTGTTAGTTAAAGTTAATATCATCCAACAGCAATCTCCACTTAGTGACCGCCCACTCAGACAGCATCTCGCCCCGGCATCAATCACCTGGTAATGTTCCATTGATCTGACACCACAGAAATCCAATTCACTGCTTCACACACAAGAGAGTAACAAAAAAATGTATTTCTGTAGCGAAACCATCTATGCTCTGTCGAACGATCCATGACGCACAGATCCTTTTCAGATGATTTTATCCTGGTAAACAGTCGGAGCCGAGTCACAGATTACAGTCTGTACGAAGATAGAGGAATATCTAAAATATATTTTTCTATGCGTATGTGTGTGAGAGTACACAGGGAGATTTGATTATTTTACTTTGGTCAATGTGTTCTGCTGGCCAGTAAGGTTTATTTTCATCAAGCTGTTTTTTCAATGGAAATAGGTTGCGGTCACATTTCTGCTTTTAAACACCAGGATTTAAATCCTCAATCACCTCAAAGTTTGGCCAGTCTGCAGGAATCATATACACAAGATGATCTTGCTAATTACTGTATAAATCCCAGATTATCTGAGTTCCATGAATGCAAATGAATTTGGTTCATTCGTGTTTCCTTGTTAGGGTGCTCCATTTCCTTTTTTGTTGCTTTAATATGATAATTAAAGGGCAAATTAACCCGAAGAAACATTTTATTTCTTTCTAATGGATATTCAGTGTTCTTGGTCATCCAGCTAGGTGTATCATATGTCTCTGTTTTCTGTGAGATTGTCAAATTAGTATTTTGTGTTGCCATGAAAATGCCCAAGGACATTTAAAGAAGAAAGTTAATTTGAATAATCTAAAAAGAAAATCACATTGTTCTGAGAATACTGAACCCTGACTAGCAGTGGTTTCTACAATTTTGAACACTCCATAGTTGATACAGGTACTTTTTGGATAGCTGTGTGCATGAGATTTAGAAATGTGAGATGGAATCAGCGAAGTATGTTAACTTTAATAGCATCCAAGGTTTCAGTGCAGAAACAGCCATGATTTATTAGCTTCTCTAATCAGAGAGAAACACAACACTGCCTGTCGGACAAGATCCTATCAATACCTGTGGGGACCAGTTGCTTCAGGCGATTTCCTTAAACACTGCTTATTTTAAATGCAGAGCTAAAGTCTGGGGCTTTACGCCTATCCTTTTAAAAACAGCAGCAACACTCACAAATAAAAACTCCTTCCCTGCTAAAGTGAGAATTATTGTGGTTGTTTTAATAATAATAGTGCTTCATTATGTATTTCCCGTTACTGTTTCAGCAAAATATCTTACAGATTGTCCAACACAATTTTTTTTACTTACTGGGTGACTAACAGCATGACAAATGGATTGTCTCACAACATCCTTCCTAAGGAAAAATGTATGAAGAGACTTCTTGCATTACTCTGGTTCTAGAAAAAGCATTTTAAAACTGCATCACACTGTAGCATTCAAAAGCTTTACTTTAATTCTGAATTTTTAGAAAGTATTTTGGAGCCTGACAGCAAAAACAGAGAGATGAGTGAAGAAATGCAATTCTGTGATACTGAGCTCTGTTAGAAATGCATAAACTTTTCATTTCACAGCGACCTGGCAAGAAACATCAGAGTTTTTTTTTGTCAAGCAAAGCTGGATGACAAAGGTTGCATTGTTTTATTTTTCTCTAATTCTCTATTCAAAGTAAAAATTATGTTCTGTGTTTTGCATTTTCCTTCCTTTCATTTTTTTCACATAACCTATGACATGCTTTAAAAATGCAAATTAATTAGAACAGAATTGTCAAATACACAGGGTACAATGCCTTACAGCTACAACACTTACAAGAGGTGAGGACATTCTATGGGGTGGGGGGGGGGGTAATTCTTTCTGCACTTCTACAGAATCAGGCATTACAATTTTATTAATTAAATTCAGACAGTGGTCTTCAGAAGAATAGTGAGTGGGAGTATGAGAAAATATAAGTACTCCGTTCGTTTGGAATGATTCATTTTTTACATCCTCTATTTTACCAGATATTATAATCTACATGCCTTTCAAAAACACACAGCTTCTGTGTTTTAGAAAACAAGCGAGAGAAGTAAAGAATGTTCTACTGCAATGAAAAGAATGAAGGCTGTACGATAGGCCAGACTGGTTGTGATATTGATGGAAATTGTATTACACTTGTAATAAAAGGGACTGGATTGTTAATGACAGCATGAAAGGTTTAAAAATAATTACACCGTCTTTGTTTTCACAAGCTTGCCCTTGAGAGATGGACAAAGATTTCCTGTCAGTCTGATATTCTACTGTAGATGTTAGAAAATGGTGGAGCAGTCTGCTGGAATGGGATCACATGCTTAGAACGTTCTTCTTAGGAAGTCTTGTTTGCTTCTGCCTGCAGAAATCATACAACACAACACACAACAACAACAAACATATCCTTGTTGCAGCTTTGCTTGTGTTAGTCTGACACCTGTGAGTTGGTCAAACTGCAAGTCAGTATAAAAAACACAGTATGTGACGTTTAAGTGGTGTATTTTGTCGTCTCCCATATGGAAATCTATGCAGGACCCAAAGGTTAAATCTAAATATATGCTGATCCAAAGACTTCCCTAAACACAACATTTTTGGTAACACTGCAGATGAATAATAATAATAATTATTATAATAATTGCTCACACTTATATAGCACTTTTCTGGACACTCCACTCAAAGTGCTTTACAGGTAATGGGGACTCCCCTCCACCACCACCAGTGTGGGGTTGGTGGTGGTGGAGGGTGGTGAATGGGGGGCTGTTCTCGTCTTATAAAAACCCTTTTCACAATGATTGCAGACAGAGCAGTAGAAGAAAGTGCATTTCTGTATGCTCCCTGGAAATGGTTTTACCAGAGCACATTAAAACTCGTTTCACACCTCCGCTGACCTGCTTACCGCCCCGCACTCCTGTCATCCCAAAGGATCCCAATGCCCTGTACACACAGGACGGGGCCTCATTTTACCCTCCGCTGTAGTGCGGCGCCACCTGGTGGACATGCCGCGCCAGCAGCCCCGGTGCACCAGAGATGAGGTGAAGGAGGGAGAAATTGCTTCACCAGCTGAATTAATGGTGGAATTTTAGGGAGGCCAGATTGTGCTTCCCTACTGTCCCCTGCCATTCCGGAAGCTTTCCATGGAATTTGAGTGGCCAAGCTGTCTGAAGGACAGCAGCTCCTGGAGCACAGTGACCCTGCTCACATTGCTGGGGCTGTGGTTAGGAAACTCTGCTCCAGAGGTAATAAAACCTCCTACTGGTCCAGATGCAGCACCTACAGCAGTGACCCGGTTTTCAGCCTTAGCATTGAAGTTTTGATTAAAAATATGCAATCCACATTAATACAAAAATAAAATTACATCATTTGTAATTAAACAAAATGGCATGTCCTTAGAAGAAGGTGAATATTTTTGCAAGGCAAAGTATATCCAAACAGTAGCAGCAAGACAGGTCCTCTGGGTAATAACATATAATTCACTTCTGTGATTTTTCTTGGAAAAAAAAAGTCAGAAATAAAATTGCATTATTATTATATTCCCACTGAAATCAAATGCAAGCTTTACACTAAATAACTAAGGAGTTAATTGAATAGAATTAATACCCCACAATCTAAAAGACACCCAAATTGTCTGTGTTTGTACTCCCTGACTCACCCTGATTCAATGTTGACCTCTGGTAGGAGGAGTGCTGAAGTCCCTGCAGCTTCAGATCTGGCCTGACTCTGTGCTCCCAGAACACAGCTTTAGACTGCTGTGCAGTCTGGTTTAGGACTCCTTCCGGTAGAGGACAAACATCACTAAACGAGAAAAAAACACTTACCTGTGTCACTGAGGCCGTTAAATCAGATTCCTACAGAAATCAAAACACACCCAGCTACACATTTCACAAATATAAAAAGACTAAAAGGAAGCCTGTAGCCAGGTGCTTCGTTTATGCTTTTCTTCAGTCTGATGTTGTAATTCATTCTCCCCATTTCGAATCCCCAATCACCAAGAGGGCAGCGCTGGAGTGAGGGGGCTACAGCGTCAGGCTGGTGGTTTCTGTGGGGAGAAGACCAGGCCCTTGTGGAGCTATACCAGCTGTGTGCTGCTCCTCACAGATGTTGTCAAGCAGCCCAGGATGGAACATGTGATATCTGGAATATTGGACATGTGCTTCGTGAACACATGCACTGGAGCTCCAATGTGTTTTCTTTCTTTGAAAGCAGCAGCTGTGTGTGGAATTCCTAGATTCACAGGGTCTTCAGCTGTCCAGCAGTAGAACCAGCACAGTTTTCAGACGAGGGTCCTGTATCAACCCTCTGGATTACCAGATCAGCCTGTGCCTAGGTGTGTTTAAAGATGCTGTTTTGCTTCTACATATTATCATGACAAATTCTGATTATCAACTATACAACTTGAAATGATAATTAAATATCTCCACCAATTTTTATTATTTGCTCTACTAGATAAATGGATTTGATTATATTTTTGAGTTTGGTTAAAAACAAATAAAGACATGCCTACAGAAGCTACAGTATGTAGCAGAAAAACTAATTTCATTTTCACTAATGTCAACTAGTTTCATTGTGTTTTATTATGTTATCTTCAGTAACATCTTTTAATTAATTAATTCCATTACCTCAACTGTTACTCTGCAACTTAATACAGAAGACTGCTACTCAGAAAACATACCCTGAAGACAAACTCAGCGTCAACAGATATTTCAACCTCTGTTTTCAGAGCGGCTGAAGCTGTGGACATATTCATACAATTTTTTATATTAGTTTTATAAGCCTGTTGTATACTGTACTGAAATAGCGTTGGCACAGAACTCATGTATTGCAGACTGAATATACAGTGGTACATGATGTCTGCATTTTGAATTTGATTCTCGTCTGAGAATCAAGTTTGTTTTAACTTTGTATAGATGTTATCACAGTATATCATGGATGCCTGTCACATACATATTTGATGTTCATTTTTGCCTCCTTAAGACTTTCCCACTGAGCTTGTGTGCTTCTCAGTGAAGCTTTTTTTCTCCTCTCGGGAGGAAAAACTGTAAACTTTCCAGTTCTTAGCAAACTTGTAAGTTTTCCAAAAACTTGTGACGTGATAAATTTTTCATGCAATACAAAATCCCCATAAATAAGTGATTTTTGCATTCATAATTTAACTCAGATTTTAAGGAGCTTGCACACTTTTGACTGATGTGTTAAAACGTGCTTGAAACATCAATGCACTGTAGTAAACAGCACATGAGCCAGCTTGGAATAACACAGCTGTTTACAAAGCAGTTCTGGTGGAAGAGAAGCATGAATATCGCCTGAACAGGGGTCTCGTGTCTTCACCAGGGCCTTGTGTTAACACTCCTCAGCACTGCTTATGTTTTATACAGTATGTGACTGAACATACTCATAAGCTTCCATTAGGCCCTGTATACAGGCGTTCAGAATACTGAGCATTTACAGCTGGAGATGGTGAAAGAGATGGAGGATCAGCACCTCGATACCCTTTTTTGTTTTATAACAATACTTTGCATTAGGGGACAAAGCGACAAATAAACTCTTTTGCAGACTAATGTTATTGAATCTAAATAATTCCGCTTTCTGGACTGAGAAGGATAATTTAGCAGTGGGCAGTTCACTTTGAATGCTCTCCCACGAAACGCAGTGCTTAAAAAGGATGAGAAGTGTAGTGCACACCAACTCACTGAAAAGAAGTGTCCTTTTAAAGCCGGGGAGTTGTGTTGGACTCTGTGGACACTACATCACTGCTGCAGGGACTCACAGGACCGGAGCCAACTTCTACTGTGAAGATTGTTTTGGCTTGGAAAGCTGGTCAGTGGCACCAGCAGGGAGAAGGCCTCTTCCAAGACTGCTAATGTCCAGGCCTGTTCCAGAAGACCGCTCAGGGCTCTGGGCATCCCTGCCTGCACCGCATTAACAAAGAGAAGAAGCTACCACAAACTCTCACTTAGGACAGAGATGCATTTTTTCAGTATTAGACTTCGGTAGCTTTGCATTTGAAGAACCAGTGAAATATTTTTTTTTTCTTCTTCTAAGACACTCATTCATTAGAGTGGGCTGACAGTCCAGGCTTTTACAAAGAAGTGAGCAATGATCCAGTGTCTCCAAAAAACACTTCAATGGCGGTCAATGCTTTAGACAATTGTCATTGTGAGACAGATTAGTTTTAGCTGAAGGAAAGGGTTAAGAGCACATTGTAGCTCTTAGCTGTCTGGGCAGAAAAAACTGCCTGAGAAGTAACAGGAGCAATAGATAAGGTTGTGCAGCACTGAAATTGCACCGGACCTAAAAATAATGTTCAAGGACTAGTAGGGAGTGGATGTCTGGAGGTGTAAATAAGCTGTCTTTGTCCTGCGATATCTTTGCTTTACGATTTACTGCACAAATATGTTAACTATTCCTTTTCGTGCTCTTTTTTGTAACTGCTTGTCTATATAAATGGGAAAGGTTCCAGCTGGTACTTTGAATTGCCTGTTGCTCCTGTGGCTGAGCAGGTCCTGTATGCATACTGTACATCAAAGCCCCACTGCACCTTTCCATGAACGAACCCCACTGAGTGTGTGGATTTTCTACATGGCCTGCGGATGATGCGTGGTTACAACAGTAATCTTGCTCAGCTCAGGAGGAACCGGAGGTTCAGGCCGGGGGTGTCTGTGCTCGGCTGAGGAGCCACAGGTTAGAAACCAACACCTGCGGGATCACGTCCCTGTAACCCACCCCAGGCGAGGTGGAAAGTGGACGGAGGACAGGAGTCAGGTGGCCGCAGGTTTTGTGAAAGACTGCGTGGCTGTGCCAGTGTCAGTGCCTTCAAAGCCTTCTCAGCTCCCTTTTCATTACCTCACAGCTTCACGCCGTTTCTTTGGCTGTTAGGCTGGAATGAGTGCACCGCTCTTGTGTTTCAGCACAGCACTTAATGGCTATCAATAACGCTTTCAGCTTCGGATTCGTGAAGGAGCCACTTCAATAACTCCAGCACACTGTGCTCCACAAAAATCAATAAAACATCAAAGGAAATGTTAAGGAGTTCTTAAGGGAAGAGTTTAATGATATATGAAGTCAATATGAAGTTATAAGTATTTAAATGTATAAATTACAGGAGGATTACCAGAGGGCCATAGCTCCCCTGGGGCAATTTTTATCGTTAATTTCACTAAGAAGTAAAAGTGTAAAAACATCAGCTTCACGTACCCCCTACCACATTATTTATATTCATCAGAGGAGAGCAGACGGCGAGTGTCTGTGTAGGTTAGTGTTGCTGACTGACTGTTGTGCCTCTTTGAGTAAAACAGTACATTATATCCATTTGTCCAAATCTGATCTCCTGTTATGGAGAAGGCTTGACGGTAACTGAAGTGTCTGCAGCCTGTTTTTGTCATCGCCTGATATCTCTTCTGTCCACTACTGCGTGCACTGCTTGTGTACTATGTGTGCACTGTACGTATATTACTATGTGATCTGCACATATACTACTGCGTGTGCTGCCTCTTCTGTTCTATTTTTAATTTTTTAATGCCAGTTTTGCCATAAATATTTTGGGTTGTTTGATATAACTCGTGCGGTAAGGTAGAATTAGTGAACAGTTTAAGAAAACTGGATTGCAGATGGATACATACGTTTAAAAGGAAAATCTGTTTTAGGTGCAGAAGTAAGTCGAATTCCTCCAAAATTCATTAGATGCACAGAAGTTTGAGATATTTCATTAAAATGAAAACACAAAACTGTGCCATTCAGTAAAGTACAGGAAAGTACTAGAGTTTTTATTCCTTCATATTCAAACTTCACAAACAGCGTGAACTTGTACAATACCTCAGAAAGTGAAACTTACAAAAAAAAGTGCTGGTAACATTTACAAAAAAATCTTCATCCTTACTTAGCAACAATCAGTTTATTCTTCCACACAAAGTTTTTTTTTTAGTCTTTTGTATTAAGGCTTAATACTTCTGTATAAAGTATATGCAAGATAAGTCTTCACAGTATTTTGAAAAAAGTCACAATAATATGTAACATAATGAAGCATTACGGCTATTTTCTTTATAATAACAAATACACAGCACAGGTAAATATACGTGAAAATACAGGGCTAACTGTGAATGGCAAGTTAGGATACTGTCTGCTAAAATAAAACTGGTATTTTTTTGTTGTTTTTCATTTTTAAAGCACTTGAAAGAAAGGTGTACATTATAGATCATATAAAATGACATACCATTGTAATAACTAAAAGCAGAGGGGGAAGAACAAAATGAAAAAACGGAGATCGCCTCAAAAACTTTGGCACATCCCTTTAAATATTTTTTTAAAATAGATAAAGGTTTCTTCAGAAATAATATGCAAGGCAGTGTAGCGAAACACAGTCATAATGTTGGACAACAACTTAAAAGACAGTAGACTGAAAACATACCGCATCGTAAGGTGCTAAATGAGAAAGAGATTAGAGTGCCAATCTTTCCATTCAGATCAGCACGTATAAGGTGCATTTGAAGTCTTTTTTAAAGTTTGTTTTCTTTGTCTTCTTTAAAGAAAAACGCACAAAGAAACAAACGAATGGGAAAAAAAAACAAACAAAAAAACCTGGCCAATAGTCTCAAGGCGACCTCGTACATCTTCCATAGTTTTTTACTTCTACTATCAAAAAAGAGGAAAGAAAGGGGAAATAATCTAGTCCTTTTTTGTGTTTTTATTTAGACCACAAAAGCTCCATCATGGTACGCGGAATTATGAAAACCGATTTGTTTTTATTTTATTTTTTTTTTGCAATCGAATTGGATGGATTTTTTGTTGTTGTTGTTGTTGTTGTTTTTTCGTGGAACGTATCACTGCACACCCGTGGATTGTGAGAGAGATTGGAGGATCCTTAAACCTTAAAAAGCAGCGCGGAATCGAGCCGCGCGACTCCCGTGGATCCCCCGCCGAGGTCAGACGGTCAGGCAGGGCATCCACGGCACGCGCGCCGGGGTGGAGCGGACGGGAGCGCGCACACGCCGACAAGTCTTTCAAGTGCCCTCTGGCGCCAGGACGCGCTTTGCTCGGGAAGCTGCGCGCCGCACCTGGCACCTGGCACCTGGGGGTGGCTCGCACGTCGCAGTGGAATTGTGTGTTTGTGACCGTTCAACAACCTTAGCAAGAAACTATCAGAAGGCACAAACCCGTGTCTCCTCTAGGAAGTGACAAATTCAGAAGCACTGCATGGAGAGCATCACAACCGCAGGGATGGTAGCAAAAAGCCAAGCGGTCCCCACTCACGCGACCTCTTTCTCTCCTTAAAAGTGTGGATTTACGGTTGGCTCATCCTTTGCGTGATTAAACATCGATGTAGGAGGAGTGGGAGAGGGGAGTAACTGAATGAGCTGCCCTTCCTTCGATGCCAATTTATTTGTGTGTGTGTCAAAATCCGAGTCTTCCGCGTTTTCGGAGAACTTTTCGTTCTCCTGGCGCCGCGAAGAGTCCCATTCTCGAAGTCTGAAGTTGTCACCAGAGGAAACACAGGAAAAAAAAGGAGATCGCAATTTGAGGAATGAGCCCAGGTGCGAGCGGCGTCGCACCCTCTAACCCCAGACCCATTCGGTCAAATTCACTTGCAATGGCAGGCAAGCTGACGAAGGCTGACTGGGAACCTGCCTGAGCTGACAAAAGATCTTCCACCGATTCTTGCGAGTTCAAGAGTCGGTATTGCGGCAGTCTAACGCACATTTGCTCCCGGGAGAAATCCATCCGCAACACCCCGTTCACACCCCGTTCACCGACTACAGACAGCTTTCTTCTTGTTTCGTGTCTTTTTCTTAAAGTATGTGTATATTTTAAAGTTGTATATATTGCTATTGATCCATAAAACCCAAGTTAATATTAGTGCAAATATCTTTCCTGTTTTGAGAAGTGGAAATCGGCTCTGGAGCGAACACAACCCCTTTTTTAACACTACAAAATGGAGGTTATGTCAGAGCTCAATGGCAACGTTCAGCTGAAAGGAAGGATGTCATCATAGTGGTAATGCAAAATATCAAGTTTTCTTCTTGTTTTTCTGCTCCTTGATTATTTGACTGCAATTGAGTGGTTTCCCTTTTAGTATTTAATACCATGAAAGAAAAAGAAAACTGTCTATTGTTCAGGACAGTGATGAAGTAATTCTGCAGATTTTAAGCCTAATGATCTTTTACCCATTGAAAGATTGTGACTAATTTATGAAACTTACAGACTTATTAAAACAATAATTAAAATATCTTGCACCCAATCACCTTGTGTAAATGGCCATTGGTTTCTTAATTTTTTTTTTTGGTAAAAAGAGTCTTGTAGTTACATCAATTTTGAAGGAGGCATTCATTTAGATCACAAAAAACGATTTTGAACAATTAAAGATTCTTAATGTTTTTTCTTTAACAAATTGAATTAGGGATTGCATGAATCAATTTAAAGTGCTACTGCTTTGCACTGTCCTTACAAATGGATGCACTACAAGTCTCAGAGATTCATAACTGTCCACTTGGAGGAATGAGTATCAAAGACCAAATTTCGCGCTGCTTGGTTTTAGTACTCCTACAATAGTCCTTAATCTCTAGATATCAGAAACACGCTCACAGTCCAGTGTCTTTGACAAGTCAGAGTATAAAACGCCCTTGTATAAAAAAATCCCCTTATTACCTATCTCAAAACAGCAGTCATTACATTACAAACGTTTTATCTCTTGTAACATTAATAATTATTTAAAAAAAGACAATAAAACCAACTTAGAACACACATGAAGAATTAGAGTTGAAAACATTACTGCAGCATATCCATAAGGGCAAACTTGGTTTTATCTTAAATACCTTCACCAAAACAACTCAATTTCCAACAATCATTTTTATCAGTATTAATCTATAAACTCTTATGCCAATTGAAACCAGATAGCAAAATCAATTTTGTCATGAAATAAAATGAAACAATATAAAATAACTTGAAAAAAGGGCATTTTGTGCATTAAATATGGAAGATGTGGAAATAAAGAAGAAATCCTTAGAAAAAAACAATGGAAAAATAACTTCTGTTACTATTGGATTCTGTAGAAGGAACCCTGGAATATGTTTTGTCATGTTAGGAATTGATTGTAGGAGACGGTGATAATGAAAGGTGTCTCTCTCTCTCAGGTAACTGAATGTCAGGGAGTGGTTCTAGAGAACAGGTGTACATTAACACTTAAATATTCCAGATAAGTTAATATCCTTGGGACATACACTAAAAGCCATTTCTGTTAAAATAAACCCCCCCAAAATAAAACATTTTCACGGATATATTCTGTGAAGCAGCCAGCTCAAAAGACAAAATGTCAGAGCAAGCTGAAGTTTGCTCCTCACCATAAAGCTAAATAATCTTTATTGTACATCTAAAATCTTAAATACTGTTACATTCCGCCTTTTGATATGAGGAAAATCTCTGGTTTGTTTCTAATGAAAGCACCTAAAGTTAAAAAAAATACACTACCTACAGAAAACACTTGTGCTATCTAGAAATAGGGAATTTGGTCCTTAGAGTTGCAATGCTGACACGAAGCAATGCCACCAAAATATATACATATATTAATTTTGATGTTAAGCTGCTCTTTTAGTGAAACACTGTAGCAATGCTAGATTACATTTTTGTTAGGCATCAGGAAAGAATCTGATAATTCTATTAATAAATAGGGTACTGTTTTTTTTCCAATACAAATGATCATTTAGCAGTAATGTAACTATAGCATCGTGGCTGCAGTGAGGCCAGGGTTTTGGCTACATGTAAGGTCTCCATTTTGGATCTGAACGTGGATTGATAAAGTCCAGGTTCATAAAGTATTGTTGTGTGTGTGGTTGTCATTGTCTCTTCCTCCCTATGAAAGAACACAAAACAGTAACACACTGCCTAAGCCAACTGACCTGCCTGTGCAACCACAACAGACAGAGGAGCAGAGAGAAACAACAGCGAGGAATACGAGCAAAGCTCAACAACGAGCTGGACCTTCTTCATTAAACTACCCGGGGGAACGCCGTGGGAATTTCATAACGGGAGCTTTTGGCAGGAAGGGAACACAGAACAAGATTCAGCACGATAAAACAATTGCACATCGCAGGTCTATCTGGGAGATGGCCTGCCTATCCAGTGCGCTCCATTTGCACGATGAACTAGAAACCACTTCGAAAAGCTACCACTACCGCTAAACGCTGCCATAAAAAAAACAAAAAAACAAAGAGGAAAACAAAACACATAGAACATATTTTACACAACAACAGCATCTGCAAAGGTAAACATAATGTGCAAAGCTTGTTCGGGAACTAAAAAAAGGGGGAAAGGGTTATTCAAAGAATCACTAATTTAAAATCAACCTTAGGCAGAGTAACAAATAATTCTGCTACATTTACAATCCTCTAAACGTTATAACACACTATACTCTTTTACTGATAATATGCATGGTTAAAAATATTTTTCATTTTTAAAGAAATAGTAATTTGGTCTACAGTAGTTGAATAAACACAAGTATTAAACTACAGTGTTCTAATAGTGTTTAGGTCGAGCGGTGAACTTCATGTGCGGAACCTCAGCAGTTCTATTCTCTGTAGGTTCTATGGACATGAACCGGTTTTGTTTTGGACAACTTCGAGCATTAATGAAACTGAAATTACTGACACTAAGTGGAAATAATAAATTATGCTTTTTATTCAAGCGCCTTCTAACCTATTCATTTTGTACAAGATGATATTTGTATATATTGTATTTCTGTAGGGGGATTTTAAAGTGTTAATAGTCCAGTGACTTTATTTACAGTGTTGTATACTGGACTGTGGCAACAGCATGCAGATACAACACAAAGCTGCTCCCAATAGACAGAGGATTTGGCCAAAGGAAAGCCAAGACAAGCAGGCAAAATGATGCTTCATCTTTGGGTCACAGAGTGCTTCCTCAGCAGACAGTTTGGAAGTGCTGCTCTTGTAATGCTAAAAATTCATTATGGCCATACTTGTCTCAAGAGAGGAGAAGTCTCCACCGCAGGGAGGAGAAAACGAAACATGAAAATGGTTAGTGTTTTATCAAAGACCCCTCACTGTTTCTGAATACAGCTGTATTTCTGCAACATTCAATTCCACGGGCAAGTGTGAATTCACTTTGCACCAACACATCTTTCTCTCCAGGTTGAGTGCTCTTCCTACTGAATCCAAGAAGATTTGTTTGAAACAGGAAGCTGACTTTTCGCAAGACTGGATGTTACCCTGCCCCCTCACTTTTCTCCCCACAGTGAGCAAAACCAGCAGCACTGCAGATGCCTCTCCTCTTATCAGTGCAGTACAAAAGTAGAAAAAGTCATCTAGGCAGCTTGTTACTGCAGGGATTCTACCCTCCAAATGCCAGAGAAAAAAGCAACAACAAAAAAAAATAGGAAAAAGAACACCAAAACTCTAGGAACTAGGAACTCTAGGCAGTCTGCTGTAATAAGGAAAACACCAGAAACAAAATCAGGTAAGGTACATGTATCACAACTTGAAATAACATTACAGGTTTGACAGCACGTCAGCAGAACACCTAGTCTGGTCTTATTTTCTTACTGTAAAAACAAGACTTTTAACTTCGCTTCAGTGTTTAGGAATTCAGAATAACAGGAAGCAGAACATCGTCATCTTTCAGCTTGAATGACTGATGAGATATTTTAGCATTTGGACATAAAACTGTTAATACATCTTTGAATATTTGCAAATATAAATTGTGCCTGTAAAAAATGCTACCTGTACTTTATGTATATGTAAGGTGAAAGATTTGATACTAAAACATCAAATTGAATTTCCTAGGAATGTATCTCTCAACAAGGGAAATATATTACTATGGAGTCCATTTTCATATAAAGTATGTTCATGTGAAAATAATGGCTTTTTTAAGGTGTTGCAGAGCACCGTGGTTTGTACAGGCTGCAAAACTGACCCATCAAACAATTTTATTGTGAATGAACTCCTTCCAATTCAAAATTTAAACGATGAAGGCAATATTGATACACAAAGATAATGTGAACAGAATTCCACTTACTAATACTCAATGGGTATAGCCCAGTATGTGTTTCAAATAAACTTTTTCTTAAAAAATCTGAAAAGCTACCAGGCACTCACAGCTTTGTGATAGTTTTTGGCATTTAATAAATTGTGATTGCACCATTAAATTCTGAAAAAAAGACACAGATTACTCAGTCTTGTTTGTCCTATCGCTGTCAATTTTTAAATCATCATCGGTTGTGGAGCTTGACGCTTAGGATGGATGAGAGTGGACCAGGCTAAGTATTTCAGTTATCATAATTCTAAATGCCAGAACACATCTGGAAAGGGAAGCCGAAGGCTGCCGTGTAAAAGAATAATCGAAACGTGGCTCAGCGTTAGTTTCTTTCCTGACGCATCAATGTCCTTCAGAAATGAATAATTCCCGTTACTCAGGGTCAGCCCCTCTTTTCCCTGACTCTTTGCTGTTTGTCATGTCATCTCCCAGAACCTTGGACAAGAGTTAGAGTCTAGATTAAAGGGGAAACAAACCTTCTAATACGCACATCCAAATGATAAAAAAGTTGAGTCTTACATTTGCCGTTCGCCATGTAACAAGTTGCAATTTCTTACAGCCTAATCTTTGAGCACGCTGGCATTCCCTGTTGGTATACTGCTGCAGTTTGTATAGGTGTTAAAGTTCTAAATGCAGGAATAACGTATTTTTCTACAGATCTGTTTCACACTTGCAGGGTCATGAAGATGTTGGTTGATCAGGGTATCTGTGTTCTTTTACAATACTGTGGACCCTACACAATAGTTTCTCTCGGTTGATTTGAAAGAAGAAAAAAAAAGTCGGACTGTGGAAATTGTCTTTAAAATGAAATCTATATTTCATTTAATTTCTAATATTGCAGTTAAGGTTTTTTTGTTCACAGTGCTTACCTGCGGAGTAACTGAAGTGTGGCGATTGACCTTCTTAATCAATTGACAAATGGTTTGGCAATCCTGCTGGATGTGAAGGCAACTGCTGTACTTATCTTTAGATGCATCGTTATCAGAAAAGGGAACAGCGGAACACAAACTGGAGGGCACATGTGGAAACTACAGGGAAGTGAATTTCAAACCAAGAACTGGAGGCACTTTTTTACCCCAAAAAAGGGTGATGGGAGTGTGGAACAAGCTTGCAAGCCCTGATGTTGAAGCTGGTGCCCTGGCTGCTGTCGGGAAACAGCTGGAGGAGATCCTGGGATCAATGAGCAATTGACTTCATGGCCACCTCACGTTTATAACTTATCTTATGTTCTTATGATATTAGGACACGGGTTCTGCCTGCTTCCCTTGCTGTCTAATTTCTTAAGGCCGACATTGATCCCACTAAGTTGTTTAAAAAGAAGCTACAAAAAAGAAGCCCCTTTATATATTACAGCCCAGAAACCTAACAGTTTAAAATGACAAAAATTCCAACCTTTCATAAAGTGATCATACGCATCTCTTAACTGCTGTAAGCTGGGATTTGTTTTCAGTTTTCATGAAAGAAACTCCAGATAAAAGACTTTCTTGCAGAGAAAAGCGATATTGTTTAAGATGAATCGTGTAACTTATATTCCCATGAAAGGCAAGGCGAGGGACTGAGAACTGGAGCATGTGGAGAGCCCAAACTGGGCAAGACTTGCAAAGCCCATTATGAGCCTCATCCTAGTGAGAATGGATAAAAACGAAATGGACATTATTTTTGTGATGATACGGCCTCTAAAAGATTATGCTGCTCTTAAATGACAGCAAAATGCCAGTTCAGAATACTTAGTGGAAGGTTATTTTGGGCAATTTATTTGCTTTATTGATTGAGTGGCTGTGATTTATGGTTTGAGTTATGAGTTCAGGAAAATTATCTGAAAGTTTTATAGCTATTGTGCATCACAGTTAGATGGATATTTCACTAATTAAAGCTTAATTAAGTTGTATGTCCCTGATGAGAACAGCTGTAATGATTACTGTGTATCTACACACTCACAAGTGATAAACCTATGCAAATTAAAATCGCAGTGAAGACAGAAATTTCAGATAACCAGAAAAAAACCTACAAAGAACATTTATCGGGAATTCCAAAATCATGTTATTTCGTTTGATATTGTTTGTTGGAAAAAAAAGCACATTTATAAAATACACAGTTCACATGTTAAAACATGTGCTCCTGGAACTATATCAAATATTTATGAATCTGATGTTTAATGATTTTTTTGGCCCAAACAGCTTTCTTTCTCCAGCTCAACAGTATGCTGCAGCACGTCCTTATTTCCTCCATTCCAGACCATGCCTCTACAACACAGACCAGGAGCAGAGCTCAGTTTCAGATTGCCACAGAACATGTTCTGGAAACTAATGAAAAGGTGAGAAACACAGAACTTAAGAAGCTTGCCCATGTGATCAGCAGCTTCTTATGAAATGGTGGCATGTACAGTACTAGCATTTGAGACCTAGGTGGACGGATCACTCCAGCACTCAGATCATGATGGAGGATTTTTAAACTGTGCTCATCCCTTTAGTTCTACCACAGAGAGAGTAGGCCAATAACTATGGGAGACCTGAAACATAATGGCCATTGTGGAAGAGCACAATGCAACATACAGTAGCAGTGATGTTTGAATTATGTCTAAGGGCCTTCCAATGGATTACACAGGTTAACTTAAGCAGCATGCCTGAATTTAGCTGGCCATAGGCGGCTTTAAAAAGACAGATTATACACAATGCAATAAAGTACTGTGTATTAAAGTTGATCACACAGATTCATTTTCAGTAAGCGAGTAGATAGATTAAACTTCTTTCTTTGGATTTAAGTTTATGTACTATGCTCTCCTCCACTCTTTCTTCTATGACAGCTAAGACCACACACAAAATTAACTCTTGTTAAGTGGCTAAAGATTCAATTCATCCCAGCACAGCATTATCTTAATTGGGTAATCTTCTGGGAGCTTTATGTTGGTTAATACAAGCCAGAATTTAACACTGACAATCTCACCCGTTGTTTGGATCAGAGCTTATTTTGCTAGCGATAAAAAAAAGTTGCACAGGCCCATTCCTGTGGGTTTCCAGATTTAAAAATGTTGAAGAACAATCTGGTGGTGATGAAGCTGATGGAACTGCGTTGAGCCAATAAAGTATTTTCAAGGTGTAAGATTGTTGCTAGCAGACAAAGGAAGTAACATTTTGAATAAGCTTTCACGTTAGAGTACCCATACAAAACATTCCTGTACCACTTCCACTGGTCTACTGACAGCATGGTAACAAAGCGTTTTGAAAGAAGAAAAAGCTTTGGGTGTATATGATTTAACATATTTGTCATATTACCTTTGTAAAAGAAAGAAATATTTTAATAGTAATTCCAGTTTCTGGTGTATGAATAAAATATATTGTACATTTTATTTTATAACAGCTCCTATTGAAGGTCATTCCAGACGTATTCCTTTTAACAACCAGCAGTGCCTATCTTGGTTTGATTATTGGAAAAAATGGAATGAGAAGTTGAAGACAGCAGCTGATACGTTTTTAGCATAATAGAAAAAAGCTTTTCTATCGCATTTTTCAGCAATTTCCTTGTTAAAGTCCAGGTCCTGCTATGTACGCATGTCCCAGGACACCATAACATCTTTTGTACATCTTTCCCCCCTGCCTGGGCACAGCCTCTACAGTAGCTATTAATACTGATCTGAATCAGTGCTGTTGCTTCAATTTGCAAAACCGAAATCTTTTGTACATGCTATAAAGTTCAATTAAGGGACATCACAGCCAAACAATTACAATTTAATTAGATTTAAACTAAAGTCAAAACTTGGGTTGTAGACTTAAATGGTGCTCTTATCCACATTAGACAGCCAAGAGCCATAACCTCTCAATAGTGAGATGGAGTGCGCTGAAGAATTGTACACTTTTTTGGCAACTTATCAAACCAGATGCCTACATCTTACAGACTGGGGTTATTATGGTTACAGAGCTCTGAAAATGTGAGCAAGTGTTGCTGTAAGAATATGTAGGTAAAATACTTAATGTCATTATGCAAATACATTAGGTAGATGGGTGAGATATAGAGAATAATGTGTACTTTTGAAACACAGTCTGAAGAGCTCATGTTTAAACATGTAATGGCCCTTAAGCAAAATATTTAAATCTGGCCTAATGACATCAGGGGCACAGATCCATGAATGATTGCTATAAATAAGGAAACTCATCCCCGGTTGATAAAAAGATGCTCAAACTGACAGTTGTGTCTGATAGCTTATGAAAAGAGTTTAAAATCCCGTGATCCATTATGAGCTGAAGACCAGAACCCTTTTTATGTACTGTACCATGCTCAACGAGCTTTCAGAATCTCTGTAACACTGTATTCACTGTTTGTCACATCTGAAAGGACTCTATTCACCTCTGTTGGATAAAATCCCAGCTACAGACTAACATCTATTTAGTCAGGAAAAATGAAATTAAAAAAGAATGAGCCATTAGACTTTTATCTGGGTTAAAGAACGGCTACCTGCTCACCTATTGTACACCTTGTCGATGGGCTGTAGCCTCTATAAGCGACTACTAAAGAGGAATCTTAATTTATAGGGAGTCTTGGGTTATTCATCTAAAATTCTTAATACACCCAACTCAAACATTACTTTTAAGACATGCACATGGTACATTAGGATCAGAAGCAAACAAACCCACAGAGAGGGCAGCGGGCTTTGTGAGGAATGAGGCGTTGGTATCTTTAAGGATCGTGGGATTGCTAGAAGATAACAAGGATACCCCGGCACCCAGCAAAAACTCCAAACCACCAGGGAAGGGTTTTAAACAAGCTCATGCTCAATAATTAAAAGATATGACTTTCAGAAAGGAAAGCTAACTGTGACTTTTCTAGCTGCATGAAATAAAACACAAAGAAACAAACATTGTCCTTTTAAAACTGTGAAAACCTTTAAATACCAAAAATGTATTGATACTAAACATGCTAATTGTTGTTTATTTGATTTAGCTAAGTGAGTTTTATGATTGTTGTATTTTTATTTAATCTGTATACATATAAAGAAGAGACCTCTTGAGTATTTAAGAGTTTTAAATTTGTATGAACTGAAGATTAGCAAAGTTAATCCTATCCCTATGACATTTAAAAAAATAAATCAAAAGTTGCCAACACTTTTTAAAGTTACACTGTACATTACATCACACGTTTAAACTGCATGTTAAAAATGATGATACTTTTGCAAAATGACTGCTCTGGAAAAACATACATCAACATATTTCTGTAAAGATGCAGTTCAGAAGTAGGCACTTAATAGGCATGTCTCCAGTACCCTCCAGTACTACACTTTAAGTGTGTGAAATGAGAAACTTTCAACCACCTTTTTCACTACAGAGAACAGAAAACCTTTCAGAAAATAATGAAAATTCAATCTTCTGCATTCATGTTCAAAATCTACTTCATACAAGACATTTAAAAAGATTTGCATTTGAAAGTACAGAAAAAGATTGTCATACAAGTATAAAAAAAACAAAATAAATCCCTCTCTGATTCTGTTCTCTAGATAAAAAATCTGAGATGGTTGAAAGAGCTCTAGTACCATTGCCTGTTATAAACTGTACTCTCCTCAAAACGTTCTGTATTTTTAATTCTTTATTGGATAACTATGAATTCCTGTATTACTGAAGCAAAGGCTAAGTGCAGTATTGAAAACAAAATGCTAAAATGTGTATTGAGGAGGCAAAAAAAAGTACAGAATATGGCCCTAGACTAGACAAAGATACTTACAAAACTGTTTTAAATAAAGATTAACTTTCAGTCGAAACAGAAAGCTAGGCAGAAATGCAAGTCTAACTAGGGCTTGCTTCTCAGCCATGCCTCAAAACAATCTAAGCACAAGCAACTGTGATTTCTGTTTGTATTTCGAGACGTCTGGGATATTATAATATCACACTATGTGCTGTACTTTCAGCACATAAAATAGAATTCTTGTAGTAGATGTTAGCCTCTGGCCATTTCTTTAACAATTATTTTGAAACTCAGAATTCTTCTCTTTTCCCATTTGATCTGAGGTGCCAGAGTTAAGCACGCTGCTGGGTAGAAGCCTCAAGATTTTCCTATTATGGCTTTGTGACTGTATTTAACATTTTACTTAGCACCGTCTGGTTATTTAAGGATGAATCTGACTTTGCCAAAAACAGGATTTCAATCTGCAGCACACGAAACATTCCATTCTGAAAGGCACCACACATCATCTCCTCTGACGTCTTCCCTCAGCTTCTGCACCGAGAACAGTACTGACAAGTCTTATGTTTCTTTTCATGCAGAATAGTTCAGGATCACCTCACTTCCAGTTCTTATAGAATTTATTTCCACGATGCACCAAGAGCTCAAGTGCTCTTGGTAGGTTCTGCGGATACGGAAACTCGGAAGAGAAAAAGTAGATCATACCCAGAAGAGGACTGTACAGACTCAGAAAACAGCCATGTCTCGTACTCACTACACGCCAATGTTTGGACAGACTGTAAAGAAGGTTGTGGTAACTATAAGAAAAACTAAAACCAGAATAAAAACCCATAAGCAAGTGGCTTCAATGCAGAGCACAAAATGCATACATGATTAATGAAATTCTGTAGTCTGTACATAAGTTGTATAGTGTAAGTGAATAAAATTCTGCATACCAAGTTAATGTCATGGTTAAAATATCAGAAGCAGACAGGGTTGCAAGCTAAATTCACAAAAGTACTGAAGGAATAGAAGTGACTGCTGATATAAAACTGGATGCTTTATAGTAACAGTATCTGTGTCCAAGCTGTGCTCTAGCATGTGCTTCAAGGGCGACAGAAACCAAGGGAGATTTAATTGAATCCAATGCATCTTCCTGCCCTGCTGCTCTTAGGGCAGCAGCAAAGAGCAGCAGGAAGGATCAGCACGGCCACAGATCAGGTCGCGCTCTGATCTTCGGACACCTTAGCAGACATGGTGAATTCTGCTCTGCTCTGATCTTCTGTGAAAAAGAAGATGCGCAGCTCCACTGTTGCAAGAGTGTCACTGCAAGGATCAAGCCTCTCAGCAAAGCTCTCCTTTGGCTCTCTCCTTCACGTGTAGTCTTGAGCTATATACTCCCCTATAAAGTCAGGTGAAAGTTAGAGATGAGCCTTAAGCACAAGACACTTGCATCCGGTGGAACTCAGTTTAGTGCCACTTACATATCTAGTTTTGCAAACCCCAGATAAATAGTAAGGCAGCTATTTTTCGAAGGAAAATATATACAGAAAAATTAATGAGATTGGACTGAAACAACTTTTGCTGAGCTAATGAAAACAATGCCAAGCAGTTTTAGAGAGAAATGATTCAGAGCAAGAGCAATAAATACACAATGTGCTTCACTTTGAAAAATCACTACACTCCAATTCTGTTCCTTCACAGGCTCTTGTATACACTGAAGCTATGGTAAAACAGAAATATAAATTATACATACAGGATAGTACTGAAGAGACTGTGGGTGTTTGATTATACTCAGCTTCAGAAATAGCTTGTGACTATGTTGAGAATGCCTATTTAAAAAAAGCACAAAGGAGAAGCACATATAGACTGCAACTGCACCGCTGTCATCAGATCAAGCTCCCTCATATGACCTGCAAGACAGCACCTTGTCTTCTGCTAAGGCTGACTACTAAGATGGAGGTGTGACAGAAACAAACCTCACCACAGAGCCCACCCCAAAACTGCAGCACAAGCTATGTGAATGTCTCGCATTTTCCTTAAGATCAAATCACGCATAAAAAAACCACAAGAGGTATTAATTTGGTACAATATTATCAATACCCTCTTATGAAAAGACATGATTAGGAACAAATCAGTACAAGTTCACTTTGTGATGGTGAGACCCAGAATCCAGCAAACAACACAATTGGCTCCGCCTGGAATCCTGCTGACAATTTATCTATGCAACACAATATTAAAAATGTCCATGGGTCTTCTAAGCTTTTTGTCATATAATTACTGTACATGCTGTTACATCACCTTTAATTGCTATTCTCAATGTTCAAGATTATTTTGTGCAACAAACATGATTTTGCCAATACTGTACACCACTATCATTTGATATTCTGTAATCCAATGGTGATTACTAATTCTAATTAGGCAATTAAATACTGTTTTCTTGTGTCTCTCTTTGTAAAGTGAACTGCAGGCAATGAAAGGCCCCCACTCCCTCTAGGTTTCTGGTGTGGCTGGCAAGGCCTTTGGAATCTTGATTTTAGGACGGAGGATTAGCAACATGGAGAAGTGCACAAAGTGGGGAAAAAAAACTATTACAGAGCCCACAGTGATTTGGGATAATTAAAATAAAGAATTAATTGTGCTCTATGGGATTTGAACTAATTGGTTTTTCAGGATGAGCTACACAGGCACAAGGATGCCGTACGAAAACTCCGAGTGGTTAAATTCGGCCAAGCTTAAAGAGACAGGTAAAGCTCTCTTTGGTTTTCCAAATGGAAGTTCTCGAACAGGAGCAGGCCACCCTCATCCTTGAGTGCCAGATCCTGCAGGAGGCATCCTGCAATTAGCACCTGATTGAGACCTGGGAATCACAGCTCTGGTGACTTATCATCTCCTGAATTGTTTCAATGAAGTTGTTAGGGGCAGAGATGGAATGAAAACCAGAACCAAACACAGAGCTTAAAGGAAGATCGCTGGGGACCCCTGCTCTAGAATTCGGCATGAAAAACTCCCCCAGCAGGATTTTTTAAAAAGTGAGAGAGCTACAGCAAATGTGCTACCAACGCGTGAAGAGCTTCTGGCCTTACTGTAGGTTCCTAGCAGCCCCGGCAGCAGATCAATACAAACAGGGGCTTCAATTCACTCTTGCAGGATCAAGGACATGACTAACATGTAATATTTCTAAAACAGGATTCAGGATACGGCATCACAGGCTGCACTGCAAGCACGTGAAAATCCTCTGATTAGGGAAGCTGACTTACAAACAGAAATCAACACATGTTTAGTGTTTGACTACTTTTTCTTCCTATTGTCTCACACACGTGACTGAGAGGAGTGTTGTGGCAGGGCTGAAGCATGGCTGGAGCGAGTCCAGTGTCAGTTAATTATCACCAGTTCAGACAAAAGAGTGGATCAAACTCCTCTCTTGGCCAGTCGTAGTTTCTGAGAACTCTTTCATAACCTTTTTATGTTTTATGAGGATGTGCACAAAAACAGAAATGTTGCCCGTTAATTCCCAAAATAATTGGCAAAACTTCGAGAGTGTCAGTTTAACAGCTGCTGAGGGTAACGTGGGTATGTGAATTCTCCTTGTTTCTCTTAACGACTCAGCCTGCGTTTTAACGGTTTTAAATTTAATTGGGATGAAACAGTGAAAATGAAAACAAAATGCTGTTACCCCCCCCAAAGTGTCTTCCTTTAAGAAATTGTTCCACTTGCTGAAATTAATTTTCTTTTGTTGCTTTTCATAAAGGGATACTGACATTTTATATTTTCTATGCGATTTATGTTTTTTCAAATTTGGATTGGAGTTCAATTCTGATTTATTTCCCCCAAAAGCTTTGACTTGATTCCAATTGTTGACACTGGATGTGCCTTTAACTATCATGCCAGTTCATAGCAAGCTTCTCTTCAGCATCAAAAGTTAAACCCAAGCAGAAGTAATATCTTTGGCACGTTTATACCCTTCTTAAAGGTTTCTGATTCAAACTGCACTGAGAACCTTTTGCATGTTTGATAAGGGTTTTCTTTCCATCTATATTCTTTATTATTTTTTGTGTTTCCTTAGAGGAATAGTACCACTGTGTAGTTCAACTTTGGTTAGGGTACGAAAAGGTCTTACGTGGTGTGGTGTCATCACCATAGCCAAAAATTGAAAAAGAAGCTGATTGTGGACAAATACTGAAAACATCCTGCCTAGTGTGGCTTTCGAAATATACATAGTATGTGTCTCTCTATGCAACTGAAAATCACCAATGAAATCCCATACTGCAAAACTGTAGCCTCATATCTTCCAGCCTAGTTTGGCCTTTTACCTCTAATAGTAATAATCAAAATGATGTCTTTCCCTGTTGACCCTGTAACCTTCTTGTTGTTTATTAATTACTGTTCTGTGGCAGCTCTGTTCAGCTCTTCACCTCTGAAGACTGGAACTATGCAGGCACCGATTGATTTATATGGTGAAAGGTAAATAAACTCCAGTCAGGGTTGCATAAAAGATTACTCTCTCCTAGGTGTCCCAAGAAAGTGGTGATGGACACTCTGTTTCAACAGGTACTGCAGTGGCTTCAACCTTAAGGACATTAAGGGCCAGGGAGATAACACACATCTCTAGGAATGATACATGATAAAGTAGGACTTTGGACAAAAGCTCAGCTACTGTACATTACTGAAAAAGGCAGCCTCTGTAGCATGAGAGCAGCAGAGGTTCCCCTAAAAAACCTCTGCCTCTGAAACTGGACCACTCTTGCAAAGAGGATACTCTCTGTTCCTCCAGGCAATGAGGATCACAGTTTTATTGCCCTTGCAGTTCTTTGTTACCCTTGTGAAAACAAGCATGGGACAACTGAAAATTCCAGTTTAGTGATGCAGTATAGTGCCACTACTGAAAAAAAAATAAATAAAGGGTTAAATCAGGGTTAATGCCACAAAGTCTCAAAATGATAACTGATTCCAAAGCTTAACATCTTGGTCAATGCTTTTTCTCTGCATTCTAAGCTATCCATTTTAAGCTCTCTGCTTTCTCGATAACTCAGTGTCACCGATGTTCAACGCACCACCCTCCTATGTCTTGACACTGTGGCTAGTAGCCTTTGCATAAGAAGTACAGTTACAGCTGAGCATGCAAGAAAAAGATTCTAATCCAATTGGGATTTTGTTATCCTGATCCTTTAGAGCCACACCAAAAGTTCAGCAGGGAGTATATAAGAGAACTGTGCAGAAACCTTAAAATAAAATATCTAGGACAATACATGCTCACTGCCCCATGGCGAAGTAGTGTGGAGTTCTGGGTCGGATTTCTGCTACTGTACTGCATTTTGGAAGAAAAGCCTAGCAGTACAGAGGAACCTGTCCACAACTTAAAGGATCACTAAGTTCATGCTCTGACAAATGGATTAAATGTATTAATATTTTCCAGCAAGTACGTAAGCCTAAAGTAAATTGTACTAAAATATACAACTATGAAAGAATGGTTTTAAACAGCAGTTATAACCGTACAAGCATCAGCAAATTTTTGTTTATAAAGATTTTTTGTTTCCAAGAACAGAGTGAAGCATATATGAAAAATCTCTTTACGTACTGTATACAACATTTGTTTTCTTCTGTGCACGGCAACAACTGTTGTTAGAGGGAATACACTGCTGAAAAGAATAAATTAAAAGATAAAAAATATACAAAACGGTACAGATTTAAATTAATATGCCTGCTCATGAACACTGCTCATGTAAATACATAGCAACAGAACTAATAAAAAGCAAAAAACATTGATTAATGAAAAAAGAAAAGGCTTCTCTAACACAGTGACCCCTAAACTTTTGTATCATCTAAAACTTTTTTGTCCTCTATAACTACAATAACTCTGGTATCAGTAGTGCACTTATTGGTTTAAGCAGTGCAACGTATATGCAAGGAAATAATGCAGTCCTCTTCTTGAGTGTTGAGAAAGATATTTAGAGATTCTCTTAGAAAAATCCATAGAACTTCAGGTTTTTGAGTAAAACAATTCAGCACAGACATTTGAAGTAAATGTGCAAATTATCACTTTTAGTCTACTATATTACTGTATAAAATGAGACTAAATCTAGCAAGTCTCACTGTTTGCTGTCTTTCTATCCCCATTCACTATAACAGCCGTGAGCTAATTCAAGGAACATGAGCAAAACCTTTTCGACTACAGGTGCAGGCAGTGGTATACCTCAGTATAACTACTCCTTGGCCTGACAAAGTCTCTCTCACACACACCAGCCACCAATATCAGAGCAGAGCTACTTGTGACACTGAAACATAACCCTTTTACCTACTCCCTATCCATTTCTCACACCATATGTGTGGTTATTATGGCCTGGGAATGTACTGTAATAGTTTCAAAGTCATCTACAAGCGTAGTTTATTAGTCAAATGACTTGGAAAACTTTGTGTTTTTTTTCCTTGTGTCTTGTGTAACATCTGTTATTTCCTGTCAGAAAAAGTATGGACTTCCTGTTTGAGTCACCAGGTGGTGCTAAAGTATCAGAAGTAGTGCATTTCAGTTTGAGCCACCTGTTGGCACTGAAGTGGCAGTCTCATGATTTTGCTGACAGAACATACAGAGATTTTCAAGGTACAAGGCCATGGTAGGAGACAAATGAGAAAATAAAGTCCCAAAAACTATGCATCTTTAAACTATTCCAATCTACAGACGTGATCTTAATTCTTGGTAAACCTTTCAAAAATCATAATAATCATAAAAAAAATGTTGATTGGAAACAGCAGCTGATAACAGTCTGAAGCAAAGAAAGTAAAAATGAGCAGCAATCAAAACTGACAGCATGCTAGGCAGCATACACAAGTCTAATGCTGTCACAACCACAAACTTCAAAATAATAAAAATATAAACCAAAACAAGAACATTTCTGTTTCTTTTTAAACTCACATTTTCTAACTGGAAGAGGTCAAAGGGCAAACAGCCTTAACAGTCTTCTAAGGTATTAGTGGCAGTGTATGCAAATTAAACAAGAAAAAAGAATCCTTAATCTTAAATGTTTGCTCAAATACTGTTGTACAAAACAAATCTCTGGTTCGTAAACGTTACTTGAACCATCAAAACGCATGGAGAAAAAAATATCATTCCTTTACCCATTCTTAAGTAGTAACATTTTATCACAATTAAGAAATTGTCTTGTACCTAACGACAGCTGCTTTTTCATCCCTCCATAACCGTTACAATAAATAATAACCCAGTGTCATAATGATAACTCTCCTTTTCTTATCCTATATATAAAAGGCAAACTTGTGACCACCATTATGTCAGAATGAAAACAAAGTACAAACCAGGTACTTTTCAAAAGAGGCCTGTATACCACAGTTAGCATGGACACTCATAGTGTCCAAGACGGTCTTAATGGGAACATCTACTTTTTAAAATTTCTCTGTATGCATGTGTGTTTGCTTTTTAGAGATAGTAGGCCTTTCTGTAGTGTTCAACACATAAACCAGTATTAGAAGAAAGCATACATTTAGAGGCCTGTAGTAAGGATCCAACCAGTGGACCGTTAGCAAACTACATAGCCTTAAGGCCACCATCTTTGTTTTCTTTAAGAATACCAAAAAAAAAAAGTATCTCGTCTCTGGGAAACTTAATGTGCCAGTGTCTATACTCTTCATGCCCCAAAATAAGAAAAAATCTAGTGCCATTTTCTTTTTTATTCTATAGAAGTTTTAAGTTTGTTTTCTTTAAAAAAAAAAATTTTGTTTTACTTATCCATCCGAGACATGCATGCGCATGTGGTCGTTGAAATGCTCGATTTGGTCAAACTTGGCCGGGCAGACCGAGCACACGTAGGTGGTCCCCTCCTGGCAGCCCGCCTCGGCGGTGGCTCCCACTCCCACTCCGGCTCCGGGCCCCGCGCCGGCTCCTCCGGTCAGGGGCATGGCCGCAGCCACGACCCCGGCTCCAGGCTCGGGCACGGGGATAGGCACTGGGATGGACACGGGGCCCCCGCCCCCCGCGGCCCCGCCCACCCCCGTGACCCCACCCCCGGCGGTGACCCCGCCCCCGTTGCCAGTGCTGTGCAGGGTCATGTGTCTCTCCAGCAGGGTTTTGTGGGAGAATTTTTTCTTGCAGACGTAGCACTCATAGGACTTCTCCCCGCGGTGCAGTCGCATGTGGACGTTCAGGGAGCTCTTCTGGGTGAAGCGCTTGTTGCAGATGCTGCACTGGTAGGCCCGGACCCCCGTGTGCGTCACCATGTGTTTTATTAGGTAATCCTTCAAGGAAAAAGAACGCCAGCAGATGCTGCACTGGTGCGGTTTCTCACCTAGACATACACAAAAGTCACATTTATTAGGAAAAAAATCACAAACCACAGGCAGGAGGCCTCTCCCTCTAAACGTGACTGGTCAACACGGACGGTTTCCATGAGCCTTAATCCACTGAAGGAGCCACCCACTGATCTTTGACTCAGGCACTCTTCCACACATCGCGGATTCCCTGACTGGGCCCTGAGCTCATATTTGCACAGCTGCAGCTTGGAGAATATAGTCCAGGGTCAATCTGATAGACACAGATTGCCATCGCTTTATTCAACTGCAAGTACTGAAATACAGGTGTGTGCCATTTTATGTTTATTCTTTTTGATCCACTCATGGTGTATATATTAGAGAAGCACTTTCATTCACTTCACGTCCTTTTCTTTCAATTTGCATTTCCTATTATACATGTTCTTTGCCATTCTGTGCTGAAGGTTTGGCTTAGACTTATATTTTCCATCTTGAATAAACGCTTAATCAAAAACAGACTCTGATAGGATTTCTCAAAGTCGATGGTGAGGAAGTTTACAAAGGGGAAGCAGATCAGGCCAGGAATGTCTTGTTGATGAGTCTCTGTATAGGTCAGGGATGAAAACATAACTCCCACTGCACAGCCGCTTGATCCATTTCAGATTTTATGAGTTGCAGCGTAACTAAATATAATTATATAAGGTAGTTGATGTTTTTTAACAGATTTCATAACATTTTCTCCTCAGACATTCGACAGTCCACTTTTGAATTTCAATATTCTCCCTCGAGAAATAAATGTCAAACATATTTCAATATTGGAATGCTGGATTTCCTGGCCAAAGAATAAAACAATGTATATATTCTGGGAATGAATATTAATTAACTCTTGCTCTGTTCAAAACAGCTGCCAATGGCGGCTAACGTTGACTTTATAGACGCACAAAGCAGAATTATAAATGCCTCTTTAGATGGTTCCACCCCCCTCTGTGTTCTGAAATGGCAGGAGCTAATTAATATCTGTTGGCATAATTCACTGCCGTTGCATTCTCTTAAAATCCAACATAAATCAGAAATGTAGTCCTTGTAAGATTATATATTTACTTTTCTACATCATCAGTAGACGGTAACACACCCCACAGCTTGTAAAGCCTGAAACGGATCAAGCTGCGATGCAACGGGAGTCAAATTTCCCTGCAGCAAGTGGTGAGCAACAGTGCCAGTACCTGTCACATGGCTCTCACAAGTCTTTGCATAAACTAGTATTATTCCCGAAACACTTCGGTGGGATTAAATCAAATGTTTGACCTAGCCTCCAACCACAAATTACAAACCTAGTCTGTAACCCTAAATGATGGGTTTTCACTGGGCAGGAGTAAAAGCCTCTGGGGTAGAGAATTCAGGTTTGTACACTGACTGGATGACTGGATCGAGGTTTTGGCTTCATCCAGCCTGGCATTTCTTTGTAGAAACAAGCAGTAGACACTCATAGAACACCCAGTGGCAATACAGTAGGCGATACATTAGAGATCACGTAGTGACAAACCGCGTGTAGGATACAGTTAGGTCCTGTTAGTGCCCATCAGGAAGAAAAACCCTCCTCTGTCAGCAAAAACCTGACTTCACACTATTTTCTGCTTGCCATCTATGATTCTGCTTTGCTACACGAATAACCCTCTTGACAGATGGGAAAAGAAATACTGATACTGAAAGACTTGGTCACAGATACCGCAGTGTTTCTCTGTATCTAAAGTATTTCTCTGTACTTGCTTTGCCTGATGTCTCTTGACCGTTCTAGATTGGATGAATCTCATCAATATGGATTAGAAGGGACTGGTCTGAATCAAATGTGAAGGGAACATTTGCACAGATCTTATTAATGAATGGCAATGAACTCAGAATGCAAAGTTGATTTCGTCCACAAAGAATAATAATGCATAATGTACTTTTGACTCAGGACCAGTTCGTCAGACATCAGACTCATTTTGGGCACCGAATCTGGCACAGCACAACAGCTATTGTAACATAATTACTATGAGTAAGAAGGAAGAACCAAGCTTATGGAAATTTAGTTTTTAATAAAACTCCACAAGCTACTTTAAAAACATTAAAAGACTGAATCTATGTTTAATGGAAAAATACATTTCCAGCACCTTAGGTCAAGAGCTGATGCACGAGGGAGCTGTAAAGACTGATCAGGGCCATCTTGCCCTGATAATGTACAGGATTGCTTCCATTTTGACAAAGCCACTAACAGAATGATGAGAGGTGGCTGCTCTGGAAGGGCTTATATTTTTCCTCTCCTGCTTTACTTTTTTGTGAATGTAATGCAAATCTAAGAACCACCTTTGCTAATTAATAATCAGCATAATTAAAATGATGTACAGTGCCAAGCCGAAGGGTGCCTTAGCGCTCTGT
Source organism: Lepisosteus oculatus (assembly GCF_040954835.1). Lineage (NCBI taxonomy): Eukaryota > Metazoa > Chordata > Actinopteri > Semionotiformes > Lepisosteidae > Lepisosteus > Lepisosteus oculatus. The sequence goes on along the minus strand of NC_090700.1, from coordinate 3,694,467 downwards.
TCAAATGAAAAGAAGATGAACCTTTTGCTGAGCCCAGTATTACAGGCTGAATTGTAATCTTCTGAGGCACCCCTAGCTTCCTCTCAAATTACTATTCCATTGTTCGAAATTTACATCTCCCTGAGCTAAAACAACAGCAAATAAATTGCTGGCTCAGGGATAAGGCATATTAATGTAGCCTGGGGCATTTCTGTGGACAAACGGATGATGGGGTATGCATATTCTGATGAATAAATATTTATCAGTTACAGAAGCTAAAAGAAAAAACCCTCTCTGAAGAAGCTATCGAAATAATGAATAATGTGAACAGATTACAATCAGGTAACACGATTGATTTGAACATGAAATCTCGTGATGATTGTCAGTCACAGACAAACTGCTAGGAGCTCGGATCGTTGTTTTAGATCAACAGTGACGAAAATTAAATGCACAGGTGAATATAGTCCTGTTTGTTTTTTTTTCTGCCTGATTCTTTGTGGTTGGTATTGAATGGTATTTCCCCCTATTTACTTTAAAACAACAATGCATGTCTTGTTGACTAGATGTGCAAATAGTAACACTTCATAATTAAAGGTTCAATAATAAATGGTAACTTATACTTTATTATTACTTAATAGATCATTAATACAAAGTATCCTGTTAATAGACCAGTTACATTTATATTTATGCATTTTGCAGAGAAAAGTGAGCCTACTGTACATAAAGCACAGCCCATGGAATATTTTTACTGCTTTAAAAACAAGATATTACAGTGATCACACAACATAACTGAGGGTTTGATGTTCAAGAGCATCCCTCTCAAAGCACACCTGCAGTGTTTTCATATTACAACACACTACATGAAGACAACATGAGCAGATGTTAGTAACTGTATGTCTAACTAGTATATTAATTGTTAATGTATGATGTATCCTATAACTATGGTGAGTTCATCAAAGGTGAATAAAGGATTTATTACTGCGCCTCATTATAAAGTGTTACAGTGCAAATACATGATCATTTTCCATTCATGTAGATTATTTAAAAAAAGGTAGCCTTTAAAACTATGCTTTGCGTATGAAGGACTATAAACACGATCAGTCAGAATGAGAAGGTTCACAAGGCTTGTTTTTACTGCTGGCAGACAATAGGAAACTAATGTTTTATCCTCACTGCCAGCGGAGAAACTAGGCTCGCTCCATGCAGTGCATGCATCGCTAATGTCTTGAAACAGGCGCGCAGCTACTCACCTGTGTGCACAAACATGTGTTTGACGTAGTTCTGTTTGGCAGTAAAGGTCTTGCTGCAGAGAGTGCACTCGTAGGGCTTCTTCTCGCCCTGGCCGGCCCCCGCGGCCCCCTGCCCCGCCGGCGGCTGCGCCGAGGGCTGCTGGGCCGACAGGGGAGTGGAGAAGGGCGTCAGGCTGGGAGGCGGCACGGCCACAAACTGAGGCTGCTGGCCGCCCAGCGACTGCGGCAGGCTGAACAGGAAGGGCTTGTTGCTGCCCGCCGACTGTGTGGCAAACAGGGTTGGCAGGTAGGTGTTTCCAGCGGTGCCAATGACCTGGGTGTTGCTAGTCAGGGTTAAGGGCATCCTCAGGTTGCTGGTGAGGGCGTCCGGCTGCCGCAAGTAGAGCTGGGTGCTGGGCACAGGCTGCGATATAATGGGGTTCAAGGAAGATTGCAGCACCATCTTCTCGTTGAGAATGGCGACCTCCCCCACCGGCTGGGAGCCCGCCGCGTCGCCGTTCACATCGTTCATCTGCTCCGGCGAGGAGTCGTTCACCTCGATGTGCTGGGATTGCTCTCCCAGGAGCTCAGCCGGCTCCGCCTGCATGCCGTCCGGGTTGCCCTCCCTCCCGAAGCCGGCCAGGTACTGCTGCTCCACCGAGTCAGGCTCCGTGCCGATGGAGGAGCTCACCCCCGAGTCGAAGCTCTCCCCCTTGGGCTCGCTCTCCGTACCCTCCGCCTGATCCGTGTCCTCGTTGCACTCCTCGGACTCGTTGCGCTCGAGGCCCTGCATCCGGTCCTGACCGTAGCAGTTGTAGTCGTCTTCCACCTCCTGCTTGATGTGCACGCTGCCCGTCTGGATGCGGACGGGCCGCGGCTGTTTCCGGCAGTGGGTGGTCTCGGGGGTGGAGAGGAACCTCTCCATCTGCTGTGTTCTCTCGTGGATGCGGGTGATCCAGGCCGGGTCCTGCACGTGCTGATCTTTCTGGAGTGACAGAGCCGAGTCATAGTTGCCCACTATAGCCCCTCCATAGTAGGTGCGCTCTCCTGTACCGTTCTGCAAGGAGATCCCGGAGCAGGTGTACAGAGACGTGTAGATCCGGTCCAGGCTTTGCTGGGAGTGGGGCTGCATGTAGCCGGACTCTGCATCGCTGCTGGGCCCCGAGGTGCCAGATTCAGGGGTGCCCCTGGGTGTCTCCTGGCCAGAGTCCCCAGGGATCAGCGGAAAGCCCCGGGTCCCGCTGGAGCCCACGTTCTGCGAGACGATGCGGGTGCATTCGTCAATGACAGTCTTGATCTGCAGGATGCTGGCGGCCGTTAGGATCTGCAAGGCCTCCGACTGAGACACGCGCAGCACCCCGCTGTACATGAAGTCAATCAGCTTCTGGATGGACTGTACTGAGACCACAGAGGGGATCTCGATGTCGCTGTAGCCCAGGAGGAGCTTGTCCTGAAAGAAGGGGCTCCCAGCCGCCAGCACACAGCGGTGGGCGCGCAGCATGCTCCCATGGATCCGAACTGTCACGTCACAGAAGTGGCCGCGGTTGCGCTGCTCATTGAGGGTCTCAAGTACAGAATTGCTGAAGTTGTGAAGGTTGATGCTGTGAATGCGCTCGGTCATCCCCTTGCAACTGAGGTCCCCTGGCACACACACACAGAAAACAACAACTCGGGTCAGGGACAAGGAAACAGCGGGCTAACAGATTGCATTTATTTTCTAGCTAAAATGTGGATGTGTGGACTTAAAACTGAGAACAGGAGGCACTTCCTTGCCTGACAAGGTTGGTGGGAAGAAGGAAGAAGCTGCCCAGCCATGTTGTTGAAGCCAATACCCTGGCTTCTTTCAAGAAAACTGCTGGACGAGGTCCTGGGATCAATTAGCTACTGTCAAATGGGACAGATGGATTGAATGGCTTCCTCTTAATGTAACATCTCTTATGTTCTTATGGAAAATAAAAATATATACATATGGACATGATGGAAATGAGTGATGGAAGAAAAAGGCAGTTTTCCCTTTGTGCTTAATGCCATAATGATACTGGCATTAAGAGACTACAGGACAAACATAAAAACAACAAACAAGTCAAAAACCATCTCAGTGGGCACTCAAAATTAATGCTGAAAGGAGCTGGTAGGGCAGTTTAAACATTCAGGTGTTTTTTAGAGATATATCTTAGCCATTTTAAATAAATTCTCAATTGTGTTAATGGGCTTTTTTTGCTTTAAACATCACAGTTCCATATCTCTTGAACTCTCTTATTATGCTTTCCTTCCACTGTTAAATTATTTTGATCTGGTTTCAGTCTCTCAGTAATTGTAGCGACTGGAGTTGATTACTTGTGAAGTGCAAATAGATACAGGGCACAACCACGCAGTGTGAAAAAGAAAATGACCTAGGCTAATAAGAACAGATCAAACAGAAAACTAATTAACCAGGGTTGTACTGGTTTAGATGAATGCTGCAAATAAACCTATCTAGGACTTCAGTAATTCTGTAGTTTTTAAATCAGAAAATAAACTAAGGTTTCACCACAATCGGCTTCTGCACACTGTGGTGAGGATACATTTTGAATGATGTGGATTGAAAGCAGGATAAAGTCATGCCGATATTGAATAACCTCTGCAGAGTTTTAAAGTTCCTATAGTTGCAATTTTCACCATTTGTAATCATTAAGGAGGGATGAGTGTTAGTATATGCATAGCATGCACACAGATCAGCCCAGTGAATCAGCAGCTCACATACCGTACAGTGCAGCATAAATATGTTGAGTTTCATACAATTATCATACATGCACATTTAGCACTGAAAAAGCAATCATACAATTATCCAGCAATAATAACCTGGAATCCTTAGTCATATTAATCAGAATTCAATTTTAGACCTTCCTGAATATGAATTGTGCTTGTCCTGATTTCTGTGCAGATTAGTTGAAGTTTATGTCTTTGTAAGACAGTTCTGAGGTGCCGAAGAGACCGCACAGCTGCCCTACTCAAGGAACTATCTCTGCATTATTTTTTTAAAATGGCATTTCATCGTTAAGGGATAATAAGATCAATGGTACTAAAGCTAATTAGAAGAAGAAAAATAGATTTTAAAAACTCCGCAAGACTGTTTCAGGTTAGAAACACACTAATCACCTCTCTTAAGATGTATCTTTTCTTTGTCTTTCTCTGCATTAAAACTTGATGCTACTTCTCCTGAAGTACAAGAACCTGCCTCTTATAATCCATTTAATCTGAAGACATCAATCACTGGCCGACTTCACAGGCTACAGAAGAAAGTAATAAAAAGTGATAATGAAGTGAGGAAGGGCTATTATTTCCTTGAAGATATGTGGTTAAGTACCATTGGTTGGCTGTTAATTAGAGATCCATTCTAATAACTACAGTTTCTTGCATGTGAAAGAGTAGCAACAGGCTACCCTGAAAGAACAGCATAAAAATAAATGTCTCCAAGGCTCTTACAGTTTGCCTTGTGATCAATAATGCAGACCCACGTTTGCCACCTGACTGGGGCAACACAGTCTGGTGACAAAACGCTGTAAGTGCACTTTTCTGAAACCAAAGCCATCTATCAACTTACAGCTCATCCTTCTTGGCAAACCAAAAACAGAAAGCAATACATTTGATATCGATTCCAAGAGGTCTCTGTGCACAAGTAAAACCAGTTGTTTTGTCTCTACCAGTTGCTTTGATAAGCTTTATGCTTTATGCAGCTTTCTCATCCCCTGGGTATTTTAGAACAAGGAATAACTATAAGCTGAAAATATTAGACGTCATCCACCTCCAGGCACATGTGATAATTGAATAATTAGAGGTTTTATTTGCATTTGGAAACAGCAGCTCAACATCTGCTGTAAAGTGAAGGCTTTGAGCTGTCTCTCTAAAGAATGCTGTAATCAGCAAGCCAAAGGTAAGTGCTTAATGTGACAGTGTGAACTGTAAAGGAGGTCTTTTAATTTTTTATCGAATGACAGTCTGAATCAAGACTTACACTTTGCAAGCATGAACAAATTATTAATTAACCATCCATGCAAGGGGCATAGGAAATTGCTGTAAGAGGATTCAAATAAATAGTACTATTTTCCAGGTAATGGTTAAGTCACAATTGTGGTCAGTGAATTTCTAATTTGTTTTATTTTTTGTTCAACTTTAATTGACTTAGTTTTTAATTGAACCTTTTCTTGTCTTTTGGTTAATTTCTAGAATTCCAGAAACTGTAACAATTAAGCTGCACTAATATCTTTTTAACTCCAGAAATTATGGAGGAATAATCCCAGCTTCCAATCAGAAAAGTTCTGCTCATACCCGTTCTACGGAAGGGGAGGAAGAGGAGGCCCAGTGGCTGATTGGACAATTAGCAGGTTGCTGTGAAACATGGGAACTGAACCTTTCACCCTCCGGTCACATGCTCAGACAATATGGGGCATGCAAAGACGATGGAAAAAGATAAGTGGGAAAAACCCTATTTCAAGACTTTCTCAAACAAAACATAACTGTGCATTACATGCATAACATCCCCCAGTGTGGTCCTGTTCTAGGTGGAGGAGGAGAACTGCAAGGTCATGTGGAGATCATTACACCTCCCAGTTGCTGCTTTGCTGTTCTGAGGATTATTTACTTTGAGGATTTATGCATCCATTTCCTCTAGCTTTCTTCTGACTATATCCCCAGGAGCATCTCAGACTAAGCTGGACATCTTTCAAACCATTTGGCATGGTTGCACAGAACCCGTCCCCCGTGTCCAAGGGAGAAAGCAGAGCGGCTTGTCTGACGACACACCCGCACAGAGCACTCCTGACATGAGCCCAGACAGTAGTCAAAGGGCAGTCGAGAGCATGATGGGAGAACTGCAACGTCTCCTGAACATAACTTGAACATGGTTAAAAGCCAGCTTGTAATTTACAAGCCCCGAGAGCTAGGAGGCGCAGTGCCCAGTTAAATGGCTGTTGCTGTGAGTGACCTGAGGACGACAGAGCCAGTGGTCTTCCACGTGGCGTCTGTGAGTGGCCCAGCATATTCGGGGGTGACCTGAGTGAGCAGCGAGCGGCTTGCCCAGCTCTAACTGCAAAATGCTGAGGGGCTTTCCGACGAGAGGCAGCATTCAGCCGAGAAAGGGCCGGGTTCCTAGGGGCTGGAACGCTGGGAGTGACGGGCCGTCCCCGAGCTGACGAGGCAGAGGAGGTGGTTGAGTGTAAAGCGATCCCGCAGAGGAGGAGGGGAGGGTCGCTGGCTGATACTGAAACACACTTGTCCCCAGCGGTTATCCAGTTAGCACATGACCCAGAGCTGACCCATGTCTCTACACTCTCACATCATTTCCACACAGTGGTCTGGTGTACCTGGCAGTGCGCAGCTCTGACTGACTGTGTCTTTCCAGCGCTCTGTAAGCCAGCAGAATGTGGAATGCCTTGGCATGAAATCTAATTTCTTACAGTAAATGCTAGTAAATGGGGAAACGAGTCATTTTTATTCAGCTGTGGCATACCAGACATTTCCCAAACTTTCTTCATTACCTTACCATACATTTACTTAGTCCAGATCACCCCTGTCATCCGTTTGACATGGGGATGGTAATGCATTTTCAATCTGAATAGGGTGACGCACTCTAATCTCTTTAATTAGCTCCATTATATCCTTTCTGGTTCAAGGCCCCCGATGTTTTTGACATTTTTTTTTAAAGAGCAAAAGAAATAAGCTCAAATGGCGCACGGCATATTTTATAGAAGATGAAAAATAAAACCTTTTGGTTTCTTAGTGAAGCCAAAAAAGGAATAAATTGCACAATATTAAACATTTATAGTTGGCTAATGTATTCATACCCCTCGTAGTGATGTAACCAAGTTGGTTCCAGCTCAACAACTAAGTCTTTCTGGCACGACATAAATGGAAACACCACGTCAATACTGATCACCACAAAAACAGCTGTCCACAATAATACTGTATAGAATTCTAAATACACAATGTTGAAAATGATCAACAGCTCAGCAATCTGTATTTTTCTATTCTAACACTGGCACTGACAATATAGAGTAGTTGGGTTGAGGTCTGGAGATCACTAGGGCCAATAAGGAACGTGGACCTTATGCTTCCTTAACCATATGGTTATAGACATGAGGGGGTGCTTGAGGACATTATCCTGCAGGTGCTAATTTGACACCAGGAAACTGGGTTGTGGATAAAATCTGATTTGCTCGGAAATCCATCTGTCACTTAGGCCTATTTCTATCAATTAAAGAGGTCCAGGTCTAGATGATGCAAAGACAACCCCACTTCCATGTTTCACAGAAAAGATGATATTCTTTCTCAACATGAACATCACCTTTCCCTGCTTAGCGTACCTCTAGCGAGACTGTCCAAAAACTGGGGGTCGAGGTTTTTTTCTTTTATGCTGTGGAACGTGGTTTGCCACAGACACTAGTTTCTTGAGGTAAATTGTGAACAGTAGTCTTGGAAACGCTGTATATTTAAGTTTCTTTCTTTAAAGATTCCCTATTGTTGTCATTGGGTGTATGATAGCCTCCGAGACAGCTGTTCTGACAAAACCTTCCTACATCCTCTTCTGGTGGAGTAGCAACCATCTTGAACTTCTGAATGAACACCAGTTGAAACTAGAATGTCTTATATGTCAATAGAGTTGTTGAGGTCAACAATCTTTTAGTGTATGTTTCCACAATTCTGTGATTTTCCCACTGATCACATGGCTCTGAGTATTGTGCTTTTGCATTCTCCATTGAAGTCATTCAAGGTGATTTTTAGAAGAATCTGTAAGAGTTCCAAGGCTTTGTAAAACTACCCAACGATTAAAAAACATTTAAGTTTTTTTGTTAATAACCACTATTCCTGACATATTTTCAGGGTGTGAATACATTTGAATGTTAATATTTAGAAATATATGCAATTATTTTGGACAGGTTATGCTTTTAATGTTATGGTTAATGGTGTTTTGATTTATACAACAAATACTAAATGTATACCTGCATTCTTTTATAAACCAAACTTTACTTACATTGAATACATTTGGACATAGGTGCATATAATCCAGAAACCACAGATAGTAAAGAGAACTACAGTGCATGAGCAGCATGTAGAGTTTAGTTACATTTTAGCATGGAAGAAGTTATTTCAGTTCACATTTACAAGAGTAGGCTTTTATATGGATAAACATGGAAATTCCATGGACACTATATATGACACACTCTTTATAAACACAGAGCAGGATGCTAGGCCTAGCACTCTGCCATAATTTTGCATGCTTGTGTTAAAAAACACAGGTCCTTGTCCCTCTAACAGCATCTTACTTACGGTCAGATGACGTGGTGTTGAATATGTGTTTATGAAGCTGGTGAGGACACACTGGACAAGCTACAGGTCTCTGGCAGAGAGTGCCCAGCACGGTGCAGACTGTGCCCCAGGGAGTAATGTCATTCTTCTCTGCCGATACCAAATGTCTTTCAGCTGCTGTGTGGTTTCTTCTAGGACACAAAAGAGGGACTCATTAAAACAGTGCTTTTGTGTGCCACTCTGCAGGTCTTTTCCAAAACACAGAAAGAAAAAATCCTTCCCTCTGCCTGACTACGGCTGCTTCAACACGTACTGCTTGGGCCGTAATGAGGCTAACTCAAACCCGCATGTTAAGCTTCCTGTTTCGGTGACTGCTTTCAGTGAAAAGCAGACCATACAGCCACCTGACTGCCATTAGAAACGTCTGGAGTCAACAGCATATAGAACTGCTGTTTTTACTTTTTATTTTTTTTTCTAAAAACGGAGGAAAAATGGAAATCATTAACAACCTAATAAGAGTGGAATGCATACTAAATGTCCATTAGTGTATATGGTTCATTTAAGGACGAGTTGTCTGGCTTCCAAACTCAAATTCTGTTGAATAATTTACAGCATTTTCGTGAGCTCCTACAACTGTACAAAACCTTCTACAATGGAAAAAAGCAAAAGCAAAGGGTATAGTGCTGTGAAACCTTGACAAGGGGAGAAGAATATATAGATTAGATCACAGAAATTCCAAGAGGAGGGTATGTACCAGCCAAGCCACAGCGGCTCATCTAACGTTCTGACAAAGATTGATTTTCTATTGATTTTGACGCTGAGGTGCAGCTTCATTTTGCTTGCCCTGAAGGGCTGGTGGAAAGGTTTCAACCAGGCCTGCTTCATGACAGCTCTCAACTCTCACATTTGATGATGGAGGCCAAATTACAAAAAAAAAAAAAAGAGACAGCTTATTGGCAGCTAGCTTCTGGGAAATTGTCATTGAATCTCTTCAATATGATCAGCTGAGGAGCGGTTACATTCATACAGCTGTTTATAAGATCTAAGTCATACATTAGTGGTAAATAATGGTTACTGGCTTGACTAGGAAGAATTGTGAATGAACTATACTTGCTGAATGCATGCTGAGTGGTGCGTCTCTAACCAGTAGAACATGTTTTGTGGCTCACTGTATGGAATTATTTTGAGGACCTTTAACATAATTTCTAGATTTAAAAATGCTGCTACAGTATATGTGTCTGCCTAAAATTTTCTCGTACGCTTCATAAATCACAGAAAAGTCTTGTGAATCCAATGTTTACTTCGAGAAAAAATGAGCCCACTGCTACCGCCATGTTTATCATGTGGAGCATTGCAAGGCATGCAAATAAGGTCATAAAGATTATTGGCCCGTCTCCATTAGTCCTGTGAGTTTCATTACCCTGCCTAATCACCTTCACTGTTTCAGTACATTACTGTACACTGCACTGAATAGTGAGCACATTTACACACCATTATCATGGTGGTACTGAATCACAGGCTTCAGCATGGACAGAAATGCTTAATAACCTTGTCAGTGTCTCAAATGGTTAAACATTTGACAGTGTTCAAGTCTGCCGCAGTCTAGCGGATATGCTAGAGTGTGACCTTTGAACCTTTAAATTTTGACATTGAACCATTATTTTGTGGGTTCCCAGTATACAGCACACCAGTGTCCAGTCTCACCATTGTGCTCATGTCGGTCTCTTTTTGGTTCATCTTATTCAGTACTGCCTGGCACATTGGGCTCTTCAGCGGTGTGCCTTTTTGTCATTTGCCGCCTTAGGAAGGCTCGACAGCCAAAATGCTGAGTTTCTTCTTTTTACTTTTCAGCGTGTAAATTTACCTTTACTTGTTCCTCGTCAGCCTACACACGCTGACAATGCTCCCCACTTCAACTTCTTTTGGTTGTTACTGTGCTTTTATCACATGTGAAGAAATGCACAGGGGTGATTTCTGGGAGCCACTGTACATTTTGAAGCATGTCTGATGCTCAGATCCCTTCATAGCCACTGCCGAATCTCTGTGAAGTCCTTGGAGCCATTAATGATCCCCTTTCAAGATGTGATCATCTGGCCTGCAGCTCTCTAAATGGTACCACCTCCTCGATCAGCTGACCCCTTCCCATGGGTAGTAGTTAAATACTTCCACCTGACCCTGATGGAACTCATCTCCTCAAGCTTCTTCAAGGCAGAAGCATTGAAATAATTATTGAACTGGCTCAGCAGTTCAGACTCAGGTTTCACCACATCACATGAAAAAATCAAGCAAACTACTAATTTAGCTTTAATTTATTTTAAACATTCACGTGAATAATCTCAGTGATTACTATCACCATCATGGAATGCACAACTCATACACTTCATAGATGTGTAAAGAAACAGACACACATTACTCTGTGTGGTTTCACTTCACTGAAACAAGATACTCATGGGAGAAACTTGAACCAATAATTCTCAAATCCAACTGGTGTCTAGATCTTAGCTGTAACTGGTCTAATGAATGGAAATGCTTAAGGCACAGGACAGTGTCACTGGTGACAAAGACACTCAAATTGAACATACCTTTTAATGGTAAATTAAGAACAATGTTTAAGCAGCTAATAGGAATTCTAAAAATCAAAAGAACAATTGATGGGTAAATATAATCACAGGACTGTTTTGTAAGAGGTGCATTTTCATTTTAAACAGTGCGTTAGGAATATATCCAGAGGACTGGAACCAGGACAGGCCATCAAGACCCTGAACAAATCCATTCAATGCCAATTATAATGTGTTCTTCCCAAAAGCTGGGCAGTACAATTGTCACAGCACTGATAATCGTTCCCAACATCATGCAACAGGAAAACAGTCCTATCTGAGAGACATCTTCCCCGACCGCGGACCTTACAGCCACACCCTCTCTGGAAACATCTGTCTCCAGCTTCCTGTTTGCTACATACTGTAGCAACAGGCAGGTCGTGTGCAAGAAGGAATCATCTCAAGATATTTCGAACCAAACAGCCAACACAGCTCATTATACAGCTATTCCTCTAATTCAGATTCCCATTCTTTTGTTGTGTAAGGGTCACATGACCTTTTTTGATTTGGCTACTCTGCTACTAGATAGATTGATTAGCTCTGGTCTAAAAGAACAATCTTTCTTGTTAATGTGAAGGAGGAGCAGTTCACCTGATCAGACCTCAAGCGTTCAGATAGCACTTATTTATTTTAAAATAATACACATATCGAAATATGCATATCAAACATACTGTAGATCAAAAGGTCCCAGGAGGGTCTTTAAAAGACTGATGCATGTGAGACTTGTCTTCTGTCAAGTAGAGAGTGATCGGGGACAGAAGGAAAGGAGTCTGAATTCATCTGCATTAAACTGTTACTTTTGAGCTGTAATACTTTCATTTTAAAGACCAAATGACTCCACTTATATTTACATTCGATGAAAGAACCTACCCAAGATTCCAGATGAACAAAAACAGACCATTCCTTGATTAATTAGAAATAAATCTATAAATATTAATGATACCCATGTTCAAACAGGTACAAGCTGAGCATGCATGACAAAAAAAATGACTGAAATGAAAATGACACAATCAAAGTGCTTTCTGTAATTGCTGGGACAAAAAGCCCTCTAACCCAATACAAATCTTCAATGCTGAACACTTATCTGTCTCTAAGAGTTCTGCGCAGTTCAGCAGCTAGATTAGATTTAAAATTATTTACAATGCAACAGGATTTTGTTTAAATTATTTTTCCACCCTACATTTTCAGAGTAAACCACTGTTCATAATTCATGCTCGGCAGAGAGAATGTCATTCGTTAAATATTCATTCACCTTAATTAGAGAATTTCTTTTCCGTAGCACAGATTATGAAAGCCAGAAGATTTTTTTTTTGGCATCCGCTTTGAATCCAGTTGTGTACATTTTCTCCAATATATATTTGCCATTTGAAGCTGTAATTATTTAGGAGAAAGGGAAAGCAAAAAAAACGCTTTGGGACTGGTCTGATGGAGAAGATCGCAGGTCAGTAGAGGAATACAGGAGTGGTGACATCAGAGCTCGTCTCTCTCCTGCCGCCGTTAGCTGGCAGGAATGCCACAGTAAGATAAAAATGCTTACGTTGTCCGTCAGCGTGCCTCTGTGGTCTGCAGCTCACTCTTCGGGCAGGGCAGTCCACACATGGGCTCGGCAGCTGATCTTCATTGGAGCAGGAACCTTGCAAAAGTCAGCACTGAACCTGAAAATGAAGGAACGAGAAAGAGAAAAGGGAGCTGAGCCGAGCCTTCAGGAGGATCAGTGCATTGCTCTTCTGTCTGTCCAGTTCCCCGAGCACCGTCCACTCGGGCTGGCGCACGGACCCCTGCCGAGACCTGCCACACGAGTCCGTCTTTGGAGAAACACAGTCACAGAGCCAGGCCTGCCCCGGGGAGACCCAAGAGCCACAGAGAAAGGACGATGAAAGCACCACGGAGCTGCTTCACATCTGAAAGCCCACACGCGCTGTTACACGTTGTTTTCCACTGAGCAAAAATAAAAAAAGTAGAAAACTGCATTTTTCAGCTGGGGTGGTTTCTATCTCTGCAATACGCAATCAATAAATGACTGGCCATGTGTGACCATTAACTCAAAATACCCCAGATGGTATCTGGAAGCCGCTGGCAATTGCATTAATACAGTCAAACCCAATGGTTATCCATTAAGGTATTTTGAAAAAGATATTTATTTTGATATTTTTTTAATTTTTAAATTGCACATTTCTCTCTGACACTCTGCTCAGCTGTATTGTCGGCTGCACCCATTCGTTTCTGAACCTATATGCATCATCTCAAGTGGCAAAACACTGTTTTTAATTATTGCTACATATAAATTAAACACTCTGATCGGCACATCTGGGCCTATTTTCATTTCTAATCCGCAGAGAGCATGGCTAATGCCAGTTTCCTTCCCTGCATCAAGTCTACCTCTGAGGGTCAGTTAAACAAAAAGCGTTTTCTCCTACTGCGAGCACAAGCCGTAGTCAGCTGTAGGGGGGCCACTTCATTCTGGCCCTGCCATACGTCGGTATACAGAATATCACATTTTCCTTGAGTGTGCTGTGAATTATTGATAAAGAATCATATTTATAATATATACCGTATGTGGTTTTCTGAAGTACAGCAGTGGCAGCTTATTAAATAATACATAGAAACATCTCCTGGGGGGGTATTTAAATATCTCCGACAGACAGAAGGCCTGGTTAGACCTTCTATCAGAAGTCACACATTTCAGAACAACCACCAGCTTCTGTCACGAACAAAGGACTGGTGTTCAGTCTATGATAATACAGTATATACTGAACCTTCTTTTATGGGTCATGTACCCTTAAGAGAGAGACAAAATTCCATGGGCACAAGATACCAACATGAAGAGCAGAAATACATTTCACATACAGTACACAACACTGTGCATTGTCATATTTTATTAAACATATATGGCGAAAGCAAATCATGTGTGACAAATAGGACCAGACACTTCGTATACATTTTTTTTAATATGAACTGAGGATAGACTGTGCGTGCCTGATAGGTAAGTGTACACCTGTCATAGTTCATCAATATCTCCAGCGTGGCTCGACAGAGACGTGCAAACAGCACAGGAGAGCAAGGGAAATGCAGAAGAAGAAAAAAATGCAAGAGTTATTTCTGATGCTGCCTGCAAAGACTGGCGTTTCTAGTGGAATTGTCCTGTCGTTTTTAAAAAACAAAAAGTAATCTGTTTCATTTGGGCAGCTCACCAGCCAGCCAGTAAGTGTACATACTGTGTATACGCACACAGAACACTTCATCTGGCACTACAAGAGAGATATCAGGTAGTACGAATTTAAACTGGGCTGACCACTTTCACATGCACAAGACCATATTTAATGAGATCTCCAGTCTGGCTCTGTAAAAAACAGGAGTGATTCTATCCCAACATCTGCTGTGTTAGCCAGGAGCAGAAGCTGTTAATGTTTGTCATTTCAAACCTGATGTTAGAAAGATTTACACCGCTTAACTGAATTGTCCAGCAGGGTTAATGTTTCTGCTCTAAATGGGTCACATTACTGAACGCTTACCCTCACACATCAAAATGGTGACTCTTTGTGGACATACAATATACTGTACCCATGACCAGGTTTTAGTTAAACTTTTCCAATCCATTATTTCTTCTCCCGAGTGGAGGATCCAGATAGTGAAGGGCTCTGTATTGTACTAGCGCTGTACCAGTAACACAGAGCGATGGTGTGATCTTCCTACCACTGGGTTATGTGCTGTGCCTCTCATTCACATTGGAGTGACCCCTGCTGTTCTCTCCTAACACAGTAACAGCGTGAGAAACACTCCCGCTCTAGTGTAGTGAATTCTCTGGTTTGCGTATTGTCATCCAGAGGGAAAAGTGTCTTTATTGTCAACACCAATTAAACCTTTACATTCCTTTTGTTTTTAATTTTTGGTATTTGAAGCGACCTCCTATTTTCACCCTCTCAGTGTGGGTTTCTTGATTCGGGTCTGATCTGCTTCGGGCCTGCATACTATGCATAAAGTCTCTTAAATGCTTTGCACATTGTACTGAAAGTACCAAGTTTAATTTAAAATGGCATCACTGACTGCTGCTGGAATTAATTATCTTACTTGCTCTACAGTGCTTTAATTATATATGATTTCACTTAATAAGACACTCTTACATCTATGGACGTCCTGTTACTGTTAAGCTGTTAGAGTTTGGTTATATTATTATCAGTTATTTACAGCTGCATGCAAGCAATACAATAAGTTATCAAACAATGCAGATAACATAAAAAAAAAATTCAAATGCTTGCAATATATTAGCATAAAGATAAAACCATGCAGGAACAGATAAGTGCAGGTGACTAGCTGTAGAGCTATTATAATTTAAGGGATAACGGTGTTATAGAAAAGTGTGTTCATTTTACCTTATTTTGCTATATTTGCCAGATGCTTTGCTGACGTTTTATATTTTGGTCAAATTTGTTTTTGTACACAGTTTTGTCCTATTTAAATTATTTTACGCAGTTCTAAGGCTGCTTAAATGTGGCTGAAACCAAAACTTTGGCTTCATTCAAGAAGAAACTGGATGAGATCCTTTGATTAAATAATTAATCATTTCCACAGGGGCTGAACGGCCCCCTCTCATTTGTAACCTTTCTTATTCTTATGCACTTAATTGTTGTCAATTTCAATTAAAAAAACAGCTGGAATTACTTTGTTAAGGAAATAAAAAGAGAAATGAAGTTCCAAAATTCACAATAACATTTTTCCAAAGACCCAATTTCCTCCCATTTTCATGCATTTAAGGATAAATCTGCATTTGTAATAATCGACACCTGTCTTTCTGGCCCCGTCTTCCTTCCATCCAAAAAGACAGCAGTGATTCAGCTGTCTCTGATTTAACTCTGTGCTCTCAATCTGTACTTAACACCCAAAATGTGCAATAATGGGGGCACTAGCACCGTCCCATCAAATATCACTTTTTTAAAATAAAATTATAGCACTTGGCAGTTCAATGTTCATGCCATCACTTGGTCTGCATGTCTGGTATTCATAAGTGCTACCACAGACACTATATTTTCAGATTATTAGGGTAGCTGTGTACTATATAACTTTACATCGTTATGTATCATCGCTGAATAAAATATTTGGAAAGGAAATGACTTAGATATCATTATCTGAATGGGGCAGCCCTGCAAACATCTCTTTTTCCCCCTTTTTTTTCTCTAATTACAATATCGTCTGGTTGAGTTGGAAGCACTCAAACACGTTCTCCATTTACACGTCTACTGCACGCGTAACTTTTATGTGTAAAGAGGAACAAGCTCACTGTACTTGAGAAGGGGGTCAGCAGTGAGACCTCGGAGTGCCAGAGGGAGGGACGACGCTCTACTTTCTAAATGAAGCAAGATGTAGGCCAGTGTGTGTCCTCACGTGAACCGGGGGGAAAAGGCACGATGTGCAGGGTGAAAAGAATATGCGGCCATTTAGCAGCTTAACATTCACTCTTCTGCCTTTAATGCACAAATGATTTCATAAAGTTGCTGGTTCAAATGAATTTTCCTCCCAAACAGGCCAAATGACTGCACCTAAACCGATTATCTTTAATAAATGATTGTGAATTTTCGATTGTTATTCAATTTGCTGAAGTAGCAGAGATGGCAATTCAGAAGTCGGCTGGTTGCAGCCGGCACCTCATTAAGTCTAGGGGTGATCAATGTCACTGTTATTTCAACTGCACAGTTCACATCGGTTTTTGTTTTATTATTCTAATCTACATTTTTCTGGACATGTGCCCGTCCAGTTCAATTAATAAGTGCTTGGGTTAAAAATAAAACTAGATCTCAGGTTTTCACTTATTTGGTGAAAAATAGATCAATATTTGAGAGCTAAAATATCTTATAGATGAAAAACACATAGTGGGAGGGAGACTGTGTGTGTGTGCAATTTCACTCACAAAACATGCATTAAATTAAGATGTGACATTAAGCAATATGGAAGTGATATTTTATTTCTGTATTTGGTAAGCAGTCAAATTCTGCCAACATGTCCAAATCATTAGTATTTACCAAAACAAAGTAAATCAGTTTTCCCAACAGATTTGACAAAAACAAATAAATACTAACTTACATGAAAGCTGTGTACTTCCGTACTTACAATTACTTTCTGAAAGACTGCGATTCAATTTAGTCTTTGTTTTTCCAAAGAAAAGCTTCTCTTCCATTTCAAAATACAAGCAGAAAGACATGACTGTTTAACTCTACTCCCTCTGTAACACAACTAATTAATACTTTCAACAGCAACATTAAGCCGACGCCTGAAATGGTAAGGCATCATCTACAGATTGTTCGTACATGGTGTTTTCTTTTCTGCACATATTAGTTTTCTTGGAAGAGCTTCCCAACCAATCACACTGCTGAAGGGGTGGGAGAAGAGCACAAGTGGCCACTCTTACCCCTCAGAAGAGAGTCGTGTCAGCATTTCAGGGTTTTGAAAAGGAAACGCCACAAAGCCCCCTGCCTCTTGCCTGTTCGCTTTCAGGAGAGCCACTGCCAACCCCTCCCTCTCCCACTCGGAATAGCAAATGAAGTAAGAGGCCGCCAGCACAGCCGCCGTGTGGAGATCTGCTCTGGAAGAGGGCAGGTACCCCATGACATCACTATGAAAGGCTGACAACTTTTCCATTTTTCAATAATCTGGAGAAGGCAAGAACAATGTCGCCAAATGACAGACACCGATTCATTACGCGTCGGAGGCAAACAGTTGCAGCCTAAAGGAGAGCAGAGCCATCGAGACCCACATCCCTCTCTCTGACAAAGATCACAGTGGTGAGGATGCAAAAACATTGCCTTATTGCCTCTCCCAGTGCCTCTTGGTGGCCCATTTCCAGACACTGCCACAGAACAGTGGCTATATGCTACTGAAACCCAAATGCAGTGCTGTATGTATCCAGTCCTCGCTTTTCAAGCCTTGCTTTGTCTATTGTTAGCAGGAATATGGTGAAGAACAAGAAAAGATGGTGCAATACTCTGCTTCTGATGTGCAACAGAAAGAACGTGGTGTGAGCTAGGACACTCTGCGGTTTCTGAATGGGCCCTTTTCAGCTATTCTGGATGTGACACTGAAGCTCTCTGAATAATACAGTGCTGCCATTGTATTATATAATGTATGTTTACTGTAATCCCAATGCTTTTTTGGCTAATAATAGCTTCCTATTTCCAGGTAGAAGAGATCTGGCAATAAACCAGCCAGTCCCGATTAAAGGCCTGTATTCATGACTGCTGGTAACATTCTGATGAATCATTTTCCTGAAAGTCACGGAGTTCTAAAGCTCCAACGCTTTGACACAGGCTGGAGTGAAATCCCTCCCTTTCCTGCAGCAAGTGCAAGATGAAACACACAAAAGGAAAGAGAATGCACGTAGACCACTTCACCCCCCCACAAAAAAAATAATAATAGTTTGCATTCATGCAAACATGATTTTTAACAGATCTTTGCGAAACCCTTCTGGAAAGCCTGCCCTTGGAAATAATAAAGTTCAGAGTCCTTTTGATTTCCGATGATTTGTTAATCAAATCATATTTAAATTGCTCTATACAGTATATGAATTCTTTAGTCCATCTATAAAAGTTATACTTTCATCAGGATACATTTTTTTAGCCTGTTTCAAAGTGGATAGAAAACAGAAACACTACCGCAAAGCTCTGTACAGAAGAATGAGCCTTCAAACAAGATAATGCAGAAGACCCTGCAGAAAAGCACAAAACAGAGATTCAAGCCAGCACCTTTTCAATCTGTTGTTCTTTGGAAGCTGGGAAACAAATACAGATGCTGGGATTTGAAAGGGGGAGATAAAAAAATTAGTGTTTCAGATCCTCTAAGAGAAAAGTTTTCTCAGTTTTCAAACTGTTAAAGAAAAACATAGGATTTTTTTTTTCCCGTTTTGAAATTTGTTGAGTTAATCAGACTCGGTAATTTCTGTGATTGCAAAAATAGTCGTAAAAATCCATCTTTTTATATAAGCTGAAATAAGCTGTAATCTGGTTTTAATTTGGGAGTCACTTGATTTTACACCAGCAGCAGTGCAGTCTGCATGTTGCTCTTTCGCAAGATGATGCGTCACTCCCAGTGCTTTTATCAGAACCACTGCCAGGGAGCAGTGTTCTCTTCAAACTTCAAAACACACTGGGGAAAAAAAATCACAGAAAGCACTCCCCTCCCAGCCCTCCTACACACTCATACACTCCTCCATTGTACTCCAGCACTATCAACCTGCAATGGTATGTTGATGTACAGTTTTAATAAGAACATGAATTTATACAGCTTAATCATCTTTAAAGGAGGTGGAAATTAGCAGTACTCAGACAGCCGGTGTCAAGATTAAGAACTACCCCCACTTTAAAAATATTTTTGTTCTGATGCCAAGAACAAGAGAAAAAAAGCAAACAATAACAAGCCCTTACCAAAGCTACTCTGCAATGATCACACTTATCACTATGGTGTTAATATAACAGGAAAGCCTCTCTCGTTGGCACAATGCTCATTAACTAGTTATCTGCCGGGCAGTTCCCAGACAGGCAGTCTAGGGAGAGCAATCACAGGCTTTGCTTCAGAAACATGCAAAGTGCTGCTCTTCCTCAGGTTCTTTGCTGGGCTGCACTGGAGCACTATGTCCATGCCAAGGTTCTATAGCACAACAGCATGGAATTAATCCCCTCTGAGATATGCAGTATGTCCAAGAAGGGAGTTTCACCCCTACAGAAAGCAGGATGAGATCCCATCCCAGGGCACTATCTACACACCATGTTTTCTGCATGACCCCATGCCTTCACACAACACAGTCTCCTGACACATGGAGGGAGAGTTAGAAAAACTTTAATTACATTTTATTACAAACACAAATGTTACAGTTTGTCTTTTGGAATGGAGGTGTTTACTCTTCCTACTTCCTTTTGACATGAATGTAGTTTTCCGAAGTTACCTGATCTACAGGGTCATGTTGAAAACTATAGCTCCCCTCTCTCCTCAGAGTTCCTGTTCCTTTCCTTGTTTTCTTTGATGGCGTTAACTTATTATATTGTATTACACCTGTGTTGTCAACTTGGTACAAATGAATTTACCTTCTATTCCCACTTATCGTTTTTATCTCCCCACCAATGAAAACTGTTCTATTAAAAACAGGATGTTTCTTTGCTAAGACCTACTCTTGCATTTCTATGTAACATGTACCATGAACACTGATGACATTTTCCAAACTGATAAGATATCCCATGCTCCATTTAAACCTCAACTCAAATGTTGATACTATAGCGGTTCATCCCTGAGGTCATTCACTGTGTCCACAAGGACTAGTTTCGACAAAGGGATCTTCCAGCAGCTTCAGACTGACTCTAGTATTGAATGGTTAAGTAGGCGATCAGTTTGAGGAACAGGTCTGACACAGAGGAAGAGACAGACGAGTATGAGGTCACAGGAGGCCCACTGACAGGTGGAAGGAGTCATGAAGTTCTACAAGGCTGGTGACAGCACAGAGAGGTATGTACGGTGGTGAACACTGGGATGGCTTTACTCAACGGTAGAATTATTCAGTGACTCAGGGCCTTGGCCTGCTCTCTTTAACTGCTGTTAGAAACCAATTATTAACTATAGAAACAAAAAATCCAATTTAGAATAAGATAAAGACTATTATTGAAAAGGACTGAAGAAATAAACAAGGACAAAGGTTTTTGCTGCAATATAAAGTTTGCCCCATTTTTATTTTTACAGACTCCCAGCTCAATTCCAACAAAGGCTCAGTAAAACATATTTTGCATATATTAACTTTTCCCAGACACCTTGAAGCCTTTACAGGTACTTACAGAAATTCCTGGAGAAGCAAATTCCTTCTGAAAAACCCTAACAACTCTCACCACCTTGTTAATCTTGAACTTGAACTTTATTGCCATATGTAACCGGTACTGGTACAATGGAATTCTTACTTACAGAAAGTCTCTCGATTATAAAACAAGTGTAAAAAACAAAACAAAGTGCAAACAGTGCATCAAAAGTGCAATCAGTGCATCAATCTTTACCAAAACATCAGTTCCCCATAAAACAAAACTTCTAACTGAGACCAAAAGGTGAGCTTTCAGTCAAGAATATATCTTAACACCATCTTCACCCATCTTTATATCATTGCAATCTTATTGGACACTGCATAAGCCTAACATGTTTTCAAATGACAAACAATTTCCAGAATCACAACTGAAATGACTAAAAAACAATCCTATTTTCTAATCTTAACTCCTCTGTTTCAAATTCCATGACGAACATGACCCAATGAAAACATGCTGAGTACCAAACAGATGCTTATCATTTATAACTGAAAAAAACTCAAAGTTATCATCAGGAAATTTAAAATATTAAAATAACAAAGAAAACCCTGTATACATATATACATGAAGTATGGTTACAGTCACATTTTCTCAGCTGTGTTACTTCAGAAACTTAGGATACTGTTACATCTTATAAGTTAAGAAAAGAAGAAAATAAATCTATTTAAAAAAATATTTCTATACCCCTTTTTGCAACAAAGACCAATTCAGCACTGGTCTCACTGGCATTATGCAATATGACTGGTCTGTAAGCACAAGCATTACATACAGTACATAGAGTAAGTATTATATCTTTCTACTGCAAACTAATTTAATGTCTATTTGTACTAAGTGAAGAAGAGGAATTTTTTAAATCATGTAAATTGGTGAAAATGAAACAAAGATACTTCTTATTTCATTTTGTAGCCCGCAGTTTCTAAATATACTGGCACAACACAATGCTGGGTGACTTGTACTGTGGGAACAGCTTTGCAAGAGACTTTAAACTGAGGTTCTGGTACTTTGTCATTAAAGTCCCCAGCACACTGCACACAAGAGTAGGGGTTATGACACCAGTGTCTTGGCTCAGTTCCACTCTACAATCAATTCCTCCTTAGCTGAGATGAGGAGGCATTTGCACCTGTCTCCACCTGATCTCACGTGTTGTGGGGAAGCTGGTGGATTGTATAATGGTAGCCTTAAGGTATATCTCAGAAAGTGCAAGCCCAGTGCAATCTGTGACATGTTAGTGTTATCGATAACCATATTGTGTATGATAAAAATACATACTTTATGTACACACATAAGCAGGACTATTAACCCAAATATCTACATGTATCTGTGTGTGTCACACAACTCCTGGAGGGCAGTTATTCTCATTGCATTCCTCATATTAAACTTTTATTATATATAGTTGATATTTTCAATAAACAGCCAATGTACGTTAGCAGTAATGATAATGGAAAAACTAAATTAAAGCACTGTAGCTTTGCTTTTGCATATTGGAAATACTGTTTTCTTTAAAGGTCATTTTCATTATATAATGTTCCTTTTGAACACTGGTCTCGTACTATTCAAATTATGATGTTTATTAAACCAAAATGTATTACTGGAAAGGATGCACCACATAAGCAATGATAATGAACCTGTGCTTTCTGAGGTCCCTATACTGGAAAACAGTCCATTTAAAAATGTATTCCAGAAGTCAAAGCCTTATTGTTTGAATTAAAGCAGAACACAATGTAACCTTTGCTCGTTAATTTCTCTTTACATTTTTTCCCCAAGCTTTTCTTCTGCCAACACATCTGGACTTCTGTACTGTTTTCAAAAGATGCAGCAGAGAGACATATTCCAACTGGCCGTTTGTTTCCTGTTCAAATCAATCTAATCACTTTCATTTTCAAGGTGCCAGTTAAGCATTTTCCACATAGCTTTCCTTTGTCTTTGGTCATGGAAGCAGGGACATAAGAGGAGCCCTGCAGCGTTTTGGAACAACAATCATTTTGCTATCTACTTGTTTTTAAAAAAATGTTCTGATGAAGGTTCATGAGTAACATGGACTCTTGTGTTTCAAATCCGAGTACATTTCATGACACAGCGAAAGCACCAAAAGAGGGAAAACTGGGTGCAGACTGCATAAAAAACCATGCAAATGTGAAAATAAAAGAGTAATTAGTTATTTGAAATAAAACTTTACGTCCTCCAAATTCCTTGTACGTATTCGCCTTCAGACACTTGAAGGTCTTTGTCAGCAACAAAAGGCAAAGTAATACTGGTACAAAATACTGTACCAAATCGGATACAAGCTTTGGTATTACCACAGCTCACTTATTTTGATCACGTGATGTGATCAGATTCATTGGAGAAAGCAATGATGCTCAGAATGGTCAGTGGAACAAGAAGACGAGGCCGCCAAAGAACGTGGTGGCTCGACGCCATCAAGACGGACACTGGCTTAGGCACAGAACAGCTGAAAGGGAAAGTCCAAGACCGGAAAGCATGGCGAGAGATGGCCTATAGAATCGCCGAGAGTCGGATCCGACTGACCGGATAACATCATCATTACCACAACCTTACAGTGGAGACACTAGACATTTTACTTTGTTCTATTCTTCTCAGTAAAAGTTTTTTATTTTGTTCAGCATAAACATAATTGTATTGTGATCATTTACAGATCTGTAGACCCTAGTACAAAATGAGCTTTACAGGTGCAGCAAGTGTAGCATTTAGGGCTGTGGATGAGAGGGTTATGGGTTCAAATCTCATGTGGGACATTGCCATTGTACCTTCGAGGAAGGTGCTTCCCAGAAATTCCCTGTTTTTAAATGGATACTTTCCAGATCGCCATTCTAAACCAGAGAATTTTTCTCGATGGACTTACTCTATCTCGTCAGGTACAGAATTGAATGCTCAAGAAGTAATTAGAATGGGAAACCTTTGGACAATGAAAGGGAATAGATAAATATTTTAAACGTAGATGACATAGATGACAACAAGCCCCAGTAAAGGCAAAGTTTGAGAATAAACAGTATTAACATAGAACAGAGAATTCTTACATTTTTTACTGACTGCTAGCACAACTCTTCCAACAGTCACTCAGGAGACTGGCAATATCCACTGACTGGAAAATTGCTAATGAAGCACCAACCCATAAAAAAGGGCCACAAAACTAAACAGAGTAATAACAGGCCAATAAGCCTCAGTTCTATTATATGGACGGTTTTGGAAAACATAATTAGAACTAAACTATAGGATCATCTGAGTGGCAGTAGGTTTCTAGGGGATATTCAACAGATGTAGAAAAGGAAGGTCTTGTTTAATTAACTTTAGAGTTCTTTGAACAAGAATCAGTAGGAATAGACAGAAGTAGAGTATATAGTGAAAATAAATGTTCACAAGGCTTTCGATAAAAATCAGTTCTATCAATTCTATTCTATTCAGTTCTAAAATTGCAGGCTATAGGCACTCAAGACAATGTATTTCCTTGCATTCAGAAATGGGGAGCGAATCAGAAACAAATCAGACAAAATAAGGAATGAATACTCAAACTGGGTGATGTCATTAGGGGAGTAGTGCAGGGAACAGTCTTAGGACCACAACGATCTCATAAATTTCCCTACGGGATCAATCTCGATTCTGACATACTATGTCTTACTATGGCGGTGCAGGATCTGTGCCTGTGGCTGGAAGGTCGCTGGTTCACATCCCGCGGCGGGCAGAAGAATTCTACTCTGTTGGGCCCTGGAGCAAGGCTCTTAACCCCAAATGCCGTATAAATGGCCGACCCTGTGCTCTGACCCCAAGCTTCTCTCCCTCTCTGTGTGTCTCATGGAGAGCAAGTTGGGGTATGTGAAAAGACAAATTCCTAATACAAAATATTGCATATGGCCAATAACGTGATCTTATCTTATCCTAGTAAATTGCCTAGCTCAGGATGAACATCGAGTTCTAGTGGACAATACAGAAACACAAGGATTAGCTAAGTTAGAGAAGAACATGCAAAGGACCTTCAAATGGGCTTTAGTCAAAATTCACAACCGCATACACCTGACAGGAAACAGTGAAGGGACACATTCCTGGAATATTACATTCAGATGGCGAAAGCGAACTTGAAAAGGAAAAACAGCGCAGGACTGACCTGCACTAACAGGTAAAGGAATCTATTGAGTCCTGAATTCTGATTCACATATCCCAAAGACACTTACAGTACAAACTAAACCTCATGGCCCAGCTCAGGATGAACAGTGAAGCATGGAACAGTGGACACAGGTGGACAACACAGAACATTTAGACTTGAGACCAGGAGACCGTGTTTTGCACCAAAGGTTGTAGGAGTCCGGAACAAGCTACCAAGGCAACAGTCCAGCTTCCGCCACGGGGTCAGGATGAGTTCCTTGGTGTCAATTACAGCAGGTACAGTAGCCACCCAGGCAGGGCGATGGCATCTTCTCACCTGTAGTGACCCTGTGCTCTCACAGTGTTTCACATGTGCCACTCATGGGCACTGGACCCTGATGTGTGGTCAATTGTTTGTCAAATACTGCTAAATGACAAGCGTGGTTTACTTTCACCCGCACTAAGCTGTGTTAATAACAGTCAAAGCTATAATGCTAGAAAACACTTTGAGAGGCGGTGAGTGAAACTTATTTTCTTTTAACTTTCTTGTGTCTAAAATATCTAACACGCCTGTGTAGCAAGTGCACAAACCCCTAATCCTTTGAAGAATTTTCATTTTTTAGACTTTTGTCAAGAGGCACTATCTTTGAACTTTTAATGCTATACGTGCTGATTAAAAACTGAAATGATACGTATAATTCTGAGAAGGTGAGGGGACAGTGTATTACATAGCCGTTTGGCGGTCCTCTGTTTCAATTAGCTTCCTGACAGCACAGCCTCAATGCCACCATCTCCTCAATCAGACACATCTTCCACACTGCGGCAGACATGCACAGTGTCATCAGAATAATTTATGTATCTTCAGCATGTGCCCTTTTCCTTATGAGCTTTCTCTGCAGCGCTCTGTGCAAGATAATTCAAGCAATGCAATTCAGCTCTGTTAAGTTCCAGTTCATAACGTTTCAAATACAGTTCCTGAGCTTAAATTATGTACATTTATTAATGCGGGGAGTACAACATTCTTTTATCTTATGTTTATGTTTAAATCTAGCAATCCCCTTAACATTAAACCATGATGAGTACACCTCCATCCAGAACAATTACAGACAATTTGCACAATTTTCACCACTGCAGCAGCAGTTAAAATAACTAATAAATAGGTGATGGCAATCAATCTGGTCTGGAAAGAAATATTTCTTCAATTGGTTTTCTTTAATTGACTTTCTTTTTGTACAAGTAAAGGTGTTAAGTACTACAAATATTTTTCCCTACACTAACCTTGACTAGCTAGCTACATTGGGTCTTTTAATAGTACAAAACCATTGTAATATGCATTATTCAGGGCTTATTGATTCAAAAGAGGTATTATAAAAATCCACACATAATTGAATGCCATACTGGAGTTGTAATGGTTAAATACATAGTAACGGTGGTGACCACTGCCACTTCTCTGCCATTCAAATGCAAGACTTGGCCATACAAATAATATGCTTATTATCAGCTTGTGAATTTGAGTCCTTTGGTTGGGTTTCAGGCACCTCACTAAATAAAACAGAAGCTCAAATACAAATAACGAATAGTGTGAAAGTAGATAATCAGTTATTTAGAAAACCAGCATTTTCCACGCTGTTCACACTGGTGTATATCTGTTTACAACATGAACCCCTGCTCCTGTTAGGCACTTACAAAATCCCTTGATCTTCACAACAAACACCCGAAACACAGTAAAACATGAACCAGGGGGAACAAGTGGAAACTGTATGGAACTGCATTTAAAGGATACTGCATACTGCAGGAGGTGCTAGTTTACCCAAAGGGTGGTGGGAGTGTGGAACAAGCCACCCAGCCTTGCTGCTGAAGCTGATACCCTGGCTTCTTTCAAGAAACAGCTGGAAATTCTGGGATCAATTAACTATGAACTATCAAAAGGGCTAGATGGCCCGAAAGGCCTCCTCCTGTTGGTAACCTTTCTTATGTTTTTATGTTCTTATGAGCTGGAGATTTGCACACCAGGGCTTCATCAAGAGGGCTCATAAAGTGATTTAATGTGTCGTGTGTTTAAAAATGCTGTCTCGTAAGCAGTTGGCTATGGGATAAAAACACAAGCCTTCAAAGCACTGATGACTGAATCTGCTGCTGGCTCGCCTGGTTGAAAGCTCGGACCGAGATAATTTGCTGTGACATGGTTTTCACCCTGCGTATAAAAAAAAAAAGATTTTGAGAAAAGTTCAAATTTTCAAGTCACGATAACCATTTGTTTTGGTGTCGTGCCAGGAGGGGAAGTTATTCAGGCTTTTAGAGAGCTCCTCATCTCCGAATGTGGCTTTCACAGCCCTGCTGCCTGTATGGACTGTGTTCACAGAGGTTCTGGCCAGGCCCCCAAAACGCTGCTTGCGCCCAGAGTGTTGAGGATATTTTGGAGAATCCCCAGGAAGGTGCAGTGAGCTCCTGGTAACCATGGAGACAAAGGAATGCATCTATCTCAGGAGTCCAAGTAAAAAGCACAGCCATGGCAGAAACAGACACCACTTTATCCCCAGCTAAGCAGCTGGGAACCCGAGAAACAAAACTAACAAGACATTAAGAATGATATTACATTGTGTCACAGGCTGCACGACCTGTAGTTTTTTATTCATGAGGAATTTCAAAGTGACCCAAATGTTTGTCACATTTTTTCTCCCAAGTTCATGGTCTGCACTAAACGTCTTTTGAATTCTTTAATCTCTTCAGGAAATGAGGTTTAGTCAAAGGCAGTTTCCTTGATTAAAGCATTACAAGTTAAAGCATTAGTTCAATTCCCAAGTCCTGCGAATAACCTGACTGGTTGAGTCCAGAGACGAACAGCAATTTTGTGTTTTTGTGCAACTAGCAAAAACAATCATAGTTCTGAATGAATACATATACATATATAGTATATAATCAAATTTTGGTTTTGGTGCAGTCTTACAAATATACATTTCACATGATTTTGATGGCCTTGTAATGGAAGTTGTTTATAAAATTAGTACAGCTGCTCTTTTCAGTATCCTATAAATACAAAATGAGTCAATTTAAAGATATCAATTTGGACTACGACTCTGTTATTATGGGTCCATACTGCAAAATACTTTTAGATGAGAAAAACAAAATTATCCGTTTTCAATAAGGGATATAGACTACAATAGCTCAGGTCTTCATTTCAGCCCGTTTCTAAAAATACTCGTCAAAATGCTACTGCACAATAGAATAAATAAAAGCACACAATTCTGCAACCTGATTTTTTTTCTCCCAGTGTTGGTTGTGTACAGTTTATGCACCCAAACATAGATGAAAGGTGACTTAAACCATTGAAGGTAGTTTCTCACAAAATACAGCATATATTATTCATATATACACAACATATACTGCATATATAATGTAAGGATAATTTATATACATCAGGAGACACAGTGGTAATGAATGCTGCTTTATGAGCCTCGGGTCCTGGGTTTGATTCCAGACTGGGGTGTTTCTGTGGAGTCTGCATGTCTGCATGTCTGTGGAGTCTGCATGGGATTACTTACACTGTAGGTCTTGTTTCTTCCTGCCTTGCAAAGACACACTGGTGTCTCTAAAATGTTGCCTGTCTGCCCTTTCCCACCACATAAAAGATGTGGTGGGAATCAAAAGTGCGACAATTTAGCAAAGTTCACAAGATGTATCCATCAGTCCCTCTGGGGGCAGGTATGCTCTTCCTCTTTACAATTTACCCAGAACCTCTCATAATGTATTTATTGAAACATAATTAATCGGGACACACTTTAGCTGTAGGAGTTTGAATTCCGTGTCGAAATCGACTGGAAAGCGAGCTCAGCTGTGGAGGAACGCAGGGAATGAAATGCCACCGTCTCTGTGATTCCCTTTGATGCTGTGTGACAGCAGAATTGAAAACAAAGAGCACTAAATGACACAAGCACTAAGTGAAAACCCCGTTTATGAAAGACAGAGCACACAGACACATTTATATCATGCACGGTTGAGATTATAACTCTGGACAGGCCAAAAGGGTATAGTCAAAATAAATAATTTGATGTGGTACACATTATAATGTCAGAGTATTGCTAACAATGTTGCTGCCAAGTTGTTTTTTTCATGTTAACATAAAAGTCTTAGATTTCATCTAAATGAAGAAAGAAATGTCAAAACCTCATAACCCATTTCTGTTTATATGATCCGCATTTCATCACAGAAGGAAACATTGTTCTTGACTGTTTGTGAACATAATATTTTTGTTGTTGTCTATCTTGAGATGTTAGTCTATAATCTCAATAACAAAATAACCAAAATGTGTCTTATTTAGTAAGTAGAGCACTATATGAATATACATAAGCTGCATATTTAGAATACATTGGAAATGTCCCTTTTTATGTATTACTCACAAAATCAACAGAGTTAAGTTTTCATGAACTCCCAGTTCTTATCAATTATATCTTTAAAGTGTATTGATTTACCTTTACATTACATTCAGTTGAACCCTTTTGGCTTTGAACTACTATAATCTACTAACATGGCCTTCAATCTCTATTTACATAATGTACTCACTTATACAGATCGTTTTTTTCCCTCTGAAAGTTAATTCTAGTTAGAACTACTTCAACCTAAAGGCAGCATGTCAGCCTAACTTTCCCACTAGAATGCCTTCAAATAGAACAAGAACTAAATCATAGTTTTTCAATAGAATTAAACAGTAAAATGTGCTTTTAGAACACTTAGGAGCCACTGAACATATCTGGTATTTTTATTTATACCAGGTCTATAACTGTGTTAAGGACAACCAAAACAACCTGTTATAGGTTCTGAAACTACAGTATAGCCGACTCACACACAGCATGTGTAATGAACACTCGATGTGCAAAAAGCGTGTGTCAAACTGGAGCTTCAATGTTTCATTCAGAATGACTCCTATATCAAGCCAATGTGAGGAGGCGGCTATCTACTACTTATTTATGATAAAGTACAAAGATCAGTGCTTAGATTTGGGATGGGTGTCCGGGACAGGCACTTTGTCCCCCTGGGCAGAACGCGGCCCGGCTGGAGCTCTGGAGCTTTAAGACGGAGCCGTAGTGCTGACGTCATGCAAGTGCGTGTGCGCCTGTGTGTTTGCGCTCAGGGCGTCTGAGGACAGCGCTCTGCTTCAGACCCTTTGCAGTCTGCTTGTGTTTGAACGATCTATGCCGGAAGGATACACACGGAAAAAGTAAGCAGAGGGATCTAATGAGTCTGAAAATGCCAAACCTAAACAGAAAGCAAGAGTGGTTGGCTTGTGACATTTCCTCATCTGTAACTGGCTGTGTCTCATGTTCAAGATTCCTATGCTTGTCTTTGGCATACAGTACGTGCAATCTGATCAATATTACACAACCCGCATGAGGATGGTTAATACATTCCAAAAGCATTTCTATATTTTTTTTTCCACGGAGTGTAATAACGCTACTCTTGATTAGCTCCATGTAATGGAAACTACAGTACGTCTTTGCTTTGGATACGCCTCTTGAAATATGTGAAGAAATGCCACCGATTGTCTTAATATTCCAAATAATTGTCCACTCGTGTTTTTAAGAGCAGAACTTGTCTGACGACAAGCTTGCACTCAGATAGACCACCACTTGTGTTTTTTTTAACAACCCATAACGTCGTAACACGACAAAATGGTCTTTTAAAACAATAATGGGAGAAAAAAATAATTGAGAAAAAAAATAAAAAGGGCAAGAGGGAAATAAAAAGAACAAGAAAAAAAAACCAAACAGAAAGCTTTGTCTTTCCAAAGCATTTCCAAATTAAAAGTCATATGATATCTGACACTGTTCCACACACAGCCAAAAGCTAACCAGCCTGCTTAGAGGAACAGAAAGAGCCTGTGTACGTTTGGTCAAAGAGCTTCTTTCTTATTGTTTTTTCCTCTGGTGCAACTATGTAACACAGATCAAACCCCAGCAAGAATTCAGCTAACGCCAGCTATCGGCTTACGGCGCTGCTGCGCTGCTCCGGTGGGCATGGTGATAGACTCGAGCATCACAGACAAGCATCCCAGCGGCAAGTGTTAAAATACTTAGTGCGTTTTCTGGCTTGGAAGGCAGCCAGGAGGACAGCCTTGCCTGGGAAACAAAAGCGCGCGTTACACGCAGAACCACCCGTCCCCTCACCGCGTCCCGGCTTGCCACTCAACCTGGGGTAAATCCTTATCTAACCGGAGTAAATCCACCTGGCTACAGGGTGAAGTGAGGTGAAGCTGAGCGGCACGGAGACGGCACAGACTAACAATCCCCGGCTCCTACAACCCGACCGACACTCGTTACAGCAATCCCATTTCAGCTGCGACACAGAGGTTGAGCAGCCGCCGTCTCCTACCTGCCGTGAATGCTAATCAGCCGGAGTCTCTCTCCCAGCTCCCTCCTCAGCCAAATGAGTCCTTTCCTTTAAAATATACGAGATCTTTTCCGGCGCCAGCCTTTTCTTTTTTTTTTTAGTTTTATTTTATTTTTTTTAAAAAGATGATGTGGCTGTTTCTTCTCCCCCCCCGTTTGCCACCAAGAAGTAATGGTGATACTACTATTTTCTCTCCCCCCCCCTCCCCACCCACCCCCCTAAAAAAATAAATAAACAAGAGAAACTGCTCTGGCAAAAGAGCTTCCCAGCCCCTGTTATCGATCCCCCCTATTCTCTCTCTCTCTTTGAAGCTCCCTCGCTCTCTGGAGCGCTCTGTCAATATGTCCCCAGAGGTAGCAGGTCAGTCCGCCTGCTTGAAACCAGACACAATGCACTAGACTCAGAGTGCCATGCTCAGCCATCAGAACACAGTCCACGTAAAAAAAATGGAAGAAGCAGGGGGACTGATTTGTAAGAGAGAGCGACACCGTCAGTATTCAGGTTAATCAGAGCTGCCTTAATTAGCCGCCCGCTGTAGACAGCACAGCCAGATGAAGTTGAACAATTTCGTATCTGGTCGCCCTGTGAAAGAGGGCTGTGATGGTCATGGGCAGGATGCGAGCTGTAACAGCGGACCAGGTCGCACTACAAAACAAAACTGTTGGGAGCTGTGGAGACGCGCAAATTAAAACTGAATCCCACACCCCACCTTCCTAAATGTAAAAGACAATCTGATTAAACGTTTTTTTTCCTCTCTAGTTTATCTGTACATCAGTCACGCTTCTTAGAAAGGTGCCTAAGAATGTCAAGATGTTTGTTTTTTTTGTATTTCTCTGCCGGTACAAGAAAAGATAAACGTAGCTTAATCCCTGCACATCCGCAGGCTCCATTTCAGATAAAAAAATATTAGGGAATTAAGGCCAAGGAGAGAGAAGTGACAGGTCACAGTGAGGTCAGCTCAAACTCGACATTATACTGATGCACTCCCGGAGCACCCTGAACAGACGAGCGCAACAAGCGGACCGATCAGACAGAGGCGAACGTCAAGCAACATCTGCACGACGGGAAGAAATAAGTAAAAACAACAATGACAAAGTTTTTTTTTTAAAATGAAAATAAATCACTTGTTCATGTTGTCAAACAACCGTGCGTAGACGTGACAAAACGTAAGACCTTCCTCTTCGGGAATTCTCTTCTTCACCAGCAGTGACAATGGCAGTTCTCCGGGGTTAGACGGTTGAGTGATTTTTCTTACATGGTAAATCGATGTCTTTTTGCACATCTCTTTTCGAGAGCCCGCCTTGGACATGTTGTGCATGACAGCAAAAGCCCTGCTCACCGATCTTTTTGAAAGCTGTACAGCAGTTGAAGCGCTGAGCTGCTGTTTATACAGCACACAGCAGGAGTCTCGGTTCCTGGTCCCGAGAAACCCCGCCCTGCAGTTCGATAAGTTTGCTTTAACTCACAGATGATCCCAGTCTTCAGAACAAGGCGACCCATTAGGTAAACTGTATTGGGACTCAACATACTGTAAAATATGAAAGACTTCTAACTTTCAGTTGCCTGGAATTGTAGGATAAAGGGATGCTTGTTTCTGTGATGCCCGTTTCATGCAGCTTTGAATGAAATAGTTTCCTCATCTAAAACATCTGTGAAAGTTGTGCTGCCCAGCTTTCACTCACTTATGTGGGACAGAAGATTGTGGTTTGCGTTCCTTTTTGAAGTTCCATTTGAAGGCATTTTTTGTTATCTCTTACTCAAATAGACAGCACAGTGTGTTTCATTGTTTTAAAGCAACAGCTTAATGAACAGAAACAAAAAGCACAGCTGATCAACGCCGTTTTGACTGCAGATGAGTACAAAGGGAAAGGGGACAGTCGCTCAGACTGACCTCTCAGATTTCATGCAAATCGCCTTCAGTATAACCATGTCTACACCATCTGTCAGGTTGCTGATACCTCACAACAGACAGAACACAGGAGACATTATTACAAAAAAACCTGGTTCTGGCAGTGCGGTTCAAGTTTGTTAAAGTGTGTCCTTTCAGGAAAGCTGCAGCAGTTCTAAACTTTCTCTCTGGGCACAATAAAGGCATTTATTTCGTTAACGTTTAGCTCGTGGCATTAACCTGCAGCTGAGCTCCAGGGCATTTTGTTTTAACACTGATCACCTACCTGCGCGGTTATCCCAGAATCCCACTAACATGAGCACGAGAAGGCTGTTCTGGCGCCAATGATAAACACACAGCTGTGAAATCAGTAGGGTCCGAAAGTGGAAGATGCAGGGTAAAAAAAAAGGCCTTTCAGTCTTTCCCGGGTGATGACTTCCACTCTGTCAGTCACTCGGGATTGAAGTCATTCCCCAGGGCTGGTCCGGGGGCCTCTCAAGCACATTGTGGGAGCTGGCACCTCTGCTCTGGAAGTCTGAGGAAGTGGACTGCCTACTCCTCTAGTAAAACAAGCCCTGGTCTCATCAGAATTACATGCTCAGGGATTATACAGTGTCACATATTTAAAAAGTAAACAGCCTGTGACTGATTTCTATTTTTTTTTCTTTTTAAACAAGTCATGTGACAGCAGTTTTGTATATGGCAGTGGATTTTTTTTGGGGGGGGTTATGGCAGATTACACATTTACCATTTTTATACGGGAAAAAAAATCCTGGAGTAATAAGTAACAAGCAAGCTGTTTTGTATTGCATACAAAATCATATAAATCATGCTGGGGAACACAGTCAACTGGCTATTGTCTTGAATTTCACTAGGGTTTCAGAATGTTTATTCCAGAGTTTCATTTATACCTAAACTCTTTTCTGCTATCTAATGTCTTTTTATACAGTCTTGCATTCTGAGGATTATACAGGCATTTAAGAAATAGCAATTATTTTCCCCCTGGCTCCTCTCCGGGTTTTGTTTTATTTTCTATATCGAAATACTTTCTAAATGACCATTAGTCTGAAGTCACGCTCATGTGATATACCAAACAGTCAGGACGACGAGATCAGGAATGGGACAGTAGGATTTTCTGAACTCGGAAAGACAACTTAAAGAGGACTTTCTCAGTCATTAGAATTACTATCATTTGATTTTTTTTTTCAGATGCAAAATGCCACATTGCACTATAAAACGTCTGATTTTAAAGCACATGTATTCTGGCTACGGCACGATATCGAATGCTTCTGTTGCATGAGCTACAGAGCACCACTGAGGGCACAAGTGTTGCAAAATGAACAACGTATCTGAAGAGATGGCTTTGGCACTAGTTCTCTAACAATCCTGAAACACGGAGCACATACTAATAGTTTTCTTCTTGGTGTTTTTTCTTCTGATGACCGCAATCCGTGAAGCAGCACACATGGGAAAAATCACAGCGCTGTCCCAAAGCACAACGGGAAAGCCGAAGTGACGCCAGCCTGGGAAGAGCTCAAACTGGCAAAGGATGGGGGGGGTTACTACCAGGGGCTGCTGGGAGGCGCATCACTGTCGTCAACAGCAGAGCGAGCAGACTGCAGCGCCGCGCCGCTTGGCAGCTCCAGCCCGCTTGGCCTTCTCCACGTTGTCCTGCCCGACCCTGAATGCAATGAAATCAAAGGGCCTGCGAAGGAGCATTTCACGTTTTACAGCTAGCGAAAGAACCAGGAACAGGGACCTCTGCGTTCCCCCCATCTCTTTCAAGGCCAGAGAGTAGACACAGACACAAGTTAACTGTCCGACTGGCTTTCTGACTGCGGGATTTATCTGGCCAGTTAACACAGTAAAGCAGGTTAACCACAGGTCTCCCATTTTGCCCACTGATATAAACCACACAGCTTAAGCTTCTAAGTATAATTACAAACAACATGTCTGATTTTGAATTTAGATATTTATATATATTTAAACCAATAATAAACTGAAAAGCAGCTAGAACGGTACATTAATATTGTAACATCATTGCTAATTCAGCTGCACGTGTTTTTCACACTGGGTGCGTGCAACAGGCTGGAAAGATTTCTGATATTTTTAAAAAACACTGAATTATGTATACATTTTAAATAATGTCAAAATTTTACATTTACAATATTTATATTTTCATTAGAGAAAAGTGCAGGCTAATAGAAAAAAAGTACATACAACTGGTAAAGAATTATTTATGGACTTTCCAAGTTTTGTTCTCCCATATATTCTCGTACTCGTACAGCGTATAGTTTTATGATACTGCATGAAACTAATACTTAAGGAGCTGTTGTACACAAATCTGAGCTTGACTGCATGTTTCAGAGTTTACGTTCATTGTAACGTTTTGCAGGACCGCGCTAAGAATCTGCACAAAGCAGTTTAGAATTAAGCAAAGTATGAAAAACAAATCCTCCAGAGACAACAAACACAAAGAAAATGAACAAAAGAGACCATTACAGCAGATTTACACAGATTACCCACAGCACTGTCAGAGTTTCCAGCAAGGAAGTGCGTGAACAGGAGATGAACGCAACGTGAGAAAGATTTCAGGACTCCAGCCTCGAGCTGCGACAGCACCCGGTAGGTGAAAAGGAGGAAAATATGACAGTTGTCTTCAGCTCTTTTCTACCTGTCACCCCGTAAGTGGAAGAATGTAATTCTTCTAAGTAAGAAAACAACTTGCACCTAGTGTAGCACCTCTCTTCACGACAAAAGAATCCCAAAGTGCTTCACGATGGCACTGAGAAGTGGGAATTCAAGTAGGCCAAGCTACACCTGAGACAAGGGATGATTAGATTCACTTAAACTGGAACAAAGAAAAAAAAAAAGTCGGCAGTATTCTCAAATATTATTTTGACACTGCTATTAGCTCATATAACCCAACAACACATTGCTGCTCTCATGTGTACCCTTGCGATTCTGACCTCCCCTGTCATAACTACGTTTAAGCCATGTGCTTTTAAAGGGGCCCTACAGGTATTACTCTCTCAGTACCTTGCACAAGATGCTCTCTTGTGGCTTCGTTCTTTCAGCTTTGCTGAATCCCCCACGTCTTCAGTCAATTGGCTACCAATACCGTGTGAGAATCCCTGACTCAGTGATGCAGACAAGACTCTCCCTGTGTCATCTGACGCTCAAATAGCCAACCCCATCTTCACAAGTAGCACAATAACCACTCATTCATCTGAAGAGATACCAGGCTCCAGAGCACATTCGTTTCAAATCCCCCTTCCCTGATTCACCAGGGAGAATGGTTATTCTGCTTATTTATTCTGCAGATGATCTTGGAGACTTACAGTACTGTAGGTGATTGATGTTACATATATTTGTGTTATTAAAAAACACTGAGCCACTCTGAGTGGCAGCTGATGAAACAGTCTGATTTCTGTACGATCCCTTGGCATCACTGTTAAGGACATGTGATGTGTCAACAGATGCTTTTTCCAGCCAGAAAATGATATGTATATTTACTAGATAATTATGGTTTAATGTATTGAAGGTATTTTATGACATTAACCCACCCCCCCATTCTGTAGATAGAATGTATAGCATTCTCATGTTACTCAATTAAAATGAACTTGAATTAGTAACTTTTAAATTGACGCCCAGATGGATTTTAGGACACATTTAACCTACTCACTATTAAATATCTGGCTGTAAGTGTTCTACAAATATGGCCCTACATGCTTGTACAAATTAAGACCAACCAAATCATGTGAAAAACAGAAAGACGGTTGGTTTTAAAGTTCTGAAATTAAAACAGGTTTATAGTGAGATTTTCTCTCTGCTTTCATCTCCTCCCTAGTTTCGCCCTTCCAACTGAAAGATTTCAAACGTATGTGCCGTTCACCGGCAGGCTCAGGAGGGCCCTAAGAGAAGTTTAGGCAGTTGCACCAGCTGTAGTCTTTGAAGTTGGTGTGCCAGCACCATGCCTTTCCCACAAAGGACACAGTTTATTTTGAACTACAAAACTCCCTTTGAAACAGGTGGTGAGATTTGGACCCCAACAGGAGCACAGCCTATATAATCCACTGCAAGGTAAAAATGTCTAGGATTACGGATATGTTAATGGACAATAAATCGGAGCAAATTGCTAATCCTAGCCTCTAACCAGAGCTGCTGTCCAGGAGGGGGGTGAGGGGGCTTGTCCTAACACTGGGACAGTGAACACAAAAAGGCAAACAAGCTGCCACTCTTCTCCTGACAGCACGGCTAACATTTCCACGTCCGCACAAACCTTCCCAAAGAGGGTTTGAGGACGCTTCGTCAAAAGAGCTTTTGTGTTCTGTGGGACTGGAGGTCTGCCCTGCTGGAGCACAGGCTCTGCACACCTGCCAGGGAGGAATCTCTCTCACAGAGCCCTGGGTCCAGCCCTCATGGGCAGCGCAGGTCTTTTCATGCAGTCCCAGCTCATGTACACTCCTTCAGTTATCTCCTCTCACACCCGAAACTCAGAGCTTTCCATTCTGTTGCTGACTGTGTTGGTTTTGTGTCAGTATAACACAGAGTTCTTCTGCTCTTTAAATGTATGACTTCTGTCTGCACTACAGCTTCGTGAAACTATAAGCAATGATGAGGTCAGGAATCCAGAGAGAAGACTTGATCAAGATCATAGTTTACTCGATTCAAGGCCATAAGAAAACTTTAACACAGGTGTTCCAATTTAACTAATGGCTATAAATGAAGTCAATGAAAACTGGAAGCACAGCCTTTTGGAAATAATATATAACTATACATAACATACA
Organism: Lepisosteus oculatus; assembly: GCF_040954835.1. NCBI lineage: Eukaryota > Metazoa > Chordata > Actinopteri > Semionotiformes > Lepisosteidae > Lepisosteus > Lepisosteus oculatus. Next base: position 3,656,403 of record NC_090700.1, on the reverse strand, counting down.
CAAGAGCACTGTAACAAATCGATCAGCATTCATTTGAAATCCCTCTGAAAGTATCACTATAACAGACAATTATTATCACTGATTCATTTACAAAATAACTTGGAACTTGTTTAGAAAACAAAGCATATTATGCATGTTTACAAAATTGTGAGTTCTAAAAGGCCACTTTTTCAAATGAGTTGATCTGATAGTGTATTATACCTTGCTTATTCATATAAAACATTAAAAGCGGACTAAATTGTATTTTCATTATATAATTTCAGCTACCGGCGCTAATTAGCCATAATGTATTTTTTTTGGAAAAGATTCAAAGGTTTTTATACTTAAAACGTGTTATTCATTCTACCAGAACGTAACCTATTGTTATTGCCACATCTAAATCTAAAAAAACAACATTCATTTCCGAACATACATACTTTTTACTTTTATTTTTTAACTATTGCGTGCAGTCATAAAAGCACTCCAAAAATTGAATGCCAGTGACAGTCTTTTTAATAAAAATCAGTGAATCAAAGCCCTTCAAGACAGAGGACTGCAAAACGGGTGAATTCTGAAGCCCCATCGCAATCGCCTCCCATTTCTCGAGGTTTTTTTTTTTTTTCAGGTTTATTTTGTACGAAACACCTGCTGTTCAGAAGTGCACAAACAGTCTTAGGTCGAGGCTCAGCTGTTCAGATGTGGCGGCAGACTCTGGGTTTTATTAGGAGTAACAGGAATGAGATTTATGTCAGCTGCCTGTGACTTACCTGGGTCCCTGTGCCCTGCCAGGCTGCTTCCTCTGACATCTCTTTGTCTGGGGAGGGGTGTGTCAACATCAGGAGCAGCCTTTTCATCGTTCTGTTTGTCCACTACTCTGTAGTTGTTCGCCTGCAGTTTTATACATGTCAGGTTAATTTTTACCTCTGTGTGCCATCAAAGCAGCGTGTATAATTTTCTCAAAGTGTGTTTAACATGCATAAAAGTATATTTGGGTTGCTGGAAATTTTGGAGCTACAGCATTTTCTAATCCATATTGGCAGTTGCATTACTATTTTGTTACAAGAATGTAATAATTCACAATAGTTCTATGCCACAATAATATATGTATGTGGATTTATACATTAATATGTACATTCATTTATGTAGATCAAAAGAAATTTAAAAGAGTAGAAATAAAATAACTGGAAAAGTGTTTGGTGTGGATCTCACCCTTGTATTAAGTCACTAATCTACACGGTTAAAATATTAAAATCCATCAGAGACGGACTTCATGTTATTGTGGGTTCTAAAGACATTTCTATAAACATGAGTGCACAAATATTCCAGTCTATTTGTACTGCTGCATCTACCATTTGTTTCCTTTTTTAATACAGTAAGGTAATGAATTTATATGCTAATACTGCATCAGTTTTAAGGATTATATCAAAATCAAGAAATCTTTTGGGCTATTACTTTACAGGCTTAGGAACTGAAAGGTCAGTGTTTGCATAAGGCTTGTGGATTGAGCACGCTTATATTGACTTTCCAGTGAGAGAACAGTGTAAATGATTCATATTTAACTTTAAATGCCTTTAGGAACAGAATGATATTTTGCATTTTTAAACAGAGAAAAAAAAATAACACGCATACTGTGTAGAAATTGTAGATCTCATTTACACGTTATTCTGAGAGCCCAGGTTAGCATTTACTGCAGAAGAGCCCCTCTGAAAGCCCCTACAAGGACAAATTCTATCACATCATAAGCACCACTACTTGATTTGGTGTGTGGGAGGAAGGCTGCACACACTTGAGAAACTGTACACTCTAATAGTGCCACCAGTTTCTGTCGTTTAAAGTACACTGCACCCTTGTCTTGAACCCAGCTGTTTTTTTTTGTTTTTTTTTTTACTGCATTTGCATCATCAGTCTTAGCTAAAGCCGCCAGTGAAATGAAAGATTAAGGACCGCGCACTGAGGAGTTGCATATTTTACCCCTTTGTTTTGGAAGGTGACTCCACTCTCAAGCAGAGCCATTCCACCACCCTCAATAACGCAACGCCCTGAGCGGCAGTGAGCTTTCAGCTCCTTCTTATTCCGAGAGGAAGTGGACTGTGGGGGCTCTTTTCCCTCCCCTGTGGCATTAATAAATCTGCACTCATTGACGGCCTCTGTAACAAAAGCTGTCAATTAATCTCCATGAAGTAGGTAATGATTTTCCTTAGCATCAGGATGATTCATGAGAAACGGCTTTTTTTTCCTCTTTTTTCTAATCAAGCTCCCCTGCTCTCTCCCTGGCATCAGCAGTCACGGGCAGAGCAGTCGCAGATGTGGCCGTGTTTCCTGCATTGTTCTGCAGACACACTTGGGTGACGGTCATGAGACGTGTGTTGGGCATCTCTGGAATGAAGCTCCGGGGCGTGCGTGTGTGTGTGTGTGTGTGTGTGGTTTTTTTGGTTCAGTTTTTCTATTGGTCGAAATTCCGCCCTTTATTCTGTTCTTTTTACCGCAGAATTTCAGATGGAAGAAATTGAAAGTATTTTCAACCGGCATCAAATGTAAGGCTACAAAGGAGAAAAAAAACGGAATAGAAGAGAATGTTCAGCCTTTCATTAATGAAATATTTACACTAATACATTGAGTCCTATATGAATACTTGAGTTTTTAGGCCTGCGTAGAAAGTACATTTGCTGATTCAATACAGGCTAAACTTATAAGTCATAGGAGAAAGGAAAAGTAGCTTTTCATTATTAGTATGTGCACTCTTAGCCTAATTGTAAGTGGGATGGATAATTGGGATGGTGAAACACACTACCTGTGAACACAGGGTTCAGATGTATGGCACTGCTGGATACTACAGTGGATTCCCTCTGCAGGCACTGGCCACTTAAACGCCTGTTATGATTATCTGGAGGAGAACAGAGCTCAGTCCACAAATTATCCTTAATGAGCTGCCCAGCATGCTCAGAAATAAAGAAGAATTTAATTTAAATATGACAAAGACTTCTTAACTTCACTTCAGAAGGAAAGGGAACAGTGTTGCAGGCGGATCTGGAGATTGGCTGCATGCTATTTCATTCACCAGAACATTTCCATTTCCCCAAATTTTAACTCAAGGCACCCATCAAGGTAACTGATGTTATGAATACCACTGTTATACAACTGATAGGATTTTTAGGAGCCACTGACATCAACACAGTCCGCTGATGGATTTACAAACAAAACGTTCAAAATCACCCTTGACACTTGGTTGGTAATTACACTTTTTTCACAGTCAGACTAGAATGCGTACAGCACATTCACTTACTGAAGAAATTAAACACAATGAGCCGAATATTATACTGTGAACACTGGACCATGAAATTATACTATGTAAATAAGTTGTGCAATCCCCAATAATATAATTACACACAGATAAAACTGCTGGGATCATTCTTCCTTATTTATGGTATAAAGCCAATGATATTTTTAAATACTCGCTAGGCGGACAGGTGTTAGAGGCTAAGGCCATTTTAAGTATAATAAGAACAACATGTTAATATTAAGTAAATACAGCACCACCGAGTGAAAACAATGTGATACTCATACAATGCACACAGTTTCATGTTTTGTTTTTAACAAGTGAATCGGTCAGGAAGAAAGGAAGAAAGATACCCTGAGCAAATGAGGATTAATGAGCAGGCATTTACTGTAAATACGCAGAATACTGACTGGTAAACATACCCCTTTACCCCTCTCGACAGAGTGTCTGCTTTTTAAAGTGTTCAAATATGTTAACCCCATTCATGGAGATATTTGTGTTTTATATGCTGCATTTAAAAAAATGTGACTGACATGAGATGTTCATGGGGAAAGAACATTAAAAAAAACTACAGCTTTAGTTTATCCTAAGGACAATAGCAAATTCAATAGTAAAACAGAAAGCGTCTAGACACTACTTTCAGATATGCGCCTCCATTTAAAATTTGAAATGTAATTCAAATTTTGTTAGCATTTCACTTAGCACAGAGCAAGGATAGCAAGGTCTTTAAACAAATAATTACACCATTTTCTTGGAATCTGCACAACACTGCCTGGAAGACAATTTATAATTGCAACAAAGTTAATTATGCAAGTAATCTGCACAAAACCTTCACCAAATTCAATTCCAAAACCTAATACAAGCTAAAGTTAATAAAACTCAGAAAAGCTGTTTAAATATAACTGCTCAGCAAAAACAAGTGAACACTTAACATGGAACACATTTTACTCCAGAGAACGTGTCCGAGTATGTACAGCTTTGTCAGAAATTCCAGAAGATGCAGACCGCTGTAAAACTGGAAACCTTTAGTTAGACACCTTGAAAACACAAAGAGAATTATACTGCTTCTGTTATTTACTATGAACGATGAACATAACTTAAAACTAAAACCTGATGATGTGTTACTGCAATTGTTGTAGTTTTATTGCAATTTAAAACCTTGCTGATGTACACCGTGTAAAAAATCCAAGTGGAATACTATGAGAAAGCTTTTTTGCTTTCAGAACAGATCTAAAACACTTCCTAATGTTCCAAAAACAATTATATGAATTGCAATACTTATGATTCCAAAATCAAAGACGCTGTTCAATTCAAATGGCATAAATTCAGGAGGCACTTTTCCAAGTTCACAGAACAACAGATATTATTTTTGCTCAGCAAAAAACTCTGTGAATTGTGCATTTTCTAGGTGGTTGCATATATCATAGTTAACAGATATTTTTCTCTGAATAATGGCCTAGCATTGTGCAAATTGATTCAGTGAACATGCCATGATACTAGAGATCTTGCACATCTAATATTTACAAATTGTGTAAAAATTACAGCACAGATGGGTGAGATTCATTTCCTCTAATCATTAACAATTAGACCCCAAGTTATAATGCTTGCCACATATAATGAAAGATCAGTTTCATTAGCTATTTTACATAAATCAGTTACAGTTACAGTCACATCCTTTACCTTATGTACACCAACGAGCATACCTGTGCCTAGCATTCCGAATCATAAATCTTTTTTTCTTAAAAATAAAGCTGTAAGTGCCAACAAACAACGTTAAAAAATGCCTTTTCCACATACCTTTCACTGTAGGATATGGCACAGATCAAAAACTGAAAGGAATCAGAGCGTTAATCGCAGCTCCTGAAACAAATGACAATAAGGGGTATCCAAACCCAGATTTCTACGGTAACGTAACAGAACGCAATTATTTCAAATTACTAGTTCAGTGGTGATTCAACTCCTTACTCTGAACCTGAGTGGGCAGGACTGAATGGGAATGAAACATTACATCTTCAGCATTAGACTGAACACTGTAGGGATTCCAAATCGGCACATACTGTAGGTCCCATCCCTAAAGCCTGACCTCGAATGCCTACAGTACATACTGTATGACTGTGTAACCTGTACACTCATTGTATTTATCTGAATGCATCTCCCTCTCTGAAACACATCACCGAGCTCTCCCACAATGCAATAATGTTTACTTTGTGACTGTTCTGTGCTGAACCAACCTCAAAAATCTCAGGCATTTCAGGAATTAAGAAATGCTCCTTTTTCTTAACGAGCCCTGATGGATCCTGCTGTCTGGCTAACTTGCTCTCGTATATAATAAGCTCTGTTATTAGACCACTGCATTTTAGGTCAGATTCTTAAGAAATGAAAATGAAAGAAAGTTAGCAGAAAAAATGTGAAGTAAAGGCGCTCATAAAGAATAAGAAATGTTTTAACACAATTCCAAATGTGTCAAATTCGGATCTGCTACTCTGCAGGTGTCCCACACTGTACCAAGTGCACAAAACTCATTTGTCATCAGAGTCACATCAGGAGTCTTTCTAGCAGGTAAACTAAAGGTTAGGGATAAATATATTAAGATGAATGGTGAATTCATTGATCACCCATTGACCCTTTAACATCTCCCCCGCTGGACAGAAAACAGAATGACACCTCTGACTCCCAATTTCAGAATGAGCAAGCCCTTCAAAACTGCAGAGAAAGTGAATGCATCTCCTTCAGGTCCTCTATCAGATGTACAGCCCTCTTGACATATAGATCTTGCAATCTGCTTGCTTTCATGCATGATTAGGAGAAAAAAAGAAGAAAACAGAACAATTGATGTAGAAATTAATTTTACAGAATATCATAAACATCACATTTAGCATTTAGATATCCTCAGAGGCCAAAGTTATTCTTAAAAGACTTCATGCCCTGTAATTCCTGTGATTATGTACAATAACAAATCGTGATTTCTTGGCTGGTGAGCCTGAGAAACGAATTATTTCTAGGTTCCATCGGAAAAATGTAAAGTTATCAGCTCCATTTGATTTCTTCAAATAAATGCCACAAGACACAAAATAATCCATGCAACACAGAAACCTTAATTACTGCTGTACAGCATTTCTGAACCATGGAAAAGGTCTATTAGTATTAAAATGAGTCTCCATAAGTCAAATCTTGCAAAGACTTGAAACCCTTTGCATGAAAGAATAATCAGTCAGTCTGTATTCTTTTGCATACTTGCTTGGCTACTGCTGCACATCGAATATCCACTGAACATCTACAGTAAACCGCACTGTACAATGATTCTGTCAATGTGTGTTTTGTCAGAAGGAGTCACAACCAATGCAATAACATATTGCATAGGTGTTATTCGCTATCCAAGGGCTCGGTGGAGATATCGATAAACCCTCACTTTCTGGCCAAACTGCCCTCTTTTTAAGCCCCAACTGGGGTGTGAATCCAGACCCACAACTAGCAGGAAGCTTTAGGTACGTGTCCTTTCATTCCAACCCCGCAAGACAGTTTTGGAAATGCAGCTCAACATCAAAAATATTATTTAGCCGAAGTCTCAAGAGAGTAGTTTCCATTTCTTCAGATAAATCTCTCTTATACCACTAATTAAACCCATGTTGTTAATCTCAAATGGGTTACCAAGGTTTGCAAAGAATCTGCATTTCAACATTAAAGAAAAAAAGAACGAGCAATTTCTTTCTAGCTGCGTGGCTTGAGATGTTTCTTCTATGTAATAATGGCCGTAGGAGAAAAGCTGATCCCACTAGTCTAATTATTCCCAAAGGCATGGCCTTGTCCAACTTCATGCATTTTACACTAGCTGGTACCATTCCAGGACTTTGTTAGGACCCAGATCTTGCTGAAATGTAGCATGTACCCTTCTCATAAGAGTATCCGGAGTCTCTTGAGCGGTGACAGTGAGATTGATGGATTATTCTGTGAGGAATACAGCAATACGAGAGTCGACAAAGTCGACAGAAATTATCCAAAACGTTTTTCTCTGTTACCCTAGCACTTTGACAAATACAGTGTATCCTCTAGTCCATTTTATACCAATGATAATGTTGCGCGTTATCACCACTCGGTACTGGTCTGGCAGGTAAGACTTTCCAAATATGTACATTTCCCCCAAAATAAAATAAAATGCCGCTGAACCACAGAACAAAAAACCAGAACACTGGCATCTCAAGAGGAGCAAAACATAACTTAGGCCTCCTAAATCCAGGTATGCGGGAAGGTAGATTAGTATATATGGTCTACAAAAAGCTAATTTTGCTAGTATTGCTTCCTCCAGAATAGTGAGTATGACGGAGCTAACTGCAGCTACAACACAGCCATCATCTCTTGGATTAAAGGGCGGCACGATAGTGGAGCAACACAGTATTACAAACAGGCTTGTTTTTCGCTTCACAAGACTGCTGTGCCACGAACCAGACTGCAGTGTGGAAAGTTGGAAGGCATCGTTTGCAATGCTACAAATAGCAGAAGAGTCATCAAGAGTCTAGCCAGCAAAGGGTCTGCTCTCCGGCTGCTGTCCACTCAACCAGGCTCAGGGTCTCAGGGTCACCAGAGATCACAGCACCCTCGCTGAGGGAGGCTGATGCAAAGCTTTTTGTTTGTACAAAATCAAGCCACATGTGATAGCAGCTGAGCTCTGTAAACCTCGATGCTTGAAGCCTGGAGTTTTTTTTTTTCCATGGCTTTTCCAATAGTTGTACGGTTGCCTGTAATTTAGTCATACAGCTTGGAAATCAGTTTCGTCTCCACAGGAAGCAAAGTAATTAGCAATCATTAAACAAGCCTCCCATTACTTTATTTTTACCATTTAGCGCAGGCATCGTCCAGACGTTTAAAAACCATTTTGACAGTATAGCTCTTGAGCACCGCTAAGAAGCGGCATGTCCAGATGTTAGGTTAAGGGTTGAAATACAACAGCACTGGAAGCCTGACTGCCCGATTCTGACGACAGACCTCAGAGAAAGTCCGTCGCCTGAGTCTGTGAGGCTTGCATGATCAGGCACTCATCTAACTGACACCCTGAGGTCTTTCAGGGAATAGTTAGGACCCTGAAGTTCACCTGGGAAATGTGGGGGCACATATTAACAACCTGAGGTTTACTCGAAGGCAGCAGTAATGCGGAGCAGACAGCCAGGTGTGGGTTGGGAGGACGAGGCATGCTGTGTGGTGCACTTTTGGAAGCTGCAGCTAGTAAGTAACCCCCGAGAGTTGGCTAGGCTGATACCACGCAGTAAGGTTTTCTTGATCTGTGCCTGTGTGAAACACCACACATTCACAGAAACATGTAATTGTAACTACAGGTATCAAGCGCACGCAGCTTAATACCGGGGCTGAGAAGTGGAATACACACTCATTTGTCAGGGATGACATGTGAATGTGCCCAAGCAGGATGAGATCCTCAGAGAAAACCATTATTTAAATTATAATTGCACAAAGAGATGTCGTGTGCTTGCTCTGGAAACATTACAGTGACTACTGGGTACTGGTTGGGATGTTCAGCACCCATCCCACAGTATTTTGTTGGATAATTAAATTAATGAGCAATATAATATAAAGGATCTCTTATTACAATTGAGTGCTTTAATTTCAGCCCTTTGGGCAATTATGTATAAACAGAAATTACCTGCTAATATGCCTAATCCTGCAAAAATTTATCCTTTGGTGGAAATGCTGGAAAACATCCGTACAATTTCAGGTTTAATTAATTTACCTTTGCTCTATGCATATGAGAATGATTGGCAGTAAATCCATCATGTTGCATTAGTAAACAGCACTGCCTGCCTACACAGTGCTCCAAAAAAGCACTGCTTTCAGTTCATTGTTCCACAAAGAGAAATGTCCAGAAACTCAATATATTGACAGAGCAGCACATTGACAACAATTTGTGCAGGAAAAATTCTTATTTCATTCTTCAGAAGAAATTGGAAGCAGACTTTAGTGAAAAGCTAAATCTACTGTACAATGTGTAAAAACAACAAAAGGCTCCATTTTCTTAAAAGGTTCTAGTAGTATAGTTTTTATATAAATACCTATTTATAGTATGCTAATATACTTGTACACCCACTTTGACTGATACAGTAGGATTCTGACGTTGAGGGTGTTAGGACTGAAACAGCTACCAGAAATGCCCAATCTGGGAGAGTCCTCATCACTCTTGGGTTCTACAGGATAATCCTGGAAAATCCTATTCGTTCCCGGGACTCCAAGACAATCCTGTGGAGTGCTTGTCATTCTTGGGGTCTGTTGAGCCCTCATCATTCCTGAGACCTCCAGGACAATCCTTATCATTCCTGGGGCCTATTGGACAATACTGGATAGTCAGTAAACTGACACAGCATAATATCTTCAAGAACTTTCTGTAATTTCCAAAGAGTTCTCCTGTTACTCAGAGCTTCGACACCAAATCCAAGAACCACTTTGGTGAAAGTAGACATACTCAGCCTGACCCTGGGAAATCATAGAAAAAATATTTAAGGAAATGGCAAAATGGCATTCCGGGTCTATTGAGCTTTGCTGTGGTTTTGTCTTTCTTTCCTATCTGTTTTACTCAACGGCTTCATTTATTTTTCCTCTCCGCACTTCCTAATATCAATATTTCTTTATTGCACCACTGCTTTTTTTATGAAGCAGCTTAAAATAATTTTTAAGCAGCTCCTGTTTCTCTAAATAGGTCTGTCTGTGGTGGTACAGTAGCTGTGACTGCAGAGATCGACAGATCACAGGTATTAGTTTAATGTTATGAAGTGTCAGATTTTAGATAAGCTACTGCACCAGATGAGCGATACATGTGGTGCATGGCATTTATTTTTTACTGCTTTATCCCTTAGGAATTTGTGTTTTTGTGAGCAAAAATCCCAGTAAGTTTCTTAATCTCATGATTTAGAATTCCGGTTTGTTTTTGACTTTTTCTTTTTTGATTTCTCTTTGTCAAGAATTCATTTATCATACACACCCTACAATTCCCTTCATGTCTGACCCTTCTTAGACTTTCATATTCCTTTGTCTTTCATGTTTCTCAGCCTCTCAATTTAAAACAGGTCTGAAATGGTGAGTCACCAAAATAGACCACTAAAGAATGGATTTGGAAAGAAAAAGTCATAAAAACTGCTTTTGAAAACATACACAACACGGAAGGATAACGCATAAATACATTATCAGATCCAGACCCCAGAATCTGACAGTAAGTGAAACTGAAAAATGAAGAGCTTCTCATCTCATTTCTTGGGGGACAAAATGCAAACTGGCAAGACAAAATTTAAAGAAGTCAAATATTCTCTGCAGACAGGAAGAGTGACAACAAGTATTTCATTTTTACTCTGTAAAGTATGACTGGACTGCATAAAGTGACTAAATATTAACATGCTGGAATCTGACAGCAGTGTGGTATGACTGAAGGGTTGAGTGTAATAAATGCTGTCGCGGAGTTAGAAAACAAAATTACTGAGTGACAGCAGAGTTAGTTCTTTTCTGGGAGAGTCAGTGTAGACTCAACAAATTGTGGCAACTAAAAGAGAAGTTCTCTGAGAACCAAAAAGAGATTTTTTTTCTGACTCTTCTCCCTTTCATTGTACAGTGTTAGAATATTTATAACAGCCGTGTGAAAAGTGAGCGTGCACTGAGAAACGACAGCTGCACTTACAATCGCTCTGATTCAGTACTGTCAATTACAGAGGTTTAATACCAGAGACGCACAGATGAGCTAAAGTCACACTGTGATGCACGTCAAAATATTTCAGTTCCAACACTATATGCATCGCCATAAATTATTAGCTCGGAAAAAACTGTTTTCAGAAGGTATGAATAGGGGAAATTATTATTGATGATAAACTTCGTTTTGTATTTAAAGCTGTGCTTTAATAAAATAGTGCAGGCAAAATTGCAAAAGGATTTCAGTCTTTTTCCATCCCCAAAATAATTTCAGAAATTAATCTTGAAATTTTCTTTTCTTTTCACGTCTGAGAGAAATATATTTCACGTTTTAACTTTGTAGCTTGAGGAAATTCAAAAAAAGGCAGTGAATTGGTTTCTTCTGGACTTTGTGTTTGTTTAGAGGTTGTGTACAGGGTAAGTGGGAAAAAGTCACAAACATATCCACAATAAAACTACACATACAACTGGAAGGTAATGCATAAAATATTTCAACTATAGCAAATATTTAATTAAAGAAAGTCAAATACTTAAGAGTACAAAACTCCACATTGTTAAAACAATAAACATTTGCAGCCAACGTTATTTTTTATACCTCAGAATGCAAAGTTTGTTTGTCCAAGATCTATTAATAGCTCCCAGAACGAGAATGCTGCTTACATTTCCAAAACGACTGAGCTAGAGAAGCCAAGATTTGCAATGATGCTCACATGTACTGTACACCTAATTAAAAGAAAAGCTTGCCTGTCACTTTCTACTAAGGTTTGCTGTTGAAAAAAAAAATGCAACAATTCTGCAGTAGCAAAAACAAACTCTGAATCTTCAATTATTGCAGGAATCGATTCAGACTTAATACTACAGATTCCAGATGAAATAATGGAATCGGAATTATTTTTTAACATAAGGACTTAGGAAGCGACTGCATATAGTGATGATGTACTTTAAAAATCTTTAAATGATTTACACTTCCCTCTATACACTCAATGTGCTGGCTGATCATAAAAACGTCAGCTCCAAGCTTAAAATAATTAATGATCATTGTGTATTTCTTGCCTTAGGAGTTTGAATTCCATCTGAATGGCAATTGTTCTGGAATTTCCCAAATGGGTGTCACACTGTTAAAGCTCTATAAAAAGGACACATTAAATATGTCCATTGTGTGTTGACCCAGGTGTGATAATATAACATAAAAAAATTGGACTATGGAAAATTTCCAGCTGTAAGCTTCATCAGTAGCTTCGGTTAAAAGGTTTTTTTTCCCTCTTCCACTTCATTACGGAGCTGTTTGAACTCACCAAGCTGGGCCAGTCTGGTAGCAAAACAAGGTAGATTTCTCCCAGATTAAACTCTGAGGGTGTCCTTTGTCTAAGGAGGTGGGGAAAAGGCCAGTCTCAAGGTGGATGAGGAATGTCACAAACAGATCTTGACAGGTCTCCTCTCCAGCAGCTTAATAAAGCAAAAGCCACGTTTAAACACAGGGGCATAAATGGCAATTTAAAAAAACAACCGATAGGGGAAAAACAGAGAAGGGATTCTATCCTGTTATCTATATTTTTAATTAGAAGGGGATGCTACAAGCAGTGTTTTTGATTTCCTGTTCGGCAGCGAGCAGTCACAGGGCTTCTATTTCCTCCTCCTGATTCTATCAGTGTGCTTGGTGGCTGTGTGTGCAGAGACACAAGACTCCCGTCTGCATCACGGCACTGGTTTCTTCTGCTTCCCTGAGGCAGGATGATCAATATCACTCTAATAACTGTAATTTGTAGGCTTCTGAATGGCTATAAATATCAAATTTAGACTGCTGCAGATCAGGTACATTTTAATATTAGACACTAAAGCAACTCCTGTGACTTATAATTTATATGGGATGCAGGGCATATTCTCTTATCTCAATGCATCTTTTTTGTTTTTTAAACAGTTGAGACTCATGCTGTGTAATTCAAGTATTAATGCATGCCCATCAGCTTATTTCATGTTTCTTTACAGAAATTTCACTTTTCCTTTCTGCAACATGATTGATATTCGCCCTAAATCAGCAACTCTGCAACACAAAACATAAAGTTTATCAGTCGGCCTGTTGCAAGACTGACACTCTCACACAAAGTCCGGCTTCCTACAGTCCATGAAGTACTGTGAAAAGGGAATCTACTGGACGTAAAACATTTTAACCTTCACAGATTCTGAGTGAATTGTACAGAAAAATTACACCACAGTGACATCAACAATAAAGTGGACCATGAGCATGCAAAAATAATTGAGATTTATGACCTGCCAGGAAACAAGACCAGCAGACTGATCAAAAATCAGAAGGAAGAAGATGCTGCTGTGCCTCCTTCGTTTTTATTTTTTTTAAATTGGTCTTGTCGCTGCCGTTTAGTAGACTGAACTGCTGTGATTTCCGAACAGAAATAGAAGAGCAGGGGTTGCAGAGTTCACTCTGTAGAAAAGGTCATCTGAGCAGGCTTCACAAAAGGCCGTTGTGTCTTTATTTTAAAAAAAAAAATGAAAACGTTTTAATCCTTATTTTTATTTTACAAGGCAGAATCACAACCTCTTTTACATTTTATTAGAGCTAGCACTACGCAGAGTGTAGCCTTTTTTCTTTCTACGATACACTGTAGACACTGTTCCAAAAATACCTCTGTGCCTTTCTCTATTAAAAAACCTTAAACAAGGAAAGGGGGAGATGATTACTGCTAAAAGGCAGGTGGGCTAGCAAAAAGGAACACCAAAGTGCAACATTTTGTGCCTGAAAAGAACGGGCATCCTCACACAGCCAGTGATGGTGAAGTTATATGTCAATAATCCCGGGTATTCTGTATTCGTTTCGAGGTTGTTATTTTCATCATGGCTGTGCTGAAAACAAAGCCAGACCAAATGGGTAAGCACTCATCAAAAACTCTAAAGCTAATATTAATAACGACACAAACCATACAACTTCAAGCTTAAAAGTGGCAAAGCAAAAAGAAATTACGACTGTCACTCCCCGTCACTGTCAAATTAACTGATATTTTGTGTCGGCAACAGCTGGAAATGAAGCTTTTTTAGGAACTCGACATGTAATCCCAGTTCTTTTTTCCCATAAATTCCTAAACCATACGTCAGCCCCTGTATGAATAGGTTATTGTTCACTCAATCTTAATCTATAATTTTTAAATCTATTTTCTGTGCTTACATTTCAAACAATGGATATGCTATATATATATTTCCCATTTCGTATGTTGTGCTCCTGTGGTTCTGGCTCCGAGATGGGAGCTTCCTGCAGCTCAGAAACGATTGCTGTCTGTCTTGTTCCCTTAAAAGTGTGTTTTGTGCAATTGTGAAGTACTGTATTTCTCAGCCGAGCTGTATGTGAATCTCAATTATAGTACATAGTACATAACATAAACATAGTCCGTGAAATTAAAGAAATAAAACTGGACCAATTTGAGAAACGCATTAAATGTTTTGCCACGGGACCACCAAGACTTTAGTGTGAGAAGGAATTGTAAAGCAGACAAGGGGGGGTGGATGTAAAACACACCTTCGATCTTGAGCCTCATGCAACTGACTTAATTTACCCACGATTCTCTGCTTGTTATACTGCTGAATACCTCTCGCCAAGGAACATCTGGGTGCTATTAAACAGCAAATGTTTAGATGTCAATTCTAATGCTATTCTAGCAGGCAAAGAGAAAAAGAAAACATTTCAAGCGATTCTCAATTCAAGACCAAATTCCTTTTTTAAATTTCATAGACCTTTACATAAAGACAGAGCCGGTCAAAACTGGAACCACAAGGGACAGGTGCAGGGAGGTAACAACTTGACTTGATACTTAACTCCAGACGACCTGAGAGGCGATCAGAGGTACTTTCTCTTGTGTGGAGATCTCCAGATGACACTCCCAGTATTTTTTTTTCTTCAGGATTTCTTAATACAAATGGCATTGTAACAATAGAGTACAGCCATCCAAGAACTGCCAAATTGCAAGAAACAGGCTTCCCCTGATGGAATTCAGTGTTTAGTGGATGTACATTTAGTAAATTCTCTACAGGTCTTCTCTGAGGGTTGAATTTTCAAAGTTGTCTTAGTAATCCATAAACATACATAAATTAATGCAACCTTCGCCAAAAAAAAGTCAAGCTCACAGTAAGACTACAGCACACAGAAATAATGACAAAGGACTACTAATTATGTGTTTTTATTAGTGTGCAGCAGCGAACTCCACTAAACCTATCCAATTTTCTTCAACAAGTTACACAATTGCTGCTTTTACCTGTAGCACAATTTACTACATGTGTAGTAACGAGCTGAATGGATATCATTTTAAATGCATCTGACTGGATCCCCTTTCCCAACTGTCCCTGATTCTAATCAAATGTTTTATTTTGCTGCAGTAAAATACGAAATGCAGTCAAGAGCAGTTTTCTTGGGATTAAATTACTCTGAACCGCCTGCCAGTTGTCTTCTCATTAGGTATACAAACACAACACAGCTAACTTAAGAACTTTAGCTGCATATTTGTTATTGCTTTTAGAAGATCAAAGGGTGGTTAATTATTCTTAAAATGGAGATCAAAAACAAAGTTGCAATAAAATTATTTTTAGCGCACACCTAAAGCTGTAATGCTTCACACCTGCAGCTTACTGATATAATGATGCAGCTCTATAATAAAGTCCCTGAGTGCACTACCAACATGTAACTCCGAATCTCCTCAGCTAAAAAGGTTAACAGTGCCAAATCCTGCTCTTTTGATCCTGGATCTTCACAGTTCATTTTTCTACTGACACACTGCACATCGGGAGACCAGAGAGGAGATGAACCTCAACTCCCTATTGATAGAGCTTCCATCACGCCTGAAAATGATAGGAGGGGGTCTTCTTCATTCCCTACTCTGAGCCAGTTTAGGTCAGCTAATACAGAAAGTGCAGGCGGACAGTAATAATTGCAATAATTAATGAGACAAGCCTTTCACGTGTCCACACGGCTCTGTTTTTTCCTTCAAGCGTGAGGTTTCCATACTCGCGGCAGGTAGGGGCTGCGCCAGTAACCAGGATGCAATACTGCAAGTGATTGCAAGAACACAAAAGAATATCTGTACCCGAAGCCATGTGGATACATCTACAGTATGTGCATGACCCCTGTGTCAGATCCAGAATGGGTGGAAATCTCTTGATGGCACAGTGGACTTCTTCTTTAGGGATGGCGAACCTGTATGCCTCTCTTTTCCTAACAATTTGTAACCTCTATAAGAAGACATGGCACATGGTTACGGGCTTCACCATGACCTCAACGAGAACAGATCTGACTCAAAGGGAAGTGAGAGTGCGGTCTGAAACAGATCTGGAAAGAACCCTCAGCCTCCCACTACGTCTCACGGATTTCATCTTTACATTCTTCTCGTGGGAGCACTGGAACTAAAAGAGCGCGCTCCACCGGTAATTTTAGAAACGAAGTCATCCCCAGGATGGATCGAAGTCAAGTGAAAAGATAGGGCTTTAAAGAAAGGCATGGAGCAGCCTTCACATTCGCCATCTGTGGCTGCTGAGTAGATGATGAGATTCAACACAAGTTTATCTGAGGCAGTGCATACCAATGTATGAATAAGCCTGAAGTCACAGCTCCAGTTATGCCATACATTCTTAAGCAGCCAGTCACCTACACTGTGGTGGTAACCATCAGGGACTGATCTTTCACTCAATCATATCTTTTGCATAGACTCCTAAAATAGCCCTCACAGCTGTGGTGAAACTCACGAGGAGTACTGTAGAGCCAACGCTAACAAGTTCATGGGAAAGAAAGGCAGAGAAACAAACAAAAAAAAAGAACTTCTTCACACAGAAGAATGAAACAGTAAACTATCCTGTCAAGGAGGTCTGGGACATTAATGGTGAAATTGAGTTGTGTGTGACTATCAGATGATTAACATGGGAAATAAATACATTGCTAAGCCACATCTCCAGCAGAATCCAGTCTGCATTTCTCTATGGCACGCCTTGATCTTTGTTACTGCATTTTGGTATTTTGTTTATTTAATTCACTTCTGAGCTCCTCTCAGACTAATGAACCAACTCCTCACTACCAATACAGAAGCAGAGTAACCCCAGAGTAACCCCTCTCACAACCTGCACACTGGCCAAGCTGAAGTGAAGCAGCTACCTGTATATAAATGCAGACTCACTTGGCGTCTAAAGCAGATATACCACTTGTTTTCACTGTTTGAAATTAAGGAAAAACAGAAGCAAATGAGATGTGCATCATTACAACAAACAATTGTTGTCCACCTGATTATTTCAAAACATTCTGAACACTAGAAAGAGTCTGTCACTACCTTTTTCTTCACTGAAACGCCAACACCAGTTTTAGTTTGCTTTAATTTCAATTAAATATTCATGTGTTCTTTCAACTCTTCCAGAATTAAATGTATTCAGGGCGCTGGTACACCAGGGTACAGATGACCATTCTAGTGCCCATGTAACAGTAAACAAATTACTTCTGTTCGCATAGAAGTACCCAGTCCATCAATACTGTCGCAGTAAAGGTGAAAAGCTTATATAATTTGTGTTCTGCACTACAGCACCAATTAATTAAATTGAATCTGCAATAAATCACACTATATTGTATCAGTTCAACTAAAAATAAGGCTAATTATTATGACAACAATTTCAAGCATAATTTATGCAAATGATCATCCTTCAGCACAATTAAATTAATTTCATCACTTAAAATTTAACAGAAAATTACACTATTGGGATGCAAACAATTAAAAAAAACTTTATTTTTTTCCTCTTTTTATATCCAAAATTTACTTTTATGTTGGAAAAATGAGTGCATAGAAAAAAAAGACTACTGCTGATGCACATCTGAAAAAAGTAGTACATTACGCTACCTACTGGTATGCAGTGTTGTTTTCCATTGAAAAATACACAGGAAAAGTAAATGGCAGCATTAATGCATACAAGGTTTGTCTACAAGGTTGGGATGTCTGCAGGGGCAGAGATTGAGGGGGCCTCTCTCTCCCTTTCCATCAGCCAGCCACAGCGAGGGAAAAACAAAAAACACGACTTACCTTCACATACGATCTTTTTAAAAACCCCTCCGATTTCTCCGTGCCTGGTGCGCGCACGCAGCCCTCGAAGTTCCTTCAAACAAACATAAGAAATAAATTAAGGCATCAAACACTTCACCCTTTATTCTGCTTACACTTTTAAATCCATGCTGTGCCCTTTTATTATTTTATAGTTCACACATTACAGGCATGCTATGCAGGTTGAGTCACCCTGTAGGCCTATTAAAAATGTTTCTTTCTTTGCCGCAGTTTGCAGAAGAGGGTCATGTTTTCATTCAGGCCCATCAGGATCTCTGATGGGTCCTCACAGTTCTTGAGAGCTACACCTTCCTGATACTGGGGAGCCCTACCCGATTCCGTGGGCCCTCACCCTTCCTAAGCGAGGTCTGTCCCAGCCGGACGCCCGTCCGCACCCACCCCCACCCCTGCGCAGACACGGGGCACGGGCCGCGGCACTGGCTCAGCTGCCATCCTGCTCAGAGCGCCGGACTCACTTCCTCCAGCTCGGCCCTGGCAGACGAACACTGACGGTTATCGCACGGGATCTGTGCTGTGCTGGCCAGCCAGTGTGCAAAGGCTTGAAGAGCCCGGCCCGGAGCTGCTGGCACAGCGGAGAGCAATCCTTTTTTGCACAGTTTATTACTACTTCCTGATGCACTGATTTTTTGGGAGTAAGCAAGCGCCTCACCTCCCCCCCCAAGCCTCAAAGGGATGTGGTTTTGGTGAAATAAAATATGAAACTGACTGCTGCTAAAGATAGGCTTTCCACTTTTAACAGAGTTCATTTAAAGAGCCTTTATACCACCACTGCTTGTGGCTCTGTGGACACTACAGGTGACGGGGGACCAGACCAATCCACTGTCTGGCTTCTGTGATGCCAGCTGAAGCTATCTGTAGCACAGAGGCCTTGAAACCAGCTTAAAGGAATACATTATTACCCTGAGGCACCTGCTGGAGGTGTGAACTCTGCCATTGAAGCATTCTCCAGTGTAGTCCCACAGGGCAGCTCTGATAAAGAAGTCAAACTTCAGTGTGAGAGAGGTTTATGCAATTTAAGTGTTTGACTGTCTTGTTAGCTGTTATGCCTACTTACTGTATGTTTTTAAAAACAAAGTTGAAAAAGTGCCTAGTAACCAAAGGGTTAATGCTAGATTAAATACCATCGTAAACAACACGAGCTTTAATGGGGACTTCACAGAGCTGACACAAATAATCTTGTCAACAGAAAACACTTTATTTTTGTCTTTAAATGAAAGTAAAAATGAAACGCCCACATGTGCTGAAGGTGACTGTTAGGATTCATAGGAAATTAGAAATAAACATGAGCAGAAAACAGCAGACGCAAAGGAAAAAGTATGGGTGTACTGTACGTCTGCACAAGATCACAGGGCCGTCTGAGAGAAGCCTTGAGTGTGAGCAGGACTGCGATCCTCCGTTCCTTCCTATGGGACTGAGTGAGCAAGAAGAGTCCAGACAGAACAGTCGTGTGACCAACTCTGATGTGACTCACAGCTCCAGCTGCAGAGCACTGGATCGATTCAGACTTCCATTAATGAAAAAAAACTCAATCGAGTGTCTTAGTTGGAAAGAAAAATCCACTTCAAATACAATTAATCTACTGCATATTTGTATAAATATATATTTTAGAAGGAGGCATGTAAGCGCACACAAATACCGTAATTCTCTACAGGATCTGTGCGTGACTTGGGGAATCAGACAGATTTCACTAATGATTTCCGTTTGGGATTAAAACGAACAGCTTGTTGCAAATCTCATATCCCTGCCATATCCCAGGACTGCTGCAAGCAAACAGCAGGGGGAATCACTATGTTTTAGTGTTCTTTAGCAAATGGGTTCAAAATAGCAGTTACAAAACCAGGAGATACTTAGACAATTACTGGAGATGATTTGATTAATTGGAATGAAAAGAAGACAAATGTGTTTTTTTAACAGGATACCTTGGTAGACCAAGTTGTAATATATCTTAGACATCATGACCACATCCAGGCTTCTGCTAAACCTTTGCAAGTCCAGGACAGCCCCGCCAGACACTTAGTCCCAGCTTCTTACAAAAACTGTAATACAGGATTGAAAGCCTAAACGCTACTAGCGCTCTGTATAAGGGGTCTATTTTTGTGCATTTCAAATTTGCGTTCTGTGCTTTTCACCACTGGCCAGCTGTGTCACACATGTAAACCATGTGTGACTAAAACTGTACTGGAATGACACGCTCGAAAAAGTCATGTACAAGGTACTCTTTCCACAGATGAGCATGCTAAATGAGACACTTCCCCCTCGACTGCAATTTCATGAATAAAAAAAAACGCTCTCATACGTATATTTCTGACCTACTTAAAAAATTGTTTCTTTAGCTCTAGCTCTTTTAATCACAATTCCATAACCTCCTGCTACTTTCATATTTTTCTTCATGTCCTTTTAAAATCATACAACCCAGGCTCCTGTTGTCGACTGGTCCTCCCTAGACCTGTTAAAATTCTTTTCTGCACCGCAAAAGTTGAAAACAAAGTTGAAAGCCAGAAAAAACGTCTACCAGGCCCCAGTGGATGACAATGAGAGCTCTGTGTTCACATTAACACTGAAGATCCTCTCCGTTGGGCTCACAGATATCCACTGCTTGCAAAGGAGATACGAAGAACACGAGATAAGTTTGGCGCTACTCCTCTTTATTAGAAAGTGTTGAATATTCCCCTTTATTTAAATCCAACAGCAGGGTTCAAGGCAAAACATGAAGATAAATGCCATTAAAAAGAAACAAGAAATGTCTGCAGCAAAAAGCAAAATCTACATTTGATTCAGTTTCCAAAGAAACATATACATATAAATACAGATTTAATTTGAAAAAGGAATAAATACATGCTTCTGGTTTCTTCATTGTAGTTTTTGACAGCAAAGATGTAGTAGACCGATCTGCTCAGATCTCAGAAGCTAAGCAGTACTGCCTTCTTCAAGGGAAAATCATGCTGCTGCTGTGAGTGGTGCTGGAGACCTGCAGAGGTCAGAGGTCACTCTTCCAGAGTTTCCACACCAATGTCCTACTGTGGTGCTGACAACGCTGTACCGTAGGAGATGCCGTTTTTTAGATGAGACATTCAATCCTGATGACTTGTTTAGTGAAGATCCCATGGCAGTGTTTGCACAAGGAGGGGTATCAACACCAGTGTCCTGACTACATTGCTCTCTTGAATGATCTGGCTTCCCTACTACTCTACCTGAGGCTGGACTTCAGGGATGGTTGGAATATGTGAAGCTCTTTGGGATCCTTCTAGATGAAAAACACTGTATAAATGTGAGGAATTTATTGCCACTATTAAAATATCATCACTGGCAGCTGGTATGTTGTAGAAGATAAAAGCAGCAGACTCCACTTCAGCACTATTGAAAGTGTGTTGGAGTATTAACACCATTTACACAGGTGGGTTAGACTTCTGTTTTTCTGTTTCTCATGCTTCACAGTTTACATTTGAACGTACTGTACTGGTGAGAGTCTGACAGCGAAAGGTTTCACCAATGGCACCTTTACGGATAAAAGTGTCTGGCTATTCAGTAAACTGTTTAATAGTGCGAACGGATGACATTTACAATTTAGCTTTACAGTGAATTGCAGCACTCATAGTTCTTCGTCGTCATCACCAACATCATCATCACTTTTCACTACAGGCTAAAGATAGTTCTAAATTCCTTTACATCAGGCTAACTGTTGGCTTCATTCTCCACTGAATTTGACATCAATCACAGATAATTCCATGAAATAAAAAATGTACAACAGACATTGCTTACCAACTATCTTTTTCTGTTTAACTCTCTTACTCTTTGTAATTGACTCTTTTTTATTTTCTCACTCTTTTACAGATAGCCCTTTTGCAGAATCCTGTGTGCACGTGTTGCTTAATACACAAGTAGATCACAGCATTTGTAAAACTTTGCTTTGGATCTATGCATTAAAAGTTTCTATGGAAGGAAGCTTCACCTATAACATTCCTGATTCCAAAGCTAATCCTCATTTCAGCCAACAGCGAATCCTGTATTGAAGATTTTGCAAAGTGTCTTACTTCTGTACGACAGTTTTGCCTGGGTTGGCAGGAAAGACCTTTTCACTTTATCAAGTAAATGAGGCTTTGTAAAACAAATTGAAACATGTATTATTCAAGAAACCCCAAAATGTAATCCCTGTCTTTTCTCCCAAAACTCCACCTTTTCCTGTGGCAAACGAACATCTGAAGCAGGTACTTACACAGGAGCTCTCTAACCTTCTGCTTTTCTTCTGTGACAATACGTTCCACTCCAAAGGAAAGGCACTAAAAGCTTTTGTTGAAAATTACGTTCATCTGTGTAACGAGACCTCAACTGGTTAAGAAGAACAGCGGGAGTTAAAAAACAAAACTTACGAGTGATGATACAGTTCCTAAGGATAATCTATATAGCATCTGTTTGTGTTTTGTCTGATTACGGATGCTGCGTTAGACTGTGAGATGTTTTCCAAAAGAATAAATTCCTTGCCGGTACAGAGTGTAACCCAGAATGCTGAGCTGAATGTTATGTTGTACTACAAAAACACGCAACGAAAAATGAAGATTTGCAGTGGTGTGGCCTGCATCCCAGACATCCAGCTCGGCTCCCAAAAGTAATAAGCATATACTTTTTTTGTATTTTTAAAGATAATACACATTTTGAGCTGCCATGATATTCTAAGATATGGTGAGAAAAAAAGTACCTGATTACCTAGCCAAAAGCACAGATGCAGTGTTTTAAAGAAGTGTTTATAGCTGCAAAATTGGCTCAGACAGAGAAGAACATTGGTTTAGCAACTTGTAGCTCCAGAAACCACTTGCTTTTGATTGAATGGTATGAGCACATTGACATCCAGCGAGAGGAAGCAGATGTAGCTCCAAACTGTCCATTTTAAAACAGAGGGAAAATCTGTATTCCAAGTGAAATCTGGCATTTGGGAGCTGGAGGTTTAGGATGCATGACTGTATTTCTAGCCAGATATCACAGACTCCTGGCTGCCCAGACAAAGAGCTCATCAGAACACCTACCATAACATCTTGAAGGGCAGTGTTTTCACAGGAGGTCATATGCTGGCTAGCTACAAGAAATTAAAATTCTCTGCAATGTGGCCCATCCTGGGTCAGGTGCATAAGTCATTCATTGATGTCACAACCAGGGATATTTCTGACTTTGCTGAACAATAGAATGTTTTACAAGCAGGCCGAAACAAAACATTCTTAAAATTCTAAGCATATGACAGGCTTTTGTTTTACCAACCTTCATACGTGATAATGAAGTATGACTGTTAACAAGACCAGTCAAATCAACCTTTTTTGTGAACTGGCCATTTTATAACCATGGAGAATAGCAATCCCGGATCTTTTCGCTTTTTCTTTGGCGTCACCACTAGGTTTCCAAATGCAGGACCAGTTTAATGTCCTGCTGCCACGTCTGCTTGGCATATTTACTTTAGCAGCGGTGCCTTCTGAAGAAAGGTTTTCAGAATATGACCCTTGTCATGGCTGGCTTCAAAGCCTTTCTAATTTCGCAAATACAGTTCCTCCCAGCTACTTCAGAAAAGCCTTTTAAGAAGCTTTTTAATTCTCCTTTCTGGAATCTATAGATAACGTGGTCAGCAGCAATTTCAACAAACAGTAAGGGGGGAACACAAAACAGGATATGTGTCATGTAGGAAACAAAATAACAGGAGTTGTAGACCTAAACTAGGCATTTTAGCCACGAGGCACCCAGTGTTGCCCACTGACCCCAGGGCTAAAGCTGACACACTGCCCTTCTATAAGAGCAGATGTTGGAATGGTCAGTCTTTCCTGATGGCAGTTTCTATTTGCCTCCTGATGACAGAGTGCATGTCGCAAAAGTGGTTCTACAAAACACATAATAATCAAATGATTGGGTGTTGCTCATACTGTGCTTAACCAAGGGAAAAGGTTAAAGTAAATGACAGACAGAAATGTTTTTATACCACTCTTCCGATCTGTGCTGTTCCACAACTTTATCTTCATGGTTGAGACTTTTGCTTGAAATTCACTCCCTGACTGATTGTCCTAGCAGAGACAGTTATATATATATTCTGAAATCATGTGGCCTACAAGGCCACTCAACTTAAAATGTTGAAATCATTGTGTGCACCTAACTTACATTGAGCTTTTTCACAGCAAAGGGTTTGAAAGAGTTTTCATTTTTCCTTCATATTATCTAGTAAAAACTGTGGAAGGGTACGCATACTTTTATAAGACACTGTGTATACATATCCAGTTTTCCAGTACACTGGAGCCTCTCCTCCAAATTTTGTTACCCACAGAGCAACCCAGAGTGTACGTTAATTTTTATCTTGTAAATAACCACCCACCATTTGTGTTGAAACATGGGAAATCAAATTTATCTCTGATTCTCTAGCCATTACATTTGCGCTACTAAAATGTGACCTGCTCAAATAAGTACCTGTTTAACCCAACAAGAGCTCTTTCATGATAAACCATTTGACCTTTCCAAAGATTGAGCCACAGATTTCATAACATGTTGCTGGCAGTAAACATGGGAGCTTCCACTTCAACTTTTGGGAAGTTTCTTTATAGAGACAGCCAAGGAAAACACAAAACTACTTTTCTCACCTGCTTGTTGTGACAAAGTTAAACATTTGATTAATTCAGTGAAACAAAGCTGCCCCTTGTAAATCCACATGGAGATATTAATCTGGAACATGGCATACAGACGATAATGTGCACCAAACACAAGCAATCGCTAAGGACCAAATTCAAGTCACCCTTTTTTCTGTAGGAAAGTCTTGGTCCATAACAAAGTAAATCCTATTACTGACACGGTTTAATAAATCCCACGGTCGTTAGCTATGCTTGTATTAATAAGAGGTTTAAAGAAAAAGTCTGGCACATGACAAAGCAGTGTTATGAGAAGGTATACCATTTGACTGACCATGTGAAAGTGCTCCTAATTTCCCAAGCCTGAAGCACAGAAATGGGTACAATCAAAGTTTTATCATGTCCTGAAATGGGCACTGTAGTGGGTGTCTGATGAGTTAGAGCATCTCTGTCACACACTGGACATAAAACTGGCAAAGAGGGAATAGCTGCAAGGAATGCAACACATCATATCATATCTCCTGATCACTCAAGTGCTTTGCATTTTTAAACTTTAAGACAGATATTTTTAGGCTTTGTATATAATATATAATATTTAATGTAACTGATGTACACACACACATAAAGAGGATAACTGTAAATTATCCCTATGCATCCCATTGTCTGTAACTCCGAAATTCCCTCAGGTCTTGACAGAATCCTGTCAGCACTAACAACGAAACTGATTCTTTCACACACCCACAGACGGGTGCCTTTGCACAACTAAGGCATCTGACAGATCTGCAGGCTCACATTTAGAAAAACATTTAATATATTACTGTATGTAAAGCAATGTCACATAATGCAATGAATACATCAACTATACAGTATATGCATGAGCTCTTACTTCGGCATAAGTGCAGGTCAGGATTTTGGAGCTATAAACAAAATAAAATGTGCGATGAAGTAGTTATACATTTTACAGCTGAAATCAATACTTTTTTTAAACTGCTTTGCAGTCAATGGACTCCCGTTTGGTCTGGCAGGCACCTCCCAATTAAGTGACTCCAGAAAGGAATGGTTGCAGGGATAACTCTTCCCAGTCAGGTTTCACACATGCCAGTACGTGCTTTAGTTAAATCCCACTGGAAAGACTTTCCCCACCTGTCGTTGGCACCTTGGCTGACCAGGTCAACAACACACACTAAACCGGCTTCAACTGTCCCGAGCTAGAAATATCGCAGGATTACGAAAACTATCTGACAAAAATTGTGTAGAGTTTCATCTTCTCAGATGAGAATTCACGATTAGCATGAATGCCACTACAATGCTCAGCTTTCATTCAGTAAAACATATACCAGCAAGAATGTGGTAGATCAGAACTGGCCTGTTTGGCTTCGTTTCTTTCTTTCCTCATAAACAAGTGGCAACAAACCCTCCGACATAAAAAACAACTGAAATAAACATCTCAGGAATAATGTACCCTTATAATACAGTGCATCTGAGGCCATTGGAGTATAGGCTTTAGTCAAAACGGACGGATTTGTTAAAAATATACTTTCCCTCATTTAACCCAGCCCCCTCCCCTGCACACATATAGACTAAAAAAAAAGATTAAATTATTCCTGTTTCCCTAATGGCAATCTGTGCCATTTGCTATTCAAACCAGACAAGATAAATTACTGTACATAAGACTGAGCAGGCTGGCAAATTAAGACAGGCCTCTAGAGGACGGGCAGGATTATTAATCTTTTAAGACACTGTAATATTTCTTTGCCACTGAATGTGTAGACACACGGACGCACACACACCCAGATTGAAACATCAGGTTGTTTTTTAAAAAAAATCAATACCACAACAGCCAATTTATCTATGTCTGTCCTTTGCCTTAACCTACTGCTTACGAAAATAAATAACTAATGACAGCTTGGATTTCATATGCAGAATGACACGTGCCGATCGATTGCTATTTGCCAGCACACCAATCTAATTTACATCCACTTATGAATTTAAACAGCTTTGAATATATTCACATGCACTATTTATATTTTCAGAACAGAGGCCTGGACTCCTTTTTTTCACAAGGTCTGACATTTTCTGCAAAGAGAGGCATGCACAAGATGACAGTTATTTCAGCATGAGAAAGAAAAATCAAATCATTCACCCAACTGAATGCAGCCACATTAACATGCGCTGCATTCATTATGCATGGAAATAATGCATGTTTATACAGTGGAATTTTGGAGAGACAGAAGGGGTAACTTGAATTGGTTTCTATGCTTTGTCTGAAAAGCAGCACAGTGAAGAATGGAAATGGTTCAAGGTCTGGCGGTTTTAATTGTTAATTCATTAACAGGTTTCGATGTGAAGCATAACTATCCTGCAGACAGTGCAGATCAACTGTCTTGTGCCACACTCTCGGAAAGCCTTTCTACGGCTCCAACAAAACACGCCAACACACAAGGCTTACTGGACAAAACACAAATGTTAACTTTTGATGTGTTTTAACACAATTTCTGTAGCTCAACTGATTTAAATTTAACTGTAGCCAGGCAGCAGCCTTTCTGTTTCTTAGGGATTAAACAAAGGTGTATTCCACTTTTTGTTTGATTCTAAATAGGTTTGCTTTCATAGTATCAAAATGAGTGCTGTTAGTGGTCAAAATATTACCTTCTGTACAGCATATGCAAATAATCTAAAGATCACAAAACAATGTTCTTTAAATAAAAATGGCCACATTCTTTCACATCTAATAAGAACAAAAAGGTATGAAATGTAAATTGTATACATATTAAAGTTTTGTAACAAAGTTGTTATGAAGTTTTGTTTAGTGCCAAGGATAATGTTTGCAAACCTTGTTAACTGCAAATAGTATGCTATCCTTTGTCAGTGCATGTACAATATATACTGTATATTTCTCTCCTGGGTTTAAAAAATATAAACAGCAAAATGTGTTCTTGTACGAGAACAAAGTCATTAATGTTTGTTGTAAATCCTAAGGAAGCAGAAATTTGCCAAACTCCCAGCCTTAAAATAACAGCCCTTTTGAGATCCAGCCTGTGGACTAATAATGGCACTACAGCGAGCACTTGTTAAGACAGCCAGCCATTTCACAAGACCAATGAAAAAAGAGCCAAAAACTCATTAGTATTTCTAAAACAAAATGAGAGCAATGCAATTTAATAACACGACTGGCTTTTTAGACAGAAGTATGCATGCACATTGAAACACCGATGCACGTGACGATAAAGTCATCTTCCAGCCGGAGATATGGTAGCAGATCTGCATGTTCAGCCCTGGGCTCCTGAGGGCGGCACTAAAAAAGCTCTCCCCACCCTCCTTCGCAGTGCCCTGCGCTCTCCAGCCAGCCTTCCACTTTTGAGGCGACATTTTATTTTCAAATATGTGCCACACCAGTGAATCCACAGCATTAATACAGTACATACTCATATTTCCTTTCCTTTAATTAAAAAAAAAAACCTGTAGTCTGAAGAACAGGATATTTAACTTACAGTATAATGGGAAGTTTACTTGCTTGGATTTTAAACCTTCTCCAATGCCTACGTGGGAAACAATCATGAGCAAGTTGTAAGCTGCTTCATCATTGGAAGTATTATTAAGAAAAAGAAAAAGAAAAAGAGAACAATAAAACAAAATACAAACATGCTCAAAACAGTGCAGCTTTGTGTTTTATAGAAGGAATGGCACAACAGCACATGGATTGGGCACTATTGCTTCATTCTAATAGAGAGAAACAATCAAGAACATGGTGTTGGCTGTTTTTCAGTCGAGAGACAGTTCCAAAAAAAGAGGGAAAAAAAGTACTGGCTGTCCCTGTGCGTTTTGGATTATTTGAATCTAGTGTTACCTCTGCAGTTTCCCAGGCAAGCTGGAGTTTACAGCAGATCTAGCCTAATTACTTCTCAGGCTTTTGAGCTTTTGCAGTTAGGATAATTCAAGGTTTTTCATAACATTTACTACTCAGCTTTTAAATCTTCAAAATACCCTTCCATTTTCCAGCAAGCTGAAGAGTAAAAGAGAACAAACTGCAATTAAAATCTGCACTCTGATGACTGATTAAGGAAACTACCATTTTTTATGTTCTTCACATTTCTAGAATTACATGTTCTTTTCCTTTTTTAAAAAAAAAAACTCCTTTTCCTGATTTGGACAAAATGAATATACAGGTAGCATTAATACTGTATCACCAGGCACTGTTCACCAGGTACAATGAAAACCGTAACTCCATATTAACAGCTTGGAACAAGATGTGAACCTGGCTTTGTTCTTCCCTAATGTAAGTAATCAGCATCCTCCATCCTCACCCTGTTTGCTGTTGACTCTGGGATGGGTACTAACCATGAACCCTTCAGAGGGCTGTGAAAAGGCCTTCCTGTATTGCCAGCACTACAGACAAAACCAAGAGAGAAAACAGTGCGTGTAGCCATGCTTGTGCAAAAGCTGTATTCAGTAATATAAATGCAGGAACCATTACAAAGATTCGGTGTGCATCAATATAAAACCTCTGTGAGCCTATTGTGACCGTCGTGGTTCGGCGCGGGTGTCGTTCCCTCCACCGCCTGTTTCGTCCCGCAACACCTGGGGCACGAACCCGGGTCTCCGGCGTAACACAACAGAGAACCAGCCGCATGAGCTGAAGGAGACCTCCCCCAGCGCAGGCGGCTGAGGTCCCTGCTCCGCGCAGGGAGGGCGATGACGTCACCGTGCCCGAACTAGCTCCGCTACACCATCAAAGTCTCTCATTCCCTCTTGACAAACAGCTCCCGGTGTCATCCAGCAGCTGCATCGCTGAGCAGCTACCACCTTTCACCTTCTCCCCACTCCCACCTCTCCCCTGCACTGTCACTGAGGGCGGCAGCAGGCGCACAGAGAGGTGACGCTCAGTGCAGGCCAGCAATCCATACATACCCCAGCCCAGCAGCACCTACTGTAATTAGCAGGAAAAAAAACACCTTTGTTTCTGTAAGCGCAAGACGGATTGGAAAAACAACTTGGGAACTTTTCGCCCCGTCAGATTTCCCAAGACTCAAGTGGAATCACTTGCATTGACAATATTTTTTAACAGGAAAGGGTAGAACAATACATATCAGGTATGCAAAAGTCTTGAGTGTAACAGGTTAGTCCTACCTCACTCTTTCACCCCTTCGGTTAACAGTCTGCACTCTGGTCTTCACTTTTTGGGAAAAACAAGTCTCTTTGCTTCCTCTTGTGAATGTGCCACCCTTACTATAAGCCCTGCTGTTACGTCTCATCTCTGCAGTTTGAATATTTAAATTGTGATATGGATCAGCCCACACACACAACTTTCTGCACTAAAAACATGAATTGTCTGTGTTCTAGGACTCAGGTGTCGCTGATATTTTTGGAGAAACATCGAATTTGCCAAGGTCATTTTTCTTGTAGGTTCACGAGAGAGAATAATACCTTGAGGAAATAATTTTGAAAGACTTCAGTGGCTCTTAATAACTTAGCTGCACAGCTACACCGGAAAAAAAATCCTGAGTTGTTACTGAATTATTTTGGGGAGCCACACCTTATCATTCAACACGTCAAAAATCAAACATTGGTAAACTTACTGTTGTCTTTCAATTTCTTTCAATCAGTAATTCTAGGAATTTATTCCCTGGGTAATCTCTAAACTGCTAAACGAATAAAAGAAAGAAGTTTGTTAACTCATACAGTAACATATGCTCAAGGATATGCCAAACAACATCACTTGAATAAAGAAAATCAATTAATGCCCTTCATTTTTGTTAAGTTTTTTCAAATATCTAGGCTTAATGGCTTTAAATCTTCAAACAGAGCCCCAGACAATTCTAAACCATTCAATCATATGTATTTTTGCACAACAAAAACACAAAGTAAAACTATTTTCAAATTTTCATGTAATTGTCATTGCTCTGTTAATATAACCGATACAAATGTATTTGGATTAATTATTGACTTTTTTCCTTTTTTGTTTGTTCTTCCCAAGAAGAACTCACCCTTTATTCCTTTGGTAAAGATTTAGGTCAGTCAGAGGTTTTATATTTCCTGTTACAATATGACTAATCTTCCTGCAGCAGTAATTATTTTGTTTTAATTCTGTAACAGCTCTGTAGTTCTAGCCTGAATCCATCTCCTATTGAAATGTCTGAACTGAACAAATGCTTCTTAACAAGAAAATAAGATGAGGATTTATACCTCACGCATAAAGTTTTTAAAACTGTGCATTTTAATCATAGACTCTTACAAATTACTGTGTCAAAAACATCTAACATACAATGAAAATCCAAGCTGAAATAGTTTAAGACTAAAAATGAAACATACCGACATAATGAACAGTTTTGCAACTGTCTTGCACCGCTATTCAACGCATTTCAAATATGTAAAGAAACAGGAGTTTTTAAACAAAACGTAACCCAAATCCTTTGCTTTTTATACAATGTACCCACATTTCAAAACTGATTGCAGATTTCTTTCATAGCTTACACACTCAGCATTCTCAGAATGCCAGGGCACAACACACTAAACCTTCTATATCCTAAATATACCTATGCTGTGCTTATATTATATATTAGATTTTTCATCTGCGATTCCAAAAGCCTGAAAGACCTACAGATGATCATATAGACATCTGAGAAATTCAGATTGATTTACAGTACATCAGCAGCTCCCATTGCTGGTTTATTAAGGAAACACACAACAGCTCTCACTGGATGAAAAATAAATTTCTAGGCATAATAGGTAATTGTGCTTCAACATTTCTTTGATAATGTTAATAATTTAAATAGCATTTGAGTGTTTTAAGTAACGTGGAGAATGTCCTGGTACATAATTAACTGTTCTGCATATAGAGTTAAGAACAGTTTTTTTATCCCACATTTCTTTTCTTCTTGCACCAGGTCATTGGAAGCTTTAAAGCAGTTGCCACCAATGGTCAAATTCCATTGGCCTTGTTATAAAACTGTACCCGAGAGAGACCTAAGGACTGTGGCAGTGAAAGGTCAGGGAACCAGCCAACTACACCCAGCCAATCCAACAATGAGGCTGCTGTGCTTATAGCCTCACGTAAGAGTTTAACCATCCTTGGGCGAAACGGAGAAGAAATGCACTCATGATTTTCATTTCCTTTATTTATCTTTATTGTTATAAACACATTTACTTCAGCATTTCCAGAAGACATTCTGAAAGAGGCACGAAGCAGGCGAAACTGAAATGCAAGCATGCGACAGATTGCATTTAGAAATCTGCATCATCTGAATGCCCAAGAAGAGCTCCCCAGTGTAGGTGATCCCCCAGTGTAGGTCTGGGAAACCTGATGGTTCAGAACAGGTATGTATGCAGTATTACATTATAATTATAATGATCTACTATGCCTGCAAGGTACTTTTCTGCCAAGATTCCTGGAGCAACATATTGCACAAACTACTGTATATGTCCCAAATACAATGGGGTGCGGTTAGCCGCTCTTTAAAAAATAGTTTTAAAAACCCCAGTCTTTAAAAACACTGAAGATCAGAGGAAGAATAGACAAAACTTGACAAATGACTGCCCAGGAAGTGTAACAATGTCTAGATATTCACGTTTTGAAATTTTTGAGACAAATGTCTCTTGAAGGTTTGTGAAACAGGATATACCAAAACAGATGGAAATTAAAAACAAATTAAGGGGGCTGTTATCATCATTGTTTTTACTCCTGTGTCCACCTGACTGGATTTTAGTGCCATATTTTCATGCCTAACTTAAAGAGAATTAACTAAACAGATAACTACAGTAGTTTCTAAATACATGCCAAGAGATGCTCACTGCATATAACCTCTCCACTCTTAAAAACCAGACAGTGGAGACCAAGTAGCGAGTGAAGTATTAATCCTTCTCTTCATCCAAACACTGCTTCTTATTTGTGTTCCTTTCAGTGGAAGCTTGTACTTAGGGCCTGCTTCTTCAGTACAGTGTCTATAACTCAAATTCAAACTGATCGATCCATCTATTTTCTAACCGCCTAATCCAACACAGAGTCACGGGGTAGCCAGGCACAAACACACCACTCCACTCTCACACCAAAAGCGAATTTACCCCGCAATTTAGACTGTGGGAGGAAACACACATGAACACAGGGAGAACACACAAACTCCACGCAGACAGAGCCCCCCTAATTGAACGCGGGGTTCCAGAGCTGTGAGGCAGCAATGCTACCCACTGTCCTGACATGCCGCCAACAAGGTACAGTAGCTGTTTTTGAACTCATTTATCAGATAGAAAAGAGCACATGCCCGTTCTGGATAACCTATTAAGAGAAGAAGAATCAAACAAGGGAGAGGGTTAGTTGAGGACAGAGCAAAAAATAAAGGCAGCACAAACATCATTTATGAAAATAACCTTTTATGGTTAATGCAAATTACTTGCTTTGTACTACAGAACGAGCTACAATTTTTAAAAGGTAGGGCTTCAAATGTGTTTTAAAAGGCAATTAATTATGCTTTATCCTACCATTAATGTCTCCGGTATGTAAATTCTAATGCAAAGCTCAGATAGTATCAGTTAACTGTAAAATAGCAGAACTCCAAAAGCAGCCCTCAGCTGGATCACATCTGTCAGGTGCCTGTCTCGGTCTTCTCTGCCAATGGGTCTGTTATCTGTTAGATCACCTTGGGAACAGGCGATATCATGCTGGATAAAGTCAATTCTCACATCCGTGGTGATTCAAGAGAACCGATGACTTTTATCACAGTTTACTGTACCATGTTTCTGCAACAAGGTGGTAGCGAGTTCACACAATCGATTAAGAATCCTGAGGTACGAAAACGTAGGATGTCATTCTTCACAAACAATGAAAAAGTTTTAAAAGGTTTGTTCCTGTTCGCTGTATTTTAAGATTTTTTTTTCTGAGAAAAATATTTGCACTGAAGATGTGCCGCCAGACTTTTTACCATGGTACTTACCATGCCTGTACAATGACATCAGATCACCCTTATCTAACATCTAAATAAATGTTAGGGCAATCATGATACCACAGCCTCATGTTTAAAGACTTTAATGTAGCTGTAGGAGCCTTTAGATAGATACTTCATTGATCCTGTGAGGGAAATTGCAGTGCAACAGCAGCTTAGCACAGTCAACACAGCACAGTGTAACAAAATGATACAATAATACGACAATACAATACATACATACAATACAGTCAAAGAGAAGTGCACTTTTACCATTAGTGGTTTACTGCTCTGTTAGGATGCACTGTATATAGGAAAGCAGTGTGGAGCCAGGGTTAAGTGGAAGGTTGTGGGTTCAAATCCCAAGTGAGACACTGCTGTTGTACCCCTGAGCAAGGGGTTTGTCCTGGTGATATCATAAAATACCCAGCAGAATAAATGGGTGCACATATAAGTCACTATGGATAGAGGCATCATCCAAGTAAACATACAGTATTTATGAAGGTATTCTGTTAAATGTGCGTCACATTTAGTTGTGAACCTGACCCCAGCCAGGAGCTTTTTATAACAAACATCTAGAAACAACACCTCAGGGACATCAAGGTAAAACCAACCCCTGACTGAAACAGAAAATAAAAAATGAAGGGATGCTGCACTCCTTCCTTTCTCCTCACGACAGGAACAATGCCGCGATGTGTGAAGAAGTAAGGAATCTGGCGTCCTGAACAATACTTGTGCAATTATGGAAAAATACACGCCTAATTGCGAAATCCGAGATGCCAAGAGCTTCACAACAAAATTCCGATTAAACAAAGATGATACTATGTTGCAGAAGAAATTCCGTTTTGCACATAAATAAGGTCATTCTTTTGAATCAAGACATATTAAAACTTAAGCCCTTAATAAAGAACTATGTTTTTTTTCCTTTAAATGCCACCGTGAATGACAGATGCATTGCCCAGCGGTTTGCATTTCGTGTTTTGGGTGGATACAGAACCAGTCCAGAGCGAAGGGGAACTGTCACTGGGCGGTCCAGGCCCAGGCCCAGAGGGCCAGGGGGTCTGCAGGTTTGGGAGCTCTGTGTAAAGCAGCGACACCAAAGAGCTAGAAAAAACTCCTAAACTGGTTAAATTTAAGACGATAACCTGCTGAATGAGTTTAAACCTGTCCTGGACCTGGACTGGACATCTCCTGGGCGATGGAGCATGTTGTTATGCTGTTGAAACCATTCACGAAAAGGCTGAGGATCCTTGGGTCAGACGGCTAACTAACGATCGAATCAGCTAGAGGTGCCAAATGGCCTCTTCCAGACTGTAACTTTCAAGTCCTTAAAGAAACTGTGCTTGAAGCGCAGAACACATCCATCCCAGGAGCGAGTAAACCAAGGGTAAAAAACTGCAGCTCAAATGGTTTAATAAATCAATTAAAAAAATAATGGGAAAGGAAAGTACGTTATACAATGATCAATAGAGAACAATGAACTACAAAGAAATGAATATATTAGTACTGTATATTTACAGTAACTGTATATATAAGGAGAATAACGAGTGGCAAGCACAGGTTATAAAATATATTTTTCGAAATTCTAAGGTAGAGAGGAATATTATACAATGGAATCTAAAATAAACTCAAGTATAACAACAGTAAAACAAATGTAAAGGATGAAAAAAATTGTTTCAAGGATAATACTGTGATTACATGTTAAAAGGGAAATAGCTGATATTATTTTGCACATTTCACTGGAATGCCCACCAAGGAAAAAAACAGGTAACATGACTCAGGAGAAAGGACAAAGTTCCGTATTAAATAAGATTAGCATAAAGACATGTTACATGTACTTAAAGCACTTAAGCTAAAGAAATCTCTAGGGCCTTAGGGTCTTCTATCAATTTTTCTTAAGTAAACAACAACATGTAATTCACAGACTGTTAACAATATTCTTTCAGCTCTCAAGACAGGGGAAATACCCATGGACTGGAAAATTGCTAATGTAGCACCCCTCCATAAAAAGGGTGATAAAACTGAACCAAGTAAGTACAGACCAATAACTCCGACTTTTATTACAAGCAATGTTATGGAAACAATTCGAACTTAACTAAAGGGTCCATCTGAACGGAGATAGGACAATCAGCATGGATTTGAAAAGATAGATCTCATTTAACTTTAGACTTCTTTGAGCAAGTACTGTAATAGGAGTAATGAATACAAAGTGGATATGTTATGATATTTAGAGTTTTGGAAGGTTTTAGATAGAGGTTTCTCAAAATATCGATTCCTAAACTGCAGAAAACAGGTAATCAGGGTAAATAATACAATTAGATAGAGAACTGGTTAATGGATAGAAAAAGGAGTACAGGTAAGGGTTAAATGCTCAAAATGGTTTAATGTAATTAGAGGCGTACCACAGGGATCTGTATTAGCTACCACTGCTCTGCTTAATTCATTGTCAAGTTCCCAGATAATGCCAAACATTACCAAACACTGTTTAAACAGCAAAGAAAATCAAAAGTAATTAGGCAAAACAGAACAGTAAAAACCTAACAGATAACACTGAATGTATGTATGTAATTACACAGTACTACTGTACATGCAGGTCGCACTAGAAAATTTCAACAGGAAGAAGCTTAAAGAATAAACTTCTGAAAAAGACTTAGGTATTTATGCTGACATTTACATCTTCTAGAGCATGTGGGGAAGCAATAAAACACAAAAAGAAAGTTTGTTATTAAATATGTTATGAATATGTTATTAAAAGTGTTATAAAATGTTATATTTTATATGTTATTAAAAGTGCAGAATATAAAAAAGGGATGTTATCATTGCACATTGGATTCATAAGGCCTCTTTTAGAATATTGTGTGCACTTTTCATCATCACATCACAAAAAAAATAGATTGTTTCTCTGGAATCAGTCCAGAGAAAGAGCAACCAGATACATTTCCGGGCTCAGAGGAATGTTCTTCTCTATCAAGCTAAAACTGAACCTGATTCAAGTTTTCAAAATCCTCAAGGCACTGACAAAGTCAACTCAGTGGATTTCTTCAGAATCAACAGTGAAACACAAACCAGGAGACCCAAGTAGAAACTACAGGGGACGTTTATGGTAAGAATAGGAGGCACATCTTTAAAAAAATGGTTGAGTACGTATGGAACAAGCTAACCTGATCATGTTGTTGTAGTGCACATTCAGGGCTTCTTTCAAGAAACAGCTGGGTGAAACCCACAGATCAATTAACTATTAGCAACTAAACGAGCTAGATGAACTACAGCACCTTCTCCTGTTTGTAACCTGTTTATTGCTCTTATGGTGCTACAGGCTCATATTTACAGTAGGACAACACCACACTCTTGAGTATTTAGCTTTGTCACTTATATTTCTAGCATTTTTATAAATGGGTTTAGTTAAAAACGATTATTGCTTTTCTGATTCCCAAGCAGATTGTTTGAAAAAATCTACAGATTGTACATCTCCAACCGTATCAAGGGGTACAGTATGTGATAGAAATTTTATGTCCCTCCCCATTATATAATACCGAATGACAGGACAAATGATCAATTAGCCAGTCTTGAAATCCTGGATGGAAGCAGTCATCTGAAAAATACACTTGCTTGCTGTTTCGTCCTTACTTGTTCATCCTTACTTGTTCACCATTTCTGGGACTACATGCAATGAAATTGAGTCTGTGTAACTGGAAAGCTCTACAGATGTTTACGCTGTACGCTGTATTCAAAGACCTATGTAAAGAGTAAACCTATGTTACAGTAAAACCAAAGATAAAATTATTACAAAGGATGCAAGACTGAAGGTGGCAGACAAAGTATTAAAGGATATCGAACAAGTAGTGCATAAAAAATTAATAAGATCTACAGGACAATAAATCCCTTTTAGATCAGTCAGTAAATCAACATTTTGACACATACAGTATGCAGGTTGATCTGCTGAATGCATTTTCTCTTTAGAAGACATGGGGAGGAAAAAACACTAGTCTGCAGCTCACAGTAATGAAAACATCTTCGTTGTTTTTTCCAAATTAGATGTGCTTTAATAACAGTAGGATAGTCAGAAACTAAAGACAAATGTTTTGCTGTTCTAAAAATATAACACAAATGGTCTATTGCAATATGCATTTAATTGAAATTGTTCGGCAAAAACAAGGAAAAATAAAAACTAAAAAAAGCTGCCTTACGCTATATATAATAGCGATTTATAGCACAACGGTATTTGAGACCCATTATCTGGCCTTTATTACATCACAGGCTGCGTGGTACGCAGACTGCTTCCAAGACAGCGTGTATACCAATTAACAAAGGAGAACCAGCAATTATTGCTTCGTGTTTGAAATTAAACAAAAAAAAAATATTACGAGTTTAAACAACAGCAGTGAAATGAAATGAGAGAAGAAAAACTGCAGTAACCAGTGATGGGACAGTGGTTAGAAAAATGCCCTGCGTGTTTCCCCAGCGGGGTGGGGGAGGCCCAGTAACCAAGCCAGCCTACTTCTCCGAGGAAAATGAAACCCGTCGTCATTATGTAGGCGGTGTCGTTCTCACCCAGCTTTCTGGGCTCGTAAGAAGAGAATACCCTCACCCTCTCTTCTCAAACAGTGGATCAGAAGATCCCCAAACCTTAGCGGGGTCCCCCGCAGAGACGAGGCCGCAGTGCTGCGCCTGCGCGCCCTCCACCCCAAGGCTCTCTCGGCCTGCTCAGGCCGCATCGCGGGATATACGTATCCATGTAAACTTTTCTATTCTGTGATTATCTGTATTTATTTGTGAAAAGAAAAAAGGACGTTCTTTTTAAAACCGAAATCGCACTGCACATTTCTCACTCTCTCCCGCGGTCGAGCGGGAAGGCGCCAGCGCAGAAGACAAAAAAGAACACCACGAAGGGGGCGTTCAAAATGACCGGGCGCTGCTGGAAACAGTCAGCAGGCCTGGAAGGAAAGACGCAGGCTGCTCCGGCACCTCGGCTCCCAGCCACTACAGGGGACACAAGACAACCCCACCTGCGAGCCTACAGCCTCCAGGAACGGGCCTTGTTTACAGTGCAGTGCCCTCCTGAGAACTCTGCTGAATTGAGCACTTTGTCAAAAAAAACCTTAAATTCTGCATTTACCTTCCGGGCTAGCAGGAACACAGATAAAGGCTGCCATGGGGATTTGTTTTTCTCAATTCTCCTTATTTGATGTTTTTTGCGTGTGCGGGCTTGGTGCAGTATCTGTGCACCACCACCAGGTGGCACAGGACAGGCTGTCAAGGTTCAAAGTCTTCTTTGGCCTCAAGACCACAACCTCTTCATGCTCCTGTCTAAAATAGACTGATAGCTCTCTATCCTGCAGACAGGTCTCTCAGCATTTCGATGCACATG
The DNA here is from genome assembly GCF_040954835.1 of Lepisosteus oculatus. Lineage (NCBI taxonomy): Eukaryota > Metazoa > Chordata > Actinopteri > Semionotiformes > Lepisosteidae > Lepisosteus > Lepisosteus oculatus. The sequence continues at coordinate 3,617,518 of NC_090700.1, read as the reverse complement.
CCTGCCTGAGAGATACTGCTCTAGAACAGGGAAAGTGAATTATAGAAACACTCTTATGAGACGTGTCCCAATGTTCCTGACTGGCTTTCGTACTGGGGTTGTATAAAATACTCATTATAAATGTTCTTAAGGCAATTTATAAAATCCAGTTTTGGCTGATTTTGTACATCTTTAATTTTAGGCAAGATTACCTAATAGGTTCACATTCATTTAGAAGTATATGAATTTAATTATATTAACTTTTTTTAAAATATATTTCGAACCCAACCAATCTATGAAATTGAAATGTAGAAAACTCCAAGAATGGAAAAAAAAAGAAAAGTTCCATTTAAATACGGTCAATAAAAATCAGCTTACCCTACACAAAATGGACACATCTATAGAAATCAATTTTCTTTTTTTTGAAGAAATATCTGTATATATTATTAGTTTGACATCACATGACAACGACTGAAACTTTCATCTTTGAATCACAGTTAAAAGAACACTTCACAACAGAGGAATTTTGATTGGTAAAAAAAAAAGTAATTTTACACATTTCCATAAGGGGACAGACAGAAAACATCTTCTACCTTCATGGTTTCTTTTTTCTCCATGAAATTCACACAGATCACATTACTGTATATTTCTAGGTTTCTAATTTCTTCATAAAGTGCCTGTGCTATTGATCAATCTGTTTTACTTACAAGAATTGATCTGGTGTTCGTTTCCTGCTCTGTTCTTCAGGTCTCCAATGTCATCACAAGACAGAAACTTCGCTTCACGAGCCCTGAGAAACAGGTAAACATTTCTGACTGCCTCCATAAACCAAACACTCAATCAAAGCTGAAAAACACTTCAACAGCCAAATAACAGTAATGAATAAAGTCAAGCGCAGATGGTTATTTTTTTTAAAGTGCGTTAATCATAAATCATATTTTGTTTAGGTTTCAGAAAGAGTGTTGCTCAAATATAGCCTTTTGGCAGCATTCGCTAAATGTAGCCCATGCGGCAGTAACAACATGGCCATCAATTCTTGTGTGTAATTAAATAAAATTGCAATGCTGTCAATAAATACATAAAAGGCCCATACTGTACGCAGACATACTCATGTAATGTTAAAGAGACAAATGCGATGCCATTAATTTTGTTGGTCTGATTTTCTCTGTGGCACAAGATTCACTACACAATAAGGCCTGTATTCTGATTTTATGAATTAAAGTAACAACCAAGTAGACACCGGTTTATTTTCCAGCTGCTCACAACACTGGCAGAGCATGAGCAGGGCTGCTGTTTCACAGTGCTGCCTTAAGCTGCTCGGGAAAGGGCAGCACCAGGTTTGACCTCCCCCGACCCCCACGAAAACACCCCGGTCAAAACTCTCCCCTGTCCTGCCTCACCTCCTGTGCCAGGAAGGGGCAGGAATCCTGTTTACCAGGGCTAATGGTTTTATCTACACAATGTTGTAAGCAAGCTGCTGCCTTGTGTCCAACAAGTGGTGCCATGGGGCAGTGTGAACCCCAGACACTGTGAACCCCAGACACTGTGAACCCCAGACACTGTGAACCCCAGACACTGTGAACCCCAGATACTGTGAACCCCAGACACTGTGAACCCCAGACACTGTGAACCCCAGACACTGTGTGCCAGGCCCTTTGTGGGGTCCAGAATAAACAGATGCTCCTTAAAACTTATTAGCTGGACTGATGTTCTTATTAGATATGAGTTTTTATTGGATTTGAGTCCATGTGAATTGTGTAGATGCTGTGTACTGCACATACTGTACGCACACTGAAAGACAAAGGGAAGACAGCAGCCAAGGCTCATGAGTAAAAAAAAAACATACTGTATGAAAGAAGTCACGTCCACTTATAACGAAAACAAATAAGGCTACTTTCTGTTTCTGCAGTGGCCTAAAGGCTTAATTTTATACTGTTTATATAGATGGCCGAATATAAATACCACACCTAAATAGGGCTCATCAGTCAGAACAATGTTTTTTTCTATGTATTTTTCAGTGTGGAAAAAACATTTACTTAGTCCTTAATATAAATATATTTCTTTAAATATTTAAACATGAAATGACAGGTAAAGGACAGCGAGGATCCAGCAGAAAGTGGTCATTTCTTGATAATCTTTTCTCAAGGTCAGATAATCCTTGGTGTCCAGCAATTTTTATGTACTGTGCTGTACAAAAACGTAACACAAAGATGGCCAGGGGAGCTCTCAATTCAATCTAGGAATTAATCCAGAACTTTAGCTGAAAAGACACACCAGGAAGAATATTTTCTGCCTTTAGTTCCACTCTTGGAGTCCAGAAAAGTCAGATCTGACTAAAGCTGTCACAAAAGAGTTCAGATTATAGAGAAACAGCTTAAAAATAAACCAACCCAACTACAAAGTAAGGCTTCAGGGATATTTGATTAAGACCTATAAACTCCTAAAGATGTGTCTCAAAATTCAAAGGCAGCCAACTTCTTCTATCTCATCCCAGATATTAGGACTCAAGGACAAATTTGTACTGAGACTGGGATCAGAACAGAAGGTGTGGGTTTGCACAGTGACTTGAGTGTAAAGAATATGTTCTCGAGTCACACTGAAGCTGATGACCCATTATGCACCCCCAGGAAATCTCTGAACCTCCTGGATGAGGCAGCAATGAAGGAGTTTCCTTTTGTTTCCAACCCCTGTTAACCTCCACTGTATCATATGCACATTAAGCAACTAGCTAAAAAGGGGTAAAATTTCAGACAACACCCAAGTTCTTGGAACTGACTCTAGATATAGATATACTGCACTGTCTTTTAACAACAGAGATGGATTCTAAATCTGACATGCATTTCTTCCTATTTTTATATATAGCTCATCACTTCTCCCCTTAGATGAGAACTCTGAACGCAGTGTATTTGTATCTGTTCTAAAGAAAAAAGAAAAACATGGATATCATGCACATCAAGAACGAGCAAGATGACAGGCAGCATTTTCTGTCTCAGAGAACTGAAAAGCATTTACTTTAACCATTTCAATGTGTTGTCACAATCATGGCCCATCATGTGGTTCTGTGCTGAGGCTGCTCATAATTTGTCAAATATTTGCACCTCTGCTCTCGATTTTCTTCATTGCCAACGACTTGCGTGAGGTTATTATGAACACCTGGCTTTTTAAGTGATTTCAGAATAATAAAACGGCACAAACGTTTTCCCTTTTTTTTTTGTTCCTGTAACAGGGACTTTAAAATGCATTCTCAAACCTACGGGAACAAAATATCTCAAGAAGACCCTAAGTAAATTTTGCCCTTCTCTCCTGCTGCCTTATAAATTATACTCCACACAAGGGTAAAGGAAACATGTACAACACTTCAAGTGATAGAAGCCTATACTAAATGTTATAGCTCTTGACCCTGACATACACGCAAAGCACTAAACAACAGAGCAAGAATGACCCAAAGGATCCATACAAGAAACAAGAACAGTGTTCTTTGGTGAGATCCCCCTATAGTTGGGGATCTCACATTGGGGAAGACTGATTTTCAACCCAGTCCCCTCTCGCATCCTCACAACTCTGCCAGTGCATCACGTGGCTGTGGCCCTTGTGATAGACTAATGTTGGTGGGATCCCATCTTGGATCCAGGCCATATGGACCTTGTCATCACCCCCATTCTGACTGCAGAGAGCTTCCCCACCTGCGAAGTGTTTCTGGTGGACAGTTCACTTCGCCCATTGAGCTCCGCTAGAAAACATCAAGCCCCAAGGAGCAGAAAGCTCCAGGGGCAGCTGGGCAAAGCAAAACAAAAAGTGGACATCTCAAACGGACTTCATGTGCATTCGTGATTCACACTGTGCAGATATTTCAAGGTTTTGAGCTGTTCCAGACTGCGATCAAAAAGGTGGACCATCTCCATCCTTAATGTGTATAATCATGGCAACTGATGAATAAAAGCAGGTTATCAAATACAGTTTAACACTTAAAAACAAGCTTTTGCTCCAACAAAGTGCTAATTCACTGAAAGTTTGATCTATTTTCTGAAAGAGGACTGAACTGTCATTCAGTACGTTTTACCACCTTGTATAAGATGCCAGAAATAATAGGGCAGAAAATCTACAGTAAAAAGCCCCTTTTCCAATTTCCATCAGATTCCTAGGAAGATAAAAATGTACTGCCCCCTGAGACGATTCACACTGCTAGTGGTAGTTAAGATATTGATGTAACACAGTTTCACGAGACAGATTTATGGACGTTTATCACACGACCACATACAGTATAGATCACTCAACGTCTGGCATCACCTCAATGACTGACCTAAAGGCTAAAGAGTATTGTCAACTAATGATCTCAAATCTCATTAATAAATATGAGCTTACACATTGACAAGACTACTACCAGAAGAAAACAAACAGGACAAAACATCCATCCATACCTTTTTTTTTAGGAAGCTGCTTATTCCTGGGCACAGGCAGCAGCAGCCTGGAGTCTTTACTGGACAAGACACCAAGCCACCAAATCCTTGATTATTGCCTGCACTATCCCTTCATCACTCTCAAACTCCTCTTGATAATCTTTTAGGTTCTAAACAGTCCATTATACAGTATATGGGATGTCATTAAAAATGGTTTTGAAAGGGAATGAACACCTAACAGGATGTCAGTTCCCCCCCCCCTCCACCCATGGGTTCTAGCCCCAAAAATATATGCTCCTGTCACTTTGTGCTACTTCTAAAAATCTTACATCATTTGGGACAGAAACCATCACGTGTTCTTATTAACTCATGACGTAAAATTCAAATCTGATACCTCATTCCTCAGGTTGCTTAAGGAACATCAAATTCAGTGGAAGTGTAACCACCCTCCTCAGCACCACACATAATTCGTCATTAGTTCTTATAGTGGTTCTGCCTCCACACACTGCTTTTAACCACTTTCCACATCACTACAGCATGGGACAGAGCTGCAGGAAGTGATGGACATGGTGGGCCACAGAGTAAAACCATTCCAATGCACTCCTCTCAGCCTGCGAAGTGTACTCACCCTCTGCAGAACTGCTGCAGTCGGGGCCTCTGAAAATCAAACTGGTCAGAGAAGCACCACCTTACAGCAGCTGAAGGATGGGAGGAACTGACAGATGAAAATCCACATGAATATATGCACATTGTACACTAATATATCCATTATATAGAGACCAAAGATGAAATCGCTGCTAAGTTATGTGGTAAAACTTCCGAACAGTCCTAGGGTTAACGCGGTAAGGATCGCCCATTTGTCACTTATCAAACTACGCAGAATACAGTGGATAGGATAAAGACTGAGAATCTCTTCTCAGCACTCAACACTACCACGAGTAGATCTATATGTTGTTGATTAACTTCAACAACTTTCTGTGAAATCTTTCTTTTCCCAATGTTAGTTGAGCCTTGAGGAAAGACATTGAAATCATTTTTTTTAAAACATTGCTTTGCCCAAATGTATAAATATATTTGCAAGATGTGTTTATGACTAATGTGTTTTGTATTCTTCTCTTTTTATTTCTTTTTGATCATATCCATCCTTGTGCTGCTGTTGCCTCTTTGTTTCTTGGGCTCTGCTATATCTTTCTGTTTATCGACGCTCTTCATCAAAACAGAGACATTTCAATTTCCGAGTGCCTCACGAGTTCAACAGATGGCAGCAAGGCGAATTCTGCTGTTGTGCTGTTTATATGTCACAGAAAGAAATAGATCTGCAATGAATGGGAAATGTCAGCAGCTCAACTCACAACATTATAATACAGTGTTACCTACACAGTAAGTACAGTATGATTACACTCGACTAATAGCACATTAAGTTAATCACATGTAGTTACGGATACATTTTGTTCCCAAAGATATAAACTTACTGTAAACTGCTTGTACTTTTGATACAGCATGTAGTTTGCTTTACAGTTATGTACAATTCAATATTCAACAGTTTTTAATAAATCATTAGAAATAGTTATAAAGTTTTAAAAGATATGTATTTATGTATATAGTGTATCATATTAAATATATGCATAGTCACCAATTGTTGAATATTGAATATATCTTTATATTCTACTTGAAGATGTACTGTAACTTAGGCAAACTACAGTATATGTCCTTATCAAAAAGTTACATGTAACTTCTGTAGTCACATATACTTAATCTGTTTAATACACTATTAGTAGAGTGAATGAGTGTATTTACCTGTACTTACATTGTAGGAAATCTACAGTACCTGTATTATAAAGTTTTTCTGCAACACTGACCCAACCTGTGGCACATCTCTTCTCAAAACTGGAATAAGCAAGGCATTCAAAAACATTCAGGCGAGGCAGTGGATCACCCATCTGTGTTTCACTGTTTATAGGGCCAACATGTAAAACAGGGTTTTGAGGTCAATGGCAACATGGTTACAGTCACTGGCAGCACTGGTATGATTTACTTGCAGTAAATCAAGGGTTAGAAAAACAAGTTTTTAAAACTTGCTGCATATTAAAGAAGCCTCCGAGTTCTGATGTCTACTTAAGTTGGCGCCTGTTCAAAATCCTGACAAGTGAAAGAAAAAGAAAAGAACAGTAAACGAACTGCAGATAAAAGTCTCACATAATACCACCTTGTATACAGTTGGGCACATAACCTCTAAGTATACCACAGCTAATATTAGAATAAGGAAAACAAGGCAGTGTAAAATTACTGTGCAGATTTAACACTGTACACACTGGTAACACACAGACGTTTCTCTAGAAAAACACGATTCTCCCACTGTGAAAATATTATATTGTAAAGCATCAGAGATTAAGAAAATGTCGATAATCTGTTAACCTTACAACTCAGCAGAAGTATAATGATATGAGCCTAATCAAATCAGTAAAGTAAACCCAAGCATCTTGTAGTATGATGTTTAGAAACAAATGCTAAGATATGACTTAAAAATTTACATTTCAGCAAGGAATTAAGAGCAATCAATAATCAACCTCTCTACAATCTTTACTGCATGTGTGTATTCAATAATAATAAATCAGGTTTAAATGAGCACAATTTCACAGACGTCTATAGCTTTACAAATAAGACATGATACTATTTTTTTAAATTATGATTTTTAAAATTGACACAAGCTGTGCATGATCACTTACTTTATTTAAAAAAAACATTTACCATTTTATGAGAATCAGTAAAATTCAAACCCAGCCACAGTTTCAGTAGCACTCCACTATTTGTATGCAGAGGAACCTATAAAAAATCACCAGATTTTAGCATAAACCTCTATATTATATTATTTATCACATAATTGCATATGTGAAAATCTCTAATTTCTTTGTCAATACACTAAGCGATGTCTCACAAGCAAACCACTAGAGGGTTAAATGACTGGTGGAATCTAGTAGTTCTGTTCAGTAATTCAGAGCAAAACATACAGCAAAAAATAACAAAAGAACAGAATAATTGCCAGTACATATGGTAATGAATCATTAATGGCCAGGGTTTCAGTGAAAAAAAAGTAATATTATACTCAGCTTATGTTTTAATTGATTTATTAATATTTAATCACAAGAATGTAATTTAAGCTCCCTGTGATTTAGCTTTCATAAACCTTCCAATTTCACAAATTCAAACTCCATTTAAAAAGAAAGAAGCAATTAACTTTTGTCTTTGTCAGCCCAAAGAAAAAAAAAGTTATGTTTAATTTTACACAAGAAATACGTGGAATGTTTGTTAGAAAAGGAAGGAAAAAGGGATTTGAGCAACAAAACTAAATAGAATTAATTAAGATGTAATAGCAGGTCAAACCGAGTCAAAGCTTGTACAGGATATTGTTTATAAGCTTTAAAACAAGCATTGTATTTTAAAATAATCAGGCAGTTGAACAAACACCATCTCAATTCAAAAATGCTAGTTTCTGCTTTCATTTAGGTATCTGCTATCCATCACACAACGAGTAGCACATTCGATTAACTTTGAACCACGACCTTCAAACAACTTGAGTAGCTGTTGATCTGGTTAACGTTTCCTAAATTCAGTTCTCCTCCTGATGTTAGCCAGCCAGACTCACTGCAACAGTCCAAATGAGGAGGAAGAAGACTACATACAGTCCCCTCCAACATGCCCACTGTGGAGCCAGTCACCAATTAACATGCACAGGGTGTTAAATTAAATTGAAACATTTAAATTTTATTTTGAAGAAACCAAAACTATTTCTAATGGTATTCATATTAATCCCAGCCAAATTCTAAGTAGATCCTTCCCCCCAGCTCTCTCTAGTTCTATCTAATAACGGTCTCGTTCAACACCTAGAGAACTGTACCTGAGCAGGTGCTTAACTCTGTGTAACAAACAATAAAGAATAATGAGAACCACTGGAGATACACAAATGAGATAAAGGATAAATAAAAAGTCTATTTACAGACTTTCTCTCAAACATCTGTGAAAAAATTATGCCAAATTAGAGGTATTGTGGGAATGAAAACTGTCCGCTGAGGTTTAAGGCAAAGCGAGAGGGCTCCATCCTCAAGAGAACTCCATTAGACAGCAACCCATTCTCTTGAGATGAAAGATTTGTGCACTGAGCCTCTTCAGGACTAATTTGTGGAGCACAGCGATTAAAGCATTGTTCGCTGCATTTGTGTACCACAGTGACATCTAACCCCTAAGATTTCAGCACAACCCTCTGGAGAGGCAGTGCATTGAGACACTGCACATTAAACTAAACTCACCAACCCTTCTTCTTAAAATCCCCTAGAACCCCTGAAATAAATCCATTCTAAAAACCTCTTTAATGTGATAAGATTTTTTTTCCAATTCAGTAGCTTTTCCTATCCTTAGTCTTGGTATGACAGTCTTAAAAACAAGAAATGTGGAATGGAGCATGTTAATTATGAAAATCAAAGGCCGCCCTTAGAACACATGTTAAATAGCATGAATACATAAATACCCCCCATTCACATGAAGGAAGAGTGATTTCAATTACTCAGGCTCAATACACCCACTGAGTTCACACAAAAAAAAATAATGGATATTCCTCAATTTCTGAGGGGAAAAAAAGGTTTAAAGTACTAAATCCCATTGGTATTCCTTTGAAGTACTTCCACCTGGTCCCAGCAGAAAATACGCCAAAAAATATAATGAGATAAAACAGAACCATCTAGTGTCTACTACTAATAAGTCTGTAAAACGACACACACGTATCAGAGAGATACCGACCCCACAATGAATCAAAATCTATTTTTAAATAAAAACAGTCTGCAACTAATTTAAAAGACTTTTGTCTCCATTTTTAAGACTTTAGAGCAGGAGGCAGGAGTCCTGGTCCTGTTCTCCATTCAACGTGCCCTCCTATTCAGTGTGTCACTGATGACTTCATTGATCTCCACCACAGGTAGGCTGGCAGAGTAAGGGCTAGGAATTATTGCCAGTGGAGTGGGAGGAGAAAACAATTAGACCAGGTGATTGAAAAGGACAGTAATCAGTGGAGTAAAATGAGAAAAAAAACGTATTTAAAAAAAAAAACACACCTACTTGAAACAACTCTCAAGTCTATAAAATATGATCTTTATTTCACCTTCAACTGGCGTACATAATTTTATCAGCTGACTTGTCATCTGGAAGTCTGTCTTTCTTTGAACTACTGCAGTAACGAATGGAATCAGAGGCACACATCCACAGAAGCAGTAACTATGGAACAATATCATTCTCAAAAGCACGTAAAGTTTGCAATTAAGAAGAGGCCAATCCGGCCATCTAATTCATTTGGCTGTTAGGCGCTAACCGATCTGAGGATCTCATTCAGTCACGCTTTGTAAGACACCAGGGTATCAGCTTTGACATCTCAGTTTTATCAGATTATTTTTGTACGTCTGAACATTTCCACAGGATTGACCTTTTCAATGTCCTTAAAGATTTTACCACCTTCTAGCCTGATCTCATCAGATCATCAAGATTGCACCTAGTCGGTACTAGTATTCTTGATGCCTAAGGTAAACCAGGTTGCTGCAGTACAATGGTGGGGGTGATGGACCAATATGTGGCACTCTTCACTCTGAGCTAGTAGGAACGCAACTGTATGGTGATCAGGATAGTGCTGTAGGAGGTTCTGCTCTTCAGATAAGACATGTAACAGCAGTCCTGACTTTTTGGTCATTAAAATTCCCGTGCCATTGTTCATAAGAGTAGGACTGTTAACCCTGAAGTGATGTCTGAATTCTGCTGTGGGCAGATGCACTCTGGCCGAGCTAAAGTCCCCCCTAAATTCAACTGGTGAAGTGGCTTCTCTCTTCTCCACCCAATCTGTTGTACCAGCGTGGCTGGTGGTGCACAGTTGCTGCCTAGATAGGCGATGGTAGTGGTGGATGAGGTAGGTCCCCACCTGTACGTACTCTATAATCTTTGGGAAGTTGTGGGATATCAATTGCTTTGTAAATGCAAAGAATAAATATGATTAGTACCAATGCCTGAATCAGGCCCTCTATGTCATCTTCTCTGTTCAAGAGAAACGAGTCAGTTCTTGTAGCTTTTCAAGAATCGGACTTTGCTTTGAGGCTGGGAACGTATCCGGTCGCACAAAGGAAGTTCTCTCCTAGGGCCCGAGGTTCACAGCAGAGCCATGGGGTGACAGGACATCCGTACATCACAGAAGTGAGCCTTCAACTGGCTAATGTAAGAGAAAGATAAAAAGCACATTCTGCAGCTCTGGGACTCCGAGAGACCCTGTACTAAGCTCGCACCACTCTAACTGTATTCTGTTTGCCTACAATGAGCCTCTCCCATTGCCTTGAACACAAAAGACAGACAACAGAAACTGACTCCAGAGACAAAAGCATACAAACGAAGGCTTACTAGGCTGCTACACTTCTCATGTTTTAACATTTTACAATAATTTTGATTGTGCTCATCATAATGAACCCCATCAGCTTGCACCCTGTACCCAGTTCCAAACTTGACCGAACTAAGTGACCTCCATTTCCACTGCGTATACTAGTCTTTACATACCACTTAACATGTTCTTTGAACTGAGGAAGGCAACCTGTGGAGGTGGCTGAACATCAATGGCATTACTCTGCACACAGAGGACAGTAGCAGAACATCCTTCCCTAATGAGACTATTACGATGGATCCCAATGAGAATGGTCTGTACCACAGAATGGCAGCTCTTCAGCTATGCTGGCTATTGAAAGATTCCAGGAAAATACTGCTGATAAATTCCTTGCTACAGAAATCAATTACGACTGGAATCCATGGCTGAATCTTCAAAAGGAAAAAAAAACAAACAATTGGATGCTTTCTGCACTTTTATGTTTTATATAGAATTAGTCAAATGAACATTCCTGTAGGTTAGGATGTGAGTTAAGAGCAGCAGCTGCAATATATACAGTACAGCGCTTCGCTGTATAATTAGCTTTTATTAAAACCTAATTATGTAAATAGGTTTATTATTACATTTGCATCTATGCCTAACAACAAACACACTTGCATGTATCGTTGACTGCAACTTTTGGTGGACAACAAGAAATTAAACATCACATAAATAAGGAAGACTGATTTCTTAAGTATCATGCCACATTTAAAAATGGATTTAAAAAAAAGTCTTTAAAGTTGATCTTGGAGCAGCATTAAAATATCTTGTCGTCTCTATAGAATTAGTGGGACCGTAACAATCCAGAGCAGTGTTTACATCTAACAATCACAAATGGAAAATCTGAGATACAAAACATAAACTTAATACCAAGTTTGTATGTAAACACTGCATATACTGTAAACAAGCTTACAGAAAACATCTGTGTGCTATAGATAATATGCAACATATTTTCAAAGTAAACAAGGTCAGGAAGGGACGCAGTGGGAATTTTTCTTGTAAAGGTTACAACCTGATGAAAGTAGCAGACCAGCTTCTTTCCAGCCAAACAAGTGACTGAAAGGTGATCACTCTTGCACTATTGTAATCTCACATTTTATGCACTCACTGTTCTTTTTAACCAGCATGACAAGTGCAATACTGGTGACAATACTGGTGGATCTTCATTGAATTGCAGCAGCAATAAGAGATTTCAGAGAGAGAAAAAAAAACATGTTCCCAGTGTACCTTCCATTGCAATAGAAAAAACAAGCATGAAGCCTTCGGCAAGGCAAATCCTGTTCGAGTACAGACTACTGGATCATATCAGACATTAATTAAAATGAGGCATGGAGTGTAACATTTCCGAGTGGCCAGATGCATTTTCTTGTAAACTTGCTGCTTTCAGGCAGTCCACATGATTGTTGTGCTGTTCTCCCAAGGTTATCACACAATAAGCAAATTGTGCGTTAATTTTAAACCCCTAGTTGATGCCTGAGGTGAGATGTTGCTATACTGTATGCAGGACAGCACAGCACAAGAAATAACCATTTAATTGGCTCTTTTTTATTAGTTTCGCACAAATCGATTCAAAAGGTTCTTATCCTCCACTTTGTCGAGAGCCCAATTCACTGTAAATTCATTGAACGGGTTGCCAGACAGGGACAAACCAGGCCTTCAATATTCTCTGTCCTGTAATAAGAAGGTTGTCAAAATCTTTCTAAAACTTTTCAGAATGTCACACTCAATAGTCGTTTAAATATCAGAGGTAAGAGCAAAAGCATTTCTGAACAGGAGGATCAATGCAACTGTGACCATGAGAAAGTCACGGGGCAGCTATACAAAATTTAACTGCATGGTGTTTAGATTCATAGAAAGGATGAGAATTGCTTATGGTTGTATTTGTTCACATCTCATAGAGAAGGACTGTGATACTGGACCAGATAAGTGAAAGTGAAATCCCTAAGGAGGCGTCCTACAACGGCACTGGTGAGCTTAGTGCCTGGCACTCAGACCTTGTCCTTGCCAACTGGTCGGGGCAGATTTCTCCAGCTTTGTTCTGAATCACAAACAAAACACCTATAGACTGCTGCCAAGGAACACATACAAATTAGGTAATTTTCCTATGTGTCTTTAAACCTGGACGCCTGTAGGGTGTATTTGTACATAAAGATCTGTTTACTGGAACATTTGTCTTTATTCATCTCAAATATTTCTGTTGCAATGCAAAACAGACTTTATAAGAACAAGACCATCTGTCTATAAAAAAAGAAGTTAACTTTCCAGTATTGCAGGTATTGCTCACATTAGCGTCTTGCTTGAAATGGCTTCAAACTCAAATGTGCATACGCTGGGCTTACCTAGTCAAACTAAACTACTGTCTTTTGTTTAGGATTTCAGAACTTTAAACTTTGCTATATCGGGGCACGTTATTTCTTAAAAAAACAGTTTTCTAAAAGCCTTGACTAAGTCTCACAGCTGTATTTGGAGAAACTATAAGCTAACAGTCATGCCTAAAAACAAAACAAAACACTCTTCAAACAAACAACGTTCCTTTGGTGTGATGCTTTATCACAAAGACAATTAGATTTAAGTTTCCATCACCCTTTTTTGTCCAAATGTTTTTTTCTCAATGAATCAACGACAATAATGAATATGTCTCTCATTAGCAATATAAACAAAGATCATTAATTTTTATTGCAATATTCCTTCAAAATAACATTTGAGAGATAATGTTTTTGTCTGCATAGTTATCAGACCCCTGTTAAGTGGATAGCACAGCTGAAAAGGATAATACAATTTAAAAAACACTTTACTTAAGATTGCTTATAAAAGGTTTGTTTTCCTTTTTACTATGGAGTCCATTTTACCCTGTCATCTGCACTGTTATCCTGTACTAAGTGCATTTTATGTGGCCTACTTCTAATCAGAAACAAGCAGGAAATAACCTTAACTTACTTTTGAAGCTATCTTCCTTGTGATCTGCACAAGACAAACTTACTTGTTTTTATCAGTTCTTAAACCATGTCTTTCTTTCCCATTTTTGTTTCCTTTCAACTTTCTCCAGACATTTTTCCTTCAGCGTTTCAGTGATCTCACCAGGGTTGTATGAAACCATATGGGTAACAGGGTTAACCGAGGACACAGATGCACTCTGGAAGCTGTCCAATTTCCCTATTAGAATCCAAAAGGCATTTTTCGAATCCGTGAAATACCTGAATGGTCGTGTATGGATTTCACTGGGGTTTAAAAATAAGATTGTAAACTGGGTTGGCATTAACGTGTCCTGCCTTCGCCACTACAAAATGAATTTGGGAAGCTCAAGTTTTAAGTGCTTCCCTGAAAATGAAATATCAGCCTAAAAAGTAGGCTGACAAGAGCCGTGTTCATACAGCCTTGCATATACAAACACACACCCTCTAACCTACATTTTTTCAGTATTAAATCTAAGTCTTTCTTCAATTGAGACGACACAGGCATACTATTATTGAACAAAGACTATTGTTCTGAAATCTATTTTTGCAAGACAAATGTTACCCATCTTACCAAGGAATGATAATATACAGTCGTATGGATTCCAGTATAAACTGAGCACAAGCTCAGTGGCAGTGATGAGAATGCTTACACAACTTAAATTATTTTTGGAGTTTTCTTTTTTTCTCTAAATTATTTCAATCAAGGCACCGCCTCTTGACTTCAGTATAGTCCAATTGCTCCAGACCTTTAGAAACGGCCGATAATAAAGTCTGGACTGGGGCGCTCCAGAATCAGGGGCCGAGACCGCTGCATGATAGTCATTGCAGAAAATCACCTCATGCAGCACTTTTGCAACTTTTGTCAAGATACTAGAAGACTGCAAAAAGATTACGCACTGTTATTAACAATAAGTTATGTGCACCCACCATCTGGAACTATTTTATTGGTCTAACTACATTAATAGAGCTCATGCTTGTGAAGGTTGTCACAGGGCCGAGGTGGTTACAGCTGCCCTTGGGTCCTGTTTTCTATTCCAGACCAGGGATCCTTCTGTGTAGAGCCCCTGTGGGTTCTCGCCACAGGTCCCAGTTCCCTCCCAACTTCTGAAGACATGACGACTGGACTGGGTTCCTTGCCGTCTCTAAATTGCCCGTGCGTGTGTGTGAGATCAGATTAATTTTGGCCCGCTCGTCACGCCCTGTACACCTAGAGGGCGCTCTACTTCTGTCCTGTTCCTAGTTCCCTGTGATTATTCATGTCTTTCTGGTGTGTCTTGTTGTGAAGCCTATTTACTTCTGCTCCTGGCTCAGCATTGAGGGTACGGATGTCCTGAGACCTGCCTAATACCAGGTCACCCCACATCAGTGGCCTGAGGGCAAAGGTTTCTATACCAACATCGTCTGACCCCCTGAGCCTGGGCTATCCTCCATGTTGCCCTTTTTGCCGCCAAGCATAGGGTCTCTGCTGCTCTCCTGGTCATTCCACGGCTTGCCCTTCCGTCATCCGTGACACCTTCATCTTGACATTTGTTGGCCTAAACCCTATGCTCTTTGCCATATGCACAGAAACTTGCATGTAATGTAAGAATAGGAGTTCTGCATTTTATTGTGCTTCCAGCTGAATTAACGGACCCAGCTTAAACCAAACTACTGCATACCAGGCAAAACATCAAAATAAACAGATACTGTAAATCACTTCTAAAGCTCTACAACATGGGCTTCATCCTGGTCCCATACAATGGAGGCTACACAAAAACTTCTAAAGGAAGTGGAGTGCGAAATTAAATACTCTTTACACCTGAGAAATCTGGGCCAGGACTCTGTGATCTTGAGCTGAGCTGTGGCCCTCATGTCTAATCTGTGATTTTGCTTGAGAAAACATTTGTGAAATGCGGATTCGCTGTCTAATCACTGAATACGAACCTGAAACACAAACAACATTGAAAACTGGTAACTAAGAATCCCTGTTTCACAGGCTTCTGAACCTCATCTGCTGTGTACTATGTATTATTGTGTATTGGTGCTCTCCTGCAGTACTATAGGGCTGTCCTATCCTTGCCTGAAGGCCATTGTGAGACTGTAGGTTTTCCTTCCAACTTGCCTCTTAATGAGTGAAAATGGGCTAATTTAGTGGCTTAATTAGGCAAATTTGTCTGTTTCTCCCAGCTATTGGTGCTTTTAAGATATATAAGCCTACAGATACATTGGTCCAGGACTGGACAGGACCAGGACTGGACAGCAGTGCACTACAGGAACTTTCTATATTTTTGTCAATGCAGAAAAAGGGAAAAACCTCAATCCACAGTGTCTTTTGCCCTGATTTATAAATTGCAGAAACTGCCATTTTAACCAAATGCTTCTCCTTCAATGATTTACTAATATTGATTAGAGCTACGCATTTTTTTGATCGCTTTACTCTTCTGACTGTTTAACCAAGTTAAGTATAGAATCAGATGTGATCGATGAATACAGAGATTATATTGCCACTGCTACAAAATCGCGCTTGATTGGAAATTCTCACTATCTGTTGCTACAAACGCCAGCACAGGAATAGTGATTTTGAAAAAGATTTGTGAGATTTTCTTTATCATGAGGTAGCTCTTTTGCATCAGCAAGAACCCTGGAGAAAAACAGAACATTTAAAGTGGTCATGTGAAATATGAACTACTTCAGCTCGGCAAGCAAGCCAGGTGATATTAGGTTTAATTTGTATATATTAAATAAACATTCTCCCCATGCCTCTCAAAGTGAAAATGAACCCACAAAATCCTGCACATCTATAGGATGGCTTCCTAACCTTTCTACTGTGCAGAATTCACTACGTTTTTATTACTCCAAATAAACTTGGGCTAAATTTCCAAAACAGTTTTTCTTCCGTGTCTGCACCCTCTCCTGCCAGATGGACAGAAAGTTCTATTGAGCAAAAAGCTTTGATCAGAAGCCTATTAATGACAGCCAAGGCAACAAGAACGGAAATAAACCGCGTCCTTTGTTTTAGGTGGTTGTCTGGTAGAATGCCACACAACAGACACTGAATGACAGTTGGGAGGTTGAATAAGGACTTCAAAGCTCTCAAGAGACTGAAAAGAGCACTGATTTCGCCCCCATTCAGCAAGCCCCTTGTCGTGACTCTCGCTCTCGAGTGCTTCGGGGAGGCAGCCCCACACGGTCGCGTGCTTTATCGCTGATGAGGTCGCTCGAAAGCGCCACGCCTCGCTGCAGAATGCGCGCGGACACTTCCCAAAGTGAAGAAAAAACGCACCTCACGAAGTGACCAGCGCCTGAACCTCGCCTGTTTGGTACCGCGTCTCTGCTGTGTCCACCGAGCGCAGGCTCAGTGCTCTTCAAGGCGTGTTTATGGTCGACGAGAACTGGCTTTCATATGAGAAGTGGAAAAAAAAAAAACTTCAAATGATCTTGCCTCCTTAAAACTCCAGGGCAGCACGGCAGTACCACGTCAGCTTTGCTGCCTCGCAGCGCCAGGGCCCTGGGTTCACTTTCTGGGGTGGTGTCGCATGGAGTTCATATGTGCTCCCTGTGTTCGCATGACTTTCCTCCTGGTGTGAGCGCGTGTGTGTCTGTGTCTGTGTGCTCCCTGCGATGGACTGGGGTCCTGTCCAGGGGTCACCCTGGCTTGACCCTGTATTGGAGGAAGCGGCTGGAAAATGAATGGACTTAAAACTCCACCTCCACATGACCCGAGTAAAGGCTAGGCTTCAGGGCTGATCTCTTTCAGACAGGCGTTTCCGTGCGGCAGTGGAAAGTTACCCTGCCGTGTCCAAGCCTCCTCTCAGAATGGACTCTCTTATGAGGGGATTTTGGTTCCTCAGTTTTAATGAAAATCACCTCCTATGTTTTGATTCCCGTTTCTCAAAAAAAATGTAATCCTGTCACTTTATAACCAGGAACAATGGTCATTGCTCAACACGTAATGCATATGTTCACGTTCAACCTTTGTACGAAAGATTTTTAAGGAATGTTTTCAGCAATCCTTTAAGGTTTTAATATTAACCTGTCTATCTAGATTTGTGTCATTCTTTACCTCCATCAATTCTGACTGCTCATGCATGTCACACTGATTAAAGCTAAGTGGAAATGAAATCCCAAAAAGCACTGTTTACGGTGTCACTACTGCATAAAGTAAAAATGTCACAGAAGCAGATATACAGTTCGGTTATTCTTATCCGCAGGTTGATAACACATGACCGTGCACATGTTTAGTGACAGTAATATTGCTGCCTGGATCACAAGGGCACCCAAACTTTGCTGTTGCGCATTTCTAGGATACAACTAATTCACAATAAATGTACAATAACCAGATCAAAGTCTTTACCTCTAAATAATTAAGTTTTAATCTGGGCATTTATCTTTTTTGCAGTATCACTGATGTCAGGTGGTTCCGTCGCCATTACCTCATGATGTGAGAGAACACAAATTCAGTGAGGCATGTGATGCATTGGTGGGTTCCTGCAAACCCCATGGAGACAAGAGCTACAAAACACACCAAGACTGTGAAAGTGCCTAATTGGAGCATGTCAGAAAGCTACCATTTCACTTAAGAGTTTCTGTTCAAGAGTAAAGCATCTCATTTGCGTCCCTGTGTTTTACAGGAGTGCTACTGGCCTGGCTGTCAAACGATGAAGTGGGAAAAAAAAAAAGATAAAAAACCCGCCTTCCTCTTTATTTCTGAATGGTTTCAGAATCTCTCAGACAATGTCAGCTGAGGAAAATGTCTGACCTGGCACGCTAAATGACCTCGATATTAAGAGAACTACGGTTTACTTCACAGATGGTCTAGCTGTTTGTTACAAAACACAGTTTTTAGCTTAATTTAATCTTTTTTTAATCATTCAGGTCACATTTAGGTTTTTTAATTATAGAGCACTAATCACAAAGTTCCTACTTTGTTCCTTCCTTATAGTCCCCTTTAATAGTAATCAAGACATGGGAAAACCAAAACCGTATCACTTTCCTCTTTACCCAGTTTTACCAATTCTTCATGCGTTTATCAAGTTCTCTCTAAAAACGTGCTGAAGTTTTTAACTAATCTTTTCCTTACCTGTTATGTTCATTTTCTCTGCGTCTGCTAATTGCTGCTCTTAAAGAACAGTGTTTTGAGAAGGTTCTTCCGCTTGAAAGGAGCTAAGGAGCTACATGGAGTTTGAGTCAGTGAGCTCTTTTTTGGAAAGAAACATAAGGAGGTCTGTGCCTTCTCCCAGTTGAGAGGGAAGTGGTCAAGAGTGTGGATGAAACACACTGAAACAGATGCTGTAGAAGGTAACCTAAAGGACACCAGAGGAAAAGTACATTCTTGTTAAAATGCTATGGTGAAATGAACAGACTACCCATAACAACATGTTAAGAACTTTGTGTCTGCACAAGCCAGTGGTTAGCATTGACCCGGCCAGTTAGCAGTTATGAGGAAGCAGGAAAGTTTACACATAATGATTAACTTATAGTTTTTTGTAAATGTACTTTTTCTGCAGGCACTTCAGCTATGGTATTGAAGATGCAAAGTGCCCTTTATTCACTGCCTATTAGGACAACACAGTAAAACTGCCACCATGCAGCACAGTCATGCTATGAAATTCCTGACATTAAAAAGAAGCATCTCTGTGTAGGGTTAAAGAAATGCAGAAACACAGGAAATAAAATTAAACTTGCAATTTTTTTAATCAGTCTCTCAAAATATTAAAACAATTTAGGAAGTTTAAACATTACTTTGTGTGTAAAAATTACAAACCCTACTTCAGTCATTTCAACCTCTGATCTCTGTGGTTCCCCTTCTTTTGTAGACTGTGTTAGTGATGTTATCACTTTTTCTGCTCTCTACTTAGAGACACAAAGGAATCTTTGAAAAGCAGTTTTCCTACACAAAACGCAATATGATTAAGAAAGAAAAACAAATACAGTCATGTTCGATGAATGGTTCTTAGAACAGTAAATAATTTCAAACAAAGAATTGGGTTTGGACCATTATTTGCCTAAATTCCAATATTAGTTATACAAAAGCACTACACACACTGTTACACATAACGTTTTGTTTGTTTTACTCATCATCTTCCTGAAGGAAAGAAAGGGATCCCCTGGATGAGCTGCAGTACTCGGGTGCTGGGCGTAACCCTGCCTTTCTGGTGTGGATCCCCGAGTCCATGACCATGTCGATGGTTAGTTCAGCTATGGGCTGGCATAGCTGGGCTAGAGAAATAAAAGCCTGTTCTTGGTCACAGCTCCTGAGCCAACGAGCTGCTGGTCTGTTTCTTAAACTGATTCTACGACATGCATGCGAAAAATCTATTATTCAGAAAAGACTGTATTTTCAGTCCAATCTAACATTAACAGTTTCTGACAAAACAATAAACTTGTCCAAGAAAAGACTTGAGTAAATTTCTACTTTTTGCAAAGGTAAGATTATTGGTCAACCAGACAACCGGGCACAGAGTTAATGGAGTAATTAATGTTTGTTTTTATATGATGGCTGACTTGCGTTTTCTGTCGAAGAGGGTGCTGTGCTTTATATATACAAAGCATGATATAGCATTATCTTGGCATCATGTGCTCTAGCATAGTGTGTCAGATGAGATGCCATGTTTTTTTTGTTTACCATCTATAATGGAATTAAACCAATCCTTTGCCTGCAGTATAACAGCAGAACCATTCCTTTTGGATAAATCACTTAAGAGTTTTGCACAGAAGCACAATGCGATGGGAACCGCGCTGAGCCGTTGCCGGTGGTTAAGGACAGAGCTCTGGACTTGCTCTAGAGCGGTAAGTGTCTGCTCAAGGGGCTCCTTCACCAGCCTGCTCACGCGATTCAACACCAGGCTTGAGAGCAAACTGTGCTGGGCATGCTGGGAAATAAAACACTGGAACTACAAAGACCCCATTTTTGAACTCCAGAAACACGAGCAGAGGATACCAATTTGAGCTAATCGACCATGTTCAATACGCACTGCCCTTTCTGGCATCAGATCTCCTTACAAGAATCATTTTGGGGTCAGTTCTGTTCCTTGTACGAGCTAAAATTATGGCATAATTGTAAAGGAAAATTAATACAATTTTTAAAGAAAGTACCAAGGTTTTGTGCTTTCTTCTGCATATTTTCCACAATTCCCCACTGCTGCCCTGCAAAGTGCTTTCTGATGCTTCATGAGGGTAACAGCAAGCGGATGTTTGCACTCATTGGAGAAAAGACACTGGAGCAAGTCTTCGTCTTCTGGAAGGATGCTGTAACGTCTGATCAGAAAGTATTTTTGCTGGAATAGCAAGAATGTCAATCTAAGCACAATAAATGAACAGGAACACAAAGACATTGGAATCCAAATCTTCAGAAGATGGATTGTGGACTGCAATACACATAGGAATAAATATCAGTGTGTCGGATACAACCCTGCCCCTGGGCCTGTGAGTCACACAGTACAGATGAGCTGGACAACTCCGGCACTCAAGCTCTGGATTATCACCCCCAAGAAGATATTTCCCATCAAACATGAGCGCCACTCCTTAGTCCCACACTTACAGCAGTGGTTCTGGAGTGGCTCAACAGGCAAAGGCCTTTCCTAGATGGAACATAGGTTGGGTATCACTGGTTCAAATGGTATTAACGGACTGTGCCATTGAGCTCGGATGTGTCCCGAGTGGAAGACTTCCTTGCCTTGCTGTGGGCCAGTGACCTCTGTGACTGGCCAGGCACCTGCAAGATTGCAGTGTCATCAAGAAGAGCCATGCATCTTCTGAGTCTGGCACCTTAACTCTGCTGTTTGTGCTTTACAAATAACAATAATTATAATAAGATTAGAGGAACAAATAAAAGAGACAGCTTCATGATGGAGATTTAAAAAAATCTAAGCCCACAGGCCAATGTTGTACAAACAGCCTGATGAAAATATTTCACGCTTACAAAAGGATGTAAGGCGGGGGGGATTGAGGGGGTGGTTGCTTTTAGAGATTTAATAACATTTTATCAGTCACAACAGTGTGAGCTGTTAAAAACAAAATTACCCATTACATAAACGAACCTTTCTGCAAAACACAAAAACGGAGATTGCTATCCACAACAAACATTTCAGTACACCGATGCTTCGTTCTCTGAAAAAACGCGCAAATTAAGGCGTCAATGCTCAGGCGGCACTTTCTCAGTGGTGCTGACTGATCTCGGTCTCGCTCAGAATCAGGGAACTGAACCGTGTGCTGGTCCTGAGGGGAATGTGGGCTGAGGCCTAGAGGATCCCCGAAGACTCCGGCGCCCACAGACGGGTTCAGGAGTTACCCAATCGGGATGAGACACAACCCTCACAGGATGGATAAGCTACAAAAGGGCTGGCCCAATTCACTGTACAAATAAAAGTCTTTACAATCTGCTGCAGAGGGTCCTGTCCACAAGAGTCAGGCTTTCAAGGCCAGAGCGCAAGACCTCTATGTTTCTATGTCACGTTGGTGGTCCACTAACTTCGACAGTGTGCGAGATCTAACGCGTTCACGTGCGCGTGCAAAATGTCACCCAAAGGTACAGGACTCATGCCAGACAGCATCTCAGCAATCACACGTTATAAAACAACAATCAGAAAGCAGACCTCACCAATACAGCGAAAGTGTAAGGAAGGTTTATACAGCTGGAGTAAGTAAACTCACTGGCCTTCCAGTCCGGCACAAGGAGGACATTTCCTCTACTCCACCTCCTCTCACGGACTCCATGCTGCAATTATATATTTTTTCGGGTGGCGACAAAAGGTTAATCGTTATTCGGGGGGAAAATTACGCACATTACAAAACAATTTTTTTTCCCCATGCTAAATAACCTTAAGGTGAACCGTCATGAAAGCTGATACATGATGTAATTAATTACGGCTTTTTGGCTAATCAGGCAAATGAGGAATTGTCTGCATACTTAAACAAATTTGTACTTAGAAAATGGATTACTCCTAATTACACTGGTAAGGTTGTTAGTTCAGATGTGTTGGGAAGGGGGTTGGTGGTACATGAGAGGCATGAAGATGACAACAGTACATTTTCATGGGCACAAGCTGTTCCTCATTTAATCTGCGCCACAGATAATAAAAAGGCTAAAATTGGAAAACATTTCTGTCGTTGCCACTTTCATTTCTAACATGAAGAGCACTCTGTGTGGACTTGTGTGTTCAGGTTTGCCTTTCAAGGAGGAGTAATTCAGCAGTTCCCATTGCTGACATCTTTACACAAGTGTCTCAGTGCGCAGAAGGACTACTCTAAAAAACAGACACCAAAGCCACACGGATTCATCGGAACTGACAGAAAGCATTCATCCCGTTCAGGATATCTGTGAGACTGCACCCCGAACTGTGCAAGACTCTGAAACCATAATTGCAGAGGAAAATTAGATCGTTTTGACATGGCCTGTCTGCTGCTCAAAACAAAGTATTCTGGGGGGAAAAAAAGCGTGAACATAACAATTGTCTTTTAGGACAATGAAACTCTTGGCAAGGAAACAAAGCCTGAAATAATGATTTAATGCTTGGTAATTTACTTGTACTATTATTATTACACTGGTGTTTCATTGTCTGTATCAGTGCCATTGCAAGTTTCCTATGCTACAATAATGTATAGTATACTAGAATAAACCAAGCCTATACCTCTCTCCTCCGCAGCGCAGCCCTTGATGTTTATAATTGTTCGTCTGTGGGGATCTGTGTACAGTGCAATCAAGATTATTCAAGTGTTGCAGGGTTACAGAGTTAACATCCCCATTTTTCAACTGGTCGCTTCTGTCACTCAACACCCAGCAGGGCTAAAGTTCACATCTTTTTGGCAGAGCTCCTTCGTTTTTTTCTGGCAGAGGAAAGGGCAACCAGTGTTCAGGTTTGGAAGCAAGGGATATGACCTCACTTCCTGTTTCCCGAAGCCATCTTCCTCCTTCACTGTTCTGCTTAGTAATCACACAGTAGTTGTGAGAGATCCAGTAGTAGGCCTACATCTTACTAAACAGCAATGGAATGTTATGGGAATCAAGCCAGAACTGTATTGTAGTGCAGGAGATTTACATGGGTGGGAGCAGAAGAACGAATCCGAGATTCTGTTATACCACTGCCTTTTATTTAATCACTTAGTATTTCAGTTTTATTTGGGTGACGTTCCCCGACTAAAATTCCTAGCACCTTTGAAGCCAAGGATTTTGTGTTATTTCTTAAGTCCCTACGATTTATCAAAAAGATCAAGTTCTAGCATTTTTAAGAACATGATTACACTCACTCCACATTGTGATAAACAAAGCAAAGCTCTTTGTAAGCCTTATTTACATTAGCATGGATTTGGCAGGCTGAAGGAACAGCTCAACATGTGATGTGTTCACTTTACATCTCAAAACCTTTAATTTGAGCAGCTAGATTAGCGGAACAGGCAGCACAGATTGTTTTGAATTTGCTGTTTAATATAGCAAGTCAAGAAAGGTGTGACAAAGCCAGTGAGATCATGTGATGTCACATTCCCTACACATGGTTATTTTTATTAGTACTAGTTTTTATGTCTTTTTGAGAAAGAGATTTGAGAAAGAACATTATAAAATGCAAAAAAGTAAAAAAAAAGTTAACAACCTTTTAAATCCTAAGCATTTTGCAGTAATACATACATTTTTACAATACCACAAAGCAAATGTCTGCTTTAGGACACAGTAATAACTATATTTCTTCCATAAATAAGAGAATGTGTTGGATTCTTTTTTTTGGATACTGAACAAAAAACGCCTGTCAAGTTGTCATAATTTCTCAACTTATTCTCAATGACACAGATGCCCTCTTCTTGAACAGAGAAAGTTCAAATCATGCAGTTTGTCTTTGTAAAATTCAGCTTCTAATCAACTACTAAAGTGTCTATCCCTCATCAGGGAATCATTTAATTTTAATACATGGTCCCAATATAAACAATTTCTTCCAACTTTCTTATGCAAAACTGTAAATAGTTTGAAGAAAGACTACAAGCCCTCAGAAAGAAAAAAAACTTAAAACTAAACTAAAAACATTAAAACTGAAAGTATTTAATGATACAACTGTGATAATAATAGTAAATTTCTTACACTTAAATAGCACTTTTCTGGACACTCCACTCAAAGCGCTTTACAGGTAACTCCTCTTCCACCACCACCAGTGTGGAGCCCCACCTGGATGATGCGACAGCAGCCATAGTGCGCCAGTACTCTCCCCACACACCAGTTCTCAGTGGGGAGGAGAACAGAGTGATGAAGCCAGTTCATAGTGGGGCCATGACTGGTAAAGGCCAATGGGAAATTCAGCCAGGACACCGGGGTTACACCCCTACAGAACTCTTTTTTAGAAATGCCCTGGGATTTTTAATGACCACAGAGAGTTAGGACCTGGGTTTTATGTCTCATCCGAAGGACGGTGCCTTTTTTACAGTATAGTGTTCCCGTCACTATACTGGGGCATTAGGACCCACATGGACCGCAGGGTGAGCGCCCCCTGCTGGCCCCACTAACACCTCTTCCAGCAGCAACCTTAGTTTTTCCCAGGAGGTCTCCCATCCAGGTACTGACCAGGCTCACACCTGCTGAGCTTCAGGGGGCTGCCAGTGGTGAATTGCAGGGTGACATGGCTGCTGGCACAGCCAGCACTGGTTAGAATAGCACAGCTGTGGTGCATCATAAATCAAACCCAGCGTCTCAAGTTTCCTGGTAGACTGTGAGTTTTGCAGGAGAGGTGCTTTTTATTCCCTGTGCAGACAACCTGAGAAAGCATGGCCACTAGTGTGAACACAGGACTGAAGACCTCTGTGAGTCAGCTGGGCTTAATCTGCAATGAGGAGCTTTTCACAGAAGGCAGGGAGTCTGGAGTGTTGTTGCCCCAAACAAGCCTGCTTCAGGCCCCGGCTCTACACCTAACATTAAAACGGCATTTCTTTTCATCACACGGCAGCCAGTCAAATGATTTCCAGTCATCCCAGAAACACTGAGCCAATTTGACGCACACCCAGTTTTACTTGGCATTTCTGCTGTAATGTATTGCGAGATGGCCTGTGAAATAAACAAGTCAGGCGCTGAGTCTTGCTGCACTCCATCCCCCTACCACGAAGGGCTGAGTGAGCCCAGAGTGCACCACTAGCAAAGAGAATGAGGGGCTCATGCTGCCTGCCCTTTTGGGTGTTCTACAGTAAAGCAACACGCAGACTCTATACATGAAGTACATGGCATGGCACTGATGAACAGACCACTCTTCTGCAAGAGCTCCAGACCAACTTCTGAAGTATTACGGTATGTTTTTTTTTTCTTGTTGGTTTTCCAGGGTTTAGTTCAACCTTGCATTGAAGACTTGCTGTCAGATTTGCTTAAGACCTTTATTTTTCAATGGTATTTACACTCTGCAGGCTATGCTGCATTTCCAAACAAATTTCATGCACTGTTATGAAAGCTTTTAATTACAAATGCACGTAACTGACCTCTTTTTGGACTTGGTTTCTACAACAATACGTTATTGGAAGCAATAGTCTTAATTCTAATAATATGAGATATTCTGGTAAAAGTGCAGGAAGAGCTATTTGAATATTCATTTAGATCAACTAATTAAAACTGAATAATAACGTGTCATAACAGGGCACAGTGTTTAACATAACACTTAAAAAAATATAGCATTTTGAAATTTCATTATCTTTATTCAAATGCAAGAGTTACCTACACGACTCTTTCATCATAAAATAGAGATTTGTTCAATGCCCATATCTGCCAAATGATCACTCTGGATGCTTCAAAACCATAACCCCCTGGAAACGAAAACGTGCAATGTTTGCATTCTGTCACAGACATTAGCAGGAGTAGAGCTCAGGGAAAACAGGTTGATACTGGTTTATTTTCACACATTAACCAAATGGCCGGTCACTACAGCACATCAAAATCAGGAAGTTGATCTATGAATGATTTACTCTTATATACTAGGAACTACCCACTCTCTCTCTCTCTCCCCCCCCACCACTTCCCTACCAACTAATCCCCAAACACTATGAGGCAGCCATCTCATCTTAGATTCCAGTCTTCAAAGATGCCACGGAGGTCAGATCAGCGCTTTAATAAGAGTTCTGACATTCAGTGAAACTGTAAAGGTGCAGGGGAGTGCCCAGTCTAGGTTTATCCCAGTCTTCACTACACTGGAATGCTGAGCCTGAATACCGCCTCACCCTGCAACCCCCTGCTTCCTACAAAGGGACCAAAAAAATGAAAAATGCCCCCCTCTTCCATCGTCTGCCCTGCTGGGCTTCTACATATAGGCGCGATGTCAAGTAAAAATGTCATATATTCAAAATAATAATGTCAAATAACGTCACAGGTCGACAATAACACAGGCAGCTCCTGAGAGGGGTGCAACTATGAAAGAACTGGATTTGTTCTCACTGGGATAAAAGGCCATTTTACAAATAAACTAGAATACAAAAATGTATACAGGAACAAAAGGCAATTATTTATGAAATTCTTTCTTCAGTTCCTTACTCCTTCTTGTGTAAGGGTATCTTTAACGTGTATAATGTGATACCAGGCTATCATTAAATTCGGTTTCTCTTAGTGAATTTCAAACGATATGACAAACCTAAAACTAATAATACAACCCCATAGCTACTATAATGCTGCATTAACTGCATTAAAATGCACTGTCAGACAATCCATAATCCTGTTTAATACTTATTGGCTTTTCAATGTATTTCACTGTTCACACAATTCTTCACTTTGTATGCAAAGAATTTCAGTTCTTTTCTCAAAAGTTGCAGAAAAAAAGACTTGAATTAGAAAGTTGGAACACCGTGAGTTATTTGATAGTCAAACAAAAAATATGATGAACAGAAACACTGTGTGTATACATGGTTTCAAACGAAATGCAAATGCATATACTGTGTGACTTAGAAAAGATATATATGTGAATATATATTTTTAAGGGTCCAGATCTAAATATACGTCAATTTGTAATTAAACTAAGTTAAACAGAAAAATAGGTCAACAATATTTTACTTTATGCAAGGCAAAAAGTGTTTCATAACTCACCGAACCAACTGCCTTTTCAATTCTTAAGGTGTAATGGTTTATTTGTGTGCACATACACACAGAACCTTTTTAAGAAGGTAACCATCACCAGCAAAAATACTGATGCTTCTGAACCCATTTATTTATTTCATTGCATTGTAACAAGTGAGGAGTTAAGTTCTGTGCCTTCTAAAATTAACCCCCTCTCCCCCTGACAACAAACTGCTTTCTTACCTTTCTGGCGGATGATGGAAACAAATGGGAAATGACTTTAAATCACTTTCATCTCCCCTCCTGCGAGAAAGGGGGATAATATGTAAATGTGCTGTTCCAGCAACGCACTCAGACAGTCACCACTCATGCAGAAATGCAGACGATTTGAGAAAATGACCAAGACCTACCAATAGTGATCAAATCCATGTCAGTTTCACCTCGTTGTTCCAAGGGTGTTTTTAGTCTGGTTTGGTGATCCGCAAGGGGTCAAAGGTCAAACCTCAGACTGACAGGTCATCCCAAAGGAACTATATTTCTGAGGTCGGAAAACAGGAAAACTAACGAGGCGGTCCAATTTGTGCAAAGTCCAAGACTGCCCAACAGAATCAAATATTTCCTTAGTTTGCTCATTGCCGAAAAAGCTAAAATGCTGATTCCAGGAAAAATAGCCGGCAGGGAGATAGCAGTGAACTGTGAGGTACCTGGTACTTAAGCAAATTTGCATACAAATATGTAGTTAGAAAATTTGCTTATAAAATATTCTTGGGAAGAAATTTGGTTACTAACACTATATAGATGTAATGTGAGACGAGTAGTTTTCTGGATATGAAGAAAATTATTTTTTTTACAATAATATACACACCCATATTTCGTATTATATGTTTTTATTTTCTTTGCTTACTACGATCAAAGTCATGTTCTATGCTGTACAGCTAGAAAAGTCCAGGCTTTATCAATTTAATAAAAGTCTGACAATTAATTTCTACAAGCCTTCTGCAATAAATGGACTCTATATTACATAGGCTATTGAAAAGCAGTAGTTTTTAAGCGACTGGTTTTAATAAACAAAAGCGTCGTATAATATTTCAAATGAAATTACTCAAAATAAAGATCTTAAAGTCTCGTTTCAAAATCCTTCAAATGCAAACATACGTACTGTATATACATAAACTACTGAAAGAAATTAACAGGGTGTACATTTAGGATTGAAAAGGGAAGCACTTTCTTTACACAAAAAGTAGGAGGTGGCTGGAGCAAGCTACCCTGCTATATTACAGTTTCTTTGGGGTCAGAGACAGATCTAGTACCAGCCTCAGAAGCAAACAAGATGGGCCTAACAGACCTCCTCTTTGTTTGCAGCCCTTGGTGTTCTTAGGGCATTCTAACCACAAACTTCACAGGCAAGGTGATGAAATAAACAACACTTTTTAACTCAGAAACTGGTCCATCTGGAGACATAAAAATACAGGCCAGAAAGCCCAGGTTTTCAGATGATACCCTGGCGCTAAGTTTTAATGATCAAAGCTGGTTCTGCGTGCTTCTGCTCTGCAAGTAGGAGGAGTATTACAGGAATTTCGTCTCCACAGAAACCAAAGTAATCAAATTCAGGAACCTGTTGTCTAAAAAATGGCAGGGATGCATGAGAAGAATAAACCTTGATGTTACGCAGACAGTACAGTAATCTGCCCATCATATACAGAATTCTCAGCAAAATGGATCAAAATGGATTCTATAGCAATGGGACACATTCGGAATTTCTTTCAGACGGTGAATTAAACGTTTCTCATAACAGAGGTCAGGAGGTTTATTGCTCACCTCTACTGACAAAGTGGTGAGCAATGTGTTTGAAACACCATGACAATAGTGTGCACTCAGTGTGCACTGTTACACAAACACTCATCATCAAATGCTCTCTGATACACAAAGGTTCTGGTAAGCAAGCCCAAAAGGTTAATTAAGACAGCTGACAAAGAAGCTTAATGACTGCATCCAGAAGGACACTAAAGCTTTCAGAAAGGAATTTGAATCAATGGCCACAAATGAAGTCAAATTCAATTCTGGTATTCTGCTAAAGTACAAACTGATTCATATTAAGAGAGGGGGAAACTGGCACAATTTCAACAGGAAATACCTATCTCCATAAAAGCATGTTGTGAACATTCACCTTACTGATTTTATAATTTTTTAAACCTGATACCCAAAGAATGCCAGTTGGTTTGCTCATCAGACCTTCATTTCGGTGGGCAAAGACTCGGTTTAAAGAACGTGTTTTGTTTTAATCAGCAAGCCTTTGAAAAGTCTAGAAATACATACCATGAGTCTTGGGAATACAGAACTCAGTGCAAGAGATAAACCCTTAGAAACCCCTGACTGGTGTGAAGTCACCTCCTAGGAGAACAAGGCATGCATAAGTTAAAGTTGAGGGAAAAGTTCAATCCTTGCTTGCTGCTGCTGACACATGCTGGAGAGGCTGTAGAAAGGTGTGAAAGTTATTGCTCTTATTAATAATTATTGCAATTAGAATGTTAATTCAGTGTTTTCATTCCTGTAATTATGCTATTTTTTAATTCACAAGAATAATACAGCACAAAGAAATCCCAGCTTCATGAAGAACATTTAAAAATGTACATTAATCACAAAAATCAGACATGCAAGTGCTAGAATTCCTTTGCACTGCTGCATTGTTTTGCAAAATAACCTTTGCTGGATATCACTGCACTCGGGAAAGGTAACCTAAATGTGCTACTCAGAAATATCAATAGCATACTTTTAAACCTCGGGTCCCATAACTCTGATTAGGTTTCACTGTTCCAGTTCACGGACCAGGGAACCATCGCTTTTGTTTAATTATTTTGCAAATATATAGCTTAAGCAACTCTCTTGAACATCTGAGAGATTCCCCACTATGTTAAACAGTTAAAGACAGACAGAATGGAAGGCAGCCTCTTTTAAAACTACCACACTAAAGAGAGTAGCTGATAATGTTTGACCTTCTTTTGTGAAAGATGCAGTCTTTCCTTTCCTTTGTGATTCTCTGGATGGCAATGTGCTGGTAAAGGTTAAAAGAACCCGGCGCATAAATGTGTTTAAACTAATTGAAATACTAAACAAATAGAGCCTAAACACAATAGGTGTCTGTGGTCCCATCTGGAAGGTGCCAGGCCCAGAGCTCTGACCGATTCCTATAAGGGACATGTTCTGACTTTCACACTACGAGTAACGAGCATGCTGTGTTTACTCGATGAAAAGTAGCTTCACATAACGCTGGTGTGGAGAACTGGCCTTTGACCAGTATATGTGCCACAGTGCTGTCAAGGTGGACAAGCTTATGGTGAGCCCAGTTAAAACTTTGGTACTGAGTGTGTTTCCATCTCCTCACTCAACACAAATCTGAGCACATTACTAAAACTCTGAGCCTATTTTTGAAATGTACACTGTACCTTAGCTCAATGCTGTCGTGCCATGATACAGACATGCCATAAAAATCAACAACAGAGCTTAAATAGGGGCCCAACACAACAACCACAGGAGACGTAAACAAAGGCATGAACTACACAAAAATAAAACTCAGAGTTTGTGAGAAAGCTAAAAAATCAATTTTTAAAATAGTTTGGCAACCTTGCCTATAGGTTTTAACACAATATCAAAATCACTCTTCTGTGTTTATTAGTGATGGGGATAAAGATATCTTATGGCAGGGCCAGAGGCCAAAAGGGGTCAGCTTTGAGTAGCTCTGTCACCTGACAGTTTCTGCCACTGGCAAACATTTCTGGAATTTATTTGTTTAAATCAAAACAGGTGAGGTCAACAGGTGACTTACTGCATATGATCCACATGTATCTGTCAATACAGTGCTGAGCAGTATTCATTTAGGCCACCATGAAAAGTACATTCAGAAGAAGAAAAAAGAAACTCTCTTCACTCCTAATGAGATTTCAGGTCATAGAGAAAACTGAGAAGAAGTGAAGTGTTTTTAAATGAGCCTAATATTTCACAGCACCTGGGTCTAAAACCGGGAATACGTCTGCTCAAATGTCAAGAGTGCGCTATAGTCTCTCCAAAACTGCGAGCGCTCAGCTTCCCTTATTTGCATGAGGTTTTGTATTCCATGATGAATATTTCTTTCAGACCCGGCCATCTTGGAAAGACTTTAAGACACATATGCTAAGCTCCTTAGAAAAAAAAGAATATAATATTATTTTATATGAAGAGAAACACACTGCCAGCTACCACCACAGCCAGTGACGGTCTTTCTGGATTGAAAGGACGCTCCAGTACTTACTGTACCTTCCCCTGTCTGCATGTCCCAAGACTGATCCTTCTCGTTCCCGCCACTCTGCTGTACAACAAACTCTGCTGTACTCCAGGGAGCTGATGTCTTCGGTAAAAGAGACAGTGTACTAGAGGAGCTAAGAAGCTTTTGATGAAATCAGGAAATTGGCGCTCTCTTATGGCTGCAGCATCTCTTCTATAGGGCTGTCTCAACAAACTGGTGTGTGATTTAAAAACATAACCTCTCTCTAATGAACTTAGTCCTCCTCACGCAGTGGGTGCCCAAGCCCCACCATACCAAAGTGAAGAAAATAAAATCATCTTAACATCTTAACATCCAGGGTCTCACAGTGTCTCACAGGCTATGTGGGGTCCCAGAATTAAAACACATCCCTGTCTGCATGTACTTACTGTACATGACAGCAAAACGGATAGTCAAAGGTCAGCAGAGGTCCTCACATCACTTAAGGCTGCATGTGAGTAACGCGGTTGAAACAAATACAAAGACTAACCACACAAGATTTTGAATAACAAAAATACATCGTCAAGATCCGATTTTTTTCATCAATCAAAAGCCAGGTTTCTAAATGTGGTGTTCAAGTGGAAAAAAACCCCAACTAAGATACCTGCCTTGTCAAAGTCACATCATATGAATCAATGTTAAGCAGAACTATATTAAATGTTAAGATGTCCACCAGCTTAACTCAGTTAAAAATTAAAAGCAGAGATTTAGTTGCAAGACTGTATTATTTAAAAATGCAGTGCAGTGTTGTATGAAATACAACTTTCTACTTTTCTGTTGCTGTTTGCAGACAATTCATTTTAAACCTAACAAAAGAAAACAGCTTATGAGAATTTGTAAATTCTCCCATGGAAGATAAAATCCAATACTTACATTTTTTGGCCTAGTTTGTTTGTAAGCATAAAATTGGCATAGCAAGTGGTCAGCAAAAGAACTTGAATACTTCAACTATATTAGTAAAACAAAAACTAAACAGCTTAGATGGAAAAACAAAGAGGGGAAAAAAAACAAGACTTGTTTAAAATCCAGAAATCAAGCTGGGTTCACAGCAGTACAGAAATGAGGGCACTTCTGACAGACAGAAGCACGTAGAATCAGACCTGTTCTGAAATATTCAGGGAGAGTTTCAAAGCTGAAAAATATGGTTAAAATGTAAAGGTGAAAAAATAGCGAGAGATAACATGGATATGAGAACAGAAACAACAAAAACGGAGACGTGAACAACTTTTCACTCGATCACTGTTTTGGAGTACTAGCTTGGACAGGTTTTGCACAGAAGCAGGAGTCTTTGCTAGCGATCCTGGGATTGAATGTTGCGAAAGACATGTCTATGTTTCAGATCCTTCCCCAGCATGCAATTCTTACTTCTCAAATCAGTGAATCCTGATGACTGATTCTGTTCTAACCTAATTGTTAAATGATGCAGAATGACTTCATCACCAGCGGAAGACACAAGAGGAAACCCGCCTTCTCACTCAACTCTGCGGATGCAGACGACTGATTCGCTCTCCCCGATGTCACTCATGGGGACGCTGGATGTTCATTACCCAGCTGAGGGAGGCTGGTTAATTTTTTAAACCCTTCAAAGGCCCAAAATGGAAAGATTTCTGCCTTCCAGCACAAACCTTATCTAGATCCTGATGTGGTTGTTTTTTTATCATTGCCATCTTTCAAGGGTATAAGCTTTAAAAATAAAACTGATATCAAATCATCATATGCAAAGAGATTTGGATCCAAAATGGAGTAGATACTATATATATATGGTTTTATTCTTTATCTAACTGAAGGATACACAGCAATAGGTTCTCACACATGCTACTTCTTCAATAATTCACTCTTTTAAAGCCTGCAAAAAGGCTTCAGCCTCATAATGGTTTCTTCATTCTCAAGGATGGTAAAGTAGTTCTGAAACCAGACACCGGAGACAATTGTAACTCACTTCAAAAGCTTTACTGTACATCGCTTTATACTGGATAGGTTGGCTACACTCTATCGTAGCTACAGGATTGCTCTGACCTTTCAACGTTTATATATTCCAACTACAGGAGAAAAATTCTCCCACTAAAAACGGAATAAAGGAATTCCACATTAAGAAAAGTCCAGTCAAAACATCTGGCCTTGACACTGTCTTATATACTGATTAGTGATACCAACATAGCACAAAGCTTAACTAAAATGGGGCCACAGGCTGAATTTGTTCACTGGCCTCCAGCCTGAAGTTTCCCTGAAAGACTCTAAAGTCTTTTAAAAAATGGCTCGAATATTAACGCACGCTTGTGCAAAGGACAAATTAGAGTCCTAGATTAGTTACCAAATGTTTTAATGCCATTTATTTGTTATCTTTCGTCATTGTACCACACACCATCTGCTGCACATGCATACAATTTAATATCCATTTCTAAATTTGGAAGGGTAAACAAAACTCCTCATGATTCTCTTTGCGATTCCCATCCTCTACGGGGCCGGAGACGTGAATGGAGTTAACCAGGTGGTATGGAACACACACTGTTCGATGGCTCCACGCACTCAACATCAAGTTAGAGAGTCAGTGATTTAACCTGTCATGCCTCATACCCCTGACTTTCTCTTATGGCTTGGATATCTCAGCACTCATCTAAGATTTTACTATGGTCACGTTTTATTGTATTTCAGTACATGCCAACAATTTCATGTTTAAAGTAGGATTTTAAATTTGTTTGGTCAATTTCCCTGAATTAACCTGGGGAGAACAAGGATCATCAGATTGTTGGATAGGCAATTCTGGGGAAAAAAAGGTTCTCGACCTTAATAATTCCAGCTGTTTAAAGTATCTTTTACAAAAATCATAACTTAACAATGCAGAAACTGAGGCTGTCGTTTACATATCATTTTGTTTATTTGGAAAAAAAAACAACATGAGACCATTGTTTTAAAGACCTACTTTAAAAAATTAGATTTCCATATTATGTTATATGACGAAGAAAAGAGTTTTGGTGCTGAATAAAAATCTCTCCCCCTGTAAATTACACCTAAAAGCTTGTCAGGCTCCATTTGCCTCATCTACGTTAATCAAAACTGTCTCCATTAATTAGTACAGACCTTGCCAAATGAAAAAATCACGCCAGTTGTTTGAAATCTAGAAAAGAGTGCTTACGTTACCTTAAACAGATGATGACAATAATACAAATATTCCATTCCATATTTATACATTATATAACGTTTGAAATGTTTGCCACAGTTATGCGCTGTTCCTGGCTTGGTCATGATGAGAAATAAGTGACATGTGATTCTCAGTCACCAGGAGATGAAGCCCCAGATCTGAATTTAAGAACAAAGCAGGAAAGCAGCCTAAAGTGATCAAGTCACCTTCTTTTAAAAAAGTAATTTTTGCAAAAAAGAAAGTAAAGAAATGGTCAAGGTGGGGGGGGGGGGGTCTATTCATCCCTTCAAAGAGTTACAGTAACTAAGCCTTGCATAATTAAAGAGTTCAGCCACAATATATTTCAGCTCAAAGAGCGGGAATATTGGCTGTTATTATGGAATAATTCTCTTGCATCGCACTCTGCTGCCTGAAGTAAACCCCTTACAAGCATGAAAAGCGTAAAACGAAAGCTGTTCAGTGTTGCAATTACAAGATTTTCAGCCCAAAAATGAGTTTTCATCAGGACTGCTCTAAACCCTCGCCTAATCTCTTCTCAGGCCCACTCGAGCAGCATGGGGGTGAGGAGCAAGGACTGCACTCACACTGCTGCTTGTGCTGGCTTCACAGGCTGACAACACAAGCCAGAGATTCTGTTACAGAATATCAGACGACTATTTTCAGTATATAGGGCAGGTCTTCAAGAAAAAAATAAACAGTTTCCCTTTCAAGCCAACCTCTCTTATTTCCTTCTATTCCCAGTGCATAAAAGCAAGTCCCTACAAGTTGTGTTCAAACTACACAATAAGAAAGATGCAAGCACTTTGATCACAGTTTTTGATTTATTCATGCGAAAACTGCCGTGTGCTTAAAATGGCGACATTGCTTATTGGAGCAAGAACTCTAGTAAAAAAAAAAACCTTTACTTTCATTGTACATTATACCTTGTTTATCAGAACCCAGCAATGGAGAGCAAGCTCTCATTTCTAGGTTTCTCAAGATTTACTGTAAATAATAAGCTATTTTATATATGCACAGACAGTTATTCTTTGCCAGCATTCTCTTCAAAAGTTCAGTATAATTATGAAAACATCAAAACCCAAAATATTTTAAAAGAGTGTGTATTTGGGGTAACAAAAAGTAAATACTGCACATATGTTATTTATACACTAGACAGACAGATCTGCAACATAAGCATCAGTATGTTCAGATATTTAATTCCACCTTATCAGCCAACAACATGTTGACCATCAGCATTCCATTGTACTTACTGTTCTCTCAGCCTTGCCTTTCCCTCTCTGTGTGAGCAACAGGATATATGTGCAGTACCTACCCCCAGTAATGCAGACTGCTCAGAGCACTGTTCCTCACAAGCCAGAGCACAAGTATCGTTGACAAACAGGAAGACAAAACCACGTGAAAGAGACACCTGATGCACTGCTCCAACAATGGCATGCATTCATTTTGATCTTACCAGAATTAATTATTACCAGCATCAAAAAGGGCTTGAGTAAATAGCAAATGTCATCTGCACAAAGCACTGAACTGGAGATGACAAGTGTTTTAAAAAATCCCTTGATTTTGGTTTCTTCAATTTCCTGCTGCATAAATGGCAGGATTTATTTTTCCTTGGCATGGCATTCTGTTTCCCAGCTACTCTGTTGCATCACCTTTCATTTCGCTAATGTAATGAACATAAACCTTTATGAGAAACAGTAACTACGTGTGCGAAGTGAAGGAAAAGTGATTGCTACACACAAACCTAAAAAAAAACACACAGACCTCCTTAAAGAACCCAGACAAGACACAGAGAGGGAGCGAGAGAGTGGTTTGATATCAGCGCAAGTGTGTTTCTGGACAAAAAATAGCAAACAGTGATGCCTGGCAGCTGATTCAAATTACCCAAGAGTGCATCTCACC
This sequence comes from Lepisosteus oculatus, assembly GCF_040954835.1. Lineage (NCBI taxonomy): Eukaryota > Metazoa > Chordata > Actinopteri > Semionotiformes > Lepisosteidae > Lepisosteus > Lepisosteus oculatus. Next base: position 3,580,436 of record NC_090700.1, on the reverse strand, counting down.
TGCCCTCTTCTGTGAATTCTTGTTTCAGCTTCACACACTGAAACCAGACCACACAATCACAGTGTGTGCAGTGAGGAGCAATGTGATTTTTTTAAAACAGTTCAAAATAATTTCTTGATTAAAAATATTTTCTTCGGAAGCACAGAAAGCACAAAAGATGTTTTCACTTTAAGTCTTAAGATAAAATAAGGAGAGTCCATCTGTATGACTATGTAAGATGTCATGAAGGAGTGGTGAGCAGTGGAACACAGCAGTTAGTGTCTCCAGTGTGGGACAGGTCTGCCCCAGATCTGACACACGTTCATTAAGCCAGCGCCGCCACTGCTGAACCACTGCGTCAGCCAGAGAGCTTCCCCACCAAGTGTCACACGGAGGAAATGGTCACTAGATTTTTTTTGGTTAAGGTGTGCAGCATAGTAGCTTAACAGTAAATCAGTCCACATGCCTCCAGAGTAATTTGAAAAGGAAATCCTGTTTCATTAACATCATGGTTCAATTACTTGGATTTATGGCATTTGCTCCGACGGCAAACAATAAACAAAAAATGATTACACCATCAGGCACAATACGCATAAAACATCTTGAATTTAAAACAGTGTTATTATTGATCATACTCATTATGAGAGACACATATGGAGGTTTATCCTCACTGCCTATGGACTCACACTGCTCTAAAGGAGGAAATGAATTGAGCACGTGGCTCTGCTGAATGTCCCCTAATCAGAATATGTTGTACCATGAGCAGTGACAGACACTTGTAGTGCCTGTCACTTTGCAGGTCACCAACAGCACAGCCGGTGTGTGGCCACAAGTGTGATGATCACACTCAAATTACCGTGACGACTGGAAACACTTAGATTAAAGGAAGAACCAATTTTGATTCAGTTCTTTTAATATTGCACTGATCTGCTTGGTACACATAACAGAAATACCTATCACACATACTGTATACTGTCAGGTGCTGATTGTTTCTGACTACTATGATCAATGACTTCTCTTCATTCAATCATTACCATGTTATTCACCTCCTACTGTATTATTCATTCTATATCTTGCACCGCACAGTATTGCTATCATTTATGCTGCAACTTTAGTTTATTACATCACTTGACATGCTGGACAATGTGAGAGTTTCAGTAAATTATGAAACTGTGATAATTTACTACACAAGTTGTGATTTTCTTTTAGGGGACTTTGGCTAAAGAACAACGATTTAAAATTAGAATTAATAATTAGAATTAAATTACCTGAATTCCAAATCACATGCTTCATATAAACAGACCTAGCTGAAATTATACAAACCTCTTGACTGCAGATTAATCCATTTAACAATTACAAATCACCAACATGCAATTTACAATGAATCCAACTACCCATTACTCAAAATAAAGAATGCAGAGAGAACACATGCCCACACAATATCCAAACCCATACAGGGGGCACCCTTTGTTATGCCTTGGAAATGCCATTCTGAACACATCATTTAACCTTTGTCACAACAGTAACAAAATACCTAAGCTTCATTAAATTTAATTTTGCACACCTTTTATCTGATAATTTCACATTCTCCAAGTCACTTTGAAGTAAGAAAAACATCTGGCCCCTTTTCTTATAAATGGGATTTTTTTTCAAATCTGACCTGTCTTTCTAATTGCATGTTAAATAATTCTTAAGACCAATACGCTGATTCGAAAATAGTGAAATCTTCACTATTTACCTCATTTATAAACCTGAACCTCTCAGTCTGACCTCTGCTTGATAAGATGAAGTAGTGACCCAAGACCCTGTGCTCTGCACTTTGAATTACTACGTACAATGCTTCAATAATTATTTAATTACCTGATGCATCACCAATTTTTTTGTAGCCCCATAGGAGACTGTTGTGCGAAATAACTTATTTATTGTTGGCAGCGTAACCTATTACTACAGTTACTATAATTAATTAAAAGCAGCTAAGTGTTTATAATTAGCATTGAACATATGTAATTACAACACAACTAGAATGTAATAATATTGATTCCTCTTGGACAATTACAGAATGTATTTTAAAACTCTTCTAGGGCAGGAATAAAGAGACACTTGTTTACAGTGTAGCTTCAAGCGCTGTCTGTTATCCTTTCAAAATTTACTACTCTTAATAATAACTTATTGAATAATTATGAGAAGAAGAAATTGTCATTATCATCATCTTCATCATCATCTTTCTTCTCATTATCAGCATCAGAAGGCCTGTGTGCCACATGTGTGACTCAGTGTGTTTCACCGTCTCCTTTGCATAGAGGTGAGCCCAGCTTCAGTACCGTCTCCTTCATGGTGAACATAATGTGTCCATAAATAGCTCTGCTAAATTCCATCAGCCTTCTTATTTCACCATTGCTTCCTTGACAGACTTTAACAACAGAGTAAAGTTCACATACTGCTTTCAAGAGTTTGGTTTCTGTTTGGTGTATGCCTGCTCAAACAAAGCTGCTGGTTGTGTGTGTGTACTTTGGGGAAGAAAAAAAAAGACAAAAAGTATCTATATCCAGTCTGCTTTGAGTTTTTAAACTTGGTAGAACAGGAAACTGTAGATGCAGGCACAAAAAAGCAACACACAACACTGGCTCGCTAGAAGATCGTTGCTCTTTACGACATACACTGAATGTTTTCCTTTGGAATTCGAGTAATAAGCCAGAGTTATTATCACAGCGTGGCCACAGACGTCTTTACTTTAATAATCCATCTTAATTTCATTCCAGTTCAGTTTCAGCAGCACACGAAATGCTGCAGAAGCGAGGACTACCTGTGATGTTGAATAACTGTGCAGTAAGGTTCTCCAAAAGCATAATTAAAATGAACATATGCTCCTACACTTGCCAGTGGTCAGGTCTGTCATCTGATGATTCCTGCCCCTGGGAACGCTGCGTTTACTGTGTCATGTCAAGCACCAGCTTCTGCAGCAGGTTTTCAGACCATGACCTCCTTGTTTTTTAAAAAAAAAAACTAATAAAAAACGTCACTTTATCGAAGGATTCCAACATGCGACACCTTGCCATAATGAACAACTCGCCGCACAGCAGCCATTCTGGTGGAGTTGCTTTAAAGACAAAAATTGCCTTCACTGTTTAGCCATTCAGCAGTTAAGAACAAACCTATTGCACTGATTAATTATTTTAAGCATAGCTGTGAACTACTAAATGTAATGAAATTGTACTAATAAAACATTACAAAAAGGAAGCATGATGCTGCCAGATCTGCAGTATCAAATTCACTGACATGCAGTTATATAATGCCCCTTTTTTCCCCGAACTTTGATCTTAAAATTCTTCTTGTTTTTCCAAGCAGGGGTGTGTCTCTGTCCCACAGAAATCAATAGCAAGCCCCAGATAAACTGATGTAGACTGATGCTTTGATAAGACTTAGGTCCTTTAACAAAACTATTGTAGAGAATATAAAAAAAAAGGTTTTTGAATGGATTAGCAAAGTAATACCTCTTAATGGCTGAAAATGTGAAACTTAAGAACAAAAAGAAACAGCAAGCAAAAAATACACACAGTCCATTGAAAATAAAATGTCCCATCCATCCATTTTGGAGTGGGGGAGAAGCCGGAGCCTGTCCCAGCACGCAACAGGTAAAAGGCAGGATACACCCTGGACAGGACACCAGTCCATCACTGGGCAAACAATACAATGTCTAAGGACCTAAAACTAAAACTACTCATAAAGACCATTTTCCATATAAACATCCATATTTCAGTGGAAGGCACTCATTAATATATGGTTATACTATACAATATTTTAAAAATTAAAGTGCTTTCCTCTTAGATCAACATACAGTATATAGGTCTAACAGTAGATACGTGTGCAGAATCTTTTAAAAGCCTCACATAACAAAGCTCATCTTTTATCCGTGTAGAAGTTAAAAAAAAAATCATTACCATGATTTAAAACAAGCTAAACTCCAAAACATTTATCAAGTGCTTCGTTTGGAAAACGTGGCAAATAAAAAAATCTTCCATCAGCCATAAACAACTGATTGTTGATTAAAAATGTGGACACTGCTTAATAAATCCACTCTACAAGTATACAGATACACAAAGAAAATACAAGTCTAAGCTTTATATCAATAGCTCACTGTTCACGGACATAATGCTGCAGTATTTGCATTTTACATTGTGAGCTGATAGGTGAGCTGATTGTTTGTATAGTACTGTTCCTTGCGATAAAACACAGAGCTCGAGTCATGTGATTTCATGAAAACTCCACACGCTCGGTGTTTGGTATTTGACTTGAATCTGTACAGCCAGTCAAAAATGCAAGAAAAAATACAAGCATGTCCTGCTGGAGTAATGGAGATCCTGATAGTGGATGCTATCGGTACCACTGAAGCCAGCCTGCCTGTCTGTGAGCGAATTCGCCCGAAGAATGAAACGTTTTGCTTCAGCAACAAGCAGACTGGTCCAGAGAAACCTGCTCCTATGGGACAAACCACATCCTGGAGGGCAGGGGCTCACACTCTGGCCCAGGACCATCACATCTGCCTGATCCTTCTGCAGAATCTTTTTCAGACGGTAGTGGCAAATCTCCAGTAAGAAATAACCTGTACGTCAGCAGAATTAGCTGTAGCTGGCCGTCTGCATGAAATTTGCTTAGCAGACTCCCTTTTCCACGGGGAGTTCCATTACAGAAAATGTACATTACATGAACAGTACAAGGAACAAGCAGGCACAATAAGGTAAAATATATTAAACTAAACAAATGACAATAAAAACAAAATTAAAGAATTAAAACAGTGCACAGAATTTGTGGATACAGAGCAGTGATGTAAAAACTGTGAGAATATACTGTATACCCTGTTTACACTGAGTAAGTGCAATTAGCAAGTGGAAGAAGTTATTTGCTTTAGTAGAATGAAGGATAATTATTGTGAATTAAGAGACAACACCTACATATGCAAAGATCTACTGTATATACAATGTGTAATGTGATCCTTAACTTGGTGAACAGACAAAGAAACATCATCATCCAGAAGCATAGCAAACATCTAAGGAAATAACTGCAAACAACTATCCTACACACAGAGTGAAAAATGTATCTGCTTTGAGAGACTGCTGAGGATGAGTTGTAATCTTTGGCAAGTTAGGTCTGTGGGGTGAATGCCACTTTCATATCACTCCATGTATTTTTCCAAAGAAAGTTATCATACCAGTTTGAGAATTTAAAAAAATGAATGCAGCGTAGTGTAAGAGTTATTGCAGGATGGAGCTGAGATTCCGGTTTCTCTCTGGTAGGTCACTGCAGCACTGAGGGGCGAGCGTGGAGAACAGACTCTAGCAATGAGAAAACACATGGTACAGAACTCCTGAAGAAAGAGGAGTGAAGAGGATAAGTAGGGATGTAAGGACAGATAAGATACTGAGGGCAGGAAACAATATGCATGCTTTGGGCCATTAAGGGATTTACAGCTGAAAGATGAAATCATCATCTTAGGTGGGTCAGAGATCATAAGTGACTAGAGACAGAGCGGTGGCTGTTGTAGTGTTTTAATTCACTGTTGCTTTGCCCTTGCAAGACCTCAGAGAAGTGTGGAACTGTCACGGTGAGCCTTGTCCCGTGTGTTGTATTGCTGAAGCCAGCTGGTGTGTTCTACAGTGTGATGATCTGGGGAAAAATCTCCTTTAACATAAGAACATCCTGGTGTGCAGGTTAAGGGTAACTTTACTTCTTAGTAAAACATTGACAAAGTCCTTAAATCAGCAGTTTTTTTTTGTTCTTAAAAGCTCAAAAAGGAATTCCTGACTGCTCTGGACAATGCCAGACTGCACAATATCAGGGTTACAATGGTACGGCATCTGGAAAACAGCTGAGGTCTTGCCATGGTGTGAATGCTGGTAAACATCTGGGGGGTCAACACCATCAATGCCAGTGTCATCCACTGGAAAAAACTGTGACTGGCCAACGTAGTTGAGCATCCCACAGCAGTCTGTCCAGAGGCTGATCAGGCCTACGAGTCAGGAATGCCTGGAATTATGCTGATGTTCAGGGAAGCTATACCCAGTATAAGCTATGCAATGTATTTATTCTGACAGTGTGTCTCATTTCACAATGAGAAAAAATATCAATCCTTTGGTATGAATTTAGTTCACATTTTCTTTTATTTTGGTTGATACTGACATAAGATATGGGGTGTGGAGTTTTGTTTAAAAGGTAAAAGTAAAAACATAATTGCTCTCCAATATTAATTTAAGATATTATCAGATAATGTGCCCCCTGCTGTCAGTCACGTGAATGGACCACGCATTCACACACGGTTTCTTGTAGCGGAGGTAGCAGAGTAATGTAAAAGACAGCCAACTTAAAGTGACATACAAAATATTTATTGAAAACACCTCACACAAATAAGTATTAAGAGGTTATTAAAAGTGGCATTTCCTGAGCCCAAGACCGCTAAGGACCAAAGCGACCCTCACACTCGCAAAGAAACACGACAGCTCAGGGGGATGAAGCTGGCTTCCACAGAAGAGAAGAGACCGGACAGTCTCACCTCTCGAACGGCCCAGTCTTGAGAACCATTGAAATGGAAATAAATCCGCCTTCCACAATAAAAGGAAATACAGCCCCTTTTCAGCCCCTAAATTTAGTGTGGCCTCCTATGTGGTCAGAAATACCTGCACTGTTCCAGTCCCCAAAAACAGGCTAAAAAAAAAAAAGTTTTCTTGGCTCTGCAAGCCAGTGAATACTTACTCCACCAGGGGAAAATACTTGTCTTTCCAAAGGATGCAAGTGGATCAAGAGAACATAGAGACCGACTGACTTGACCTTTCACCTTCTATACTGTACCAAGCTGGTACCACACAACTGGCCAATGACTTACAGCATTAGGACATTTCCACAGCAGTTTTGTCCTAGCAACAGACATGCCTTTGGCGTGTGAGGGGAAAAGGGACTGTAAGCCAGCACCCCCACCAACCCAACATTACAGATGTTTAAAATATTTGCTTAAGTCCATTAGATCTGAGAGCCGCGTTTCTTTTGTGCATCAACATATGTACTCAGTGAATGTTATATATAAATTTGTCTATGTACACACAGTATAACAAATACATTTCTTCAGAGGCAAAATATGCCTCCATAATTAAATTGCCATTGAAATATACAATAGTGATTAGAGAACAAAAACCATGCTTTCATTGACCAACATTTTAAAGGCAATAACAATGTGACATTTGGTTTGCACATAAAAATGTACCATTCCATGAAGGCTTACCTCTGAATTCTCAAATAAGCAATGTAGTTTAATTTGCAATCTTCAAGATTTTCGATTTATTCACTGTTTATTCACTTTGAATAAGCAGAAGCAGCAAAAAAAAAAAAAGTTTCAGCCTGGACTAGGAGTGTTTTAGGGCTCCACAGAAATAAACCACAAAAAAAAATAAAAATGCTTTTACACATAACCTGGTGTTAACTACAGCTTCAATTACACTATTTCATATGAAATTAGTTTTTGCCAGTACATTAAACTATCAGAGGTAAAATAAGATTGCACTGCACATTTCTGTATTTTATTACAGAGTTATAAAACAATAAATCAATAAAAAATAATTGTCCCTATCACTGAGCCCTGAGGAACCTCACTGATAACCACATCCAAGATTGGTTCTTATAGTTCTTAATGTTCTAATTCATTAGAAATGGTGATAATTAGATTCCATTTTCATGTTAATGAAAAAAGAATTATGAAAAAAAGAAAATGTCAAAACACTATAGCACATACAGTATATATCATTAACATTAAGCCAGTAGACTTTGGAATTAACTGTTATTATTTCCTTTCCAGTTTCACATACCCAAACAGTATATCAAATATACAGCATAAAACATTTACAGTCACAGTGAAAATACCAATGAGTTTCAAAAATAGTTGCTAACATTATAAGAAGATAATTAGATTATGTATGTGGCATATTGGAATATAAAATACAGCGTAAAAAAGACTAAAAATACAATATTCCAATCTGGTATTCTGGTATTTAAAGACAGAATATCGAGTGTTAATTGAAACACTAATTATTTCAATAATGAAAAAAAAAAGATTTTAAAAGGTTGGTTCTGTGCAATGTTACCAGTCATAGCAGCATATAATAGTTTGTTGAATAGTGATACTTTCATTCTAAATGTGTATCAAGTGGTATATTCAATTAATATAATTTGGACTTATTATACCATGCATTAATTCAGAGAACATGTACATTAAAAATTTACATGGCTTGATTTATCCTTTAGGCAAACTGTGAGACACTGACCAGCTAGGACTATGAAAAGAAAGAGTATGGTTGTGCTTAAAATGACCTAGGCACATTTTTGTAACCTAATGATCTAAACTGATCATTAGAGTTACGACATCAAGAATGATGTAACTGTTTTTTGACGAATGCTCTGTGATAATACGAGACTACACGTTTCTCATGAAGAGCACAGTGAAGTACCCAGAATTACAGGAGGACAAAGAGCATTGTGGAAGTGTGAACCCATGTTTTGGAAACCATCTAAAGTAAACCGAATAACTCAGAAAGACTTAGTTCCTGAGTTTTGGGTTTTACCATTTAAAATATTGATAGTCCATCAGAGCTGCCTTAATTCAGCCTTCTCAAATCAGTGTTATAAAATGTAAAAATTATACTAATGAATTCATATTAAATTAATGAATGCAAGTTGTTTTATTTACAAATGCTGCACTGTGTGTCTTTCACATTATAATGATGGAAATTCCATACTTCATATTGTCATTTGACTTATTTTATCATACAGCAATTAAATTAAAAAAACAATGTGCCGGTATTCCTGGGAAACACTGTCAAAAACTAAAAAGATTGCATCTGATGTTATTATTCTTCAATATTTGACTTTTACAGACAAAAAAATCAATAAATTTGACTCATTTTCTGAAGTCCTGGATTGAGACAGAATTTATTTTAATTTCTTCATATCTCTGTATCATAAGAACTCTTACTGTACATAACTCTTATCTTTAAACCCTACAATAGGCATACTCACTCTTTAATACAACGCAACGTTTAAATAAGCCCTAACAATGTGAAGAATCTTTTTGCAACATTGTATTCAGTTTATGTGTCCAAAAAAGGATTTGACACTTTTGCTAAATGATTTAAGGACAAAAAACGCTCTACAACTCATATAAAAAATATTTTGAAATAAAAAAAGGTTTAAATCTTAGATATCACAGAATTTGGTATTAAGGTTCTGAGCCACATTGCACTAGATTTCCATTTCTAACAGCGTACCGGAAAGCAACTAATACAGAGCTTCCAGACTGCTTCTTTAACTATTTAAAATTCATTTTTAAATTTGAGCTAAACGCACATAATCAGTGCATAACAGAATCTCGACTGAAATAATTTGCAGTAATAATAAAGAATCTGGCTAGTTTAGTGATGTAAACCGTAACATTTATATAACTATGCAAAACACTGATAATAGAAAATAAAAAAAACAAACAGCAAAAGTCGAATGGAGCTCCCAAGTAATTGAAAACTGGAGAAACAATCAGAAAATAATTTACATACGCGCAACAGCAATGAAATTGATCCTCTTTTTTATTCTCATAAAAAATAAGGTTCTCAATTTGGAAGCACATTTATATATTTTATCACGTAATACTACTTAATTAAGAAAACGTGTACATCTATAGACTGTTCTGTTGTATAAAAACTATGTGCAGGGTTTAAAACACTTAATCACGGCTGTAAAATAATTCATGTAAGGACGTCATTTCAGAACCTCTTGATGAAAATCATTACCTTGACAAATTAGAATAGTAAACCTTTGTTTTAACTCCGTGAAAAGAGAATACTCTTGATGCATAATTACATGTATATTTCAGTAATGTATCTCTGCTAATTATTTACCTTGAAAGCGTACTGTAAGGTACTCTAAATCTTTACTGATTATACTGCTGAACATCAAATGGGTCTGACAAAATAGTTTCCCTCACATAAAAATGCACAGCCGGTAATTTCCCCCAATTCCCTTTCTTCACTTGAGTAACTTAACTTTTGAGTCGTTGTCATGAAGGAAATCGGTGCTCAAGACTGTTCCGCGGTACGGCCAACAGCAGAGGTCATAAAACCCAGGAATCCGAGAGCTACTCTCAGCTGGACTCCTGTTATAATAAAATACTACCCGTTTTCATTTTTAAACCCCTTCGTCAGATATTCTCCAGGTACTGTATGTGATCGCTACTCTTCATGTCAGACCTGACTGAAAAGCAATAATGCATCAATCCAGGCAATTTTTAAAGGCTAACCCGACGCTCGAAACACAAGCACACCTTTCTGCACTGAGCCATTTCAACAGAAAAATCTATCACTGCTATACTGTAGTTCACACAGCCTTTGAAGAGCACACGAACTAGTTCTTTTTCATTAAGTCACTTTTCACACCGGTGTAAAAGAACTGCGTCTCTCACGAGAGGGTGAAAGACATAGACACCCGTAATATGAAGTTGTATCAAAACAGAATAAAATAGTAAGAAAATATACACTGGAATCAGAACCGCATAATAGGATGATACTGACAACAGCTCAAGACAAAGGGGAGGCAAGAGATCTAGTAAATAAAACAATAAAAATAGAAAAAGTAACAAAAAATCAAACTCATTTCAAAGTACTCTGAAATTGTGTAAAAGCCTACAAGTAAAAAAATAAACTATGAGTGCTCCCTGCACAAACGAGGCGGTGCAATTATAACATCCTATACGCAGATGTCACCTGCTCCGCAGACGGATAACAGTGAAGAGTTCTCGTCTCTTCAGAAACGAACAGGTAGACAAGCTCTTCGCTCTGCATGTAAATAGAGAGAGACACACAGTTCCAGAGAGTTTCAGACTGGCAGAAAGTTGTTTTAATATATCCAATGCCTGCGTTATATATAGTAAAATCAAGATTTGTATTTTTCATTAAATATGCAACACTCCAAAAGTTAAAAATAAATAAGTCGTTTGCTTACGGTACTCAGCAGCAAACATAGCTCTCAAACCGGGGCTTTTAAAAAAAAATCACATTTACACCCAGAGCTTTAAATGGTTAAACAACCTTATGGCTATGATGCCGTGCAAGAATGCGTGTGTCGCTACCACCTTTCCAATAAAGTATAGCACTATACCTTCAAGGTCAAAGACACCTGTTTCACAGAGAGTGCAGCCATTGAACTGTCCACGTCGCAACTTCAAATAAATAACGGCGCTGCTCATAGGAATCCCAGTCCTTGTAATATTCTAATAATAATAAAAAAATATACAAAATAACAATAACAACAACAAAAAGTTTGGCTTTCTTGTGCTTCAGTTATAATCTTTATCTTTATTCGTGTACCCAGTTTACATATTTGCTTTTGGTGACCAACGTAGTATCAGCGAAAGCTACACGTTAAAATAACGTTTCCACGTTAAAACAATGAAGAGTACTGATAATCTGGAGCATCGCTGCCAAAAAAAAAGAGGAGGGAGGGAGGGCGCGTCATGATTTAGCTTGTTTCTGCTTCTTAAAATAATATATAAAAATGCCGGTAAGTTCCTGCCAGGGGTGCTCGCATGTCTGCTTCCAGTAAATGGATTTATTTTGACAAATATCGGGGAGAATGAATCTACATTTTGGCTCACCTTGAGAGCGTATTACACTAGGACCGGTGGATAATCACCCGAAGGACCTGACCCTGCCATATTCCCCACTCCCAAAACGCGAACAGTATCTCATCTTTGTTTTTCTTGAAAGTCGTTTTGTCCCCCTTTCCGTTTCGTTGGCCCGGCTGTGCAATATGTTAAGCGGAGCCCCCGCTTGCGAATATAAAATAACATTTGCGTTGGCAAAACTGGCATTTCACAACACTTCGCCTGTGATAAAAAGAGGGCATTCATTTTGTAAAACATGGCACCAAAATGTTGGGTGCTAGGAGCGAAGCTTTTCTTTCATCACCGAAAAAAAATATATCCGTGTACACCAGCTGAAGAGTTTGCAACACAGACGTGACCGCTACACAATTTTAAAAACCCGAGTATCAGCTTTGGAGAGAATTAAAGACGGGCTTTCAGCTTTTTTAATATGATTTGTTTTTTACAGAAGGCAGGTATTTCATGAGAAGACAGACAGAGAGAGGGGTTTGCCCGTAATTCGGCAAAGAAGAGCTCGTACCCCCATTGGAAAAAAGGCAGATCAAGAATTTGGAGTTTGATACAAAATTGATCAACAAAACCGCTAAAAAGAAACCAGTCTTATCATTCCTACCTTCACCGAGCCGAAGAAACGGGAATCCGTAAATGTATCCCTCACTTACAAATGGTAAGAAAGTTCTCACAAACGCTGGTTTGAGAAAACACACCACGGGCAAAATTAGAAAACGCTACTTAATGTTGAGGCTACAAATAGTTAATAAACATCCCCTCCCACCTTTTATCTCTTTATCTAAACTGTCGTTTATTTATTTACTTATTCCTTCTCTCTCGGAGAAGCTTCCCTTTAGTTGACCACCTTATTATAACATATTTGCTTTTTCCCAATTTTTCTCTACTTTTTTCAAGCACCCACGGCACAAATAAACGCACTTCAGCTGTCGGCTTTCATCGCACATCACAAACAATGTAATTACTGAACAACGGATCCTGCGATACGAAGACCTTCTCCGCGTACTTCCACCAATTTTGAATTATTACAGAGGCCAAAATCTGTGTGCCCACTTAAAAAAAAACTACGCATATTCCCGAGCATCTGAAAACTGTCATTCCCATCATCTTTCTCCGCTCTGTCACGCGTTCAACAGCTACTTGCATCACCCCGCAAACGAAGTCAGTGATACTTGCAACACATAATGCTTAATCCAACTTAATCTAAATCATGTCAAAACTATCCGTAGCGAAATAGGAAATAGTTATTAATCTGTTTCTCTGCGATTATTTCTTGATGTTTAGTCCCCAAGAACACCTTGAGGCGACTGGAACTCCCTTCCCCGTCCCTGTATTTAGCGAATTCACGTACTTGTTAAAAAAAAAAGTTTTTTCACCCCCCCCAAAATTTGTTTGGATAACAAGAAATTTCTGTTCTTATAAATAAAACGGACACTTTATCAACACCAACCCCCTCCCCTTCCTTCACCGTTTCTTACCTTCTGCTCCCAGATCGCTCTCAAGAAGCGGCGACGCCTGCGTTTTTAAAGCTTCCCCGATTTCTTGCCCCGGCGGGTGTTTTTTCGCGTGTTTTTAATATTTTTCCTTACTTTGTGTCATTTCTCACTTCCATCTTCTTTCATCTCATCAATAAACACACGCGCTGCAGCCTACCTTTGGAAGGACACCAGCCCGTCCCACCGTGCCCGCCTCCTTTTTTTCCTATTGGCTGGAGGTGAGGGAGGGTCACGCCCCCCCAGCGGTCATTGGCAGAGAAATTCCTATCCGGGCGGCGGAAGGCTGCGTTTTACGTCACTCAACATCCAAGCGCGCCAATCACAACATCGCACACCCACTGTTTATAGAGTTGTGGAAGGTTGAAACTAGCGCCATTAGGGCTCCTCCCCCGTAACCGATTTCCCTGAAATAGGACGGGATATTGGAGCCAATATGAACACCCAAGGCGCACAGTTTCTTCACCATACCTACTGTACAAACCTTACGCACACTACCCAGCGGACAAAAAGCACTGCGTCGATCCCGCATTATCTTTAGTAAATGGATAGTTTTGCATTTGTACTACAGTTGTCTTTTCTTTTGAACGCAAGTCCGAAGTTGCAAATAGTTTTTATTCGAGATCAGAGTGATGGTAGCAAAAAAAAAAACTCCCAATAAGCGCCAGTGAACCATCTTACTAGGAGACCGTCCATTGATGACTATACACGTCTATCATGTCGTGTGACTTCAGATTGGGTGAGCGAGTTGTCCGTAAAGCTGTCGGGGGTGATGCTCTGACGAGCATTGGGCGATTCCGCCGTCCGTCATTTTTTTCCCCCTTGCCATCAAGTTCGATTGCTTCCCGTCCCCCTTTTACTTTCTACGCATTTCTATTTTCTCATTTATTTATTTTTAAAGACAACGACCCTAGTTGACCGCAAGCCAACAGTAAAAAAAAAAAAGAGAGGAAAAAAAAAACCACCTACTGACAGCCCGCACGGCCAATGAGACGGCGCCCAGGCGCGCCGGGCTGCCAGGATCTCCAATGGCGATGGGGAGCCCGGTGATTGGCACACAAGTAGGGCAATTGGGGCTACGAGTTTTGTTTCGCTCGGTACCTCTGTCTAGACGGTGACAGGTGTGTGCGCCCGTCTGAAGTCTAGACTCCAAGCGATCAGCCTTAAAGCGGCAGCGAGCGCTAAAAGCGGGGCCGCCCGCACCCCCTTTTTTAAAAAAAAAAAACATATTCTCTCTCTCTCTCTATAAATATATCTCTGTTTCCCCTCGGGCAGGGCGCACACGATCCGCCGGTTGAGAGGGACGAGCCGGTTGCATGCCCTGCCTGGCGGGGAAAGGTCGTAACGGGGAAGCTTGAAGCGAGCGAAAGAGGGGAGACGCGGGGCTGGCGAAGTCTGGCCGATGCGCCAGGAGGGCAGTCGTTGCGCACAGGGGCATAAAAGCGGATTTTTTCTGACGCGCTTCTCCCCCCAGCTGCCCGGTTGCATGCGATTGCGTCTGTTACCATCAGTATTATTGCAACTATACGGGACGTTGATCTCCGCTACAGGCTTTCAATCAATGCATTTATTGTCGATTTTGTGATTCCGTTGCTCCTTCCCCGAATGTGATAGAACTACAACGTTACATCTCATGAAAAGCTGAAATACAAACACTCGCAACCCGATTCTTTTCTGGGGGTGAAAGAAAAGCTTTTGAAGTGTGTGTGTGTTGGTGGGGTAATAAAAGCTTTGACTACAAAAAAAAAAAACACGTTCAGACACATAAATGCACAGCGCAGAGTCCCCGTCTCACGGGACTCGCCATAGTCGTAGTCTAGCAGTAATTGTTCTCTAAATCTCGAATATTTAAAATGTCCTCCACTTGGAGAGAAATGTTTGATGTACGACCGTTTGGGGAATTTTTTATCGATAGCTGGTGAGGGGGCGCCACCTGCTGCTACGCATTAGTTAGGTCACATAATTATAATAATAATAATAATAATAATAATAATTTTATTATTGTATAAAGCACCTTTTAAGGTAGCATCTCAAAGCGCTTTACAGTAGGTGTAAAAATGTTGCAACAAAAAGTTATAAGAATATCAAATGACAAAATAAAAAATTGAAACACAAGAGGTTAGAGGCGTAGCAGAAGATACGGTGCACAGACACAAATTAAATACAATCCTTGTATTTAAAAAAATATTTTGAACCTAGAAATACGTCGACAATATTGTAACATAATTGTACTATTGTCTATTAAGTTTTGAATATGACTGATAAGTTATACAGACATTTATAACTTTATTTTCTTACATTTTTAGATAAAAAGCGAACAATCTTCACTCATAACGCCCAGTAACATCTTGTTGTGTGGCTTAGTGTTTTAATGAATGGAAAAGTCTCATCTCTAATGTTAAATAGCACAAAAACCTCGTACGCTTTGGTTAAAAATCTTTCCATGCCACACAGGCTGATTTTTAAATACTATCACAACGATTTTTTTCTGAGCTTAAGAGTGTGTTTATGTACTGTACTGCTGACGTTTTCGCAAACAGTGTAGTATAATACTAAAACAAAAAGTAAAATAAACGTAGAATGACGCAGAGGAGAAACAGTGGAGTCAGTCAAGTCCACTCTCCAAAGAAACTCTCTTTGTCCTGCCAGTCTTACACGGTTTACCGGAAAAAGTTTGGCTGCACTAACAGATGACAGCTCGCAATTCTTTCGGCATAAACAGCCCGAGTGTAAAAGTGAAAGGAGTCTTTGTTTACACGAGAGAGAGAGAGAGAAGCGTGGTTGGGCGTGATGGCTTCAAGGGGTGCCCCTAACAAAATCCTGTTACACGGCACCCCAGAAACATGGGGAACCGACAGAGGATCTGCACAGCAGCGAGTGGTTTGTGGAACCAAGCAGAAAGTTCACCCGCTTGACCTTAACACAACACAAAACTGCCATCACACCTGTTGCATACCACAGGTTGCATAACCTTCACCACATCTTACTCCTATAACACACCTACAGTATACTGTAGTTTGGCTCGCTTTCCTGTACTGAGCAATAAGTTCCACCATCGTTTTTTTTACTGTCTCGTCGCACAACCGCTCGCTCGTGTGCTCAGCGTCTGAAGTTTCTGCGAAACCTTATGCAGTAAAAAAACGAGAGTATTTCAGTTCGCCCGAAGCACATGTTAACCGCTTGGTTATTTAAAAGAACCACCTACTGCTTTGACTGCGGGGCGAAGAAAATTGCCAACGTCTGTCACTCAAGCGCCAGATCTCGTGGTGTTAGGTAAATGGCAGTTTTGCATCAAAACACAATTGTGCTAAGTGTTTAAAACAGAGTGTTTTCGGAGCAAAATCTGTGCGAAAGTAGTTTATTTTTCTTTAAGATAATAATTATGGTGAAACTCAGATAGTATTTTGAGCTCTGCAAATGACAGAATAGTGTTTCCTATTGACATTTGTTGTGTACGGTTTGTGTGGTTTTGGGGGTGAGTCATACCATAAATTACAGTGCCTGGCCAAGTTTACAGGTTTCTGGGGGAAATGTGAGGCATGCGGAGGACTCTCTCTGCAATAATGCTTCATAGAGAGTCCAGCACATACTGTACATCTGCCTGCACTGAGCTGTGCTCTTCAAACATGTGAAGCACAAACCTTTCGCCACACAGGCACCTGAGAGACCTCTTCTTTTTTTCAGCATGGAATAAACCTATTTCTTGTTCCTTTGCAGCCTACGCATGCTGACGCAGCTGCTCACCTGAACTATTAAGATTTATTGTTGTGTAGAAGGTACACCAGAATGAGATCTAGAAATCAGTGTGGCACCAAGAGTGCTGAGTTGATCACCTGTTAGTAGATGATTGATGACCAACATGATCTTCAAAATGGGTGGGATGGAAGGTTTGGCTGTTCAGAGCCACGTGGTAGGAGAGGAAACTTTCCTATCCTCTTTGCAGAGATGCCTGTTTTAATCAGAGCTGCACCTCTCCTGTCTCCCACTGAGTGCAGCCTGTGTGCTCCAAAACACACAAAAATGTGTTTAAATTGAAATAAAAAGCTTTTAGCATTACAATAGAGATTGATCTTCCCATCACGGTCTGTCCAGAGGGACTTACATTAGCATGATATTAATTCAGTCAGCTTTTGAATTATCACTTGACATATATTTAACTTTAAATTGAAAACAGCTCCGTTCTTAATTAGGACTTAAAACACCAAAATAAACAAAACGTTTCATCTTGTTTAAAGAGAAGTACTTCATGAAATGCAGTGACAGTGCCTTCAAAGAGCAGTTCCTGTCTGCCCTTTACATTCAATTTCCATCAGTTTTCTTCAATTATTTATGGCACTTATATAAGGCAATAAAATAGGTACTTTACATCATGCACTCAGCTGTACAATATGAAAAAAATAATAGAATTCAGCTGGTGAAAGAAAAAATATGTTTCTATCATAAATTTTTATTACTTCCATGTGTCTTTTGGGTTCATTTTCTTTAATTTGTTACACATCTATGACTGAGAGAGGAAGACAATATAAATTAGTTGCTTTTTGATTTCAGTGTGTTCTGGGATTATGACAAGTACAGAACTTGGACACCAAACTGCACGGTACAACTGAAAAAATAAATGTTGTATAGTTCTGGCAATACAGAGGCATCGAAAGAAAATAAAAAACCCAAATAAAAACAGAAACCAGAGGTTTTCTGAAAATAATTCAGGTTAAATTACATTTAATCAAAAATCCCACTTGAAAATGGAGGGGAAACATTCAGCTCTGCCAAGACTAAGCTGGCAAACTGCAGTAAGAGAGGGGTCTCTTCAGTTCTCCACAGCTTGCATATCTATCTTCATTTCGAAGAGCATAGCACACACGTCTTCTCTCTGGATGCTAATGGGAGATCTGGCAATTATTCCCCCTAAAACATTTGAAATAGTCAATATTCAATTTTCTTGGGCAACGTTTGCAATTAATAAGATGTTAAGAAATTAAGCAGTAAAATCCACTTGGCTAAGCCCCTCTTTCATATGGTGTTATTGTTACCGTACTGACTTCTACGACCTGGGAATAGAAAGCACCAGCAGTTCCTTTTCAGGCCTATAGGTGGCAGCACTGGACAAATACGCCCAGAAAAAAAGTCTTTTAAGTGATCAAGGCAGCGAGAAGAAAACGTCAAATAAAAAAATAAATCACCAGCTTCTGAATTTCAAAGCAACATCTCAATGTGAGTCCCTTTGTCTGCCCAAGTGATTTTCAACACTGTGCTGTTTCATCCCCCTAAAGAAAGACCGAACGATTATCTGGACAGAAGGATATGAAAAACATTGCATATATTTATATTATCATTTGGAAGTCAGCAGTAGCATGCTCAATTTAATTTTTTGAACAAATTAGTTTTCATTAAATTGCATGACTGTATCTTACTCATCCGAATAGTTTTTACAGGACCAAAATAACCATTTTCCATTTATGAGGAATCTGCAAAGTGCACCACGCTCACCAGCTTCGGTTTGACTTTCCTTCTTGCTTTGTAACCTTCAAGGCCACTCACACTTCACTGTACACGATGTCTCTCTGACTCATGAGATCGCAAGCCAAAAGTGTCAATTCCACAAGAAAAGATTAAAACTCTATTGTGAAGTGTTTGCACAGGGATTAGGGGTGGGGGTAGGGAGATAGTCATTACTGGCTAGGAAGCCTTCATTGGACAGAAAAGGTCAGGGATTCACAGCACAGGAGAGATATTCTGGCTTTAATTTTTATTTCAGTTCAGCCGGCGCTTTCAAAATCTGCTTTGGAGGTTTGTATGGAATATGAGTTGAGCAAAGCAGTGAATAAACAATGCCTGGTGTCACAATTTAATTTTTCCTGTAATATCTCCTCTTCTGATTTCAGCCCTGCATTGTGCGATGTTCTGCATTCTGCTGATCGGCAGAGGTCTTCAACTACAGATAGCACACCTGCAAGCAGACAGTCCATCCTGAACATTTAATTCAGGGAAATCTGTCATGCAAATATGTAAAGATGAAACAAAAATAAAACAGACTTTTTTATGGACACATCTTCATTGTATAGTCATATTCACACAGTGCAGTAGAGTCTTTAACGAAGAACAGTTAATGTGAAGGCCTTCAAGCAGATGTCCATTATATCAATATCAGATTAATATAATATTATACAATATGTATTTGCATGTTTGTGAATGAATAATGTAGTTATGCAGCAATCCAAGATATCAGAACCGAAAATGTGTTGGCCAGTCTTTATTAATCAACTCCAACCTGTAACATGAAAACCTTGGAGGTTTTCGTCAGCAGCAACAAATCAACCCTGGCACTTTATTGTACAGCAGGGGGCAGCACAACACTTGAGGAGTGGACTCCTGTTCCGCACAATTCAGTGAGGGAAGAAAAAAATTATTTAAATATAACCACCATTTTCTCACGCTTTATTTTTAATCTCAAAAGGGAGTCACGGTATTTGGAGCTCTGAGTGAGAACAGAAACTGGGTAGGTAACGAACGGCAGGTGTTAAATGGCGTTTTGTCTAGGAGGAGAGGCAGGGCAGCGGAAGAAATAGGCTTCCGAGTCCCTTTATTAATGCAGTATGTCTGCTACAGAGAACAACCAGAGGGCCGCTCAGGCATCATAACCGCCCACAAGAAAATGTGATGAGGTTTTATTTCAAAGTACCAGTGAACAGCAGTGCACCTGTCCAATCTACCGTCTATTCCACTATAAAATGCTTTTAACACTGTGTTGCATTATGTTTGTACTGTAAAAATAATTCCCATCGCATCATTAATATTTATTAATTGTACACAGAACTGGACTAGGAAGGCCTGCATGACATTCAGTGTTTAAAACAATAAGATCAGACCTTTGAAAAAAGGCCCATGAGACCTCATTTAGTTAGTTATTTTTGAAATTGAGAATCTTGGAAGGTTTCCTTACGTGACCGGAATGCAGACAAAGCATGAAATTGCTGACGTGAAAATGAATGTAACAGGCACTCAGGGTTTTTCTTTTTTTTTTTTCCTCTGCAAATTGCAACATGACAGTCTAAATGTCCTCCAGGATACATGACTGCAAAGATGTTCCATCCTCACACACACAGCAGGAAGCAGGTGCAGGACCACAGGTGTGGCTGTGCTGTGTTATCATGGGTGGTGGCCTGTCACCCTGGGTCCAGTTTGCACACAGTTCCTAACTAGGTCAGGTTTTTCAATAGCCACCTCCTCTTGCACATCACACATGCAGGACGTTTCTCCTATATACTGTAACTCAGGTGTCTATTTTTATATTGTTGCTCCTTAGGAACAACGGTAATCTTAACTATATGGGGGCGATGACACTGCAGAATGAGAACACGACCCTCTCACAAAGACAGATACTCTGCTGGTCAGGTCTGGAATATGAATACTTGTGTGAGATCTGGAGCAAAGGCAAATTGTGTCTGGTATAGGACATTTAACCCAAACTAGTCTTTCAATCAACAGCCTTATAAAGAGAAAAATAAATGATGGCCTACAGCCCTGTGTAAAATCTAATGATATCTGCATAGCTCAGAGACATGTACTGATTGCTCAAACCAGATACAGTACCAAACGTGCATTTCATTAAGTGCTTAATCTATAAAATAAGGAAAAATCTGAGTTTTTTTTCGTACCCCAAGTTTTCTTTTGTCAAATAAAGAGCAGAGAACTCTAAGACAAAGGGCCTCAGAAGCTGAGAGCTAGGGGAATGTCTGTAAATACCACCACAGCTGCTTCAGGTTCACAGGCAGCCTAGAATATAAGTATCATTTAAAAAGTCAATTCCTGTAGCTTCACAGCTGTTTCAGAACAGCCATTGGAGTGCAACTTCTTTCCAGCTTCTCAGATTCGTTTTGACAGTTGCTCTATTTGGCACTTACACTACCATTTTCTGTTTCTGATTAAAATGACAAGCTCCACAATGTCTCATCTGATGTGTGCCCTCCAGTCAGAGTTCAGGTGCTGCTGAGAGTGGCAAATGCAGTACCTGCTAACATTACAAAATGGACTGAAATAGCTCCCAGTCACTCCCACAGCGGACATCAAGACTCAGTGTTGCTAGGCAGAGCACGCAAATCAACAGGCTTCTAAGATTTTTACTTGCTAATAGAGGGCTGCGCATGTTTATGGATGTAAAATGCCTTTCATGACGTCCCTCCTCCAAAAGCACTCACATCATTTCTAGAGAGCTCGCAAGAAAAAAACACTCAGTGCTACGTCCACCGGTTTTGCTGTTGCAATTGGGGTGGGACCTCAGCAGTGCGAAAGGCTAAAGACAATGTTAAAAAAATTAATTAGAACTCCAGCAGATCTATAAGCCGGCTAAACGTGTTTGTATTCCTCTTTAAAAGCTGCGACTGGCATTTAAATTGTATTGCTTTCCTTGATAAGACTGAAGTGCCCTGTCAGTCCCCAGCAAATAAATGAGGAAGAGAAGAGGGAGGTTTAAAAGCAGAAGCACTTCGCATCACCAGTGAAGCAATCTGAAATCAGACCTGTGATAAAACATCACAGGCTCCTGTAAAGATACAAAACTGCAGCAGCAACACCAAAAGACAGGAATATGGGACAACAGGACAACAAATGGAGATGTAATTGTATTCGTTTACATGCTCTGATTAAACATATTCTATTATACTTGTTTCATTTCAAATGTGTAACTTTTTCATTACCCTCTCATTTTGCCATACCTTATGCACTTTAATGAATAAGAATATAAAGACAACAACAAATATGGATGAGGACACAAAGTCCTTGTCCTGCATTTTTAAAGTATTATTGTGTTTTATGATCAAACTTATTTATTTTCTAATAAAGTGAGCAGAGCTGGCTCGAGGTAATTATAGTCAATGGTAATGGAGTATTTTACAGAAGAGCCTCATTAGAAAGACAGTAGACTAACAGGTCTCTGGAGTGACCCCCGTGTAAGGCGCATTACAGTGATCTAATACTATAAGAGAGGTGACATCATCTGCAGCCTGTCATGCTGATGGGAAATGATAACGTAGGGCAGAGATCAGGCATGACTCACTTCTGTGAAGCACACATACATATAACAAACACACTCCATTACACCCTCCAGGGCTGCCCTGCAAATTGCATTATGCGGCGCAGACTGACAATGTTATTGCAGGAGTGGCCACAGGCGACCACACCAAAATTTCATATCCATCTTTCTGCTGATCTTCTGCAGCCCATCATTCCCGCTGGGTTTGCAACATGACAAGGAAGCCAATATCTCCTTTCCTCCTCATCCAGGCCTTTTTGCACACTAGCCAAGGAAGACCTGTTAAACAAAATCCAGTTTTCCTCAATTTAATCCGCCAGGGCTTGAACACATTTGACCAGGGCAAGTCATATTTATTTAATGATCCATTGCCTAACTGTTGCATTTGCTGTTTTACTGGTGTGAATTCCAAATGAGCATTATTGACACACTGTACTGAAGACCTTGATTTTTCTCAACCGAAAACACGAATAGATTGCATATATTAAAACTACATGTTTAAGTGTATCTGTTTTATCCCCGTTCGCAGCCTTCTCAGGCAGCACTTCTCAAAATGTTATGCTCCAAAGTGTACACAGTGGTCAGCGTATGGATGGCTTTATTAAAAGGCTGGTGATTATTCTCAGTCCAGGTAGGAGCTACGGTCTATCTGCCCACAGGATTCATGCTTCCAGTCGACAGTGGTGTCTGCTTGCGGTGTACTAAAACGATTCATTCCGATCGACCTGTGTTCCAGGGTATCGGTTGATAGGCTCGCTTTGCCGCCTTTCGCGTTACTTGCATGTAATCTGCAAATGAAGAAGAAAAGGTCACTAACTGACTTGTCATCATGAAGCCTCCCCCCTCAATGAGCCTCTCTGTCGCCCTGTCACATCTAATAAAACATCATAACACTGGGCCGAAAACAAGGGCCGGCAGGAGTACAGAAAGACACACCCCAGGACGGCATTATTCACCCTGACAAGTGGTCTCACACCTTAATTAGCTCTGGGGCAGTGTTATCCAGTACAGCACAAAGTGGGCAATGTTCACAGCGGTCCGGCGCCATACCTAAAAGAGATAAAGAACACCAGATGAGAAATTCCAATTCTCAAAAGATGACTTTACTCGATAAACGCACAGTCATCAGTGGCTGATTTCTGTCTCTTATAGAATCCTGGCAAGACACTTTTTAGAACACATTCAACTGGAATAATCAGCTGTGCAGACATAAGCTTTGTCTTGACGTTCTGGAAGAGAGTTCTGTAAAAGTTCATTCGGTCTCTGTAATTTTGGGAAACATTACAGTAGCTCCATGCAGCCTGTAACCCTGTGCATTGAACAGCTATTCTTGTTTATTTGTAAGACTTAATAATAATTATTTCTTTACAGATGTTTATTGATATCCTGCCACCAAGAGAGCTACAGTATCTTTCCCCCAGTGTGGGTCATGACCTGGCATTTCGTTCAGATGACAGTGTGCCCGGTACTTTCAGAAGGGAGCAGATTTCCCCTGGGCTGGGCGTTAAAAAGCACTTGCAGAGGCACTTGCAGAGGTACCGTGTGTGGACTGGAGAGCTCACAGCGAAACCCTTTTTTCCTCAGACCGCTCCTTTCTATGGGTGTTTGGGCGCAGTGTTAGCACATCATTCAGCAAATCCGGGTTGTGATTTTTGAAAATATTTAAGAGGGCACACCCACGGGGATGTTTGTAAAAATAGTGGGCTGCTCTCTCGCTTTTTGGGCAAAGGTCGTATTCATGTCAGGTTTTAAAGTACTTCTGTCTATTTGAAATGGGCATTAAGTACATGACATTTTCCAGATTTCTCTTTTTCAAAAAAGAGAAATAACATTGCATTCTTTTCAGATATTTTGCCTATCCACCTTATATCAAATTGCGATCTTCACACTTTTTTGTGTTTTTTCCTACTGCTCTCTTTGAGTGACTGAGAAAAAAATTCTGTATTCTTATTGAATGACACATTAATATCCAGAAGCATCTACAGTATATTAAGGAGAGATCTTACTGGAGACTATGAAAAGACAAGCACCCTGATGTTGCATACAAGTTTGCATTTGTTAAATTATTCATCACAAATATTCTAGCATGGGGGCACACCAGAAAACCTGTTTTCATTTTTAACAAATTAATGGGGTACTGTAATTAAATAATCATAATGCTCTACAATGGCATGTTTAATTCAGTGAATAGCGGAAGTCACATGACTGTCCTATGAATACATCATGACATTCATTTTATATTAACTGTAAAATATTGTGCAGTGCTTCATATGGTATGTAATTACATAAAAAATTTAGTTTATTGTAAAGTTTTACCAATTAATCTCCTAGAAACACATAAAGCTTCATATTATGTTTGTAACTGCTTTATAATTGCAATATAAAAAAAGAATAGTACTTTACATGTGAAATTTATTCCCAAATGTTTAAAAAATATTTTCCCCTTCTATCACAAAAAAAAGAAAAACTAGGGCATATTTCTTTCTTAATGTGATCTTTAGATATTACATGATGCTAACAGAATAATCTATTTGGAAAAATCACAAACTAAATTAATCCATGCTTAAAAAAAACACAGGAGTACAAGAATCGGTTCGTTCTAATAAATAAACATGATTTCTAGCAGACAAAATATTGTGATTGTATAAACAGAAGAATATACTGTTATTATTATTATTGGAATAATACAGAATGAGGAAAGTGACCTCACTCGAGGGATCAGACAGTTCACTTGCTATAGAAGGTTGCCAGGTACCATGGTAACCATTTAGTGCACAGTGACTCTGAAGAAATGTTGTTGCCATAGTAACTGCGTCTGGGCCTGTGGGAGGTAGATGGACGTTTTTATGTGTGAAACCATAAACTACCACTTGCTATGCTGCCTATTGATCTACAGGAAAGAGATTTCAATAACACACGGCAGTTTATTTAATAAAAATGCAAATGGTGATTAGTTCTTGGCATTGTGAATACGACAGAATTGTAGGAGGCTCGGTGTACATGGTCAGTTATTTAAACACAAAAGGCAACAGTCAGTGGCAACAGTGATTGCCGGGGGGAAAAGAAACAAGATTATGAATGGAGCTCTAAAGAAATATGGTAAAAAACAGGAAGAGACGTGCGTTTCTTCTTCCCCCTTGATCCTCTTCTTCCGCCTTGAGAATCCCGATTGAGGTGGGAGTGATCAGAGGAGCACAGGTCTGTGAAAACAAAGCACACCCAGGAGACTGTCACTGGGAGTCACCCAGATCCCAGTGTAGCTCCTCTTAACTGCTCTGTCTGCACACACAGCCCTTTAAGTGTTTTATACGACAGGCGGCAGTGGAAGTAACAGACCAATTGAGCCAGCTGGTACTGCATGTGTTTGGGGTGGCAAATAATACCCAGTAACCAAGAAGTTCTTAATACCCAATTATGTATTAAGAAAACATTTTAGGTGAGGATATTTCTTAGCTGGCTTTTATTCTTCCAGATGTTCCCATATGGTTATTGGCATGCTATTTAAACTTGTTTAATTGATAATTTGATAATGTTGATAATTACAGGATGTACTGTAAGAGTTTGTAAAATGGGATTTTGCAACTCTGAAAAGCTACCAATAGTAATTTCTTCAATCTAACGGTCTTTTGATATCTAATTATCCCATAATGCTGCAGTGTTTTATTCTAATCCCTATTTATGAAGTGTCTCTTCTTTGTTTGGATTCTTGAACCCCTGGTAAAGCGCTCTTCTGCAATTCTGTGCCATTTCTTTCTTTTGCTTCTGCCTTGAACACAGAATGTTTAGTGAAAAACACACAGAGCATCTCAGCAGTTGAGGGAAAATAACCTTGCACCATATTTAACGTGGTGACAGCTTTTTCAGCTCTGGGTTTTTCATTCTCAGTTCAATTTTCAAAGCACACATGTAAGTAAAAATGGCGCCGTCATTTATCATTCAGTCAACGATGGTAATAGGCTTCGTTTTGCAGCCTGACAACGACAAACTATTTTTTTCTTATTTTAAACAAGAATATCTGATGTCCTTTTATTTTTTATTATTTTGATTGTCGTTATTAATCATTTGAATTGTTTAATTCAACATATGATGTGTCTTGGTTTTTAAAAAGACGTTTTAAACTGAGTACTGTAAGTGATAGATGAGATGGTGGATTTTCTTAATAAAAATTTGTCAAAACCAAACTGAAAAGAAGAATGTATTGAATTCAAATTCTCTCAGTTTCATTTAGGATTTGTGATAGAAATCAAAACTCTTGTGGCCCCTGACTATTTTTCAGCATTTGAACAACATATGAATTGAATTTTTAAAGGTTTGTACAATTAATGCATATTAAATACTATTCTTGTGTCCTTTTTTCAGGTATTAAATGTGAAGAACCTGTGACCAGGTTCTGTGATGGGGTTTAACTTTCACATCTGACTAATGAAGCTGAATTGAAGAGCTATGTAAGATCTTATCTTTTCTGTTCAATATATACTGAGCACAAAATTAAAATTATCACTATTCATGCATGCTTGTTTTCTGAAAAATTAGGTATGTGAATTTTGGATATTGATTCAATGTTTTTCAATTCATTTGGATCAATTGATCATTTATGACTGTCCGTGATACCCTTGAACACCTCCGCCTGTTAAGTAAACACTAAAGCACCTCATTTGTGAGTTGTCTGGGCTCAGGCAATGAGGTGATGTAAGCTGTTGAAGGTCAAGCCTGGGGAAAATTGAGAAAAAAAATCAGATATCAATACTGCATGTCAGAGATTGGACTACGGGACCTAAAGTGGACAAACTAGCAGTGGAACAATGTTGTCTTTCGTGATGAACCAGGGTGTTGTGTGGAACACCCTAATGTCTGTGAGTGTTGTGAAATGGAAACATAGTGGTTATACTGTAGACGCCCTACTTGTCAAACTTGAGCATTAAATTGCATTGCATTTGTGGGACAAGCTGAGATGATGGGCTCAGAGACCAGTGAGCAGGCACATGCTTGTCTAGGCTCTATAAGAAAACAAAGGAAGCCCACAAGACAGCATCTGCAACCTGTTGGAAAGCTGTATTACTTTCAGTGGTGGTCACACACATTCCTACAGTAGCTTGGGATTGGCACAGGAGATCCCAAACTGAAAAAACCCTGTTGATGTCAAATGGTAATCAGCATAATGATTTTAGCAGGAAATGGATTTAGCGACTTCGTGATAATAACTGTGCGAAAATGTTACATTTGTAAGTAATATGGTTCTTTTGGTAAGAAAAATGAAAAAAGAAACAAGCTTGTCATTTCACATGCAAGAATTCACAGAGAGTCACTTTGAGCAGTGGGAACTGGCAGCTTCCAAGCGGTTAAGCCGAGGAGCAAGGGATTCATGTAGCACAGCGTCTTTGTCATGACAGCCTTTGAAATGTTTGCAGTCTTAGACTGAAGGAGCTTAATGATACTCTTCGTTTACAGACATGACGTATTATTTCAGAAAAGGATGAAGAGAAAGGCTGGTTATCCTGATATGTTGGGATGACAAGGCAGCAGTAGGCTTCATTGGGTTGGCTGGGGCCATGTTAAAATATCATCAGTAACAACACATTCTACTGCAGACAGAACAATCCCAATTTACAGCTACCCAAAGAAATCTCCTTTTATAACATAACATGAAAAGCCCAAGAGGATCCCAAGCCTATTTATCCACAACGTTTACTATCTCAGATCTGTCAAATTAAACATAAAAAAAGACAGGAATACAGGCTTATAAAGATGACTTCTTCATTGCTGCATTTGAAGGCACAGGTTTGCCATTTGAGCACTGCCAAACTGTGCTATTATCATCAAGATGCAGACACATTCATTTTTATTTCATGCAATGAAGCTCTGAGAAAGTCAATGAATTACTAATACTTTAGTACTGATATTATCAACATTGTGAAAAATAGTTTAATAAATGGAAACAGTTTATCTTAAAAAGAGCAATCATAAGCAGTGCTTATTATTTCTTTCTTTAAATATGCAACATATTTTAATCTCATAGTCTTCCTGCTACATTCAGCTGCTCTTGTTAAGCAAGCAATCTTGTTATTTCAAAAGGCCGTTGCCCTTTTCCCCTCTTTGTGAAAGCCTCATTAAGTTGATATAAACTCCAAGGCATGTAAAAGACAGTAGGTTTCTGCTCTCAAAGCCAGTGCTAGGTCATTAAGAAAGGGTGAAGAAGGGGGCATTCTGAAAAATCATGTAATTGGAACAAAAGACCAGAAAATCATTAGGAATCTCCTCTATGCTGCTGCAGGGATTGCAGAGCCCAGTCACCAAAGAATCCCACATCTGGAGCTGGTAAAGCCCTGCTGCATGGAGGAACATACCAATTACACAGGGAGAGATATCTGTTTACAGTCCACTAACCTTTCCCCATCGAGGTAAAGGAACCCCATCAATGTTGCGTTTTGATGGGGGAAAAAGCAACAGATGTCTCGGTTATCTCATGCACAGAACCCTAGCACTAATGAAGATAATTCTTTTGTGTTTACACATCTGCGTTAATATTTGTAAACAGTACCGCATACAAATGAAAATGCAACTGTACTCTGTACTTATTTAGTACTATAAAGGACATCTGGAGATTTCACTGTCTGGCTCATAGTCAGTGTGTGGTATTAGTCTAATATCACTGCAATAAAGATGCTCTGATCCACCTGCCATTTCCCAGTTAGACTAAACAAAATGAATCCTAGCTTTATGGGTGCTCCAAATATGGGGATTGATACCACTAAATACACACACTGCCAGTTTCTTGTCTGAAAACCCCAAAAGTAACCAGCTCATTTTCCCCTCTCATGTTTTAAGATGGAAAAACTATTGATTTGTCCATGCTCTCTTTATCTAAGTTTTTGATTTCTTCATTTTTACGACTAAAAGAGCTGTATAAATAAAAAAGAAAATGTGATGATTTCAGCTTTAAATGCATTGCACAAAGGACATTGAAGATGAGGTCAAAACGGCAATAATTTCAGACATTTTTGAGATACACGTGTCTTGTAACAAGGACATGTTAATCTGCCAGCAGAAAGAATTTCAAGGCTTCCTGTGCATCGACAATTGTTAGTGCTGCCATATTATCAAAGTTTACAATGGCAAGTGGAGCATCTCCACATTCAAGGCCATGTGGTTTATATTGCAGTATATACATTTATGATAAGTCAGTAGCTGTGGGAGGGCTATCTGAAAGCATCCTCAGGAGTTCTCAATATAGTTTCATTTAGTGAAACATTTTCATTCCAGAGACTTCAATCAAAGCACAAGCACAAAGCCCGTGTAGTTTCGTAAGGGGCAGCAATGTAGTGTTTTGGGCTCTGGATTGGAGGGCTGCAGGTTCACATCCTCCCAGCAGATTGATTGCTGTTGTACCCTTCAGCAAAGTGCTTCATTCTGGTTGTTAAAGAAAATGTTGTGACTTGACTGGTAAAATAAAAGATCACCTTACAAGATCTGTTATTTGATGTCATATTTTACTTGCAATCTCATGCAATGTTTTCAATCTTTTTCGAGTGGGAGATGAGAGAAGTGTGGATGAATGATTGCCACAGTCCCAACTTTACCTTGAAGGTCTCTCGTGCGCTGCAACAAAATAAATCCATTGGCGTTATATAATTTTTTTTTCCAAATTCTGAATTAAGCACAAAATCGTGAACTGTGTGAAAGTGCTGTAGATCGCCACGATATCGCAAACTCACATTCGAGTTCCCATGAACTGCGCAGTGATGCGACCCCTCATGATCAGAACTCCCCCTGATGACTCGTGTGCAGCGATCTACGAGCGCACAGGTACAGCGTGTGCATCGGACATTTCACTGCAGAAATGTTCCAACGTGATCTGCATGCAGAGTTAACAAGTAAGTAGAATTTACCGGCAAAACCGTCTCGAAATCGAGAGCAATATATTTATTGGATTAAAAGCGATGTTTTAGATATATCAGCCTGCTTCTTTACAGGGGTCAGAGGGCTGCTTCACGACACCGGAAGTTCTGTCTCCTCGTTCTGAATCGCAGCATATGGCGCTGCGCATACCTGGAAATGTCATCTGTTTTATGATGCAATTTACAGTGTACATTTTAATTTCATTGTGGTTTGAAATACTCTCATCAATGCCGATTCTTTCTAATCCTGAAATATAAAAATAGCATTGCAGTTGCCCTTTAAAAAATGTCCCCCTTCATTAGAGTATAGAGTAAATACTGCTCATATTTTTGGTTTATACTTTATACAATTCGATTCTTGGTGCCAACAAATCTGCACACAGACACAATCTTTTCACTGTTTAGGCAAGTTCAATTTGCAGGCAGATACAGTACCTTTTTCCCCCCCAGCAGAGCACTAGAACATCATTCGTAAAGCTAGTATTGGCAATGATTGTCTGAAAGCTGGTAACTGCTCAGTGCTCATCAATTTTTTATTTCTTTTTAATCTGTCTCAGTTTTACACTTATGCTTAGAAAATCGTTTTATCCTTTTGTTTATGATTGCAAAATATAACAGAAGGCTGATTCTGACTGGATTCTTATCAGCAGTAGAGACTGTGGTAACAGTTGGGTGTGGCTAAAGAGTGCTTTTCCTATCTCATTCTGCCTTGGAGACCAACTTTCACTTGCGTCATTTTTATTGAGTCTACGGCATCTGTCCGTCAGCTCCACTGAATGCTTCTCAATGGGCATTTTACCTTCATCGACCGCTCGATTGTTGAATCAGAAAGGCTATAATCTGAGTTGACACCGTCTATCTTTTCTTGAAATAGTTCTTTATTTCTCACAATGGTATAGCAAAGGGACATGCTTGTTATACCTGGAACACATGGGCTCTAAGGTGGGGTGAAGTTCAGGGTTAAAAATTCTTGTCTTTTTAACAACAAATGCAGCAAGTGCTGCACATAGGTACCTTCCTTTACTTGAGGATTATGTGTGGTGTTCGACCACAGGGGAGATCAGTGGAATCTCATTTTGTATTAAGGATAGTATAGACTGCTGAGTGTTGCACGCAGGTCGCAAAAGAATAAAATATACTGTAAATATGAAATAGGAATCTGACCTTGCAGGAAAATGTAAAGGATTTGTCAACATTTAAACCTAAGTCTTTTTCATAAGTATAAGCTACTTAATAGTTGACAAACCCTTTACCTTTTTCTAGACAATGTAGGGAAGCAATAACCAAGAAAAACCCAGTATAAAGACAAATAGTTAAAAGCGATGTTTTGCAAAGTATTAGTACAATACATCCAGCCATTTTCTAACCACTTCATCCAACTCAGAATCCCAGGGTGCATCCTGGAAGGGATGCCAGTCCATTGCAGGACACACACTGACACCATGGCCAATTTTCCCAGAAGCCAATTCCCTTACCATGCATTTTTTGGACTGTGGGTGCTAACCTTGACTTTTTGCTTATATAAAACCATGGACAGATGTTTTGCTCTTATTAAAGCTCATTACTATGACAAAGCTATCTGTGACCACTGGAAGGGAAGGATATACTGTATGTATATGTCTTACAGGAAGCACCTCTCAGGGTTATGGCTTACGTTAGGAGCATGTAGTCTCTTCAGGTTTGGGAATGAGTATTACCTCTTGACATTTATTAACGCTGGGGGGCAGAACCAATTAAAGAGACGTTAATTCCGCTTTGTACATATAAATTCAAAGCAAGCAGCCAGCTGACCACTCCAATTTGCTCTCATCAGTGTGACACAGCAAACTTTGACCACTGAAATGGGCTTATATACAGAATGTGCCTCACAAGAGGCACCTTTTCCTTTAACTTTGACTTCAGATGGCTGAAGCTAATCCCCTGTGCCACCAAACCCTGCAATCTACCCAGATCCCCAGTGCCTACTAGATACTTTAGGCACAAGTGCCACATTCTTAAAGCTTCCTTGCCTCCTTCAGCTGAAAACATGAAAACAATTTCTGTACAGCCCACTTCATTTGAAAAATGTTAGAAACCCATTCCCATTTCCCATTAGTTTTCATTAAAGAGTACATGCTTTTACAAGATGTTCTGCTTTTAAGGATTTACAGTATGTGTAAAAGCAGTGCACTCGTTTAAGATGTAATTAGATGTTATTAACCCAGCTGTGCTTACAAAATAAGATGCAGGGGGGTAAACTCAATGTTTGTAAACTAAAATTCAGTGTTTTTTTCATATTTGATACAATCACATAAACAGGTTTTAAAAAAACGCTGATCTAAAAAAATATGTGCTTTGTTCAACAGCATTTGAAACAGGTATCCCTTCTATTGTTTGCTCGTTTTTAATTCATATTTACAATTCTGACACAAACACAACATTTTCAGATGGTAAGGATCATGTACATTTTCAACAAGCCTTAGTGTTCAGATTTCTTAGATCAAAAACCACCTTTTAACACAACATCTCTTGTTCATCTCACAGAGGACTGCATAAACGAACACATCCTGCATGGCTAAAGTAATTTAAGTTAAGACAGAGGTATAGAATCTGACACCCATTAGACTTCTATCAAGCAGTATCTGGAGGGATTTCTGCATTACTTCTCCATCTTCGATAAAGCCATCACTCATTTTGGATGTCAGGAACAAAACCTGCAGGTTTCCTTGTGGATGACAAGAGTGTGGTGAGGAAGTCTGTCCTTTCCAATTCTACCTGTTAAACAGTTTCACCTGAATAATCCTTTTCTTTTCAGTGAGGCTCCTACAAAGTATTATGCAGGCAGTTATTGCCTTTTGAACTCCAAAACTTTTCTAGATGAATGTTTGGGGAGATAAAAGTTAGGCTGGGTGCACTTGAGAATGCAAGTGGGGGTTAGATTTGCATGTACCCCTGAGCAGCAGTGGATTGCTAGTGTGTCCCCTTAGCAGGTAAGAGAGAGGTGTGCCAAGCCCTGTGCTGTCGTAAAAGGAGCAGAGCATGATAAATAATTAGGCTTTTTTTCTCTGTGGTCTTCACCTGAGAATTTTTAAAATGTCTGCTCTCACCAGGGGAGAGAAGAAGGTGAGCTAAGGGCCAGCATGATGAGCAATAAATGAATGCATTATTGTCTTTCTCAGGTGTGAATAGGAGTAATTAATAGTGTCTTGGTACGCCGTTCTTGTGATTGCAAAGCCTAAATGGAGTTCTAATCTCTCTCACACACATTTCACTTTGAATTTCATATTATGCATGTGAGCCGGTCGATTTTTTTCTTCACTTTCCCCCTCTCTCACAGCTCTGAGCTGTTCATTTAGAGCTCCTGAGGAGAGCATATGGCATGAATGAAACAATTTGAATACAGTGATGTGAATCACAGTCAATCTGATAGCTCACATTAGAGGAACCAGTGGAAGGAAGGATGAATACAGTAGCCTTGATGCCTAGTCGTTAGTTAGTTCACCACACAGATACACCCTGAAGTGTCTTCAGGAGTTGGATGCTTTTCCAGTAATGTATTTTACTGTATAAATGCTGTTTAAAAACATACTTGTAGAACCATGGGAAGCTCTGATATTTCCTCTGACAGGCACTGAGGATATCATATTGTGTTAAGGGAAATTCACTGGTTTAGCTTTCTTGGAAATGTGAACTGTACTGTGATGATAATTAAAAAAACCAAAAGAAATAAGAAGATTTAAAAGGGGGCTTCTGTGGTTGGATCGGGCATGGTTACACAAGAAAATGCTGGATGACAAGACAATATTTCCAGCTAGGGCAGGGTAAGTATGATTTTATTACTGTAATTTGTCACAATGGCGAGCCCAGAGGAACAGTGGAAGCTTGTGACTGTTATCTTCCCGAAAATCCAATAATCTCCATTAGAAAACCAATTTCACAGCCAGCCCACTCTCACTCCCCACTCCCCCATCCAAAATCCAGAGTATAAATGATTTATATCACACAAAGACTTGCACAGATTAAAATACATCATGAACTTTGAGCAGCAAAGGTAGTGTAAATAAATGATGACATTAAATTGCTCTGCTAGAAAAGAAAAGCACTTGGTATTAGTTACACCTGTAAGTATTTAACAACTGCAGAAAATACTAATACTACACAACAAAAAAATAACATACAATTGCTTGGTTCAGCAAGGTGTACAGTACAAAGGAAGTGTCATTTTTTATTTATTTTCTTCAGAATTGTGCATTGCATTGTAATTTATTAATTTCTAAACTGCAGTGATCTTTGTTTACCATTCGGTATAAAGTGAAATGTATAACATTTAAGCAAATCAATAAGCAATAGGCCTCTTACATTCAGAGGTCATGCTAGGCATTGCAACACCCCTATTTCACAGTCTAATTGAATATTTTATAATAATGGATATAATGTAAATAGTACAATAATGCACTATTTAAACATGAAAGCATAACATGAAAAATTGCGAGGAGAAAAGCTTTGCACCAATCAATGCTTGTTTCAGTCATGCTAGCTGATCAAAAGTGGATGACCACAGACGATTAGACCACAATTCTGTCTCTTACAAATCAATTAATTTGATCTGAAGAATAGCAAATATGTTATAATCTGTGATCAAAATGACCTTTCACTGATGAACCAAACAACTCTTTTTGCGGATCCTAGGAAAAGTCTCCTGGTATTGGATGCGGTGGCAGCTTGGCTTTATGGTGGCAGTTTTTTGTCGTTCTTTAATACCTGTACAAAAGCTCACTGTTCCTCATTTTGTCAATACCTAGCATTTTCAGTTAGTAGACATTTATCTTTTCACTGAAGTGATTTGGAAAGTTTTTAATTTTGGATAATATTTCTTTCAATTCAGTTTTTGGTTTGATTGACGGAATTCTTGAAGCTCTCCATGTTAAACTGATGATCAGAGGTCTGTGATGTTTTCAGGCCTACAATCTGAATTAATGTGGAACAGCTCGATTGTCATAGTTGTTACAGATAACACTCTTAGGATTTGCTGTTCTCTCTATAAATGCACCAACTTAACACTTCCTGCTTGTTTTCTATTATTTACTACAGAACCATGTGTTTCATCAGCACTGTTTTTTTCTCAAAGTTAAAAAAATGCACAAAAGCGAGGCACAGGTTTCAGACATCCATTATTGAAAGCAAGCATCGCCAAAGAGTTGTTAAATCTTTACGACTAATTGCTCAGCTGATAGTGTGGATGCTCACTTGGTTCTTAAGTAGTGAACTGATAGCACTGTAACATTCTTACCCTTTTATAACGTGCCTCTGTACAGAGAAGTTAATCTTTTGGTTTTTGAAGGCATGGTGAACTGAAATCTTTGTGTCAGCATATTTCAGGTAACGGCTGCTTTTTTCATAAGCACATTGAATACAGATTTACAAGTCGTGATTTTAGCCACTGTGACTTTCTCCCATGTTCACCTGCTCTCTCTATCCCCCAGGCTGTTCTTCACTGACCCTAGAGGTCAGCCCTGCCATCAGCTCTGACCTTTAGTGAATATATTTCCATTTTAAGACAACTCTGAATTAGATTACATTCATGCTTAGAATATTAATTTATTAAAAATGAGACTATCTACCTGCCAATACATCCATTGCTCCTGGAGATCTGAACTCGCTTTCATTAAAAAACAAAGAAATAAATATTGAAACAATATAAGCCTTCTGCAGACAAAAGTGGCTGTGACACTAAAAACTACACTAGACAAAAGCAGATTTTACATTTGCTGATACATTATAATTTCCCTGAAACACTGTGCAAATAGACGGATTTGCTCAATAGATTAAGCAGCCATGGAGATGGTTTTAATCTTGATGTGTTTAGACATGAGTTATAAGTAGACAGAATGAATTTCCTGTCCAACACTCACAAGGAGGTTTATTCGTTTAAAGGTAACACCTCAGAGAAAAAACATCCAAGCCTGCTCTTTTTCACCTTACAGACAGTATCTCATGTGTGGGGAAAAAATACTGTAGCCAAAGGGATGTTGTTGTGTGGTTTTTCACTATACTCCTTAATGATGCTTTGTTATGCAGGCTTCAGCAAATTTCCTTTTCCATACTAAAAGGGTTTGAAATGAACATTGGTCATGGCAAAAGGCCAAATGTCCATAGCATAACTGAGGTCAGTGATGTTAAAGGGATATTTTCTCAACACAAATCTTTTGCAATGCAATAGAAATCACAATACCCAAGAAATACACAGACTGGGGCTCAGTCCTCAGTTAGTTCACTGTGTTGTGATTGCACCCCATTGTACTTGGAAACATCTTTTAGTTGCCCAGGATAAGAATTTTTGCAAATCAAATAAAAGAAAAAAAACACATAAGAAAATGCAGACAAAAGAAAAATAAATAGAAATGAATAGGCTCCTCAATTTAGAGTGAAGTTTTCTAAATCAGTTCCTTGTATTAAATGTGATTTATACTGTGTTGTGTATTATTACTCATACTGCATGTACTGTATGATTAGATGATTAGATCATTTGTATGATTAAATTTGATAATGCAGTCAGTTAAATATATCTAACATATCAATTTTATTTTTTTAATAAAGCTGCACTTTCCGTACCTTCGAAGTGTTTTGGTTTTCGCTGCTACTGTTCTTATTAAAGATTTACTAGAGTGTACAGTAGTTGTGATTCTAGATTTAACTAAACTGAACCTAATAATTTCATCCCAGATAAAAAGTTAAGTCAATACTTTCTGCTTTGAATCTTAGGATCCATGTTCATTCAATGAGCCCACAGTAAAACCTGTATTAAATAAAGAGAATTCACATGATAATTTTTCAGAGAATACATTCATTATTATAACAAATTACAGTAAATGTTTCCATGCAATCTATAATTACAGATGGCACAGACAACTGCTTCATTTTAATAGTATTTCAAAACATTCCTGCTCATTTAATAAGTAATTCATTTGTAAAGAAAAGAAAAATCGTACCCGGAAGAGAAAAAGGGACTAACAGAATCAGGAAATTCTTTAAAAATGGAATTAGATTTTGTAGAAGCCTGATCTGTGTGTGTTCTGTATTTCTGACAGGTATCTCTCACTATAGGTAGACAGTCTTTTCTTTAGGAAAAGCCAAGATCAAATGAGCCCTACAATCTTTAAACAGAACCTGTGAATATTAGATGATTTGATATTAGGCTATTATTTTTAGCTTTAGGCGACTGCTTCTAAATTACATCATGAAGTGGTTGAGCTTCTTCACTGCATTTTGAATCAAATTCCTTCAACATTGTATAAATTGTTCATCATACTACCAGTTTCACACTGATTGACATCTTAATAATAAGCCTGGGATTACAGAGGTATCGTGGTGCAGAAGTTAATCTTTTTGATCTGCAGCACATGCTCATGTTCTGTCAGGTGGTGTGTGAATATCCGAAAGGTAACCAGTGAGAGGAGGCCATTCTGCTCATCTAGCTGCTGTATTGCACCCTTGTGCTGTGCTATTGACTGATACCCGTGTTCCTCAATCCTTTTGCTCAAGTGTCTGTAGTACTAGCAATGTGCTCACATCACAGCATCCCTTGAAAACCCTCTAAAAATATTCAGAAGCCCAGATATAGATGAACAAAGATGTAACATTTAGATAGCACATCTTTACTTTTCTTGGGTCATTATTATTTTGTTATTCTTCAAGAAGTGACAGTAAAAACAGACTGGCATAATGACAACAGTATTTGAGATCCAGCCATATTTAAGTTTATGTTCAGAGTACTCTCATGCAGAATACCACAACCAGGGATGTGAAAAGCTGTCTAAATAAGTGAGCTCTTCAGTCTATACATTTAAAAAGCCCTTGCTCAGGAAAGGAAAATGATGGTTAAAACCTGAAGTAGATCACTAGGTCACCATGGCTAGGATCCCCAAGTGGCAAAGCATAATTAGCTCAGTGCTGCCAGGGCTACAGATTAGTCAGCCAGGGCTTTCTTGATTTCCAGAGAAACAGCAACCCCTGTGGTTACCTGGGTGCCTGCAGACCCACAGTGACACCCCCATCTCCTCCAATAGGGCTGAGCCTCTTGTACGCGCCTGTGGAGTTTATAATGTAGGAAGAGGTGAAACCTCATGGGACTCCACAGTGCGTTAGTGTGCATCACTGGTCTCTGAGCGCTGAGTCAGATAGACACAAATCTCAATGTCAGATTGGGCGGACATAATGTATAATAAAGAAATGAAGTAGATCAAATAGGAAAAGATTTGGCTATACAAGTTATGGGACAGTGTAAGCTGTTACTTCAAAATGTCAGAGAGTAGCTGAGACACAGAGAAAGTGCATTATTAAACAGGATTTTGGAATGTTGCCTGCTCTAAACCCAAAGCCAGCAGTCTCTATTCCATCCTAAGATGGCTTTTCATTGCTATGATGGAAATTAAAGCCTAATCAGACTAAATGCCTTTGGCCTGTTTTTAAGTGTGCCATCAAGAAGTCTGCAGCATGAGCCAATTACATTGGCTCACATTTCCCATCTCCCATACCTTTTTTTTTTAGTTTTAAATGCTGAAGAAGCAGGCATATTCATTTTCTTTGATTATCATTAATATTATTTCGAACTTCAAATTCACAATTTCATCAAGTGGGATGTGACCTTGATAAAAACAGATTTATGGATTTTGATTTATGGAGTATGCTTGGTGTCATGCTGAAAAGATGCATTATATTTCACATACATTGTGACATGCTGGACACCTCTTGACTCTGAAGCCTTGCTTAATGGGACTGATGTTTGGAAGTATTTGAATTGCCGTTGGGTAAAACTGGTAAATGTTCTCTGCAGGCCCAACATTAAAGAAGAAAAAAACTTTAAAGCATTCCTGAAATTGCTTCCAGGCACCTAATAGATTTATTAACAATTTCAAGTGCTTTGCACTTGAGATTTAATTAATCTGGTTATCATGCAAACATCACAATATAATGGTATTGAATTAGCATTTTCTGTAATGTTAATAAATATGAATATAATATGAGTACATTTAAGTAAATGTGAATAAATGTGTGGTAACAATGTGATAGCTCAGAGCAGGATCACCTCACCTGTTGGTTTTTGCTCCAGCCATGCACTCAGTTGTACAGTTGAACCATAAATCTAATAATACTATTAATTTGAATTGTTCATTTTTTAATTTCTAACAGTTAACTGTTGCGTTGCCTAACTAAGTCACCGTTTACATCTTGCAAAGAAAAAGAAAAAGAAAGACTTGCACAGATCAACCAACTTGTTAGTAAGGCTTCAATTAAATAATGATCTTAAGCACATAAACAAGCTGACAAATGAGAGGAGGCCTTCTCGTAGTTTAGAGTTAACTGATCAAAGAACCTCATTGAGCCTTTTTTTAAAAGAATCCAGGGTCCTGGTCTGTACATTTTTATGCTTTTCATTACTGAATCCTGTTGTTCTTTACTATTTTGTTTTTTAATTAGGGGCTCTCTCATTTGGAATACTGATCTTCAGCTTCTGATTTTCTCAGTTTTGGATAAACATTGTTTTGTGCATCAAGCAGAATCTGTTTCATATCCTATCATGTCTTACTGTTCTTAAACTGGGTCTCATACCTTCAAAATGTGCTTTCCACAAATGGTAAACTTTTGCTTTGGACTCAGCCTCAGCAGTTTCAAAATATACTATATTGAAATGTGAAAAATACTTCAACGCCACAACAGATTATGATCACAGCTCCCTAGTTCCCACAGAGCTGCAGGGTGGGACAGACACAAGCTTAATCCAAGCCAAATCTGATGGAAAAGGATATTTGAAAAAGCATTCAGCTGAGGTCCCGTTGATTGCTTTAGGTTTAGGTGCATTGCTAAACATACAGGGAAATGTGGACAACATAAATAAGCAATTAGGTCAGACACTAATTTGCATATGCTTAAAAAATTAATGTAGTCTGTACATGACATCATTTTCTTTTCACAAATCAAGGATTGTCGTCCTAGGCCCATGGCTGTCGAGAAGACGATTTCAAAAACTCTGTCAGACGTTGACCTTCAAAGAGCAGATGGGCTGTTTTCTTGATGTCTTTGTCTAGGGATGGTACCTCAAGGAGCTCAGCAGGCTGCAGCCCAGAGCACCATGCTGCTCTGGTGAGCCAGGGCAACCGTCCAACTAGCCAACAGGCTGGTGTGATGGCGAAGAGTGACACTTTGTGCCAACAGTCCCCACAGCTCACTGAAGTCGTCACTTCCATTTAAAATAAATGAATAGCATTGAATTCATAACTTTTTGAGGATAGCTTTATCTGTACATAATTATTAGACGTCATATATTGGCTATTGCCAATGCACATTTTAATACCGAAAAACACAGCTGCTTGATGAAAATTGATGCCATGGTTAAACTCTGTTTAACAAATGGTATAGGCCATGTTATCAATATTTATTAAAGCAAAACATCCATCTGATATTCCATCTTTTATTATGAAGGCCTCAGGGAAATTATTTTGGGGGAATTTAATAAAAAACAGGCACACAAGATCATTCAAATAACACAAAACGAAAAATACAAATAGAGCACAGACAAGAATCTTGTTAGAAATGGGATTGAGGGAAGGAGGCATTATTATAGCACAAAAATAATTAAAAATTGGATTTTTTAAGACCCCCTGGAAGATGTTTTGATTCCATCTTCAGTACTTAATAAGCATTAATGATGTTAAAAACCACCGAATGTCCCACTATAATTTAATTGCCTAGTGAAATTCTCAGACTTCACTCTCCCATTTTTAACCTGGGGGGAGATAATTGTCTTTCTTTTTTCAGGTTGTCTTTGCTTGATGATATTCCTGATCTCACTGCAGGTCCATTAGGTTATGATACTGCTTTCAGGTTTATGTTTTAATAAAGCTTGACAATTATGTACATTCTGATACTCATTTAAATACAAAACAAGTAAAAGCTGATACAGGACTGTACACATATAGTACGAATATACATGTAAACCCTAATTCATAAAGAACCTACAGTGTCCAAACTGAAGAACACTATGACCTTGTGTACTGTGTATTGTACTGTGACCTTTAATATTATTTAATAAGTATTTTAAACCCTGTTTAATCTGTTCCTTAACTGGGAATCCCAAACTAAAATCTAAAAATCTAAAATCTAAGCAACAAACCAATGATTACAGAAGAAAAGATGGGTAGCCATGGGTAGCCCATACCTCTTTCCATTAACGTGAATAATCCAGCCCATGATCTATACACAGTTTATACTATAGGACTGCGAGTATGAATTAGTTTTCACTGTTTCACAATGCTCAAAGGTAGAACTGTCTGAAGTAATAGTTCTCAGCCTGATTTTCATTCCAGCCGAGCTGTTATACACTTATTGATGCTTTTAATTCCACTGCTTGCTTATTTAAAGTATTCTTTCCTGTTTCTAGGAAACAGTCATTTACCATTGTCAGTACTTTCAGTTTCAGAAATGTCGTTCTTCAAGTATATTTGTTCATACTTCAGCACACAGCACTTTATGCCTTTATTAAGACTTTGCTCGTTTACGTCTGTCTACACAGCTGTTCTGTTGCAATGACAATGTATTCAACACCCCCACAAGAGGCCCTGTAGGTCATATTTCAGATACCACACCTGAATGAAAATTGTTTTAAACTGATACACTGGTAGTTGCCAATTTCAAATCTCTTTCATTTTTTTAAGAAACTGAAAGCAAAATTAAAAAAAAAAAACCTCAAATAGTGAATGCAAATAATGAAGCTTTAATTAAAAACTTAGCTCAGGCAAAAAACAGGAGGCACAGAGGTCCCCAGCAATTCTGCATTTTGAATCTATAAAGTCCAATTTACAGCGGTTCCCCCCACATTAGGGCTTATCAGCAAGACACACAGTAGCTGTGACAGACGAAATGGTCTCATGTACTGTATGTACATAACATATGCAGTATGTAGTATCTCACAAGGAAAGTCAGTGCTAACTTACTCAAATTCCTTATTTCTTCTGCTTGTTCCTAAAATATGCTAGTCATAAAAGTTTTCCTTATAACATTGATGTACGGACATGTATATAAAAAGAACACACAATTCGTGTGTTTCCATTTTATGTATTACCTTTCCTCTTTTGCAACAAAACAAAGTGTCACTACTAATGCTTTGAACTGTTTCAAATCCGAAATTGTGCCAAGAAACCTTCAACAATGGGGACTAGCATAGAGCAAATTGTAGTAAATTGATTGTGTTGACTAAAACTTAATGAATGTGCCTTTGAAAGTGCTAGAAATAAGTAATTAGAAAAGAAGTAGCTGGATGTATCCTTCTGACAGGACAATCCGGCATCTAATCAGCCTGTCTTGTATTAAGGTGTCAAACTCTTCGGGCGTGTTTATGGGCCACCTGTGGACTTGCAGTCTACGGGTTTTATAAATGGTTTGTACTTGAGATTTCAAGCTCCCACTGCTGGCAGCAGACACTAGATATGTGGGTTTAGGGATTGTGCGACACTGTTTATCACTCTTCACAGACACAGGGTTACGATATACTGTAAGCTAATGTCATCGGCCATGCTTTCAGACACATTTGTAAACGTGGACATTTGTGAACCCCTGATTGAAATCAGTTGAGTTTTTGCTTCTCGAAAGCTCACACTGCGACAGATGAAGCCAAGAAGAAGGGGTCTTGCCATTAGATCGGGGCTGGCGATGTGGGGGGAACAAGAGGAGGTTTTTACACACCTTGGGGGGGGGGGCATGGGAGAAAATGCGATCGCTGTTTTGATATTTAGTCCTTTTTCTTTTTCAACAAATAATTAAAAATGCTCACACGAAACTGATGGAAGCCAGAATATCACAAAAGCACTGTCACAGTGGGATCTTTTTTATTTTTTAATGATTTGTGCCCTCTTCTTCCTAAGAGTGGCCTTGATCCTTTTACGGGGAATAAGTGGCTTTCTGGTTTGAGACTGATGGACTGGAGTGGTGTAACAGCCGTGACCAGCAAGCACTTACAAGGAACCTCAGACATGAACCACACATCAGGCCTAATTAGTCCTTCTGCAGTAAACCTGAATACTTCTCAGTTATGTTAAATAATTGAAAAAGCACTATTGTTTCACACTTTTTTATTTCGAGTCAAAGGAGAAAATGTGGCTATTCCTCATGACACACTTTGAGTCATCAGAAGCTTATGTTTCTTTAGCAATTCGTCATTGAAGGTTTACTTTGTTCCTAAGCAATTTGTTCCTAAGGATCAAATGTCCACTAGAGAGAGAATTACTTGTGCACAGATTCAAATTATATTTTTTTCTGATATAAAATCCAATATGCAATATTTGATAGGAAGTGAACCAGATATCTAAATAAATACTGTAGAAGGTATTCCAAATGCAACAATCCAAATATTCTGCAGCCCAAAGTCAAGATCTTAAGTCATTTTCCCCTTTATATAAAATTATAATAAACACAACATATCATACAGATATTAACCAAACCAGTGATACATTCATATTCTTGTAGACAATATTTCATTTATTTTTAAGCCCCTTCTCTGTTGTTTTAAGGTATATATGATGCTCAATTAAGAAGAGTTACTATCTTTCCATTTAGTACAATGTACTACAGACAGCATTCTATCAATTCACAGTAAATGATGTGTACGGATTGTTGTATTATCCATTCTGGACAGCTGCTGTCATTCTTAAATCATTGATATAATTTAAATATCGTCAGATCAGGAATGACGATATTTAAATTATATCAATGATTTAAGAATGAAAGCTGAATTTTGAGAATGAAGCTCAATTTTAAAGATTATTAGATGTCAATTCATGGATGGAGTTTAGCGTGAAGAGCATGTCGGTATGTCGGTAGGTTTTTCTTTTGTATTTGAGATGATCAGTGACAGGAAAACCATTTAAGGGATATAATACTGCTGTTGGTTAATGTCAACAGCACACATTATGTGTACACATCCGATGGAATTGTTGGAACTGAACATAGAAGCACTTTATAAACCATGCAGTAGTTATACACAATATCTCGATAATGTAAAATATCATTACCTTAATTTACATTAGAAAACACAATTCCAACCTGGCAAAAAATACACCAAACTATTAAAGAAATGAAAGGAATGCTTTGTTCTGCAACCATTTCTGTTCAAAATAATTGAATACATAAAAAACAGGGTTTGGCAATAACTGGGGTAAAAATGCTTTGAAACAAGTGAAATGTAAATCTTGCTGTCTGGCCTGGAGCTATTAGAATCTCCCTCGGGAAGTGGCTTTTGTCACATAGTAACAAAATTAGGATTGGTTTCCCTTTGCGTGACTTGAAAACTGTACAGCAAACACCAACCCCAGGGATGCAGCTCAGAGGCATGATTTAAAAAAAAGAGAAAAAGCCATTATCTGGGAGACAATAGTACTCTTCCTCCATCGCTTCCTGGATCAGTGCTGCATTTTGACGTAGTGCCCAACCTTAAACTCTTCGTTAAAATGTTAAGATAATTAATAACGCAATCAGATAGCCTCATTTCACTCTACTAGTATATAAAAGCCTGGCTTTCATTTGCTTAAAGCAGATGTTCTGAATTTGGATTTAGATTTGCTTATGGCTTATTTCAGTTTTTAAACAAAGTGTATTCATCCTTGTGCTGGTGACCTACGTACTGTGGGAAACTGATTTTCAAGAAGGAAGAGGTCACCTTGAACCTCCCAAATTTCAGCATTTGCAATGCAGGTGATCCCTCACTTCAAT
This sequence comes from Lepisosteus oculatus, assembly GCF_040954835.1. Taxonomy (NCBI): domain Eukaryota; kingdom Metazoa; phylum Chordata; class Actinopteri; order Semionotiformes; family Lepisosteidae; genus Lepisosteus; species Lepisosteus oculatus. Next base: position 3,535,607 of record NC_090700.1, on the reverse strand, counting down.
GTTTTAAGCCAATTATAACAAAAGAAACAGCTCTATCTAAAGAGATGCGATTTGGAAGGTCAGTCATATGGTCTATTTAATTTGACCCAGTACTTCTGCTCATTGTGCTTTGAGTATATTGGGTTGTCTTAGATGTACTGTGTAAGTCAGACAGATATACAGTACAGTGTGTTATTTTTTCAAATGCTTTGGACTTTCCTATTATAACTGATTGTGCATTCAGGCTTATTTCATTAAGTATCAACTGGCAGGTTACATTGAGTAGACATTAAACATTTTTCGATTGACATGCGGTGTAGCATGAAGTCATTTCTTTAGCTCAGCAAAGTGTTTTGGGGTTTGCCCAATCTGCCGACTTTAGAATAACTGGAAGTATTATTTGGGGTTTTAGGCCAGTCAGGCTAGACTGTAAAATGCTGTTGTCCATTACCTAAAACCACTCAGTCTGAGTGGTACTGCGCTGTGCATGATGAAGCAGGCAGATTCAGATTTTTGCCTACAGTATAATATGCCTGCCAGAGAGATTACTTTTAATTAGCCATTGATTCAGGATCGCAATACTCTGGAGAAGACACGTTCATTACAACACTTTCTCTTTTACACGGCCTGGCGTTTAACGGTTAAAAAAACCAACTTTGTCACTAATTAGACTTACAATATTTAAGGTGGATTTATGTCATTTTATGAATTGGCCTTGGTCATTCAGAAATATTTAGAAATTTGTTCTGTGCATAGATGTTTTTTTTTGTTTCGAGGGAAATTAGTTCCAAACCAAAATTGGCAAGAATGAATGATAGAAACTGTAATCAAATTATAGGATTTAACATGATTACAATTACTGATGGTTGGGGATCAGGATATTGTAATGAGGTGCGTTTATGCTGTGGGTCTTCAACACAATTTACAATAGGTACTTAAATTCAGTACAATAAATGCAGTCCACAGGATTTATAATCCATGTTGTTATAATATTCTACAAACCTAATCTCATAACCATGGAACTAAAATATTTAATCGGTTTAAGTCCACTCCTGCTTGAAATTACTGTTAAGCACAAGGGCATTATTAATGCATGGAATAAACCATTGAGACTCATTGTGGAGGTGAAAAAATAAGACAGACACTGCTTCCCAATTTCCCAGGTCAGCATGCAGGAACGACAATGGTGTTGAAAGGCACGGAGTTACCATAAACCCTTCTTGTCTTCTGAATTTGTTCACAATATACTGATTTAAAATTCTCGTTATTACAAGGCCAATAACAGCCTCAACAGAAAACAAGTAAATATTTTAATAACTACCAACATCAGGCACGGGCTGTATTTGAGCCACGCAAAAATTTGCCATCTGCTGGAAAACATGGTTATTCTAATCGTGGTATTATGGCAGATTTCTTGAGTTTAGTTCATGGATGTGATAAAACTACTGTGTTGTTTCTTAAAAAAAACCTTTACTTATATTTTAGGGTATTCATTGAACAGAAGCTTTGCAAGGTACAAGGCAATTCTTTTTTATTTTTAGAGAAATAATTGTCCTTCTTGAATCCATATAAAAAGAAAACCTCTCTCCATCTTTTTTTGAAATTTTTATTTCTTGGTATTTAAAATATTTTCATTCACACCTTAGATACCAGCGTTGGCCCTGTCGAGATTGCAGAAAGTTTTACCTCAAGGACATCAACTGTTCATGCAATCCTGAGCGCTGACAAGTAAATCAGAATGATATTTCTCCCTGTGACTCTTACCTTGTAAACAATTGACAGAAAGCATTTAAATACAACTTCTGCTCTGCAGCACTGTTTATCTGCTTTGACTACCCCTTATCAACCTTTGCTGTTTTCCTTCTGAAGAAAAAAAAGCAGCATATTTAATGAATAGAGGCAAATCCTACAGGAATGAAAAAATGGATGTAAATCTCATCCTTAGATCTTCCTCACAGGTGGAATGGAATTTCACTATGGCAACAAAGAGGCGATGAGTCATACTGTACATGCTCTTAGAATGTTCTTAAATACAGCACAAGCTGCCCTGTGGGCTGTTATAATGGGGAAAAAACAACAATGGTATCATCTTATCTGTGGCCTGTGCTCCATGATTTGAACAGGACCTCGTCATTCTGATTAAAAGCTATCAAATTATTTCTGTAAATCTCTGCAAGGTGTTCAAAAGGCTGGTGCAAAAAGAAGCGTTGACTTCTGCTGACGCAGTACGATATTTCAAAAATATGCCGTTCTTACAAAAATGACACGAAAGCATGTTTAATATACGTCGTGCCCAATCGCCGCTCTGTATTCCATTTTCATTAAAAATCAAAGACCTGGCGAAATGAAATCAGAGAGAGAATTATCCCCCATAAAGAAAAATTATATATTGATTACCATTGCTTACGTTTAAAAAAATACTGAACTTTTATAAAAAGATTGCTGAAGATGTACTTCTAACCTATTCGTTTTTAGATTGGATATAAGGTTGCTTTGCTTGCTTTTTGCTGACAATATTGTTCTTGTTGATTCAGCACATGAAATTGACGAGTCACAATTTAAACTGGCACATTCTAGAATCACCAGGAGAATCACCCACTAGTCCCTGGAGTCTAGAGTTGCACAACCCATTTAAAATTCCAGACATGGTCACACTTTGGCTGACTTATGACACACATAGATGAAATTAAATCCCACAGTCCAAACACAACGGGTTTCAGATGAGATCAAGCAGTTAGTGGTGAAAATAAGCTAAGAACAAAGAGCCAGTAACCTGCAAATATTGACTTTAGAGACACTGATACAGTATACATAAAACAATATACAGTATGTGGAAAAATGTGGTTATCTGGTAATCTCCTTTTCCTATACTGTAAATAGAAAATGTTATAATATCTCATATCTAGAATAGGAATACAGAGAACATATTTGCAACTAAAAATAAACTGAACAAATGACATATACTTATTTTGATCATTAATTTCACAAAGCATACATTAATAAGTTAATGAAATAATAACAACAGAGCAATGTGAATAATCAATATAACATGTAAAGTAATAAAAAGTCAGGAAAGTCTGTCTTCACTGCTATAGTAAATAAAAATAACGAGTTTATTTCTGAGAAGCCAGGGTATAATGATGTTAAATACTGTATTTCTTGATACACTAAGTAATACTGGCAGCATGCAAATGCCTTCTTGTCAGAAATGACTGTTTGTTTACAACGTCACTTTTCATAAAGTTTTTCTTTCTTGTCTACTTTCCTTTTATCTGAGGTCTCTGTTGTTCTCCACCCCACTCCCTGCTGGGAAGGGTGTTTGTCGTGTTTAACATTGCTGTAATCACATGCTTTCATCTGCCTCTTCATATTTTGAACCCTGATTAATTCTGCAGTTGAGAAAAGAGAAATACCATTTACTGTTTCTTAATGATTATTACTTCTCAGCCTCCGTGAAGGAGCTTTCAGTTTCTCACTCATATTTAATCTTTTGTTTTGCTGGCCATCGTTAGTAGTGCAGAAAATAAGAATCTTACCAAGGGTCCATGAAAAAAAAAACAGGATAACATTTTTTTCTCACACACCTTCATACTCTTCTTTATATTGAAAATGAAAAATATAATAATAATTGCTTACACTTATATAGCACTTTTCTGGAAACTCCACTCAAAGCGCTTTACAGGTAATGGGGACTCCGTTCCACCACCACCAGTGTGCAGCATCCACCTGGATGATGCGATGGCAGCCATAGTGCGCCAGAACGCTCACCACACACCAGCTATTAGTGGGGAGGAGAGCAGAGTAATGAAGCCAATTCATATATGGCGATTATTAGGAGGCCATGATTGGTAAGGGCCAATGGGAAATTTGGCCAGGACGCCGGGGTTACACCCCTACTCTTTTCGAGAAACGCCCTGGTCATTTTTAATGACCACAGAGAGTCAGGACCTCGGTTTTACGTCTCATCCGAAGGACGGCACCTGTTTACAGTATAGTAACCCCGTCACTATACTGGGGCATTAGGACCCACATGGACCACAGGGTGAGCGCCCCCTGCTGGCCCCACTAACACCTCTTCCAGCAGCAACCTTAGTTTTTCCCAGGAGGTCTCCCATCCAGGTACTGACCAGGCTCACACCTGCTGAGCTTCAATGGGTCGCCAGTTGTGAGTTGCAGGGTGATATGGCTGCTACTGTATGTATATATTCATTGAAGGCCCCTGAAACACTAACACGTTTTTATATATAATACTTTTTAGGTCATGCCACTACCTACTTTCAAATTCCGCTAAAAGCAAAACCGAATTTGTGTTCTTTAAAAATGGCTAACTCCGGTTATACTGCAAGTCCTCAAGGACCAGCCTCCACCCCTCTCCTTCTGCCTCAGCCTGAAACCATTTACAAACAGACCTTAATCTGTCAGGCCTTTTCCTCGGCATGGTGTGCCGCACCAGGCTGGGTCTGTAAGCGCAGAAGCAGCACATTGTCAGCCTTCTACTGTCTCCTGTGGTTACAGATCATGAGGAATTACAGTGACACTTGTGTCTTCATCTCATTTAAACTAATGTTACCGGTTACAGTGCACTGCAACGTCACAGGGCAGCCGGAGAGAGGAGAAGAGAAGAGGTTTTGGACTCTAATGAGAGCGATTTGTAATCCTTTTATCTCTCATTCTATAGCATAATCAGATGAACAGGGGACTCAGCAAATAAACAACAGGGGAACAGAAGTCTGGACCCATGCGCTCTTGGTGGCCTATTTAAACACTTCCATGAACTCATTTCCACCACCCTCTGCACTTTGCTGTAATGAGACAAGGCCAGCACTCATGCCTTTTGGAGTACCTGAGCCCAAGTGATTTTACGACGATGGTCCTATGCGAGATGTTCAAAGCTGTAAGTTAAAATGCCTTGTTATCAAAACGACCAAAACAAGTGACTGCATGATAAGGATTAATTAAGGCACACGTAGATTCCAAACAAGGTTTCATTAAGTAAACACAGAATAAAAACAGGTCACTAGACGTTCAACTTCTCCAGGCAACCAGAGGAACTGACATTTCCTCCTGGGCAGCTCTGTGGAGCCTCTGTTAGAGCTAGCTGCTCTATCCTATAGGGAGGCAGTTTCTCTGAAATATGTTTGTCTCCTCATCTACACAAGTTTATCTTGCTAAGCCATGACCCAGCTTTAACCCTTCCGTCAGATATTTTCCATGGTCTCCATGCAATGATCTTAAATTTTAAAAAACCCTTAAAATGCTCATCCAGTTATTTAGTTTCTCTTTTGCAGCTGTGCAGAAAATGTCTGTTTTTGCAGAATCTGTATCTCTAGTATCTCTGTGGATGAAGAGCACCATGGGCTCTTTTTTTCAGTTTTCTATGGAAATGTAATTGTTGGCAAATGTAATAGGACATTAGATACCAAAACAGTACTGCAGCTAAGAAACAATTAACTACATACTGTATAGTGACAGTGACAATGCTCACTGAAAATCACTGTCATGGTGAAACAGTGACACTGCAAAAACCAATGAATCTAACTGTTGTTTCTTTGATGTGGATGGGAAAAAGGAGTAATAAAATGACAGTGAAATCATTCTTTTGCTGTAATGATTTCCTTCTGTTGTACTGTATGCCATGGATCTTTATCTCTTCTCTTCTCGGAAAGCCAGTGACTTAAAATGTTAAAAAAAGAACAAAAATCTGTGGTAATTCCTGTAATGTTCAAGATATGTTGTCTTAAATACTGAAAGTGCAGTGTACAATTAGTCTGTCAATGTGTCTGTCAGCACGTTGAGCACTATTTGCAATGCAGAATGTAGAACAAGAGGACAGAAATATAGAAAATGCAAACAGAAAGTTGTTGCATACACTATGACCTGAGCAACATAAATCACTTTCGAAACTGTCTCAGTAAACTCGTTATAATGCAGCTACTTGGTCATCTAGAGATAGCTATAAAATTTAATGTGACCAGAATAACAAGTTGCTACTTCTTGTACAGAAAGCCAACAAGTAATCAGCTGTAATTCCAGGAGGTTTAACAAAGTGCATTTTCTTTTGCACAGTAAGTCAAAGGACAAGCCTAGGGAAGATAATTCTGATCCATTGCAGTAGTGAATGCATATGAAATTATTTAAGATTGTCCAACAATATCAGAATATACTGTATTAACAACATCATTTACTCTGCACATAAAATTAATAGTATGAATACACAGGCATGTATATGCATGTGCATTTTATTTTTAGCGTGATCATGGGTTATGTTTGTTAATACATGTGTTTCATTGTATTGAACTCTTTTATTGTAGTTCATGTATGATGTTGGGTTTAATGACTCATCTAAATTGTGAATTCCAAAAGATTCCCTGTCTAGTTAGTTTAAATAGTAATAAATGCACACATGTTTTTTTTCAGAATCCTCACTGGATTTGAGAGCAGTTGCTCCCATTGAGTACAGCCTTACACTGTAAACACTAGAAAATATTTACCTAGCTAGGCTGAAATAGAAACCAGATGTAATAGCAATTGGTCTTTTGCTGGCCAACTCTTTAAAAAAAAAATCTTGTCCAGCTTTCCTGCCTTCAGAAGATATAAAGCAAAATGGAACTGTAATCTTGACTTGAAAATGACTTTATTGCCCTCCTGTGATTTTTCTAATACTGTACATGTAGACCAATGTGCAGTGGAGCCCTGTTGAAGATCTGGAAATAAACTGTACTTGGAAGCAATTCTTTAACATAGCGAAGAGGAGCCATGAATATGTTAGTGAAGCTTTAAACTTGTTCTGCTCTTAAGCTTTCACAAGTGCAGTGAATTGCTTTTTAAGGCCCTGCTGACAAATCCACTACTTTATTGACACAGAAGTGTCTTTACAGCAGTGGATACAAGAAACATTACTGGCCTTCTAAGCTTTAAAGCCCTCCTCACACAGTGCAGAGTGCTTTTTAAGGGGAGTGACAATCATGTTGGACTCTTATCTGAGATCACATAAGACAGTCTAATTAGATGTGCCATGCTCACCAGAAAAAAAGTCACTGGCTCAAATCAGAAATTCATCTCTTTTGAGGAGGATATACATTTTTCTCTTGCATTGCATACCTGTGTTGAGCACATCTTCATGTTCACAAAGAAAAAAAAAACATGACTCAACTACATTGACAAATAAAGTTTTTTTTGTTAGGATTTAACACCTTTTCTACTGCATCAGTACCCAAGCATCACATCCACTAAAGGTGGGAACTGAAATGCTTCTCTAAAGGAATTACAATTTTTTAACATTAGATGTGGTTCTTCGTAAAGGACCAGTGTGTTTAATTTGAGAGAGGATCCTTCAAAGTGTCTGTGCAGCTTAGACTTGTGGTTATAAAACAAAAATAATACTGTATGTCTGTCCTAAGCATTTCCATAATTCATAATGTAACTTTTACACAATTATAAAACTACTTCAGTGTTGTTTTGTGTGTGCTAACAGGAAAGAAAATTATAACAGGGGAACCTCCAATTTCCCTGTTCTAAGTTATGTCGGCAAGGTTTCAGCAGTGGAGTATCGGATAGCATTGGGTAAGAAAAGACAATCTCATGGGCTAGTACACTTAACCTCAGTCATTCCCCACTCAACTCAAATGTTCCCAATTTGTTGTTCTGCCTATCTGTCTTCCTGGCTGTTTCCAATAAGGCTTCAGGAATGCAAATTATCTTCCCTTTATTTTATTTTGTACATCTGTGCTCCTGTGATAATGTGACCTTTCACTCTCACAGGGTGTGTAGAATGGAACCATAGCAGTTCAATTGATACAGCCAAATGACTAACACACAATGAGCTAAATACCATAAGCAATCAGTGTCTTGCTGTCTTCTCTTGCATATAAATGCACCTTTTCCTATGCAAAGACATACAGTAATATTTTGCTTTGTAACAAATTACTTTAAAAGTACAACATTTTAAACAAAGGAAGTGAGTTTTTTTTTCAGTGATATAGTAATGGTTGAAAAGCAAGGGTGGTATTAATTATGGGAATGAAAGGCGTTCCCTGTCAGAGACCAGGATGTTATTGTTTTACTTGCAGAGGTGGGGAGGTGTTGCTGTTGAACAGGATGTCTTGGAAATCTGCTTTCCTTATTGGGTATGATTGCAGGGAGCGGGGGTGGGTCTCAATGGTTTTGGCATTCACAGCATTATTGCGTTTTTAGTCCCTGGAGAGTGAGTTTCTTTTCTTGCTGTGCATTTAAAGAAGCACATTCATCAGCACTCTCTGAAAATATTCTCTCCAGAAATCCGCCATCCATACCTTTTAGTGAGACATCAGCCACCTCCACCTTTAATGATGCCACTCAGAAATCCACCAGGGTTATTCAAAGGTTGTGTTTAGCGTGTTGATCACCATGGCAAGCAAGGAGTGTTTCAAAATGTACGCTCTCAAAGCAAACAAGTGTCTGTGTTTATGGCTGGGGAAGATGCTTTATTCTGCAGAGGCAAGGAATGATGTTTATTATTGAAAAACTCCTGGTTGCAAAATATGACATACAGTATCATGGTTTTGTGATCCAAAATCCATGAAGTTCTGGATGGGGTGTAACTACATACTTATTAACTACTCCAGCCCCCAGCTAGAAGCCCAACAGGGACTAGATGAGAAAAATAATTCCGAATTTTGATTCTTTAAGGATCAGCGGTGCTTCGAAGGACCGTTCATTCAAAGCTAACATATTGATTCCTGTGTAATTGCAAGCAGGAGTCGGTGGCATTTAGAAATACCAGCTGCTGCTGCAGTAATCCCTCTCAAGGTAGATCAAAGCACTCTAGCATTCATGTCAGACCTACACACGTTGTTTCAAGATCCATTTCTGTTAACCTTCTACCGCCCAATCACTTATTTTATAATTCTTGGTTAAAAGCTCATGATAGCTTTTAATGTGAATGAAAAATGATCAATGTGGCATCATCTGTCTACATGAATACATTCGGGTGTTTAACCAGGATGATGTTAATTGTAATACTGTCTGGGGATTTACCTTTTTACTTGCTCCACATTGTTCCTGTGACTGCCTGCCAATTTAAAGGCCCCCTTTTCCTGAGAATATTGACTTCTTGCGTGAGAGGCGGGGTGGGAGGCTGCTGTAACGTTGTAAAAGGTCCTTCAAAAAGACGGTAATGCACATTGATGTGAATCCAGGCTACAGAGAAGTTTAAAGTAAAAGCAAGGGTGATATATATATATATGCTAAGAGGGCTTAAAAACAAAACAAATGAGTATGGGAACCTACAGTATTTGTGACATCTTTAATGCCTCAGTTTATCATTCAAAAGATCAGTCATCAGAATAAGTTTTTATTTGTCAGAATTGTTAGAATCTTTGTGTGTCTGTGTGCGTTATTTATGCTGTGTGGATCTAACAGCCTAGTTTTTTTAAGAGACTGCTCTAATAGCTTGAATGTTACACAGCCCAGTGGTTGTTGTCAGAACATCCACAGGCTCAGAGAAACCTGCTGCGTCTCGGCAGGCCTCTTCAGGGCTGTGTGACACCAGTACTGCTGTGTTTCTCATTTCTGAGGCCCCACTCTCCATTCCTCAGCAGGAATAGGAAATCCCACTGTCCAGGTAGCTGGTACCTCAGGGCATCCAGCAAAAGTGAGCAGCACATCCTGCTGAAAGATCATCCTTGTCTGCTTTTGAGTCCCAGTAAGACAGAGGATAAACCGTACAATGTATTCACATTACACGCTAACTACTACAAAATAATTGCGTATGTGTCGTGTCATTTAGTACACAAGCCTATAAAACATAGGAAAGAAGGTAAAACAGGAATTGAATGTTGTTAAGTGTTATCTATTTATAAGTGTCGTGTCGGCCTTAAGCAAAAGCACCTTGGACCTGTGATAACTGTATAACACCAATCAGTAATGAGAAGGATATCTCTTAGGTCTCGTAAGACCCTCTTGCTTGGGCTTGGATAGGTATCTTTGGCTATGGTTCAGTAATGTGATGTTCTTTCAGTAGAACATAGCAAGAAAAAACACAAAGATACACACATCTACACACAGCCAAAGCAATTGCATCCTTCACAGGAACATAACCTGTAACAGGTCTTTTAAGTTAAAGAGATGCCATCCAAATAATGCCCTTTTCCCTGAATCCTCTCAGTATGACTAGAATTTTCCTCAGCATCTTGCATTCTAATATGTAGCCGGATATCTAAATCACTAGTCTTTGTGAACTGTGATATCAATGAGATTGTGAGTGAAAAAACAACAAAGTCACTCTGGGCCACTTCTCTTTGATCTCCACCTCCTCCTCAAACCCTCAGTATCACAGCTCTAAAAATTCAAAGCAGACTGCTCGCACTTTAATGGAAGTGCCTGTTTGACACTCAGGTGTGAAGTCTAAACATTTATAATTCTCTTGAGCATATTCACCCTCCATATTACAAGTAAATCTTTCATTTATAGAAAGCCAGGCAGATTACAAGTACTGATTTAAAACAATCATTATCCACAAGAAAATCCTGCCCAAAGGGTTTGAAAAAAGCAAACTTAGTTTTTTTTCCCACTCTGCCTTATCTATCCTGCCTCCTCAGTCTTTGGGATCTTGGCTGTCGCCACAGCCAGCTGCTCCGGGTGGGTTTCCATGGCAACACTGGCATGATGTAGAGCACAAAGCAAAGAAACGAGAGAGAAAGGGAGTCTGGGATTTTCTGAGGAAGAATACCTGCACTCTCTCTCTCACACACACAATAAAGCAATTTAGAGATCTCTACTCCAGCATAGCCAGCTCAGTACTAACTGAAATAAAGGAAAAAAAGGAGGAAAGGTGTGGACTGCCAGGCAATTTCATTCATTATCCTGTCACTTATCCTCGGAAAAACTTCCATACTGCAAATGAACTGCATGCAGGCCCTGTAGTCTTGTGTGTGTCCTTGTGAGGATAACAGAGGCTTAAAGATATTAATTCCTCTTTCTGAATGGGGGAGAATACAGCCCTGTGGATCCTCCACACTAGTCTAAAAGTTTGTTGAAATTAAAGGAAGTCATTTACATGCATTGCTTTCTAATGCGGGTTTAGTCTTCAAATGTCAAAAGGGCCGCAGTGTTAATAGAGTGAATTGTCAGTGCAAACTGGAAGCCGGCTGGCACTTTCTGGGAAGTTATTTGACAGTAGCACAGCATGCCACATAATTCATCCTGAGTCTGCTTTAGCATTTACTGGAAGTTGTCTTCTGGAAACGATGGATTTCTAGGGACACCAGTCCAATAATTCGGGAGCTCAAACCAAAAGTGCAAAAGGAATAAGGATTTCAGGTTCTACAAATCCCCCCTCCTCTTCATATTAAGTAAAATGAGCAAAAAATTGAAGGAGGTGGTGATGCATGTGTAGCCTTATTTCTGAATTTAAATTTTGTTCTTCATGATTATTAGGAAATAAATCTAGGTTTTTCCTGCCTTCTGTTCAGAAAAAAAGAAAATATCAAATGCAGCAGATTTCAAAGTAATACGATTTCAAAGATTGCTGTTGATTCGGACACCCCTTTGTTTGTAATCCAATAAGATAATTCTGTTTGTTATTATTATCTTAATAAAGATCTTAATAAGGAAATGTAAACATGCTACCCAATCATGTACATATATTCATACATTCATGCACACACCCAAACAAAAAAAGCTACCTTACATTAAGAGCGATTGGACATCTTTGAGGATGTCCCTCACATGCTCATACTACAATCATTATAAACCATAATGGCAATCATAACTGCAATTCTTGACAACCTGTGGCTAAATAGAGCCATTAGCACTCACCTGAATTACCTGAAGTTCTCCTCTGTTAACTACAGTACATAATGTAATCATTTTATTATTTCTTTGAACAAGGAAGCCAGGATTGCACAACACTGCACAGTAAGTGTCACTTAGACTGGATCATTGATGACACCATACTACAGTACTGGAGTAAGGAACCTGGAGTGAGCGAAGTGTAGTTCAGGACCCTATGCAGACAGTATAATCCAGAAGTAAGTGGAGAAGGACAACAGGGAGGAGACGACGATGATCAGGAGGGGTTGACAGACAGGAGGGCGTGATGACGATGATCCGGTGCTCAGGGGGCGTGGCGAAGGCAAACGAGTCCAAAGAGTCCAAGGGGGAAATCTGGGGCGCAGTCCAAAGTCCAAAACCGGGTGATCCATCCAAGACGAGACAAAACAGGGAAAGAAATCTGGAACAGGGACAGGGAATAAAACCGGGAGAACAAGGCCAGGCGCTCCGAGCCCCGTACGCAGATGGTCAGGACGCCGTGATGCAGCAGATGCCGTCGGGTCTCTCCTGGACCCGCTGGTGGGCGGGCCTCCGGGCGTCCATCTCCCAGTGCTGAGCCAGGATTAGCGAGAGCACCAGGTGTAAATAAGGAGAGAGAACAGGGGGCAGGTGCACGTTACCAACTAAAATATGAATGAGCCGGAGCGCCCTTAAGAGGAGGGATTACGATCGTGAAAAACCCTGTTCAACTCATTGTTTCGCTTTTGTATTTTTAAACCAGTGACAAAATCATCTTAATCCCAGGCGTCAGACTGAATTTCTAATACTTATGACTCCTTGAAGAATGCCAACTTCAGCAAATCTTAAGTTTGTGTAGATGTCATTTATTGTTCTAGCTTTGGGTGTGTAATTAGAACCCACTGTGAGTGCAGATTGATTCATTATGCCCACAGAGCCTATTAGTTCTTTGCATGATTACACGCTATTCTTCTTATCTTACTACATAAATCATCATACGGTGTATTGGTGATGAACTCTAACTAAATAGCTCTTTATCTTCACTTCATATATTCTGACAGCAAAGCACATTACATTTATTGATCCTTGAGCAAATATCATTTTCAGTGTGGGTAAAAACCACCGAGTGTATAATCATCACAAAACATTCCTCTTTCTATTATAAATAAAGTCCAGACCGAGAGATGAACAAGTGTAAAATAAAATCACTGCAGGACACGCCTTTAGGCTTACGGGAGAAGACCACGCGATGATGTGATTTACGCATCCAAAATCCCCCAAGGTATTGACAAAGTCAACTCAAAGGCTTCTTCAGGATCTGCAGTAAATCACAAATAGAAACTAAAGAACAGCTACTCAACTATATACGAACAGATTTACACTATGGATGATTGGAGTATGGAAAAAAAACAATGAGTCATGATTAGAAGCTGAGTATCTTGACTGTAGATCCGTAGATCAACTACCAGATTAGCTAGATGGTTGAAATGGCCTCTTCTTCTTTGTGATCTTTCCTGTATTCTTAATACAAATGGTTTCCAGATCGAGAGGATCCATTTCTATTAGACAAAGAAAAAAAGGACTACAGAAAAAAATGTTATTGGTGCTAAGAAAATAATACAAATTCAGAAATAAAGAGTAGTAGAAAATATATAATACACATACAGTTTATGTAATCCATAATCCATTTAACCTTTTATTTGACCTTTTATAGTATGTGACATTCCTGGTGAGGAGACAGATATTATAGTCAAATAAAAGGTTAAGCATCAAGGATATATTTAAGGAAGCGAATATATTTGTAAGAGAATTTTGGTGGGGAGTTGCGTCAGTATGTGAACTACAAGAAACACATAGAAGTTAGTTCCCCATTGAACAGTAAACAAAATTTAAAAAACACCACTGCTCCTTTGCAGAGTTTCTTCAGGAAATATTTTAGGTCACCTTAAACTACTGTACAGTATGTGCTAAAACAAAATCTTCTTTTCCTGTAGACAAGTGACTTCTAAAGAGTCACCCATAGTCTGGAGCCTTTAAATGTAAATTTTCTGACATTTTTGTTTGCCTGCACAAGAGTGCAAGCCTGAAATTTCTTTTTGGGGGGGGCATAAATAATTTAGCAGCCCAAAGCAAGTTGCTTTGTTAACTCCCAGAGGCAGTCTTGTAATTAGTAATTACATTGAGAATAATGCCTAGAAACTGCTTCTTAAGAAGTTGAGGTTATAGCTTCCAGGAACAGGAAAACAAATACTACTGCAAATTACAAATCTGTAGAATATAATGATGAATGTATAATACGGTTTTACATCCAGAAGTGACAGTTCCTTATCACATTTTCTTAAAACCTTATACTCTGTCCTCTGTCTGCAGTACACTAGATTTTCATCAGTAATGTGTGAGTGACACTTTCTTCACAAAGCCATTTGAAGTAGTCTAAGAAATATAAAACTCATCTTTCACATTCATCTGTAAGCCAGATTTTGTGAAATTCCGCAGTGACAACATCTCAGCGACAGCAGGGAAAGAAATGTTATTTCTCTCCACTGCAGAAGAATACTAATAGAATTCCCACAGATCTTTGATGTGTTGACTGGAAGGTACAAGTCTTACTCACTGATGCACACATCCCCACTGTGACTGAGGCAAAAATATTTTAACTGCATGACATAATATAAAACAGAGTGTTAATAATTACTTTAACAATTAAGTGAGTTAAAAAAGAGAACTACAGTAGATCACAATGCACTTTGAAAACTCTGTTTTGAATTTCTAAGTGCTTAGTTGTCAGACAGTCAATGTGAAATTTGACACTATCCTCACGCTGAATCCTGAGAAATTGAAAGAAAGATACCTTGTGATGTAAATCGGGTTGTAGAAATCATTTAACATTCCAGTCCTTATTTTATTTTTTCCTCTTAGTAATCATCCTGTAAATGACTCACCTTAAATTGATTTTACTTCTTGTATTTTTCAGGGATAAATTGCTCTATGATACCACTAGTGTACTCAGGCAAATTAAATACATGCTAAAATGAGCAAAAAGATTGACAGAATGACCTCCTATAGTTTGTGTTTGTATAAATGTTCTTGCTTTTCTTTATTCATCCACACGCAACACGCACAAACATAAAAAAGCGAGAAGAGGTCATTCAGTCTTTCTAGCTTGTATAATGATTGATCTGATGAACTCTGATCCAGCTGTGTCTCATGATACCTTCTTCAACAGCATGCCTCAGCAGCTCTTTGTGTAAGAAGGTGCATTGGATTATCGGCAATAGAAAATCTTCCTTTTGATCATCCTGACGATATTGTGAGAAGTCTAAGGATTTAGGTACCTAAGATTTTGCATGATATCTGTATGTTTCAAGATTTCCTTCCAGTATCATGTAGCAAGCTTAAACTTTTACCATTGAATATGTTTTCATTTATAATGGTATTAAATATCATTACCATTGTTTCCTTTGGAATCAATTTGCTTTCCAATATAACTTATTTTCACTCATTTTAACATTTACAACAGTTTTACAATTTATCACATTTTTAGAGCATTTACTGTGCCCACAGTACACCTACCTTCAATTTGTTCTTTGTAGAATTTAGGAATGTTTAGAGAAATGCACTCTGAAAATAGCACACCCACTACTGCATTCATGTACTGTAGTTAGCTGCCCGAATAAAGGAAAGGAGAAAACACATCCTTGTTATTATAGGTAAAATACCAGTGTTATTGTATTCATGTGAAGTTAAACATAAACTTAGTGCAGCACAGATGGTATTTAATGTGATGCTTAAGTATCACTTTTGGTAGTGTGGCAGCAAATGTCAGACAATGTTTAATTTGTTGTAGATTTTCAGGTTTGTGACTGGAGCTGCCAAGGCAATGGCCAGTTTGAGAAAGGTCAAAATAACATTAGGTCTCTTTATTCATCTTTAACTTAGTTTTTTTATGCTACAAAATGTTTACTTTCATGAAGATCAAATTAACATTGGAGGCAAAGCGATGTGATTATTATGACATTTATTGTGTATGGATATTTTGTTTATCAAATCGATTGTACATTTATTAGGTGTTTATTCAACTTAGGCCCGTTCAGTGTCTTAATATGAGAGATGAAAAGGCAAATAAAATGTCCTAAACAGACAAGTTAAAAGGAACTGCAGTCCCAATTTCTCAGACCAGGTATTAAATCTCAGTAACAAAATAAATTAATTGATGGTATAGAAAACATTTACAAATTTCAGAATTAAGCACAAAATCTTGTACTCTGTGAAAGTAGTGCAAGTCACCATGTTGTTTCAAACCCCTGTTCTCGCCAAAGGTGCGAGCAGGAGTACAAGAGAATTGTGACGTGAAACGGCCCTTCCTGCTCACTATGTCTCAATATTTCTATTGGATTAAAAGAGATGTATTCACAAGCCTGCTTCTTTACAATGTAGTAGGGCCAAATCACGTCACTAGACGTTTGTTTCTGAACTGCAGAATGTGGAGCTGCACATACCTGGATATTTTGTCGGTTTTGTGATGTAAATTGGAGGTTTTAGATGTCACTGTGTAAACGTTACTTTCAATGAGGTTTGAGATGAGTTTTTTCTAACCCCTAAAATAAAAATAGTGTTGCAGTTCTCCTTTAAACAGCGTGAGAGCACGTACTTCAAGTGCTCTGAAGTGTATTTCAGGCTGGAGAGGAGAGGCACATCTTTACAGAAGGGTCAAGGGAGTAGGTTATGAAAAAAGCTGCCTTGCCACATTGCTAAAGGTATTACCCTGGCTTTCTTCAAGAGATCAGGGAATTAATCTGCCCTTGCAACCAAATGAGCTTAATGGATTGAGCGGCCTCAATTTCTTTGGTACCTAAGCTCTCATTGAAAGAGAACTGTATTCTTATTCAACGTAGCCCATGTTTTCATTATAGGGAGAAGAGGTCATCATGGGGAATTTTAATTTTCCTTCTATAGAATGGGGAAAAAATGAAAATGAAATGATATACAGTACATGGCCAGTGGCTGCATTTTTATGCAGTTTGTATGAGGACCTACAGTACAAGAGGGACGTCCTGTACTGATTTAGCCTCTTCAAGCAATTAATAAATATGGTAAGGAAAACAGAGAGAGACAGAGTGTAAGAGACATTGAAATGGATGTAAGTAATATGAAATCAGCATTGGATGGCAACATTTTAAGGCATTCGGTGTGACGCAGATTTAGCCCGTTAGGGAGAAAATGAAAGTCTAACAAACAGTGGCCCAAATTACTTAACAAATCAATTAAGAAAGATATAAGGAATATTTAAGCACATTATAAAATTATTTTTGAAAATCACTATCCTGTTAAAGAACTACAGTGCAATGATTTACAGTCCATGAATGAAACGAGCTGAGAGAGAAAAGAAAATTGCAATCGAGGCTAAAAGATCATGCATTTTCTGTATTACGTCACTGGATGTAACGCATTCCACACGCAGTCCTGTCTCGCATCCCAACAGTAAACGATGAAGAGGGGTATTGCAAAAGACGACAATGGAAATGTTTAATGAAGAAATGGAGATAGCTAATAAAATGCAAGTTTTACACAGGTTTTTACAAAGAAAATGGAGAACTTGTCACTGTCTAATGAAGGAAAAACATCTATACTAAGTAGTATTTGTTATAGGTACTGAAAACACCAAAGATAAACAAATCTCTAAGTCTTGATGGTATTTTCCTGATGAAGCTAAAGGAAACATTAGATGTTACTCAAAGACTGATAACAAAACCTATTGACTGACGAATTGCTAACTTTAGCCCCCATCCTTATCCTTATAAAAGGATGACTACAATCAAGTAATTATAGACAAGTATTATTTCTATTACAGGTAAAGTTATAAATACATAACGTGAACTAAACAATTGGATTATGAGTGTAGATTAATTCAACAGGATAGTCAACATAGATTTAGAAAAAGTAGCTCTTGGTTAACTCACCTCACAGAGTTCTTTGATAAACAACAGCGTTAAAGGTACAATCAGAGCATAGGATAAAGTTTATTTAAATTTTCTTATTCTTTGAAGTTTATAATTCTAAACTGCCTGTAATATGCATTCAAGATAAAGTGTACAGTATATTGCATTTGGGAACTGGTTATTGGACAGAAAACACAATGCAGATAAAGGCTGTTCAGTTTGAGGTGGCATAATTTGTGGAAAACCACAGGTATCTGTGCTAAGGCCACTGTACTTCCTAATTTGTATTAATACAAGATGCTGCTATAGTTGCCAAACTAACTAGTCCAGTTCAAAGATATCACCAAGATGGGAGGATTCGCAAACACGATAGAAGCATTAAATGAAAATCAAAATGATTTTGACATGGTTCAAGACAGGACAAAAATCTTAATATAAGCAAACAATTTGTGTTGCATGTAGGTAACAGGAAGATAAATTATAAACATAAAACTGGAAAAAACTGAGCTCGAAGAATGTACTTAGGCTTACACGTTAATGTGATGCTTCATTCACATATTTAGGCAATGAGGGGAAGCAATAAAAACATCAAACAGAATGTTGGATAAAAGCTTACAATTTAAATCGAGGGTTGTTATGTTAAATGTGTACAATTTGTGGTCACTGTGTTACAAATACATTGCTGCTCCAGATTTAGTGCAGAGAAGAGCATCCAGATGCATTCTTTTGCTCAAAGGAATGCTTTGACAGGCCAGACACAGGCTTCTGACACAGAAGATTATGAAGAGATCTAATTCAAGTAGTCACAATCCTCAAGAGCACTGATAAAGTCCACCCGATGGACTACAGTGAAAAATGGACCAGAGGACACTAATGAAAACTGTGGGGAAGTGCATTTAAAACTGAGAACAGGAGGTATTCTTTTACACAAGTGGTTGAGGGAGTATGGAACCATAGCCATGCTGTGAAAAAGAGCCATGTAATTGAAGCTCATACTTTGGTTTCTTTAAAGAGTCAGTAGGATGAGATCCTTAGATCATAGGACCTTAGATCTTTTAGCTACCAGCAATCCCAATGAGGTATTGTAGATGGGCTGAATGGCTTCCTCCTGTTTGTAACTGCTCCTCATGCTCGTGCGTTCATCCAGATGGATGTAGTTTGTGTTTCGTAACAGCTGACATGAATTGCCAATGAAACACTGAAATGAAGGAACAACAAACACATTTACATGAGTACTTAATTGTAAACTGTGGACAGTAAAGACATGTCTGTTAATATGCTAAAACATGTACGGTAGCAGTATGCTTAGATAGTAGGTTTTAGCTCTCCATAACATTACTGTCCCTCTACCCATCCTCTAAACTGAGATGTTTTAGATGTCTAGAGTGGGTCCTCTCTGTAACAGATGCTTACAGAGTTTTGTGGTGTCAATCTAATCTTTTTGCACTTTTAGATTCCATCACTTATTATTCCTTTAGAGCAGGTGTCCCCAGTTCTGGTCTTGGAGGGGCTATCACTTTGGCATATTTCCGTGTCTCTTTAAAACAGCAGAAGAAGAAGCTGGGAGAAGCTGGTAAATTGCTCTTATTTACCCAATAATGAGCTGATTCAAGCTGTTAAGTGTTCAGCTGAACAGAAAACCTGCAGACAAACTGTCCCTCCAGGACCTTGATTAAGATTCTGTGCTTTAGAGAAACATAAAAAGAAATCCATTTGAGGTCGGTAGTGACAAGAGTGACATCTTCCTTAAATACTAGTTCTAAGCACTGAAAACGATGTGCAGGAAGGCTCAGGAAATACTCCACATAGGAATACAGGGGAGAGGTCTACTGATGGGTAGCCAAAGCTCACTGGAAGGTATCTTTATCACTGCAATTTTATACTTAATAGTTGAGAACGCTGTTGCATAACCTACAGATCCAGCCATTCAGAATGCGTGCCGGATACCGCAGCACTTTGCAGTGCGTATGCTCTAACAAGACGTAATGCAGGGCTTTTTAAAAAAGAAATCTATATTTGGACTGCACTGTTTTGTAGAGCTACCAGGTGGTGCGGTGAATGCTTAGCATGGCATATGGAAGCATTAGGGCTGTTGCCAGAAAACACCTGGGTTCGAATCCCGGTCAATCCTGAGCCCCTTGAAACAATCTTTTTCCAAATACAGAATTTAAGTTGTATACTGTTTAGATGTTTATTCATTTTAAACCATGTATTACAGTATGTTAAATATTAAATTCATTATAAAGTAGGTCTATTTTATTAAAACAAGATTACTCAGTTGGATATATAAAAATAGTTTATTATTATACTGTAGCTTGTTGCGAACACAATGTGCTTCTTTCAGGTTTACATCCGCATTGAGGATGGATTGAGATGGATTGAGGATGGATTGAGGAGGATCCGCATTTTTTTGGTAGCGGAAAATAAAAACAGAAGTATAATGTAAATATGCGTAATACACATGCAGTAGGTGGTAGTGGCAGCTAAATATAAAAAGGCACACAATAGTATTCCACTTTCTTCCTAAATATTTTATGCATCAAAGTCTTTAACTTGGTAACTTATGGTGGGTATTTTGAAAATGTTTTGACTGTACTTCATAAAAAGCTATAACGTTTTATCCTTTTCTATGGCTACATATATAGTGTTAATTTTCCAGTATATCCCTTATCCTTGAAAGCTATATGTTGTGTTTCTAAATGAAACCCATCAATCTACTGTAATAGGTAACTATCAAACCTGTATTTGTAACACCTAAACATCCACTGACATGCAGAACCTTTTACAAATCCCACAAAGCACGCAGACTTAATTTAATGATTGATGCCTCCTTTCTCATTTGAGAAATTAATATCTAGAAGAATAGTATTTTCAGTATAGTAAGGTAAAAATCACAGCGACTTGTACACAAGCAATTATGCACTATATAACCAAGAAGCAAACATTTCCTCAGAGGATGTTCTAGGAAGTGGCAAACACAATCATCTGAGCCAATTAAGGATGCCAAAGGTCATAAGCAATACATGGACACTCTGCTAAATAAGATGACAGCTGTTTTGGTAATTAGAATAACAAAAACAACCCCACCACCCACTATTTTAAACTGCACTTTAGGACTTCAAGCTTTTGTGCTGTGTGCAGCTGGATAATGATGTTGCATTATTTTTGTCGTAAAAAAATAATATTTTTAATGTGATGTAATTATAACCCTGCTCCTGTCAGTTCAATTGCATGTCACAGCAGCAGAACTCTATTCACACAAGCTCTGCTTGATAAGTGCTATGATGTTTCAAAGGAAAACCACAATACCAACAGTCGATGAGCTGTATTTCTTTCGAATGAGAATATCAAAACCGGGTAGTAGCAGGAAAGAGGATTTAAAAACTTTAAAGCTACAATGCCTTTTTTTAAACAAATTATGCAAAAATGGCAAGATACAGATCAAATTAACTGCCAAGAAAAATACATCCTCCAATAATATGTGTTCTGTATATTATGATAACCAAATATTTTCTAGATAATATCATCAATAAATCGGTTCCATTCAGTTTGACATTCATGAAGATATTTGACCATTGGATACCATTCAGTTGTATCCAACAAATCAATGAAAGAGAAAGCTCAAAAGGTTACAGAATTCTTTCTAGCCAAATAAAACATGCAGTAGTTAATTGTTTTTGATCTCTTTTGGCCTCTGCTGTTCATCATCAGATTAATTGAATAAATACCGATCGCTCTCAAAGTCATGGGAATATAATCATATCTTTACAAATGATTTCTATTCAAATGGTGAGAAATAAAAGAAGGGGAATGGAGGTGTAAGGCGGAAACATAAAGGCAGTTACATGGAGTTTATATAAGAAGTTTATTAATCTGTGGTACACAGCTGCTACAAAGTAAAAGGTATGTTGTAAAGCTATTTATTATATGCAACAATTATAAATTGTGCCATCAGTTAATATGAATGTTAGGTTGATGTGAAAGGCCTTAAATTAGTTTTATTTGCTATGAATTGGTTTAGTCTCAAATAGAATGTGTTTGAGCTAAGATGTAATAAAATAAAATCAAGGTATCAATTGATGTAAATACTATTTTTGTCATGACAGGATATTGCTGTAAATAATTTAAACAAATATCTTAAATGCAATCCAAAAATAATGAAACATATTAACTATAAAAATAAACGATATATACTTTCCTTTTTATTTTCTGCAGTGAGCACACAGCACCTTACACACACCTCTGCAAGCAGTTGGAAGGGGTGTGCCGTAAGCTTTAGAAAAGAAAATTGTCAGGTTAATCTAATTGCGTAATTGAAAAGAGCGTTATTGCGATGGGTTTCAGGTTTGGGAATAGTACGATGAAATGATGCCTTTTCTGAGAAGGGGTGTGGAAGTCTGTACTGTAGCCACTCTGACACACAGTCTTACAGTAAGCATCCTTCTAGAATCCTCGTCGAATATCAGAGCATTATTCTTTCTGCTGTGAGTCATACTCATACCCAGAGGTCTGAGACAAGTGGCTATGCTTTGTAGGTGAGATTTACAATGTTAATTTATTAAGACTTGAATCTGAGCAGGCGCCTGGCACTCATTTTTCATTATGTATATGTCTAGGAGACTGGAGTGCTTGCCTGGGCTTATTTTTAAAATCCACCTGCCAAACATTCTGAGAGTTGAGCCCAGCTTCGGTCTCCCTTAGCAGTGGGGCTTGACTGTATGAGCAAACACTTTTCAGAATTACCTTTGAAAGATGCATTGCTTTTTACATGATGCCATTTGGTTTGTGATCCGGAAGAAAGAAATCCCTGCAGTAAGTCTTGAATAGTAGCACGTTAATTTTTTGGTGCAGTCGGATGAGAGAACCGTTGCAAAAAAATATATACTTTGTGACCCAGCAGCTCCTACGAAGCACATGGACTGTCTGCATAAATGTTTCAAATTCATCATGCTTGTGCAGCATAAAAAATTAAAGACTGATCCCATGTTTGTGTCTTTGTTAATTTAACTCATTACAACGTGTTTTAAGTATGACCCAAGCTATGGTACACTACAAACTCAAATGTGTCTTCCAGCTGTATCAGGCAAGTCAGTGAAACAACCTCTGCAATCAGGCAGATCAGAATCCGTGTCTTAGCCTGTTAATTGCTTTTCCTTCCACTTTTAATGGCAGCCTTTCAAACCACTCTGCATGGGCAGTTGTGCCTGAAAATGTTGAAGTCCCTAACTGACTGTAAATTATTACTGAAGAGAACTAAGATACATCTTCTTTTGTTTAAAGATGATCGTTAATGGAAGTCTTACCATAAGATAGTGAGGCTTTTAAATAGCCATATCCATTTTAAAATGTGTCCAGTTCATTGGAAACCTGCAAACCCATTGATTTATCATTTGGTATAAGTACAGTAAATGTTGTCATCCTGTCAATATCAGTTTCTGTTTAACATACTAAAATGTTTAGTTCCAGAAAAAACACTGTATAAGATTTCTGACAATAAAAGATGAAAACAAAAATATTCCAAATACTCTAAGCATTTATTAGTTGGTGAAATGCAAAGAGCTTTTTCCTGGTTACTTTTTAAACAATAAAACAGATGGACCAGAGGATACATTTTTGGCAATGGAATGATGATTTTAAGGGAATGGTAAATAGTGAAGAGATCCAGTATACTGGGCTCTGTGTTGCTAGAAGGAATACATCATTCATGTAATAAACTAAAAACTACAAGTGTCAGACAAAGATGCAAGTAATAGGTAGTGTAACTGTTACATTAGAACAAATAAAGACACGGGATACAGTTAGACTTAGTAACAGCTGACTTTTGGTCTTTTTACTTCTGGGGAAAATGCAATTTAACAACACTTCAATTTGACTGCAATCCTGCATCAAAATTCCAACCAACCATCAAATTTGAGTACTACAGTGGCTGTTTCTAATAGAAGTATTGGGAGTTGTATTTGTTTTAACACTGGGTGCTTGCTCCTTAAACAACATATTGAAAAGAAAATGTTTCTTTGGATTTGGATGATTATATCACGGTTATTCTCTGCAAAATCACGATCATGGCAAAATAATGTATTCTCCATAGAAAACATATTTTGTTTCTCATCGATCTGCTTCTTGGGTAAACAATTACTGTATTTGTAAGTGACAGTTGACAATTGTGGTTGAGGCTGCATTGAATCTATTCTTGAATCATACTGCTAACCTACAGTACATTGTGCTTACAGTACTGGATTGCAAATAGGTCCCAATTTTTAATATCATGCTCACATGTTATTAAAAAGACACTGAACTCTGATAAACAGAAATCCAATCACACACAGCAGTGCTTATTTGATATAATCAAATACCGAGCGTGGATGGTGTCCACAGTTATTTGAACGTCATTAAAAATTCAAAAGCATTTGCTGAAGTTATGTAAATGTACACTGAACATTTCACTAATTTTTAGGTTGCAAAAACTTTTAAGAACTAAGGTGCAATTCATCTTAGTCAAAGTGCATGTGATACACTTTGTGAGTCCCTGCAACATCTTTGTAGGAACTGGGCTACTGTCACCACCAGCACAATGATTTAATTTATTCTGCCTTGAACAGTGTAAGGACTGTGATGTGACCCTCTACATTCTTCCAGAATTTTAAACTTCAACACAGTACATAAAAAAGGTATGCAGGTATGTTATACAGTACATCCCTTTGCTAGGATGCTGGGTGTTGCAGAAATAAGGTGTGTCTGGAAGATGTGTCTGGAAGATTTCAAGAAAATTCCTTAGTGAGATCGATGTAGGTGCTGTGTAGCATAGACAGAATGAATATGTGTCCTGAGGTGTTTTTTTAACTTAAAAAATGAAAATAATTTTAAAAAAATCAGTAACAGAGCCACACCGGTATTATATGTGCATAGAACTGTTTAGTTTGTGTGTTTTCTTTTATTTGTATGAGAGAGAGGTTAAAGAGAAAAAAGTTTTGGTTTTGGTCCTGAGGTGAGGTGTGGCCTGTCCAAAATATGCAGTTCTTTTTATGTAGTGAGATAGAAAATAGCCTTCTATAACCAAGTGGATAGAACCACACCTGTATAACAGCAATTTAATTTAAATAATTTTAATCTTTGCCATTGTATTTGCTGGAACAGTGAATATTTAAGCCAATTACTGATTTATTACAAATCGAGTGATATCTTGGAACAGCTGTCGAGGAAACACCCTTCTCATTATTGCAAGATTTGCTAAATATTCCAATTTCATTAAATTAACATTTAACATTTTAAGTACACATTTAACAAATGTTCAGTCAAAGGCCATAGTGGTGGCGGTTGAGTGCTGCAGAGTCGGTATCGACTCATGGTGACCGTATGGACAGTTCCTGCGTCACTATCAGTAGGGTTTTCACGGCAAGATACGGAAGTAGATCGTCAGGCCTTTCTTCCTTGCAGAGAGTGCGAGTGTTGTTGCCGTGGTCGCAGATATGTGACCCTCTGCCACTAGCACCACCCCATAATGCTGCTGCCCGGTATGGGTTATTAGAGAACCCGGCACCTGACGTGGGACAGAAACCAACTACCCCGAGATTATGAGTCTCATGCTCTACCAACTGAGCTAGTTGGGGCCCTAAAGGCTATAGTACGTGCAAGGAATTGGTTGCTTTTTATCATTTCAGATTTCATCAGGAACACAAAATAATTTTACATCAATTGTGATCTAAATTTTTATCCCGCCCACCTTCATAATGTCAGCCAGCAATGAGGAACAGTGCTCACGGCTCTAGACTCATGACTGGAAGGCTGTGTACTGAAATCTTGAGTATTATTGTACCCTTGAGGGAGCTTTAGATAAATAAATAAAGGTATCCAAATACATTTTTTTTAAGAATTACTTTAGATAGATAAAAGTATCGAAATAAATTTAAAAAGAAAATTAAAAGTGACAGTGTATTTCTCTGGTAAGACCTATAGAGGAAAATATCCTGGTTGCTACCCTGCCACTAGCTCTTTAACTTCAAATATCCTATCTTGATTAACTTGCTTTCTTCAAACACTCTATTGCTGGCATTTAATCCAAGTGTTTGGGAGGAGTAGGAACAGAAAATGAAAACATTGGACAAACAGAAACAAAAATACAGCCATGATCATAAAGTTTTATAGCAAAAAAGTAATAAAATATTAATGGATCAACACTGAGGAAGCATTTAGATATAGGTCATGTCCAGAATGGCAAATTAGTAGGAAATAGATTGCTTCTAGCAAGTTATCACTACTATAAATCACTTAACAGTGTTTGTCAAAAAAAAGACTAAAAAGCACTACTAGATGAAGGAGGATGTGCGATGTAAATGGATTTTTAATTTGTTCATCTGACTCTTTCAGTGTCTATTCTATGCTCTAAGGGATTGCAGTCACAGACTTTAACTAATCTTCCATTAAAAACATTTTTCCCTGTTTGACTCTGATACATGCACTGCAATTCTGGGACACGGAAAAGAACAAACGTGATCTGAAGAGCTATGCGTTTCAGAAATAAGACATCTGTACGTTTAATACATATTAATATTTCACATGTAGAAATGCAATGTTAATGTGAGGAGCTCAAGCTGCCAGAGGAGTTTAGATGACTTTGTACTGCAAAACAAAAACGCCACATTGACTGCTGCAGCCAATTAGTGACTACAAAAATCCTCAACACCCACAATTCTGGCTTTCCTGGGCTTCGAACGTTATGATAGGTCTGTCTACAATAGCTTGCATGAGAACTTGGATCTGCCTGCTTACAGAGGGCTTCTTCAGAGAATCCGAAGTGTCACAGGAACTGCACAGCGAGAGACTGGAGTTCTGTTCTCCCATCTCTGTTATACCCAGCAACACCAAGTTGTGTCCAGAATCTTCCAGGAGTGCATTAGGCGACAACCAATGCAAAATCCATTTCCCTTTTGTTTGTTCCGCCATGTTAATCAAAATTTATTACTTCCAGGAAAGTACTGGAAAGCAGCAAATCATGGTCAGTGTAAATTCAAATCGCCTTTCTGACCTCTGTAAAGCCCCGGATTGATTCAAAATGCATTTTGTTTTCTCACTGTCTCAGTAGAGGTCAGGTCTGTGGGTTCTTGCTGTTTTTAAAGTTATCTAGTCCTTTTTTGTCTTGACCCTGCTAGCCAAACCAGTATGGCAGTGATCACCGCCATCTCTTTGGAGGAAAAGTCACGATCAGATGATGCGGAGAATCTATTCTTAATTCTTAAACATTTTGTTAGTTGGTGGTTTCCAAAATCATTTAAAAATCAATGTAGAAATCAATTTCAAAATTATATGCAGAGTTAAAGGGGGGAAGAGGAACATTAACAGTATAACATAAGCAAGGCACTTGTTAATGTTCCAGATATGATGTGAATGAGTGTGTAAATATTTATTATAACTACATACGTTTGGTGCTGTTTGAGTATTTGCTGTTCTTCATTAAAAATCCCTAGGATCCCCTTGAGGTCATTTAGCAAAGGGCACTCACCCAGATTCTGTTTACTTTAGGTGGATCGGTGACAATACAAAGCTGAATATGTTCCAAAGATTGTTTAGTTTTTTTGGAGAATTTCATGTTTAAAAAATAATCTCTGTGGACTTCAATGCAGTTTTTTATGATTAATCAACAGCATGCAAGTTAAAATGACTGAAATCGACTACCCGTAAATACAAAAAAGAAAAAAACAAAACAAAACACAATAGTAATGCTGAATCACAGAAACCCATAGAAGAACTATCTTCACTATAGCTCTAGAGATTTACATCACATCAACTCATTTATCATCTTTTATTATTAAGGTAATTTCTGTACTAAGCACCAGAAGTGAGTTTCAGAATATTATAGAATGGCAGGAGAAAGTGTTTTCATTCACTTTCACTTTCATTCCAAAAAATAACATTCCAAAATGCTCTGCCCTTCTTCACTAGGGAATATCTATTATGATATTAAGTATTTAGGGTTTTGCAGAAAAAAAACATCCCCAGGTTTATGATGCTGTAAAATATGTATTTGAATGTCCTTAGTGAAAACAATTTCCTGACTGAGACACCAAAGTTATTTATAAAGTGTAAAAGAAAATTAAACATAAATTAGTTATAATGTTATCCAAAACCCCAGCCACTGAGATCAGGACACTGAAAACATCATTGTAAATGCTCATATTCCCTTTAGTTGTTGTGTAGTTAAAAATACAGGGCAAAAAATGCTTTCAAAATGATGTGAGAAATGAACAAATAGAAAAAAGAGGAGCTTGACTTGAGAGACACCCTGTCTCCATATGGCAAGATTAGTTCTCCTAGGTTTGTAACAGCTGAGTGTGAGAAACGGGGAACAATATCATCTCCTTCCCAACTGTAAAATCCCTCAGTAGGTAACCTTGATAACCGTACTCTCTCCCTGAAGAACAGGCAGTGATTGAGTCTGAACTCAGCATTAAGAGGGAAATGTTAAGCTTAGTTTTTACAGGGTGCCTGTAAGAAACTATTTTCGGGAGGGATTTGAAATTCCTCCAGTGGGAATTCAAATAATAAGGATGTGCCATAATAAGGATGTGTTAGTCAGACCAGTTGGGAAAACTTTACTGCTTCAACTGAGGGACTCACACTGTCTTAAACCCTATTCACAGCACTTGAGATGCAAAGAGCAGGTGTGGTGATGTGATTAAATAAACAGGTCAATACCTGTTACACTTGAAGTGAGACTAAGGTGTTGCCGATTCAGCTCGGTGGGGGGGGTGGGGGTGGAAAAAATAGAAATGAGCTCTACTTTTGTGAGTTTTTTTGCTAAGAAGCTATGAAACTGAGCAGTCTCCAATACCAGCTATTAATTAGGCAAAGAATTAAAAGTCATAATCCGAGACCTCATTTCGAAGGCACTGGTTAACCTACTACGCACTGTATGCATGACTTTTCTTTTGTCACATTAAAAACGTGGAAGCCTTAGGTCTTTGTCAAATGGTCACTCTTATCTCTGTTGGAAGTGGCTCCCCTTTCAGTGGTGTCCTGTTTTGTTTTTCATTTACAAAATGGTGAATATGAGACATCATTTGTCATCAACATGTAACATCACAGGTTCAGTGCACTGACAATGCAAGGAGTGTAGAACTCTGCGGTGGCACAAGACCTGGTGTTTTTGTGTGGTGGAGTTATCCATTGCCTGGGGCGTGGTGCAGTACAGCACGCGCTCAGAACCCGCAAATGACAAGAACTGAATCCTGGCAAGGGCAGGGGGACCTGCACTTATCCCACACACAGTGCACACTTTGTTTAACTTAACAATTTATTCAAGATCAGAATGCCTGAACTGAATATTTCAAAGGGGGAGATACATAACAGTGAATGACAGCAAAACTAAAGGTAAAAAAATGAAATATGCTGTCGTACCGTAAGTACTGTATGCAGACCTGTGACCTCAATATTTGGTGGAAGCACCTTTGGCAGCAATTACAGGTGTAGGTCTTTCCAGGTAGGTCTCTTCCAGCTTTGCACACAGTTTTGTGCAATTTATGCCCATTCCTGGCAGATTTGCTTATCAGTCTCTCCCCGTCGTGCTGACTGGAATCTGAGAGGGAACACCAGGCTGACAGGAATGCGTGAGGGCAACCAGACGGAGTTCCAGTTCAGATCAGGACAGACAGGCAGATGGACAGATCAGGCAGGGAGACACAGGAACCAGGCTTGAGGGGCTCAGCGACAAGGCAGAATGACAGAGCCCAGAGTGCTTTCAGATCCAGGACTTTGTTGAGCCCCCCACCCAGCTGGGGCATGCCCGAAAACCCCTTCCAGGTGCTCCGTTTCCTGGGCAACTGGTGTGGAGAAGCCAGGAGGCGGTGATGTAACTGGCTGATGGAGCACTGCTAACTCCACCCACAGCGCAGCCAATGGGAAGGACATAACAGATTCAAGTCAGGAAACTGACTGGACCACTCAAGGACATTTACCTTCTTATCCTTAATCCACTCCAGCGTGGCTTCCGCCTGGTGCTTTGCATGTCATTCTCTTGCTGCAGGTAGGTTTTCCTCGAAGACTTGCCAATACTTTGCTCCATCCGTTTTCCCCTCAGTCTTGACATGTGTCCCAGTCCTTGCTGATGAGACCACTGCATTGCTTGACAACAGGACCAGTGTTAGCTGGGTGCTGTGGAATGTTGTGTGCACTAAATGTAACATTGTGCATTTTGACCAAAATGTTCCAATCTTGTCTCATCTGACTGCAACACAAAACCTTCTACATGTCTTGCTGGAAACTCCATTTGAGGTTTGAGCTGTTTTGTTTTTCCTTCTTGCCACTCTGCCACAGAGGCCACCCTTTACCCAAAGGCATTTTCTCCAGTCTCACACATTGAAACTCCATGGCGCTTTCAGGTGTTTTGTCAGCCTCACATCTAACCAATTCCCCAGTGACCCAGCTGCTCGTTTTGGAGGGACGTCCTTATCAAGGAGCACCTTCCACTCCTCAGTGACCAGCTTAACCGTGTCCAATTCAAAGGGATATTCAGTGTCTTTGAAATGGTCAATACCCTTCTCTTGGCCTGTGCCTTTTTACAGCTTAATCCCAGAGATGTTTTGAGTGCTCCTTGGTCTTTATGGTAGAATTTTGCTTGAATTCCTTTACAAATTCCCGCTTCAAGATGTCACATCTAAAAACCTTAAAGCAACAAACTGAGTCAGCAAATTTAAGAATGAATTGTTCACATTTAGACCCATGAGATTTAGTATGTTTTAACACATTGTGAAATGCTAAATTATTCCATGTGCATGACTTCAATGTGGAACCTTTCCCAAAAGTAGATTATCTGTGAAAGTATAAATTCACATTTGGAATTATTATGCTGTATTTTGAAATCAATTAAGGATTAAATCCAATAAGGATTCCAGTCTTATATTTTAGCAATGGGTCTCCAGCTGATGAAATTGTATGGCATGTACATCAGCAGTGCTATGTTACCCTCACTATGTCCAACAAATATTGAGCCTTCAGAGGGTCTGAAACACCGTTGACCTAAGAATTATGAATAACTTGGTGATTGTGGTCAAAGCTAAAAGATGAAAACACTGTGGGCTTCTGACAACCTCTTAATCAATACAATAGAATTACACATTTTCATTTCCTTTGATATAATCGATGATGTATTGTATAGATTTCTCAACATCGCCAATATATTTGAAAGCTATTTTTTCTGTTTTTCTCACTGAACTGTCATTACTCTAGTTTCCATGAGCAGTCTCTTTTAAATGGGAAAACTCCTTGAACTGGGCTGCCTGAGTACTTCTGGTGGCTGTGATCAATGGCGCTGACTGGAAGGCAGGATCTTGTGAGGGGGTGACGGGACTGGGGAACAAAGGAAAGCCACCGGACCCTCCATTATGGACTGGAGGAGGAATGGAAATGTAACAGCTGAACCGAGCACAGGCCTGTGGACTGTGTGTCCATGCTAATGGAGACAGAAATGACTAAATGTTCATGTTGAAAATCTCAGCAGAGGAACTGCACTTCTTTTTTCGGGGGGGGGGTTTAGTCAGTAAGCTCTGCACAGAGGTGAAAACCCAGGGAGGAAATCTAAAGGCGTGTGGCGTCTCGAGCAGGTGAATGTGTGTGTGGACCGGCCAGAGGGAGGGGTTGGATGGGAAGGCAGTTCAGTTGCAGCACATCAGGAAAGAAAATCTTTCCCATACTAAAGACTAAAGCCTTTGCTACTTTCTAATGGGCATGCTCCCTTCTGTGAGTGAATGCATATGTGCCTGTGCATTGTCGATAAATATGGTGTGTGAATTGCTTGCTTTTTACATATATGTCTAGATATATAATTGATTCCTGTTGAAGTGTTTTGCAAAAACTCTACAGCATAAAGCAGTAAAAATAGGTAATTGCAACAGAGGGCTGTATTGTTGCTTCTTTAAAAATATAATGTACAGTATATTGTCATAGACATTTTAAATAGCTCCAACTGTGTTTCCAAAATTATCAAATGATTTAGATGGGGATACCCCTTTTCCTGAACGGGATTTGTTCGCAGCCACCACCCCTTAAAAAGCTTGCAAAATGTGAATTGTCTGAATCCAGATTGGAGGCATTCAATAATTCATAAAGACAGCAAGACTGGGAGGGGTAGCAGCTCTGGGAGTAGGTAAATGTGCAATGGAGGAGGGGATTGAGGAGAAGGTTGGGTGGGTTTCAGCTCAGTCAGGAGGGGGTGAGGGGGTGGGCTTGTAGCCATTGTAAGCCAGCAAGTCACAGTGAGGCGCTGGGAGCCAGACTGTGTGAGAGTGTGTGCGCAAATTGTGATGAGTAAAAGCATTAGGCGACTCAGCTGCTGATACAGCCAGGGTGTGTGTGTGTGAGTGCGAGCGAGAGAGAGCGAGAGAGAGGGAGGAAAGAGTGAGAGAAACAGGGAGAGAAGGAAAAGAAAGGAAAGGAGGATACTACAATCATGTTGTGCTGCATTAGGAGAACAAAACAGGTAACTGATCCAGATCTTTAAAATGTGACTTCTGCCATTTTACATGTATTCATTTTATTTTCTTAAAATATTTGACATTCTTGTTAAATAATGCATGTATATCTTTTAGAAGCATGCTTGTTAATGGTTGTACATTAGATTGCAGGCTACATTGACAGTGCACTGTTTCAAAAATAATTCAGGGAATAAATAGTCATATTGGAATATTAACTTCTGGTACTTGTGGTTGAGGCAGACATACTGTTTGCTGTGCCGGTATTAGCAGTAGGCAGCATGTTTAAAATGATTTGTGAACCTAGCTTCTACAGTATGGGTTTTTACAGTATATCTACAAAATGAATATTAGTCCTATTTATTTTAATGTGCCTGATAGGTTGTTTGAATTATACGATTATCACCCACACCTCCCGTTATTATTAGCATTCCTAATGTTCAGTAACCAGTAAAGTAATAGTAACAAATCAGTTTTAGAAAACCATGCTGATGTTTTCCGATTCTCCCCTCTTACTGAGCTATATCACAGCTCAGGTTTGAGATGTAAAAGTTGAAAACACCAGTAAACCTTTCGATTGCAAATTGACATTACAATAGTAATATACTGTAATGTGCAGTATCACATGTAAAACATACATGGGAAAAAATAAATTATATCTGAATTAAAATGTACGTGCACAGGACTTGGTGGTGGTCTGGGGAAGCAGGCGTGGACAAATGAATCAATGTCTTGCAGGATTATTGCTTTAGGTTAGGATCTTGAATAACTTCATTATACCTGCATCTGGTTTTGGGTGTTGCTCTTTATTAGCATCTCATATATTAGGGTTATTGCTTCCTATAAAACGATATGCATTGTGGAAGCATAGGGCAGATCTTTGAGAACTGAAAAATGTCTTCATATGTGATTTAATTTGTAATGGTTTACCATTTTAATTTATGTACATTGCTGTATCTGCAAATTACTTTTTGGATGCTTGCTAATTCTTGGACCAAAGAGTGTGATTTTGTGCATGACCATTTCTTACTTTAACTGCTACATGGTGCATTTTTCATCACAGATGCCTGGGTTTGCTTTAAAATTGCAATGCTCGATTGGCCATTTCACTTAAGAGCCAAATGTCAAGGCTAATATTGGAGGGTTTATAGCACACCTGATTGTCTTTTAAATGTCAGCTGGTATGAGTCATGCAGTGCACTTTGCAAGAGAATGGGTGAGGCATCTTTCTTTCAGTGTACCCATACTGCATTTAACATTAGACACTATTTAAAAAAAGATGTCACATTCTTTTTTAAGAAGAAAGTTATGCATTGTATATGTGAATTCCTGTTCTGTTCTTGAATATCCAAGAATTCACTGAATTTTTTTTTGCTTATGCATAACAGCCAAAATTGCAATGCAGCTTCAACAGCATCTTAACAGGTCATTTAATTTGGAAATGCAGCTGTAAATTCACTTAGCCCAGTATTCATTGATGAAGGAAAAAAATCCATCAGGTTGCAGTTGTGGGAGATAGAGAGGGCTGAGGTGAGACTACAGATATCTGAAGGGTGGGTGTGGCACCTTTGTTCCTGGCAGAGGTGCTGAGCCTGGGATCAGCTTGTCTGTGTATTACTAAAATAAGAAACTAATAATGAGAAAGTAGTAAGTAAGTAATCAGAAAAAAGAAGATCAAGTTTTAACAGCGGTTTATTCCAAGATTATTATACATCTTCATTTTAAAAAAGTATGTACTCATACATGCATTTATAGAAAAGAAATAAGAAGGAAAAATGCTGTTTTGTAAATTAGAACTGTTTGATCATGTTGTTAGAGTCCTAACACAAATCAGCATAAAATCTTTCCAGGACAATGTGATCAAGCCCCCTGCTCTTTTTTCCTGCAGAAGGCATCTGGAAGAAAGGGTGTGGTGCAGTGTGAGTAGGCACACTATACAGCACACAGCACATGGAGGGCTTCAGCTGCAGACTGCATTGATTCTCTGGCAACGCGTTCGATTCACATACTCTCATAAAACACATTGTTTCAATCAAATTGAACAATTCAATGTCTGAATAAAAGCTGCAAGTGGCCGTACCAAAACAGTATCCAATCCATACATTAATGTAAAGCATGAAACATTTTTTTAAGGATCTGTTAATTTTCATATGAAAAAAATATAAGCTTCATTTGTACAATGTTCTAAAACAAAATGCAAAAAAAAAGAGAAACTGAATAATTGTTATGTTCTGCTATTGATCAGGGACTCCTAACCTTGCGAACCTAATCCTAAACAATGATTAATTAGAATTACATCAAGATCTACGGTAACACCCAAAATGCTATCAGAATCTCTGGACCTCTTCTTCATCGGATACTGTAGCACATGATTAATACAGCAGAAAGCAGAGGGAGAGGGTCTATGCAGAAAAGCAAATGAAAGCTGATCCATGCATGTTGTCTCTCGCCATTTAATGGCAGTAGGATGATTTGTAACCAATGTGAATTCCCAGTAGCAGCATCAAATCTGGCATGCTTCTAGCACTCGGTGTGACTTAATACTGCTGTCTCCCACAATGAGGTCCCCATTGGAGGCCTCAGCCAGGCGAGAAGATGTCATTGCAGAAAAAGCTCCCCAAGCCTTTTTAATGGAAAGCCCAGCCTCTACACAAGGGTGTGGTGCGTTCCTGCTCACTAAGTCCCCACTGTAAAGACAAAGGGCTTCAAGATGCTGAGTTTTCTCACAGGAATTTAAGCCCCAATAAAATCAACACCATACCAATGTCCCTAAACTACCTTTTCTTAAAAAATGCTGTGTACGCAGGTTGTCTTAATTGAAACCCCCAACTCTTTTAATTACGAACGAATGGTATTTTTCACATTGGAAGCACTAAGAGAAATGGGCCTTACATAGGAGTCTTGCAATTTTCTTTATCATTTTTACCTTTATCTGATTTACATGACAATGAAGGGACTAAAATGAGAAGTGTCAATAATGGTCTAGTTACAAATCAATATGCTCCTTCAAAATGAAGATAGGATTAAATGATTCTGGCTAGATGATTACTTACTTTCATATTTATGATACTGGTACACAACATCGGTGACATGTATTTTAATATTGTGATTAATTTTTCATATATATGTAGCAGAGTTGTAGAATTAAATATAAATGTGTGTCTTCTTTGAAAAAAAAAGCAAACAGAAACACACAGCCTTTAACCATAAGACATTATTATTTAAGCTACATGCTATTATTTTTTTAAATGTTCTTGCTATACGGTTGTGTGAACTCAAATTTAAATGGAAAAATTTAAATACAAATAAATCTTAACTATCCTTTGTGAAAGCATGATTAGGAAATCCTAGCTTTGAGACACCAGCACCAACATGGCCTGTTGAAATAATCCTTATACAGCTTGATCCATTTAAGATATTTCTACTGTTTTAGGAAGATGTTTAGGATCAGGTTCTTTAAAGCCACCAGCTTATTCATTATTCGCACATTTCCAAATTATGACATGCGTTAAGTTTTGAGAAGTTTAGATGGTAGGAAATTTAGCTCAGTTTTTTAAGCCTTGTTCCAAAATGTTGTTTTTTTTCAGTTATTTTGGTGTAGATGTTGTGTACTTCCTGGGAGCAGAAACAGTCCTTCCCCAGGGAAACTTTATTTCTATTTTGATCTTTTTAACAGGAACAAAGGCTCTAGTGAGCTTTTTGCTACATGTGTCAAACTC
This sequence comes from Lepisosteus oculatus, assembly GCF_040954835.1. Classification (NCBI taxonomy): domain Eukaryota; kingdom Metazoa; phylum Chordata; class Actinopteri; order Semionotiformes; family Lepisosteidae; genus Lepisosteus; species Lepisosteus oculatus. The sequence goes on along the minus strand of NC_090700.1, from coordinate 3,499,742 downwards.
TTTGTGGAAATCCAATTTGTTCACTGTTTGAGAAAAGTATATAAAGATACTGGTGGATAAAGTTTTTTCCAAAAAAATCTATTTTCTATTCTCGGTTCCTCTTGCGTGATGAATATCACGCTGGCACTTTATATTCATTCATTCAATTGGACTGTAGTGCATAATGCTATTGCTGTTCAAATTGATTTCATTACCTCTCTAATTTAAAACAGAGTATAAAGATCGGACAAAGACACCTAAAAATCCAATTTAGCAAAGCTAATGAGAGAATGAAGGCAATGGGATTTATCAATGTTATCAATAAGTAACTGATGGATAAATATTTTTTCTACATCTCTTAAATGCGTGGGCTTTCTTGTGTGCTGTAGTTACTGTCCCATTTGTATATTCCCTTATATGTAGGATAACAGGAATTAATATATAAGTGTTATACTGTATATTCTTACTGCATTAGCTGAGTGACAGCTGGGACAGCAGCTTGGGCATCTGTGACGTCAATGACTAGAAAAATAGCTATCATCCACAAAAGACTGTATACATCTTTTGTAATTGTTACATTCCTACTAACAAATTAATTTGATCCACGTGGTTTTTGGTTGCGTTTTGGTGTTAAGAGCAGGACCTTCACTGAGCTGTCTGTTAAATTTGCAAAAATCAAGTTGATTCATACATTAACAGCACAGATCCTTTATCACTTGATTTACTGCTCCAGTATGAGCTACTCTGATACTGTGCTACAAAATAAGAACGATACTGTACAACAAACGCAAAGTGGTGAACAGTAGCACAACCGTAATACATAATAGAAGGAAATGAAAAGTTGTGGAAAAGCAGCTCAGCAGATTAACGACCTCAAGTAACACCAAATCACACATTAAAAGCTGTAGATAGAAGACGGGTCTTTAAAATGTCACCGGTGGCAGAGGCTGTAATGGGTTTGAGCAGTGAACTCCCTGCACAAAGTCCTGCACACAAGAAGGCTCATTCGCCCACTGTGGAGCCTGGTCTTCAGCAGAGTAAGACTGCCACATCAGCATCTCAGATTCAAAGCAGGACAATTCTGAGAGCGTGCAGTAGATTCTTAAAACAACCTTGAGTCACATCATTCAAAATCACAAACATGAGCAGGTAAAGCTCGCAGAGAGCACCTGCAATGTAGAAATGACTGAATCTACTGTATATACAGGTGTAGAGTAATTTTAATGAGCAAACTACAATATAGTGGACACAATAAGCCTACTTAATGGCTAGGAGGATACCCCAGTAATTGGGATGGTATAGAAGAGTAATCTTGGTGAAATAAAAACACATACAGGTATGAATGTTTTTAACTTGGACAGGTAGTGCAATGACCTTAACCATGCAAAGCTTGGCTAGATAGATGGTAAAAATAGCATTATGAACTTGCTAATATATGTTTCAACTGTCAACAAGAATACTAAAGTCATCCCGTTTTCTGAAGATGAAGTCTTGTCAAAGGACCCGGAAAACAAACACTTACGAATTGGCTTGCTGGTTTAAGAACCAAATGGGATCTTATATTATCATACTGTACTTCCACTGTTCCGCTGGTTAGCTTGAATAAAACTGCAGTCAGCATTATGATCATCTTGACATTTCCACACTCAGTATCTTTCATCAGGTCTAAAAAGGATAAAAATAGCAAAACTAGTGAATAAAACCCTCCACCACGTTCTCTGCCGCCACCCTAGAGGTTCTCTGGAAACACAGAAGATGGTGATTTCCTTTCTCAGCAATTTCCCATGAGTAGTCTCTGAGTATGCAAATCACTTGCATGCAGAGATGCTGTTGATGTGTGGGTTAATTTGTTCTGGAATTGCTCGTGCTCTGACCACTACAGCCCATGATTCTGCAGATAGACTGGACGACGTGCAGCCACATAGTGTTTGCTTACCATTCTGCCTTCCATGATGTGTCATGGCCATCACAGGACTCTCAGAATGAGTCTGTTGATTATTGAAGCAGAACTCTTGATCTCCTGGCATCTTCTTTCCCAGACAGGCTGTATATAATAATGCTCATAACAGCCATTCATGTTCATTCAAGATATGCAAAAGGGACATGGCCATATCTCTTGCAGTTTTCACATTAACACCGAGCACTTGACATTGCTGTGAAATTACAGGACTGGAGCTCAGTATTTTGTTATCCAAAGGAGCAATAATACTTAATCACAATCTCCTCACTATTTACAATGTAACCATCATTAAGCATTATGCATTAAGCATTATCCATCATTAAGCTTATAGTACTAAGGAAGTGCTGACTGAACTATTGGTATAAAATGTACACTGTTCCATTTTCTTTGTGAGTCAGTATACATTGTTTCTTTTTTCTGCCAGTTAAGTAATTGCCCAGAAGCACACACTGATTCTGCTTCCACTGACTGGTCCACCAGTGGATTGGCACTTGCAGTTGTGCTGTTTGTATGCTCGTTATTTCATCTTGCACGCAAAGTTTCACACCAAAATTGTTTCACATTACATCCCAGTTTTCTGGCCTGGAACATCTCCTCTCTCATGCATTGGAAGCATTGGAAGATGTGTTTGAACATATTCCTTGCTAAGTAGCAATTTATTTCAGCTAAAAATTTCATGAATTTTGTCTTCATTTACTGTTGTGATCAATTAAAATGTTGGCAAAAGTAACATTTTGAAACAATATTTTTTAATTTTTATTAACAAATAGATCAAATAGCTGGTGAAGGGACTTTAACATCTCATCTTTTAGTGCCCTATAGAGTAAAATATCATGGTACATAATTGTGTTTTTTTTTCTGTTCATAAATTTGTTTAGGATTTTTGTTTATCATAAACAGTTTTCAAAAAATGTAATGCACTTTACACAGCATGGGTTCTCAATCGTTTCTTGAGATGTCTTTTTCTTCTAACCTTTCACAGTCATACTGTGTCTCTAAAGCGAGTGTTTGTGTGTCTGGTTCCTGGTTGTTGTGACGCTGGCCAGGAATAAGTGGCGTCATGAAATTAGAAGGCCTTTTTAAGTTAGCTGTTAAACATTATGTTGCTATTAATTATTCAAAAAAAAATCATCGAAGAATGGCTGGCCTTGTCAAAATTGAGTGAGAGCCTTGATTTTACATGTTGCTCTGTAAGCCTGGAAAAGACCATTTGCAATGGGAACCTCATGTGCAGTCGCCAGTAAATAAGTCTCCACACATCTGACTGGGAACCATGACACACACACATCTCTCTGGTTTGTAATGATTATGAGGAGAGGGGTGGTGCCCCAAGTTCCGGACCAAAAGATTAGAATAGTGCCAAACCCAGATAATTTCTCCCTCCCACTGAATTGAAAATACAAACCAGTACAGGTAGTCTGTAGTCAGGCATTTTTCAGGTTTAATCTATCATGCTAAGCCCAGCCTTGATATGCGGTTAAAGCAAAGAAAAATCAAAAATCTGTAATGCAAACATGGTGCTTCTAGAGGGAAGAAAAATCAGCATATTGACTCAACTCTAAAGACTTTATTAATAATAGATCACACACCATCACATAACAGTGTCCTTTTAATTATCTTTCAATTAATACTGATAAAAGACTTTACTGCCAGGGCACAGTGTAGATAAAAGTCTCCACACTTTTCTTTCTCAGCCATGATCTGTCAGTAAGTAATGCTCTGCTTTCTTAGAAATGCTGATCCAGGTGATCAGATTCACAAAATGGGAACAGATGGTCGAGCTGCATTCACAACCAGCCCAGGTGCTGTAACAGGGCGCAGTGGAGAATGCCTGCTGTCCTGAATCTTTGGCAAGGATCAGATCATTCATTCGTGTAATGTCCATGGCTTTCTTCGTAATGCTTCAAGCATGTAATCTACATCTAAAGATCTTATCACCATAATGTGAAGAATAATATCCTTTAGAATTCACCAGTTGTAGTATTTAACAGTGGAAAATGTGTCAATGTTATCAAAGTTTCCTCAATGTTAATTGGGGTAGCAGTTGAATTCAGCTCTGCTGTGGGTTTGTAGCTATTGGCTTGGCTATGATTTATTTAAATATACTAAAGTTCTGTTGATATACTGTACAATACTAGCTCCTTACTTAACAGATAACGTATTGAAACCTCAATAAATATATAATATGACACAAGTAGTTCAAGTAAGTAGCTGCGTCAGCATGCGTAGGCTGCAAAGGAACAGGTAAAGGTTTATTACATGCTAAAAAGAGAAGAAAGGAAACAACGTTTCGGCTGTGGAGAACGCTTCTTAATATGACACAATACAATCCAAAAAAAAACATCATTGCAGATTATAGGAAAAAAAAAATTGAATATAATTGGCTTTACAGTGGCTTTACAGCATACTGTGTAAATGCTGTATTTGGGGCTTGGAGAGGATGTGTGTGTTAATCATTTTAAAATAAAAAAGGTGTAGCCCTACATGTTTTAAATGGATATATAGTAAAACCCAACTGCTACCAGTCTAAACTAAGAAAATAATGGAGAACTGATGCAGAACTTGTTCATCTCACCTTTTGGGTGTGGTGGTGAAATTTCCCCATATATACATTTTAATTTATCTACCTGCTAAATACACAAGTAAAAAAGCCATTTGACTTGAAAACTAAACAAAATGTCTACTAAAAATTCCATCTAATACTGTCGCTACTTACAGCAACAGCTAGAGAAAGGAAAAAGCCAAATTATATTAATTACCAGGACCCAGCTATTTACAGTACATTTCCTAGCTTTATTAAATTTGAAATATAAATATATTAATCAATATAAATATTACAAAAATAATTCAGGTTTTCTTGGGGAAAACAATGGATCTCGTCTCCTCCAAAAGGTGACAGACCGAATGAGCTGTCACAACACATCCTACTTAAAAAGCAGCACAGATTAAAATAGCGAAAAGTATCTTTAATATCTCTTTATATATTAAACAGTTCCGTCTACTATTCCGCCCCAATAAACATGAATGGGTTTTTATTGTAGCTGTATGGTGCAGATGAAAATGAAAAATCTGAATACATCATTCATGTCTGTGACACATGCAGGGCTGCCTAACAGCCGAGGGGAGGCCAGCAGCAGGCATCCCTTTACTGCGCCTAGAGAGAAGTGTCTCTCCCACTGCTCTGTCAGCTTCGCTTCCTGCTGCAAGCATCACACCAAATTCAGGCCCGGTTATTTCTTTTCCAGCTTTCTCCTCCTAAACCTGCTGTCAGGCACTCGGTTTAGATTCTGACTAATTCCCCTTCTTCTCGATATTATATAATTTTAAACTATTCCTTCTAGTGAAGGCTGCTCAGATCAGGTTTCCTTTTTTCCTTAATGGAAATGGAAATTTCAATATGTCTTTACCATGCTATGCAGTACACTGTATTATCCTATCAGATGTTTCAATCAGGTTACATGTGTTGCCACAGCTTTATTAAAAAATCACACTCACAGATTGTTAGTAAAATATACTTTTTGATTTGAATTTTGATAGCTTGATTTTCTGATTATTTCACTATCCAATCTCACTGTTAAACAGTGAACAAAAATCTTTTTGTCAGCCACACAGATAAGTTGCCACCATTTACATTTTCTGCTTAAAATTTAACGTATTTGTTTCAAGCTGAGATGGGAAAGGGGTTTCTCTAATGAAGCAAATATACTGCAGAAATATGTTGAACCTTCTGTGCTTTACAAAAACATTGGGTTGATGAGCTTCAAATCTCGGAGCCCAAGTGGGAATGTGAGTTATTGATCTTCATCTTGAAATGATGCCTTTTTATTTTCTCTCTTCTATCTCTTCTTCCCTTTAGCCCTAGGTGGTGTAGCTTTGAATGACAGTGAGACGTGTCACTTTCTCAAATTAAGAGGCAGCATTCAAGTGTTTATTCCTGAAAAACCCACAGGAAGGTGCATTAATAATAACAGAATAATTAACAACAATGTCAGAAAGAGAAAGTCTCTGCTGAACAGTCTACGTGCACCAGTCATGAATAAGTGTTTTATTTCTTTTTTTAAACAACACTAATATTTGCAGTTGTTTTAGCAAATAATATTGCAGAACTAATTGGCGGAATTATCTGATCATTTAGATTCCTTCCAATGTCTGTTGGCTGACAGCTAATTAGATTCATTACACTGCGTCTATCTCCATATTCACTCAATCGCTCTGTACTGCACCATTTGAATGAGTGCATTCCAAGGACTGAAAATGCATATATTTATATTAATTCATTAATCTATTTCATGAGAAGTGTCTTCTTTAAAATATTAACTAAAATGGCACATTTGGGTGATTTGCAATATTTTATTTGTAAGTATTTGTTTTCAACTGTACAAAACAAGTACACCTTTCTTTTACAGTACAATGCTGTGCTGATGGCTACAATCTGCTTATTAGTGCTTTTAGCAAGGCTTGTATCCAGCTTCATGTGCCAAAGTGCTGTTTTGCATTTGCTGCGGCACATGTGTGCTCATGGACACTACAGTGTGTTTGTCTTGTTAGTATAACGTATGTCCTCATAAGGTGGCTCCTGCTCCGGTCATTGATCTTCTGTTGGGAGGGGAGGTCCTGGCCTGACACCCCTCCCCCAGCTGGCAGTGCTCAGGTTGCATCAGGGCCTCAGGGGGAGGATGCTAATTGGCGTGGGCCGCACTTCCATGCTGAATCTTCCCCGCCGCACGCAAGTCCTGATGCACTTGAATCACCTGCCATTTATTACAGGCCGGCGCTCACGGAATTAAAGGCTGACAGTGGGAAGTATCTTTCGATTTCTAAAGCCGAAACTGGCCCCATTTGTCAAGGCCTGGAGTGTAAACCTGATCGATGGCCAAGAGACAGTAATTAGATGTACTAGATGCTGGTGGTGGGTTACAAGCAGGACCAAAGGGAGGAGTCCCTTTCCCTAAGTGCTTTGGGTGCCAGAGTGTTGCCCAGGCAAAGATGCAGGCCTTATACACTGACGACCAGCAGGAATCTTAATCCAGGTATCCGGAGATCTGAAACAGTATTTTATTCTCCTGACTTGCTACAGTAAATTCTTTGGCTGACACTTTGATCCAAAGCGCCTTTCATTGGCTTCTTCTCACTGGGATAATGTGTATCATGCAGAAGTAGTATAAAGGGAGTTTTTAACCGTAATAAATTGAAATTAGGTTAAAATTGGAATATATATTTTAATTAATATATTAGGAACAATTAATAGGTTTATTCCATGCTGAAAAGAGAAGAAAGAAAACAACGTTTCGGCCGTGGAGCGTTCTTCAGGTGCGAGGAACACCTGAAGAAGTCTCCACTGCCGAAACATTGTGTTTTCTTTCTTCTCTTTTCAGCATGGAATAAACCTATTACTTGTTCCTTTGCAGCCTACGTCTGCTGACACAGCTACCCACCTGAAATAATATATTATATGCTTATACAGCATACATCTGGAAGGATTTTTTTTTTATGTTAGCCACCAAGTTGCTTTTTTTGAGAAACCTGAATTGATGACTGCTTACCTTGAGTTTGCACACAAGGCCAAAAACACTGCTGTTGCTTTAGCTGTGAAAAAAGGATTTTAAAAGTATTAACTCACATGCCAAATGATAAATGCACTGTATTTGATCAATATTGTTTTGACTGGGGAAAAGATTAAAGAAAAAGCTAAAGCAAGGTTAGCAAATTTTGTATGCTTCCAGCTTTCATCTCATTCTGAACATTTAAGACAATGGTGACTGTTTTGCTAAATTTACATAGCTGTCATTGAATCATGAGGAAAGTCAGCATGGAGGAAGACAGGGCTGATCAAAAGGTGTTGCTCCAGTTAAAGAAAGTCACCGGTAGAGCATTAAATCAGCCATATTGAAATATAAAATTAAACTCTGACACGAACATTCCAAGTGAGGTTATTACGTCTCTAGCATTAAGTCTATGGTACAAAGTGTAAATACAGGAATAGCCTTTATAAAAAGGAAGAAGGAGGAGAGAAAACGAAGGAGCATCCATCCTCCACCTCACTAAATTCTAAAGAGCTTTTGCTAACAATGTATGTTGTATAATGAATATTAGTCTTATCTACTGTAGATGCTGACTTTCAGGGGTGAAATTATCAATCTTTAAAACTTGCTTGACGAGCAGATTGGTGGCAGAACCTGATTTGTGCATGTTGATTTAATAACCTCCTTATTTTGTAGGTTCATCACATTCCCCATTTGTAGCAATGTAATAACTGACAGCGTATTGCAATATATCAAGCCCAGCAATTACTGAGTGCTGCGTGTTTCCGCCTTGTAGAGCCAGTGTGGGACAACAGCATATGTGATGCAATTAGATGCCAGCTTGAGGTTGGGACAATAAAGGCAACATACCTCAGCAGGCTGAATGACCCTCCAGTTTATTCCTTTGTGTTTATATTGAAAGCCAGGGTTATAATAAGATCAATCAAGAAGCAGAGATCACTGGTAGCTCTTCTGTTTCTTCCAAACCCCAGATTCTGAGAATGACGGGGACTCTAGTGCAAGCTGTGTAGCTTTTCACTGCGTGAAACTTGCTTTTAATCTTGAGTTTTACTTGGGATGCTTTTTTCCCAATCCTCCATTGTGCTGTTAACATTCTATGCTATTCATTTAATTACAAAAACCGAAAAGTTATTTTTTAAAATAAATTGCATGTCATCTGTCCAGCAGTGAATGCAAAAAAATCTCCCGAGCTGTACAGTACTCTCTCCTGTGACCAGGTATTTTTTTTTGTCTGTTCATTTATATTCAACATGCATCTGCTGGCAAACGTAACTGAATGAAAATCACCAGTTTTTCTTCGCCAAGAGACAGTCCTGGTGAAGTGTTAATCGTATCACACTTTTTAACAGTAATGTTATGTATTGTGTTTCTGCTGTACTTTCAAATAAACAAGGACTGACATTTTGTTTCCTGTAGCCATTGCACTGGTGGATCAGTGAAGTGAGCTGCTGTGATTTACTGATACTTTGCTCTTTCTGTAGATAATGAGATCCACTTACTCTCCTGTTCTGCTAAGTAGTAATTCAATTTAGCAAAAGGAAATTTCCATCAAATCTGTAGGCTGCAGCATGAAGTCGGTCCACACCTTTGACCCTGCTTGAGGCCAAGAGTTAGAATCTGCAGTGATAACACACAAGAACCAGCTGGGATCATAGTTGCCAAAACTGAATGGAAAGAACAATGGTCTAACTCCAACCTCATATCCATAAGCTTATGCAAAACTTCAAATCCACAATGGAATGTCTCCATCTAAGGGATGTAGAGATGGACACCTCCAACAATCCTTGAATTCTGTGCAATATGTGATTGCAATTGCGTGTATCTCAGACATGGTGCAAGTGTAAGAAAATATACTGTAAGTAGTGTTTTAACGACTCAAGAAGCTGTTTATCTACAGTACTGCTTCAGTTTTTCAGTAGTTCTGAAAAAAAAATATTACCGAAAATGGACTGATATATTATTTTTTACCAGTATGGCATGGTAATGTAATGGTGACCTATGGTCTTTATCAGACTATACGACTACAGGCCATGAAGAAGTGTGCTTCAGTAACACACTGTGTAGCAGAATGATATTATAATGGGAATGTATCAGAAAATGTCTTTGGGATAGTGAGTTCATCATTTCACTAATATTTATACAGAAATTAATCAGTTATGCACTTGATGTTGGAAATTTAGTGATTTAAGCCACATCTTATCTTTAGCTTTATAGATTCTTCTTCAGGATGGAGTACCAGACACGGTACCCTTCCTTCCAACACATCACCTCCAAAGCTCAGGGCTAAATTCAATACTTTGCCCTGCAGTTACACAGTCTTTATTACTAAGGACATAAATTATTGCAGCAATTTTACACTGGATATCACAACTGTGTATCAAATTGACACAATGTAATAAAGCAGACTAGCACGCATGCCCTCTTTAGGAATAGAAAATGATAGCTCAGGGGCTTGATTGTAGTGTAACACTCATGGAAGGTCTGGGGTAACAATGTTCAGCACTGCAGTCATGTGGTAAGTTGTTATATGTTGGAATGCCCTCAGCAAAATTCTATGTGACTGTGGGCATCAATAATAAGAATTATTATTTTTTTGTTCTTCTTAAGTTTCAACACGCTCCTGTAATTATTTGAGTATATAAAACATCTATATATAAGAAATGCTGAATGATTTCTGCTCCCATGAATGCATTTCTGCAGTGCACGCAGTCCCAGTCCCGTTCTAAACCATCATTACTACAGGTTATTAATAGCCCTGGCACTGTGAGACTTCCATTGTTCAGTAATCAGTTTTCAAAATAATAGCCACCAAGCGAAAGCTTTTATAGACTGTAATAATGCCTGATGAGCCTATCAGACAACACAGCCCACGTCTGTAGTTTTACATTCATATCCTTTCTGGATGGATAAGATCTTTGGATTAGAGGTCTTCCTTTTTGTCCTATACTATTTCATTGAGAAGTGCCTTCATGTTCATCAAGAGCAGCTGAAGCTCACCCATTTTTATAATTGCTTCTTGATTAATCAATGATAAAAATAAATACTCTAGAGTTCTTTTCTTTGCCTTTTCCATTACCTAGGCAATCCACGTTTGAATCTTAAAAGGACGAAAGCATATGAATTTCCCACATTGGCTAAGCAAACATAATAATGGTTGAGTTCTTGTAACACACATGAAGAAGAGAAATAAAAGGTTCAGATTACGTGAGGAAAATTCAAAGCCCATCTGAAAATGAAACACAGCTGCATATAGTGCCTTCTAATAGTGTGGTTTGAATCCTAATTTACTGATTGACCAGTGAACGAGAAATTTACATTTGAACTTTCAAGCGACTCCATCCATCAATGAATCTACAGTACCTGCTGACAGGTGTTTGCAAAACTATTGATAACTCCAATAATGTTAGTGCAGTGTTTAGATACAGTACCATGACTTTGTGTTATTGCTCTTAATAATAAAAGTTGTATTTCTGAAATAAGCTCCAGTCATTTTGCTGCAAAAAATATATAATTCATTTAATTATTATTGCATCAGTTAGATATATGGAGGATTTAGCATAAGTACAATGAAAAAAATCATTAAAATGATCATCTGAAATTATCTAGAGATTACAGTATTAAAATGACCAAATAAATAATTGGAAGTTAAGGAGAGGGCAAAACTAGCTGGTCAATTTGGATTGAAGTGACCCCCTTCATTTTGTATTGCCATTAGAAGCATTAAAACACTTGTGTGTTGTTGCCCAATCCACTCACTTACAGAATACTCACGAAGCATTGTCTGTCACTAACCTTCTTACACTTCACAGAGCATTAGAAACAGACTTCAAACGTTAAAAACTGAGTACATCGCCTGTGAAGACTCGAAATTGGGAACCTGAAGGATAATATGACATTTTTCCACTTTGTTGTGTCATTGCGTGTTTAGGAAAAGCAGGTGTAAGCTTGGTGATAAACGTTTAATAAATTGGACTCCCCTCCTCACAAGGAATAAAATGCAACTTGCAAGCACCAGGTGGGAGCGTGTGGTTCGGCCGTTTTCCAGCTCACATCTTTCACTGACATCAGTAAAAATGGACAAGACAGTTACATCTATTCCCTACGCCGGGCAAAGCTGTGGTGCTTAATCCTCTCTTCCAGAAAGAAAAAAACACAAGCTCATATCAGATCTGCTTTTAAGGATAACATGCCCCAGCTCTATCAACACCACGGGTTCCATGTATTTCCTTCTGTATCATTTGGAAAGGAAAGCGGAACGACATTTTTTAAGGGAAATGAATTGAAGTCCTCATAAGTAACTATAGGGAAGGCACTAATTATGTATGTTGTCTTTCTGGCAATATGGCTTGCATATCACACTGACTTCAAAATAACTGAGATAGTATTACACCATGATTCTCTGGCATACCTATTCCCATGTAACTGTTTTTTCAAAAAATCAATTATAGTGAAGTATTATCTAGAGAATGGGAAAATAGCATTATCAAAATATTCTGAGAGTGAAGGATTTAGCACTTCTCAAACAGCTAATTAATTAGATTAAATAGATGAATATGTAATCACTGCCTACTGGATAATTCTGATGAATCTAAAATAACTTCATCCTATTAAATCATTAATCCCAGATGTGCTAGTATCTTATTCCTCAGCTACTAATGGGTACAACTTCATCAAGATTAATCACATTTTAGCAATACAAACTTAATTTTCCAAATAAGGGAGCTAATTCTTTGACTTATCTGGAAAAATTGTGGTATGGTTCTCAAGCTGAAAATAATTACTGCGATAACTTTACAGTGACAAATAGGTGCTAGTGTTTGAAACAATAATACAGATATCCTGACTTGCTTTTTGTAATTCTGCTCTTTTTAGGAATCAGACAATAGCAGGTTTGCTATAATTGGCTCATGGAACCTTAATTCAGCATATTCTCCTTTGCCATAATTCCCACTCCATGTCTCGTTTCTGTTCACTTTCACTCAATCACTCAACATCTCTGGTAGGTATTGTATTTCAATGGCTTACTGTCCCTGGATGTCGTGCAGGTGGAGAAGAATGAAGAGGCTGACCAGAAAATCGAGCAGGATGGCAACAAACCTGAAGATAAGGCCCACAAGGCGGCCACCAAAATTCAGGCCAGCTTCCGCGGACATATAATCCGGAAAAAGCTCAAGGATGAGAAGAAGGAGGATGGCACGGCCGCCCCAGAGGCGGCGGCAGCGGCTGACGGCGTGGAAAACAAGGAAGAGAAGGCCTCTTCCCCAGCAGCGGAGAGCAAGGAGCCGGCAGCTGAGGCCGTGGACGAGCCCAGCACAGCAAACGCTGAAGCCAAAAGGGAAGAAGCTGACGCTGTGGAGACCAGCAAGGATGAGGCCAAGCCTGCGGCCGCCACGGACCCTTCAGAAAAGGCCAAGGACGTAGCTTCCCCCGAAGAGAAGGCAGCGGCGGCGACAGAAGGCGAAAACAAGGAGGCCCCACCTGCCCAGGAAAGTGCAACCACCACCAGTGCTTCCACTGAAAGTGCCCAATCGCCAAATGCTGTGGAACCCGCGGAGAAGAAGGAGCCCCAACAAGCCGACGTGCCTGCTGCTGACGCCAGTGAGACGACACCCAAGGTCCAAAGCGAAGAGACTGATTCCAACCAACCACAAGACAAACAAGGTGAGGCGGTGTTCCACGTTTTGCATGGATACATTCTTTCCCAGGGTTTTCGAATAAGTCACACTATATGCCCATAGTCAATCAGAAGTCAAAGATCCTCCTTATCGTTATGAGTAAATGCTCAAAATGTACTTTTCAAGGTAAACCAAATTAGATGTGGACCTTTCCTTCTACAAAAAGGGAAAAGAAGAACATAATTCACACAGGTGCTGTCCAGCAAAAAAAAAGCAAAAAGCACAATTAATAGGAAAATCTTCTGGAAGCATACTCATGCTTAACCTCTACCATTTGTTTGAAAATGCTTTAAAACACAATGCACTAAACTATATATTAATGAACTATAAATTGACTAATAGACTACCATGGGTTTCGGGGAATGCATCTGAGATGTAAAACAACATTTCTGATTAAGGTTTAACCTCAGTACCTACATTGAAAATACTGATTTATTTTCCTTTTAAACCTCAGATGGTATATAGTTCGTCTGAAGAGGCCTGTGTGCAATGATTTTGCATTTGGATGAAAGAAGAGTTTTCCCTGGAGAGGAGACGGAATGTGAAAATATAGTACAGCACATATACAATGATTGATTTTTTTATCATGCCACTGGCAAAGGTGATCTTTTGTGACATTTAACGTTTTTTCTTGGAGCTTTAGGGAATTATATGGAGCATGGAGCACATGTGGGCTAATTGTGTACCTCATTCCTAGTTTATAAGACAAACTCCAAAAAGGGTTAACCTGTGAAATACATTATTGATGCAAAAATAAAAGAATAGCACCTCTCACAATCGCATGAAAATTTTGGAGAATATTTCAAAATACAGCAAGGGAGAAATATACGCCCTGGGTATTTTAACAATGTGAATCGTTTATGTTAAATGTAAACTTACAGACATCGCAATGTCTGTGTCACAAGAACAATTGCAATCTATCTGTATAAAAAATACTGAAAACATGTTAAAAGTATAATCATAACATACTTTGTTTCATTCAGCTGAACTAAATGTTAAAAAAAACTATAACTTTAGCTCTAGTTAGGTGCAATTGTCTGTGTGGCAACTTCAGCTATTTAGCCAACATTTTGTATAGTGTGTAGTCAGAGAAATGGGCCTATAATTAAAATGGCAATATGGTAATTAGAGTCTGGTGTTTGCAAATAATTTACCATCAACCCATGTGTAATATCAATAACTGAGAAAATCCCTATTAGAATTCAACATTTATAGTGCAGGTTTCTAATAATATCCAATGTGTTTCAAGACTACATTCATTCTGAGAAAAAATAAAAATCGGAAGTTGGTATGAGTCTCAGGTGGGTTGGTGTTTATTTTTGTAATAGCTTGACACACTTCATATACTCATGTCAAGACCTTTAAGCGGTAATCGCACACATAGAGACCTGATCCGCTCATGCATATCAACCTTTGAACAGCACCACTTTCTTCCTATAACAGCACCATTTCAAAAGCTGTCACTGTATATTTTCTCTTTTGTTCCCTTCTGTCTTTCAAAATGATCTTCTTCTTTTATCTTGGTTTTTTTTTTGAAGTGGCATGGACTGCTTTTCAGATCTGTTTTTTAATTTAATTTTCAATGCATCATACATTTTCTTATCCTTTGAATGTAAAAACACAGAGACCTGGAATTCCAGTTGATTTGCATGCAGTTTTAAGAGGAAAGGGTAACACTAGATAACCACATAAAAGGAACCAGCTCCCAAGAAGCTATTTGCACAACATTCCTCAGTCTTTTTAACATCTGTGGAGTAAAGAAGCTGAATTGTTTTCCATTTACAAAATATAGGGCAATGTATCTCATAGCTGGTGTTAATCAAAACTGAAGCTTGAAAGCTTTTGCTAATAGTACACCCAAATGGTACCTTTTCTTGGTTCGATCCATAACTTTGTGACAATTTAGAGAGCGCGGAAAATGTGAATGCCTAATATTGCCCAAGATCAGGTCTGATCGGCTGTACCTCTTGATGTAGAAAGGTGCCATTACATTGGTGCAGTGGAATGTTAACCACAGGCTTCTATGCTTTGTTAATTTCAATTGCTCTTTTACTGTGTCAGCATCATTCATGAAACGTCTTGCTGGGTGTTGCTTATGGTAACATCAATGGCATCCAAAGTTTTATGTAGCTGCCTGTTAAATTTACTGTTATAATTTGTAGTCTTTTGATTGTTTTATTGTAACTTGAGATGGTGTGTCATTAAAGGTACTATAGAAAATTCATTCTTATTCTTATTCTTTTTGAAAATCACTGAGGTTAGATACTGTAGGTTGTAAAGAAGATATTTCCTTAAAACTACAGCATGAGTGGACACAAAAATATTACTCTCGCAGTGGATTCAAGTCTTCTGTAATCACAATTCAAAATGGAAAAAAATGTTAAGAAACATAGCCAGAGTTAAAAAATAATGACCTTTGAAAATACGTTTTTATACTCTAATTCTAATTCTAACTCTACCGGAAAAGCACAATAATATATTTTTATATCTTATTAATTCCAGAGGTACTGTATTGGTTCATCATACAGTAAATGCTATGAGGCTATGCAGCAGACGTGCTTATCTGTACAATATTCAGTTTTTACTGTGGCCACTATTACCTGGAAATAGAATTACCTACTGTATAAGATTCTTACTTTTAAGGTAATGGGACCAATTACAAATAACATATTGGTTTGTTTCTTTAGTCCTCATAAATAGCTCCCACAGGAACACTACTATAAGCATGTGTTTTTGCCTCATGCTACACAAATATATACATTTTACAGAAAATACATTATGCTGACGACTCTAATTTCTGTGAATGGGAGCCTACGTACTCTAAAATATACAATTTCATTTCAATGCAAGCTTTCTTGTTGGTGCATAAAGAGAAGCTCTAAATCTAAACTCTGTCTGTTTGTGGTTTGTGTGACAGTATCTTATATAAAAAATCTATCGTATATCTGAAATTCATAAAGTATACTGTATAATCTATTCAAATGAGAAGCTGCATTTTAGAAAGGTTGATACTGAGAGCTGAGTTAATAATAATCATTGCATTCATAAAGGGATTTTTCATTCTAAACAGATCCCAAACCAATATATGTTCAGTTAGGGCCCCACAAATATTAATGTATGCCTACAAATATTTATTTCTGTTTATATGTTAATTACTATATGTGAATATATTTAATATATATATATAGTTAATAATATCTGCACTTGATTGAGAGTCCCCCCGACAGACACAGGTATCATTGATAGAATACTGTGGAGGTGTAGTTCACAAGACAGCATAGTACATTTTCTCCAGCAATCTTACTGCTTGACTGTGTCTTTGCCAGGTAGCCTATCGTCCTCAAGCACTGTATTAATTGAAAATTTCTAACACTGAATAATTACTGTTGGAATGCTATGGCTGTGGTAAACAGTCTGTATAAATTAAATATTCTGTACTAACTATAGAGGCAACATCGACAGATTTTGAATAATGACAAAAATAACACAATGAATAGATATTCACTGGTTTGATATAAAATGCTTAAAAATAGAAGCAATAGGAAAGACTATTATTAAGAATATTATTAATTCTATTCTAGTAGAAACACTTGAAAATGTTACCTGAAATCTGAAAAGTTAATGTTAGCCTTACAGATTAACATTTTGTTTAATCCAACACATAAAATAATTACAGCAACAAAGTTGTGGTGCGATTAATAATTTTTATTAATGTTTAATTAATAAAAAAGGTAATTTATAGAACACACTAACGTTTAGTACACATACTGTACCTAAATTTATTTGTATTCAGTGTCGGTATTCCGTATTCAGACATAAATGCTTTTTTAAGTTAATTATGACCCAATCAACTGATACATTAGTGCACTCAATGAATCACTGGGACATACTGTGTCTGCATGCAATTACCCCTTAGTTTAAGAACATCTTACACACATAGAGAAATCTATAATCACATATAAATAGAAATAGGCAGGCATAGATATTATGTGTAGGACATGGGGGTTTCATTACCACACAGAACAAATGTTAATGCACTTGAGTTGGATTCCTGTCCCTGTAAGTGAGGGCACTGGGTGGTGTAAAATAAATTAACATTACTTATTAAAATCAGGGCTAAGATTGATCTAATTCAGTCATTTTAAGGGGCTGAAACAGTTCCCATCAGAGGCTGATGGCATTCCCTGCTGTGGTGCTTGCAAATTCCCCTGCTGTTCCTGAATCACATTGTATCTGGATGGGCAGTTTCCTTTGGAGAAGGGCTCAGACACATCTGTGGCCTGAAGATACGATGCAATCTGCTCTTTTTTGGCTCTGGTCATTGGTGTGTTTCCTTTTGAAATGAAAACGAAGCATATGTCTTCAACAATTAGTAACATTTTTAATGTGTGTTCCCAGATCAGAGTTCTTTTGCTAACAATGACCTGGTTTTGTAGAATTTTTCCGCAGTTTTCTTTTGTCCTTTCCAGCAATGTAGTTGTCTAGTGTTGACTCCTGATAAACCTAATTTGACTTTACACTTGGACCCTGCATCGTTTTCTTCTAAAAATGCTTAAATGGATAAAACGAATGACATTTGCAACACAATAGAGATCCAATTAAATCATTCCTCCTTTCTGTAAAATGGCCTGGAATAGAACTTTAATTATAACCACACCTATTGATGATCCTGGAACAAAAAAAAACTGAAAATACATAAATGATGCACAGATGTAATATGAAATGGACAGAAACAAATCTTCTAAAAATCATAGAGGATTTCATAACTTCAAACAGAATCTATATCATGATCTGACTTTTATTTCATCCTTAAAGGATGAAAAGAAGTTTATATTATATTTGCGTTTTCTGGCAGTTGTTCCTGCACAGGTGTGAGGTGGCCCAGCACAGTGGCTCGTCACAACACTTCTCTTAAACACAGACATCACCTTGACAGCCAGCTGAAATCCTGTACAAATGCCAAGGAGACAGAAAACATATTGATCACATTGTCCTCCGTGATTTGAGACCATTATCTGGGATGATGCTGTGAGCCAGTTAAAGACGGGCCTGCTCAAGTCTCAATGGGGCCTTGAGTCCTCAGTCTGGGTGAGGCTACAGGAGCACCCCCTCAGCACTTCTGATGCTTTTGCCCCTGCCAAGACAAGGTGGTATTAACAATAAATGCCATTTCCTTCATTTCACACATTACGACATCCTAACTCCATTTGAAGTACAGCATGCCTCAACAAGTTACACTAACGGCTAGCCAGCAGGGTATAGGATATCTTGCACGGTGTGAGTTTCACAAACTGTCATGTCAATTTATGGGTGCGGCTTCAGATAATCGTCCTGCAAATGCCACAATTTGCATTCACAATAAGTCAATCTCTTCCCATATTATCATTATTAACACATAGCTGTGTAGTGGTTTTTGAGATTGGCCTGCTTTTCCTACAAGCTGAGTACAAAACATACTAAAAATAAAATAGCGCACCAGTGTTCCATCCATCCACTACACCCCCAAGGTAACAAAGTGAAGAGATGAGGCTGATTCCTATGTTATGACGTGGCAAGCTGCCCCTTGAGTAGATGGGGATACCTGTGTTCTGGTCATGTGAGCTCCTATGACAAAATCTAAAATTTAGAAAAGGCAAATCATGTTTAGTGGGCATGAAGAAATTAGGGTCTATACCCAGGCTTTTGACCACCTGTCAGCCTGTGTAGTATTTATGTCTTGAGTGCTGATGGCTCCAGTGTCTCTGCTCTCTCTGCCGGGTGAAGTTTGACCCCGTTCCCTTTACCAGGCTCTCCCTGCTGGGTCTGCATGCTCGCGAGCACGACAGGTGGCTGCAGACTGCTGATGGCGATGCTGTGTGTAACACATCGGGTGCCTCAAACAAGCCAGAGTTGCCTTACTCCCGTTGTCAGTGAGCTTGCAGGGAGAGAGGCACAACCAGCAGTCCTACTGCATGTCTTTACACATCATTTCACCTCCATCCATTTTCTAACCACTTCTTCTACCTGGGTTGCTGGGAGGCCCGAGCCTATCCTGGCAAGCAATGGACACATGGGAAGATACAGGACAGGACACCAAACCATCGCATGGCAGACACACACACTCACATCTCAGGCCAATTTTCCCAGAAGACAATTAACCTACCAGTATGTTTTTGGACTGTGGGAGGAAACCAGAGCACCCAGAGGGAAAAACACATGAATATAGCATTACCAGTGCTAATCACTGTGTCACTGTGCCATTCATATGCAAATGATAAAAACTCCATAGAGTCTATACCGTAAACTACTGACACTGGATGTGCTGGTGCCATAGTGACTGGTTACTAGACAATTAAGGAAAATCAAATTTTCCTTTTTGATTTTGATGGCACTGTGTAGACATAAGTGCTTGTCAATTGTGGACACAGGTATTTACAATACAAATACACGTGTATAGTATTTATGCTGAGAGCTAGGGGTCACTCACAAAAATAATGCTGTCATGCGCTAAAAAATGAATATACAGCATGTTGGCATCAAAGCACTTTCCTGCTCGCACCACAACTTTGTTGCTGTAATTATTTTATGTTTATTTAAACTTCATTAACATAATGCTCTTCATTAAAATGAAGGCACAAATCCAGACTCTTTTATGCATTTTGTAAAGATAAGTAAGATGAGGGTCTCCTAATTGGTTCTCTGCAGCGCCTGTTGAAACAGCTTGTTTTTAACTTCTGTAATGGACCTTGGCAGTTCTGGCTTCAGGCCTTGGATGACGGACTGCAAATATTTATTTTTAAAATTGCCTTCTAGTTAAACAGGGCAAAGAAATAAACTACAAATCCTAAAGGCAGGTATGAGGCACATAAACAATGACACGGGAAGATGTACTGTATTCAGCAAGTATGTTCAGCTAGCCCTCCAAGGGGTGGGTGGGTATATTCAGATAAAAATGGTATCTGCTGTCTGACAGCAAATCCAATGAATGCTTTATTTCACAGACCCTCTGAGTTTCATTACGGACGCGCAGAAACAAAGGTCAGGGGAGCCTTCCTCACAAAAGACAGCTGTCAGGATCGAGAGGGGAATGGAAGAGTATCTCTGGAGGCAGGAGGAAATGAGACTCAGACAGGTTGTAAATAGCTGTGGGGGGCTTGAATTTCACACTGCCATTTCTTCACAGCTTTTGCTGTCAGTGGAGCAGGGGAGCAAGTCAGGAGTGGGGCCTGCTGCAGCACCACTGGGCTGGGTATGATAAAGTAATACCTCCTGCTAACACCTGGTGGATTTACAGGGGTGCTGCCTGTTTCAAGGAATTTTTCCTACAGACAGAAAGCTGCATTCATTTGTTCAATAACTACCCATTAGGAAGATTTTCAGTGAATTGTGAATAAAGCATGACGATCTTCTGGAATAGAGACCGCAAAGACTGCCATGTGGATCTGTGGGATTGATGTGCTGACAGAGTGAAGGGAAATGGCGGTGAACCTGTACGTTGTGTGTTGGTAACGTTTTGCACCTGTAGGTCATAATCAGGTTCCTCAGTAGAAAGTAGTATTAAATACATCTCCAGTTCCCTTGCCGTTGGTTGAATTTAAAAGGACGATCTGTAAGGGGATTTAGCAGAAGGAAGAAATATTCCACATCCCATGCAATATTTTCAGTCCGTTTTTCACCTATGCACAAGGAGAAGGAGATGCTACACCAAAGTTGCTTAAGTGATTTTTATTCTTCTGTGAAGACCTGTGTTTTAGAAAATAAATTAAAGATAATATCTGGAAGATAACCAATGACTATTGTTAAAGTAGAATTATGATTCTAAGTAAACTGCTAAAGTAAATTCTAAACGAATAAATGAAGAAAATACTGGGGGCAGATTTTCTCCCACAGCCCAAAAACATGCTGGTGAATTAATTGGCTTCTGGGAAAATTTTTCAATTTTTCCAATCTTTGGTAAGATAAATAGTTAACTTGTTGTTAATGGACATGTTGACTTTTTAAATTTATCCACTTAAAGATTATTCCCTTTTTCCTCCATTTGGTCTCCAGGTGATTGACAGGATACACGTTATGTTTTCAAACAAAGATGGTTTATTTTACCCTTACTTGATGAGGCTTTCTTTAAATTTTGTTGTAGGCTCAAAAGTAAAACATTGTGCCTTTTAGAATATTTCGACTGCTATCCTGTCAATAGATACTGTATGTGCTGTATCTACTGCAAATAATTAAACTGCAAATAATTAAACCCCATAAAACTAAAAAAAAGGCATCATGCATTTTCGTTTGCTACCATTGCCCTGTTACTGTAATTAGGAATGACTATTTCTGCTCTTCTCTTTAAAAATATTTTACGAACAGTAATGCTATTTAATTGTATAATTTCCAGATACTGTTTACTGTGCCTCTATACAGTATACATGACATTTCCAAATATTTTTGAAGTAAAAGTCTTTTTGAAAATCTTATTCCAAGCCCACCCCACCCCCCACTTTGTAATAGAAGAAATGTGAGTCGCTACTAGTGTAATCGCTTAGGTTTTGGCCCATTTCTGTTTCATTTTTTATTGCTTTCATAGCAAGTGCCTTAAGATTCCCTTGGGCTTTCTGTATAAAGTACAACTCTCTACCTTTTCTCCTGATACCCACTAATGGTTTCGACAGCAGAACGGTTTCTGATAGAAGTCAATGTGACCAGTTTCAGATCACAGCAATCTGCCATCCATTGATATGTTGTGAATTAAAGAGAATTCAGTTATGAGGTTAGTAAGTAATTCAATCTGCTGCTTTATTACTTTGATGTATCAGGCAAACTATTACAAGTAGCACATTGTTCTCCCTAATTCGCTGTGGAGAAGATCCTGATTTCCAATGGAAATGTTACTTCCCGCTAGGAGTGAATCCTGACACAACTCCATATTTTTAAATACATTTGCAATTATTACCAAGATCCTCTGATTTTCTCAAAAGTGGGTAGGATTTGTATCAACTAATAATGATTTGAGCGGTATCATTCTGAAGTTATAGAACATTCACGTCAAACATGTGAAATATAAATGAACATAGGAAGAGTTATTTAAGAGAGGAGACCATTAGGCTTACCGATTTGGTGGTTTCATATTTTAAAGAAGCCAGGGTTTTGG
This sequence comes from Lepisosteus oculatus, assembly GCF_040954835.1. Taxonomy (NCBI): domain Eukaryota; kingdom Metazoa; phylum Chordata; class Actinopteri; order Semionotiformes; family Lepisosteidae; genus Lepisosteus; species Lepisosteus oculatus. The sequence goes on along the minus strand of NC_090700.1, from coordinate 3,477,467 downwards.
CTTCATCGGACTGACTGGTTAACTTATTCCATACTCCCATGAGGAGTTCCCTATTTCACAAAGAACCATGTTTAGTGCATTAGTAGGTATTACTGGTGACCTGTCTATAAAAAAAATTGCAAGATTAAATGCCTCGGGACCTAAGGAAAAATTAACTCTTCTGCAAAAATGACAAAATACCCCATATTTTCCGGTGCAGCACAATTCACACGGAGGACGGTAACAGATCATGAAATAAACTGGTGTTGCCACAATTGCTTCATTGAACACCCAGGATCCTCTTAAAACAACACCTGTAGTGAAATAATGCTGTGAAATGGACAAGATAAATGGATTTTTCCATACCTGCATAAACATGTGCTTAAACCACTGGGGTCAGGGGTGACAGACGTCGGGCAGCTGAAATAAATTGAAATTCTGTTTTCCAATTTAGACTCTAATCACAATCTGTCAAGGTCAAAAGACAGAACAGACGCTTTTTTAGAGCACATAATTTATAAAAGCTGGAGATACTTTATCCACAAATTCAAAGACTCAATCGAAACATAATTTCCATTTCCACGAACTGCAAGCTTTACTTTCAAAGTTCAAGGGGATTGAACACCAAGCAGCCCATTTTGGCTGGGTGAAATCTTAAAATCGTAAGTACTGCACCTTTTCAAACACAATACACAACTAAATAGACATCTCCCTGACTGTGAATAAATCAGATGGCAACCTAAATTACTAAAAAGACTTAAAGGTTTTAATCCTCCCCTGAACTGTTACAAGTTGAAACTCCTGAGAACTATGGATGAATACGCCAGCTTGCATTCTCAATCTTTGTCATGAGCAGTTACCAGCGCATCTGCACAGTGTGGTTCTTGGATCTCAAGACTTTGTGGGGGTCTCAGCAACCACTGATCTTGCCACTTGGAGCCCTGATTGACAGACATCCTCCACTGGAATCAGAAAGCAGCCGGTTATTAACAGCTTAGACTTGCTCTGTGTGACACTGTATTTCCCTGGAAAAAACGAAAATTCTCCCTTTTAGTGTTTCAAGGAGGGAAAGGGTTAATTAGTTCTGCTTATTATCAGGGGACATTGCTTCAGCATTGCTGGAGCTCAGGGGACAGCTGTTTTTTTTTCCTCTGTCTCTCTAAAGAGAGGATATGGGCCTTAATTCGTCTTCCTTTGTTGGCCTATCAGTCATTTTGATTGATTACAGGTACAGTAAGCGCATTGCGAGAAGTAATGAGGAGTGAAAATAATCTGACCATTTGAGTTGAGCATCCTCAAGTGTGAAAGAAATATGGTTGCAAGGTTTTGGACTATATCAGGAAAAGAATGACCACTTGTGGTAATGTGGAAGTTAAACAGATGCTGAATTTTTTAAAGAGCACAGGTTGGTTTGCTGTCTTGATGGCCTAGATATTGAAAGAAATCTGGGACAGTTGCTTTGAATATTGTAGACAGAGAAATCTCTGTGTTATGCTAGATTCTGTCTGAATTCCATGCGTTCAGTCGGAGTGCAATATGTTCAAGTATGTGCTATACGAGCCAGTTTGTGATGCGTTTCCATATGTCTGTCGGCTATCTGCCAGTCCTGCTACAGGCCCATTGTAGGCAGTGCTGCAGTCTATGCTGGCAGTGTGCATAGAGCAGCCAGAGCCGCAGCTCAGCACAGCTCCAGGTCACCTGTCCTGCTCCGTTTTTATACTGTACACTTCAAGTCTATTTTTATGCCTCTAAGCACCTTAAGTGGAGCGTAAAAACACATAAATTATTAATAGAATGCAATGCAGATGTTTCTGATTTTTCATTCTACTATCTCAGTTTTGTGTCCCAGTAGCCCTCTTCCCCCCCCCCCAAAAAAAGAAGGGGTACGGGGTGCTAATGAGCCCAGCTGCTGTTAGTCGAAACTCTACGGCGGAGGCGAATGACTGGCCAAGGTCATGGCCAACCAAACCAGGAGAGGTGTCAGCTGACATCTGGGATGCCAGCTGCTTTCAGTGAAAAGTTTAGTTGAAAACATTATTTAAAAATGAACAATGTGAAGCTTGCTGTTGAAGTGGAGAAGTACAATGAGCTCCACACCCCCAGACATTCTTCATACCAGGGCATCACAAAAAAGATCTGGTCTGGAATCCTGTTTAATCTGCCATCACTGCATAGCGCCATTGTATTTAATAAACTCCGTGACACTGAAATAAAGGAACTAAAATAGAATTTAGTCAATTAAACAGTGTGACGTGGTGCATACGGAATTGAATACGTTCAAAAATACGTTTTGGTCGGGATCTGCGCTATAGAAAGAAATTTCAAAAAAAGTTGAGAAGGCCATGATATTTCCACAGCTGCAGACCAGAACACACTTTCAGAGATGGAACTAGTGTGGCTTAGCAGCGGTGTAAAAACTGCTAGTGAAACGCACATGTGTAGGAAGCTGTGTAGACTCTCATGCAGCTGACAGACCAGAGGCAGTCTGTCTTGATAGCTTACAAATAATCTGGGGGAAGTAGGTGACAAGGCAGGCCTCACCTGCAGCAGGCTCCCTGAACTTTCAGATGCTAGTGCTGCAATTATTGGACAGTCTTAGTGTATATGGAGATATTTAAGGATACTTGGAGCTGTCCTACAGTGCATCAAGGCAGCAGCCACAACTTCAAAGGTATAGTGCGGGCATTCAGCTCGTTTGACCTTATCCTGATCAAACACATCCAGGAAGAGGTGCACAGATGAAAGTGCCAACATCAAATACAACTGCATCTGTTGAGCCAACTGTTTCAGTGTCTGGAAGAATGGTCTTACGAACAGAGGCCCTAACTCAGGAATATTACAACTAGGCTGTAGCTGACTGGTGAGGCTGACACCGTGATCATGTTCAGATACTTTACTTAACAGGCACTAATATAATAAAAGGGCTATTGGACACTTTTAAACATCCACCATCACTATGCTATTAATATTAGAAATATTATTATTGGGAACTACTTTTATTTTTTTTGACATTATAAATCATACTTGTTGCAAAAAACACTATATAAGATTATGAAAGACAACTTACAGTTGCATTACACAGGACAAATGCATCCAATTAAGCCATTCGGCACATACTGTATGTTCTTTATTATTAAGTTACAGACTTTTATCATTAAATACAGATTATTTTAAGTTACAAAAATATTCTCATGTGAACATATTTATGTAGTGCTTTTGATATGAATCCACTTCTAACTACTGCTTATACACTTGAGCTCATATGAGTTGCATTATAATTTGTTCGCACTGTTGTCAGAATGTTTGCTACTTTTTTGTTACACTGTGTTCCAAGGCAACAGATAAAGGACATTGCTGGGTCTGACCTTGATTTTGGCTCTTATTCTTTTGGAATGCAAAACATGTTTAATAATGAGCACATTCATATCTATTTTACAATCAATAAATTACAATCAGTGTTATTAAATCAGAATTCATAACTTGAGGGAAATGTGAAAATCACAGCTCTCCTTCACATTTGCCCTGCCCTGGTGAAAAGTCTGAAGATGAAGTACTGATGACTGATATGTACAGCTCTAAAATATTTTTAGTGGGATTCTATACTCTTGAGTCAATTAAACATATTTACAAATGGCTGGCAGGTGTGTCTTGTTGGTCAGGTGTTTGTTGTTGGGACTTTGGGCTAATAAAAGAGTTGTGAACGTTTTGTCAGCTTTCTGTTGCTTTGAATTCAGTGACTGGAGTCTGTAGTTAGAAAGTCAAAATGAAAACCAAAGAACTTGATGTGAAATAAAAGCCATCAGGATTGAAGTTGAGAGCAAAGAAAAATTTATCACACACACCAAATTGAATAATCTGGAATATACTGATGAAAAAAAAACCCATTGTAATTATCAATCAGCTAAGATCAAGCTAGCCAAGAAAAAACACCTGCAGTTGATGACAAACAAATTATCAGAGCTAACAAGGAAAACCTTAAAACAGCTGTCAGTCAAATCACCAATGGCCTGTAGGGGTGAAGGTATCAAAATTCCTCAATTCAGAGAAGAATAAGGTGGCAGAATTACAAAGGCTACACTGCAAAATATAAACCTCTCCCCAGCACCTAGAATAGAAAAAACAGATTAGAGATTGTTCAGAAGCACAAAGATGAGCCAGGATAGTTTTGGAACAATGATTTATGGGCAGATCGGATCAAATAAACCTTCACCAAAATAGAAAGAAAGGTTAAAGTGTGGAGAAAGAAAAGAGCTGCAATTGCTTCAAAGAACACTGTCCTATCTGTGAAAAATGGAGGAGGTAATGTCATGGCCTATGACATTAAATCCAATTGAGCGTGCGTTTTATAGGCTGAATAAAAAAGTCAGAACACCCTCATAATAGGCAAGAACTCAAAGTGGGTGCAGCAGAGCCTTGGCAAAGCATCTTAACTGAGTAGACAAAGTGTTGGTGAGCTCAGCAATCCACAGACTTCACACAGTTATTGCCTCACAGGGATGTGCAACCAAACTTTTACACTCTCAGACGGGCTTCAAGCGAATGTGTCCCAGTACTTGAAATCACCAGGTTAAACACAAAGGTAAATTCTGTTCTAATGTGGCCAACATGTATGCACAGAATTTCTCAAAATAAACTGAGTGATTCCCACCAACATGACTCGTGTGATTTAAAGGAATGTGAATCTGGGTTTCTTTTTTAACCTACAGTACTATCGTTAAATGGTCATTGGCAAAATCTATGATGGAGTGTTTTCTAAATATAGTTTGTTAGCAGTATGTTCACTGCGTCGATAAAGAAAGCCAGCTATTGAAACTGCTCATTATAATCATTCAACCATAAATATTACTAAAGAAAGAAAAATATTGATTTCAGAAATGTTTGCCCACTGTTTCATATTTTCCTTTCGGAGGTCAATACCTGTCAGAAAGCGTTTCTATGGCAACATGGCTCTGAGAAGCTAAGCCTACTTTGTCATATTGAAATAGCTTTAGAAATGTGTGCGGGTGTGATGAAGGAGGGGTTTTTTTTGCAGTCATATTGTCACTTGAGAATTTCAGTCAGGGAATAAAAACAGTGCTTATTAATTAACACTTAAATGAGGGAAACAGGATTCTGTATAAAACAAACAAAGGTTGACATCAAAGGCCTTCAATTTAAGTACCTTTAATCATATTAACACTTTGAATGTGAATTAGTTTTGCAGTACAGATTTGCAATCATGTGTGTATATATATATAATATTTTGCTTTTGTTACTTTATATAACAAATACAGTAATGTAGCACATGTTCCAAAAAAGTGGCTAGCCTCTCATCTTTACTAAATGCAACAAAAAAAACGTCTTTGTAAATTGCAAACACCATTTTGTACTTGACTAACGATTTTATCAGACTTAACAGTTCGCAGTGTTTTGACTTAGGTGTAAATACAACAATTAAACATTTCCTGAAACACTTTAAAGCAACACTTTCATGACACAGTTTACAGTTTCTCCTAGCTGAGTTATTATTGATTAATTAAATCGAGAAATTTAAAACATTTGTTTCAAACATTCACTGATGTGTATTGACTTTCCTGAGCGTCTCAACAGAATTTTAGTTGATATGGTGAATCTGATGATTTTTGTGTCTTAGAGAAAATGGGCGTCCTGGCAGAATGTCTGTCGAAGAGTTTGTTGATAGTTTTTCTATTACACATACTCAGATGTAAGCAATTAAGGTGTAAAAATCAATCCAAAAACCAAGATGGCTCTAATGTAATGACATCTTCCACGGCATTTGAATGAGTCATGCCATATGGTTTTAGTTTTTCTGTCAGGACCTCTTTGACAAGTACCGTCAATATAATATGGAAAAAGCAAAACAAAAAAGCAGGTGCAGATATAAAAATCAAGTAGACCATCAGATTAAAATAGAAATAAGAAAGGATAAGAGGTAGATACATCTTCTAGGACAGAGAATCCATCAGGAGTAGATGGTCATGCAGGGTACATTTCTTATGTGGCAACATTCCTCTGGTCACCGAGTTCACTTTGAATTTTCAGTTTTTACAATGCTGTCCTGTTATCCCCAAACAACAGCAGCTGATGTGCTCCCATCTTCACACATAAATAGCCTCATTTGTTGCTGGATGTACTTTTTAATTAACTCAAATTAATTTGCTTCTCATTCCTTTTAATCAACACCTTTTCAGTGAACAACACTTGTCAGCATGAGTCAATGGAAGTGAGGAGCATATAAATAAATGCATTTTCGGTCTGTCGGATTTTGAAATAAAGTGTATTAATTGTGCCAAGTCCTTGTTTTACTTTTTTTTCTCCGACTATGCATATTCCATTAGACATTCTGTATGACATTTTCTACAGTGGTATTTGTCACACTTGGCACACCAGTAAAAATAGTTCAGTAAAAGACTCCCTAGAGACTGTGCAGCTGAACACTGTACAGTGGAAGTTGATTACATTTAAACCAAACTGAAACCCTTTATCAGATGACTCAGGACCTGGTGTAATACTAATTACTGTCCGCACTTCACTTCCTTAGTTTTTTCATGTGTTGATGTCAATGATTTGTAAGCAGTTTTATTTGTGTATAGAGAATTGTACACAGATAAATCTAATGTTATTATTAAGTAGCTGTACAGTTCCTGTTTAAAATAAAACATTATTGTACAATTCCTTCATAAATGCACAAAACACCGTAACAGTTTAAAATTTGAGTCCATGCCATCAATTAATTTAGGAATCCATAGAAAAGAACAATAAACACCTGAAAATGACACAGAATGCATCACTCAACACTCATATAAGATTAGAATTTGCCATTACTCAACACACCCATTCATTTATCATCAGAGGGTAATGGTAACCTGGACCCCATGCTGGAAGCACAGGGAGCAAGTCTGAACTAAGCTCTGGGCAAAAAAAAAAGATAGCTTAAGAACATTTTTTGCATACTACACATTCTGATAAAGATGAGGATGTCCATTATCATTAAATATAATTTCAAATGGCAGACTATACAGCATGGTGGTCTGTAGCATTAGGAGAAGAAACACACAATGCAGACTCTAAATGTGCAATATCGGATTGTGATGCCTCCTTATCCTTTGTCATGGATAACTGATTGTTACAGAAGATGGAGCAGCCTTATCTGATGGTCTGATGGCTGTGCAAATCTTTGCAGGGGTTCAGGCAGTTTCCTTCTTATCTTTCAGAGACATGGCTATGCATCTCTGAATGGTTTGCCTTACATTGACATTCTCACACTGCAGTGACATTTTCATTGGTGCGGCTATGAATTCCATTACCTTTACCCATCTGAAGGCGATGGGTTTCGCTGAGTTGTGGGTTTTAAAAACATCTAGGGCACAGGTCTTCTTATGCCATCAGCTGTACACAATGCAGGCAAAGAGACAGGAAGAAGAAAGCACAAAAAAGTCAACTTGCTACTTTCTCCACTGAGCAGCATTCATTAAGTTAGCTTCTTGTAGAGATAATTCCGTTATGAAATGAGGGACCTCCTTTGGAAAGTTCATTATCTTACTGTGGGGAATGTTCAAATCCCTTCCAGCTGCTTATTCGCAGTGCTACTGGCATAGCAATTATGATTTTTTTAAAAGGACAAAGAAAAAGCATGCACACAGAAAATGTGTGAGAAGGGACAAATGGGAAATGTCGTGAGAGAAGGACACTAACCTGGCCAAGTACAGTATTAGCACTGTAGGGAAATGACGATAACCTTGTGTATGGCTGACGTGATGATCATTACACTGAATACCATCTTCTTCTCAGATCAGGACAGTCTCCAGTCTTGGTGGAAAATGGTGGAACGTGCAATTCAATCCCATACCACATGACCTGCATCACAGCCTCAGTTGAAGGAGACCTTGTCAGAAGAACGAGACAGGATTGGTCTCCAAAATGTTCCAGACTTTGCTATGCATGCTGCTTAAAGAGGCACCTTACTTACAGTAGATCTGCTGCCAGTGCCTCTGGGCCAGTCTCAGCATTGTAGTAGAGGGGAAGCCGAAGAAAACCCAAGAGTGTGGGCGCAGTGATCTGCGGTGCATGGCAAACCTGCAAGGACAGTTTTACACACACATGGTGTCCCGCCCAAGGGCTGAATCTGTGTCTCGTGCTATCAAAGCTTTCTGTCCCATTTCTGTGCTTCCTGGTGTGCAGTCAGCTTTGGTTACATTTTTTCCTTTACTGCAATTTACAGTACTGTATGTGGTGCATCCCTTATTCCAGCCTACAAGATGAAACAACAAAGGTCTTATATTTGGTGCCTACAGTAGGGTTGGTGATTTATTTTTAAAACTGGAGTGAATGGCAATGTGCCGAGCATGTCAATGCTTCGTGTTTTTACATGCTCAAGGAGAAGGCCTCCGTCAAAAGGCTCCTGTCTTTGCTCTTCGGCATGGAGAACACTTCTGAAATGCTTTGCATCTGTTTCATGTTTAGAACTTTATATAAATGTGTTTATAAATATACAAATGTACCCAAGGTGGTTCAAACATTTAGGCAATGATACTAGGAAGTGGTTGTGAAACCATGGTGTGCAAAGCTGAATATAATAATAATAATAATAATAATAATAATAATAATAATAATAAACTTTATTTTATATAGCGCCTTTAAAGGTGGCTTCTCAAAGCGCTTTACAGGATGACAATAACAATAAATAAGAAGACTACAACAATAAATAAAAAGATGAATATTCAAAGCATAACCTACACGGTGTTTCAGTCATTTTCAACTTATTCCTCTAAACAGGGAAAAGGAAAATCCTACAATTGTCTGTCTCTGTGGAAACCTGAAGCTAAATTGCAGAAGGTGTACAACATCTAAAGGCCTAAAAAGACCACACTAGACATTAAAAACAGTTGCGATGAATTAGGCTAAAACTATGAAGAAAGAAAGCCAGTGGCATTAAAGAGTCCAGTGATACAGTGAGCTGTAGTGGTAGCAACAAGAGTGGAAATTGAATTGACGACCTAATGAATCTCCTCCAGCTCCCAGGAGACACCTCAGCGCACCAGCCAGAGGTGCCCTGTTGCCGTGGTAACAGTGCTGTCGGTGTCTAGACGAGGCAAGATGCGCCTCGCAATTAAGCCTCCAAAGTCTGGCTTCCCTGCTTCCGAGACGCTAATTTACTGTACTGTTATACACAGCAATGGGTTTCGCACAGCTATACACTGAGGAAAACAATGCAACCATTTGTTTTATTGTTATTATTATAATTATTATTAAAAAAAACATGCAAAAATATACAATGCATAAAACAAAAGAATGCAACATGTTACAGTTATGAAGTTTATTACTCGCTATTAAATTCCCCAGCCCATGCTAAGAGAAATAGGCCAGCAAAACTGGGATGTGCAAATACTGTACATGCTCTTTACTTTATTTTATTTTTCAATGTAATCTTTTGTTAAGCCAGATAAGTCAATTGAGAGCAAATTCTCACTTACAATTTTTAGAGGAGAGTTTTCACTGAGAGATTTGAGTGAAGTACCTGCCTCAAGGATATGACAATCTGGAGGTCAGTGCTCTAACCACTGTTCCACGGCTGCCTCTGTTAGCCTGTGACTCAAGTTAAAAGCAAGCAATTGCAATGCTTACAAAACCCTAAGGCCAGACCAAGAAGGCTGGTTGCCGATTAAGAACATGCATGACCATTTCTCAATCGGTTCTTGCTCTGCTGAATGTAATAAATGTAGTTCCAGCTGAGTCACCAGCTTCTTCAAGTGCATTCAGCCACTTTGGGATGTACTTTGTATTATTGGTTTCAAATGACAATTGATCAATGTATTATTGCTATGTTATTAACATGTTCTTACTATGGTATAATATATTAATAGCACTTCCAAATACTCAAGGTCAATGAAACACAATTATAAGTAAAAATTAAACTATTGTTTTTAATAACACATTGATATGTACAAAACAAATGTTCTGGTAGTTGAAACAGTGAAACCCCAGAGTTTTCAGCAGTTTCTTAGAAGTGTGTCCCTACCACAGACAGACAAACATTATTCTGCCATTGCACCTTTCTACTTTATATTTTTCTTACACACAGTTATATTGTGGGCAGATGTTGATTTGTTATGAAGAATCCATCATTTTTACTCTTAAATATGCAATTGGCTACATGTGTTTCAAAGGATCATATGGTATTGATTTGCATTTGTGCAATAAGTCTCCTTTCAACTGTTATCTTGTTATACACTGGAAAAAGGACCTGAAACTTAATGAAACATGAATATACAGTGCTCCTCAGAGTGAAACTGAAATTAAAGCAATATGAGAGGAGGTGAAATATTGTATGTGCACAATCTTCTCAAGAAGGTTTAAGAAAATGTCCATTACCATAAGGAAATCCTTAAGAAACAAATTCTCTGTACTGTATATTGCAGAGTGATACCTTTTCATATCCGTTTTAAAGAACTCATACAAAAAGCAGAGACGATCCAGCCACATAACAGACACATACAGTACTGTATGGTACTGCACAAGTACTGTTGAATCACAATCTGTGGAAGTACAATTTATTCTGATTAAAAACCCAAAGACGTCAAAGGATATAAAACGTATTAAGTTTTTCAAGTAGGGAGCTGCGTCAGCATGCGTAGGCTGCACAGGAACAAGTTAAGGTTTATTTCATGATAAGAAGAGAAGAAAAGAAATACAACATTTCTTCACACCCAAAGAAGGCTCCACAGCTGAATCATTGTGTTTCTTTTCTTCTGTTTTCAGGATGGAACAAACATTTACTTGTTCCTTAACATATATTAAGATCTACAAGGACTGCTTTAATTAAACAACATACAGTAGCTGCACAAACTCTCTGTATGATGGTGATAATTTGTCTTTTTTCATTGCGTAAATTTTTACAGACCAAAAAATGTAAAATTATTGAAGCTTTTATTAAATTGTAAACCTTTATGATTTCCAACAGAGAAATACTGAACAGCTAAATTTTATTGTAAGGTATAGAAATTGATCTGCTCTTGTTTCTTCCACGCACACAGTATATAAACTGACAGATAAATATTTTTTGATTCACCACTGCATTTCAGACAAACATCTCTACCTGAAAACCATACGTTTTCAGGCTGTACATCAAATACCTGCACTAGTTTCATCATGTGTAGCTGACAGCTACTCCAAAAGGCTTGTAGGCAGAAGAAGTCTGAGCTGGCTGATAGCTTGTGGAAAAGAATTAAAAATTAAAAAGCCTGTTAGTCAGTTGGCAGATTCTCCAATGTGTTTCCCAGGCTTGAAAACCCACTCGTCATTAACTTAGAAAGGCCTCTGTTATCTTTAAATGGATGTCGGGGGTGCTTCCCATTTCCGGCAACAGACACCCTCATTACATTATTTATAGAGCTGGCAATATCTGAAAACTCCCTCAATTCCCACAGCTTTGAAAGCTCTTTCCAAGTCCTTCATTGTTGGTGTTGTAATGTCTCTGAGAAGTATCTAGCATAGGAGTGGCCCTTTGGAAAAGGAATAGGCAGAACGGCCAGTGCACTGTGTGGGACTTACCCCCTAGTGGCCACATAGACTCATGATCTCCAGTCTGGTACTGTCCTTAATAAAAACCACATTACATTTTTGGCTACACCTGCTACACCTGAACTAGTATCTTGGTGTGACATATCAAATATCTTATATACAGCATATCCCATTAAGACATATTGTGATGAGAGATGTTAAACTTCTTTAATTAAACTCATTTAAAGGCAAGAATGTCTAAAATAATAAAAAATTGAATCCTCTTGAGACACAGATGAACTTTTATACATGATGAAAGTAAATTGAGAACAGAAAATATTTAGAACCTGTTTGTTGTTGCTCTTGGTGAAGAGGGCTTTGGGTGCATGTTGTTGAATAATAAGCATTGCACATCATTGCGACCTTGTTTGTATTTCATTATGCACTTGGTTCTCTCCAAACAGGAGAATGTGTGCAGTGATTTGCACCAATACCACTCTAAGAAAGGCATATTGAGAACTTCAGAACAGGGAGAATCAGTTGAGGAGCTTGACTGGAGAACACAAGCAGAGAGATAGTGTCACCCTGTGGCAGGCACGCACATACAGGCAACAGAGGCAACTGAAGAAAGTGGAGGGAGAAGGATTGGAGCCTTATTTCAAGGGATTTAAAACAACTACAAAAAAAAAGAAAAATGTAGCACTGCCACCCCTACTTTCCTGTTGTAGATTTAGTATTTTGTGTCAAAAAGGAATTTAATCTCAAGTGTATTTTACAGCTGTACTGTTTTAAAGAGGAGAGGTCAGCACATGGCTCCATCCTCCCTTTAATTGGCCCCACGGTGATCAGAGAGATTCTCGCAAGAGGGCATTTTTGCCAGGACTCTGGCATTGAGTGAGGCCCAATTTCATCATTATTCATTAATTCGTTAGAGAATTCTCAAGCCCTGGGAACAAAGCCCATTGGAGCCATGTCTGGTAGTTTTAGAATGAACTGATAAGCCTTTTTTCCCCAGCAAAGAAGACTAAGAAAATAATGCTTAAGTACTGAGAAAAAAATATGCATTTTTCCACCAGGAGTACAATAATTTCTCATTAAAAAAAAGGTTGGAAACCAAAACTGCCTTCTTACCCCTTTGTGATTCCTTGAGGCTTAAATGTCTTTAATGATTAATGTGCTAAAATAATGGATTATTGGGTCATAAATGTATAGTACTTGAGTACATTAGAAGTCTGCATTAATTATGTTTTTGGACGGTAGTTGCTGTAATGATTCTTCTTATCATGCATATATAATTACTTTAAAAATGTAATGCATTTTTTTTGTTAAAATTAAGTAAGCCACTGTGCAATTATACTGTAGTTCAAAAGCTGAAAACCAACAGCACAGAAATACAAGAAAAAACATTGAGCCCCAGTGAAAACATTAGTCCCTGTTAGGGATTTTCTCCAATGTAAGGAATCTGCAGATTAAGAAGCTTTTTTTACAGGTCGTTTATGGGTATAACTGGGAATTTCAGCTCCTTGGGTTAAACAGAAAGTATTTTTGTTCTTCTCCTGTTTCAGATGCTGTAGAAGAATCCAAACCAGCTGAAAGTGACCATACAGAGGAAACCAAGGTGGAAGACATCAAGGCTGACCAAGAGAATGTCTGAAATAATGCTACTACTAATAACAAAAATAAGTAAAAGAGTAGGCCACTCTTAGCCTTCTGATTGTGAGGACGTTCGTATTTTTTTTTTCTGTGTGGCAAAGATTTTTTAAGAATTGGCGGGAAAATTTTGCAGTCAAAAAAAAAACGTGTGGCTTCATTTAGGTGTTCTTGGTGTTGTTATGACAGTTTGATATGACCAATCATTTGGAATTATTCTTGCACTGTAAAAAAAACAAAGAAACAAAATTATCCTGGCTATTTTCTATGTTCCAGTGCGTGCAATGTTCAGTTTAAATATAAGGAGTTCAAACTGTTAGTGAACAAATGGTTTCATTTCAATGTGATGGGAATGAACAACTTTTTGTTTGTTTTCAAAATAAAGCAATGTGCCAATTATTCAGAGTGAGTTTTGTTTTTCTGTCTGAAATATAGCTGTTTTTACTGCTCATCATTATCATTAATAACTCTTGTGATACTCTTTTCCATTGTTCTGCTATTCTTTTGAACTCTCTAGATCAAAGAAAACTTTTCATAAAAAGTAAGAGATTTCATAAATACCCAGGAAGTCTACACACTGAAAGAAACCAAATGAAAGTGTGAGGGCACACTAAATTAATATTGCTTTTCAATGGTAACATTAAGACACCGTTATGGTCATTCCATTTTTGTGATAGCAAACTTTCATGATTTCATTGCAGCATTTTGTTTTTCAAACATTTATTTTTGGACAAAAAAAAGATTTGTACTTCTTTTGTTGTAATTAAGATCATGACAATTTTAAACCAGCATCAGGAGACAAAAGTGATACCATTTATATGGTATCGTTTCATTGACATCTAAAGCGTTTTGGATTTTTCTGCAAATAATGGCAGTGACGCTTGAAGTAACATTTTATAGTGTTATTTAACATCAATTATAGACATTTGAGGGAAAGTCCAATTCTAACCTCACACTTGCTCTCTCCTCGATATAAACACTCAATGGCTACTCAGAACCCTCCTCCCTCCATCCAAACTTCAATATGGCAGGAGCTCCCTAATTCATTTCTTGAAAGAGGGTTGTGACTCACTGGATTGTCATTTGCTCAGCCAGGAGAGTTAAGTACTAAAGACATTATCCCTTTATCACTGGCTTCTTTCATCATTATTAGACCAGACCAGATTACCAGAATTATGGGTATTCATCAGTTAGTAACATCTCTAAGGATGACAATCCATATACAAAAATAACCCTCCTTCATGCATACATGTATAATTCCTGATTCTCGATAGGAATTCTGCCTGTGAAAGAAAATGCCGAACTCTAATTTCTGAAACCAAAAATGGGGCCGCACGCACAGGGGTACAGATTCTAGGCGTGCCCTGAGCGCGCACACACCGCAAACACAAAATTGAAAGGGAAAGGAACAAGTTTTTATAAAAAAAAATAAGCCTGGTCCTGTGGAAAATAAAAAAAAAGTCCACACCTGGTGGGAATAAATACAACGCCCAGCTGGAGTGCCGCTCTTCTTGCCTAGACTGGGAAAAAAATCTCTCACCAGCAACACCGCTCTCTCCGCAGTGCTGGAGAAAGCCATATTGAGTAGCAGCAGCTCTTCTTGTCAGTGCCGGAGAAAAAACGCTGCGGCAGCGCTGGGGGAAATAAACTTCAGTAGCAGCACTGCTTTTTTTTATCAATTGGGGAAACAACACGGGGTAGAAGAGCAACTCTTCTCGTCAGTGATGGGGAAGTTACTCGGCAGCAAGGTTGCCGCACTCCTCACCCGAATTCGGGCAGGTAACGCCTCTCTGCAAACCCCCCGATAAGAGAAATCCGGGCAGCATCGCGTCTGTGAATCAACTCGTCGCCAACAGCGTCTTCCACACGGCGCTCGATTTGTTCTGTCTGGAGCAGGATGTATAGCTGATCCTGCTCCAGTGATCGTTGGGCCCATCGACTCGCCGGGATCTGCGCGCCACCATCTTGGGTAGGGGGAAAAAGCTTCGTTTGTTTTTTTTATTGATCCTACAGGACGCGCCCCGTTAGAGTTTTCACACAAGGACCACAACTATGGCGTTATAAAAAAAGAAATGGCTGTACAGTGAAACCCTTATGGGTGTACCTAGGGCTTAAAAGACACCCTTAGTGCATTAGTCTTAGCTTCATCCATGTGATATACTGCTGGGAGCCCAGCCCTGCTGGGAGAATGATCTTGTGGGCTAAACAATTCTAAAAGAACCAGGAACACTTCCTGATGAGGATGTCTCATGACTTTTAGGTAATGGGTTGATGTTTCCTGGCAGCAAGAAACCTACTGGGGACCAACTGAAAGGGCCTCCTGGAGTACTGTGGTTGCAACAGAGGAAACTGCAAGGCCAAGGCAGTAGCAAAATAATTGTGAAACAGGAAAACTCTTTGGATTGCCTCAGAAGGGAATCTCTGAAAATACACTACCAGAAAAAGAATGCTAAAAGCCAGCGGGAAACATGAAAAGGCACAGATCAATACAATACAATACAAGTGTGCCCACTTGATAAGTGGGCAAACTCAAACCCTGATGATGATGATGATTGTTCATTCTTTGAACAAATGTGAAGTTTGTGGGAATTCTGTAAGTATTATAGGAAAAACATGGCCACAAGACAACAGAAATAATTGACCTTTGAAACATACATGTGATAACATAATGTCAAACAGATTCCTTCACGTTCACAAGCATTTACAGGTCCGTGATCAATCTAATTTTGTAAGGTCAAGACCCCAGGAACATGAGAAAGGTTAGAAAGTAAAGAAGGGCTTTGGCCCATCATTTGGTTGTCAGTAGTACTTTGATCCAAGGTTCTCATCAAGCCTTATCCTGAAAGAAGGGATAGTTTTGACAGTATAGCTCCCACAATCTGACTTCCACCTGTGTCCTTTACTGCTTGGTCTGCAGGAGGGTTTGTGAGGATTTTAAATACTTGAATCAGGGTCTCACATAAGGTTCTGTGTTCAAGACATTCTTTCAGTTCATTAGAGTTAGAGAGGCAGCCTAGACTTTGCAGGCAGTGGGCTGCTCTTTTCTGAATGTATTACAGAGCACCAATATCCTTTCTTGTTGAGTTTTTACAACACAGTAAACATAATTGCACACATTCTAAACTACTAGTTGACTATTTTCAATATACCTGTAGGTTTCCTGGATTCACGGTTTTACAGTTTTACTCTTGAATGTTGTTTGTTCTCCTGGATGGACTGGAGGCTCATCCAGAGTTTATCCCACCTTGTGCCCATTGCTTGCTGAGTTAGCATCCGACTCCTCCGCAACCCTGTACTGGATGATGTTTAGTGAATGGATGGATGGAATTTCGTTTGTACAGTATATTTTAGAATACTTGATTATTCTCCTATTTTGATATAATCTGCAAACGTACTGTAACTTCTTCACTAGACTATGAATTATATATACTCCACTGATTACATCATCCCAATCTGAGCATTCACCTCTTATCTGAGCTCCTTGTTTTTTTTATCCTTTAACCATTCCATGTGAATGCAATCTGAGCACTAACAGATGAGGATTATGCCTTGTGAAAATCTCAGTATCACATCATATGTGCTGCTTGTACCCAGCATAAGTTAATTAAAGTGAGATCTACCTTTTCTAAATCCATGTGGACAACCCTGCAGAAGAACTCTAGTAAGTGTTCTGACAATCTCGGTAAAAAAAAAGCCTTAATTAGTCATTTCAGGTTCACCTGCTGATGTCCCAGTAGACTTTTCCCAAATCATGGAGGGGAAATTCATAATCTCCCATGATGATAACTGTTTCTTTATGCAAATAGATTTTCCTGATTTCATACTTTTGCGTTAAATTTGATATCTGAATTTGGTGGTCTGTACTGTAGCGGACACCTAATAGCCTGATGTATGAATATTTATTCTAAGTTTGAGACACTTTTTCATCTGGGTTAGGTTGCTGTGCCTGAATGCTTTTTTGAGTCATATTGTTTCACCTCTTTCATCCGTCCTGCCTCTCCGAAATTCTGCGTTTCCCCTAATATTGTATTCTTCACCATCACACTGGTGATGAATCAATATCGCAATCTCAAGCTAATGCAGCAGCTTCTGCCTGTTGCGTTTTGTTCTTCTCAATCTATAAGCACTTTATTACAGTACATGGACTTTTTGGGGTGGGGGGTTATGAGCTGTATATCACAGGTTATATAGTAACAATATAGTAGCAGTTTTCACCAAATTAGTAAACATGGCCTTACACTGAAATAAAACCAAATGGTTTCTGTGTAACCTCTTCATTGGATACCAGTGAATGTAAGAAAGAAAACAAAATATTGCTCATTAAATAAAAAGAGGCACCTACTACTCCCAAGGAAACATCAACAACCGCACCCTATGTTCCATGAAGGTCCTGGAATCTGAAAGGTCTGGCGTTATGGTAGGAGCTGGTCTCCTTCACCACATGTGAAGCAGAAAGACCCGGAAACACGGTGTAAAAATATACCTTATGAGGTGAAAGACCGAATGTATCAATGAGTAATAGAAACACTGACCTTTGTAACACAATCAATAACATCAGGCTGATTCGTTCACGTGTTTCTGTATTGACTAGAGACTGACAAATGTTTTCTACTGGTAATTTGGTCACATCAGCATCAATCAACACAAAGAAAGTGTTGCCTCAGCTTTCTGAATGATCTGACTTCAGACTAATTGTTCAGTAGCATTACAGCTTATGTTCTTCTGAGGCCTAAACATCTTGTGCCATGTCAATCTCAGATGTATGAATGACCATCTAATCTGTCAGGGGAGAGATCTTATTTCTTTTGTGGTCACAAAGAACACATTTGAACTGACCATGGGTAGTGCAACTTGTTTAATGTTCTGTTTGGCTTGGAATAAGAAAATGCATGTATACAGAATAAATACACATATGTATTCTATGTGTTTGCACTAAGTATACTCTGGCCATGGTACTTTTTTAAAAAAAATGCTTATACACATCTTAAACTCACTGCATGAAAATATGAGAAAATCATTGTGCGGACATGTGCTTTTTTAACCTAAGGCAAATGTTTTAACCTCATTGTACTTTAAGCTTTCCCAATTGATCTTTTTTTTTTCTTCATTTTAATCATAATGTGAAATCAGAATCAATACAGAATAATGGATACTAGAAATAATGTTAAGGTTGGTGGCCGTTACATCCCCTCTTTCTAATGCATAGAAAAAACAGCGTGGACAAGCAGTGCAAGAAATCTTTCTTTAAAGTAGATTAATCTAAACAATTCATTTTAAACCTAACTGGAATCTTACTGTATACAATATTATTAAGGCCTAAACCTATATCTTTTTCAGTGGTACTTGTAATAGTTATTTCGAATCCTCAGTTTGTTGGTTGATAAGTCATTTGCAGCCTAAAAACTAGAACTGTACAAAGAAAACATTCTGAAGTAGATAAACTGTGAGCCTTTTGCTCACCCATGCTTTGATCAAATGCTGCGGTATTTTGATATTCCCTTGATCATTTCCAACTTCTTTTTTTTCTCCTTTTTTTTCTCGTCTCTCGTTTACAGTGATGTATGCCAAGTTTTCAAGTCTTGTGCCAAGGATTGCTCTTTACTTTCATCTTTGAGAAAAAATGCATTTCAATAATGTTCAAGGAAAGATTTATAGCAGGAAAAAAACCCTACAAAGCCAGGAGCCATTGAGTGGTCAGCATTTGTCTGTCTTCTGTGTTTGGCTTCGTCACACGTCTGCACCATGTTGACTGAAAGCAAAGCAATTAAAGAAGTGAACTATCTATCTCCTCTTCAGGCACCTGTAATGGCTTTGCATCTGTTTCCATCCATGGTCTGGAGGTTTTGCAACTGTTTACAGCAATGTGTAAAGTGCATTTATTGCACAGATTATTTTTAAAATGCTTCTAAATGAAATGAGTGTAATGTTTCACGAAGCACGTACTGTATTAAGACCTTTCGGGCAGACATACTGTAGTGCTTGATTTCTCTAGACAATCATTTCATATTCATTTAGGAAAAAGATAATAAAAAGTGAACTGTTTTCTTATAAGCTTCCTTAAATTACAGCTTTGATTTCCATAAGAACCTGCTCAGTTTATTCTTCATTTTTTTTCATTCTTCATTTTTTTTTTCTTTTCTGTGTTTGGTAACTTAACTGCAGAATTAGATGTATTCTTTCAGCTCTCTTGCTTTTTTTCCCCACTGTAAACTAACCTAAACTATCACGCTCAGATTAATTTATTTAAACAGTTGGTGCGACTGATGAAGGCCAAGATGCCAAAACATCCATCCATCCATTTTCCATCTGCTTTAACCAGTTCCGATTTGTGGGGGAGCCGGAGCCTATCCCTGCAGGCGACAAGCACGAAGCAGAAATGGTGATTTAATTGTATTACTTTTAAAATAACATTCCTGTAGTATAATGAAACCTATCATAGGAGTTTGTCCCTGCATCGGATCAATTTCAATTAATTATTACTGAAATAATCATTAGTACTTAAAACGTACTCTTATTCTTTTATTCTAATTATTAGTTTAGGAGCTACTCCTATTCACTGTTTTTACAAACCCTATTGTGATGATGTCCTGTATATCTCTGCAAGAGATGTATATGCGCCGCCTGTCTCCTAATGAAAAAACCAAACCCCTTGCTCTTACCCCCTGCGTAGGCGAGTGAGGAAGGAGCTGTCTGCTGCAGCATGTGGTTGTGCTGTTAATGACGGACCTGCTGGCACAAAGTGCTCTGCGAGGGAACATGCGGGGCCGGCGCTTTGTTGGCTGCTGGGACAGCAGGAATACTGCCGCTGGGAGGGAAGCTCAGCCTCCTTCTTCATCCTGTACCTGCATCGTCCTTATAGGGCCTCCAGGGAGGTGGAAATACCACCTCCACTTCCTTCTATAAACAGACAAGGCTAGTCTGATAAAGTTATTCCTCCTCGGAGTTACTCAAATAAGGAATACGCAGTGTTTCCCTCGAACAAACTGCTCTGATTGCCGATTGTCTGATCACCCCAAATCCCTGAACACGTTTTATGTTAGTTTTTATCAACTATTATTATTATAGTTAACAACTTGATTTTATAGAGTAAATAGAAATAAAGAAATTCCCCTTTTGCATGAGCCTAAAATGATGATACAAGTGTGCTTTTTGGGGGGCTATCGCTTTCATACAAATGGCATTGCTTGAAAAAAAACTATAAAATAAGCAGCCTGAAATGAAAATCTCTCAAACAGTCCAACAAGTCACCTGTTACGGGCTGCGCCGAAGAGCAGTAAAGTGAGAACAAATTTGTTCTATCTGAAGTACCGGCATGTATTCGTGAAGTACTGTACATCAAAGCAAGAACACTGAGGAAATCTGATAAGAAAAAAATTATTACTTGTATACCTAGAGTTCTTATTTAAGGTTTTTTTATTTAGCTAAGGACAATATATCATTGCCAAGTCAAAGCTTATCGTATGAAAAGATAAGCATGCCGTGTATTTGGGAGTTAACTTTTTTCATTTCCTCACAATGCTTCATCCTCAAAATCGTTCAGAGAAAGCGTCATTCCCAGCCTGACAGCTCCTCATTGCTTTATGCCTTATTACGTTCATGTTTCCGAGCAAGGTTTTCTTTCAAGCATGTTCCTGTCTTTCACAGCTGCTAATTGACGTCTACTGAGGTCTTCAAATTTCGGCTTCAAACAGCTTAAAATCCTGTAATTCAACATAAAACATTCAAATATGCAATTCTTGCCATATATGTTAAACGCCACGTGCCACTGAAATGAAAAGGCAGTGGGATTTATTTTAATTTTGCCGCATTGAAACACACTAGGGTCAAGCCATGTAATCAAAAATACAAATGAATAATATTTTACCTGTGAAACCAGACATACTGACTTGGTAACATAAAATGTCAGTTAACCTTTTGTTTCCTTGTTTTAAAAACTCTTCTTTGTTCACTTTTTCCTGAATGTAATGAGAGATGCAAGTTCACCCAAGTTCACAGAGATGAGGCTTTAAGAAGTTATAAATATATGCATTGAAACCTGTTCTATCTGCTGTAGCATCTTGCTCCAAGGTTATGCCAGAAACATGTGAATGTGTCATGACAAGAGAGGCGCAGGAAGGACAAAAAGCAGGTTCTGGGAAGCTGGGGTCAAAAGGCACTGTAAAAGCTTGACAGCTATTCAGTCAGTTAATTTCAGAACAAAGCTGGAGAAGAGAACTCCCTTGGCTCCTAGCACAGAAAACTGGGACACAATGGGGCAAACTTATCAAGGGCAAGAAAAAAGTGCAGTTTGTACTACTTTGATGAAAATGAAAATACTGGACTGAAAATGAATACAGTATATCAAGAACACAAAATCTTGTAATGGTTGATTAAATTGACGAGAACTCCCACATGCTTCAGGTATTTACCAGACTCAGAACAGGGGTGGCCACATCTGCTGTACTCTAACAGGGATCATGTGACACAGTCCTAATCCATCCAGAAGAAAAATCACGTAAGTCACTTTAAAACATTTTTAAAATTTATTTATGTTAGCAAACCCAAAGCAACACAAGCCCGTGGAAAGCAGTGAGAGTAGAAAAAAATCCACCCACTGGAGTAAAGTTTAGAGTCACACACACACAATATACATAGGAATCGGCAACACACTTGTACGAAGTGGATGTTTTATTGGCAGCTGTACAGAGAGTGTAATATACTTCTGCGCTAGGGGTAAATCTGGAAGGATGTGGGTGAACTAGGCCTGGTAGAAACTCACTGTGGAAACAGAGAAGAAGGAGTAAACCTCTGGCAATAGCTTTCGTCTGCTTGTAACAATGTTGCCATTGGGGATGTCCATCTTGGAGCTAGTGTGGAGCAATGCTCCTGCCCGAGCTGGCTGGCCACAAATCTTGGCTACTTGGGTCCCCAGGTTATTCAATATCAGCATGTCAGTCATTTACAGTCCTTCATTCACAGATTCCAAGAAAAAAACCCATCTTCTCAACTTTTCACATGGCTTTTCATATGTTGTATTTTCACATGATCAGTTTTTCACATTGTTCAGATTCGAATGGCCAATATGCAAGGTTTATGTTATTTAACAGTATATGTAGATGTTCATGGCATTTACCCATTCTTTGTCTTTTATTGATTATAACCTTCTTTTTAAATAACTGAATAAAAAAGACACATCTTTACTATTATACAACATGTGACTGTGCATAATAGGCTTGTTAAGAAATTCCTGACTATTCAGGATTAAACTGTTTTGTTAGTACAAAGAATAACATATAAAGGAATAATGAAATGAGAAAGTTTGAATCAACACTAGTTCCTGTCAGCCTTACTGAAAGTACCCCTTTTTATTTATTAACAGCTGCATATTTTTTTCTTGATTGGTCAAAGCATGCTCCAGATATCAACATTTTATAAGTCAGCTATCCATCCTGCTATACACAATTATTTCTACAGAATAAATTCTTCATCACACAGAAAATCTCACAGAAACTGTGCAAAGGATGCTGGGACACAGTCAGGGTACACAAAAAACAGCGCTATGTTACAGTAGCAGTAGAGACTCGATGTTGTACCGCTGACTACCTGTTTCAAAAACTATTCTTTTGGTAGGAGCCAAACCTTTATACTGATGAGGATTAAGCCCATTACAATAAAATCGATTATAAAACCAAACATGATTCAGGTGGTTCTCAAAGCTTGTTTTTCGAAGATATCAAGTTTTATACCAAACAATCTACATTTACAAGAGAAAGAATCATGTTTCATTTATTCAGTTATTAGGTTACAATCTTAATAAATTTATAAGAGTTAAGTTCAAAAAGAGAAAAAAATTAAAACTGGCTACTGTATGTAATCCTTAGCTTAGCGATAAATTAGCAGAAGAGAAAAACTGAATGTCTGCTGATGATATTATTTGTCAATGCTGGTCATGCAAAGGATAAGAGTAACACTCATCATTCTTTGAAGCTAAACACTCTGTCCAAATAAATTATTGAAATATGTGCAATGTCAAACTGCAGTTCACAAATCTATTTTGCCAATATTTCTGTGATGACTGCGATATTTCAGGAGAAAGAACGTGAATTTATTAGCTACAGGTCTATGCAAAGCTGAAATGTGAATTTAACATTCTGGGGAAATCTTTGAAAGCCGCAGCAAACAAAATACCCAAACAGTAAAGTCCAAAACTGTGGGCGTTGAAGAGTGCCATCCTGACAGCTTGGCCCTAGAGCTGTTTTTTGAGACCATGTCCCATTATCATTATCAAAAAAGCTTTACACCAATCACAGATGCTATGCATAGCTCAACCAAAATAAAAAAAAAGACAAAATAAGACTTAATCCTACACTCAAAAAAGAACTCAAACTGATCATAATATTCATATTATTAATATCATAATATATTGTTATAATTAATTCTATTTTAGGAATAAAGCAAAATAAAGACATTTTATGGCCTCTAATACTTTTTCTTCCACTTCGGAGCCATAGTTCACACCCAGAGACCAAAAAGGGAAAGAATTACACTGAAAATAATTACATAAATGTCCTTTTCAAAACTGCCTCCACAGACATTTTGCATTAAATTAGTTTTAAACGCATCTATTTTTTGGATGTTTAGTCTGTCAAATTTGGTTCCATAATAATCTCAGACCAGTTCTGTTATTTTTACGTTTGTTCTTCGTTTTGTAACGTTACCACATACCGGGTGTTCTTATGACTGAAATTCCAAGTTATTTTTGAATTCAATGCTTATTTGCATGTTTTCTACATAGAAACTATTTCACGGTAGTAGTGTAGTGTAGCACATGAATAAAAGACTACATTACAGAGGGCTCATAATGCAGAATAAAATGTAATCAGGTATATCAAGATACTAATATAAATATACCTTCGGTCACTCAGTCACGCAGCATACCTCCAATTACTGCAATAGTTACTACACAGATACACACAATACAATTATCACTCAAACGCTGCCGTTAATGAGGGTGCACTTTGTGACCCAAAAGCAGAAAATAAAGGATTTATTTTTTTGCTAATGTCGGGAGGGTGGAGACAGTTTTGAAAATGAGTAAAAATAATTTTATTCATACTTCATATTTCTCTGCAAGTAACAACCAAGCAAAAATGATGGCACTTCAACACACTTGAATTTAGGGTGAGAATTAGAGATTCAGAAGATTCTACATTACTGTAATAAAGATTTGCAATACACTGCATGCTTGCATTTGCTTGTCCACTAAGTAAACCATCACAATACATTATTTTGTATATGTATTATTTATAGAATAAAGTGGGGAAAATAATATTTGTACCAATAAAATTTCCAAATATCTAAAGAAAAGGGAACATACCCGAAATGGGTTCTGTTAGGCCACATGTATACACTGTACTGTATACTGTACATATACTGTATGTAAAAAGACAGATACATGTTCTTCTCTCATAACATTTGAGGTCTTCCATGTAAACACAGAGAGTTCAATACTAGACATGAATACTCACAAAAACACAGACATAGTAGATGGGGTTTGTTTGAACATCTCTTAAAATCCGTTATATATATTTTTTTCTACAATCACCCTCTGCAGTATCATGTAATGTAACTACTAGAGAAATGTACTGTTAAGCATGTGAATCTGAAACAAAACAATCAAACAGATGCTGTGAAAACAGCAGATAAATAACAAATAACTTTCACCTTCAAAACAGCTGGACTTTTCAAATGAGATCTACAATCTGCATTTCTTTTTATTTGCATGTTCCAGGGCCCTAAACATTTGTACCTTTGTAAGACTTTTTAGCTAACTTCATAAAGGAAAAAAATACTACAGTATTTTCTTTACTCCTGTATCAAAATAATTCAGACTGAATGTAAACAGTCCTGTTTTTAATCATGAAAAGGGTCTTAAGTACAGTATTTTACTTCCAAGAACTTTTAAAAGGTCAACAAAAATTTTGTTCAACATGAAAAATAGGGAAAAAAAGGAGATGACCATGACAGGATTTGAGATCTATCTTTCAAATCCCCATTTCAAAGACAACATTGTGTAAAACAGAGGTACTGTATGACATTCAACACTCTAATGATTATTTTATAGTTTTAAGTCCAGGCTCAGACTGAAACCTGGAGGTTTTGTATTTTTTGTGAACCCCTCTCTTTGCATTTTAAGAACATTTAGAGAAAAGTACGTTCATTTTTCTCTCATTTTGATTGGATTTATTTTTTAAATTGAGAAAAGTCTAATATTTTTGCAGAGAAAATGCTAAACAAATTTGGCCTTCCAGACAGTAAAGAAAGTCTAAGGCAAAGATTTGCATTTCATGTCTTAAATTGCAAATTCGGTGAAAAATAGAGATTGACTTTTTGCTTTACAGGCAAGGGATGATATGGGTGTAAGTAACCTCTTGAGCAAGTGTATGTATGTGTGAATATGTATTTGCCATTGTTTGAAAAAGATTATGTGTGCATTGTTTTGAATATAGATTCATGATACTTTATTTTTATAAACATTTTACACTTCTATAGAATAATGCTTTTTGACAGAAATTAGAGAACAAGAGATTTTTCCTAACCAATATAGGGCTCTGCTGTACACTTGAAACAACTTTATTCACAGTTTATTCTGGCATTTGATAAACTTATGCTAATACTTAATGTGATGTATTGTATCTATGCCAGGTACTATTCTCAGCATCATATACTGTATAATGTATTATTTCTTTCAATTGGATTAACAGATAATCCAGATCAGATTTTCTTGTAATCTGAAAGGTACAACTTTGACAAGCACAAAACATAACTGCAGCAATCCCATTTTTAAATGTTATTCCTTACAACCTGTTAACAGATGGTGCAAAATTATGCTACCATAGACCACTAAAGGTTAATCTTCAACATAGTACTAACCTAATCAGAAATGTGGACATATATTAAATCTTTCATTTGTATATATGGACATTGTTTTCAAATATGTACATGAATAAACGGGGAAAACATTCCTTAAAACTTCAGTATTCTCAGTAAGTAAAAAGTCCTAGGTAGAGAGTAATAGGGGAACAGTGTAGGTTACACTGATATCTTATGGGTTTACAGTACGTCATTCCAATTTAGGTTTCTTACAAATAACCTGTTTTAAGACGATTTCACCGCACTAGCAGGCATTTTCAAGGAGCAACAGCAAATATGGCAGGCAATTTCAGAAGCTTAAATACAGTTTGCCAGAGAAGAATGCACAGAATTGTTAGCCTTTTTCTTTAATATCTACAGCAATTTGACAACTGCAATTTTGTCAATGTTTTAACATGGATTGCTGCTCTTAAACTGGTCACAACCTGTTTGCTTTTCAAATAAAAACTTTTTTTTTTACAAATTAATTCTGTACAGGATTGTTAATTGTTGCAAGCCCTCTTCACAGGAATGAATCTCACTGTTAATAAAATAATAGGCTATAGTATGTGCAATTCAGATATACATCACTCAGCTTGTCCCATGCTAGTCTATTTGTGCATCACAAATCACTCTCCACGTACAGATGCTGCAGCCCCACAGCTGAGCATTAAAACATGAGGCCTTTCTGAAGTGAGGAACTACTTAACAAGCACCATCAGTGAGCTATATTCAACAATATTTACATCTATTTAAATCAGGATATATGACTAGGCTAATGTATGCCCAGAGTATTGTTCTTTTAAAACCTCACTCTTTTCTTTCAGTCCTATAATGCTTTCCAGTACAATACTGTATGTTGTATGCGGGTTTAGATGCTATTTTGCTTCTTATTCAACTTCTCAGTTGCTCTCATTAGTTAGTAGCCTTTATCTTTTCTCATATGGTCCACAGGCAGAAAAATCATCACAGAAATGTATATCCATAAAATTAACATCATTTTGATGCTCAACTGCTCTTTACAAACTGGGAAAGAAACCTAATGACTGCGTGGAGGCGAATGAGACTGAATTTACGACTGCAGTCACCTTGTTTAAAAATAAATGTCTACGATCTACCCCTTTGAAACTAAAAAAACACAATGATTTGAGCTGTCAGTCATGGCTACTGTACGTGACTTGAATTCCCTGCCATATCTGAGTTGACAACATGTTTTCTTATTACTTTAATTTACTTCTTAATCTAAACCAGTCAAATAAAATAAAACTGAAAGGATCAGGAAAGCACGGTGCTAAGATTTTGCAAAATGAAGGAAATAAAAAGCCTGCAATAACTGAAGTTCAAGAACATCGCCGTTTGTTCCTTAAGTAACCTTTGTTCATCCGTTTTGTTTTTGTGTTTAACTAAAGGATTATTTTAATAGACCATTCTTTTTTTCCTCATGTTGATTGCGCTTAATCGCAGCAGGTTGTTGTTATACAAACAGTCTCAATGTAACTCCGTACGATGGGTTTGTGGTATTATTAACACTTGAAGAAAAGGCAGGCAATGGAGGCCAGTAGAAGCCACATGGACTGGGCGAGGCAAGCCGACCCGTTAATGTCCTTCCCTGTCCCCGGTCCTGAAAAACAAGCACAGAACAGAGGCCAGGTGTTAAAGTAAAAAAAAACTGCTTCCCTTTGCAAGTGTAAACTTTGAATTTGTACATTGTGCAAACTCCCAGGTTCCTGAAGTCTGGTGTTAGGAACAGCAGGCATGAGATCTGCTGGGAAAACAGTAAGACCAGACTAGCGCCCTAGTTTTTAAGTTCAGTCTGCTGTCCTGCCCCTTTGTTGGCAAATCTTTCCATTAATCAAAGAGGAACACTGACTGACCACCTTCAAGAACCACCCAGGAACAGGAACACAAAGTCCATCTCATGTCAGGCTTGCCTTGTTATCTAAACACAACTCGAGAGCCACCACCACTGTGTGCCGAGATCTTGAGGTACCAGATGTGATCTAGATGACCAATACTACTGTACCTGCTTCTTTGCAAGTGCTAAGCACTACAAAGACTATATTGGTAATAAGCATGATTGTTTTAAATTTTGAAACACATACTTGTTCAATAATGAGTCAAATGCTTTATTTATGGAAGGTACTGCAAACCCATTTGCCAGAGATGCCCTGTGGTATCTGTGCAATAACACCCTTTTTGTCAGCCTCACCCTGCTCTGTGGCTGCTCTTCTACATTATTATTATGCTCCATGCTTAAAGGCTTACTGTACTTGCTGCTTGCCAGGACACACAGTTCAAAGTTCAAGAACATGTTGGCACTATTGCTTCTGATTAAAATAGAATATGAGACGAAAACAAAACCAGAATATCAAGTGGATATCTCACAGCTTCAAAGTACAGAAGAATAAATAAATGAGAACACTGAAAATGACAAATCTAACCTTCAGGACTTCCATCTTAAATTCATTTAAATTCATAAATTGTAATTATAATGGAAAATGAATAACATTAAAATGAATATTCAGAATGATAAGAATGTTTATAGTTTTTCAACAGGTTTATGAAATGTGAAGCATATTCATATCGAAAACACATTTCCTTTACTTAAGGTGTACTCATTCAGACCAAAGAAGATGTACGGTCTTAAAAAAGGGAAAAAGACAAGATCATTTGCCATTTCACAGAATTTTGTCTTAATGAAGCAGAATCCAAGTCCATTCATTCCAGTCTTTTGTGCAGTTTAATCAACACAAATTAATGCTGGGCGAAAATGACGAGCAGAAAATTGTAGGTAATAGGAAATGTTCAGTAAAAAACACATTCAGAACTGATGCGATAGACTTACATACACAGTTCATGTTCACAACTTCGATGATAAATTATGGAAAGAATGAAACGCCACCATGCTGAAACTGTTATTGTATCTGGCCAAATGGAGGTGAAAGTAAATGCAATTGATACCACAGGGAGAAACAGGCAGTTCACTTTGTTTTTAGCCTGAAGCCACAGCCTCTTTCAGCCTGGTCTCCTCAGGTCAGTCAATCTGACGGGATGTGTCTGCACGAAAGAAGAAAGACCCCCCCAAGAAAAATGAGGAGCTGCTCTAAAAGTAGAGAGAATCACAGCTGGGGACTCTGGTCTCCGGTCTCTGAGACCTAAGGGCTGCCAGACTTGGAAGGAGGTCCCGCTTGGTCAGATCATATCACGTATCCCTTTACAATCACCTTGAAGAAAAAAGCAACATTACAGGCCCATCAAATCACCCAAGGTCTCTGATGTAATTGGGAACTGGATATCACTATAAAATATCAAATTAGGCAACAAATGGATTCAAAGATAATGAATTTCCATCTGTTACTAGAAAGTAACAGAAAGTAAGGGTTACAGCAACCTGAAACCTATCCTGGAAGTCGAGACTACACCCTGGACAGCTCGCACACACTTTCACACAAGCTCACCAGGACAACTCATGGTCCAGCGAACGTGGCCAGCATGTCTCTGGGAGCACAGACAGGAACTGGGGCTCTGAGCGGTGCTGTGAGGCCACAGCGCGGACTGCGACACCGCACGCGTTGCAGTGATTTTTTTCAAATTCAGTAACGGATACAAAAACATGACTTGGTGTATGTAACCCTTTCCGTCATGTGTGTGTAGACAACAGATCGATGCTTCCAGAATGGTTTGCATTGAGTCTGATCTTCTCTCCGTGCATTTATGACTCTGGAACTGGCTAAGCAATTTGGCACAGTATATCATGAACAATTACAGTTAAATGCATTAGTGGCAGCTCTGGCACCCCCATCCCTCCCTAAATAAACCTCAAGAGGACCGGAAGGCTTCTAGTTTTGGCAGGAACGTGTGTGGAACCACCTGCTGCTGTGCAGCTCTGCTCTATACTGTGCCAGTGTGACATCTCCGTTCCAGTTCAGCGCAGCGCTGAGCCACCTCACACGTCCTCATTAAAATTCTGCTCACTGATGTCTGTCTTTGTCCAGACAGGAACCCCCTCGGGGACTGTTAATCACAGCACTCTAATCAATAAAACATGGAACCAATCACTGGGGCTCTCTGCTTCCACTCTGGACAGTGGGCAATTATTTATTCTTTAATGGGGAACCATTTCACTGTGACACCAATGGCATTTTGCCAAGATAGAAAGACGTTTGATTTAAAGATTCAAATATTTTTTTTCACTGTGTGGTAAATTGTGGAGGAGTTATTTATGGAGATTGCTTCACAGACCAAACTGCCTTTAATTTTGTCAGCGATTAATACAATGAACACTTTGGAGACCCAAGTAAGGTGAAGGGGTTCTATTTTGCAAGTCATTTTAACAAACGGTTAAAAATGTTCTACAGTAAAAAGGGGAAAATGCTGTTATATTACTGTTACCATACTGTATATACAGTATAATAATAAAACGCTTTTCATTTTCCTACAAAAAAATATACATTGTTGTGTAAGGTTTACAAAATATAATAATTCATTCATGATTGTACTTTCAAAAATATGCGAATAATTCAATTCACTTTTCCTTTACTGTTTCTGTACATTCTACGGGCTTATCATAGGATAATAAAGACTTATAAAGAAAGTTTTATTTTTAAATTACCCAGAGCAATGCAACCAATGTGACAGCCCTGCAGCTGCAGTTCCAAGACAATTCCAGAATATCATAATGACACCCATTCATTTGGCACAAGGTTTGGCAGCAATACAAAAAAAAAGTGTTACTAGCAGGGGCTGCCTCTTAGCTTTATATAGAACAACATGGCACATGTGGTACTAAGGAGCACACCTTAACCCTCGTAAGGTCAACAAGAGCCCCAACTTCAAAAGCACATTGACTGGTTTGTATTTCTTTAACCTACAACATTCTTCCTTTCTGAGGTGTAGTCCCAAACCAGAATTCTCCAGAATCTTCCTTCTTAACGACAGTGATAAACATCAGGAAGCAAGAAAATGTTCACGGAAGATGAGGAGCTAATTTAGGATAATGTTCCTTGGTCTGCTCCTCCCTAATAAAAAAAAACATGTTGGTTCTCGAGTTGCTAAGCTACTCTGGTAGGGTCCCAGGGGACAGCACTCCGTTAATCAGGGGTGATAGTGTCCCTTTATCTCTTTCCAATAAAACATTTGGTCTCTTTGTTCGAGATAACCATGTTTATACCACAGAAAAGGTATGGGCGAACAAACTAATTAGCTATAACAGCAGTTGTGTGATAGATAATAGGGGTTTAGATATTCATTTTCCTGTACTGTTTCACAATGCTGAGAAGCAAGACTGCCTAAATGCCTAATAAAACCTTTCATTCAACTTTCAACTGATTCAACGATGTAAAGGCAGAGTTAGCAAGCCACAGTTTGCTTTCAAAACATACCATAACCCTAGAAGATGCAGAGATCTATTTAATTCAGCAATTCAGTTATCGTAGCTCAACCAAAATGCCTATGTACTGAGATCAACATGGCATTTGATTAAAGCTGCAGGAATTTTGTTTCTCAGAAGGTAATCCGAACGCTCTTTTTCTTAGGAAAATAAATTGTAGCTTCAGCCTTCTTGACTTATTCTCCGTCTCTCCAGCAGAAGTAGACGCATTACAGCAGGGAGAAACGCCCTGCTGTAGTCTGGTGCTCTTTGTTCACATCACACCAGCCTCTCCCACTGTTACAATGAGATACAGACAACGCCCCATACAGCAGAGGTGACCTAAGCTGTTAATCAAAAATCCGTCTCGGCTCAGAGCTCCAGCCTTTAAAAAGGTATATGGCGCCGCCTACTGTCCAAAAGCGGCAACACTATTTCTTGTGCAATTCATTCCCAATGCTCGCATCTCGAATGCTATTTAAAAAAAAAACAACAGAAAAAAATAATTTTAATCACAATTTTCATTTGCGATCAAATTAAGAAATAGTGTACTACCAAATATAACAAAGGCATCTATAAAATATTATTAAGCAGTGTGATAGTTTATTAAAATAATGTAATAAATCTGGAGTTTGAATGAAGAGTACAGTATAGAACACATTTAAATAAATAAAGTATACGCCTCTTCCTACATCAGAAAACACCAATAAATAAATGAACAGTAATAAACGTATTTGTCGTAAATCATCGCATTGAAAAAGACGCATTAGGTTATATACCAAGGCTTCCCCCTGCTGGTCAGGCTTGCTCAATACACTACTTAACAGGGATGAAAATGTGTTTTGTGAAATGACATACAAACATTAGAAAGTTCAAAACAATCAGAGATACATCTTAGTATGTGCTTAAACTTATCCACCGTACAAAGAGTAATGTTCTTACACGTAGTCTGTACTAATTCCCCACTCTCTGGAACAGCCCCTGTAAATAACCCCTGCTTTAATAGTTAACAGACGGAACTATTCCATGAAAACTGGCAGCGCTGAAAAAAGGAGAAAAGGCAAACAATACAAAAACTGCATTGTTTCTGTTTCCAGGGGAGAATTCTGATGATAAAAAATTGATACGGAACAGAAACATTACCTCATCCCCTCCCCCTGCCTCTGGCTGTTATTGTACAGGTCCAGTAAGGTTCACTTAGGGACAAGCTGAAATACAAACCCCAGCAACACTGTGCCAGGGCCATATTTCATCTAAAATATAGAGAAGCCCATGCCTCAGATTTCACAGGCGCTGATCTGGCAGCGGTCCCAGAACAGAACCAGCAGCAGATGCCCAGAGTCAGTCCTCCCATTCAAAACCCCTCAGCGACGCAGCAGTTCTTAGGAACATTTTCCCTTCTTCTTACATCTACTGCTTACTTGTCGAGGGCTAAGCCTTGTGTGTAGCTCGTTCAGATTCGAATCTTGTTGTCACCTGAACTGGTCACCTGTGGTGGAGCCCCTGAAGAAATACATTTGAAGAAACACACAGTTTCCTTTTCAGTTTGTCTGTCACTGTTTGAAATATCAAGAAAAAGAGTTAAGTAGCGAATTAGAGCTTCATTTAAGGAAGCTTATAGTGGAAGCTCAGACAGAACATCACATCATGACATTCTAGAGCCTGGGCATAGGTTGTACATATTCTATAAGGGATAAAGGAATGAAGTTGAAGCTCACCTAGACAAATATGCACAATTAGCACAACCTTTTAACAGCACATTTTTTAGCAGCTGTGCCTAATTGCATACGATTGAGCCCAATCTGGAAGATATTGGGGGTTGTTCATAATAGATGGTATTTCAAGGTCGAGCCATTAAAAACAATGACTTCCAATGCTTTCCTTCCTCACTCATAAAACCGCCTTGAGGATAAATAATGTCGCACCAGTGTGGGGCTGGATTGGTTTAGAAGAAGTCTGTATGCGGATGAAACTGTCCAGTTCTGATGAGTCAGATCCAAGTGAGGTTTGCATTGTGATACCAGCTTGTTGTATTCAAAACAACATCGAAGAAAGGCAACAAAAGAAGACATTGCCATTCTCAAAGAAGAGCTTGTGAAGAAGTGTTATAAATTATCTGTAGTTAAAATGATGCCTGCATCTACTGTATAAAATATATATTTGGACACAGATATGAATGCAACCATGATATACTGTAGCAATATCAATGCATAGATCAATGCATCCATTTTCAGTTGCTTTGAAGTGATTGTGATTGAAGGTATTAAAATCTAGGCTCCAAAATTCCTCTTGTCTTCTAGACAGGACATTACATCTCTAGATGTAGTTATTAGCATACACAAATGAAAAAAAGCTATGTGGAAAAAGAATCACACGTGTTAATCATTACATTACTTTGCTTTTGCGTTGTTGTAGTGCTTCATTTTCCCTCAAAAAAGGAATTATTGCTTTAATTAAACTCTTCATTTAAAGAGTCAAATTTCTCATTTGTGACAAAAAATATTAAAATATAAAGAAATAAGAAAAACAATTAATTGTTTTATATTTAATGATACTTTAGAAGTTTCTGAAGTGACAAAGAGTTGCACAGAGCCTTTTCTATCAACAGCAAATTGGAAACACATCTGGAGGTGAACAAGAGGGGCTGAGTGCTGTTCCCCCTTACAATTGGGGGTGCACCCAATTGTAACTGTTTATAACTGTTTATAATCGGTCCTATAAAACAGCCAACAAATCGGGTGATAAACTACCAAAAGTAAGTGCTGTTCTTTGGTCATGAAAGATATATACAACCCGTATTCTCAAATGACAATCGGAGACACAAAACTGATCAATAATATGGAAAAGGAATAAAACCTAATAGCAAGATCAATAGCAGATAAATAGTTTACTATGACAAATGCTATCACTGTTTCTTCTATAA
Source organism: Lepisosteus oculatus (assembly GCF_040954835.1). Taxonomy (NCBI): domain Eukaryota; kingdom Metazoa; phylum Chordata; class Actinopteri; order Semionotiformes; family Lepisosteidae; genus Lepisosteus; species Lepisosteus oculatus. Next base: position 3,443,157 of record NC_090700.1, on the reverse strand, counting down.
ACATGAACAAAAGGCATATCCCAGAATGCAATCTCAAGTAGCTCTGAGATAATGTAGTAGAAAGGAAATGCAGGGAATTGGCAAGTTGAGCAAGCAATTCCATGATGTTTTAATCTTTATAAGATAAGATACCTTTATTGGCCATATACAATTTCTTGTATTAGGAATTTGTCTTTTTTTTCACAAGCCCCAACTTGCTCTCCATGAGACACACAGACAGGGAGAGAAACTTGCAGTCAGAGCACAGGGTCAGCCATTTCTATGGTGCTCCTGGAGCTGTTGGGGTTAAGGGCCTTACTCAGGGGCCCAACAGAGCAGGATTCCTCTACCGGCCGTGGGATATGACCCGGCAACCTTCCAGCCACAAGCGTAACCATAACCACAGAGCCTATCCCTGGTTAAGATGTAAAGGTATCTTTTTAAGCTTAATGTCTTATATAGTGATCAGAAACAGTGAGTGATTTCTATGTTGTTAAAAGGTATGGGGCCACTGAAATGAAGTTGAAAGATTTAACAGTCAGGGTTATTTGTACCCATCTTACTGTCTGAAATGAACATTTTCACTTCCCTGCTGACACAACAGCACATGCCCTAGATAAACATGCTAACAACAACAAAATGATCATGCCAAACATTAACACATCAATCACATGAAAAAAAATATTACCAACAATTCTCATTGACAGCTTATGCTATTACCGACAGCAGCTGGGTATTTTTCATGCCAGTAAAAGCCATCAAATTATTTTATGAATCACTTTCAGGGTATATAAATGAAGAAAAGGGAGTAGTTTTGATAGGATTGCCTCCTATTACAATAATGTCAGCACCATGCCAGCCAACCCCATTAATGAATCAGAAAACAGAATGTGAAGATTGTGTGATGGGAAAGGAGCAGACTTTATAACTCCAACTGCATTGACTGAAGACTTGTTTTGTTAGGGATACACCGACTGTCTCCTTATAATTGGACCAAACATGGGTAGTACAGTGAGCGCATGGTGAGATGTAACCCAAAATAAAGGTTAAGATTTAATTTTGTTCTGACATTTAAAGGGAAAATCTCAATATTGTGTACTTTTGGGAATTTTATTTATCAAGCCATGCCACAGCGCCTTAAAATATGTTTGGTCCCAGGACTGATCTATTAACAAGAAGTTAATATTGCAGCTATGGCAATCTCCCTAAATGAGCAACAGGTGGTGCTACATCTCTATATAGTCTCTATATAGAAATACGCTGGAAGGAAGCTCCACAGTCAAAATGATATGTTCTGTCTTAATCTTCCCCTTTACTTTCCAGCATGGAATTTACCTCTAATTGCTCTTTAGCGGGATGCGCTCTGTTGCAGTACCCCCTCTAACCCACCTCTATAAGCTCACTTTTCCACCCTGCAAGAAAACACTCACCAATCTATCAGGTATTTACACGATTGAATCTGAGTCTGATAGCACACCGTCTGTGAGTCTTTGTGAGTGAATCGCAGCGATACGAAAAAGTTGGGAAGGAAGTTGAATGTCCTGCTTCTGTAGGATTGCAGAGCATTGAAAATGTGCAGGTTGATACAGTATCATAAACAGTTTGTGCTGCAGGACAGCACTGGAGTGGAAAAGTGTTTTGAAGAGCTATTCTCTGTGAGAGGCACCTGCACCAGTACCGCATGTACAGTACCAGATGTAGTCAGGATGATATAGTGTCTTAAGGAAAAAATAGCAAATATACAACCTAACTTTTTACCCTAAGGGGTAAAAAAACAGAAACCCCGGATGGAGCTCAGTGAACTAATTATTGAAAAAGTACTGATTTTAACATCAAAGAGTCGTGGAATTTCTTTTAGTAAGAATAAAGAGGCAGACAGCAAACAGCATTATTTAATATCCTTTGTCTTGCTGTTGGTCGATTTATTACTTTATTATTCTAAAATGTAATCTTTTTTCTCATTAGTTCTTGGAAATGACCAGTGTGTCTGCTTTAAACACTTAGAGCACCTACTGTAGAATGCTTGAGAACAATAAAGATGACAAAGCTGCTGATGTGAGTTTCTGAGTCACGGGTGGGCACTGGTGCATCCACACTCCTTACCTCCACCTCCCTTGGATACGACTCCAGCTCATATTGCCATGCCCTTTGTCTAGCGGTGCTTGAAAGATGTGCAGATGTTCAGATTTCTGCTGGATTTTTTCCATCCATGATTACTGAACGTCCAATCAGTAGAATAAATGGCTTCTTAAAAGGCATGTTAGTGTCTAATGATGGGTCAGCAGATTTCATCAACTACTCTGCAGCTATCAGTTTCACACAAATTCACTGAACCTCATTTGACAGTTCTAACAGTGGCAGGACCACCTTCTAGCCTGCCCGAAACTCAGCTGCAAGGCTGTTGCAGGTCAGTTCTGGGATGGGAGACCTCTAAGGAAAACCAGCTGGCTGCGGTACAGTATGTGTTGCTGGCATATCAATAGGAGGCACTCATCCATCTGGACCAGAATATCCAAACCATTTCCTCAGTCTCCTGTCCAGAGACGCTGTGCTGTAGGAGATGTGGTGATATGAATGGGATGCTAAACAGAGGTCCTGACTACTTGGTGTTTAAAGGTCCTAATGCTGTTGATAAGAGCAGGGGTGTTAACCCTGGTGGTCTGGCTAAATTCCTCACAGGAACTTTTTAATCTGGCCTTCCTAAATTTACTCCCTTATTTCAGAGGGTGAAACAGTTTCTCACTTCTCTGTCTGGCCTGCTGTGAGTGGAGGTGCTGGTGCAGAAAGGATTGTACCCCAGTGAATACTTTACTTCAAAATCTCCTGCATGGCACACGTTACTCCCCCTAGTGCTTGGGCAATACATTTGCATTCCGCCTCCAGCCCTGTGTTTCACTCTGGGGCTATTACATTTGTAAAGATGCCGATTGGTTAATGATTGCTGGAGGAGCGCTTGTTGGCTTTATCCTTTTTCTTTTTCATATCAATGAACCACATACTGTATAAGAAATAAAACTGCAGAACCAAAAAAAAAGCTCCTTTCACCTTAATTTGTCAAGTTTTTCCTCATAACAGTTTCACATTAAGCTAACATTAAAATATCAGATGTGTTAAAATGACAGGCTTAAAGAGCAAGAGAAAATCCGTCACGAGAATATGCTTAACAGTGCCACAAAAAATGCCTTCCTTAGGTAGCAGTGCTTGCACACAGTTAAATCATTGATTCGAAATGTTACTGTCCATTTGAAGACTGAGTATAAAAAGCCATTTTCTGCAGAAATCTTATTAATGCCTAATTCAGATTCGCTCCTACTCTATTATGTATGTGGCTCATTCAAGTACTAGAATAACATATGCGCCTTTCCATGACAATAGTGGAATTGATCAGACAGCTCAGAGACCATTTAGCTAGTTAGGCACGTCCTCCCTGCGGAGAGCAGCAATGTAAAGGGTAATGTGTACTCTTTTATGCATTCATGAATGCATAGGAGGTAACAGCATTACGCTGCACAATTTAGTGTACAAAGCAGGATAACAAGGGGTGCATGGAAGACTAGTGACATCTGGTGGCTACACAGTGGTATTTACTTTCTTGCCTGCTAACAGTTTTAACCATTTTTTTTGCCATCATTTTTAATCAATCAACGTCTCTGAAGAAAGCTTACAGGCAAATGCGGAAACTGGAAAGTATTATTTTGTTTTTGCTTTTGAAAATAAATTTATCTAAATTTTTCCTTCGATTGGTGTTTTTTAGACCAGATTCTAAAGCTGCTCCATTAAAATGCATTGATGCATCATAGCATTGATTTTAGTGTTTGATCAACAGAAAAGCACCTTGAGGAAACAGTGGCCACCTGGATTACACATTGAATTTATGCATGACACCAAAGAGAAAAGTTTCCAATACATGAATTACAACACATGTATGCAAACCTGGCCTCATCAAAGTCCACACATTCTGTTATTCTGTGCACCACTGAGATGTTAGCCTGGAGACATCATTTACAGTTTCCTATGTCACCAAATAATGAAAAGTTTGAATTTTAGCAATGTAAACGGTTTAAAATGATGGAATGAAAAGCTCAATCTGTAAAATAGTCAACTGTTTGAACAGAAGTTATGCAACCTGTGCCCTGTACTGGATGTACATTATCAATATCTGTAAGCATCAAGGCTGTGAGTCAGAAGAAAATAAACTCTTAATCTCAATTTTGTATATACTTAAGCACTTTATAATAATAATAATAATAATGACAATAAAAGAACATAACATGCAATGTGTTCAGCAAATAATCTACTTTGTGTATCATATTGTCAGTTCAAGAACCTGGATGACTGGACTGTGAGCTGGTGTCTGCAATGATGCCTTTTTAAAAGCTCTTCATCATGAACTTTACCGTCACTGTCTCTAAGATATAGAAAACGCTTCAGTTAGGGCTTGCAGGGGATCATGCCACGACTGAAACGCCCCTCCTGTATGCCAGGCACCTGGGGTTCCTTTGGGATGAAAATGCAAGGAATTATTATTTGTCCTTATGAACAAACTTCCCAAACTCGTCTAGCGTTTATCCTTTTCTAAAAGAAGTTCAAGGTGGCTCCCTGGGGGTCTGGGTTTTAATAGGAGCAGTCTCAGTGTGCAGCCGGCAGCTATTACACGGAGAGAGAGCTCACTGCCTGACAGGACCCTGGTCCACACCATGAATTTCAAAAGTGGGAACCAGCTGGGCAGAAGATTAATAAAAAAGGATCAGCCTCCCCAGTTGCCAATGAACTACATGGACTGTCACTGATTAGAGGCCTGTGTTCCTTTTCTTCTAATAAACTTATTCACAGAAGGAGTGCTACCTGAAATTTTGTACATTTAACCACTGGCAAAAATGACATGTGATGAGTCTAAAGGGTCTCCAGTGGGATGGTGCAGGGCAGCAGCTGAAAAAGCACTGTAATTGAATGGAACCATGTGGAACATCCTGCCTTGAGAGGCAGGAGAGAAAGGAGAAAGCACAAGAAACTTAGCTGATGCATCCCGTGCGTCGATTCCCAAAATGGAATAAAATCAAAGCCATGACTTCTGATCCTTGAAATTCCACATTTGCAATGGTGAATCATGCAATTCCCAAAGACTAAAGATTTGAATCCTGTTTTCTCAGACCAGACTTATGACAGAAACAAGAACGGGCAGCACTTCTCCTTAAAGACTGTAGGTGGGTCCTAATCTCACTGCTCAGGTGTGTTGCCAGCCTTCTAATGTCAATCTGCCATTTGTAAACACTGGCTGAGAATACATGCGTTTCTCATTAAGAAGTCAAATAAAAGGAATGGCTGTGCCAACAATGAGCAGAACTCAAGAGCACAAAGGGCGTCGAGAGCAGAGCTAAGGGTGAAGCAGAAATGAGGTGCTCAGATACAGACCTGGAGGCAATGCCATCTGAGTTGCACCAGTATAAGACACAACAGTAAAGCACATAAGGGCCCAACCTTGCCTTTATAGACCCAGTATGAAAAGTGTCTAACTAAGATGGTGTACCTGGAGCAAAGCTACATTTGTAAATACAAACCACTTAGACAATTTCTAATCCTATTTTTCTATGTTTAAATGAACAAACATTCACACACAGTCAGTATACACTTTGAGAAACTAAAAAAAAAGTTGAAAGGAAAGAACAGGAACTATTTCCCCTCGTGAAATTGAGAAAGGGTTAAATTTTAGCATTTAAGTTGTTGATTGATTTTTGCTAGCACCATATTTTCAACTCAAGGCCTCGGATGACAGTGCCTAAACTGTGAGCTGGAGACACCGATGAATGGCTTTAAAGGCTCTTCATCATGAAATTTACAGGAATAATCTCTAGGATATAAAAATGTTTTACGTTAGGGATTTGCAGGGGTTCTACTCCTGACACAGCTGAAACAGGAAATCTTTCCCAGATGCCACTAAAAAGCTAAAGGTTAAATTTTTGTATTTTATTTGTTGTTGCAACAGCCCCAGAGGTGTCACTGAGCTATATAACTGGTTTTCAGGAATGAGCCTCTTGCCTTGAACAAAGCCAATGCATTAGACCACAAAATAGCACAATAACAGTCATATATCACCAAGTAATTCAAAATTACCAAGTGCATAAAACATGAGACATCTAAGTCAAAATCATTGCATGCTGAATTAATTTCCTTTCATTCTACTACTGTTACTATGGGTTTGCTGTTTTGATGGATTATCTTCAGTTGAGAGAGAAAATGATTCACCGAAAGATTTTTATTTTTAATAAAGTAAGAAATTTCCCAATATAATAGGTGCAAATACTGTTTTGCCAAAAGGTAAAAACATGTTACAGGTTTCCTTTTGAATTCTCTCTCATTTATTTTTATATTGTGCAGTGGTAACCTCAAGTCATAGATTTGAAAGAAAGAAAAATGTTTAAAATGAATGATGAAATAAAATGACTCTAATCTGTGAAGGGAAGGACAGGTTCAGGGAGAACTACAGACTAAAATTGACCTTGTAATGTTCAATGCACTTTATCAGCTCCACTCTCCAGCTCTAATTTAGATTGCAATTTCTGTACCAGCCCTAGGGTCTGTGTTTAGCAACAAGGAAACCATGTTCTCCTTTGATGAGAATGCTACAGGGCTGAACAGCTCTGTCTTGAGAAAGAGAAATCTCCCACACAAACTGAGAGCCACCCTCCCAGAACAGGTCATTTTGTGCTGGGAAAGCACACTGCAGATTTCAATTAAAACACAGTAAGACCTCTGGAAAAAAAAAAAAAACATTTCCAGAAGAGATAAAGCATGGATTCAATTTCAGAATGTGAAGGGTGATATCATTCTGATTGTGTATCTGAAAGAAAACATCCAACACAAAATCACAGCCTTTTGAGTTGAAAGGAACACGGTCCATTGGAGATAATTCGTTCACAAGTTATGATCTACAGAAATTAAACAAAGACTAAAATTTAGCCACAAACGTGAACTCTTAGCCACAAACGTGAGCTTATTGCTCTTCATAAAAGACAGTTTGTCTTTTATTGTAAAAGACAGTTCAGTTACTGTGTCAGTTCACGTTATTTGACCAATGCGGTATGGAAGGCCATCATACTGTCTGAATATTGAAAAGCATAAAGTGATATTTTACCAACATAAACAAGTGATTGACCTCACATGGAAGAATTGTTTTTGTTCACTTTTGCCTTGGAGGTGTCCTGTTCTCTGTAAGAAAAACTAAAACCTCGATATCGAAAGCTAACTATGGAAAAAAAAGCAACCACCTTCCCGTCAACTACTGGATCATGCCATTAAGCTCACGACATGAAAGTAACTTTGATGCAGAGAATTAATGTTAAAAAATCAGCACAAGTGATTGTCACATTCTGTTGTGTTCAATAATGTGTCTCACTTTCAAATCAAGAAGGAAGTAATGTAACTTTGCTCATGTTAGTATTTTCCTAAAAATAGCATAGCATTCATTTTCCCACATACCTTTCTTCTTTCCATTCTAAGCCAAGTGTTCTGTTGTTTTTGGCATATTCACCTGCCATATGAGAGGCTTTAAGCTGCCAAGTAAAATCACACTGCTGTGAAGAGAGAGACTGCCAGCGCTGGTAAAGACTGCAAGCGGAAACTTAACAATCAGAGCGAAAGGCTGTGATGGAAGAAACGACCCTATAATTGAGTCGATAGGTAATTGACAGAAAGCTGCAAGTGTTAAACCAAACAAGAATACATGGCAGGAAATATTGGAAAATATCCGGTTCCAGACAGGAATGCTGACTGCTAATGCACCCATTTACAACAGCCTGAAGGCAAACTGATTCGAACAACCTTATTTTAATGGTCTAGGAGTGTGAGCATACAGCGCAAAACACAAAAAACACTCATTTTTAAAGCAACTTCAGATTGCTTGTACGACCTTAGTATAGATCAGTGGCCATCGATTTTGCTCTTTCTTTTTCTTTAATTAGGTATCCGGCTACTTCAAGATTCCAGAAGCATTTACAGAGGATTGAACCGCAATTTCAGACTCAAAAAAGAGTAGTTTTCCGCGGACTGCGAAAGTTATGGAGAAAACAACTTGCATTGAACCTTTTCGATACATTTAATTAACCTGAGGCAAAAGGTTGAGTGTTGACTTGAAAACTGATGAAAAGTGAAGGTCTGTTGCTCTGACACGATGCTTTTTAAGCCAGTACGTTCATCCAGCCAACAGACATTATTCATTACCGTCTGGATTTTTTTCAGCCCATGGCTGAAGTCTAATATCTCTCCACTCACATCTAGTGTTCCACTTGAACAGGCCCACCTGAATCTTTAACCTAAAGACTATCCGAAACCCTTGCGGCAGCTTAGGTTATCTGAATAGTTCTGTAAAGAGAGCCCAGTAGACAATCCCTACCAGTAGCTGACCGTGCTGTCTCACATAACAAACCAATGAACCACACAAAGTGGAAAAATTATGAGAGAGTTAATTTAAAGTTCAAGTTATTTAGGCAGGGATGGGGGGCAGAGAAGGGTACCCCTTTTTCTTAATGAAGGCAAACCAAAAAGAGAAAAACGGAGAAAAAAATGACAAATCTATACTGAAGGCATCCCAGTCTGGAATCAAGCCCAGGACACAAGACCACAGAGGCAGAAGCATTAACTCTCCTGCTACCTGATATAAATAAAACATATGAATCAGTATATCCCGAACAGAGATTTTTCTCATTTTTGCTCTCCACTCAATTTACTGGGATGTTGGTTACAAAAAAAATGTAGGCTAAGACACAATGCTTGGGGGAGAGAATATAATCTTTTCACACAGATGCTTCCAAAAACTTTCTGAACAGCACCTGTGCTGGTCTTACTGTGCCTGAGGCTCTTCATTTTGATGTACTCCTTGGTGGCTTTGCTAGACTTTGCAGTATTATGTCACAGCACAAGCAGTTTATTCTAGGTGCCAGAAGAGAAACATTAAAGACTTTGCTATGAAGAACATTCGGCATTTTTAAATTATTATCGAAGGGAGTAAATGCGAAACAAAAGCTGAAAGCTCCTGCTGGTGGTTATACTGACATACAAACTCTTTAATCAACAGACTCTGGCTCTATTTGCAATCCAGTCACATAGGACTTTTATACACACTGAACCCAGTCAACTACCAAGGATTGTGCCATTACTGTAAGAAGATAATTAGAATAAAAAAGTGACATCTGTGAGATCTATTCAGTTCATATAAACAATTCTGGCATTTAATTAATTGCACTACCATCTCAGAGAAATAAGGTTGTCAAAAACTAAAATGGTGATGCAAACTTATTTAATTTAATTTGATATTTCCCTAATAAACATGCACATTAACATCTAGAACGGTCCTACAATACTATTAACAAATAAAGAGGACTGAACCATATTCCACTGAGTCTTGGGCATGTCTCTCTGTGGTCCATCGCAGTCTGCTGGCTTCTTGGGTACCAACATTAGCTCTTTTTTACATCAGGAATGAAAAACAAAACTTAGTAATTATATCATTCTCTTCTCTGTGCTTTTTCCATGATTTTGCTGAGGAGACACTTCCTCCCCGTCAGATTGTGAATTCTGAAGCTGGCGGAGCCTAGTGACTCAATAATCAACTGGTCCACATCTCTGTTACACAAGGCGACATTATAGACTATGTTATACGCCTCAGTTCCAGGAGTTTCTGTTCACGTACATGGCTGAAGGGCTTAGGCACACTTAACAAGTGGATCCAGTCATGACAATCTGTACCATGGCCAGAAGGCACTTCAGCTGTCAGCACAAACACCTCTTAGTCAGACAGTGCCTTTGTAGTCGTCTCTCACATGTGCACGCAGCTGGTTCATCAACCTGCGGCATTTCCACAAAACCTGAGATATACTGTACAGTAGTACAGAACTGATCAAGTTTTTTACATCCATAAGTTTTTCCAATTTAAATAAACTAGCCATCAATGCCTGAAGACTTACACCAAACAAGGCCAGCTCTATAAAATTGATTAATATGCAGAAAACGTACACATATTTACACTAACCCAAGGAAGTCAAACAAAATTATATTATTTCTATGTGGATTTCCAGAACGATTTCTTACTCATGCAAACTCTAAGAAACATACTTGATAACAGTTCTAAGAAGTTCATTATATTTTTTAAACATACTAATTGGCTTAAAGATGGAATTGCTCTGTTTGTAGAGATTAAAAATATGCTCCAGTAAACTCCTTAGTCTCAGAAAGATGTTACTATAAAATGTTCCCTGTGAACAATTAATTGATCACAACGTGCAAGACTCCTGATGTGTCTGAAATCCTGAGAACTCTTTCCACCAGAGTTCAAGTGGTTTCTTGCTGACTTCATTTTCATGATGTTGCTCAATTTGAATGGCAAAAGACTTAATTGAAATACAATGTCTCAATGTTGTTTCTCCTGTATGCTCTGTTGTTATCTCAATCCAGGGAAAGATCTCACATCAGAACACCCTATGGTGAAAATGGCTAAATTATGCAATATCATCTCTAATTTCAGTGTGTAAAAATATTCCATATCGTTGTCTCTACTTTCTTTATTTCATATAGATTCGTATTTGAATATCAGAAATATTCTATGCCTTCAAATTCTGATAATTTATTCTTGAAATGCAGTATGTAATACATTAATGTCACAGACCTGTGTTTTCCATTTGAACTAAACCAAATCTATATTTTATGAGCTGAAGCATATTCAAATGAAAAGCTCCTGGCTATAGAAGTGTTCATTGATTAAACAACGAATATATACAGTAACTGTATAGAAAAATGGTAAGAAAAAAACCCTTAATATTTCCTTTATTCAAACGGCCCTAATGATGCTATTATAAATATAATTTCACAAAACTTTCAGAGAAAGGAGACAGATACCAAAGGCAGAAAGCAGTGTAATGGTAGTGAGATGTTGCACTTTTCACAATCTCTCATGTCAACCCTTGTTAGTGCAAAACATGACACCTACCCACAAACGCAGTTACAGTATATTTTTTCCAAATACTGAAAAGGTGCAAAGCATACGCAGCTCATACTGTTTCACCATGGCACTGTATAATCTGTTTAGCCATGGACTTAAGAAGTGTTTTTGCACTTCACTGTTATTGTTTTGTCCTTAGGACAGAATCACAACAGGCAACAACAGAACTCTCTGTGAACCCCATTCTTTCAAATCACAGCACTGATCCATGAAATGATATTGCTGATGCAGCCTGAAACACTCCCTAAGGAATCACATGGGCTTTTTGATGGCTAGCACACACTGTATGTAAAAGCATAACTGGATTACCACACTGTTCCCTGTCTCACACAGCCAACATGAATATAGTTGTCTGGGACTGCTCCCCGACCTTTGGCAAGTATAAAACTGGAATCCCTATTATATAATTTAAATCAAATTTGCCAATAACTGCAGGACAGTCCTGGAGAATCCTAACCCACATAGCAAGAGCTGCGTACAAAACAAAAAGTGTAAATTATCGGTCAGTTTGGAACAACACTCCCCTTTCTCTCCAGACACTTTGCTGCCTTCTGTCAGTAGACCCTAGCTGTGCTGCGAAATGCAGTTCTGAGATTTACACATTTTGTATACTGGAAACGCCATGTATAATAATCAAAACAAAAATCAAGAAAGGTAAAACTGATTAAACTAAAAAAATGAAGCTTAATCCTGCTTAAAAGACCAAAGAAGTTGAGCAAGGCCACATTCCTTTGCAGTATAATGTGCAGAGAGCAGGTGACTGCCATTTTAGTTTATAAGTGAAGACATGCTAGTCATGAACGGAAAACCAAAGAGTAATTACGCCTGACAGATGTCAACTAGGCCCCAAGGAGACAAAGGACTGGAGTGCAACTGTTAAAGTAGGACAGGGCTCATATTTATTTTTTAGTGACCAGAACAATACATAAGACTGTTCTTGTGAAGCACCAGAAGATCACTCTTAATGTGAAAGTGGGGGGCATGCAAAGTTGGTTCAGTCTGACTGTAATGCTTTTCAGAAGTGTAGTAAACCCTCACCTCATCAATTTTTTATTTACAACTGAACATTTTCAACCTCTATTACATTAAGGAACACATTGTGGTAATTAGCGTAATTATTTACTACCCCTGTAGATCTCGGATTGAAAATGTTTTCTGCTTCAAGCTTTTAAATTCTACCGGCATTCTGTCTGAAACTTGACATCCATCATTCAGTTTGAACTTTGTTACTGCAAATAAAAATGCTTCTGGCAATACTTTCAAAAAAATTAGTTCTTTGGCTGTAGTGCTGTACATGCTTGGAAAAGGTGTTTTTTTTTTCTTCTCTACATAATTAAAAACAACCCAAGCAATTTCAGAGTTGGAAATTCAAGACTATATAGCTCCATACTACCAATTGTTTCTGTCATTCATGTTTATAAGAATGGCAAGTGTAACTGCCGACAGAGCACAGTGTAGCAGTTAATGAGTTTGCTAAACCTGGCATCGGTAACGCAAGGAAACGAGACACCTTCCACTGATGTCTTCCATTTACATGTCCCCACACCAGAATCCTTCACAGTCATTATTAAATACATGGCAGAGTTGAAACTGATGCATTATGAATCTACAGCTCTGAGTATGTGGTTGAGAGTATTCATGAGCTGGAAAGAAACACATTTTTATGCATCACATATACTGTAACTCTTTCCACCTCTGTGTCATTCTTCTTTAAAGAGCAAAAACAGGCAATTATTCAGTCCCATTTCCACAGTAACACAGGATGAGGATAAAATTGGTGTAACACCGCTCCTAAAGCCGTATGTGACAGTCATGGAAAATCAGGCAAGCATGCCACTGTTTTACATGATGCGCAAAACGCAGAAAAGCATCTCTGAAATGAAAATTTGTACATACGGATACATTTCACCAAGGAAGATAGTTCTTGCCTTGAGAATACCAACAGATGTATAAAGAACGAAGTTAAAGTGTCATCTGTTCCATCTGCAATGCATTTCCAGTCTGGTTTCTATTTCCTCGTGATCAAATTAAGCTGTCCAACAAACTATGGTTTTGAATATTTAAAATGTGGCTACATAGCTAGCAGCTGTTTAAAATGAGCATGTACTCATTTAAAATGCATCAGACCTACAGTAATTCTTGGCCTGGACTTGTCATTGCGTGTAATTGAATCTAGTGTCTTCCAAGGCCTGAAAACATGTCATCCTGGATGTATTGCAGCTGGAGATGCATTGAATTGTGGACTACTTGGCCCAGTAATAAATCGAACTTCATCCAGATGTTTCAATTCACTGGAACACTGCAAATGTTGATGAGACAAGTGACATTTTAAATACAGCTGTGGAGTACATTCCAGAAATTCAAGACCCCAGGTGTTAGTTTCTATGAAAAGATACGAAAAGCTACTGTAGTTCTAAAGAGCAGGTTTCCATCTACCTCTCTTTTTGTGTTGTGCTGAATGTTCACGGTAAATTTGCAAAGTCTTCCTTCAGTGGAATTTGCAGGGCACGATTTGTGATAGCAACAAGAACAATGATCACAAAGAGCTGTTTAATTTGGCTGGACAAACTGCCAGTTATGGTTTGCTCTTCCACAGAACCCGACACACTGTGTGAACTGCCAAAACAATCGGTGTCAGACATTAGCAGTTTTGGAGCTTTAACTGCTCATGAGTAGATCTGACTGACTAACAGTCAGCCAAAGTTTCTAGTTTATGAATAAACATAAGGGCCATTGATATCTGCTTTCAAAGCTCCTACTGATTGGAAGCTTAGAGTGCAAACCCTTCCTTTAACATCCATTTTTTTTTCACAATCAAATCTAACGTGAACATTCAGATTGTTAGTACAGAATTAATCCATACTGACCTCGAGCAGGGTATTTGATAGTGGGTAAAACAGCCTCTAGAGGGGAATAAAAACATTTTGTGTTCAACAGTTCCAGATATTTGATCAAATACATCGACATGTCACTTACATGTACATGTCACAGCTTAGTGGCTGCATTGTACGAGTATCTTTTTTTTTAATTTCTCATCAAAGCTTTCCATGTGACAAGATTTAAGTGCTGGGTCAAGAACATGTTCTGGCATTGTTCTCATGTTCTTGCCTTCTTGCCTTAATTTCCATCAAGTTGAAAATCTTAAGATTTTCAGACATATAAAATATCTGAATGGTAAAGGCAGATGTTACCTTGAAACTGCGGCTCAGTGAAACAAAGTCTGAATAGTGTTACTTGCAGTAGTTATTCCAACAAAGAATGGCCTTCGAGTTCATTTTTTCCAGGCTGACAGGGTTATACAGTAGTTTCTAATTAGATTTAGAAGTTAAATCGCCCTTGAAAAGCCTATTCTGTTACTGCTTTGTTTTACTTCCATTTTTATTTTCAAACTTTCATTGTAGGTGTTCCTGAAAGGACTTGGCTCCTACAGAACCTCAACTTCCACAGACTAAGTTCCTTCTGTAGAACAGGCAAATAACATATCAGGAAGCTGGCTGTCTTTTCATTGTGTTTTAAATACCAAGCATTCATCAGAGGATTAATTAATTGCATACAATAAAGTGAAAGGGTTTTTCACTGTGGGCTCTGAATTTACAAACCCATCAGCAGTGAAATTCTTAATTTCAGTGTGATATGTCTAATTAGAGGGATTAACCCATTTATTTCTACTTTATTTGCGATTGTACTTCATTATGTCCTTGTCTTTGCACAAATGGCTTAATTGTGACATCTGCAGAGGTAACACACCCTCATTCTGTTCCGTGTTGGCAGGAGACATTCAAGACAGTATGACTCCTGTCTTCACAGGTGTAAACCCTCTCAAGTTGATTTAATCAAATACCACAAAAGCCACATACACATGGAAACAATCCCAGTTTTATTTTATGTCACACCACCACAGATTTGTTTTTCCAGGCTTGTAAGTATGGCATACTTTTCCTAGGATTCCAAATTACCTTGAAATCCTTTAATGGGTTTCCTCTCGGATGCTCCTAACCTCCAGTAATACTGTAAGTACCTTTCCGTAACAATAACACCAATTGAAATAACAAAATAATAAAAATCAGCTACTTGATTTAAAATACAGATATAAAAACAGACCATGAAAATACTAAAAGTATTATTGTTAAAATACTTTATTACAATATCTAAAGAAAAATAAAATTGCCTACAAAAAAGAATTCAGATTTTTGTATTGCTGACAGTTGCATAAATTTTAAAGTACAACTGAGGCTTCCTTTCTGATGGTTAAATTGCACTCTGTACAATATTTGGCATCTGTAATCCATGCATCAGTTCCCACTCTAACGATTTCTGATTTTAATAGAAACTTCAGTTTAAGCTATACTGTAGCATCAAGCTGTTCTTCAGCGATTTGCTAATTTGGTACAGAGCTTAAGGGTTCTGACTTGAAAATGTATGACAAAGGAACAAGTAAGCAAAGCATAAAAAGCTGACAAAACATTAATATAAGCTTTACTTGATTTATACTTTATAAAAACAGTTATGACCTTGCAAAGCTGAAATATTTATTACTACGTTTTGGTTTGTCTCTAGCTCCTATCTCTCCTAAATTGTAAGTCATAAAACTGTACATTGTTTCAATAATTGATGTTACATTCGGTTCAGTGACAAACATAAAATAATGAAAAATACTTTAAATAAAATATTAATTTTCATCAGATACTTTCTTTTGAAAACTTACAGGTGCCAGGTTTTTTTAATTCAGGTTTCTTTTACACTTTTTAGCTTAGGAGCTTGGAATTCCAAGTGCAGACAATTTGAAGAGGGAAGAAAATAATGATTTGTCCATTACAAAGTAATCCTCTCTGTCCAGTAACTGTCATGAAAAGTTGTTTTCACACTTTTAGTGAAAGACAGAAATACGGATGTTTCCTTAAAGGTGATGTTTTGACAGCGCTGGCAGGGCAGCGAGGTAAACAAAACACTTGTCTTTGATCTATAACTCACTGCCTATCTACTCCATTCAGGGAGCAAACAGCGCACTGCTTGCTCAGCAAATGGGCTGGCCCAAAGACATGTGCACTGGCTGCTGAGAGAGCACTTAGAAAGGAAGCTTATCTCTCTGGTAAGACAGCTACAGCATTCACAATGACAAACAGGGTGGGAGCACACTTGCCCCACTCTTGGATGCAAACCGCTGATAACCACAGAAGATGAAGAATCATGAGAATGGGGAAAAAAATAGCTAAAACCATTGTTCTGCAAGTCGCTTTGTAAAGTTTTCGTCTGGACGAATTCCACCTCACCACCCCTTGTGGCCTGCAGGCACTCAGCAGCCTGTTCAAACGGAGTGACTTTGATATATTCTGAGTGATTGCAGAAATATCCCTTGGATTCATCCACAGGCATGGTCAGTGCTCTTGCGGGCACTGAGAGCGTGTGGTTCATCCTCATACATAACTCTCTTCACATGCACCAGTAGCTATTGATCATGGAGGGGAGAACAGGGGATCTAGATAGTTATTCCTCTGTGACCGATCCATCTGCTTACTCGCCCAAGCCCAGAAGAGGCTGTGGTGGAGGACAGATGAAAAACTCTCCATGCGTTTTGTATTAGCTTAATATCCCCATCCGTCAGTGATACAGTAACTAGCAGACCTTCTTCTACCTTCTATCTTTTCTGTATGCTGCATACTCACAATTGTTGGATTTGAACAAAAACTACGGCTCAGAACACTGCCCAAAATATTCAGAGATCACCTTGCATTTGGAGACAGTGACAAGACTCGCACTGTAAGCAGTATTTCCTTTTGACAAGCACTTTCACATGCATGTCTGCTCTCTATGAATGAAAAAATATTCACTGAAACCACGTAAGTGGCAGGGAGATAGAGTACTGCATTTTAAATTGGGGGAGTGCAATTTGGCTTAAATTTCAGTGCGAAAATGAATTTATAGAAATAATGCTCATTCTGCACACCAGTTGACTGAAAAAAAAAACGACAGGCGGCTCTGGTAAGTTGAAATGGGATAATTAGAACTTGGATCTTTCTGAGCTGTAAAAAATACACACATTTTAAATACTTTTCCCTGTAGAATAAGGATTAGAATTTTGTTGGATTATCTCAGTAGCTTCAGTACTGAGTGTAAAAATGGTTTTGCTATTGAAACTTTAACAGATGTTACTGTTTGCAGTCCTTACATATTTTATCATTATTAGACAGATGTTCTGTTACCAAAACCTAAACAGTAAATCATCAATTCATAAAACATGATGGAAATTAATATTTACCAGTGATATGAATACTACAAACACTCATGGAGTAGATACTGTATATGAAACTGAAATTTAAGACTTTGGTCAGTTCCTCCTGAAACAGTTGTGCAAAAATAAATTAGACAAAGAAACAAGAGAGAATCCAGCCACGACTTTTGTAGGAAAATGACTGTAAGTAGTTTAGTCTACTGAGATTTTCCCACACAACACAAATACAGATTTCACATTTGGAAGGGTATTGATTTTGTTGTTGTAGTTATATACTCTTTTAAAAATGTTTCTGACTAAACTATGTTGATCTTTATAATCTGTCAACTGTGTGGTTATCTTTGTGAAAATGAAAAGTTCATAATAAAACAATAAAAAATTTAAATGTAGTTATTTGCTGTAGCTATCATATGCATTTATATAAAAGACAGCTTTTAAGAGTTGAAAGAGTTGATAAGAGTTGAAAGCTATTTTTAAAAATACCTTCTGAAATAAAGGAAATGATTACAATGTACTGGATGTGCTGTCAGTCATTACCTTTTTTCTATTATAGCTAAAAATAAGATAAATTATTTAATAAGAGATTTAAATTAATTACAGTTACAGTTTAAAACTGCCTGTTATATTATACAGAATACAGCATGCATGTTATATTATGCCTATGGTACTGTATATTTTATAAAACTGGGTGATACAAATACTTCATTTAGAAAAACCACAGCATAAAAATGTGTGCCATAATTGTACCGGACAAGTGATAACAACTGAGGTGCTTGTGGATGAATGGAAACTCTTGCTCTATGCACTTATTGTAGGTTCCTCTCTGTTTTGAATCAATGAAATACTGTATATAATAATCACAAGAGGATAAGGGAAATGTTAAAGAAGAAAAACAGACGTAAATCAACCTTTAGCACTGTGTATTCAAGTATTTCAATATTAATGATATTAAGTCCTGGCCAAAATTTCCCATTGGCCCTTATCAATAATGGCCTCCTAATAATCCCCCTCTATGAATTGGCTACATTACTCTGCTCTCCTCCCCACTAACAGCTAATGTGTGGGGAGCGGTCTGGCGCATAATGGCTGCCGTTGCATCATCCAGGTGGGGCTGCACACTGGTGGTGGTGGAGGAGAGTCCCCATTACCTGTAAAGCACTTTGAGTGGAGTGTCCAGAAAAGTGCTATATAAGTGTAAGCAATTATTATTATTAAACTCCAGTATTAAAGGTGCTTGCCAATGTATCAGATCCTGGTATATTCTGCTTATAAGAATTTCTATAGTTTCTCACTGCTATCCAGAGGACCTCTATCCAGATCTTAAATGCATTACTTTCTTTTTAAGCTTTCAGGTGGTGCAAAAAGTTGCTGGCTACATCTGAAGATGACACATTAAAGCTGCATTCTTAAAACTGTTGAAGACAAATTTAGAATACCAAATTGGGCGCTGAAGTAAAGTCAGTCAAATGCCCTGGTGAATATTGGAACCTTTTACACCTAACGTCAGAAATGTCCTGTGAAGACGATGTTTTTCCAAGTCACAGAAATATTAGAAGGGACTAAGCACTAACATGCAGATCGGTGTTTGCTGTAGAAAACCTAGCCAATATTGTGGAGGAGAAGAGGTTTAAACCTTTGATGGACATTCTTTCAAAGCTCTGGAGTGTCATTTGTAAGCATACTTACTGTATAGGAATAGGCTGGCATTGTGAATCCCCATTTTATTGGACGCCACACATGTGTAGTTGCCGTAATCATCCTCGGTCACATTGGACACAAACAGAATAGTGCGGAATCCCAGGATCTGGATCTGAATTCCCTGGGTATTGGATAGTCTAGGAAGGAAGCGATAACTTTAAGTTCCAATTCTCGATTGTATTGAACGTAAATGAACTGGACTTCACTCTGGACTCTACTCATTTTCATATTATATTCAAACTGACAAACTGGGCCGTTAGTTTTGGAGCAGTGACAATCCTAACAGAAAAGGAGAAAATAGCAATTCAACAAATGTCAGATCCAAAACAGCTGCGCCGCACACTATACAAGCTTGCTGTTGTACATACATGTAGTAGAACTACACCTACTTCACCTATTTTGGTTTCAAATAGGATCTTATAGAATAGAATCGGTGTAGACTTCCTTACTGTCAAACTGTACACATATATTGACTCTGAAATTTGAAATCTGAAATGGAGTAGGGAACAGGCCTCACAGAATGACTTCCTGAATAACTAAAGTAACAAAACAATGTAATTGCAAGAGAATCTCCTACCTCTTTTCATCTCTGTACCACGCAAACTCCGGAGTGGGCACTGCTGAAGCAATGCACTGCAGGACTCCTGTATGTCCCACCTGGGTTTCAGAGCTCTTGACATCCTTGATGAAGGGTGGATCTGAAGAAAAAAGAGATGTTTTAAAATCCAGTCCTGGAAGAGACTGTGATCCATTTTACCAAAGCTCATCTGTGTTATTTACAGTACTTGTGTCAAGGATGGCAGTGATTACACTAGCTATTGCATTAGTATCACATTAGCTATGCTGTAGTTAAAGTATGGTCCAGAAAGTGAGGATATTAGCTTGTATTTAGCATACCTGATATTGAATGTATCTTTAATTGCAAGATAGCTGTCAGTTCAATAAACCTTTTTGCCTTGACTGTATTGACCGATTTACAAATAATAATCTTTGCTGATGAGGTCACTTTATATAGACACGCATAACACATAAATCCACGCAAACACAAAATCTTTACTCACCTGATTTTGAAATCCCATGTCAAGGTCACAGGCGATTCCGACATGTGGAGAAGAAAAAAGGACACACTCAGCACACATTCCATTGACTGGCGCACAGAAACAGACATGTACAGCAGCACACATTTATGAACAGTGCTAACACAGAGTAACACTGAGTATATCACTGTCGTGTCTTAAGGGCAAGTTCATTTTGCAGCCTGTGTCTTATTCACACCTTCTTTCATGTTACTGAATGCCCAAGATTTCACATCCACAGTATGTATTTTCTATTTTTCAGGGAACCATGTCAGAGATGTGGGAATCAAAGATCTCTCCAAGCCAGTAGTTCTCCATTTCACCTCTAATGGCCACCATCTCTCTGTTGTCCTCATAGAGGGGTTTCAGAACTCCTATTGCAGAAAAACACCTGAGACCCAACCTATTCTGAAATTAGGATCACCCCTTCACCCTTCTCTTAACGACAGACTCATCTCCTTCTAGATCTACTCTATTCATTTGCAGATGTTGGTTTTTCACACCACTCCTGCTGATCTCCCTGAGTTTAGACCTTTTTTCTCCCTGCCTTATTTATCTGCTACTTTCTCTCTCCCTCACACCTGAAGAAGGCTCCACAGCCGATATGTTGTGTTTCTTTTCTTTACATTTCTGCGTGGAATTAAACTTTACCTGTTCTTTCACAGCATGCTGATGCAGCTGTTTACTCCAATTATTATGAATGTTCTTGTCTGATATCATTTGTCTTTGTTGAATTGAACGAGTGAACCTCAGGGCTTCAAAGTGTGTGTGTGCATGAAGTTTGGGGAGCCATAACTGAAGAGAGCACGTGCTGAGAGAGCACGAAGGACAGTGGTTAGGAATGAGCTAGAGGGAGCGTTTGTATGTTTGTGCTGTGTAAAGGCATATAATACAACTTCATTGTCACATATACATTTCAGTTATCATAAAATAAAGTAAAAGAATCAGACATTTTGACACAGAAACTCTCATCACAAAGTGCCACTTTTATGTGTTTTAGTAGAAGAAATGAAATGCAGATGTAATATTACAAAATACATGTATTCCACTCCTAAATAACTATACCTTATATATGAAATGAAAGAAGCGTTTTCCCTCGAACTGTATTTACAGTAAGTATGAAGTACCTTCACACTACCTCTGCATCTACAGTATATCTCTGTATAGATCTGATCAAATACATGCATACATAAAAATGTGAGTGCAGAATGCATGTCGTCAGAATGGAGGATTCAATACAAAGACATACAGTGCCTTGCGAAAGTATTCGGCCCCCTTGAACTTTTCAACCTTTTGCCACATTTCAGGCTTCAAACATAAAGATATAAATTTTTTATTTTATGTGAAGAATCACCAACAAGTGGGACACAATTGTGAAGTGGAACGAAATCTATTGGATTTTTGAAACTTTTTTAACTAATAAAAAAATGAAAAGTGGGGCGTGCAAAATTATTCGGCCCCCTTGCGTTAATACTTTGTAGAGCCACCTTTTGCTGCGATTACAGCTGCAAGTCGCTTGGGGTATGTCTCTATCAGTTTTGCACATCGAGAGACTGAAATTCTTGCCCATTCTTCCTTGCAAAACAGCTCGAGCTCAGTGAGGTTGGATGGAGAGCGTTTGTGAACAGCAGTTTTCAGCTCTTTCCACAGATTCTCGATTGGATTCAGGTCTGGACTTTGACTTGGCCATTCAAACACCTGGATACGTTTATTTGTGAACCATTCCTTTGTAGATTTTGCTGTATGTTTGGGATCATTGTCTTGTTGGAAGATAAATCTCCGTCCCAGTTTCAGGTCTTTTGCAGACTCCAACAGGTTTTCATCCAGAATGGTCCTGTATTTGGCTGCATCCATCTTCCCCTCAATTTTAACCATCTTCCCTGTCCCTGCTGAAGAAAAGCAGGCCCAAACCATGATGCTGCCACCACCATGTTTGACAGTGGGGATGGTGTGTTGAGCTGTGTTGCTTTTACGCCAAACATATCGTTTTGCATTGTGGCCAAAAAGTTCGATTTTGGTTTCATCTGACCAGAGCACCTTCTTCCACATGTTTGGGGAGTCTCCCAGGTGGCTTGTGGCAAACTTTAGATGAGACTTTTTATGGATATCTTTGAGAAATGGCTTTCTTCTTGCCACTCTTCCATAAAGGCCAGATTTGTGCAGTGTAAGACTGATTGTTGTCCTATGGACAGACTCTCCCACCTCAGCTGTAGTTCTCTGCAGTTCATCCAGAGTGATCATGGGCCTCTTGGCTGCATCTCTGATCAGTCTTCTCCTTGTCTGAGCTGAAAGTTTAGAGGGACAGCCAGGTCTTGGTAGATTTGCAGTGGTCTGATACTCCTTCCATTTCAAGATGATCGCTTGCACAGTGCTCCTTGGGATGTTTGAAGCTTGGGAAATCTTTTTGTATCCAAATCCGGCTTTAAACTTCTCCACAACAGTATTACGGACCTGCCTGGTGTGTTCCTTGGTCTTCATGATGCTCTCTGCGCTTTCAACAGAACCTTGAGACTATCACAGAGCAGGTGCATTTATACAGAGACTTGATTACACACAGGTGGATTCTATTTATCACCATCAGTCATTTAGGACAACATTGGATCATTCAGAGATCCTCGCTGAACTTCTGGAGTGAGTTTGCTGCACTGAAAGTAAAGGGGCCGAATAATTTTGCACGCCCCACTTTTCATTTTTTTATTAGTTAAAAAAGTTTCAAAAATCCAATAGATTTCGTTCCACTTCACAATTGTGTCCCACTTGTTGGTGATTCTTCACATAAAATAAAACATTTATATCTTTATGTTTGAAGCCTGAAATGTGGCAAAAGGTTGAAAAGTTCAAGGGGGCCGAATACTTTCACAAGGCACTGTAAATAGCAACAGGAGAGGACTACGATGTAAATACGATCTCATGGAACCTACAGTATGTCAGCATTATCGGCACTAGGTGCCTCAGAGTGCTCCAAATTATATGAGGCACCATAGCTCCTCCCCAAAAAAGTAAACTTTGAAGTACTATTTACTATTTAGTATTTAGTATACTATCATGATACAAAGTGTCATTCTGAATACATAAGCACAAAACCTAAGGGCCTGATAACATCACACTTACACTTAAAAAATAAATATGATTAATTAAGAAATATTAACAATATCAAATTAAATTCAGTGTTTAATGTTTTTTTGTATTTTTTAGGTATCCACTTTCTTTTTTGTCTTTGTTCCTTTAAGATCAGTAAATAATAAAATATAGAAGTGAATAAAAAAGTACTATTTGAACACTATTGGTAATTTAGCTATTAAGAAAGAACAATAATTTTTTAATGTTATATTTCACATCTTTAAAGGTGTTGGGTGGGTGGGCTATCAGCCCACCAGAGATAAGCAAAAAGACAGCAGCGCTCACTTCATCCAGGTTTGGAATCAAAATCAGACCCCAGAGGTATCTGATGAACAGATGGAACAGCAATTCTATTCCCCAAACTGCATCTCAAGGCATGGTTGTGGAAGGAATGTGCAGAATTATAAGTACTTACTAAAAAAAAAACTATTATAATTTCTTAAATTAGAACAGTAAAACTAATACTTTATTCCATGCTGTTAAGATTTCTGACTTGTGTCTGCCGGAAACCGCTAACTGCACATTTTCGTGGAACACTCCTAATTTCACACTGCCTGCTTCCTCTTGTGATGTCTTTAATGTTCTCAGAAATTACAAAGAAGCCTGAGTATCCACAGAAACTAGAGTTGATTATTTTCGCCCCAGAGAATTTTTTTCAGTGCATTAAACAATTACCACAGTGTATTTTAATATAATTCTAAATCAAAATATGGCTTTGTGGGGGGAAACACCAGAACACACTGAGCTACAGATTTTGGAAGTTACACTGTGGAAAACTAAAGCAGGGAAGGAAGAGGGGTGATTCACAACTACTGCTAAATGCAAGTCAACAATACTGGGTCACACTTTCCCATTAACCTTTCAGTTCCATGTTTGTTTTTCTGCTATATTTACGTATCAGGTCCTGCTTATAGAAGTGCAAATAAAACATTATATTTGGAGGAGACGCAGAGCTTTGATTTTTGTGTGTACTTCAGCTTACAGAATAGCAATACATTCTAGATTTCCTTTTTCTAGTCCCTTTTCTCCTTTTGGCAATAATGGCATTTCCAGTGTTTATTTTAAATTTTTTATTGCGAACATTACAACTGAGTAATGCTTTACCCTGCAGCCATGTTCTATAAGTGAATTTGCAATCTAAGATGTACTTAAAAAATGGGCAAAAGTTTTGGTTTTCCTATTATCAATATTTCATGCCTCGCCTGCTACTGAGATTCACTGATGCACACTGCAGAAAACACATCTCACTAGAAAAGAGCACATTATTGCATACTCAGAACAGATGGGTGCACACACAATTAAATGAGACATACCATATGTTTAAGTAAGATTCATTATTTGAATCCATTACTACATCTCAGACTCATAAGGACTTTTAAAATCTTTGGCACTGGGGAGAGGTTTTGTGCCTTTGTAGATTGTTTGCTTGAGCTGAGAGGTCTCTTTTCCTAAGAAGATACAGTTCTTCTTCTCCTTTTCCCTTTACACTTTGTCAGTGTGTACCAACTGAATTAATGTCCACCGTGGATTTGCAGCTCCATGAAGAGTGAAGTGTGACTTTAGAAAGCATTATTTCAGTATAGTTACCCTGCTCTAGGGACACAGCGTGCGAAACAACAGCCCCCTTCTGCATCATACTAAAACACTTCTAGTTTTCTTCCTGGTAAAAAAAAAAAAACACCTCACCCATTAAGTCTTACAGAGGGGGCAATCGCATCAAAAGGCCCCAACAACATAGAATCTCATCAGATAAAGGTAGCACATGAATCTGGCACAAACTCCAGCTGCTGAGATTGCGATCTACGCTTGATTTTCTGCAGATCTTGCAAGGGCCTGTCTGTTGACATCAACATTTCACTTACGAGAGCACTACACTGAGACTCTTTGTACAGTCTCTTTGTACAGAGTGGGGAAGGCCTGTGACTGGAGTGCAGTTATGCCAAGTATTCTGCATATAGATGCATGGTGCATATTAATTAGGTGTTTGCAGAGGATTTCTGTAAGTACAGGGATTGCACATACATTTGATAGTCTGTCCACTTTACTTAATGGCAGTGTTGTAGGGAAGCCTGGTGGTCTTAAAATACATTAGTTTTTAAAGTTTTAACACAAATATGGTTACGCGATGATTGTATACGAGAAAGCTCAGGACTATTAGGGCAGCATATTGTATATTTCTCTGTCTCTAAATACAACTAAACTAAATTCCTAGTTGATTTGTTTTATCCTTACAGCAGCTGAGCATTAAACCTTGATATTTTCTTGTTTAAGTACCAGGGAATTTCCTTAGCGTATTGTCACACGCTGATGTAATCTCGTGACAAGAGCAAATCCAGACTTTGAAAACATAGATTCTGCAGGGCAGAAATGGATTTAAAAATAAAAAGGTCACATTCTGTTCAACATTTTCTCTGTCTTACTTTTACACAGAACCTTTCTGTTCTGGTCTGGCCGCCCCAGAAATGAATGATACCTAAAAGGTTTGATTCAATGAAAGATATCGACAGAAACCTTGGTGTACTTACAGTTGACAACGATGTTCACGTATTTAACATCAGGTGTAGATACGTCATTGGTGGCTTTACACTCGTATCTCCCAGCCTGGGACCTTGTTATCCCTGTGATCTCCACAAACTCATCACTCTCAAGTGGCTCAGCTACAGGAAAAAAAGAAGACAAACAGAAGACCTTGAGTCTGGAACGAGCTACCCAGCTGATGTTGTTGAAGCCGACTCCTTTCAAGAACCTTGTACATCTTTTTCACCTTACAGGACACCTGTGTCAGACGATGCAAAAAAAAATCAAAGCTCTCTCCAAACCAGTATTTCCAGAGTTATCAGTGCGGGGCCCCAAACTTCAATGATTACTCATTATACAAGAAAACAGCAGAATGAACAGTAAGAATGAAGAAAATAAATGTCAAAGACTGAAGAAAGAAAATGGATGAATGGTTATTTGGACACATGGCGGGCGGTCGGACAGACTGACAGAAAATAGAACTATGATAAAACTATGCCCTGATGAAAGAGGCCTGAGGAGTGCAAAATGTAACATCTTCTTGAAATTTCACAAAAAAAATATCAGCTTCATTTGTGCTGAGTAAAAAAGGAAAGGTTTCCCCCTTAAGTACTAACACAGTACTAATAACAGCCATAATACTTATATAGAGCTTTTCTGGACCCTCCACTCCACCAACACCAGTGTGTAGCACCACCTGGAGGATTTGACATCAGCCAAAGTGCACCAGTACGCTCACCACACACCAGCTCTCAGTGGGGAGGAGAGCAGAGTGCTGAAGCCAGTTCAGAGATGGGGATAATTAGGAGACCATGGGATTTTTAATGATCACAGAGAGTCAGATCTCATCCAAAGGATAGCACCTTTTTACAGTATAGAGTCGCTATAGTAGGGCATTAGAACCCACACAGACTTCAGGGTGAGTGCTCTCTACTGGTTCCATGAATACCTCTTCCAGCTGCAACCTTAGTTTTTCCCAGGAGGTCTGGCCAGGCTCAGACCTGATCAGCCTCAGTGGGTTGCCAGTTGCAGGGCAATATCACTACTGACATAATATTAATAGAATTTGCAAATCGCAATTTTTTTAAAGATTTGGGCTGGATAAAAGCATATACTGCAAGAGCTCTGGAAAAGCAGCTTGCTTGTTGATCACTAAAAACTTCCACTTTTCATTTTCAGAGTTTTGAAGGAGTCAGTCAAAGAATTCAATCATTTTAGAAGAAAATAATTTCTGCATTTTTGTTTTAAAGGGTTTGGTGATGGCACAACTTCAGAATTAATACTGTTTTTAAGCGAGGAGCAAAGGGGGAAAAAACATTAGTAAATAATAAATGAATCATTGATTGAAGACCGACCTTTTTTCTTTGTCTCCTCTCAGCAACTTTAAGGATTGGAGGTTCTTCAGTTATGGCACTGAATAATAGAGCACCAGAGGAGAAACATATTCATTGTTTCCACCCACACATGTCATTTCTCTCTAACTCTGCCTGTTCCAAGGATGCAGGACTGGGTCAGATCTGTTTTGCTTCAGAGGTGCAGTGAGATCAGGCTCGAGTGCAGTATTGCTGCAGTCCCACTAAGACTCATCAGCTCCTCATGAAGAACAACAGCTGATCTGCCTCACAGTATGTGGCATGAAAGAGTATAATACACAGCGGTCTGGTGCCCTGTAAGCCTCCTCCAGAATTAGCACTTTGTGCTTGCTTATCTTTCAGAACAGAGGTCTTGTCTATTTATTTCCAAGCTTATGAAACATTCAGTCCCACAGGGCATTTTTTAAAGAACAAAAATACCTTTTTATAATAAAGGAAATTCAAACCATATTTCATGTTATTTACTGGTCTCTGTAAGACTAAGACTGACAGACCCCTTTTAGCCTGCACTGAATGGGAAACCCCCTAGCGCCTTTTTGATGGGAGCTGATTATTTGATGATTTGATTATTTAACGGTTTGATCCACTTGAGAGCGAGTTTCTAATGCCACACAGTAAGTTCTCCATGGCAGATTATGACAGACGCCTCAATGCAAGGCAGCACAAAACCAATAGAGGCAAATAAAGCAACCTGAAGTGATATTCTTAAAAAAAGCAAAACAAAACATCAAATTAGAAATAATAATTAAAACAAAGAAGAGAAGGAATTTGATTCAGCCCAACAAATATTCACATGCTGGAAAAAATACAAATAAAAAACGAAGTTCTTCTGTACAGAGTTTTCTTTGTGTATATATCTTTTCATTAATTTAAACAATTACTGTCTTCTCAGCCTTTTGAGCCTACGGTTATCTTTATTTTTAATGTTATATAATTAATCAAATTCATTTCTTAATAACTTAATTATTCTGTGGATTGATTTACCATGACATCTTGGTTAACTTAATTATACATCTTCTTGGTTGTTACACATCTGCAGGCTATATGGCTGAGTTGCAGGCAAATCCGATCCACTGAAAGCCCCTGAGACTGAGCTGTAGATGTAACATGCAATGGTTTCAGTGATGTGGAATGTTTAACGGTGGATCAGGTCAGATTTGGTTGCTATAATCTGAGATTTGTACTGCTTCTTTTCAGGGTCGAAATGAATCAGCCATTTAGCAGCCAGCCTTTGCTATTTTTTTATA
This sequence comes from Lepisosteus oculatus, assembly GCF_040954835.1. Taxonomy (NCBI): domain Eukaryota; kingdom Metazoa; phylum Chordata; class Actinopteri; order Semionotiformes; family Lepisosteidae; genus Lepisosteus; species Lepisosteus oculatus. The sequence goes on along the minus strand of NC_090700.1, from coordinate 3,414,928 downwards.
TTTATTCATGCATGTGGATGCTCAGTACTGCAAGAGAAATTAACATCAAGATCCTGCAGGATGGAAAAATCATGTTAGTACCGTGGCTCTATTGAAATGATCTGAAGTAATAACACCAAAAGGACAAAGACTAGAATTTCATCTTAAACTGTTTTATTGCTGTCTCTTTGGAGATCATTTTCCCAAAGAAAAAGAAAGCGTATGTAATGTCACAGAATAAATCAAATTACTTAAAGATAAATGTTATCTGGCAGTTGGCACTCGATACAACAGTTGGTTATGATTTTACAGATTTGGTATAATAAGTGTAAAACACTTCCACACTGAGTTAAAGAAGGAGTGACTATGTAGCAGTTACAACCAAATTATTTAAAAAGACTTGAAACTGTTCACTGGCATGAGGAATAGTTGAATTTATTGATTTAGAAAGCCACTTTAATCAGGAAACTGAGTTTCAAAGCACTGCTGTACCACAGGATATTTCATTTTCATGACTAAGAATAGACTCTGTACTATTCAGCTTTTAAAGGTTTCAAGATTCCTAATACAAATTCCTAAGAATTTTCTTTCCAGTAATAATTGTTTTAATTATAAATTGTCATCAATAAAACTACATTTCAAGTAACATAAAGCCATTGCTTTCATCCTGTTCACACATTTCTACATCAGTTTAAATAGAAAAAAAAACTTTTTTGTAAAACAGATGTAAAACCCCCTTGGGTTTTAAAAAAAACTGCTCTAATGGACTACAAGTCTTTGAACAGAAAGCACCAATGAAACAATCTGTTCAACAGAAATAATTTGTCTCAATAAACATTTCAGGAAAGTGAAACAGCGAAAAAGGTTAATTAACCTTTCTTCATCGACCAAGTATGTATAAAATACAGCACTAGTTAAACAAATCATTACAAATAACTGCCCCCTTTGCACTTTTGTACAGAACTACAATGTTAGCCAGTGTGCTCTGGCTAAAGTCCAATAAAGATGTCAAATATCCTCCCCTGAAAGGAAACATCACTGCAGTTGAACATCAGCATTTTTGTAGTCTTGCCAATGTATGAATAATTTGCCCAGAATGCTTGACAGGGGTTCTTTGATTAAACAAATAGTATCTGATTTACTAAAGACGCTTAACTGGAATGAAACATGATGAAAATGAGACCACAGGTGGAAAAATATCATTAATTGATCTAAATTTGTCACAAATGGCAGCGCTGGTATAAACATCAAAAGTATGTGTTTCACAGGCATTTTAAATCACACAATTTAAACGATCCTCCATGAAATAAACTGCCAAACAAGACACTGCAATAGCAAGACCTAGGTTAGTTTCAAATGTACTGAAGCATTGTAACACACGAAAGAGACCTTGAAGATGGTATGAAATAATATTCAAGTCTGCATGATCTGAAAATAAAAATAAAATTAAATTCAAGGTTGGGTGAAAAATATTTTTCTTTGCATTTTTTAATAAAGTCTCACAGTCATCAGGGACCTTTCCTTTTGAATAACAAAATAAAGCTCACAGCATTTGACACTCTGTGCTCTCTATGTTAAGCACGCAGTTATTGAAACTCATATCTGGCTCCCTGCTAATGACCTGGCACCTCTACAAGACCCTGAGTCTACTTCTCCTCTCCCAGGAAGGTAAAGAAGAAGCCTTCACAAAGCTTTTTCTGCCTTCGAGCAAGACAGTGGCACGGTGACTTGTAAAATACACCGCCTTCCTAGCATCCATCACACTGATCAATGACAGGGATCAAGAGGAGAAGAGTGTTCTTTTTAAAAAAAAAAAAGACTCAGGCAACAGTCAAACAGTTCCCCCCTGCAGCTCTCATCCAAGGCTCTTGGTTCATTCAGATAAAGAAAACCAATCTGTTAACCAGAACAGGAAGGGCTGGAGGGCTGCTGAGTGCCTCTGCAGGACATCCTCCAACCACCCTTCAGGCTCTGTCAAACATGTTCAGGATTTTTTTATTGTCTTTTTGAATCCCAACTTATTTATCATGACCTAAACATACAGAGCCTGCAATGAGTGCTCATAAGCAGTGCCAGTGTCATCATATTGCAACAATCACCTGCAATATGATGAATACTAAAAACCTGGTTAATAATTCCTTAGAGAGGGTCGTCTCACCACTCAATACCCATCCTGTACACCTCACTTAAAAGATATACAATTTGTCGATTGTTTCTACGATTAACTTGGAACTTATTGATTTCAATATTTACTTCATACCTTGCGTAATAATTTAGATCACCAAGCATGTAGATTTCATTCAACATTTTGGCTTTGCAAGACACCTTATTTTTAGTGAAATCAACTTCATTTACGCAGTGCAATGTATGCATCCCTTCATCACTTCCTAATTACTGACTTTAAGTAATACTTCGGACACTTCAGACATCTAAAAATGGTTTGTTCTACTAAACCGGTGGTTTAGAATAGAGCAGTTTGACTGTAACAAACAGAAAATTAAAAGCAAAAGTCACATTTGTCAGTGAAGGCAAACATTGTAATCCTTTAAAAGCTCTCACAAATGACATAGGGCTTGCTGATGACAGTGGTAATTATTCAAGATGTGTTCATCCGCACAATCAGTGAATAACACATAGTTCCTATTTATCTGTCTTGCTGGGTGAAGTACCCACAGTGATGATTTTTGAACCGAAGGCATATTCACCTGCCTGGAGGTCTGTATAGTACTGAATATTTTTTTTATATTTACTGAATACGTTTTTGTTTGGCATAACTGTGTTAAAAATTTGTTTTGTTGAAGTAATGGTAACTTGTTTTTTTTATACATTACAGGATACAACAGTCGGAGAGAAATGTAGATATTTAAAACAGATTTCAGAAAATACAATTTCACAATAATTGGAGCACGTCTATTTTAAATATATATTTCACAATTTGTGAAAAATTCTACATTATAAAGTCCAGAGCATGATCACAGCAGCTATAATAAACAAGATCACTATTCATAGAATGAATTTGTTGTGGTAGTGATTCTAGTTAAATTATTCACTGCATTAAAGGTGAACATAACATTTTTTATTTTTATTAAATATTTGATCATTCCCATTATTTCAGAATATTCCCTTAATTAAAATAAAAAAGTCTACACAAATATATTAACAGTCAGTATATCAATATCAAGGCTGGCATGTTGAGCATATTTCAGTACCTTAAACCTTTAAAGCTGAATGTTCATTTCAGCTATTGGCAAGTAATGTGTAATTCATAAACCCTGATCCCAACAGAAGCTTAAAGATATTATCCTTCTGGCTGTAGCATACATATTTAAGAAGCCAACATGAATATCAGAAAGGCAATAAATAAAATGTGCAGACAGCAGAGCAATGTTTAAGACATTAAAGCTTTGCATTTCCTATAAAGTTCATTTGCCAACTGTCGCAGAGCAAAGCAGGCAGAAACCTGATGGGATGTCAACAAGTCCATTAAAACCAACGACAATGGCTGTGACCTGTGTCTACACGGGCTGTGGAGGTGGAAAAAAAACACCCTCCCAAGTTCCCTTTAAAAACTATTTTCCTTGAAGAGTAAAACAGGTATTCCAGGGTGAAGGCCTTCTAAGCAGGAATCAGATAATACTCCACACAGTATAGGGTAGTGAGCTGGTAATGTGTAAAACTGCGGGCAGCAGACTGTTGGAAATGAATGCTGAGAAACATACAGACAGGTTGATTTGAGTCCAGCCTCTTCTGAAAGCTTCCAACAAAAACTTGCTTTTTATGTTGCCCTGCAACATTTGTTGCCATTTGATGACTTGCAAGTGGGAGGGGAGAAATATACGGGAGAGTGCCAGAGGGAGAGCAGGAAAACAAAGGATCAAACAGCCAGTCAACAATGAAAGGTTCAGCACCATGAATCAGCGCAGGGATGGTGGACAGCTCCACTAAAAGCTCTTACACGTTCAGCACCACCGGGCACTTGGCAAGCTGGACAGCTCCTCTTACTCAGCCTTCCTGTGAACAGGTTAACAATAGGCTAATGTGCTTGACCTGATATCTAAAGCCATATCAAAGGATACAATACGGCCTCCCTACACATATTACAAGCCTGAGCTGAACTAAGAGAATAATGAGCCAGCATTACACAGCTAATGGCTGGTACTCTACACCTCTTAACAAGAAGGAAGAAGAGCTTTCTAAAGCCTGTCCCATCATACACAAGTCTTAATACATTGCATGTTGACCTTTTTGCTGTACAGTGACATTATATACAGTACAATCTTCATGTTTATTAGTGGCAGACCACTCTCCTACCGTGTAAGTAGCAGAAAGGACACAAACACAAATGTTGGAAGTTCAAAAAATTAACACAGTGATAAAGGTGTTATACCATATTTGAACTGAAATATCTGCTTGAACCCATCTGACACTCTCTTCACAGTGTTTTCTGTGGAACACTGTGGAGCAAGCTAATCTTCCATTTAAATTTAAACGACGAGAACTCAAGTTCCATTGATTGCTCCTAGGTAGTGCATTCAGGAATACAAGAACAAACAAACAAGAAAATAGGTTTATGCAACTCATCTCACAACCTCAAGCAGTTTTCATGCTAAGAATTCAAAATCACAGAGGGACGCTGAAGTAATTGCTTCTGATCAAAGCCATAGCGGTAACAATTATCAGCAACTTTTCCATCTAAAATGTTTCCTTTTTTTATTTAAGCCCTGTAATTTGTTATTTACTCATATTTAACACAGAAAAACCATATTCAATACCACACAGTGATATCTACAGTGAGTTTCTCTGTCTCAGATACAACTGTGACGGTACTGTAATTCACTTCAGCACTGTGGCAACAAAAAGACCTAAATAAAGTACAAGTACTACTGCCACTGTGTACCAGTGTGTGATTCCTCACAATTAAAAAGGCAACACAATTGTGGGTATTAACAAGGTGACATAAATTTTCTTACCTTGTTAAAGATTTTTGCCTCAAATGGAAAGCTTTACTATGATATTAAATAGTGTTGAAGGTAAACCAAGAGCCACTGAGACACCCCTGGGCAGAATAAAGCAGCTGTGCTTTGATAATGAGCAACTGACCTAACATGGGAGAAGGGAGGAAATCAGGAAAAGGGCTGCTTCTTGGATTTTACAAGTGCGCAGGGTAACTCAACAAAACACATTTTATTAACACTGTTAATGGAATCAACAGTAACACTGTGGGGAGTGTCTGTGGTTCTTTATTGTGAATCAGGAAGAATATTTAGATTACAACCACCTTAGAGAAGCTTGAAACTTTTACAAGATCGTGGTATGGATGTTTGTAATAAAAGGTGTCAAGCATTACTACTACTGCTGTTTCTGCGACTGCTAATCAAAATAATAATAGTACTTAAATGCTCACATTTGTATGCTGCTTTGTAAAGGCCTTCATGCAAAGAAGTGAAAGCCCCACCTGGGAGACACACAGCAGCCCCACCAGGGAGACACACAGTGATCATTCTGCACCAGCAGCCCCACCTGGGAAACACACAGCAGCCACACCAGGGAGACACACAGTGGCCATTCTGCACCAGCAGCCCCACCTGGGACACACACAGCATCCATTCTGCACCAGCAGCCCCACCTGGGAGACACACAGTGGCCATTCTGCACCAGCAGCCCCACCTGGGAGACACACAGTGGCCATTCTGCACCAGCAGCCCTACTCCAAAGCACATCAGGGAGTGAAGCAACTGTTAAATTAAGTGATACATTTACAAAAGGTAAGTATGAAATTTAGCCACGATACCAGCTCTTACACCTTTACTCTTCAATTCTTCTCTTAACATGACATTTGTGGTAACTAAAGAGGTTGTTCACGGCCATATCCAAGGTGTAAAAAGCACTCAGAAATGTCTGCGCTTTACAGGTGAGTGAATGAATGCACCTTGACGTTTCTTTTCTCAGTTCTTCAGGGACCTTCACAATAAACTTATTCCACCACTGCACTGAACTGCACTGTGACTTCCTGCCTCCCTGTGTTACAAACAGTAGCATACTGTATGATCTTTAATGACCAAGTGGTCAGGACTCCAGTTCAACTGTCTCAACTAAAGGGCAGCATGTCTTACAGCACAGTGTACATGTTCTCCATTCTGGGGCATTCATTTGAAAATTCAGGTCCATAGGAAGGAGGAACTATCTTTTTGTTTCCCTTGTTAGTCTTTCATTCAGTTCTGAATTACTCAGGAAAATGTTTAAAAGCCATAATGTATTTCCAACAGGTCCTCCAGACTCTTTATTTGCATACGAGCATCACCATGCAGACCAAGACATAAGGCTACGTCTTAAAAATATTTCATAAGAAAGTGTTTCCTATTGCCTTGGAAATACAGGTGAGACTGAGGAAAGGACATACTGTAGCCTTGGGTCTGGGGGAAATTATTGTTCTTACTCTTGTAAATTTAATTTGGTCTTCAATTTTACTTCACTCCCGAAAATGAAACAATATGAGAACAGAGACAAAATATTCTTCCTTACCCTTCTACCTGTTGTTTAAATCAATCATGAAATTTAATGATCACTGGGAGAAAAAGAGAGCAATAATAATTTTGATAATGTTCATTTTGTTTCCTGACTTGTTTTGGCTTCTACAGGGTTTTCTACAGACCAACACAAAAAGGCTGGTGATGTGATTTCGGCAGAACACTGAGAGTGGGAGGGAGAAAAACCAGAGAATTTAAAATACACTGTATATCTCAGTACTGTATATTATCATATAATTCCCCTGTCAGTGTCATTTTTAAGTTATCTGGAAATTGATTTATCTTATTAATTTTTAAAGAAGGATTAAAAATGTGACAGCTCTCAGAACAATGACTGTAGCTTCAAACACTTCAAACATCTTCAGGCTTGTCCTTAAAAATAAATGATAAAAAAAACATACCTGTCTCAGATCCCCTGTTTTCTTTAATATCCCATGAGGCTAAGGAGCTTTATCATGTTTAGATGCTCATTTTCAACTGCCTTGGATATCTGTCTCGCAGAACAGTCTGAATTAGCTTCATGACATAAACATCATCCAGACTGCCAGGCTTCCCCTACCAATACGTTCTGGATAATGAGGGAATGTTGGTTTAACTCGGATTGTTCAGGACTTTCAGTTTTCTGAGTTTTCTATTTTACATTCATTTAAATGTTCAGACTTAAGGCATCTAATAGGTTTCACAGAACAATAGGCCCGAGTTCTTTAGCCTGCTGTGCAGAAGGATAAAATACTGCAAATGACAGTGGTTGAGTAATATGCTGCCTTCAACATGTCCCAAATCTGGGACGTAATGGCGCTGCCAACCAGTGTCACAATAGATCTGTCTTCCTGGTGGCAGTTCCAGCACTGATCATTACTTTTGTTTAGACTGGTAACAGTTTCCTCCATTTATTAGTCTTCTCACTTACACAGTCTCTTTCAAAATGCATCACTCCTCTACACTTACCATTCTTCAATTTATCTTCCTCTCGGCTCAGGCACATGGCTCCAGGCTCTCTTCTCCGGAGGTCCCCAGTGCCCTGGCATACCTTATATACCCTAATAGATAGCTTGAGGTGCCGTTAGAATCAAGGGATTTTGGTAAAAAGTCATAAGCTTTATCAAATGTGAAAGGCACATCTCGAAAGACAGAGCAAATTTCTACCCGGGATCAGAGAGAAACATCATAAACTGCTGAGTTTCTAGAAAATTTCTGCAAACTAGCTACCAAGCCTCAAACAGAATTTACACTACCCCCATGATCTAATGTTTGTGATTAGATAACACAGTTATTACAATATAAGATTTTTCACCATCCTTTCTTCACAATCACGGACATGTGCATCCAGAAAATCAAACATGCAAATTAGGTACTGAGATTCCAGCATCACAAGTCTGTTCGGTTTTTTCTTCAAGCTAAGATGACAGCCCTCAAACTAGCACTTGGCCTGGTGCTTATGATCACATGCTTCCTCACTCATAAAATTAATGACTGCTGAAGGGCTGATACGGACAGGGAGCTTGAAAGCAGATTAAAATGAAATAAGAAAAAAATGAGACAGAGAAAATTCAGAAACATGTGTTGCTATCTCACTTAGCAATAGGATAGTTAATTTGCATTAATTTGCATTTATTATTATTTACAGGACTTTATTTGTACAGTCCATTATGCTGCATTACCTTTATGAATACTAATGTAAAATCGTAAATTTCACGAGAATAACATCACAAAGAAATGCCGCTGCAAAATTAACATTCTTTTGTCTCCATGGTGCTTTATATTTTTATATGCATATATTAATCTTCTTAATAGTAAGATAGTTAAAATTAAAATACAAGCTAGTATTTATAGACAACTATGTGCTGCTGGAACGAGTTCCACAGCTCAAACCGCAGCATCTAACCTTTAACACTTAATTACTAACAGTGATTAAAACTGTTGAAAAAATAGTTCTTCACAAACAAGTCCATAATCTAAACTGTGGCTACAGTAAATGGAGATAAACTTCCCTTTCAAATTCAAAGAAGAGTGACAGACTTTGCTTGGCCAATTAAAACATGGGAAAATAATATTTAATAATATATCATATTTATAAATTTAATGAGAAAAATTGCTTTCCTTAAATTAAAGCGGAGTCTCTTCAGGGCCCGATATCTGATTTTTTTGATTCATCAATAAGAGATCAGTGGTGCCAGACCCTCTCATGCCAATACCTTAGGCCTCTTCTTCCTTCTTTAGCGTTCCTCCTTTACAGTGTTTGTTTTAAAAACCCCTTTAGCTCACATGGACTTGGTGGGTCAGGTCTAGAAAGGCCTGACAAACTCCTCCTGGAAGCCACTTACCTGATCAGATTCCCTGAGGTGTGCAGACACACCCTGATATAAAATAACCATATCATGTTTGACATTACAAAACCACGAAGAAAATGCTTTACAGGTATATGGCGCTTAATTGTAGTCGTTATTTTTGCTTGCTTTACAGTATATGACAAACAGACCACTGCAGATACAGCTAGCAAGTAAAAAGCTATAAAATCACAGTCTGCACAATCTGCCCAAAGAGTTGAGCAGGGAATCACGTTCTCTCCTTCCCACAGTTCTTTAATAGGAGCTTTTTGGTGCAGCACGAACAACCTCTTGTGTTTGCTTAGAAATATGAAAACACTGTGCTGGAACAAAGACATATATGGGACAAATATGGAAAGAATATCTGTAAACCACAGGAATGCTGACCATGCAAGGTCCAGTTGCTACACACTGTATCCCCCCATAGCCTTCAGTCTAAATAAAGGCTTCTTTACTACTGAGCTGACATATGTCCTGCCTTTTAACATGTAAGAAACTAGTCTAAGCAATATGCAAGCATACATTCGTGGAACTGAAGGTTTACGAAAGCACAAATGCAAATGCTGTACTGTCCATAAATCACACAGTAACAGAACAGCAAGTACTGCATGAGCCATTGCAACTTAGACAGGGAAAAATAATCAACGCAAATGAATCTGGATGTTGATGCAGTAGTATGCATCTAAAGATGTCAGTCCTTGATGGATTCCTCATAGATTGTCTCGAATGTACTGTATTTCTCATGAGCAAACAATTTCTGAGTGCTTACACTAAGGCAGTGAAAGAACTGACCCTTCTTAGTCCTGAACCAAGAAGACTACAAAGGGACCGGATACAGGTATTCAAAATCCTCAAAGACACTGACCGACTGAAGCCAGCAGTCTTCTTGGAGATAAAATGGATCGGAGGACACAAGTGGAAACAACGTGGAAGTGCATTTAAAACAACGGACAGACAAGGCTTCAACTAAAGTGCTGTGGGAGTGTGAAACAAGGCACCGAGCCGTGCTGTTGAAGCCGATATCCTGGCTTCTTGGCGATTCTTGGATCAGTCATTTATTAAGTGCCAAATGGTTTAGACGGCCGAAAGACTTCCTCTCGTCTGCAACTATTGTTATGCTCTTACAGACCACATCTTTGGAAAATGTCTTTCTTGCTGACAACCCAAGATAATATGTCAGCCTACTTGCAGTAACGTACACTGCACCTGGTTTTATACTGTACAGTAAATGAACATTTGAAAATCGTGGGGAAGCTTGGTGGCCAGTCCTGGTAAGAGTACCTATGAATTTAGAAAAAGTCTGCAAAAGATCACTAAACAGTTCTCTTTTTTGTGCCTCCTCACATAACCCGAATATTATCTATGATGACTGCCATATCCGATTTTATCTTCCATCTGAATTTTTCAGGTTCACAAAAATGAAATTTTGGGTAAGGATGTAACAAAAGTTTGCTCTGCCAGATTTTTTTCTTCTCCAATTTGAGTCCTTACAAGTTTGTGCTCTACAGAAAAAAACAACACATTAAAGTAAAAACACTGTTTATGCAGTTTTTAGAAGATGACATTTAATAGCATGTTTCCAGTAAACATTGGTTAATTAGTTAGGGATTAATTTACCTGATGGTAATGCTTAATGGTTACAACAATATCTCAACATGTTTAATACATTTCTTATTTACGAACTACAGGAGAAAACCACAGACTGAGCTTTCTGTTTCCCAAACATTTGTCCTTTTCAAATACAATGGCAAAATAAATGCATGATACATTTTTAAAACGCTGACAAGAAATAAGAAATGTTAATAGTTTGGCAATAAAAGATTTTTTTTCTCCCTGAATTTTATTGTTTAATTTGTTTTAGTTTGTTTATTTCATGAATGCCAGAATCCCCTACTACCAAGGCCACTGATTCAATTCTGTAACAATAGGTGCACTTTCAGATGAATTGCCTGATGACCTACTGCAGCCCACAGCCTCAAGCCCCTGCATTGCATTCTGATGATTGACAGATGGTCTTTATTGTTTTCTAAGCTAGCATTTTCAACTGTAGACAGCAGCATTTCAATTCAAGTCAATACGCATGCTGAGAATCATAGATTTTTTACCATTAAATGAGCGCAGAGAATTAACAAGTGTATCCTTCAGTATTACAAAAAATATACAAACAAAACACTTATTTAATGAAAGAGACAGCATACTGTTACTGGTATTGATTGCAGCTATGTTGCCTAGAGACTGCTGAATGGTGATCAATATGACCAGAAACAGACGTACCACACCTGAGATGTTTTGTGCGCTGCCCATTGGACATTTTTTATTTTTTAAAGCTTATCTATAAAGGTCACAGGTGGTGCTGCAGGACACATGCAGCATGGTTTTAAAAAGAGAGAACTGCTGGTAAAGTAGAGACATTTTAGACCACATTTCCTGGCTGCCAGTAGGTAGAAACAAAAACAGAAGAAAAGGGTAATGTGGGATGTGACATATAAATGCTCTTAGGGATTCTCCCAGCTACCCCCTTAGCAAAACATCAACATCCAGAGACTCTGCATCTATCCTACAGGGCTCCGAGGAACAACGATAAAGAAACTCTTAACATTTAAATATGCAAATAATCAGGCCCCTTAAATACTTCATTAGTCCTAAGTCTGTCAGTTTTACAGCAGCTACAGGCAGTTTACAAATGTTAAATAAGTAATACAAAGATTTTATCAGCTAGACTCTCATTTCTTAAATGTTGTTTTTTTGGGGGGAAAGTAATAACTGTCATTATTCTACATTTATGAGATCCGACAGTTCTTCAGAGAACTCTTCAGCTCCAGAACCATGAACCACAGTTTTTATTTTACCAAGGCAAAGTCCACTGTCAGCACTAGACAGCACACTATGTGTTAATTGTGAAATGTAAGACGTGACTGTAACAATTCCACATTATTCTATAAATGAGAAGCAGGAATAAGCCCCTGGACTCTAAACAGGGTGGTGCCCACAGGCCTCCCATTTCTTTTCTAAAGGGAAATCTTCTGACACTCAGAAAATCCTGTTTCATGCTGTTGAGTTAGTGGGTGAAACACACTGGAAGAAAATGTACTGACTCAGTATCAGTGGAAGACTCAGTGTCTGAACAGAGTTTTGTTTTATTGACAGTGAGAGAAACAACACAAGGAGAGGGATGAAAACCACACTTCTCTAGTGCTTTTTAAACCCGTTATTGGTCGTAGAACTTCAGGATGACACCTGACTTGCAGTTCTCCAGCCCAGCTCAGCAGCTTATACACATTTATTTGTATACGTACAGTAAGTATACACACAATATACATGTAGCATACGAATGCTATTCTCATAATTTAAATGTGTTGTTTTGGGTATTGAATAGCATTTATGGCAACCAAAGGGGCACACTATCTCTGATATTCCTAACATAGATCTTTATCTACCTGTCATTTTTCAGAAAGCTCCTCTGACTGTGTCTGGGATGAGGTGTCCTCTGAGATGTGTTGTAAGCAGAACTGACATGAGGTAATCTGTAACAGGGGTCCTCCTATGGAATACGGCAGCGCTGTACGTCTATGGTGCTGCCCAGCTCGAAATGTAAAACCAGCAGCAACAGCGAGCGCACATGAAAGGGAGTCAAAATCTCCAGGCTGAGAGAGCCAGCCAAGCTCCTTGACCTTCATTTCCACAGGGTACGACATAAACAAATAATCAGCGCTTGACATGGTGCAAGGCTTTGATATTTAAATAGAAAATCTCAAAGGCATCAGTCACTGAATCTCAGGTTTACATAAAGAGCATTACACATGTAGAGCAAACATATCTGATAGGACCAAAAGGCTACCATTTGGGACATCAGTGCCTGACACATCTGGATACCAGCTGGTGCCAGATCTGGCAGTGGGTACTTGCAGAGGCTAACCTTTCAGTTCCCAACAATGAGAAATATAAACACAACACTGTATTAACCTAGAAGACAAAAAAAATACCAAAATGCTTTCCCTTTAACAACATTTCCAGTAGTTAAAAGGGATAAATGAATATTTCTCTTAGTAGTGAAGAAATATTTCATAGAAGAAAATGAACCTAGGATGGTACCCTGCTCATATTTTGAGTTGACTAGGTACTCCATTAGGGCTTTAAGGCTCTTGTAGAGCCCCAGTTATCCTAAAGGTGCCTAATACTAATAGATCTTGATACCAACTTGAAGTCTGCTCTTGCCTGATCCCAGAAGCTAAGTAAAGGCCAGGGCTGGTCAGTGCTGGGATAAGGAACACCAGGTTACTGCTGTAAGTGCTGTTAGTGGAACAATGGGCAGGGTCTTGTCTTTGGACTAAACTTTCCAAGCCAGTGCTTCTCTATGATGACCTGGGATAGTGTGCAATAAGAGATGTCATCCATTAATGCCATTGGGTTGCTAAAGATCCATGCAACTGTTCAGCTGAGTAGGAGTGTTAGCCACTGCTAATTCCACTGCGGGCTTGAATAATCTGGCCTCCATCTTTCCATCTTATTTGAGTTGGTGAGGTAATGTCTTCCTTACCCCCTGATCTGTGCTGACCTAGGCTATGAGGAGTGTGATTACTTCTAAACCCAAACACCAAACTGCTTAAAATATCTGTGCGGATTATTTAAACTGGCAGCATCTCTGCTTTTCAACATTCGCTGTTTTCTAAATGTTGAGAATTTCATTTGTTTGTAACGTTAAATTACAATATGGGTTAGTGGTACTGCTGTGCAATCTGCATACATTCTTATAAATTAAGGATCTAGTTAATTTGGGACAGGATATTTGTTTGTTTGTTTTTTGATATACAGCCATAGATGTTTGAGAATGTCTAAGTAAATTAACTAAAATTAAATGTAATAATATTAATTTAGTTTACCTCAAAAGGCTTACATGAATTTTGTGTGCTAGCCTGAGCACAATCTGCATTAATAAAATGATAATTATAATTATAATACTGAACGCTTTAATAGGAATAGGATATACACTACAAGTTACTTCATTTGTCATATTACTCAAAGGATCATTTTAGAAACAGTTCCAAATTCTTGCTTGCAATTCCATCATTCACAGTATTGTTGCAATCTTACCCTAGTTATTACAACAATGTCCCTTTATTTTTTTAAAAAAAGTATACTATCAATGCTTTCTGTAGCACTTTGTAAAACTGTGAACATGGAAAAAATACTAAAATGCAAACTGTTCAAAACTCCATACATGTTCTCTGAAGAATTTACAGTACTTTTTCAGAACCAAGAAATAGGCTTTTAGATGTTTCAATCTGAAACAACAGCTCTTCAGGGGCTAGAGCCTGCCTGTGTTTTTATTACAGAATATATGTGTATTTATTTGTTTGAAGTGGTAGTTCAAATGAAAATCATTAAACATCCTCTTAAAAATACAGTTTATGTATGGTGTAGTGCAAATCAAGTCTGATTCTGCTGTCACAAAGGGAAATCGTTAAAGACTCCACATTTATGTAGCTGCAGGGTGCAGTTTCAGTGATTTTAGTTGGTTTAGCTGCTTCAGCACTGCTTGATAATTCTGATTGATAGTTTATTCAATGTTTAAGTTTTTAAGGTGGTAGTAGTGCACCAATTACATTTGTGTGACTGTGGTTAACCAAGTTTAATCGGTATTGTAATGTGACCTACTGTTTAAATGTAGCAGATGTGTTATAGTAAATTACAGTAATTTAATGCCGCACTGGATCACACTCTATAGAGCAACTGCATATACAGTATACCATATAAGAGACAGGAAAGAAATGGATATCACCCATGTAATTATGAAAGTGATGAAAAGCCAGGCATCTACTGGTAAAAAGGTAAAAATACGTATTCTGTGCCAGCTTATGCAGTTAGATGGCACAATGACAATAAGCCACCACCTGACTGGATGTGTCCAATGGATACTGTACTACTCTAGAGCCTGGATTTATATATAGCCCACCCCTGTTTAATCATTTCCTAAACGACCGATTGGAAAGTGAGGGCTTTCTCAGGTTTATGTGTATTAATGGGTGTTTGGGTCACCAAAGGAGATCAGTGAGCATCTGAATCCGATTACTGAGGAGAAAACAGCACTGTAGTCAAGGTCTGGCAGCCCCCAGAAGCGGACATGGACATGGCTGCATGAGCTGGGGAGCTAGGGAGGTGGCTGCAGTCAATTTGTCTGGGCCTGTTCTGGGTTTAGTGCCGTTTCAGATGGAGAAGTGTTCTGTTGTTTTTTAAAATCTCTAAAACTTTTCACATAAAACCAGGATTGTCCTGGACCCTGTGTAGCGGTTCCCATCACCATAATATCGGAGCCGAGAAATGTTTACATTTCATAAATACAGTACATAGCCACTACATAACCACTTAGACTTATAAAAACGTCAAGCAAGAGCATTTTGTCAATACAGTAAACTAAACAGATCCACAACAGTCAAGGAAAACATATTTACATGAACCAATATCGGCTCCTATACACATTAGGTGTCCTTTTATGATTTACCCATGGCTTAATTTACCCTATTTCCTTTTTTACAAGTTCAAGTTCAAGTTTATTTGTCATTCCAGCCATATACAAGTATACAGAGGAGTGAGATATCGCTCTCCAGGTCTACGGTGCGAATACAGACGAGACACTGACAAGACAATGCTATGGACAATGCTACGGACAATGTTATGGACAATGCTACAGACAATGTTATGGACAATGCCACGGACAATGCTACTCTCAGCGTCCCTGGGTGGGTCGTTACAGAGCTGGGTTACATACTGTGAGGAACACTCAGATTCGTTTCTGCATCTATCACTTCATCTACCACAAATCCAATCCTCGTCCAGTGTACTATAATTACAGTAAAACATGCTAAAAGACACAGACACCTGTCAATTCATGTTTCAAGTCACTTTCTGATTACACTGTGCTGTTCTGTATTTAAAATAGCTAAACACAGCAACTGGTGTAATGCTGAACTGAGCCAGTGGCCACCACTACAAATGGTCACTGACTTATTGTAAAACACACCCACATTTACTGTACACAGGCTGTTTACCATAAAATTTTACTATGACAATAGACATAAGGACAGCTTTTCAAGGGACAGTCTGATTTTGCCCTGATGTATATTTTTGAGAAGTTACTGTATTTCAGCAAGATGCCACTTCTGTGCCTTCCAAAGATCCTGTGTCTCAGTTGTGTCTGAAAAAGGCAGTTTTTTGGAAACCTGGTATTAAACAAAGCAACTTTAAGATTATACTGTACCTACACTTCAAAATAGGATTATAATTAGTTTCCAAAATTTGTACAAGTACATACTTGGTACTATATTCAAACCCTACTTTTAAGGCTTGCTTTCTTCAACCCCAGACACTAAAGTAGGTCAAATTATTTGGAAGAGGAGTTGAATGGAAATTCCCCATAATCATCTTCTGCCATTAACTGAGCACATTGGAAAGAGAGCTTTTCCATTTCCCAGTTCAAGGTGTAATTTAATAAATCCCCATGAATTAAAATCCAAGTAAAAAATATAATCTTTCACCGTTTCCATCCCCGGAAGAGGGACAGTACTGTGAAAACTGTAATCTAAGAAGAAGACAATAAAGGAATAGATAAGGCATGAAAAACGCTCATGCAATTTGACATTCCTTCAAACCCATAAGGATAATTTCAAGGTAGCACAGCACTATCAGCTATGATGTCAGGGGGGCTAGGTGTAAAATGGTGTTATCAGAAAACAGAATGATGTCTTACTGCAATTAGTATTCTTTTATTAAAGAGAGGTCATTATAAGAATGTGGCTGTCCAGTCTGTTACTTAAATCCCCATAAACATGTAGAAAACAGGTCCTTTTAGTGAAGTACAAGGTATTTGCCCAATATTTTCCCCACTCATTTCAAACAGAAATAGGGTTTGGCAGGAAGCTTATTGCATACATTATAGCCTGCGGCATAAGTGTGCCTGAAGCAACCTAATGGCTTTGGTAACATCCATTTAAATTGATGGTGATGTTGTTGTTTACTTGTGATTGCTCTTGATGGGAAACCCTAGTCAATGCCTCTCGACAAGCATATTTATAGCTGGTGAACTCTAATGCAAGACCCTGGTAAGGTGAAAATTAACATGACAAACATGCAATTATTGGACATTAACGCATGCTGACAAATATATAATTACTGGGCATTAACACATGCTCTCTGCCAATGAAAAAATAATTTTGGCTTGGAATAATAGCAGATTATAATTGAGACAATTATGCTTCCACTTCTCTCATTTTAAGCAAATGTGGTGCTATTAAATTAATGCCAAATAGCGGTCGAGATGCATTAGACTTTCAAGCCCACATATATCCTTATCACTTCTTGGCTTAGACAGCAGTTTGATGTTACTGGTTGTCAATCTGCTTCCGTAATAAAACTCATTTGATGCAAACTTACAGAAAAGGGATGTATTTTACATTTTAATTTAAACTGCTTCTGGAAAATCGATTCATGTTTTGATTTTTTTTCTTGCTGTAAAGGCAGATTTACACATATATGACCTGAGCAACACGAAGAGCACAGCACCTCACTGCAATGAATCGCAATATGATGTGTCCACAGAGCTTTGGAGAGACAGGCACCTGCAGTGAGGCAACTTTCACCTCACATGCTGATCTGGGGCTGCTACAGTATATTTCAGCCAATCATAATATAGCAGCCAGTGGAGAACACGGGCAACATCCAAAGGAGAAAACTGTGTGGGGTCCACTACTGCCCATTTTAGGGGAGAGAGCTTCAGGTAGCCCAGATTTTATAGCCTGTTCCTCGATTTGAGGCTAACATCAAACATCAACGCTAATTTTGCCCTGGCAAAACGTGCACTGCCTAGATAGAATCTCGATTAACATTACACTTCCCCCCGTTACCACACTGCAATTTGTAGCTGAGCAGGAAGGATACCACCATCTAACCATTTAAGGGTTGTGGGAGTCTCGAACAGCCTACAAGCCAACAGCTTGACTGATTTCAAGAAATGGCTGCAGTTTGCTACTAACTACCAAGTGGGTTATATGGTCCCCTCTTGTTTGCAACCTGTCTTACATCCTTACCCTGACTACTAGAATCTCTAGCAGCAACAATCTGATTTTCCACAGTGAGCTTTCAAAAACCTACTAGTCAGGTCCCCTTTTCTATCCATGAAAAAGTCATAAAGCAAGTTCGATAAACCATTTGACAGACAAAATAACTTAATATGCATTGTATGCCTTTATCTAAATTAAATCAATCAGCATCCCTCTGGAATGCAATCCCTCAGAAAGCATAAAACTCTGTCTAGTCTGATGAGCTTGTGCCTCTTAAATTCTAATGGTAATTTGCCTTGAGCGAGGAGATGGTTCTTACGCTATGTACTGAAGAGAAAGTTTTCACATTTGACAGCAAACGGATTTTGGCATTATTCCTAGCATACGTTTAAATATTTTATCATTCTGAATTGACTGTGATACAGTTTACTGTTGCATAAGCATTATATCACCTCATTAGTGAGTGTTGATTGGGCACAGGTGATGAAGAGATTTAACCTGTCGAATCTCAGGTCTGGCAAGAGAACAAGAATGAAAGACACAAAAAGGACAAGATAATGCCTTTTCACCATCAGGTGAAAAATGCTTGCAGGTCTTGTCTTAGGTGTCTACTAGCTTGGACAAAAATTTGGGACAAATTTGAAAAAATTCTATGTAATGTTTTGTGAAGACTGGACCTGGAATTACATTTTTCGCACCCCCCCCCAAAAAAAATCATAAAAGTTACAGAAAGCAATAACAATAAAATTGCAATTGCTATAAAAAGCCTTTAGACACCATTAAATAGCCTTTTTCTGATGTTAGGCATTGGAAAAAAAAGCTTAGACTTGCATTCTGGTGTAAAAAAGGACCACTGATAACAATCTGATTGACTACCCCTTCTGAGTCAATGACTGACAGCTAGATTGCAGGTGGAATGCAGCCAGAGGCTTCCAGAGGAAGTCTCACTCCCTAAGGGTCTGAATGGCTGAAAGTACAATGAATGACAGTGTTTTTCACCAATCAGATCACCTTATTTTCAGGCGATCCAGCTTCGAATTTCTATTCCAAAGCCAATAACTTTCAGTTTCTTCCAGGTCTGTAAGTGGGTTAATATAGCCTTTTGAGGATATATATCGTACTCCCGAATAAGTTTTTGTTTTTACGGTCATGTTTTCTGGCTTATTGATTACATTATCGATGCACTTTGGAAGTTTGCTGAAGTACATCATCAGATAAAAAGTGTCCTTGTGATTGATTGCCTTGGTGTTTTCCTGTTCTGAAAATGGTTTTGTAAAACTCCGGTTGTCCTTTTTCGACTGATAACAGGTTTTCTGTAAATGTTTTGTGGTTGTGTTGGTAAAAAGCCCGTGGTTGCTGGCGATATCGAAGTGCACAATCCTTTTTTGATTGGTTACCTTGGTGTTTTTCCGTTCTGAAAATGGTTTTCTGAAGCTCCAGTTGTCCCTTTTCGATTGATAAAAAGGTTTTCTGTAAATGTTTTGTGGTTTTGTTGAGGAAACAAGATGCCGTGAGACGTGCGTCTTAGGTAAATATTGACTCAGCCCGTGGTCGCCTGTGACCATGCTGGGTAGTAATAGTTAATCTGCCAATACAACGACATTACGGCGTTTCTCGATAAGAGTATGGGTGTAACCCATTTCCCATTGGCTCTTACCAATCATGGCCTCCTAATAATCCCCATCTATGAAATTATAAATTGGCTTCATTACTCTGCTCTCCTCCCCACTGATAGCTGGTGTGTGGGGAGCGTTCTGGCGCACTATGGCTGCCATCGCATCATCCAGGTGGGGCTGCACACTGGTGGTGGTGGAGGGGAGTCCCCATTACCTGTAAAGCGCTTTGAGTGGAGTGTCCAGAAAAGCGCTATATAAGTGTAAGCAATTAATTAATTACAGCCGAATATAGCCCTTCCATGATGGGTCACAATATGGGTGAAGACGAGTAATCTTCTAAAGATAAAATGGGGAATTCCAAGTGCTGTACAGTGATGATGGCCTGGTCAGGAGTGTCTAGTTGTGACTGATAGTACCCTCGCAGCTCTGTGTTACAGTGACTTAGTCCTGGGACCACATCCTGATGTGCCAACATTGTAAAGGGCAATGCATGTTCTCATGCTGCTTATGTGACAGTGAATCCCTGACACCATAAGAATGAAATGAGAATGCACCACACCAGTCTTGAGTCCCAGTGAGCTGGGCTGCCATGTGGCATCTACGATGGGACCAGTGGTGAAAGACCAGCAGACAGGCCCGTGGAATAGACTACATCTGTAACCTAGTGAAAAACAGGTGTTACTCATGTACGGCTACAAATGGTGGCCATGTATGCTACTAGCCTGCAGTTTTCCTAGTAGAGTTCCTGCTAATCAATCCTGATGTTGAGCAAAACTACCAAATGTAGGTCACGTCTGTTCAATAAAATGTCAGAACACCTGCTATATGAAATTATAATTATGATTTGTTTTTTGCAGCTATAACTTTGGATTTTTATTCTCAGTATATAACATTAGACATACTGTATTATCTGGCAATATGGTATATTTAGAAACAAATACTTATAAAAATAAATGTGTGATGGGATTTGAATTTTCTGTATTCTACTTTAGAACCAATTAAAATTAATTCTCCTTTTTTATAGTGTAGTCCGTTGTATACAGCAATTAGATAAATGTTTTTTCTAAGATATCTAGAATTGATTTTCCCTACTGGTCCTCAGTGGATACAACGTTCTTGGTTTGTTTGTTGAGTTCAGTATCCCAAATGAGATGTAGACATTGATTTCACATTAGGTGTTGCCAGTGCACTGTCCATATTTATAGCCATGTCTAAAAGCACACAGGCAAAAATAATTATGAGAATCTATTATTGTTCCTTCAAAATTGTAATAAATATAAACATGCATAATTCTTCTTCAAGGTTTCATATTTCAATTATACTTTAATTTAATGTATTTATTTCTGGAAACCATACTGTATTTTTCGTAATTAAGGTGGTTAATTACCAAGTGGTTCAGGAAAAAATGGAGTAGAACAGCAATGCACTGCTGACAGAATCCAGAAAGCTTGTGTATTCAGAACCTCCAAATTAAAGTTATTGTTAAAAATTTGAAGGTATTCTCTATCGCTTGTCCTCAACCCTTTTACCTGAGGCGATAAACAGGAAAAAAACCTGTGAATGAACATGCTGATTGACAAAGTAACAGATTTAATCACAGTTCTTTCATTGATAGCTGGGGGTAAATTGCAGACTAAAAAGAAAATTCTCTTTCCCAATTATGACATGCCAGCTTGTGCTCAGTACTAGGGAGTCATAGGGAGGCTCTTGAAGTGGTTGTTAGCCTAAATGAAAACTTTAACCCACTGCAGGAAATAGCACTGACAGGTCAAAGTACGGCACTGCATTTGCCCTGCATCTCTGGCATAAACTGTAGCTTAATGGCAGAATCCAAATGCAATGCAATAAAGGCCTTTAAAACCAGAACTCTCAGGGCTCTCTTTTTTCTCTACCCTGATTATTAACAGCAAAGAAGACAAAATATTGTAAAGGTGAAATACAACACTATTTTTATTTTTTGTGGTTAGAAAGAATCAACATCGATGAGTGTATTACTGTGTATTTTGTACTGCAATAAAAGTAAATTAAACAGAGTAACTTCTAAATCTTCCAATTTCCATCACAAAATAGAGAAAATTTCCAGGTATTTGCATTGTATCACGCTACATGAGTCATTACAGTGACTAGTGAGCAGGAAGGGCCTCTTCACGTCGCAGTTCGTGGGAACTTGAAAGCGAGTTTGCGACAACACAGCGACTTACAGTACTTTCACAAGGTTCATGATTTTGTGCCTTATTCAAAATTTGTAACCTTTTTCTATGCCGTCAATGAATTAATTTTGTCTCCGGGATTTACTAACTTGTCTGAAAAACTGGGACTTCAAACAAAATGAAGGCATTTCAACAAACCAAGACAAGGACTCCTTAATCATGTTTCCAAACGAGCCTTTTAGCTCAGTGGGAAAACTCTGCAAAACCCTACCTATATCTGCTCACTTGGACTTTATTTTCCCCATCAGCAGTGTAGGGGAGCCATACAATACAATGGCTCTGTGTAGGCACTGCGTGAGGCATTGACTAAACACCAACTGTGCAGCAATTGCACTGAAGGTTATTTGAATATATTAGACATTTTTTATTAAATTCTTTAATTCTATAGTTACACCATTTAAATGTCAACCTTTTTGCTTTATGTGTAAAGGAAATAAGGGAATACAAGAGGAACAATCAAAAATAAAGCTCTTTCAAGCCCCAGGAAGTTCTGAAGTCTGGTACCAGAACACAGCAGTGAGCTGCAGGGCAGAGATGTTTTTCAAGCAAGAAAAATGCCATCTGCTTCCTTCTCAGAGCAAATGATGAGGAAGTACAGTATAGTTCACTATACTCCATAAAGAGGTATTCACCAACCTTACCGTGAAACATATATACTGTTCAATAGCAGTACATAACAGCTCTCTTTCAGCTACACATCATTCTTAAAAGTGTGACATTGAAATATGAAGAACAAGAGATGTCCTTAGATATCCACTTTAGCTAGAATGCTTTTAACTTTAAAATATACTATTGAAATACACTATTACAAAATCAGGAAATGAAAAGATTTTCTCATTTCCAACAGTACCAAAGCTCTAAAAATTCAACCATTTCCTATTGTCAAGCTCTTAAGGATACAAAATAAATTTCAAGGAAAGCAGAAAAAAGTTTTTATTATATTAACACAAGTGATTGTGTGCTGGAAGTACAGTAACTGTACAATCTGTAGATTATATGGACCTTTATAGCACTTTCATCATTCCTCTATTCCTGCCCTCATTCCTATATTACAAAGAACAGCTGAACTTAAAAAACAGGAATGAGAAAAGGTTCAGATAAGTGGGGCTTTCACTAAATGGTTCTTTAATTTTGCTCAGGCACAAGATGCAATTGTATCTGCTCTGAACCTTCCAGAAAAACACTGCATGCCTCACAAGCAGATTTTGCTGCAGCATTATCAAAAATTACATTTCTTACGTCACATGCATTGCACGGTTCTATGCAAACATTGTACTCTGGTCTTCCACTGTCACATTTTAGAAGAGTTTACAAGTAACTAGAACTAGACAATATCCAAAGTGAACAGATAGATAATGTGACTAACTGCACTGCCACCAAGAATCTCATACAGTTTCTTCCACAGCAAGTAGGCAGATGGATTATGGTATCAACTGCGAGAATCCTGGATGTCGACCAGGCTTGTCTCAATATTGAAAGACTAATTTTCTCAATATTAATAAGATGTAGAGCAAAAAGAAAGAGCTTCTCCCTAATTAGGCTTTGTACAGCATCTTGAATCATACCATTACTAAGAACAAAATAGTAATGTATCCTATTTGTTAGCAAGAACCATTTAGTTCACACTGTGATTGACACCTCATCCAATCATACAAGTATCTATTATATATGAGGTATCTCATCCCAGAGGTTTTCATATGTCAGAAATACTGAAATGCATTTTTGAAAATATCAAAATACTCTCTAGATTACTATGGGATTCAAGCTGTGAATGCCATCTTTTATCTTATAGCACATGTAATTATTTATATTAACGGGTTTGATGAATTATTATCAATCAGACAATAACAAGGAAGGTAATTTGATTTTGAAATTAAAGTACAATAACTGTCATATAGTAAAGTGTATAGTTATAATATAGTAAAGTGATATTACTACACCCCACGGTGAGAAAAGTATTGGGCATATTTTATTTCCATCCAGGGCAGACCTTGTCCTCAATTCCTGAAAACCCCCAAAATTAATTTACAAATTAAGACACAGGTGCATTTTGGTAAATCAACTCTGATAACTAAAACCTGTGCAGCTGAAACCCACTAATAATCGGAAAACATTCAACATATTCTCTCATTTTAATTTTTTAGCACTACAAAAAGCTCATTGCAAAAGAAGAAATGCCCTTTTGGTGGCAATGGCATTACAAAGATTTATACATCATACTGTACGCTAACAGAGCCTGATACATTTACAAGCACTAAAAGAAAAAAAAAGAAACAAAACTAAAAATCTGTCCACAGAAAGGAAAAACACAACCTCCTGCCAAGGAGTTTTCTCTGGGTCCAAACCATAGCTTTTCCGTGCAAGATTCATGAGTCTTGTCTCAATCTGCAACCAATGGGAACTGCTAATAAAGATGAATTACACACTAATTTCTCCCGTAAGTTTCTAATGAGGCTCATATCCTCCTTTGCTCTTAAGGATCAACACCCTGGAGGAACTAACCTCAACAAAATAAAACACACTGGCTTCTATCCTAGTGGAAATGACAAACACTCTTCCTGTTTCGTCAGTTTATTCTCTGAAGTCTTGCTTCTCCAGCCACCCCAGAGACTTCATCTTTAGGAGGCTGATTTCAGCAACCCCAGCCCCCTGTTGTGTGCTTTTCCTAATGTTTATGCCCTGGGTAGGTTTGCACAGCAGAAGTTTACCCTCCCTGCAGAACAGAGGGATGACATGATAAATTGCAGGGAGTTACACGCATTTGTGGTCACACAGATGAGGCTGCAGCTCACCAGTTCACACGCTGCAAACAAGCACTGAGCCAGAAGCTGTGGGGTGCTCAGAGCATCAGGAGCTCTGCAGATTTGCACATTTCTGCGCCATCCAAGTTCCCTTTTGTTTATTCTTTTTCTGATTCTGTGCTCGATTTGAAAAAGAAAGGGTCGCATTTATACATAAGCAGCTTTTCAGAAAGACTGCAGTACTGATAAATTGATGGATTCATTTTTCTTTCTTTCAAAGGGTGCTTCAGCTGAATCCTCTCAGATCAGTTGTAACATTAGAACACATGAATGTTTACAAATGAGAGGAGGCCATTTGTCCCAGCTTGCTAGCCTGATTGCTAGCAGCTAATCGATCCCAGGATCACGTCCAGCCGTTCTTGAATGAAGCCAGGGTATCAGCTGTAACAACAGGACTGGGATGCTTAATCCAGACTCCCACAACTCTTTACGTACAGAAGTGTCTCCTATTCTCAGTTTTCAATGCACTTCCCTGTAGTTACCATTTGTATCCCTTGATTGTGTTTCACTGTTGATTCTGAAGGCTTTGTAAATGCCTTGATTTTGAATACTTGAATCAGGTCTCTTTACTGTCTTCTCTGTTCAAGAGTGAAAATACTATTTTTGTCTGTAGAACAAAAACTGTATATAGTTGTTCTTCTCTTCATTCCACTGATTCCAAATCAGCAGTTTATTTTTTGTAATATAGTAACCAGAATAACTGTTATGGCTGCCACATTTGAGCCTGAAATGTTGAAAGAAGTGCATGCTTTTACTATTTCATCCATTATCTGTTGTATTCAGTATCTGTGGCACCTGGCAGATATTGTCTATACATTCCTTGATAAATCAGAGGCAATTTATATGTTCACTGTATTTAAGAAACAGACAATATTTATCTCATCTTATGCATGCTCATTTTTTCTTTTAACATTTACCTTGTATTTTCCATTTATAACAAATAACATAATTATAGGCAGGTACAGCATAAATACAAGCACAGGTTTCTACTATTTGTTGAGATGTCCCATCAACTCTCATTTTATTTTTCTGTACTATTTCTGTACTAACGTCACATATAGACCCAAACCACATATTTCTTGCATTTTTAGATTAAAAATACCTTTGGCTTATAAAAAGTTGATATAATATAAATTGCCCCTACTTCTGGTCAGGAAGTGTGTACATATTACATATTGAATATACAGTATGCATGTTACATACATTATAGAATTTATTTATTTTTAGTATTGACTACTCTTTTTAAAATGAATGAAAAAATAAAGTTTTTATAAAGCAGGAAGATATACTGTATACTTGCTTTCACTGTATACACTGTATACTGTATCACTGGACCATGGAAACAAATTAAGAGCAAGATAGCATCCCACAGGACAGCAGCTGAAAAATGTATTTACTGCAACTGCAGAGTCAAAACCTACCACACGAGGGCACTATGCCTTATCTGCAATGGCTGTATCGTATAATTAATGAAAGGACAAAAGATTTTAAGTGTATCGACACATATTAACAGCAGACATTTTAACAATTTCAGGGAGTAATAAATGTTTAGTGATAAAAATTATTTGTGAAAATGATCTTGTCAAAAATATCCAAAAATAACATTTGCAAATGCTGTAAACTGACAACAGGATAATGCCCGTGTTTTGTCATCATCAGATACTGCAGACCCTTAGAAATATAAACCAAAAATAACAATGACTTTTCAATCTCGTGTACACAGTATATTTGAGAGTTGGCACGGCTGTGTTAAAAGAGCACCGTGACACACTAATATGTGCCCAATAAAAAAATATCTAAGAAAGCTATTCACCGGAGACAAATAACACAGGACTTATTTTTAAATCCAGGTAAATCCAATTATTTTAAATGAGATGAAAGCAACCATGAAAACATAAACTGCGTGAGTTTTACAACTGAGCAGCAAAATGAGTTAGAAACTTAATAATCCCAGAAATGACACTTTATGAGGAGTTAATGCTACCAGACTGTATTCGAACATTCCATTCCCTGTGTGGAGAAGTCTGTTTTGTAATGCGCCCATGAGGATATGACAGCAATCTAATGTACATTCGCACTCGAAGATAATACAAAATGCCAATGAAATGTCGGTAAATGTTACTTATCATGTTCATCATTTTTTTCACTGTGCCTTTTTTGGGCTTTGCTTCAGTTTCCATCTGAAGGGTATATGTATTTCACTAGCTTGCTCATTAAACTTTAGCAGCTATTTGGTTCTACATTACTGAAAACAATAACAGACCTATTTCTTCTGTTCAGATGAATGTCATAACAGGAATGCAAATGTCAATGGCATAAATGCATTATTAAAAAAAAGCAATAGGCAGGAAATGAAAAAGATGCTTTTGTTCTACAGTAAAGGAAAGGCTTTCACATACAGAGGCAACACAAAACCCACCAGCTAAAAGACACATGACAGTTCCTAGTGTGAGTCCCTTTTTGCTTTGAAGCCCACACATCCAACATTAACACAATTTCTAAATAGAAAAATAAACAGAACAACAGAGGGAATTCTCTGAGCTTTGTTCTTTTCTTGAAAGATATACAAAATGCTGTCAGAATGTTCCGTAGGAATGCAAGAAGAGCAAGATGTTATACTACAGGAACTGAAGTTTTGCTTTGGACAGTGTCTTTAAAATAAATATCTGCTGGTGATTTCAGGGAAGTGAAGCCACCTTTGCCTCCATCAAGTAAAGCAATTATCTACCAAACCTCAGTGTGCTCCAGAACCCATTCCCTGTGTGTTTTTCATCACCTAATCAGAGTGCAGGTGAGATGTGCTTCTCTCTTCCACGGATTTCCACCTTGTCAGCACCCGAGATCCCAAGAGATCTGGCATAAATGATCCAGATGGGGTCACCCATGTCAAGGAGGTCAAGTGGGAGGTGCCAGACAAAGTGCGATCTAATGAAGACCTCAGTAGTGGAGTATACAGAATAATGGCAAGTCACAGTTTTATTTCTGCAGAGATGTGAGGAGCAACACAGTGACAATGAAGATGGAGAAAAGGCTTTGAAGTCCTCATGGACCCCATAACATTGGATTCCAGTCCTCTGTCAAGGACCAAGTGGCGGCTGCCTATGCATCAGTTTTTCCACCTTACAAGACATCAAGCACAGGTATCCTGCCAAATGCAGGAGACAGGATGTGCTGAGTTACCGCCATCTGCAGATCCACAAACAGGATCCACATGCAACACCTGGAGGGCTATCATATTCAAAATCGAATGTCTGCTGCTGCTGATGCTATCAAAGCTGCAAGGTTTTCATAGTGATCCACTTCTAAAAAATAATTTAATAAATTATTAATCACCGACACCTGACTCAATGCAGAGACACAGCAAATTAATGACAATTTTTCTCCATAAAGAAGGTATAAACAATTATACCCTCAATATTTTTAGAAAATTTGTCTGTGTCCATGTTATTTAAAAAAAATGGTAATGGGATGAAGCTGAAAACCTCAATGATTTAGTGTTCTACACACATATGCATAAAGCATAAGCAAATAGGGTGCTTGGTCTTAGAATCAGGTAAGACCAAAATCCAATTCTAACATCTACTGCTTCAGCTGGCAAGGAACTAAAGGCTTTATGGCATTTAGTGGGCTAATTCAAGTTTGAGTTTTTTACCTCTCATGGATAGCTGAGTGGTTCTCTGCTCATAAAAAAATGTAAAAAAGCATGTTCGGTTTGTGATACCCCATCAGCTCCTAAAATCAGGACAATCTGAGCAATGCGTACAACATCAAAGAGGAAACACAGCACACCCCAGTGTGAGCCAACACTGGAGAAAAAAAAAATAAACTGACAGACTTGTCTTTGTACAGATAGCGTTTCTCCATTCAGTATTGATTTCTGGCAGCACAAGTTTGAGCATCAAAACAGGTACATTCTAAAAAATATATAGATGCACATAACTCATCATTACATCACTTATCAATACCTTTCCTTTGGAGTACAACGGAGAACAGCTACGATGAGCACTCAGATTAGACAGGGCCTTGGTTGTTCTGGGACAATCAGTTATTTCAAAGGACCAAATGATTTCTAAACCTCTTAAAATCTGCCTTTCTTCTTTCTTTCTCCAAACTGTCAAGCCTGAGAATCCATTCAGGAGTTTTTTGATAAAATCCACTGAAATGAAACTAGGCAGCATTTTATAATAAGCTGGGAGGCTTGAGTTCAGATCTTCCTGCTTACTGTAGAGCCTCCTTATCAAAAAGACCACATGCCATTTCACATGGTTTGTAAAAGCTCCAGTTAAGGAGCCAAAAGGTGTGTAGTGCGGTTGTTTCTTTAGTACATAGGAGGTTGACTTAACTCTTAAAGAAATGCAGTTATTCCTAATGACTAATATTAACATTAAAAAAAACCTGTATCTCTATAAATGTAAATTAAGTTTTCAGTAGCTAATCTGCATGCTTTTCAAAATTCTGTTTTCAGAAAAGTTAAAGCCTAAATTCTTGGCAGACAGAAGTAGTGGTACTTCAATGGCTACTGACAAAGCACTTTGCACATTTCAAACATTTTTTGGAGACTAAAATTCAAGTGATAAAGAAATAAAGAGTTTATTTCAGAACCTTTCAGAAAAAGGGATTTTCTGAAAACAGTGTCTGTCATTAGACAACTTTGAAAAACAAAAAAGAAAAATACAGCACGTAGATAAGTTTTTAATGTGGAGCTAATCTTTTTAGGTCAAATGATTTGCAATTTAGCTCATTTCAAACCTAGCCTGAGTATTTCTTGGTTGGTCTGATTTGTTGCACCTTCTTGGCTTCAAGCTTTTGCCTCTGTATCTCTCTTTTCTATACTGGGCAGCATCTGCTATCTTTTCAAAGTAATTGTGGGTTTTAACAAATTCTAAAAACAGCCAGAGTGGAGCCACGGCTTCTTTAGTCAGTTGCTGAAATAATACCATCTTGACTATTGCCCTTTGATTTCCTTTCCAGACTGTATCATGTTAAATCACTTTAAGAAAATTATCTTTTAACATTACACACACTAATGTTCATCAGGGTGAGGGGTGTCTTATCTGTGAGCCATGCTACTAATCAGGTTATGTAACCCAAGTCTACCCGCTTGCTGTTTTTGTTGGTGTCTTCTATCTGGCCTGAGATTTCCTGCATCATGCAACTCTCAAATGCAGGGGGGAACTTAGTGCTTCAGGACTCACAATGAGGTATAGCCCACTGTAATTACAAGATTAAATCAAATAAAACAGCTCTCTGGAGGAATTTTTAAGTTATCAACTCTTTACCATTTTATTTTCAGCTGACCCAATCCTGTTACCTAGCATGCAAATTATGTGCTGACGGTGGTGCAGCACAGAAAGAAGAGCGAATTTGCTCTGGGGTGATTGCCCCTTTGGGACCTGAGTGCAAAAAAGAAAGAAGAAAGAAAAAAGAAAAGTTTTTTTTTATTTTAAGCTCACTATCAGGTCTTTCCAAGGACTGGTACTGTATGCCCCTAGCTAGCTGATCTAATTGTCTTCTCTGGACTGAGACTTCTCCTGGGCTCAAGTGCTGAACGACTACTGCAGGCTCGCTGATCCCCTCTCAAGCCTGTCAGCTCTACAGCATTCTGCAATTCCGCTCCCAGGTCAGGGAAAGCATTTCATGAACCGCTCAGAAGACCTAATTTAGGGCACTCTCGTCCGTATGGGCAGTATAAAAATGGAAATATCGATGGATTGATTGATAATGAATGCAAACTACATGGCAAGCATGTCCAGAGTTTAACTAGATTCCGGAGCTTTACCATCAAATGCACTTCATTATCCCTCGCTAAGCACCAGCCAGCCCCATCTGCAGAAGCTAAAAGTAATTTTAATAAAAAATGACTTGTAAGGCTAAACCCTGCCATGAGTAGCGTAACGCATCTGAACACTGGAACCCGAAAAGCAATCTCACGGCTCCAGGGAAACAACAAAATAATAGAGAGAGGTTTTAATGCTGCAAGCCAGGATTTGAGCATTTGATTCCCAACAAATGATGAGATCTGAGACCTTTAAAACAACAACAGTATAAAACAGGCAAGAAACAGCTGAGCTCCTTCTTCTTCTCACGTTCTGTAGCACATGAATCACTTGAAACAAAACAATATGCTTATTACTGTTAAAGAAGGAACGTCCCTCTGTTCATCACTTCATTATGATTATGATGCCCCCCACAGAAAAATCAAAGGACTACTTCATAAACTCACAGTAGTAGTGCTACTGTACATCAGCAGAACAAACACAAGACGCCACAAACTAAAGGGCACAAACATTAGTCTTGCAACCAAACATTTTAAATGTTTAGAACAAAAGAAAGAAATCTACAGCTGAGTGAGCAGCTGAACAGTGACTGAATTCATATGCCTGTTGTTTGACCAGCTTGATCAAAGCACTAGCTTGATCCAAAAGTGACAAAATATCACATACATATAGACGTAACTCAAATGTTGAGAGGTTTGCATAGGAGTCTAGCATTTCCCCAAAGTCTGAAATATGTCAAAAGGCAGTGCAACCAACATCTGGGTCATTTAATCAGGACCAGTTCTTCACAGTTTCTCCAAGATACAGCGTTGAATTTATTGCTAGAAATGGCTTCATACAAAATGCACACAGAATAATTATAAAAGGCAAAACTAACACAAATATCCGGCACCAGAGTCATTGACATTTCGAGGTGGACCAGTAGATGAAATCATCAAACATCTCACCAAGATAATTCCTGACTAGTATGGTGCCAAATTGTTTTTTTCACAAATTGGGTCTTATTATTTTCTATACGCTATAGACCTCCACATACTCTATGTCAGAAAACAGTGAAGAACTTCTTAGTCACACACAAACTATAAATTTAACCTTTCACAGACATGTTGTTGTGACATTGTTAGCCTCAAAGATGTCAGCTGCACTGACCGACTCTTTGTCCAAAAGGGGAGAGAGGGAATTCATTTCTGGTAGTCTAGTTTTAGACTTATGTCAACTCAATCAACATATTTCCATGACCCGAGATATGCACTCACAAGAGTGACTGTTAAAAATCTGGATTCTAACAAGTCTGTCTAAAAAAAGCTTAGTTTAGACGCCCAACAAAAACTTTAGCCACTCTGAAAATGTTCCCACAGAGTGTTAAACAGCAATGCCAGCAATATTCTTACCTGATGGATTAAGAAGCCTCCAGCTGACAATTGGCTCTGGTCTGCCATTGGCTAAACACCTCAGTGACACATTCTCTCCCTCATTGACAAGGATGTCTTCGGAAATGTTGTAAATATTTGCGGGGACTGGAAAAGAAAAACACAGTTTGAGTGAATGTCCGCTAAAGTTCAATTAGCTCCTTACATGTTGTCATAAAACCCTGATGAAGTCAAAGGAATGACTTTAAGAAGAGACATAAGAATGACATAAGAGATGCATGCACTGTTTTCAACACAGAAACACTCAATCACAGGTTCATGACTTCTACCACAAAAAACACCAAGCTAAGTTGTTTCAAGTTGTTTTGGGAATACGCTACACTTCAGGTTTCCTTCTAAAAACAGATTTTGTGAAACCTTAAAGGTAAGGATGGATTGAACAAAGTCAAGGTGTTTATCATCATTCGATATTCTTTCTCTCAACTGCAGAGGTTTTGCGGTTTATACCGTAAAGTACCATATAGCAATCATAATCAATCAGCACAGAAATTGGATTTCTTTTAAACCTGGTCAGCACTCTTATAAATCTAATTATAATTAATACGAGTACTGGCGAAGAAAAATGTATCCCTCATAGTTTATTTGAGTAGCAAAACACACCCAGATGGATAGGTCTGTAATATGCTGGATGTGCAATTCCATCTTGAACCCAATGTCCCTTAAAATGGTATTAATTTCATTTGCAAAGTGTTTTTTTTTCATGAAGTAGCTAATACTGGGAGTATTCTTACTGACCTGTAACTTCTTAAATGCTTCCACGCACTGTTGTCTTACAGGAAGATAAATCAAACCAAAAGGAGTAATGTTAGGGGTGAACACACCGGGAAAGAGTATATTTACTGCAATCTATCTGTGAATAAAAGGCTTTCAAAATGTTCTAGGCTAGGAGATGGATAACAGAATAGTGTTATTAAGGGTCTTGTAAAGACTAAACTTTTTTCCAAGGACATCAAGACTACAAGTGTGTGCATATATATAAATAATTATATGACTCCAGAATAAAAGACTACATTCACAGTTTGATTAATATTTAACTCGGAGCCTTACAAATCTTGTTTTCTCTTTCCCAAGTGTGAATGAGTTACTGTTATGACAGCTAACAGCTTTGAGTCATTCAAGTCATTTCAGTCAGTCGTCAGAGGTGTTTAAATAAATATCAGGCTGCACAGTGACTGAGCAGCAGAATGGGAATATTTTAAGTATTTAAAATTGATAAAAAAAATTCTAATAAGCACTGCGCCACAGGCACCCTGCTTCATTTAGGTTCAGTTATTTCCTTCTACTTTCCACTGACTTTTCTGCTCTGTTGTGCATTTCAAGTTAGAGGAATGAAAAAAGAAGTTATTGCTTCACTAACTGTGACTAAAAGATTTTTGCACATCATGAGAGCAAACTTGGCAAGCAAGAGACTCAAACAGAAGTTTTCCTGTTTTTATTTTTTTCCAGTGCTTTACAAAGACACTGTTGGATGCTACACAAAAATAAATCAGACAGCTGGTACTATGCACTACTGGTCAAGTAGAAGAAACAGCACACTAGTGGACCTCACAACCACTGGTGTTCAGAGAGAGTGAAAACATCAGCCAGAGTCCAAGATTCATGGGACTGTAAGGTGCCAGCTATTTTCCAGTGGCGAGCCACTGAGAGATTAAAGAATCTGATATTTGAACACAGCCTGTATCAGAAATGCCTGATTTTATAGGCTTATAAGGAAATAGCCAGCTATAGGTCACATTACTATTTTGTGAAGTAGGACTCTTTATTGTTAATAATTTTAATCCACCAGACGTGAGCTTTGCAATAAACTGATTTAGTACGTCCTATTCTGTAAATCAGAAGTGTCCAGCCCTGGTTCTGAAGAGACATACTGTAGTCCTGTTCAGAGACACAGTCAAAGGTCAGAGATGTGGATTCAGTTCGGCATTTCCAAAGCAACTGATTGATTTCATTATGCCACGTAGACCTTAAGAGAAGGAATGGATAAGAAAATCTACCTGCTCATAACACAGCCAGTCTCGTTCAAGCCTAAGAACTGCAAAACAATCCACATAATTGGCTGAAGCAACAAGAACAGATTTTTTTAAATTTGAGCTAATGTATGATTTCAGGGTTCCGATGTCCAGGTGTTGGCTGAGCCAGTTTGAGGCAAGTTAATTTTATGGGAGATCTACTTTTTTCCCTTTCATACTGTATCTTCAGACAACAGCTGTCTTCATGTCAGTTTCAAATCTATACCATTTAGTCAACATGAAATTATAGAGCTCACCAGAGGAAAGGGCCACATCATGGGGCAATTGTGACTCTACAACCACTATACATCCCCTTAAATAAACAGCCTACTCTGCAGCTATTTTTCATCGCAGAACTGCTTTCTTTGTGCTTACGTGTCAGTACGCTTTGTAGATTAAGCACTTTCCAAAGCATTACTAACAGCCATGTTTTGTTTTCTTTAATATCCAGCGTTATTAATTTTAATGTCAAAATGGGCTCGGGGAGTAATGTTGACGAATGTAGTCACGAAACCAAGCTGGCAGAAACAAGCTCAACGATCCGCTGTGAAAGGCATGCTTCGTTACTCCAGACGCAAGCAAGTTTTATTCCTTCTTTCCAAAATGGTAAAGAATTTATCTTACAATGAAAGCCCATGCAGACATTCACCCAAGCATAATCGTTTCTTAACCTCGATGTCAAACTTAACACCTTGTGTTAATTTGTTTTACATCTCCTAATTTCTTCTGTGACAGACATCACCGCTAATTTAACATTCACTTTAAAATAATTTGAATTTTTACATTATACTTGGGAAAGTGCACCTTCTTAATATTAGATCCCATGTACATTAAAGATCAATTTTTACATATCTGGAACAAATGGACGTTATGTTCAGTTTAGTAAGATAATTGGTTCATGTCAGATCTGGCCTGCTGTGGTCTTTCAGAGATGTAGACTATTAATACTTCTGTTTGGAGAAAAATCTCTGAAAATCTTAACTGAAGTATTCGTCTGCATACTGTATGTTGTCAATGTTGAAATTAAGTTGTTCTATTTCATTAATAATTATTGGGAACATACAGAGGCGTAATGGTTAGAAATACTGTAATACTCTTCACGGCTCTTTGCTTCTGGCTTCAAAGCTAGGAACATTGAAAGGTTACCCTTTGTATAAAGAAGTGTTTCCACCCATCTGTGGTTTTAAATTCATGTCAATGTAGTAACGGACCACTTGTGTCTTCTGGCACGTGTTTTATCATTTATTATGAAGAGGTCCACCGGGCTGATTCTGTCAATTCCTTGAGAGGATTTTGAAGACTTGGATCAGGTTCACTCATAGTCTTCTATGTTCGTGACTAAAAAGGTTCAGCTCTTTTAGCATGGTAGGACATCCCTTTTAGCCCTGGATGGATTCCAGAGCAGCAATATATTTTTTATACAGCGATGCCTCACTTAGCGTTTAATCATTTTTTGAATTACGCCAACTACAGTACACCTGCATAAATGTAGAACCTGTGTTCTTCTAACTGAAAAACATTAGCTGGAACCCGTTTTTTTATTCTTTCATTTTTTTTCCACCGTCTGATTCCGGCACCAGCGTGGTGCTTTTAGCGAAGCTCTTGCTTGCTGACTGTGCAAGTCTGCAACTCCATCACACAAACTCTCGGTGATGGCATGCAGTGATTAAACTGACTGTGAGGCTGACCGATATTAGCCTCAAAGAAAAAACGTGTAGGTTGCTAGAAACCAGAAAATAGCCAATGCTGCCATCGGTCTCATGATAGAAGGTGGAAAGGAATCACATTTAATATTTACTGCATTTTAAAATATTCTTCTGTAATGTACAGTAAGTGGGACTAGGGGGTCTGCTGTTGCACAGCGAAAAGGAAATAGGGAATTTCAGTCCTGTTAGAGTTAATCATCATGGGAAATCCCAAATGGATTGAGACTTCTTTCAGGAGCCACAAGAGAATTTCATGGTGTCAGCAAAAAGTGTCCCACCATCATCTCCATACAAAACAGATGGAAAATAATTATCCAGATGTTACAGAAAGGAGAGTGAGTCTGTACCCTGCACTGATACCAATTATTGTCTGTTTTCCAGGTACGAACTGCACAGAGCCAAGATTTTTCAATTACACCCAATACTGTGAAGTTCAAGGAGTAGCTGAAAAAGATTTATTACCCTAAAAACCCATTTAGATTTATCTAGGAAGGTTTTAGGATATAAAAACTTTTTAACTTTGAAAGCATGTATAAAAGTTCTTTTTTTTTAGCTGTGGGCATTAGATAATCTTATTTTGTGTTTCAAACTGTGTGTGTGGAGGTACAGTCAATAGAATCACAGTTCACATTCAGAGTTTCTTCGGTGTGACATTACCAGTGCTGTACATTACCATAATGAAGAAGCAATTTAATGTGTGTATTTGTATATGCTGCAAATGAGCCAAATTAGTTAGTATCATGCATCACTTTATCTGAATTAATTAATCTTAGACAGATGGTAGTACCCCACTTAAACACTGACTAAAGTGTTTATGGTGTTATTTTAAACATTTTCCTAAATTGGTCTGTCAGCCTACTGCTATGAAAAAATCATATGTTGTATATAAAGTAAAAACACATTTAACTAGAGAAGTAAAAAAATAAAACTCTCTAAGAGCTGTACTAATTGAATGGTTTAGAGAACTGTAAATATATTTGAACATTTCTGCATTGAAACTTGCACATGTTCAGTTAGCATTTACAGTACATTTGTGCAGTATTTAAAACTTTGTGCCTTTCCTCTATGGGATAGTTGGTAGAAAAACAAAACAAGAAAAAATGTCTTCATTGTATATGAAAAATACTTTTTAATTATGACCACAGCCTTATCTTGACATCTGATGCTCTAGCATTTTCTAGCAGCCCAACAGCTGTCAATGTCCTGAAAAGATTAGTGCCCCTGGCTGCAGGCTGCTGCAGCATTAGAGCATCGTAAAACATTCTGCAATGCACCTTCATGCTAGTGGTGATAAATGTGTATAAAAGTATACCCATCAAATTATGCCGCTTTAAACAGGCTCTGTTTCACATGCTTCTGTATATCAGCGTGGAACTGCACAGAAACCTCTAACAACGGACTGTACACAAAGGGCAGGCAGAGAAAGGGAAAAAATAGCTGATTACTTATTTATTAGTTTTTTGACTTCTTTTCATGTCTTAGAGTCCTCACTACGTCTTCATCATCTAGCAGGAACAGAGATCAAAGTGTTTTATCATAATGCACACTATTCCTGCTTTGTTTCCAGATCTTCATTTCCTCTGACATTTGAAACCCAGACCCAAAGGGCCACTGTGTTAGCCTACGACGCCACCTGGGATCCCTGACAATTTAGTCTTTGACATTCGCTGTTGGGATGAAATATGCCGAAATACTACAGAATGAACCTGGGCAATTACACTTTTAATTTGATTTACAAACCTTAATCACTGAAAAAGCCTGTGGCTTTCAGAGCTACTTTAAAAACAGCGGTCAATTACACATTAGGTCGTGAAACAAGGTCATCATTCAGCTATTGATTTCTGATCACCACTGCCGGTCCACAGAGTCCTCTTGGTGTGATTTTCACATTGAACATCACGAGTTATGACAGCTCCTAAATTTAATAATGAATCCTCAAAGGAGCTGATGACTTGCTTGTGCATCCCTGCCTTGACCCAGGGAGGCAATCTCCTTACAGGGAAACTGGGAAATCAATCTTAAGGGTCTATCATTCCAGGGCCTCAGATGAGCAATAGCCATCAATTCAGCCAGCAGGAGAAGGGAGAGGGTGTGAGATGAGGTCATCTAAAAAATATGCACACATTGCTACACAAGGCCACTAATACGGTACACAGGTTATAACAACTCCCACTCTCCATTTTATTTTGTTTTGGCTTGTTCATTTTTCACAAAGCTAAGCAAGAAAGGCAAGCCATACATACAAACACAGTGAGACGAGCCCATAATCAATGCTTACTCAACACTCCCCGCTCACATTGACGAAAGTTCATCAGGACTCCACACACATCTCCACACATAACATAACACATAACATTACTTAACCCTCTCCCCATCTTGACCAACATAATACCTGTTACTCTTCTCTGACCCCTTTACCTAAGGACACCAGGACAAACCTAGACTCCAACCCTAAAACACGGCAGATGCATGCAGGCAGCCACGACTTCTGGTATCTGGATATTCCTGGAACTGGACAGAGCAAACTCTTGCTGCTGACTACTCTACATTAAAATTGAGAGTGTTTTCTGGATGAGCCATTGGGGATCCTAATATCTGCCTTATACTATTTTCCACACCACTGAACTGCTTCTGCGTGTTTGCAGTAATGCATATTGCACCTTTCACAATGTTTAAACTCTAAGATACAAGAGTCTTTAAAATTATATTGCTCTTTCACCCCAAAACCAGTCTCCTCCCAGACATCTTGTTCTCACTTCAAAAAACACACAACAGGCCCTGTATGGAGGGGGGGGGGGATCTTTTTGCTTCAGGCTGTTTATAGCGTAAAATCTTTTTTGTTCAAGGAATTTAAAAACCTTGTAATGATACTGTAAGCCCAACTGTTGAGGACAGCCAACAAGGCTAAGTCTGCAGTTCCAGATTGAGCTGAAAATATCCTTCTCATTGTCAGCGGATGGTGTGGGCATTTTTGCTATCAGTGGAAAGTACAACCTTATGCAGTACTCCATTGTGCTGAAATTATCCTTCTTACTGTCAACGGGTGGCGTGGGCATTTTTGCTGTCAGTACAGCCTTATGGATTGTTGGCCATCACTGCTTAAGATTGATGGGCATGTACATTGATTATGGCTGTGCACACAGCTCAGTTTCTGGGAGGTGCATACTGTGTGCGGTTCAGCAGCTGCATGAGTCCAACTGCTTGAGGCATCAAGTGTGCAGATCTGCACAGAAACGCAGCAGTCACCTGTCTCCGAAACAGCAGGGGCCGCCAAGGGGACTCACAACCAAAGCACTGCATGCTGATGGATGATGAGAAGGGACTGACTTCCCTTTCAAGTATAAGAATCTCTACCAAGTTTGTTTTCTCAGTGTAACATAAGGTGACTGCTGTTTCCGTGTTCTGACATCAAGCAGTCAAATCAAATTAACAAGAGTGGCAGCAGTGGAATTGTTACTAAGGTACTGACCACCGAAGGCATCACCTCAGGCAGGAAAATGGAATTATACCCAAGGCTCATCTGAACATTTTTCCGACAATAATTCATTTATGTATGTGTATATATATAATTCAACTATTCATTTGCAAAATGCTCCAGTAACTCTATTTTCTGTTTTTTTTACACTGGTTCTACTGGTTTCATAACACTGGTTTCATAATTCAAGCTGAGTTACAAAGGTGCAAACCACTTTCTCGATGCCGAACTCCAGCAGATTATGATTTATAATCCAACATTTTTTGGGCACACACATCCTGTAAATGAATTATCTCAATTATTTATATATATATAAAAAGATAAGAGGTATATATGTTTATTCAAGTGCTCACTCAAAATGCTGTCATTTGTGTAAATGGTCTCTCAATATGTAATTGTCTTACAAGAATGTCTTTTAATAATTTAGCTTATATACTGTATATTCCACATTACTCCATCCTAACTTACCAACGATAAAATATGAAAATATGAATGCATGGGTACTTTTTAAAGCACATAATTCCAACCTGAATGTTTTGGTAGAATTTATGCTTTAATAGAATACAACTGCTTTTAGGACAGTGATAAAGCATCGTAATATCCAAGAACAGGCAGTAGGTTTCAATTTATACTGAAGTGCTGCATTTGCAGTGCCAAAGGATTGACACTTTCTAAGAGCAGAGCTGCATGCCAGGCCAAAAAGTGAGATAACACCTGAGAGAGATATTTTGGTGCTTCAAGGTTATATAAGAATACAGACATACCTACCTGATGTAAGAACGTACGAAGGTCAGAAAAGGATGGTATATAAAGACACATACAGA
Organism: Lepisosteus oculatus; assembly: GCF_040954835.1. Taxonomy (NCBI): domain Eukaryota; kingdom Metazoa; phylum Chordata; class Actinopteri; order Semionotiformes; family Lepisosteidae; genus Lepisosteus; species Lepisosteus oculatus. The sequence goes on along the minus strand of NC_090700.1, from coordinate 3,375,194 downwards.
CTCGAGCCATCAAGTAATGCTTTACATTTTTTTTCTTTCTCACAGTCTTCCACTCATTGTCAAAGGGAATGAACGTCATTTCGGCATGTGTACATTATAATGGTACAGTATATAAAACGAATCCACAACATATACTGTACTGAAGTGCTGCATTTGCAGTGCCAAAGGATTGACACTTTCTAAGAGCTGAGCTGCATGCCACGCCAAAAATTGGGATGGCTGTTGTTTGCACTGTTTTTGTTATTGTATTACTGTCTATTATCTTTTCTGCTGTTCTATTTATATACTGCACCTGAGAGACTAACGAGAAACACTTTTCACTATACTATGCACCTGTGTAAGTATGATGACAATTAAAGTTTATCTGAAATTGAATTGAATTCACTTTGTACCTCTATATCTTAAAATCGACAAGTACCGTAATTTATGTGGTGTTTTCACATTTTATCCACAACTTTCCCAGTACAAAGTTGTTTTACAGGCCCGTGTTGTGGATTTGTTTAAAAGGCAGAACTTGGAAGACAGAGTAGATGTGAGCTTCACCTTTGCACTGCAGAGGTGCTGAAGCCAGTGTTCTCTTTAATTACCCACTGTTATCAAGGCTCTGAGGTGCTGCTGTCAAATTAGCTGGCATGAGAACAACAAGAGTTTTCCTGAGACAGAACCGTTAAACCATCATTTCCTCCTGCTTGTGACATGTTTTTTGCCCATCTAAAAACAAAGCCTTTTAAATTCAAATAGGCCAATTATGCTGTGTTCTGTAAAAGGATTCAGCTACCCAAACAGGATACAGCTTGTGTGTGGTAAATTAGCATTTTTCTCTCTCTCATTTACAAGAGAAGGAATGTCCATTTCATGGACATCAGAACCTCCAATATAAAACCTCCTGCACTTCACCCAAAAAATTACAATTAATTTACGATCTTTACCATCCCCAGATTCACGTTCATTAGACTTCCTTTTTAATTCAAAATTTTCTACATAATTTCAGAAACTACGTGTTAAAGCTGAAAACTGAGGGAAACATTCAGAAAAGGGCAAACAGTTTTCAATTTTACTTTTGCTCTTTTAATTTTTCATACCCACAACTCAAAATTTGAAGTATTTTTCACTATAAGGATACTAAAAGTAATGCAGCTTTTCACTAATTATATATAAAAGCCTTTAGATGGTTACTGACAAAGAACACAACTACCTCACTTACTAAGCACGTGACAAACAAAGTCTATGAACCTGAATCCTGTTTCACACAAAGAACCCTCATACTATTTCATAAAAGCAGGCATTTGCTGCACCAAGTTTAAAAACATTGCCAGCTCTGTGTCAGCTGATGCCATTGGTTTTGCTGGAATCTTCCCTCTTCAAACCCCAGCCGAAAGGATTCAATGGTCAGTAGCCACTGTCCCACTGTCCCAGTGTGAGGTCAAACCCACTGCAAATTCTTGTTCCCATATGATATACAGTATATCACTAGAGCTGACAAAGAGGGACAAGCTGTCAGAAACTCAGATGCGTTAACGAGTTCTTAGCTTAGCTCAGTTCTCTTTTTTTTTTTTCAACAAAGCAAAACAGTAAAATACTTCAGGTTATTAGACTAAACATTACAATTATTTGGTTTCTAAATTGGTTTATTTGGTCTAAAGCCATTTCCTTGTCTTCATTAATCCATCATATAATGGGCTAGTTGTGCAGTGGGCTATGTGATCAGTGCTATGCCATTTGATTACTCACAATTCATTTCTCGTCACATCATGAAGAAAAACAAACAGATCCTTATGTAACTGCACTAAGGAACAGCATTTCAGCTCAGGAACAGCATTTTAAAGCCTTCATACAACATAAAAGTGTGCCTGTCACTGTGAATTTGCTAGGAAGCCATACATTTTTTAGTGAAAAACTACAACAATACTATCGCTACAATAATAATAAAGCTACTACAAAATAGTGTGTAGAAAACAAAAAATGGCTTTAATTTTACATGATGCCCTTTTAATGTAGGATTTTGATTTAATTTCTATCAAATCAATGCTTTCTCTCCTGCAAAAAAGTGATCTGTGGATATTGGGCCTGATGGGAGCTGGGTGGAGGAGTGTTCTGGGCTTCTGGAGGGAATTCTGGAATCACTTTTCAAAGGCAGCAATCTGAGGACACATGAGCTGAGCAGTGATTAGATCTTTCTTTTGTATTCATCGCTAATCAATAAAGATGAAATGTAGCCAAGATTAAGCTAAGCAATACCGAGTGTTATTATGAACACGCCTTGACATTTCTTCAGAGTAATGACCATAGCCATGAAGACGGACAAGAACACAACAATATCAACTAGGCTTTATGACTGACAGTGTAAGTACTGTATGCTTCAACGTTCATGGCTGATGACAGTGTTTGCTCCTCTTATATTTCATTATATCTCATAATAATAAACTTTATTTAATATAAAGTCTCTAAAAGCAATTATCTCAATTCCGAAATTGCTTAGTTGCATTTCCTAATTGTATCAGATTCACAAGCAAAGGTGATGACCGCCTTTTCCTTTTTAATGAGCTGGTTTGTAAAGTTAATGCCTTGAAATTTGAAAGCTGTAATAATGCACCACCATTCAGGGCTTTCACTGCATGGAAAGACACACCTGACATTACCACTCGCTCCAGTGCTAAGCTGGCCCCTCACTGCACTTCTGCCTATACCGTAAGGTTCCTTACTAATTTACCCTGCTCCTTCCTTTCATCTGATGACAGCAAAGAGGAAAATGAGGCTGTCTTCTTCATTCTTTCTGCACTTCTTCCCAATTTATCTGTATCGCACAAAAGAAATCCAAATTAATGGCTACTACTTTTTTATTTTAGTCATGGAGCATTTCAGGCTACATCTCTTTTCTATCATTCCACTCGAGGGAAATGATGTATTAAAGTTTATCATCCATGTGGCCCTGCAGAAAGACTATGCCGTATCTGTCACATACATTTTGGGAGTAAAATCGTAACTTCCTTACAACTAGATGTGTATTAATTTAACTCTCTTCACTGTAAACCACCATCTAAGTCAGACAGAAATACATTATTTGATTCAATGCGGAGATCGTGAATATATGTCTATAGAGCACATTAAAAAATAAGAATCAGCCAATTACTGGAATATTTAAGTGCCATATGGACTTTTCAAAAATTGTGGCGAATATTGCACAGAACTCAGTTGATCATAATGGCTTGACAAAAAACAAGGGGAAAAAAAAAAAGACTTTTGTGGTGTTTTTTTCAGCACCTAAAATATAGCAGTGTTCTACCTGTAGCCCCGAAGATCTTCCGTAAGTCAAAGGCATCAGCTGATAGTCCCATTTAAATGCATGAAGAGACCCATGCGCGAATCATAAAAAAAAGATTAAAGGAGATGCCTTTTTCCAGTGCTGCAGTCGGGCCTACAGAGAGAAAACTGAATGCCAAATTGTTTCTTTCATTAAAACATAAAGCATTCTGTTTCATTATAGTGCTGAAAGGCACAAGGCATTAACAGCTCCAGAAAGTCGTCTTATTTTCCTAACCGTCACAATAAAGAGAAGCTCCAAGGTCATATTTGGAGTGAAAGTGGCTTATCACCTGCTTGTGTTGTTCTGAGAGGTTGATGTCTGGAAACGGCGTCCCTGTGAGGACTCGGGACACGCCGAGGTGGAAAAATATCATTCACAATGGAGTGGTGATAAGCAGCTTTTAGAGCAACAGGGGGCTTAGCTTCCTGAGTATTATTCAAGAGTTCATCGTCCCATGATAATTGCTAAAGGTCAGACTTCCTCTCTGTACAGGATTGAGCAAAAATGAGGGAAATTGTTCCACATTGCTCTTATTAAGACAGGTGTTTTGTGATAAGCATACAGACACACACATACGCCCACCTTCCTCTGCATTTGGTGGAATTCTCTTTTTAAATTCGACTCTATTTGCAGCTGTTGACTCAGAATTTAAATATGAATAAATAGTTAATGATAATATTCAGTATAATAATAAGGAAATCCATTATTTTTATCTTACAACAAAAAACTCCACTCAGAAAGATTTTAGTTTTTATTGAGCAAAATATTGAGTAGCGCAGCACAATATGCTTTTTTTTATTTGTTTTAGAAGTATGTATTAATCATGTAGCTCAATATTTTCTATATTTGGCTTCTATCTGGCTTAAACAGAATGACAAACACTTTCATTGATCTATAAAGGACATAAAGGATCTATAAGGATGGTGTAATGGTAAGGCTTCACTTGGCAAAGTGCAGTTTCTAAATGTTAGACCCCCAAGCTAACATTTTTCAGTGCAAAACTAAAGACATGTGAGTGACGAGACTATTAATTAAGAGTTGTTTTCATACAGAAATTGTAAAAAAAGACATTTAGGATTTATTTTGCTGGAAATGTCATTTAACTATTTTGCAGCACTGAAAGTACAACCAATCACAGTTGAGCAGTAGGGTCTAAAACAGACACTGTTGCACAAAAAAGCTGTGAGGTTCTGAGTTATAGGCCAAGGTTTGCAAACTCAGGACAGCACATATTTTCAAAGTGCTAAACAGAATCTTAACAACCTTGACTACTCACAGGCAAAACGAAGTGTGAAATCTTGGAACAGGCCTCTGGGATATATGATCAGACACCTCAAGGGGAAATGTTTTTTTTTCTGGCTGATGTGTAAGACACTCAGTTAACATCTAGGGACTCATTGACTTGATTCCCGGCTGTCTCTCCACATGGGTAACTTGCTTATTGTCAAAACATATGATTTCTGACAAAGAAAAAAAGCAAAAAGAAAACGACCGGAAACCTGCCTACAGAAAATTAATAGGGCTGTTATGAGCTTGATGCTTTTCCTTTGAAAATCAAACACCCTGAATATAAAGACCTCTGCTGATGCTAGTCCGCTTCTCTTGAGCTATTGTTGGTTGGCCATTAATCTTCTGGTGTCATATACACCTCTAAGTGGATCCTGTCTTATTTCACAATATCACACATATTTGTTTAATTTAAAGACATGCTTAATGATAATGAGAATAGTTAATGGTATTTATATACAGTAGGGCTTTTCATTCCAAAGGATCCAAAAGACCTTTACATACAGTATAAGATCCATAGTTTTATCCACAGCTGAAGTGCTGCATCCACTTGAGTGTCATCAGCCCTATTAATCAGCAGATGAAGTAGAAAGAGAAAAGCTACTTTAAAACATAAGTTAATGGGGAACTGTAGGAGATGACAAATTGTGTAAATCCATTGTGGAATGTACCCAGGACTAACACTACCAAGAATGAACACTCTTTCAAAAGGTGCCATTAGATAACTGATGGCTACCAAGTAGTCAGGACTTTGTTTTGATGTCTTCTTCGAGGAACAATGCCTTCAACAGCAGTGTCACTAGTCACCATTCTGGGGCATTTTGTGGGGAAATTCTGGCCCAGAATTAAGGCACTAATTACTGGTCTCCTAACTCGTTTTTTCCTCAGTTCACATACTGATCAGGCTCAGCCTTGCTTAGTTTCTGAAATCTGATGAGATCAGGTTACAACATGGAAACACTGCTTCCAATAAATAACAGCAGCCAAAAACCTGTTTGGCATTCTCGCCTCCACTGGTTTACTGTGGGACAAGCTAGGATTGACACGCCAGCTGGCCACTCACCTGTCACTCAGGTCCGGTTGTCGTGGACACCAATCTGACAGGAGTCCTGTACCACCAGGAGGCGATTTATGATGACGCTCATCTCAACCTTTTTACTCACAGAAAAAATGAAGTGTGGAATCATGGAACAGGCCTCTGGGATACATGATCAGACAGTTTTTTTGCCGGCTAATGTGTAAGACAATCAGATAACATCTCGGGACTCACTGGCTCAATGAGGTGCGTCAGGTTATTTAAACTCTGACCTGGAAGTGTCCGGGAGTTTTCTATGATCTTCGCTTTGCTTCAAGTTCTCTAGTCCCTAATTCTCACTATTTGTTTCCTTGATTCTGGACCCTCACTTTGAACTGACTACAGTACGTACAGTATATTGGATTCTTCACTTGTGTTTGGTCCTGTGTCTTTAATTTCTGTTCTCTGCTTGTTTCCCTGGCGTCTCCCTTTTGTGCTGCACTACTGTGTCTACCTGGCTTTGAACATTGCCTGTTTCAAATTTCAAAACCGGACTGATATTTGAGTGCTTTCCCCTGCAGTACACTCTGTACTCCCTGCCATCGCTGTCCTACTTGCTCGCACAATGTACACCTGACTCCTGCCTGCTCTTGGGTTTGTCTTACGAAAAAAAGACCACTGTTTTTCTCAGCAGAAAAGCAGTGGTTTATTACAGTGTCTTCATACAACAGTTACACTGGAAGTTTTAGATACAACTAGTTTTGTTGTGTCTTAGAATTTCTTCCCTTACATAAACACCTGGTGGTACCAAAGACTAGGTTTGGAAGCTCAAATATTTGACAGTTTCTGTACTATCTTAAGCAGACAAAATTCAGGGAATTCTAGTATTTTATAGACATTAAACACTAAGTAAAACTATAAAATTAAATTACATGACAGACCTTAACAATCCTGTACTGCTATTATATCAGAAAATAACCAAATGGTGGACAAAGCAGAATGTCTCCTAAAAGTTTATGAAATTCAGACAGCTACCTATGAATTGTGCTATTCACAGAAAAAAAGGTTAATGGTATTGCACTGCTGTGCAGATTACGTGATCATTATTCAGAGTGAAAGAAAATGTAGCCTTCTACAATGTGCACAATTTAGAATACAATCATCCATCCATCCATTTTCTAACCACTTTATACAATACAGGGTCGTGGGAGACGCTGGAACTTATTCCAGAAAGCAATGGGCACAAGGCAGGATACACTCTGGAATTCTAGTCCATCACAGGCCACACACAGACACAAACACATACACACACTCATACAAGGGCCAATTGTCCCAGAAACCAATTAACCTACCAGTATGCCATTGATAGTGGGAGGAAATCCATGTGAACACAGGGAGAACATACAACTCCACTCAGACAGCCCCAATGGGATTTGAACCCAGAGCCCTAGCACTGAGAGGCAGCTGTACCACCATGCTGCCCAGAATAAAATCATCATCCTTGAAATCCACATGTTTGATCATGCTGGTCAATTGTGATTGTATTACAGATTTTGTAAATGCTGTGTGTTAAAGTGCAAAACATTGTTTTGCCTTATAACGTGTGCTTACAGCAAGTTAGAAATACATTTTTGTAAAGCTGATAGTTTATGTATTTAAAGAAATAAAGTTTCTACAAACAGAAGGTCTTAATCCCTACATAGGCTCATGCTACTGAAAAATTCAGGTGAATACAAAGCACAGTAAATCCATTAGACAACATGAAAGTCCAACTTGTCCATAAACTTATTTTTGCAGGTTTATGACTCGTTTTCATGCATCATGTTTAATCTCCAAAACTTTACTTAACACCATGTAATCTGATGTTTGATGAGAATCAGCATTCCTGGTATGTCTAAGGCCCTGCATTGAACAGGCTGGGAGAATGATTGCTTTCATCATTGCTTGTTTTCAGTCCATGACATTTCAATTTAAACGAGCCTGGGTACAGGACCCACAGTCCATAATTTCTCATTCAAACCCGTCACATTTTCCAACTCAGTGTAATTTTATTGCAGGGGATTATTAATATACCCAGTTTACCCTGTCTTTTATTCTGTTTCTTTTTATCTGTGGCTTTTTAAAATTCAATTGAATTACATGTCTTGGAGTGTGTTAGTGATTGCATGAATATGTTTGGCAGACTCCATCTTTTGATAATTTTTTTTCTCTTTCATATTCTTTTCGATATGTGTATCAGCTTAAACCTGTTTGCCATACAAAAGTCAAAAACATAAACATACAATATATACAATAGCTCACAAATTCTGATCCACTAGTAAGATATGGTGCAGTTTTAATATTATTGGAGCAAGTGAAAGAAGAGAAATGTTTCTTAACTTTCCTTATTCATTCTATTTTGCAACATTTATACAGTATATATATTTAAAGAGATGCTTCCTGTTTTTTTAAGTGACCTCATAAGGGTAACATGGAAAAAAAAACATTGTTTAACTTGTTAAGGAGAATGAGAGGCCTGCTTCCTAACACTGTCCATGTGTGGCGTCTGCTGTTCTGCTTCTGCCAGGAGTCGATCAGTCCCCCAGGAACCTCCTCAAACTGTGCTGATTTATGCAACAAAAGGCTGGGTTTTAGAGGACAAGAGGAAATTCAGCACCATCCAGTTTCCTATGAGATTATGTCATTCGCCATGTAACAGGCTCAATGATCCTCGCTACACATGCAAACAGTTTCACCAGTGTGGGATTCTGCGCCAGAAGATGCTGATTGGCTTCTTCTTAGAGGGAATAAAAGAGGATATACTGCAGAGCTATCTGTAAATGCCAAGATCATCTTTAACTGCACTCAACATCTGGCAATTATAAAATCACATGGTTATTACTATAACTTTTCAAAGATAAATGAAAATGTAGAGTCACTAGCACAAACAGCAAGAATCAAGAAGTGCTTAATGACCTGATATAGATTCAGTCACACTGTACAAATTACTTGTATAGATCAGCTTAGAACAATTAAACTCAATAGTTTTGATTAAAGCCATGACCTTAAACAGTGAATAGGTTCCTTGCAAGAACGCAGCTTGTTAATAATTAGGAAGGATCTTCCAATTAATGTGGATTGACACAATCTGCCAACTGTGTGTTGACGTTGAGCAATATACCAAAGCCAATAAATCACTTTGTGGGCCCTTCATAATTGCACTACTGTAGTAGTTTAGTTTTAAGTTGAGTGATGAATGTAGATGTCAATCTGGGATCCATGGTACAAGGTACAATATTAGTACAGACTTTAGTTACTGATGGGTTTGTATATTGGATCCTTATATTTTTTGCAGGGTTTGTGTTTTAACTGAGTTTCACTTCACAATTTCACAGACTATCCTCTGCCAATAGAGAGAGGCTTGTGCTCATTTTTCTAAGGTCACTGTGTGATGATTTACTGTATTGGTGTCAGGTGGATTCTCAGTTATATGACAAATACATTTAACGCAACATAATGTGCTCTTGGGTGACAGAGAAACTGAATTCTTCAAAATTATATTTGAAATCAAAGACGATGAGGTGATAAGAAATTATTATATAAATGTCAGTTATTATTATGATTCTACTATTAAGTGAAAATCCTAAGGTTTTCTATCATTTCATATATTTAAATGTGAATTAATATTATTTTTGTATTTCAGCCATTAAAGCACAGATCTAACTCCAATTCAGATTCTGAAATGTATTCTTAAGTAAAGAAATTCAAAGACTGACATATTATAAAACCACTACTTAATAGCAGGCATTAAAAAGAGAATCGATGTATTTTTTTAAACACTTCTTTTGTTAAATTCCCAGGAGCTGCATACTGCCAAGCCAGAAATTAATTATTTTGAAAGTTCTCTGCCCACATGTTTCTTTAACATGAATTTCGGTAATAGGTAGATTGGTTAACTGTACTTCTGCCAAACTCTCAGTTTTGTGCCTAGTAAATATATGAAAAAGTATACTTCAAATTAGGTTTTATCAGCTCAGTAGCACTATTAGGCACCTTTTGTCTTCACATTATATTAAAAGGTGGCTTGATTGTGGATGGAGGAAGTACAAGTGATTTTTCAAAGAGAGAAATGAAAGCTTTCAAATTGCACTGATGAGCTTAATGTTGAGTTATAATGTTCACTAAAATTAAACATCCGGCAAGCACAAGACATTGCAGATGTCTAGTAAACAAGTTAAAATGTGTGGTTTTCCCCCTGCTCTGGTTGAAGTGCTTTGCAAGTTTATTACAAAACATAGTAAAAACTTTAATTTTGTTAATTAGATGTTACCTTTAGAAAACGGTTGTTTATTAGGATAGATACTGTACAGTATATAGAATTAATTTTCAAAATCTAAGAGCATTTACAGTATGTTTCACTTGGAGGCTGTGTGTTACAAGGTGCAAATACAAAACAAATTGCAATGTGCGAATAAAATTAAATTCTGATTTAATGTGCCTTGATTTTAAGCTGTTAGGCCACAAAATGTGTGGAAAGGATGTGTGGGCTTTCTGCAGGCACTGGATCAATCTGTACAGTGTGTTGCTTCTGCTCAAGCTGAGAAGGGCTGGCCTACCTTGAACAATCAGGTGCACTTGAGACGTCTTAGGCAGCTGCTGCGTCTGGATGGAGCACGTGTAAGGGCCCTCATCGTACACGTCCACTTTCTGAATTCGGAGACTGTACTCCTGGCCCTTAGTCACCAGGTCCACTCGGGGGTCCAGCGACCATTTGTCTTCCCCAGCAAAGATAATGTTGGACCGGTTCAGCCAGGCTACCTTGGACACTTTGTCATCAACAATACATCTGCAGAGGAGAGAGAAAGAAAATGGAACCATGCTGAAGTGGCATTTGACCTTGGGTGCCATCAGTAATATTTTACTGAATGGGATGCACCATCAGGAGCATGCTGAGGTACAGGTAAGGAATCCACTGTTACACAGGCAAAGGATGCTTTTAAACAAATAAGGATTCTAGTGCAAAACCATAGGTAGATTTAAAAGTATAAAACAATTACAAAGGTAATTCCCATAAATCACGTTCTACTCAAATTGTTATTTATGCATTGTTTAACTAAAATAAGAAGATGACAATGTAATACAAACAGTAAATACAATTCCTAAAGTGCTGGCAAGATGAGATCCTCTGAATACCTGTAGCTATAAGCAACCAAATGAGCTTGATGGGATGAATGCTCCATACATCTTCTCTAATCTGCATAAGAAACATGGGAACATAAGAAAGAATCTTCTCTAATCTGCATCCTTTCTTATGTTCTCCTGCTGTTCTTGTTTCATAATATTGCTACTGTATATAAGCTGTCTTTTGCTTACAGGGATTACTGGAAGTGAATATCACATGGAAGAGAGTGCAGTTTCCACAAAAAAAAAATGCCAGTATTTTTTTCAGGATCACAGATCACTGATGTCCAGACGTTCTAAAAAATCAGTTCCGAACAAAGTTAAACTTTGAGAGACATTTTTATAATACAGATCAGTGTGCCACCTTTTACTCAGCATCTGATTGCTTTGACTAAGATGTTCGTAATAAAGCAGAATGTATTTAGGTTAAGTGCTGCAGATAGACCTTACACCTGTCAGCTCTCCTCAGATATCATTTACTCAGCGAAAATAGCTCTGCTGAGAACAACTACTGCCTGCTGTCCACTTCAATACTCATAGCCAGTTTGAGTCTGTGCACCACCAATGATATCCATTTCTGTTTTCTTGTGGTGTTCCATAACACTTGGGAAGATACTGTAGAATTAGACACAGGACTCCTGAAACAGTTCTTAGTGAAAGTTCAAATAAAACATTCCTACTAATGTGCACCCACTATATATACTGTATATAAATAATTCTTCACATCTATATTTGCCCCTTGGCATGCTTTATTACACGCAGCAAGGTGTAACTAATTTGTATCATTAATTATTTAGTAACCTTTCTCGTTTCAAGTCAAGATGAGGCTACACTTGTATCGCTTTTTTAGATTCCTTTGCTGAATCAGTCTTTTGTCTTTTCCTGGTTGGGTCTTATTTTCAAAGCCCCCGCTGGCTCAACAGAAAGAAAGCCCTAATTTAAAAGTAAAATAAGCTACCTTCACCTGCACAAGTTTTTTTTTTTAGATTTAGTGCATTTGCTGTATTTCGGACACTCTTTTTTCACATGCTAAAAATAAACTGGGAAAAAATCCATAGATCAGTGAGCAGTTAGTGGTTTCTGAAAATCAAATCTGAAACCATTAGAAACCTGATCTAAACCGATTGTACAGTTTAAGATAAGGAGCTGGGTCCTTTGCACACAAAGAATAACAGCGTGATGCAGTCAGCTTGAACATCGGAGCACGTCTCCAGAGACAGAGTCGGTGGAGTTCTCTGCTTTATGCTCGACAGTGTCTAGAGCAGTTCTGAGTGACACTTGGTGAACATGGTCTCCAAGCCTTCGATAATTTAGTGGTTGTCTCCCTGAATTCTCTTCATTCGGCACCGCTCTTAAATTGTCATCGGGATCTGTGACTGGCTTCATAAGCAATACTGTCAGTCTTGATCAAGTCACTGGAGGAGCTTCAGATATGGTATTATTCTGCAGTAATGGGAGAATCCAGCTGGCACTGCATCATGCAGCAGAGTGGGGCCTCCCCCTTGACTCGGCAGTACAGCAACTCCACTAGGAGTGAACCTGGTCACACACTATCAAAATTAAATATTTAGCACTGCAGGACTGGAGGTAATTACATGCCATTATTCAAGAAGGCCGGATTATGTGTTCATCCTCTGTAATAGTGTGGGCTCCCATGGTGCTTTAAAAATACATAGTCTCGTTGAATATTTTAGGGGGCTGTGTATTCCAAGTTATACAGAAGCTTGTTCAGTAGGTGATGCAGAGTCCGGCATAGAGCAGAAATGAGCTCTGTCTCTCTGGTTTATGTAGTTCCACTGGGCAGTTTCTCATTCCTTTCCAGTCGGTGCAGAAAACCGTGGATGATCCCTTTTTGGAATATACAGTCATTAAAAAAAAGTGTCATAAAGGTTTGTGAAATGGAAAAACACCTAATACTGTCAGTCCCTAGTGCACTATAATTTCCTACTGTACATCCGATCTGCTGGATATCATGCAGTGTTAATTAAGTAATTAATTAATTTTAGATGTATTTTGTTAATCACAGTTCCTTTTTTTTAGGAAGATGGTCTTGGGCTTACAGTAAGAAGAAGCACAAAAAGAAGACCTTGCTGCATTTAAATAAATCTGTTCACCAAGCAGGCAGCCATTTATTCTTGATAAGGGTCCAGGAACATGTCTAAGAACAAGACTGGATGGGATGCCTGTCCTTTGCAGAGCACACACAAAGTCTAAAAGCCTTAAGTTCCAGCTCATAATACACCTTTCATTCTAACTGGCACAGAGGTGCTTAAACAAGATTTTCAATTCATTTTTTGTACTGTCTGTGATCTGCAGTACATCATGCCCACAAAACAAACACAAAACACATAAACCATAGTGCCTAATTTTATGAAGTTCCATGTACTTAACATAAGCAAAAAAGGATTATGTTTCATTATGAATGTGTAAAAGGAACTGCAATGTAAAAAAAAAGGAAATCTAGTTGAAATAATTCAATTTAGAGTCAAATGGACCATTATGGTGAGACTCTGTGGCTCTGGCCCTAATCTGCAAAATTCAATCCAAATCATTAATGCAATGTTTAGCCCAGTAGATAAAGGTTAAGTAAAAATAATGTCTCTGCTCTTATCATCAATGAACTTAAGACTGGAGAAGATTTTAAACAAGCTGAAGTGCAGTGTGACATAGGGGCACAGCAGACAGGATTTGTGTGCACTGGTTAAATCACTGTGTTTTCACGAGGTTTCTTTCTTAATACTTAGACCTGTTCATTTTCTTTTTCCATTATGGTTTCATTGATTTAACTATGTTTCTGAGGATGTCATTTAACAGCCCTTTTATCTTCATTTACTGGGGACATTTTCTAGACACTTCTGTGTGGTGCACTATTCAAGATTAATTTCACAGCTGGACAGAACTAAAACAACCTAAATCAGAGAAGTGTTGTTAACATTCACTCAGAAGAAAATGTAGTCATGCACTGAACAACATATGAATTACACAGAGTGAATGTGTGCAGAAAATGGTTTAGAAATATCCATTTGAGCTCGATAACCCCTTTTTGACATTACGCTGCTACTGAACAACAGTTTTTCTATACGGTATTCTTGCAACTTTCTTCTGTTTTTTTTAGAATATCATATTAAAAAAAACCTAAACACAAATGCATAAACATAACAAGCAATGCATTGAGATTTAATACGAATATGATTTCATTAAAAAATAAAATGAATAAATATGCTGTTCTCTTCATTCTCATTATTTTACTAGAATCTAAAACAGAATATTTAATTTAAATTTATACTTTGAATAAGAAGCATTAGTGCTAATTCGAAATTATAATTTATTAATACAAGGATACAATCTGAACAGATTTTATGCGCTAAGGAAAGATAAAGGATCTAATTACCAATATAAAAGTCCCCAGTAGTAACTGTACTTGCGTATCATTTATTTCAGCATGAGGATTTATCAGTCGGATACACATGTGAGTAAGCTGATAGCATCTGTTTCCCTGTACATGCACTGTGGGTGCTCAGGATTTTAGCAGTGAAAGTCATGCTCCCTTTTACACTGGCTTACTGTACATCATGCCCAGGGCAATTTAGCTGTCGCCTTCCAGCATGTCTAGACAGAGTGCCACAGAGGGGTAACAAGCTGAAAGCACCTTTCTGGACAAAATAAATGAATTCCTATCCACTCTAAACCATCGTGCACCACTCTGTGTTTTCTCTTTAAAAAAAATCATAAATAAATAAATTAGGTAAAATATCTACTGTATATACAGTAATATACTGTATCTGTAAAATATAGTTTTAGGCAGTATCAGAAATGCCTTCTCACGCAGAGGGAGGTCATTCAGCAGAACAACAGTTTCACACTGCCACCGCGACATACCACACTCTTAAAAACACATAATAAAACACATTCCCTACCTTATCAACAGACAGTCATAACCTCACTGTCACTTGCTGACTTTGTGTTTGTTCCCAAAAGGAAACAGCACAAGCTGCATCTCTGCACCAGAAAACAGTAAAATAACATTTTGACCATTAGGTTGCAGGGTAACCCAAAACGAGCAATACGGTAGAGAAGAAAGGGATTATGGGTTACAAATTGCTGCTAAAAATCCCTTTGATTAGCCAGTGTCGCCTACTGTCTGTCCTCCCACGATGGAGCATGTTCCAGTTAAATCTCATTCCCTCCAGTAACTTTCAGACATTTTTATTTTTTTTAATAATGATCCCTTTCCTTAAAATAGCCCCTGATTTCCTGTCTCCCAGCAGCACATTTCTTTTCATTTCTGTCAAGCCATCCTCTTTGGTGGTGCGTGATGGATACTGTGCCTGTCGCTGTGATCCAGGTCTCGCCTGGGGGCTGCCTGGTGTTTTAGTTACAGTCTAATGAGACGCGAGACAGGTGCTGGGTCTGACTGCTTCTCGCTGACTCCACTTCTCAATCCAGGTTGGAGAATGACAATTCCAAAATAAATAAGGGGCTCGAGAAATATGAGATACAGATTAATAATAAAGATTCAAGTTAAATGGAGGAAAATTTAGTGAATTTACTGTTATCTTTTTTTCCCCCCCACATTCACAGAGCTACACCAAACCGCTGATCCTTATAGGCTGTTGTTCGTGAATGTCACACAAGGAGAATGAAAAGTTCAAAAAGAACAAAGAAAAAGTTTTCTTTTCTTTTGTCAAATCTCTGTGTGGTACTCCTTAATCTGTGCGCCGCTACTGGTTTCTTTTATGCCACAGGTCGTTGTCCCTAAGGTCAGGATGAACGCTGGGGGAAATAAAAAAAGCCACATTCTTCTGACCTTAGTAAATGCCACATGGTGAAGACATCTAAATAAAGCTATCCATAAACCTGCATATGAGTTGGTGCACTATGGGAGTTCGAGAAAAAAAATATTAAAAAATAATAACCATGTCAAATCCATGACGAAAGATTCTCTCGCCTCCCCTTCCTTCAGAAGGGAACCATTCCTTTCAACAAGTAAATAATCTGTTCAAATATGAATATTTGTTCTACCCATAGGGACCGTGCAACGGATTAACAAAAGCATTTGAAGCCTAATTTCGAATAAATTTGTGCACAACAGATTTAACATTTGAACTGTCGAGCCTTTAGCACTAGAAATCAAAACTGAACCTGAACTGCGCCATGGCCAAAGCAGACCTGAAAAGAGTAGCTACTGTTAATGTGAATGGACAAACCACAATAACACCTTTCAATAGCCTTGAACAAACATGTGAACTGGAAGAGGCATTCTCTACAGGTTATTACGACCTCAGTTTAGGAAACAATGAAAGCTATGCTTTCATCACGGGCATCGGTGCAGTTTTACTCTCTATCAGTAAAACGATCACGCCCACTTAAACCGAAATTCAGATCATGTCTGGTGGATATGGAGACTCTCATGCTGAATTTTCTTCCAGGTCACACTGTGCACACGCATTGCCAGTCAGATGGTATTCAAGAAACACTCTGTCTGAAATTGGGGATTGTACGAAACCCTCACCACGCTCAGTGTCACAATCTACACCTAGGGCACAAATAGAGGGTGAAGTGGAAATTGTGAAAAGAAATTGTCAGAGGACCTCTGGGACTTGTAAACAGCAGCCTGGAGATGCATTTGCTCTTCTGATTTTGCCTTCATAAGATGTGTCTTTTTCTTATTATCGTTCTTCCTATTTATAATATAGAAAATAAAATAGAAGTCGCCACTGATAAATCTGACTGGCATTGCCTAGCAAGTATTAAGACAAGAGTACCCAGACCGACTACACATTTACAGCTACAGAAAGAAAAGAATATTTCTTTTAACCTTTACATATTGTCAATTTACCTTTGCCTTGCGTGGCAACAATACTGTATGTCAGGGAAATTGGATAATCAGAGGCTTTTAAGAAGCACAAATGCATTGCAAGGTGTTGAAAGTAGTCCAAAAGATGCAGACCTCAGTTCTCTGTTCCAGTTCGATGTCACTCTTGATTTTTGTTCATGCATTCAAATTAAGAACTGAGACACATGTATGATACAAAAAATGTATCATATTTAAATGATGTCTCATGTACAGACAAAGTTTCAGTCTCAGTCTTGTCTCAGTCAAATGTCCAAGTCTTTACAAGGGAAACCAGAGAAGCAGACGCTCTTAAAAGTGTCTCAGAAATGCAAACTAAACCCCCTCCATATGTGCTTTTAGAATTAATTTTCTTCTGCAGGATATTTGGTGATATTTATAGCTTCAAGGATGTTTCGAATCCCTCAACAGAAAGAAAAAAGAAAGTGACAGAAAGTGAAAATGAAAGTCTGGGCAGGGATGTATTGATTGCATATAAGGCATGAATTCAGCCCACAAATATTGTATACTGCTTTGTGCTCTTCACTGGAAGGCTTATATCATATCAATAAATTATGCAGTTTATTCTGATACAATTCAATAAGAAGGCTATAAAAAGCCAAAATGTGAGATGAGAGAAGCTTTTAAAGGGGGTGATTTTAAACAACACTTTTGTTTTCCTATGTCTTCGAACTTCAATTCTGGCAGCAAGCAATAAGTAATCCTCAATTTATCTGTGTTATTTGATTGTTGTCAAACAACAAATATGATAATCACAGATGTAAGTACAACACGGAGAATTTCTAGAGCAAGAAAAAGAACAAATTACTTTTGTTAGAGTCTAGGTTAGATTTGCTGGTGAAATATACAGCATGTGCCCCCATATGAACAGCTATTGAGATCCTCATTTCATATATTTCTAGACAAGAAAAAAAGATTGACAATCTGTCAATTAAAAATGGGATTTTTATGTAGGCATACAAAGGGAAATGAAACGAGCCTCCTTGTTATTATTTGTCTTTGATCTGTTGAGTACCACACTATAGCAAATCCTGTGAAAGAGATGACAGTTTCTCTTCCTTAAAAGTCTATCTGCATATGCAGGCTGTGGGGTTTCACACAGATCTGAATGCAGCCACACCTCAGCAATTCACAGCTGTTTGGCAGCATAAAGACATTCTGCTTCCCTCTCCACCTCGATATGCAGCTGGGTGGTTCAGAAGACACTTACAAATTCTGACCAAAAGTAAACAACAAATCAAAGTCTCTGAACTCAATACATGGTCTGAAACAACATGCTGGTGAATTCTTTAAACTCCACAGAACTGCTAAAGGGGTCCTGAGCCATTACCAGGACCAACTCACACATACTGTACATGTAGAAAGTAAAAGATAGTAAAATGGTGTATTTTCTTTTGAAAAGTGACATTTCTTGATACAATTTCTAGATTATACAGTAGGAATAATAAGCTTTTTTGTCAAGTTGGTTTAATGTCAGATGCCTATATGCTTTAATAAGACTGGAGTATACACATTACAGTAAATGTTACAAAAGTGTTAATTACAACAAACCATGAAAAATCAAAGCTAATTTTAATGAACAAAACAGGGAAAAGTCTATAATCTGTTTCTGAATATAAAATACTGGCATTCAAAATGCTTACAAAACCACCATTGATGCAGTTTGCTACATACGTAAATGAATACACTTACAGTATATAAGTACACATGTATTTATCATGCTTGTGCACATGTCAATACATCATTAATAACATCATTCTGCTTAAAGTGAATCTTTAGATCTTCCTGCTAAAATGCAGAGTTTGAAAGGAAAAAAAAGTGCAAATGCTTGTCAGTATCTTTTTGAATAAAATGTAATATAACATTAAAGGAAAAGCAACACACTATACATAGTCAGCATTCAGATCTGAAAGAGTATAGATGACTCCCAGACAAATAATGGCACTAAGACGAAAACAAGAACATTACACTGAAATATATTGAAATGCTAATAGACCCACAATATTCACTCTCATGCACTAAGTGCATCAGGAATGCAAGATGAAAGATGACAGATAAAAGAAAGTGCCTCTCGGGAACAGACAGCACAGCTATCGTTTGCCTTTTTCACCTCTCTCCCTCGTCAATGACTCCCGACACAGAAGTAAATAACAATAAGGAACACCATGAAAACATATTCATATGCTGAATAATCGGTGAGCTCTGTATCACGCAGTCCAGCACGCTGACTGCTCTTTCCTAAAGGGATGCCCTCTTCTGAAGTTCAGAAGGATAATACACATTCACGCCTACAGAGGGGAAGCTTTCAAGCTCTGAATGCTTCCAATGTACAAATAGGATTTTTATTTTTTGGCTAACATGACATCTCCCTGGTCTAGCAGATGTTACCTCTTTTTCCATAACATGCTTCTAGGTGTCTAATGCATCGCTGCACACTACAGCGTGAACGAATGGCTGTTCAAGAGGCCCAGCTCATGATGGCTAATGGGATCAGCACAAGCGTACAGTATGATCTGAATATTGGAATTTCATTTCAGATTCTTATCCATTTTGCACGGTGCAACGTAACAGGGGCAGGGGAAATAAGGATTTTCAAATGTATGTCAATCTTGTTTTCGATACTGCTGTCCTCCAAAGAAAACACGTTTGATGGTAAGTGCAGTTCATGCAAAATGAGCATTTTTAGCATTTTAACACATAGCTACCTCCAAAACAAAGCATTATCCACACTCTCTAAATCTCAACAATTACTGTATAATGTGTGCCCACCGAACATTTCTACCCACACAAATTGATATTTGAGGTTTGTAAGGTCCCTGTGAGCTCACAGGCACTATCTGCTATTATCACATAAGGGTTAAAAGGGTAGGAAAAAGTGCAGCATGACTCTATATGAATTTACGAAAATGGAGTAGAATCTTTGCCGAAGGTAAACACACTGATGTGTAGTGGTCACTTTGAAAATAAATACTGAAAATAAATGCTGTGCACACCATGTATTTCTAGCATCCTGGCTTTGCTTAATACCAAAACCAAACTTAGCAGACATGGTCAGAGAATGTTGAATGTCCAGACGATACTGCTGGGATGTCAATCACGTGAACCGAAACAGAGACAGATTTAAGTGCTACTCGGTGGTTCCAATGAGCAGTTGAATGTCTCCTCCTGCTTTCAGAAGGATAGCTGTGACTACGTAGTCTTCACCACCTCAAAGCCGAGGGTGAAATGGCAAACACCTACTGTACAGTATAAGAGACAGGTGACAGTTGTGAGAGACAGGGGGGAAACTGCGAGGAGGAGCAGACCTTGCTGTTGCACATCGGGGGGGGGGACCGATGACTGTTAGGAGGGAAGTTCAGGAGAGTGCAGGGTGGAGCTGTCACGATTTCAGACAAGGAGCACAAGGAGACTGAGGTCAGACTAGGCTTGATCGGGAGCTTGAGGTTGATGTTGGCAACAGACGCTGCACTTCCGTAAGAGCAGATGGAAAAGTGGTGAGCGAGGAAAAGGATATTAATTTGCTTGGAAAAAAAAACCCAGATAGCAGTGTGATGCATGGTTTTGTCTCAGAACAGAGGTACGCTGACATTGAAATCATCAGCATGAAGTAATGGGGTTATTTTGACTGAGGCAACTTTGCAGTGATGTTTAATTAATGGGGCGTCAGTGGGGGAGGGGTGTGTCCCTGACAGCTCTGTGCTCTGAGCTATTAGCTAGCCAGCAGTTTAAGGACGCTACAGTGTGCAGATCACTAAGGCATTTATGGTTAGATTGTTTAGAACTTAAGAGCAGACGACACATTAATTGACTGAGGTAATTGATCTCTTTTCCAATTTGAAACTGTTTTGAGGTTCCTCTCAGCAGGTGATATGCAACCCACAGAGTCAGTAATGATGTACTGAATAAGTTCACCAAGATATTTTATGTTGCTGTGGTTAATGCTCTTCTTTGTCTGTACCCTGATAAGAGTGCTTCTTTCTTCTCTCAAGGTGCTCGTGCTACAAATTCACACTTCATACAGTATGTTATCGGAGGTGGAAGTTATTGTAAACCATGGTATGACTTTTTGCACGGGACTTGACTGCTTCTGAGAATTAAACCTGAGAGTCCCGTTGCCAAAGAATTAGCTGTATAGGGCACATGAATAGTAATTTTATCAATATATATGTACCAAATCATAGGCAAAAGAGTTCTCCTTTTCTTTATCGTTTTAGTTTTAGATTAAGAACTTAGCGAAGTAAAGAATACATGAATCACCGTTCAGACAGGAACAGCTCAGAGTCAAATCTAGGCCAGACAGAGAACTGGTCTCAGTGTTAACTGCTTACAAATAAGTGGATATGTGGAGGTCAGTATGTTACAACAACATCCAGCACTTGTGGACTAAGGGGGGTATGGGGAGGATTTCATTGGCAAGCCTTGAGAAGTTCTACATTTTTAAACAACAACTGTGCTTATTTATCCATTCACACATTTAACCTACAGGTTTGTCGGATTATAGCACGGTACAGTATCTGTAGACATTATTATTCCTTCTGCAAAGACTCGGCTATCTCACCAGCATACTAATACAAAATATACGCTCTTAAAGATGCTTTGGCGTTTTCTTTTTTCAATGGTGGAGAGGGCAAAAAAGTTTGTTCCCTGAAACAGTGGTCGTCTGTGGGTAAAGTTCAAATTAAATTGCTCTGTCAGAAGCATGCTAAGAACATTACAGAGTACTGGGGTAGCTGGAGGCAGTTATTTTCAAGCTCCGCGGAGCTCTGGAGTCTGATTACATCGATAGGCTGTTTCAGGACCTCAAACTGAAAAAACAGAGGAAATACAGCAGGACCTGCAGGCAAAGGAGGCACTGGTTCTTCCACTTTTCCAACCTTGTTGCACCTATAAAACATTCCTTTGCTATTTTTAAAAGAAGAGTTAAATCACAGAGTACAATGATATACTGTTTGTGGACAGTAATGGGTCAACTACTTCTTGAGACTCAGGAGATTTGGCGGTTGGTCTGGAGTTTTGATCACAGCAGAGAGTTGTAGGTGGATCAGTAAAGGCACTGGGTATTCTTGTGATTCTGGGTGTGAAGAAATGTAGATAACCTGAGGAGTAACTTTAGCAGAGGTCCCCATTAGATGGGACACAAGGCAAATTCCAGGCATTGACAGTTTACCAGTGGAGTATTATAAAGTTGTGAGGCTGCAGATTGGCGAATATCTGTTGTAGTGTTCAAGGAATGGTGAACTTTGCTGAAATCAGTGTGCAATGCTGATTTTACTATGAAAGACAGGAGTATCAAGAACTGGTGCCCACAAAATCTCTGACCAACCAGCGTCATCATTGGGAACCCATTCATTGTGATAAATTCAGTCACATAACACAAGCAAACACTGCACACCTGAGACACTTGTTTGTTGCATTCCTCAACTCAAATGTTTTTCATGCACCCGTTGCAAAATGTTAAATAGCAAATAAAATGTTTGGACAACATGCACAACTTAAATGACCGTTGGGATATTTTCAAGACATTTTGTAAAAAAAAAACTTTTCTTTTATGGGGAACAGTAGGCTTTTGGGTATCTACAGTAGTACTGTGGCTGGGAGAGGGCGTAGTTCTTACTGTATGTAGAAGTGAGTGTGTGTGTCGCAACACGTACAGACTGGACTGACGAACTGACATTAACTGAACATTAGATCTGTCTCTTATGAGAAGGATCTTGGTCATTAATAATCTGGTGACCTCAATGTGATAGCATTTATTTGAGACCCCCCAGCTGGCACTTACACTACAGTTATTCAGAGATCATTGGGGGGACGGACGTCACCCGGTTGAGGCAGAGTGTGATGTCTTTCCCTGCAGAGGAGGAAGGGCCAGGTTTTGCTGAAGTTTGCAGCAGAGCCTTTTTAAGACAGCTGTTAAGCTTCACTCTTACAGACTCTGCTTTACTGATTTGTCTCCCACAGAGAAATCTGGCATCGGGTTTTCTGCACGGAGGAGGAGGACTGGTACGTGACAGGCAGTTGTTTTTCATGGAGACTGGCAGCCGAAATTTGTTTGTTTTTTTAACCCACCTTTTTTATCACAGACTTTTAAATGTCTTAAACGTTTGAAAGTAAAATGAGATCTTAAATCCTTGGAGATAAGTGAGCTGTTCGACAGTCCTCTGGTTTATAACTTGGCCCTGAGTCTGATTGTTTTAAATCTATGTTATGTGAAAGGCTTCTGCAGTTGTAGCTTCCGAGGTAGATTTGAGTTCAATGTGGGCTGTCAGTGGGTTTCTCGTGCTGCTCCATGCTATACCGATCAGAGAGCTTTTATCGGTGCTGAGAGATTTATTTACAGGGCTTGATGGTCCACAGTCAGAGCCCACAGCGCTAGAACTATAAGTTACACCCACTAAAGAACAGAGTATCGACAACCCCATCAGAGCTGGACAAGAAGGAGCTTTATCGCTTGTGTGTGAAACTTAGCCTTCATGACCATTTCAAGGACCTTTCTGACTCTGTTTTGCATGAAAAATTAGCTGCAGATCCCTGATTCATGTCTGCTTGGCCTGTATAAGTTACCACTGGAGATAGTACACTGGTATAAGAACACTGTATATATAAATGCAGAAATAGTGTTTCAAAGTACGTGAGTAAGAGAATGATTTAGAATGAGGCTAAAGTGATACAAGCGCCTTGTTAAACTTGCATGTTGACAAATAGAGGCCTACATGTTAGCATGTGAGAAAGATAATGCTTGGAATTTCAGCATGGTTCAGAGGTTAGGATATATTTACGCTTGAAAAAAAGTGAAGAAAAATACTGAAAAGGAATTTTCTACTTCATCCCCTTCCGGCAACAAAGCTGAGCTCAAAGAGAAATGACAATTACCACAACATTGAGACTTGCAAATAAGAAGGTTGTGATACTCGGTTATCTAAGGAGCAATAATAAGGAGCACATAGCATTTATGCCATCATCAAAATCACTCCCTAAGGAAATGCTCAATGTTTGTTTACAATCTCAAAAGCTGTGCCAATCACTGTCGCTAACCCTGGGCAAAGCATGGTTCCTAAATCCCACTGAACACAAACAACGCTTTGCCCCGACTTCAAGCCTGATAAACGGGCTCCCTCGAAATGACTGCAATGCTTCTCATCAAAATGTGCCTATTATTGAAGTGCAAGTGGAACTGAGAGAGTCAGCTCTTGTTTAATTTCAGTCGTGTTCAATGTCTTTCAAACAATCTGACTGGTTTAAAAGACAGCTAATCCTAACACGAATCAATTCTCTCACTCCATCTTTCGCACTAGAAAGAGGCAGAGACATGGAAATACATTGTCTTTAAAACATGATTATATGTTCCAGTTACACTCACTTGTTTGCTCTTTCAAGTGGCTTTTATAGGAAAAAGCAGCCACAATGAAAAAGTTAATAAATTAAATATAAAGCAATAATAAAAGCTCTTCTTGACTCAAGAATTAAATGCAGTCAAGATCAATCAGAATGCAAAACAGATTTAAATTCTTCACCAATCCATCAATCATAGTGAGTTCCATTCTTTACTCCTCTTTTAAGACTTGCCTTGGGAATAAGAAACAAGTTGTGGTAAGCAAAGAAACATTCAAGAACACATGAAACTCTGTTTACTTTTTGAAATGCTCCTTTGGTATTTCTACTAACAAAAATCGAAAATTGAAGGCACATGGTTTTCAATCTCCCATGAACGATAAGTGATAGGATTGAAAACAGACAGGCTATTAAAAACAGAATTTAAAATTCCATACTCACTTATCTGGGGTGGAGATTGAATGCAAACAATCTAATTATACAGTACCAAGTGATCTTTCCTTATTGTTTGGTTCATTGACCCTTACACAAACAGAGAAAATTAGATTCACACTGAATAATTCAAGGAAAATTCATCAAAGAGCATTTATGTTTAACATGTCTTTATGCAATTACAGTACTGTATGTCTGTGTAACAGTCTTTGTTCACTCAGACCAGACCTACAGGTCAACAGTAAAGTGCTGTCAGCATCTGTATTTTTACTTGAGATGGGTTGGACTATTTAGAGGATTTAGTACCTAGTCTGTGTTGTCTATTAGCTGTACAGTACACACACAAAAAACAATCTTTACTAATCCTCCTTATTCATGTGTGCAAAGAGGACAAATTCTATACCAACATCTAGATCACAGAAAAAAATAAGGAAGAGCTGTGGTTCTAATAAGGATCCATGTGGTATCCCAATAATTCTCTCATCCACATATAAACATTCAGATTTGAATGCAGACAAAAACTCTTATTTACATTCTATTTTCATACTTTAACCCTTCAGTTAGTTTTCCAAATTCATTGACTACTCTGACTGCTTATAACCTTAATTATAAGAATTGATCTTTTATGTTAAACCGGAAACTCTCTGAGACATTTTACTTGATCTTGCACTGTTCTTTTACCGTTGCACTGTAGCACCGAATAAATAATTTTATTTATTTTACACTTCATTGCTAAATTCCTTGTTACTCTCTTGGCCTTTCAAAACATTCCACTTGTGCTCGCAGTTCAATGTACTCTTTTTCTTGAACTGGACGATGTTCCTTTTTTAATCATTCTGTTAAAGACTTTCTTTCACTGTATCATTTTCAAAGATGGGAAACTGCTTTTTAGACTTTGGTCTACTTTGCTGAATTAATTTTGTTAATTTATTTTTCTACTTTATGCTCCAACCAGAAGAAAATGCTACCATCTAATCTCTGCTAATTTCATATCTATGTTATCCCATTCAGTTTTTCTTAAGATCTCATACATTCTTCTACCTTTTCAAATTCTTACATCATGTTCTGGACTGTACCTGTTGCATTTCAAAATAATCATCCTGCTGTTCCTTAAAAATACAATTTGCATTAAACAAACAAACAAATCAATAGGCCATCGAAAAGCCATTGCAGTATGCTGTAGATATTTAAAGATTGAAAAGATCATGAAAAATATCTCTATCGTAAACGCATGTGTCTTTTCCTTATAAAAACATGTTACAACATCAAAATGAAAGCACTTATCTACAGAATAAAGGCTATGATGTTACTCCAATGTATGACAAGGCTCCCAAATAATGATCCTTTTCAGTTTGCCATTATTTCCAATGTAATAAATGCAGAGTCCCTTCTAGCTAGTTTTTAATTGCATGCTGTACATAAAAGAAAGAAAATTTTGAATTTTACCCCCCCGCAATTGTTCCACAAGATAAAGCTGCTTGTGCCCACTAGCACAAGAAATCTCATGATACCAGAAGTGGAATGGGAACCAGTTTCTAAAATTGTAATCCCCCAACACACCCCCAGAGCTTTCTGCTTCATCCCTTTCCTCCCTGTACTCTGCTGTTTCTGATAGGAAAGAAAACATCGCCCAGCTTTCTCAGTTGCTTACTCATGGTAAGCTTAACCATTTGAAAAATGGCAGATTGTGAGAAGTATTTAACCAAACCAATCCAGTGACATGCTGATGTTGTCATGATACCAGATTCAAGTGCAAATACTGTATCTCCAGCTTCTCAGGCTGTCTTCTGTAACACATTCTTTTGCTATCATCACGAATCAAGCAGGATACTCTATTTAAACATTAATCTGTAAATTCGCTTAAATCGAGTAAGTGACTCTTTGACATCATGATTTCTTTGGCTATAAAGCTGCGCAAGTTTTCCATTTGGCCAGACATCTGGTCCTTTCTTCCTAGGAGCTCAAGCTTGGCTGAAGAAATGGACATTCTAGCATGAGACTGATCCAAAGCACACATCCAGATTGACAAAGCAAAGGCTAACTGCACACAAAATAAATCTTCTCGCCTTGCTATCCCCATAACATTTCTGATTCCAAATCAAGACATTCTCTAGCAGAAACCAAAGGGTCTGAAGAACTTAGAGCAATTCTACACAGAGGAATGTTAATTAATTTTCCCTCTGAAGTGCCAGAGCCTCATAGCACACTACAGGAGGCCATAGTCAGTATTTTCACTGACACAGGAGCATATACTGTACAGTACATCAAAATAACAGGGGTGTGAATAAATGTTAGCTTGAAAGTTTATGAACTTAAATTAATTTATATTACTTTTTACTCTGCAGTGTTAAGATTACAGTATAACATTTTTAGATTGCTTTAAATTAAGCTTTGTTATGTAGTCTGTATATTTTCTGTTACAATTGTATTTACATTTGTCTTCTTAAAAGATCTTTTTTTTGCTCATGGATAGAAATACAGTAAACAAGCCTTGAACCTTAATAGCCAGAGCTAGAGACCAATGTCATCTGTTACCAATATGACTGAGCTAAAAGATTTCAACAGAATGCAATTTCACCTCAAGAGGCGTTAGAGAAATGACACCAGGGAAACATTCTACATGAAGATTAAATCATTAATTGTTAATGATTCATATGAACTCAAATTTCTTTGAAATCTTCCAACTAGTGCATAGTGCACTGATAAGCACCATGCTATATTTATTTATATACAGGTTTCATTTCATATATTCCTAATCCAATGTTCCACAATGTGCCTGCCTTCCAGCAAGGAAAGTAAGAAAAAAAAGTACAGGCGCATTAACAAAGATGAAATTAATCCCTTCCCTTTTTTTTAAATGTTGCATATAGACGGGAAACTGTTGTCACTCTGATTAAAATTTAAATTGTCATTCAGCCATAAAAATGAGCATTCATTTTTGTTCTCAGGCAAAACACTATAGAAAGCATCATAGGAGTATTTCACAGTCACGCACAGCAGCAATATGAAACAAATGTGAATGAGTTTAAAATCTTTAGCATTGGAAGCATGTATTCCAAAATACCTTCAGACTGACAGCAAGCACTGCTTCACCTCTGCTCTTCCTTGTCTCTGCTCCTTCTCTTTTCCAGCACTGCTGTGGTGGAACCAGCTACTTGTGCAGACTGGCACTCCTTTTCTCAGACTCCACCCATGATTCCTACACCTGTCAGTCATGACATGCTGCTATTTGTTCTGGGATATTATGTAAACATAGGACTATTAATTGTTTTGGTTTATTTATTGCACTACAGTGTTTAGCTACAGATGACTGTAAACATGTTCTCTCTTATTGCACAAATAGTAATTATGTAAGTTATTTCTAATAAAAAATGTCTGCTAAGCAAATTAGTTATAATTATAATTTATACAACTGAAGGTTTTAAATTAGTCTTCTCAGCTCCCTCTTAAGGACCACAGTAAAGTGTTTTAGAAACTGTTTAACTTGCTGTTACCTTGTTAAAACTCAGGTATGAAATATTCTATGGAACCTGAAACTATACTGGATATACAATGATCCACACTAAAGCAGCAGAAGATGGGATTATTACTTGCACAAAAATCAAAAGAGCCAATCCAGAGAGTTACGTGTACTGTAGACATCCTAGTCTACAAATCCCAGTCTGGAATCAGACCCAGGGCTCAGGAGCTGTCAGGCTCGCTGCTGGCATACCACACAGATTCAGGATGTGTAAACATTCTAATTTGCTGACTGTAAACTCAGTGTAGATCACTCCTTGCACAATGGGAAACGAACAGGTGTCATTTTCAGCACAACTGGAGATAATGAATCAGGGAGGAGAATGTGAAATTCTTCGAATTTCAGGAAAAGCCACTTGAATTAATGTTGAGCTTTTATATCGCACTTGAAAGATGCCAGATGGAAATGTCAGTTCTGCTGATATTTAAATGATAAGGCAGATGATTCCATCTTTTTTAGATGGACCCATGATGACATTACGTCTAGTCTGTTATTAAAAGGTCAGAATCGACTATAAAATGTGTCTCAGTTTTGCGTTTATGTCAGAGCCTCACAGGCTGTGAGCTGATTGCATTCAAATACCTACTGTACGTGAGTCTTTCCAGTGAAAGATTTTAAGTATTATCCGTGCAAATCCTTTAATAATTTTTTTATTGGATTCTAAATGAAACACAAAGATAATATCTAAAATGATTTGCACTTTACTACATTAGCAAATAATAATCACGTGTATCTGTACATCTACATACTGTACGTGTCCCAGCTGCTTTCTACTCCCCTCCCACAGACACATCAAGGTCTTTCCGAGACTTTCTGAAAATGTGAAAACAATCAAACTAACAAAAGCTCCAGTGATGGTTCATGCCAAACTTACAGATTCTGTATACTAATAAGACTGCATTTTTAAGTTTAAAGTATTTTTTGTCAAGCTATATTGTTAGAGTCTTCAATTAGAGCTGTACAAATCACCAATATTACAGCTCTGATATGAATCTCACCTTACCCAACACCAACTTTAATGCACACGGAAAAGATTATAGTAAATTAATCCTATGTATCAAGTCAGATTTATCTCCTTCAATTTTCACTAACAATTTAGATCATTTTTGCTGATTAAAAAATACTATATTATGAGCAACGTCTGTATTTTTCCCTCTGGCAAAGTCACTTTGCTTTAAGTCATTGTACCGCAGTAGGAGATGCAATTTCACTCAGGCCACAATAATAACTCGGCACTCTCTATTTTGATACATCACAAACTGTTAGGTTCTTGAACATGTTTCTCCAGAGTGTTTCTCTTAGAGAACTAATGAAAGTATGTTTATAACAATAATCTGAACACAAATGAGGTATTGAAACTATAAACGGTAAGAAATTTATTACGTCTCTAAGGCACAAGATGTACATTTAGCAAATTAAAGATTACAGCTCAAGCACAAATCAATCAGTTAAGTAAGACTTAAGTAAAAATAAAGTTTAAGAAATAGAATAGCAATCTATTCATACAAGACAGTGTGAGTGAGAACTGTATGCTGTCAAAACCTCAACATTTAACAGTTAATATGTGCAGGCAACTACAATAAAAACATTACCATTGAATTTGTCAATTGTTTGAAGTAGCTGGTTGAAATTTAAATTGGAATATTAGAACAATAAATATTCAGATTACAGTACAAGCTACCGTATGCATACTGTACGTACAAAACAGACTTTTATACTGACCTGCATCAATTCTGCACCTCTCAAAACAGCACCATGCATTGCATGCTACGTCTTTCAGTATGCTTTTCAGAAAAAGCTAAACAAACACAGAAATACAAAACTCACGCTTTTTATCAGAGCATTGAAAGCAGGCGTATCTGATTTCAGCCACCAGTATGATTAAGGTAAAAGTGCAAGCAGCAACAACATGTACTACTTACCATACTTAGCACAAGGATATGTTTTCCACTCCAGCAGATGGTACACAGGAATTCAGTAATTCAATAGTGGTTTGTTTAGTACCTGACCTAAACACTTGTGTTAATAGCTGAGGGTAAGCAGGGTCAACTTTTAGAGCTACAATGTCAAGAGTCAATTTGCTTGCAATAACAGAATGGTTGTCGAATTCCTAATGTAAAGCACGTTTGTATTTTTTGTATCTCGGTCTGATACTCACTTTAAATCTGCTAATTTGTGTTTTTTTCTGAACCTATCCTGATTTTTTTTGGGACAACTTTCAACCCATCCATCCGAAATGCAGATTTCATCCCCAGTAGCATCTTCTCCCTTTCTTCACCTAAATGGCAAAAACTCCCAAAGACCTAGGCTGTGGGACCAAGTGACATACCTCAGCATCTTTTAAGAAGACAGCACAAAGTTGATCAACTACATAATTCCATTTAAGACAATCTTTGTCATCTTAATCCTTGCCAAAGCCATTTAAAATAACTCAGAGTTTATTTTCGTCGTTTCAAGAAACTGGCATTTCGTTTCCTACGCACTCTAATTGAAATGCCAGTGGCCATAAAAACTATTGCTATTTTTTTTTCCCTGAACCTTGCTGTTTTTTATTACTACAGCAGTTTATATGTTGCATTTCAGCACTGGTTCACATCAAGCGAGAAAGTCTCATTTCGCAGGGCTCTGCTTTACCAATTTCCTTGCTGTCACAGGTACCTCCCAATTGACTGTGGAACATGTGGCATATCGCTTTAATGTGACAGCAAAATGGGTAATCGCTTTGTAGTGGCCACATGGTCCTGTCGCCTTTCATAACTGCCTTCCCCAGAAAACAAAACTGTTTTAGATCTCAATTACCTTGTAAGGTGAACATATGGACACATCACAATGCTTTTCTGTAGACGTGGTTGAAATCTGCAGTTGCAAGGCCAAGAGTAAAGTTCACAATCTGGAGGCTTCACAGACAGCAATTAGCTATCATCTAGAGATACTTGACCTAAATTAACACAAGGAACTCCTAAACCGGTGCTAATTGGGGACTGTGAATAAACCCCAACAATACCGCAGTGCCTCTCCTGTACTGTTACCTACTCCAGAGCAGCAGAATCACATCAGGAACTTTAGTAAGAAATGTTGCATTGAAGCTTATTCTCTAACACTTCAGTTGTCAGAAAATTAATATTCCTGTCCATTTAGTACAGTTGTATAGTATGTCAGTATTATATACTGTTGTGCATTATCAATAAATTAGTAGCACAGATTCCATTTTAAGTGGTATTATTAAATACAAGAAACAGCACTCGTGACATTAGTATTGACAGTTAGCTTAGGAACTACATTATGTTAACAGCAGCAGACATACTGGCACTGGTGTTGGCAGTGTAACACAAAAACCACATCATACCCACAAGTACCAAAGTAAACAGCCAAAGTTATAAATACATTTAGTGTTTTGTGTTAGAATAAGAAGAACTACAGAACATCAGCTGCAGAGCTTGCTAGTTCAATACTAGCTCTTATTACAAATACTGCTGGCTAGGGACATGAGTGTTACCGGTGGAACACTGTCTTACAAGCACATATGGTTCCACAGCATACTCAAGTAGAGCAGTGATGGAGTCAGAAAAATAATTGAAAGCACTATCACAGCCCACCCTCCTGCGAAGAACACTGTTAATCACCTTGACAGCACTGGGCCATGGTAATGTGCCAAGCTGAGGTTAATGCAGTTACCAGGAAACAACAATCTTCCATGTTTTGCGGCATCCAGTTCTGCATATTAGAGGGTGAGATGATAAGATGCCTGTAAAGACTGTTTTCGCCAGGAAACAATTTCTTTTCTATCTTGCAGTTAATATGTGTGCCCCATTAACTTCTTCTCCTGCAGCCATACACAAGTACTAGTTTATGAGAAACGAAGGCATGCAAAGCAAGATGCTACCTTTCTGTTCGGGGGGGGGGGGGCAGGATCACATATTAGCACACCTGAGTAGCCTCTGCTTTTTTGAGAACAAAAAAAATTACAAACCCCTTTCAAATAAAAATGTTGATATAGTATATTCCTGTTTGTATGCTTATTTCTTTTATTGAAGAAACTTTCCTCCTTTTTATATATCTTTGCATAATCCCACCTTAAGAATCAGGGAAATTAGCTGTGAGCTACTGCATTCATCTGTAAATAATTAATCAAAGCCACTTTCAACATAAGAGTTTGAGGAATAAGTAAAGGTTTATTCCGTGCTGAAAAGAGAAGAAAAGAAACACAACATTTCGGCTGTGGAGCCTTCTTTGGGAGTTTGAGGAATGACTGATATTTCAGTCTTTGCATTGTGTAGCTGAAGTGAAATTATGTTTCTCAGTAGCATATTTCTAAAACAAATCCTGTAGAGTTCCTCACAGAAATGAGAAGGTACATTCAGTAAAATGTCATTAGTCCTGCAGGTTTTGGTACCATTTCCTTTAGAAAACATCAACTTTGTAGGTCTGTTGCTGAGGAAGGCAGATAGTAATTATGCTGATTGTATTTTGAACCATGAACTGCTAGAGCCTGCTGTTTCTTTTTTTAAGCCTCCAAGCACTCAGATATTATTCCCTTTCAGTTTTGATCATCATAATTGAATTCAAGAGTGTCAAAACCTAACACAATTTCTAAACATGTGGCTGATTATGCTCAACTGCACATTGTTACTATACTTTTATTTACATTCTTTACAACTTGTCTTCAAAGATTAATTGCAAGATGCTGTAGAACTTAAATATTGCCTTACTAAGCACCATGCATGTGTTGCTAAGAGCTACGGCACATTTTTCCACAGTTATCTATAGGGCTTTATTTTTAATAAATCATCCCAGCCTTCCAGTCTATAGTTCCCCAAACAGAATATGAAAAAACATTAATAATCTACTCCTTCTGCAGCTCTTGCTATTTATTTGACATTTCTCATTTTGCGACCCCTAAACAGATTAGCATGGAAAAAAGGTCTCACTTGGATAATTTGAGTCTTTTCTTCATGCAAAGTATGTAAAATAAGCAATTTGCAGTTAAGTTTTTAAAACAATAAAAAAAGATTGAATAAACTGATTTCGGAAAAACAGCTCAGATATCCTGCATTGCATTTGTCTTTAGAAAGCAGCTGCTGTTTATTGTGAAAATGTTAATCTTTTGGGTCTTCTTAACAAATTCAATGATACAGTGCTACCATCAAATAAACTGTTAAATGCTTGTTCTTCATTTCAAAATACAGAAATTGTTCATTTTCTAAAATATATATAGTAACTGTTAATTATTGTTAAGATATAATTAAGGATCACTTTAGTTAAAAACCATGTTTAAAATGAATTTGCATTTCAATCACAGGTGATACATTTTATGTAGTTAACATGAAGGGAGAATGAGAGCTCTAGGTTTTACTGTAATTTCTTACCAAATTTTAAATCTCTTAGTCCAGACTAATTGGAAAAACTAATAAATATGTATGTTCTTAAAAATATCACTGCTTTTTCTCTTTACTGTACAAACACATTACTAAATTTATTTATTACTGTACCTAACACAGTACTGTATCAAGTTTAGCTTTTTATTTAATTGGATGTACAGTATACTGTATATTAAGCATAAAAAAAACTTGTTAGTTATTTAAACTGACAAAATCACAAAGGTATTCACAAAGTTATCATGAGTAAAATGACACTCTATTTCTAACTTACAAACAGACAGAGAAGCATGTGCCTGATCACTGATCTCTGAGCCCTAGAGGACACAAGCCATCTCAATTCATCCAGCCCTCACATAAAACATAGACATTTAAAACAATTTGTTTTTAAAGCTTTTCAATGTTTTAAAGACTTTAAAAATGCAAATATTTGAGCATAATTACATTTTTCTATGGAAAATTGTATGAAAGACAAATCTGATTTTTTTTTTTAAAAAGTAAAACAAACACAAAATGAAGCTCAGACTCTGAGGTGTGTCCTCCTCATTTCGAGACAAGGCAGAACTGGAATTCATCCACATTTTTCAAAAAGTTGCTAAAAGTCAACCACTACAATAGCAGACACATTTACAGAGCATTTACAGACTTAACCAATGTTCTGGCACACCTTATTAAAGCAGACTGTACTGTATGTTGCCCTAGATAAGGGCAACTGCTAAGAAAGCAAATAATAATAATAGTATTGAGCAGAAAGTCAAATTGAACTTGGCTCGTTCCTGTCTCAGCTGACAGGCTGCGAGGTGGCGCACCTGATGTTTCCGGGAGGTCTGCAGGGCAAGCAGTGGACTTCACAGATATCGTAGGTGTGGATGTTCACACATCACTCACATCTTCTCGACAATGTGGGGAAAGAGAATACAATTCTAAGATATATAGTGAAAGGCATGGAATTATAAGAAAGGGATGTTATACTGAGATCGTAGAACACGCTGGGGAGGCCTCTTTCCTAGTATCCCGTTCAGTTCTGGTCACCAAATTACAGAAAAGATACTGCTGCTCTGGAAGTCTGGAAGGACCGAAGGGAATGTCCCGACACGCCAAAAATGTTGGACTGCTTTCTGAGCACAGACTATGAGGACGCGGATAGACTATGGGGACGATCCAAGTATTCAAAATACTCAAAGACGGTGAGAAAGTCCGACAAGCAGATTTCATCAGGATGAGCAGTGAAATACGGACCAGAGGGCACAAGTGCAAACTCCACGGAAGAGCGTTTCTACCAAGAACAAGATGGCACTTCACACAAAGGAGGGTTGAAGTATGGTCTACCTACCCATGTTCTCATTTGTATTCTTATGTTTTTATTTCAGCTGTGAATTTTACTGAGGTCTTTAGAATTCACAATATTTAACCCAGGACAGTATTTATTGAATGTGTGATAGAGATGTATTATTAAGTATGTCATCATTACATACTGTAGATCCCTGGTTCAACCCTTTAAAGTAAATTTGTGCAATCAATTCAGTGAATGCCTCAATCATTCAGTCTTGAAAGTCAGCATTTATGTTCATTGTCGAAGACTCCAGACTGATGACAGGCTGGAATTCTTCATACTTCATTCCTCATTCAACTGACATTAATACTCATAAGTGAAAATTTGATTTAAATGTACTATGTTAGCCAGGACAACAATTATGATTCTCAATGCAATAAAACTGATTAGCTTTTTAAATTTAAATGAAAATATTCAGAACCATCCAATGCAAAACTATTTTTTGCAAAACTGACATTTTGCTTTACTGTCTAGCAACTTGTATTTGGAATCTTGAGATTTATATGATCTATCGCAAATGATTTCCCAAAGTGTTTGGTGAGCTCAACAGGTTTTAGAGTTCATGCAGTTAATGCCAAAGAGAAAGACTTATTTTACAGATTCAAACTCAAACTTAGCAATAGTGAATGTGACCCAATATTTATGGTCACGTGAAACAACTGGCTTGAACACCAAGTGTGGTTTACTCTAATATGATCAAATGTATGTATTGAATTACACACAAATTAAAGATATTGCATTATAAATCTTACTCTCATCAACACAAATACAAGTTGTTTAATAAAACAGCAAAAATACCAGTTTTTTTGCTTTTGGAGGGCTCTGGATCACGCAAGAGAAAACAAGAGAAAGTCTCCCGTATCTACTTTTTTATCTGCGTAAAACCTGGAGTCTTTTCTATAGCCCACAGTTAGTAGCCAACATCTACTCCTTAACTTTGTGGTTCTTTTGTAGTCTGGTACAGTATCTGGTGAAGACGCAGATCTGAGAAACTACTCTGAATTAGTGCTGAGCTGTAATCCTTTCCTGAGGATGCAGGAAATCAGATTGATTTTTAACTAAAACGAAACTGCCTTTCACTCTTTTTTTTTTCCACGTGCTGTTCATTAGTCTTTTATCTTTGCTTCTGGGTCTGCTCAGTAATTGCATGTTTTCTCAGTGCCAGTGTAGCCTGTGCAATTATCCCTCCATGTTTCTTAAAGGTGAATGACACTGTAAACCAACTCACTGTTTCACAGCTTTCACTTGAACTAGTTTGAAGGCGCGCCATGCTGACAGTTGTCTACTGCTCCTGCATTATTTATGGGTGGTTGTAGTATGAGGCAGCAAAGGAATAGCATCCTCTCTGGTAGCACATTGTTCACTGATAATCAGCAGCCACTGGCAGCCCAACTACACACACGTCATTTGTGGGAACTGATTAGTCTTGTATTGGGATACTGCTCTATTAGGCCACCGTTAAAAGTTTCAGAAGGGTAAAAAAAGAAAAGATTTGCGTCGAAGTGCCATCTGCCGAGAGATTAGGACTTTCTTCGGTGAATTTAACTTTCAAAAAGATTTGATTTGAAGAAAATGTAAAGAGGACTATTATTAATTATTATGTCACAGCAGATGTTCTGAGCTTGCTTGAGTGGCCTTCAAGAACTGTAGGAAAAAAAGGGAAATAACCTGGAGCAAATAATAAAGGTAATACATTACATATCATGCATTCCTTCTATTCTATATATGGAGCACTGCTCACATAGTGTAGTTGCACTGAATTGTGGCATAAGCTTTTCTCAAGGGTTCCTGAATGTAGGTTGAGGCAGCTGTCCTCCTATTCGTTGGCCTAAAGAATGCATTTTCAAGGACAGCTGAAACATGCGGCAATTCAGCATCCTTTCTGGTGACCTACTTCCTCATGGCATTTCATGGGCAAACTTCTATGATTGCATCTTGAGAGCTGACATTCTATTTAAGATTTACCTGCAACGGGGCTTCAGAAAATGCATCAGGTTTCTTTTGCTCTCAAATAGGCTGCTCATTAATTCCTAGTTATAATGATACAGACATGAGAGGTGTGTTGTATAGATCCCTTGGAACAAAATGTAGCCAGCTAAAGGCATTCATGTGCACCTCTTTACAGAAAGAGAGAGCATTTGTGTTTTAATTGTTTGCTTAGACTGATGGTAGAAGCATGGAAATATTGTGCTTTTCTTCTGCAACGATGTTTTGACAAATCCATAAAATGCATATGAGCACATACATTAAAAGAATTTGGCAAATTACACACCGGCACACACACTGATAGCTTTCTTCCATATCAGTGATATTAACAGCAAAACAAATAGAATAAATAAATCTTCATTATCATTCATATTTACCCAAAATGCATACATTTACATTGCAAATCATGAAACCTCACTTCCTCCAGGATGTAATTGTCCTTTGAAATTAAATTCCTCCATCCTCCTTAAGTGATGTTTACTGAATGGTAATTGGCTGCTCATTATGGAAGTTGTTGACGCAGTGGCACAGAAGGCACCTTAAGTCTAACCCCTGCAAATGAATAAATAATTCTTAAAATGGTAATTATGCGTTAAATACAGAGGAGGCGCAGACAGCGGTTGTCGCCAGGATGAAGAATGGCACAGATACAAGTCCCCAAGTGCCCGCCCATCAAACCAGGTCATGGCAGGACCAAGCTATGAAGCACCTCGGCGTTTGAGCTCAGCACTAATTTGCCAGCCCTGTAGGACCCGCAGACTCTGAGATTGGAATGCATCACAGCATCTTCATTTAAAAAAACATGATGTACTTTTTAAAGGATGGCTATTAATTATGGAAAATCTATTGTGTGAGCTCATTCATGAGGAGGGGTGAGCAGGTTTTCTTCCGGATTAATAATTATTATTGGTTTAATTTGGATTCTTTGTTCAAATAAAAAGCTTCATATCCATCCCCCTGACTACCCATTCCTTTCCACCCATGCACTGTACACAGTTGTAATTAAGGTCTGAAGCTTCACATTTCTGCCCCTGCAAAACGTTCAGCTTCACTGAACCCTTCTTATGCATTGTCATAGAAACTTGCTAAAATTACCCATGTCTGTAAAAACAGAATATAGAGGTAATGTGCGTTGCATTTAGTTCATCTCCCCATCCTCCAATTAGGGAACATAAAACATAATCAATTGTTTCAATTCAAGACTTTTGTGAGGTAAGCCCCAATGATTTGTTTATATTTTGTTGCTGAAGCTTCCAGTAAGAACACTAGGAGAAGTTCATTCCTCTTACTAAGATCACTTTATTGGCCACATACAATTTCTTGCATTAGGAATTTGTCTTTTCACATGCCACAACTTGCTCTCCATGAGACACACAGACAGGGAGAGAAGCTTGGGGTCAGAGCACAGGGTCAGCCATTGTACAGCACCCCTGGAGCAGCTGGGGTTAAGGGCCTTGCTCAGGGGCCCAACGGAATAGGATTCCTCTGCCAACCGCAGGATACGAACCGGCAACCTTCCTGCCACAGGCGCAGATCCTGAGCCACAGAGCCACCACACCGCCCAGCTGAAGCGTGTTGGTGTTTTTGTGTAACTGGAGGAAAAGAAGAATTCAGAGATAGCAGTGATCTCTCTCATTGAATACACTGCCAGCCACCAAATGTGTGTTACTAGATAATGGGGTATGCTGAGGTAGAAGAGCATTCAGCTAAACAGGCAGGAGACAAACTCATTTCTTTCAGAAGTATGGCCTAGTGTGAGTAAAGCTCTGTGCATAAGTAGACTGTTTACCATTTAAATTATTTTATGCACATTTAATGGATCAACCCCCATTACTTAAAACAAGAGAGGAGAAAAAAATCCAAAACTTCACAGAAATTCAATGTGAGGGTAATATTAGTTCTGAAAAACATATCTGCTATAAGCTTTGCAATTAGACTAAACTCAGAAATTAGAAAAATACAGGATCCACTTTCCTTTGAGAGCCAATACAGCTGTTCATATCCATAATGTATGAAGATAAACTTAGACAACATAAAAATAAGAAGTGTTCTGCACCTTCAAAAACATATGCAATGCACTGACAAGTGCTGGAAACTTGATTTACTTTCAAATTGACTCAAATAAAAAGGACTGTTCCAATAAGTTCCACAGATGCTCTTGACTGTATGGCTCATGCTGTTACAGCTTCTAAGGAAGATTTCAGGCGTTTATTATGTCAGCCTTGCCTGTCACAAAACAAGAAACTATCTGCTAGAAGTCAAATGTAAAAATTAATTCCCTCTTTTCTATCTACTGTCCCCATCATCTGACAGATGCACCCTATTAGCCAGCAATAACACACTGGTATTGTCTATAATGCTGTGTTTTTCACCATGGGCCATCAGAAAATGCTCCATTACTTTTCCTTGGGGGGGGGGGGGGGGACGAGAGGAGAGCAAAATTCCACCCACTCTTCACACAACAGCATGAATAACTCATGAGCTTCCAGTATCTTCAAGGAAAGGTTTTCCTTCCACCAATACTGTATGTGGTGCAGCAGATGCAGTACGAGACTTAACCCACGAAATTATTCAGAAAGAATAGCCTAAAAGGCCTTTTTTATTTCAGAAAAGCTATAAATTGCGTTTGTTAGAAATTTGTTTGCATTGGAGCTGACCCACATCGAAGTAATCGGGACGACAGCAATCCCCTGCATATTCCTAATGCATTTAAATGGGTTTCTTGCTGTCAGTCACATGGCTTGAGAAATGCCTTTCATTCATTATGGTCCCCGATATCATTTTTCTTCACACGCATGAAAACTACATTTCAGGTAAAACAATTTATGTGTGCCACCTTTTCTGTTCTGCAAAGCCCGGCACAAATTTGTTTGAGCAATGTTATCTGTCTATCTATGGATGACAGCGGTACACCTTTTTAGTCTTTCACAGTCAATGTACCAAAGCTGTATGGATGAGCCAAAATTAGTGTCTTTATTTTGAGAGAGAACAGAGCAATTTGGAGGTATGCAAAACAACAGATGTCTTTTATCATTTATGTTCAATAAACGAGTGGTTTCTCCTAGACACAAAAGAGTAGCTTGCAAACAGCAATAGCTGACTTTTCTAATAGATGTATAGTTTTGTGCTGTATTACTACTGAATACTGGAGAAATTTGTTTCGTATCTTTAAAACAATACATAGGAGTTTAGGTAGAAATAATACAAGCTGTTCTCATCACGGTTCATACAGTGACAAGCATTCAGCATGGTCTCTGTACCTAACCCTGTATGTCAGATGAAAATCTCATGATTTCATTCTTATAGCATCAGAGTCAACCAGCTCAGCTTATCTGCTCACCTGGCAGATGTAAGAAATGATGGACTGTAGCAAGGAAAACATCGTCACCAGTTAGGTTTTTAAATGTTGAAAATAAATTGACTGTAGGTTCACCCTGATTAAGGGATCAGGATGACGACTTTTTCTAAATCATAATTACCGTCGACAGATTTCTCAGATCAACTTGTCCCGGATTATGTATGATTTCAATGTGTGATTAGTAATGGAACAAGAATGAGTTCATTCCACACTTAAT
The DNA here is from genome assembly GCF_040954835.1 of Lepisosteus oculatus. Taxonomy (NCBI): domain Eukaryota; kingdom Metazoa; phylum Chordata; class Actinopteri; order Semionotiformes; family Lepisosteidae; genus Lepisosteus; species Lepisosteus oculatus. The sequence goes on along the minus strand of NC_090700.1, from coordinate 3,335,024 downwards.
AGAAGAAATGTATTTCTTAGAGTAGAACATAAAGCCTTCTTATATCCCTGCTAAGAGCTTCACAGCTGAGCACTGCTTTACTCTTCCTTTCCTCTTTTCTGCGTTGAACTGAGCTGGACTTGTTCTTTAGCAAATTAATACATAACTAGACCAAAACTGTACAAAATCTAGTCATCATAGTAATGGGGAAAAAAAAACTTCCTGAGCATCCGGAAATTGATTTTACATTTTATTTTTCTGCTATTTTTAAAAAATGTAACAATCAATTTAGTCAACAATAAATTTGCGTTAGTGAATAGATGGTTTACACTGTTTCCATCTCTGGTATTTTAACTTGTAAATCTTAAACAGCTGTCTGCACACATCATCACATGTCCCTGACTGGAAGTGGCATCTTTGAAGTCAGTGGAGCTGCAGATTTCTTTATGAAGGATCTCTCCCACATTCTGTTGGTATGGGAAATAATTGCCAACATCACCTATTCTGGTCCCATCTTATGAGTAAAGAAGACAGCTCTAATTGTCATGTCTCTGAACTAAGACATCCTGCATTGGGCAGTAGGGCACACGGGAGAGAGAGGTGTGAGTTTCTGGGAAAGCAAAGCCACCAATAGGTCATCTTCACTCTGCGGTGCTTTAGTCTCAGTGGCGTCTTGCTGGAAGATGTTGAGTCCTTGAAATCTGTTTATTTTTCTCACTCTGTGCAGTGATATAAAATAACTCAGCATAAGCAGGTGGTCGAACTTTACAATAGAATTCATGGAAATAAATATAAAATAGTGAGAAGAGAATGCCTGCCAAAAATAAAGTCACTCTTAAGTGCTGGAAAAATCCAATATGTTCTGTACATTCTGTCTTTTTAGAACACTAACAGGAAGCCATTCTGGTGTTAGTGACACTGATGAAGAGGAATGCCAAAGCTGTTTCTTACGAGAGATATTTCAAGTGTTTCCGTTTTCAAATGGGAAGTAGAAAAACCCATTCACAAGAGTAACATGTACAAGCCATTAATATAAAGTTGGTCATTCAAACCATAAAGAACAGCAGAGATTATCTGCTGTATACTGTGCCAAATATTATTTTCTTGCTTGAATGCTGGGTGTAAAAAAGAAAATACTTAGCATTATTAAACAGATTTCAAAATGGGTGGGAAGATTTTTTTAATCCTTATTTATTTTAAGTTTTGATTATCCTTTCATTTTAAATCGAAATTATAAGCATCAGCAAAGACAGAAACTCAAACAACACCTGGCTTTATCATGCCTCATCAACAGTTGAGAAACATGCTGACAGCATGTACAAAAAAAAAACAGGATGAGTCTTCAGTTCGTGAGCAACCGAGAATTTCACATTTGAGTAATTTCATTTTTTGGTAATTTACTTTTTGCAGATCAAATTACATTCTTAAATGGATATTTAATAGTCTCCAAACACCAGTGCTTTTTCCACCCTGCCTAATCCTACTCTTAAGTAATTCAAACAACAGATTTTTCTTTTGCTAAGGCCTAATTCTTAGGTAAAGTAAATTCGATCTGATTCTGTACTTCACTTTGTTCATTTGTATCAGATTTAGCACTAAAAGGGTAAACTTAACACACCAGGAACAACAGTAAGACTTCTTGCACTGGCATCATGTTGATTTGAGAAGAACCCATTTGCTTTTAAGTAATAATTGATCTTATGTCATCTCCTCATTCATTATGATTACTTAATGCCTCCCAAAATAAGAACTTAATACATGACTACCCTTATGGAAAGCTTTTGGGCACAGGAGAAAAAACATCCAGGACAGCAGCTGATGTGAGCTGTGTTCAAACCTACCATCACCGACATTTCATGCAGGACAGGAATGGAGACACAACTTAGAAAAAGTTACCCTAGTTTTTCTGCAAACCTGCTGGTTGCAAAAAAGCAGACTGACAGATTTTTAAGCGCAAGTAAAGCTCGCACTTACTGACAACAGCACAACATCATACAATAGATACTGTATTAATGCATATATATATATGTTTCCCAGCTCCCTTGCAGCAACTTGTTGAGATTTCATTGACATTGTGGGTTCTTAATCCCTGGAAGCAAATCTCTTCTAAAACAGATCTGATTAACAGGACAGTGAGTTCAGTCAGCGCTGGATCACGAAGCCAGTCAGACAAGGTACTGGGGGCAGGCGACAGACAGTGGTGGAGAGAGCCACAGTGACTTAAAACTCCCTTTTTCATTTCCGATATCTTGTAATCCGGTTTAAGCAGCTTGAGACTCACTTATTCACCTTATGTGAAGAAAGAATTCTCCATCACATTCCATGTGTGATTCTTGAAAGAGCCCTTTCTTCTTCTTCATATTTTTTTTTAAAAAGGGATTGTGAAATCTGTCACTCATAGAGAAATGAGTATTATCTGGACAGAAGCCGGGAGTTTGACTTTAGTTCACCTTTCTGGCAGAAAGCCACAATAGCCCTTCCCCCTATCCTAAGCCAGCTATGTACTGTTGTTGCCAATGGCAGTTCTTAAACAACTCTACAAAGTCACTCTTCAAAGACGTGAGAGGAAGGTGTCATTTACTATTAATCAATTTCTTTTGTTTTCATTTGATTGTAAAGGACTGGGTAGGTTTTTAAAACAGTTATAATTTGTCATTTACTATTAATCAATTTCTTTTGTTTTCATTTGATTGTAAAGGACTGGGTAGGTTTTTAAAACAGTTATCATTTTACTGTATACACACATTGTTGCCACAATAAAAAGAAATCACAGTGATTCCCGAATCTGTGATCTCTGCTTGTTACTTGGATTTATGCATAATTGGATATGCAGTAAGTAAAGCAAATAAACTTCGCAAATAAAGATCAAATTATATCCAATGCCATTCTGATTATCTGAAGACATTAAACATGAGATCTGGAGTGCCTTTAATAAGACCTCCTGTGAAGCAGGATAATGCTAGATCTTCTCACTCAAACTCGAAATCTGATGTACAAGAGGATAACAATCACCTAGGAAACTACCTGCCCCTTTTCATCCTCCTGAGATCACACGGATTAGTTTATTCACTCTGTGTAAGGTGATTTTTAAGCAATGTACTAAAATAAAACGATACTGGTAAGATGGCAGACCTCCGCTTTAGAAAAGATGAGGGAATGACCTTTCAAAATTCTCTTTGGGGAAGATCTTTTCTTGATATTGGACTGTTAGTTGAAGGTCAAGTAGATTTTTGGGATGTTATTTATTTTTATTTTTTAAACTTGTGTGCACAGCAGTATGGCTCACAGCTCTTGGTCTGGGTTCGAATATGCCCCATATTTTGTGTGGAGTTTGCTAATTACTACCCAGCTGAATCCATGTTTTCGCAGCAGATAGCTTATCGACTTCTTAACAAAGAATATCCTGACATACGGTATGGAAATAACTGTGATGCTGCATATCTAGTCTCTGAAGTTTCAGATTGTTTTGGTTAGCTGAGCACCTTATTCAAACAGAGCTTAAGGAAGCACACCCAGGATTATGAAACCTGCTGATCTCTTGTAAGCAAATAACAACTGTAATTTACAAAGTATAAAACATCCCAAAACGTTTATTTTAAGGTATAGTGAATGAGGAATCTAACCTTCTTAAATACATAGCATTACAGCACTTGACAAGGTTAGGGTTAGGAGATCATTGTTGCTCAGTTTATAAAAAAACTGAACAGTAACATGACTACTTGGCAAGTAATAACAAATCCTATCAAACAAGGCCTAACTAAAGCAACACAGACCGATTACAGGAGATGAATTTCTTTTCACACATTTCCAAGTTACTGATTTTTTGTCTCACAGCTTCTTTCACGTGAGTTCCTATATAATCTTGTCTTTGTATGTAATGTTCTACATTCCTTAATTGAAAAACACAACTTCCACAGCTTCAAAACATCTTCCACCTGGGAAGATGTGCTAGCGAGTAAAACTTAATTAAACTGAAATTAATTGCCTGGAGTTAAACGAATTTAAAAAAAAAGACACTGAGCAAGAACCAAATTAACTGTATCTGAAGACTCATGTTTTAAAGCACAGTGGCATGAAAGTGATGCTGAGAATTAAGCATAATCAGAAATTTAACAGTGGGATAAACATTGCACAATGGCTATGTGCATGGCTCGATAATTGAGGAAGCAACAAGTGCTGATGATCAGCAATCCATTCAAGATGACAAGGAGGTTAATGGTCTGTAAAATTGATTTCTTTTATCAAAATGTGGGTGCGACATGACCATGATTATATTTTGCATTTTTGCTTGCAATACTGTTAAAATTATTTATTAAATGCATTGTGCTCCCCATGCAGTTAAATGAGACAAATACAGATAGACAGATAGGTCGATGGATGCGCAGACAGACAAAGTGAGTGTGTGTGACTTATTAATTCAGTAGAGAAAAAAATCATGATTAAACATCATTGAGTGTTCATGCTTGATGTGATATCACTGGTGCTTTCTAACCTCAATCTAGGTGATACAATAGTACAAATTACTAATGAAAGGATAAACCTCAATAACAAAAAAAATGCTCTATTTTTCTGGGATTGGCGAGAGCTGATCCTGTTTTGTTTTACAGTGTGACAGAAGGTGAAGTACAGTACAGTAGCTAAGCTTATAACCTTGTGGAGATACAGCAAGCTGACCACACAAGAGTGAAAAGGAAAGGTGACATTTCTTTCCCTGCAGCAGACAGAGCATGCTGCTTTGTTTAGATCAATGAACAAACAATCAATTCATATTGATTTTTAGCAGAAATTTAAATACTTTTTATACTCTTTATACCTGGAGATTTGACTTCAACAGGACAAATGTGTGTGTGTGGTCACTGATCAAAAGCCTCATGAAATCATAGAAGAACTGATCATTTCCCCACCTTGTGGTCCTTGGTTTGATTACCAGGACTAACTGTAGGAACGTTTCGATGAACAACACTAATTTTATTTACTAGAACTTACAATACTGAAATTATCTTTGTCAATAAATTGTAAGTACACATTTCAGAAGTTGTTTGAGCGCTGTACCTATTTCATTTTATTACCAGCTGAGCTCCCCAGCATTCTGTATAGGCAGCTTCCTACTGGGAGGTGAAATTAACACTGCCTTCAATCAACTATTAGTCAATCTAAATGTTAGTACATGCTTAGACGTAGGCTAGCTGGCTGTGCTCGGGTGACAGCAATGCCTATTACAATACAGAATATAATAATGCCATGGAGAGCAAAATTACTCACTCTGTCCTACAGTGCCTCCCCAGGGAAAGAGACAGGCCCTGTCTGAGTTATAAACTAGCAAGAACACTCTAGTGAGCCCTCTGAATCCTAAAAAGCATGCACAGAAAGAGACAGGGAAAAAAATGCATGGTCTCTTTTTCTCACAACCAACAGGAATGTTCAAAAATAGTAAGGAGTTCTGTTCAGGAAACATGTTTTCCCCAGAAAATACTTTTTAATACATTAAACCTAAACTTATATGTAGAGTTCATGCTCATGTTCAACTTACATATGAATTTGTTTTCAGCCTTAAAATTAAAATATGAAAATGCAGATGTGAAATAAGGCAAGTAAAAAAATAGTTACATAGGTATAATAAATTCTTGGGAATTGTAAAACTAAGTTTGTACAACAGTGCAGTCCAACTCTTTACCCCAATATGCAATACAGGTGATCTATAAGCAGATATGCATTTCATAACCTTGATGTACTGTAAATATTGGCAAAACAGTACTTCTGCATAACGCCATTACAGCCCATATTGTTAATACAGCCAATGCAGCTCTCATTATTAGCCAACCATACTAGTACAGCCAGCCTTGCTGGAAATAAATAGTTTCCCAAATAATGTGCAATGTTGTAAAAATAAATAAATATATGCAAGCAATAAGCGTGTAATTGGAGCGAATTACAAAGCAGCTGCTAACTGTTGTTTTGTACAAAGACAGTCTTTCGCAATGAATATTTCATTTACTGAAAAAAAGAAAATCATATTAGAGGAAAGAAAGAGCATTCAGCAGGGCTTCGGGCTCACATATTCATAACAAATGTAGTTTGCAACAGATTATTGTACACTGTGTGTGCATCTCTGCATGTGTCCGTACGTGTGTGTTATCCTAAGTGCGTTTACCCTTATATTTTATGTACATAAGAATGGCCCTTTCTCTTTCCAAGTACTATGAGCAGATTTTCTAAGTTTAACAAATCAATTGCACACACTACTGTAAGAGTAAGCATAGGAATCATAGAAAAAATGGACATTAAAATACATTTTGCATTTGAAATATAAAAATTAGCTTGATTGAATGATTTACTATTAATTTCAAAATTGAATTTTTCAAACTCAAGTTCAACTGAAAGTAATACAGCTGCAAGAAGCTGCTACCGAATGCTGGCACTATTTTCTCACCAACGTTGCTGCACACTAATATCTCAGCATATGTTAGAATGTTGCAATGTACACTAGTTGTATACTGAAAATGAAACAATGTCTAAGATGGATGAAATACAAGAGCAATTGATTACATAACTCGTCATAATATTATAAAGTATAACCTGCTTTGCAATTACATTTGACCTGCTTCTTAAAAGAAATTATGTTTAAGATGCACATACTATTCTGTAATTCTACAACTATAACCCATAAAGTACTCTAAACATAGAGAACAAAATCATCATCCTGGTCTAAAATGTATTTAATTATATAGCAAGAACTGTCATAATTTCTGCCTCCCACACAGATGCTAAGACATGCTAGATGAAAGTGTCTACAGTACACAGATAATGGAAATTAAGTAAACGGAAAGCTATTATTTAATTGAATCTCAGCGTCTAAACTATATCCCAGATTAATGGTGCTGTCAGCAGAAATTCTGACTTCCCTTCATATCCTATAATTATTGTAGATAAATATTCCCAGGAAAAGCATGGAAGAGCTGACTTTTCAAAAGATAAATGTTTGATGAAAAGATAATGCTTTCAAACAGAAACTGATATATTAAATTGACACGTATGAATAAAAAAAGATGTGAAAATGTTCAAATGTCATAGACATAATAATAACTACTGATGATAATATCCACAGATATCCAGACTTAAAATCTTAATGTTCCTGCTTCAGTCAAATATTCACAAACCGCTGCCAACCAGTGAGAACATCTATCATGTACAGTATAAAATGTGAAGTGAAAGGCAGGATTATCTTCATCGAGTCTGTTTTATTTTATGCTCTGCGGACGGGCAGAAATAACAGCACACCACAGACAAATACACACCAAACCTTGGTGTATCATTTCTCTCGGAAGAGAGAAGAAGAAGGGACATCGCATATCAAAGTGGATGAAAGGCAGGAAAGGGATTTCTGAAGGAAACCACCGGACTCAGAATCCTCATATCCAAAAGCACTTTGCTGTCAGTCTAATGGCATTAGACTGTTTTGGTGGAGAACCCCAGAGAATGCCATGTTGTTACGTAACAGGAAGAAGCACAACCTCCAGGACATGGTCTTTTACAAGTCTCAGCAGTGAGAATGCAGTTCTGAAAATGGTGACTGATGGCTCCCTGCACACGACACTGCCACCTCACAGAATGCTCCATGCAGAAGCTTCAAGTGACATTGGCTATAAAGCACAATCTCTATACAACAAACTGGGATTTTGTGGGGTCAGTGGAGGTTTTGCAGTCCCACTCTGAGGGCAGTGCTGCTGGTGTTAATATGTACCTTGATGGCTACTAGCAGTAAAGAGGTCATTACCCCTGCTGAGCCATCGGAGATTTGAGTTTACACTGATAATCCTGAATAAACTTTTGAAGGCTTCCAAGTAAATCCTTACTCACTTTTAAATCTGTGAACTGCAAGTACATTGAGGGGAAACTAGAATGATAACTATGAAGTTTGAAGCTCACCCACCTAACAGGCTTCTTTGTGAAGAACAGCAGTTAGTAGTAAAAGGTGGTGGCCCATTGTGGGCAAAAAGAGTGTGACTTCAACATGTGAGGTGCCAGACTGAAGCTGATTTTAGTGTGATGAAACCAGCCATGTTTCAAGTGGATGAGTGTAGCAGCTGCTACAGCGGCGAAGGTGGCTTGAGATTCGAGTATAAAACATTGGTCAGATAGCCATCTTGGCTAAAGTAAAAAGCACATCTCAGGGGAGAAGCTAGAAACCTCACTAAACAGTGTTTGTACTGGCGCAGTCTGCGGTAAAATGTGCACTGCCAAGAGATTAAAATGCCCATCTTAGGTTATACAGAAACCCCATATCTGGACTCAAATGGCCAAGCAGTCCTTGAACTGAACCTTGTTTAGCCAAGCAGTTGATTACCTGCAATTGGCGGGAAAACCACTGAAGAAAGGTGCGCTTGTAAGGTGTTAAAAAAAATGTTCCTGTCAGCTACCCCGTGGGGGGAGCAAGCTTGGGCTTGGCAGTTGGCCTATACCCCACCCACCTGTCACTCAGCGAGGGTTGCCATGGACACCAGTTGACAGGACACCTGGAGGCAATTTGCCACCTCGCCTCTGCAGGTGACCCAGAGATCCGTAAGGGATGTTCAGATGCCGCTCAGGGCACTGAGTTCTGTCTCCGAGTCTCCTGAATGTTGTACTCCAGGTTCCCTAGCTTTGATTCGTCTCCTGTGCCTCGTTCAGATTCCTCACCTTGGCTTGATCTGTGTTCCTCTCGGCTTCAGACTTCTCCCGACTATTTATAAAAATAGTAGTTGGCTACAACTACTGTAAATGTTCTCTGGATCTTATCATTCATTTCTTAAAAGAAAGATATTGTAATGCTTACGGCCGACAGGCACTGTGTAAGAGCCGGCGTACCACCGCCCTTCCCTGTGATAGCAGGACTACAACTACTGGGCTGTGGAGAGATCTCTCTTTAGCTCACCGGGCTGGGTCCCTGCAGAGAGACGCGGGAGTCCCGGGTTCGAGCCCCCGACGGTAGGGGGCCAAGCTAATGCGGCAAGGGCGCCCGCCTGAGCCCCCGTTGCGTTACAGTATTGTTTTCAAGGACATGATTGGCAACTTGTTCCAAATCAACATACCTGTAGCTCTTTGTGTAAGAAAGCACTTTCTGTTCTCCATTTTAAATACACTTTTCTGTACAATGCACTTGTGTCCTCCGGCTTGCATTTAATTGGCTCGACGTTACACAATTTCCAAATTTGAAGACAAAAAATACTATTTTTTTAATTTTCTAGATAGTAACTAAACCATTCCTTATAATAACTATGTATAATGCCATCTTGCTTGTATTTGCATCTGAGTACTATCTATTGGCAGTAACTGGATAACAACGTAAAGAAAATGACTTTGAATACACTATTTAAATAATACAAACAGAATGCCATTATCCACGATTCCAACATCTAAATATACCTGCAGCACTGCTTCTTCATAATGTAGTATTGAATGGTTCTGTATCTACAGTCCTGCTCAGTACCTGTTGTTCTTGTGCTCCGTGACTTTTGTAATTATAAACTACTTCTATTGAGGAAAAATGAGGCATGATTGTGCTGACAAATTCACTTTTAAAAATAGTCATATAATACTATATAATACTTTTGCTAATTTGAACCCTAATTTGGTGGTGAATGAACCATTAAAATTGGGAAGTGAGGTCTTTGTTCAGGAGGAAAAAGACGTTTTAAATCATAAGCCAAAATCTTAGAACCTCACGAAAATGTGGACTGAACAAAGCAATGGCTTTCTGTAGCATGAAAACTATAATCTTCTATAGAAGACAGACTGGTACTCACGACAGGAAAATAGTGGGTTGGACATAGCAAAGTGGTAAAATGACTATCTGCAGTCTTCCAGAAACTTAGAGTTGGATCTGAAACCCATGTATTATTTTTTAAGTGTCATGCTGCCAGAAGAAAAATGGTAAAGCAAATACTACAAACCAGCACTGGTGACCTGCTGAAAGCTAAAGTGAACTATATAAGCTTACTGCAAGCATCCTACATGAGCAACGTCTCTTTACAATGCCATATTCATTCTGCAATACATGAAATTCGCAAAATATAAAAATTTTATTTCTGAATCTTAATCACTTGAAACTGGGGATGTGTACAAGTCCATCTTTTTGTGGTTGTTGATTGTGAAACTGAAATAAAATGTATTAAAAGTAAACTATTTAGTATTGCTTTTACAAATGACAGACTCAGTAAGAGATGAACACCATATAAGCTCTTTAATAATTATACCCTAATGAGTTAGAGGACCAATGATTTCATAGACTAAATGCAATTAGCCAAGTGCCTTTCTGACTTATGTTTATAGTTTAAGTGTCACTTTGGGGATTAAACAATACATTTCTTATTAAAACATCCTTGCAAAATGGTCTAGTGTATTACCATTCACCTTATGAGCATTAACAATAATTACGCTGCACAGAAATACTTTTAAACTGCACTTGCGGAAACCAGCTGTCGAACATCATTCTCCTCCTTGAATGATAAAATTGTTTTGTCACTATGGAGACAAAACAAACTATAGCAATTCATATTGCTTTCTGATGAAGCGGCAGTTCCTTCCAACAATGAATGTATTCTGTTATTCTGGTGTCCACACCTGATCACAATCATAACATAGTTCTGTTAAATCAGGAATACAGCACTAAATGCATTTAAGTTACCTAGGAGATGGTTATCTCTTCCTTGAAGAAAACAATATTTATTTAAAAATGCAGCATATTCTTTTGAGACAACACAAATGATGCAGTCAGATAACTTGCCTTCTGTGGCTGTGGTTGGAAACAGCCACTCTGCGTGACAGATTGACATCAAATAACCAAGCAGTTTTTTAGTAGTTTCTGTCACTAAATCTCTTAAGTACAACCTGATTACAGACTTAACAGTCAAGGCAGAGAGCCACAGGTCCATCTGTCTCTCTGAAACTGGTGATGCCTAATAAGCTTTCAGTTATGCATAACACAAGCCAGAATTTATTCAAAAAGGCCATCCTGAGACCAAGATTTCTGTTGCATAAAGCTGAATCACCAAAAAGCTTTAGAAATTAAATACCGAACAGAGGCAAATTTCTCATTTCGCAGCGCAGTATTAAAATCTACAAAAGGGCAGCCCTTACTGCTGATAAGACATTCAAGGCCAAGGTGATGGCATAACATTAAGCTGAAGCCAATTAACACTGTTACTCGCTTGCTAGCACAAATCTATTTTCCCACATCTTTCTTGAAACAACATACCGTATAATACATTACATCCTACCGGAGGATGTCCCCAGTTTGTGTGATTTACAATCCCCATTTGGCAGTTAAATATTCTACTGGAAACACTTTAGATACCCTTTTTTGTTATGTAACCATTACTCTTAATTAAAAATACTTTCAATTAAATTTATTGATTTACCTCAAGTCATCAGCCTTGAGCACCATGCAGGTGGATGTAGGATAGATCAATTAATGGAGTTCTATGAGATAGACACAAAATGAAATAGCATAAAATAGTACATGAATTAGGAATCAAAGATCTGCACCAGCAAAACTGAACTTTTTCGATGGTGAAAGGAGATATAATTTTAACTAAAGGTGAGATAAAACCACAAGTTCATGAAAAGCCAAATCATTAATCTTTTATCCCAGCATCAAATGGAAAGTTGTTCATTGCTATTTCAAGGACCAGAAATTCCAGATATCCAGAATACCATTATATACAAGATCAAAACACATTATTACACTTGTCCTAACCCAAATGATGAGAAGGAATCATTGTTCGCTTTCTGCATGTTCCATTCAGTTCCAGTTTGGAACAGATTATTTCAAGATACTACTGTATAGTAGATAGCCAGAAATCACAGCCCCACACCATGCCTTGTCATGTCTTATGAGATCAATATTTCATGTGTTTAAAGAGTAGTTATATATTTGTTTTTAAAGATAGAACTCAAGTCATTTTCAGGAAAACACCATTACTTCTTCTAGAAAACTTCTAACACTGCAGAAGAAGAAACTTCAAACTTTTTTTTCTTCCACACCCCAAATAGATTTAATTTTTTTTTGGAATATTTTCATATCTGTTAAAAATCTAAAGCTCATGATGTAAAGGCCCGAGATTGAAGTGACATCTCTTCACGTGATGTGTTATTTTTATGGAAACACATCATTTTTTTTGTAGAAATAAACATAGCTCACAAGCCTGCGGCAATTTTCAAATAACATATTAAAATGCATTCTTTCCTGTTTTTTTTAGATCAATCATCCATCTCAGCGATCAAACAGGTAAGCGGTTTACACTCTCTTCATGTCTCCAGCTAGTGAACCACATTTGTCACAGAGATATGGCAGAGAGCATTCGGGCTTAAACAGTACTGTCCCGAAGGCAAGCAGATTTTTCCATTATGCCATCATCTTATCAGGTCAGATGACATTAACACAGAAGAGCAAAATAACCGATGAAACCCTATTAGTTTTATAAACCATTATCAGGATCTTTATTATAATGAATCATATTTTTCCCCCAGTTACTCCTTTTATCATTTGCTGACAATTCATGTCTGTACCATAGAGGCTCAAATAGTGCTTATTTCATATAATTCACTAAATAAATATGAGCGGAATGGCAGATAATCTTCCTCTGGTGTGAGATGTTGCTTTGAAGAATTTCCTCTGAACCATAAACACAGTTGAATTATTCCCATCTGCCACTACTTAATTTGTAAATTATGAAATGTTCTACTTCTTGGAGTCAATTTTTAAAAGTAATACAGTGTTTTAATTTTAGAAAGTTCAGAAGATTTTAAAAGAGAGCATAGAGAGGTTATGTTTCAGTCCTTAGTCTCATTTTAAGTCTCACCCTGTGTAACCATTTCTTTCAAATTGACTGCTGTGCATTAATACTGCTGTGCTAACTCACTTAAGAAGGATACTATAAATGGCACGATGACTTAAAAGGCCCTCACTTCTCAAAGTGTTTGCAGACTCTCCTGAAAATAATCTTTAATCTCTTCACAGGCCTCATCCTGGGAAAGATAACCTGTCAGACTCTCAGCAAGACCCAAGAAGCTCAAAACGCTATGAACAGCACAAGTTCAAAACTCTTCTGTTTAGTATCTCACTGGACTGTCAAATGCACTTAAACAACGGGACACAAAACAGAAAACACTAGCTTAGTGACTACACAGCAAAGGCAATTTCAGAAATAATTTCAACAAAATCATCACTGGAATGTTGGGATGTTCATTTTTTAACATGGAAACATGCAGAAATTTGAAAGGATATGTGCTTCCTCAAACCTTTAGGCCTGGTAAACTTCAAAATCAAGTTCATATTATTTTAACACAAAAGGGGCTGTGACTGCAAATGTTTCTTACTATGACATATGAGGCAGAATATATCCCATAAAGAATGGAAAACATCCTCGCCACCTAAAATGCAGCAAAGCTAAAACATAAACAAGACCTAACCCATACTATAAGCACACCAGGCCAGTCAGTCAGGCAAGTCCTTCTCCTTTTATACAGTACACATCCCCACTGACTCATTAGTTATACCTTCCTTTCCAATGACTTGAGTTAATTTATTTGCACAACCCCCACATCAAAAACACAACTAAGCATTTCAATCAGTAAAGCTATCAGGCTTTGATAATCCAAAAGCACACCAGAGTCACTTTAAAATGTTTTACATTTTCATTTATTCACAGTTTCTAATTAGTTAGAGAAGACCTGAGCTGAAAGTTTTTTCCTTCTGCCTCTTGGGTCCCTACTGAAAATTACTAGTTTAGATGAAGTTGGGTCTATTTCTTCTATAGCACTGTGTGCTTCTGCATAAAAGAGCACTCACCATGAATAAAGAAAGCTAAAATAAGAAAATTAAACTGTCAATTTAAATCTATTGCAATACGAATTTTAAGGAAGCATAGGAGACCACTCAACATCATACTTTCAGATTAGTTTTTTTTTTACTTTCCTTTTAGAGATGATTGATTTTAATCCCCTTCAATATACAAAGATGAATGAAACGTCATGTGTTTCAGAACTGCTGTATGACTAGATTTTCATGGAGTCAGCCAGGAAAACATTTTTAAGAAAGACAGCTTCATAGTCCACCCAGGTGTTTGTAGGCTGACTAATGCTAGTTTCCACAGGCCTTTGGTCCAGAAGGTCTTTAAAACTACAGATCTTTTCAACAATATAAGAAACAGTAAGAAAACTGTATAACAAAGAACTTAGAACATGAAACCACATGGTATTTGTTTTCTTAGTGTAATAAAGAACTGGCAGGTTCTCTGGGCTGTGACTAAAACTCTTGATTTCTGGAGTTACAATCTCCCCAACATTTTGTGTGTCATTAGTACACAGTACTCATTTACATACTGTATGTTTGAGGTGACGCTCATAAAAGATACAGGACTTTTGCCTTCAGATAAACCTTGAGACCTGCTACAGGTGACATTACCAAGGCATCCCATCATCACAGGACATACATTAGTCCTCATTATCTCCTCTCACAAACTTAACTTCAATCAGACAACTATGATTGCAAAAGGTCATGCGTGACAGAATGGAATCAAGACCAATTAATATCAGCAGAGTTTTGTTGTTACGGTACATAGTATATGCAAGCTGGTTGCAACCTCCATAATTTCAGTTCTGTCCATGATAATCACATTTACCAATGTATACAGTAGGAAGCAGATTTCCAAATGTCTATCTTACATGTTTAGCTTGAGAAATTGCATTAATAGTCCTACTATTTTAACCAGTAAAATCCCTACAGTGCCTTGGGGGGAAGAAAGTATATTATCATAATAAATCTCAGCTTTAATAAAACAGTGGTAGCATAAACCAAATATTATTAAGTCAGTGCACCATATACAAGGCTAACATCATTAATTATATCTGTACAAGTCTTCCTACTATGGCAATATACACAACATATTTAATATGTGAGTTAAAAACATGACAAAATACTGTCAGAAAAAGCAGCCCATGAGAGCCAGGAAAAATGAGGTCGCTCCAGATGAGTGATTTTAATTAGGAAGTATGTTGAACTGGATGAAGCTTATGCTAATTTCTCTCCCTCCTTTAATCAGCTTTTTTTTCAAAATCTCGAATCATTTTTTTTCAGACAACATTGTATAAAGCTTTTCTTTCATAAAGAAGAATTAATAAGTTAAAATATGACTGCTGCAATCTAACAATCTTCAATTGAAAACGCGAATGATACTCTTATTAAATATTAGACATTCTCCAGGGTACGGTACTGTGGTACTGTACCTCACATACAGTTTTGAAAAGAAACTTTTTTCATGGATAAAAGACTTAACTAAACATTATATCCAACAACAAAAACACTTTTAGAAAACTATTCTTTATATCGGTAACTATAACAAGCCTTTCTGAAGAATGTAATAAGCAAAAAGAAGTTTTTTTAAAAGTAATTCAGGTGATAAATTGTAGGCTAAACCCTGGGAAATTCTGCACGTGAATAAATATGTTGACAAAATTGTAATGCATTTCAAAATCACTCTGGAATTTAACTGCAGCAGAAAATATGTCATTTCAATTCACATTTATGAGTGTCTTTAAATGAGTTTTACAAGGCTTTGCACCGGTATTGGCATAATTGTAAAGGCCTACAAACAATAATGAACACAGACAAAAGGTCACTTACACTAAGTTGATACACAGGCCAGTCTCAAACACTGATCTGTATACAGTAGCACACAGTAGGTTAATTTACACATTATGATAGTGTGTGATACAGAGACGCAACACAACATAAAACATTCTGTAGGGGCATGGATGTCCTTGCTTCAAAGTATAATTTGCATTGCAGAAATCTGAAGTTGGCAATCTGACATCATGAAAACAAAACAATGCATTTTATTTTCAAATACTGACCTCAGGTTCCTTTAAAAAGAAAAGTATCACCTTATCATACTGTGTTTGCATTTTATACATGGACCTAATTGAATTATTTCCTTTTTTCTTATGTGATTTCCACTACATATTTACAGTAAAGAGTACAAAACATTTCCTGAACAAACATTTATTTTGACTAACAGTAACTGTAACCTTTCTACAAACACAGCAAAATGAGAGACAGGATTCATATCATCAGAAAAAATGATATTCCTGAAAAGATATAAGCAACCCTGCAGAATGGAGTCTGCTTTCAGATTAGGAGACATGCCTGAGGATTGCTTTAATAGAAGCTTTACTGTAAATAAGCTTGAAATGAACCTTTAAGACCTTGAGAGTTTAATCTACAGGTCAATGTGTTTCAGTGTTTTTGTTTTCCAAGTTATTTTTAACTATCTTTTCTTCTTTATTTTTGCCAGTCTTTTTTTTCCATTTGTACGGAGGAACTAAAAAGAAAAAAACCCAGAGAATCTAACATTATGACTACAGGGGGCTCCCAAAGGTTTAACAGCATCAAATATCACATTGTCTCTGTGGTCTTCCTGTCACACTTTATCTGGGAAGATGCTTTGTGATTTTTGAGATATTACAGCGAGGCGATAATTGGGATTCAATTTAAAAGGTGTACAAGTTAAGGACTAACAATAAAAATAATAAGATGATGATGAAGAAGAAGATGAGGTGTAAGAAAGGAACAAAGGCCCAGATGAACAAGGTTTTAAAATCATTTAAAAGTCTTCAGAGTACAGTATGTGTTCATTTGAGTTACCATGAAGCACAATAGAATAGCTCAACTCTGAGTGTTTAATGTCCTGGGTAGATTTAATATGGTACATTGATTGCAGAATAGCTTACACTGATTGCACAGTACAGCACACAGGGACACTGTATCACACTGTTTGGTATTTGTACATCTGAAATTCTCTCTTTTAATTCCTTTTACTTGTTGCAAAAAAATTCTCTCTGGGCTCACCAGATTATATACTTTATGTAAATAATTGCAGATCACTGCAGTTTTTAGCCTGTACTATTCTTCCACAGTGACAATAGGTTGACAATGCTCACAATTCACTGTTAGCTGAAGGTGCATTTGCAATTCTCTTGTAAACCCCACAATCACAATATGAAGTCAGCAGGGGAGAACACTTCTGAAAAATAGTAATAATAAATAATAAGCATTTAAAGTAGATGTCTTTAGGGCTACCAAAGATTACTTTTTTTCATAGACAGGATCATTTTATATTCTCAGCATTTTGGCCTGGAATGTAAAAACTCCAGTGCAGTCTTGTTAGGGATTTAGAGAAATGCTAAATGGTTTAAGTTAAATACGTTGGCCATGCACAGAGTCTATGGCGCAGTTTTTCAGGCACATTGCTTAGTGCGATGGATGTGCAACAGGCTTAAATGAAGCACATGAGCATTTATTCCTAAGAAGCCACAAGAATCCCTAGAATACAGAGAATCCATGGGCTTGCAGAATCACTTGCACCTCTGGGGGAATACTGCCCATGGTGATAAACAGTACTGAGAGATCTTGCATTGAAGTCTGTCTGGAAGAATCCACGACCTCCCACAAGCAGGACATGCTGTTTCATCCACAGCCCCTTTCAAGCCTTGTTTAAGCTGCTTCTTATCTTAATGAGCAGCCCTTCATCTGCTGCTTTGCATTTCTATTTTCACTAGTGTCGGAGTAAGCGAGTGTGCGAGCTGGAGGGCATGAAAGTGGCTTGCTTTACTCCGAAAATATAGAAAAGAATTTGCTGTAAACATAGCAGCAGCACACTTCTAATACATTTTTAAGCTGGTTTTAAAATGAAATGCGTAACACACAGATTACCGGGATGCTGTATTATTAAAATGTAACACTAGGCTACAAAGTCTAGGCAGAACTTGCTTTCTGACACGAAAAGACTGGAAGTGCTCATTTACATCAGTACAAAGTTGATGCTCAGCTCTTAGAGCTTCAATCTGCCCTTTAGAAAGGATTCAATATGCATTGAAAAAAGCCAGGCAATTCTCAGCAAACTAGATCAAACTGGAGACAGTCAAGTACATAGCTTCAGTGGCGCACAGTACACATTGTTATAATGAGGGTGGTTTAGCTTGTGCAATTTTGTTTAAACAGTAATTGGTATAGTATACTAAGAATACAGGGATGTGTCAATACTCTATGTATTGATAAGTGTTTTAGAACAATACAGTGTATGGATATTGATGAAACATTTTAGTTGTAATAGATTAATAGATTATTTATGACTGAGATGCAATCAAGTGACTTCGACTGTTGCGTAAGCACTAAGGCACCTCATTAGTGAGAAAGTAGATTGGGTACAGATGATGAGATGATTTAATCTGTTGAATGTCAGGCCTGGTAAAATTAAGAAAAAAAACACAGAAAAGAATCGATATGGCCCACTTAGCAAGAGAAGAATGCTTTGATGCCATCGGTATGTTAAAAGCTGGACACAGTCTCAACAGAATACAATGAAACACAAACAAGTGAGGGCACAAGTCAAAACTACCCAGAAGCACCCATAAATCTGAGAATGGGAGACACTTCTGTACCCAAAGAGTTGTAAGAATATGGAACCCAGCTACCCAGCAATGTTGCTGAAGCCGATATTTTGGTTTCTTTCAAGAAACAGCTGGATACGATCCCCGGATCAGTTTACTGCTCACTATCAGCAGAGTTGGATGGGCTGAATGCCATCCTCCTGTTTGTAACTTTACTCATAGTCTCATGTTTTGAAGTTGAGCCACTAGCATTGGAGTCTTGTCCTATTCAGTAGTAAATCAATATTTTGTGCAGAAAGCCGTGATGAATGCTGTCGAGAGTTTGGCAGAGTTATTCAGAACAATGCATTAATCGTTGTGTAGACCAGACTGATCATTGAGAAAGTTCAAGTATAACTGTCTGAGTAGGAGTGACTAGTCACTACAGAATAATAATAATAATAATAATAATAATAATAATAATTGCTTACACTTATATAGCGCTTTTCTGGACACTCCACTCAAAGTGCTTTACAGGTAATGGGGATCCCCTCCACCACCACCAATGTGCAGCCCCACCTGGATAATGCGACGGCAGCCATAGTGCGCCAGTAAACGCACCACACATCAGATATCAGTGGGGAGGAGAGCAGAGTGATGAAGCCAGATCATAGATGGGGATTATTAGGAGGCCATGATTGGTAAGGGCCAAAGGGAAATTTGGCCAGGATGCCGGGGTTACACCCCTACTCTTTTCAAGAAACGCCCTGGGATTTTTAATGACCACAGAGAGTCAGGACCTCGGTTTTACGTCTCATCCGAAGGACGGCACCTGTTTACAGTATAGTGTCCCTGTCACTATACTGGGGCATTAGGACCCACATGGACTGCAGGGTGAGCGCCCCCTGCTGGCCCCACTAACACTTCTTCCAGCAGCAACCTTAGTTTTTCCTAGGAGGTCTCCCATCCAGGTACTGACCAGGCTCACACCTGCTGAGCTTCAGTGGGCTGCCAGTTGTGAGTTGCTGGGTAATAAGTCTGCTTGTAGCGATTAATAGAAATCTGATGGTGCAATACCCCCACTCTCTGAATCATCACAATACAATCCAGTTGTGCTGAATTTAATAAGGATAACTTCCTGAAATAAATCTAATGAGAAAGTCTTGAACCCTCACTTCCTGCTCTTCCCATGGGCTCATCCTGACATGACAGCATTCCAGAACAACACTGGACACTTTCATACTGCTCATGCTAAATACGAGAATGTCACAATTAATCTATGCATACACTGCTTACCAGACCTGCACTCCACTGAAACTATGTGACACCCATGGCTCAGAATCCAGTTAATAGGCACATACTTTTCCAGGCTTTACAAAATTCCAATGGACAGCATCTGAAACCTGGTACAAATCAGATGTACTGCTTGGATTGCTTCCAGTGGTTGACACATGTGCTGCTAACCTGTGCCTTTCACAGTAGATCCCCCATTCAACCATTGCATAATGATTTTACCTATGGCATGTCTGTTCAATAAAAAAACATCAGTGCAAAGGAAATATCAGTATTCCTGCTAGAAGCAATAGTTTTGTCTTCCTGATAATATGTTTGAATGTTGAGCAGACTGATGTGATATGTTTTTTATATTCAGTATACATATCATCTATTTTACAGTACTTTGATATAAGGATTGTAAGGATTAAAGGCAATTAAAAAATCGAGGACATTCATTCAACAAAGATCTTTAAAATTAAGACTAAATTAATCCATATTCTATAATTTCCAAATTAAAGTTATTACAATATTGGTTTTATTTTTCTAAAACACTAGAAAACAATGCTAAAAGAGTAATACAATCTTTTGAGCTCTAAATACATTTGAACATGTTTCTCAACAAAACTCAAAACAGCAAAAAGTAAACATATCTGCAAATCAGTCCTGGCTACTACTAATCTGACAAACAATATGTAGTTACTGTCCCTAGTTTCACTGTATACCCCATTTAGTGGATCTGTGTTTAGCCTAAAAACAATGTAATATGGATAAGTAATTATTGCAGAAGTCATATTTGTTTTCCAAGATTGGATTATGTCAGGGTAGACTTATCGATTAAATGAATGCTTAGAAAGAACAGAATTCCGAATGCAAGAATTATATAGCTCTGAAATATCTACACTAGATGCAGTATAGACTACAAGTTTGTGCCTGTCAAACTGGTTTTACAATCAAATGATATCAGACACATACTGCAGTGTCTGTTATCATGCAACATGTTGAAGCAAGGCTTGTATTTCCTTAATCCACTCTGTCATTGTCACTGTAGTTTCATAAACAATATTTAACGATTGGAAAGCAATAGAAACAATGTACCCACTTCTTAGGTTTTCAACAAAAAGAAAAAGAAGGGATGAACATAACAAAGGTTACTGATGAGAAGGTACATAATGTGGGCCGTGTAGCTCATTTGGTTTTTAGTAGATAAGTGATCCGCAGATCTCATTCACTCATTCCCTGGAAAGGGGTGGAGTTATCAGCTTCCATAACAAGGCTGGGTAGCTTTTTCAATACTCCCACGAGCCTTGGTGGAAAGAAATGTTTCATTTCCCTGTATCAACATCTTCCCTCTTGTTCACACTTTACTGTTGGCTCGGAAGAACATCATCGAGCTTATATTGTAAATGGTATTACACATTATGAAAGACTTGAGTAGGCTCCCTTTTTAGTCTTTACTATAGAAGACCATGAAGTTTCCATTTGTTTTAGTCTAAGAGCGCAGACATTCTTTTGAGATGGGGGATGTATTTGGTTTGTGTTCTCTAGATCAATTCCAGAGCAACAATATCTTTTTCATCTCACTGGTATATTATATAGTTCTAACATAATATACCTTGATTAAATTCTACTTTTTATTCCATATATCTTCACATTGTTTGTGATTCTAATTGTATCTACATGTTTAGGTGGGTAGCTGCGTCAGCATTCGTTGGCTGCAAGGGAACAAGTCAGACCCGAAGATGGCTCCACAGGTGAAACGTTGTACCTAGTATTTGTTTCTCCATGTTGCCTGACTGGTCGAAAGTAAGTCCCAGAAAACTCAAAATAAGGAACTGTTTAAATGTCCATCACAATAGGTAACAGGGCCTAGAAACCTAAAATACACACAAAAAATATCAACTTAAACATTAATTAGATAAAATACATCACTTCAACAGCTTTGGATAGGTAAAATAGCAGCCCACAACAACTCTGGTGCTGTATAGTGAAGTAAGGAGGGAGCTGTCCACAACAACACTGGTGCTGACACAGTGAAAGGAGCAGGAATCTGTCCACGACACTTTTGGTGCCGATATAGTAAGTAAAGTAAGCAGGGATCTGTCCACAACAACACTGGTGCTGATGTAGTGAAGTGAGCAGTAATCTGTCCATAATACATTTGGTGCTGACATACAGTACTGTAGTAACGAAAGCAAGGAGCTGACCACAACAATACTGATTCTGATACAGTGAAGTAAGTAGTGAGCGGTCTACAACACTACTGGTGCTGACATACTGAAGTAAGAAATCCAGATTATGTTGCCTGTTATTGTGGTGTATAAGATGGACTTTGTTTCCTTTACCTAATATATTAAAAATGTAGTCACCAATGTCAGTAATGAGAGGCAGTGAAGCAAACGTAATTTGATGCATGTAAAATTCCCTTGTGCTTTTATTTCATGATTACTTTTGAATATTTACTGCTGACCTCTATATATTTGTTTGGATCTTTTTCTTATCTAGCACGGGCTGGATTTTTTATCTTTTACGAACTGCTAGTCTCTTTGAATTTTTTCCAGTAATTTGTCTCATTGAACAAAGGTAATAAATGTTAGATTCATTGTACAGCTTTGAATGGTTTCTTAACAACTGCTATGTATAATAGAAATCACATTTCATTCTCTTAGGGGTGTTGACATCAAAAACAGAATTACAATACTTGAATACTCATGTGGTTGCACTCTATGTAGTACTATAAATATTTCTTCAGCTCTTTCGTTTGGCCATGCTTCTAGCTTTTTATTTAGGGTTTAATAGGAATAAAAACATAAAAATGGGGTTTACGAGAAAGCAGTTGTCAATCTTGACTGAATTCTCTCACCATCACCAGACCAGGCTCAATCAAGTGTGAGCACTCTAGGTATGAGGAAATTCCAAGAAAAATAAAAAATTAACTAAATGGAAAAAAACAAAACAGAGGTATTTTGGTCACAAAAGCACATTTGAAGAAGAAATATTCTTCTAGACTAGAAATATGACAAGAAACACATTATGACCAGCACTGCTTTTTACAATCAAGAAGTCAACTACCTGCTGATACCTGCCTGAGTTTCCCAAATCCTAGACAATACCCGTCACGATCGCTACTCCTCCTCTTAAGGGCGTTCCAGCCCTTCCTTGTTCTGCCCCATTACCTGCACCTGTTTCCTATTTTCCGTTCCCCCTTAAAAGCCAGACACAGACGTCACTCCTGGTTCCTCATTGAATTCCGTGAGAGCCCGGGGTCCTGCTGCGTCTGGCTCCGTTATGGTTTTAACCTTCTGTTCCTGATTCCCCGCCCCGCCGGTCCCGACCCGGCTCATGGTTTTATTCCCTGGATGGATCCCCTGGCCTTGGACTCTACCTTCTGTCTTGGATACCCGTTTGGTTCTTCTCATGGATTGTTCGCCCCGGATTCACTCTCCCTGGACACCTGCATCCCGTCTCCATACCCTCTCCTGCATGACTTTCTCCTAGCGTTTCCTCACTCCCTTACGGATCGTGTCGTCTGCATAGGGCCCGGAAAGCACTGATCGTGACAAATACCATTGACCTTCTACAGACCAATCAGCTGCATGTACAGTAAATGGCAGCATCTTTCTACTCAACGATAGCTCAGCCACTGCCGACCCAGTTATGCAGCAGCTCCAATTGCAAGTCTTGCTTAAGTCATGTGACTACAGTGGTGTTGCACTCCCCATTAGATAGTGATTGCATTTTGAATTCAAACAAAATTAAAGATTTTTTTATCGTGTATAAGTAATTAAAACAAAATGATTCAATGGTTGAATACTATCTTTAGTCAAGTGAATAGGTCAGGCAGCAGTGCTTTAAAAGCCAAATAATGAACTTTTTTTTCATTCATTTGAAAGAAAACCATAAAATCATACAAGTTCTTGAAGGTGAAAGACTGTACGGCCCCACTCTCTGAATCATCACAATACAATCCAGTTGTGCTGAATTTAATAAGGATAACTTCCCGAAATAAATCCAATCGACAGGGATTTAAGGGTATGGCGGTCTCCACCCGGCCCTCACATGATGGATTTTTGGCTGCAGTGAGACCAGTAAACGATCGGCACCATTCCTGAAGATTGACAGTCACTTTGGGAATGATCACCGAGCGGGAGCAGGAGAGGGCTGAGCAGCGCAGCCATGCCAATCACACTGGAAAGCATATTAGTCACACTCACTCAGAGGTGCTCGACCACAGAATATTCCCAATGCACGTGCTGGTAGGTAGCAGTCAGACCCTGAGTGCGTCTGTGACAGAAAGGGGCAGACGCGATCTCAACTTGGAAGACTGAAACGTTTAATGACAGTTTAAAGGAATTAGTTCATCTCTTACAGGAAGAGAAAGGATTGATCCAGACTGCACCTCACTCAGCGCTACAGCCTAGACTAGGCTAGGCCAGGCCTCTATCCCTGTGCAATGGGAGAAGACTGATTTTAACAGAGAGGAGCAAGTCAGATGGAGAACAGACTAGACCCACCGCAGTGACTGTTGAAAATAACAGATCAGCCACTGGGTGGGAGGCTAAAGCAGTTTTCAGCAGTTTTCAATAGCACCCCATAGGAGAAAAAGGCTTAGTTCAATCTAAGACACATGAAACAGGAAAACCCAGGGAGCAACCTGACAAGTGCAGACTGTTGTCATTAAATACGTCACCAAGAAATAAGACCTTTTCTTGGAAACCATGGTGGTAGGTAAACAGCTGGAAACCTGCCAATAAGAAGAAAGTGATAAATGTCGACTATTCAACTCTATATATCAGTCTGAATCCCTTTCTTATTACTTTGAAGCTCCTAGTCTCATACTCTGATTCAGTATTTATATACAAAATGACAAGGTGAGGAACCACTGTACTGTATAGAGAACCTTAAATTGAGAAATTATATTATTAATATGCATTTAATCATCAATATTATTAATAAAATGTATTGTTACTTTTGTCCATTTTGTAAATGCAGTATAATCTGATTTGCCATCTAGAGCCTATTAATATACAGTTTACTTTCTAAATGAGGTGAGCTGTTTATGTTACAAACATTAGAAATTGTCTCCAAAAGAGAGTGTTGTATTGCTTAAAACCTGTTAATTTTGTTTGGATTTGCAGAATTACTATATGACATCTAAAGTTTGCTACAGAAATGCCTCTATGCTGAAAAACCTTTTGAACATTTCCAATTAAAGAAAAACAATGAATGAATCTGGATTTATCAGCTAACTGTTTCCAAATGTTTCCCTGAATATACGCCATTTTGCCAGCAGGGATGCAATATAATGCGTAATTAATTTCTAAATGCTGCCGTTGAGGTAGCCAATTCGTCAAGCCCCAGAATTAATAGAATTAGTTTCTTTTTTTATCTGTGAAGGTAGTTTAAAAACAGTTGCAGCTCAATTACATGCTGTGTTTATTCTGAGGCCAAGAAAGCTGGAGAGTTTTTATCTCTATCTGTTATAAAAACTCACCATTCCTAGTGGCATTATGAAATCCTCATTTTTGTACTCTAAAAAGCAGCCTCTATAAAATAGTCCTTGTTTACTGCTACTGACTTGCCCTTTTTCTCATGGCTATAAAAATTTGCATTTTAATTTAAAAGTTTCATAATTTACTTATATGGGATTACCAGTTATTGTTACTTTTATGTGTCTACAAATCAAGGTGAATTAAGCTGAATTAAAGTTGTTAATAAATTTGAGTTTACAGATCCAACAATCTTACCATCACAGGAGAAAAGAGCATGCAGGCTTTTTTTTCTTAAGCCTGCAGTGCTGTTTCTCTTCCTGTAAACTCCACTCTGTTTACAGCTGAGCCAGCAGCAAAGGAAGGAGTGATGTAGCACTGCAAGCTCACAGGTGCCTGTCAGGTTACTGGTATTGTTGTGCTTCAGGCCAAGGATAAGCTGGAGGATCCAACTCAAGTTTATCCTGGGTACAGCTCGGTCTACATCTTAATCCTGGTCAGACACAGGCTCCCCATATCTGCATGGGCTCCACCTGCACACTCAGAAAACACCTTTCACCCTTTGACCCACTCTGGAGCACTGACAACGTCTCAACAACAAAATGTAAAAATAGCATTTCCTAATTGGGAAGCATACTGTAAATATTGCATTAAGTATCATATATCAGGTCCTTTCAACTTTTCCCAAATACAGAATCATAAACCCAGTCACACATAAAACAAATACATCTTTCAGCCATACATGTAAAGCAGATAAAACTGCAAAATATATTGTTTCAGACTTTAAACGAATCGAATTGCAAGAGTGTTTTATACATCAAGGTATGAGACCAAGGTTTAAGCAAGCATGCTTGCCTAACTCTGAGCAAACAATGCCCAGTGCATTCACTCTCTTTATCTAAAGCATAATGGAAAATTCTAACCACTAATCATAGTCATTATTCATCCTTATTCGTTAATGATTGATGGAATCAAAGTATTTTCTATGTAACCAATAAGTTGGTGGGCATAATAAGTTCTCATAGATGTAATAAGCCAACACTCATCCATCATCCAGTATTGCAACAGCTCCATATATGCATTAACTCAGAAAAAAGGGATCTTCTCTTGAAGCTAATTTTTTTGCTCTACAGTATTCTGAAGTAAGAAAGCTTACTTCAAACTAATTTCTGACTAAGCTAAATTGGGGTATCTGTACAAAACATTCAAGCCCAGGACACTTTCCTTTCATTTCTTGTTTTACAGATTTGAAAATTTGCTTTCATCACTAATGGGTAGAAGCAGTAGCAGGACCTTCTCTTACTAATGAATCTGGACCTCTGAAAATCAGATCAGTTGGCTTACTGAGAACATGACTAATTTAGCCTTTGCTCTAATATGTCCAAGAGCAAGAGAAGGAACTGACTAATTTAAGAGCAAGACAACTCCTGTTCTCATGTATGGATATCATATTTATGCACACTTTCGCAAGTCATACAGTTAGTGCTTTCTAGCCATTGATTATGCGACAGCTGCTACATTTTACATTATGTGGCAAATGGGCAAAATCGAAGTTTGGTATCCATAATATAAAGAGCCCTGCAGGGGGTTAATGCCATCCTGTGAAGTTTCAATTATAAATAAGTTCGTTTATTGCTCACAGCTCACAAGAGATAGAAATCCATCTCTGTCATTGATCAACACTGGATGGCGTTTTTCATTGAGATGCGCACCTAAGCATTTTTATTATCACCATCTTAAGAACTTGAGACTCATTTACTATTAGTAGTTAAAACATGACTACATAAATCTTTTCTCTGCTTCTTTTTTCCCCCTCTCTTTTCATGTGCACAACAAATCCTATACAGTACATCTGTCGTTCTATTGCTCAGATTTAAAAGTAAATAATATAGCCTTAATTCTAATTTTTTATGTGAACCATTGCTTATATGTCTAAGATGTAACGAACAGTTCTTTCCGGACCCTATGCGGACGACACAATCCAGAATCGTGAGGAAACACTAGGAAAAAGTCGTGCAGGAATACGGGGATGAAAACAGGGGGTGTGTCCAAAGTGCGCTGGTAGACGGGGGAGGTGTGGCCGAGGCAAACAATCCAAAAGTAATCCAGAGAGGGAATCCAAAAACACAAGAATAAGTCCATAGCCAGGTGATCCATCCAACAAGGAATTAAAAACATGAACCGGCGAACAGGAACGAGAACAGAGATTAAAACCTTAACGGGACCAGGCGCTTCCAGGTCACGGACTCGCATGATACAGAAATCAGATGCAGAGCCCGGGTGAACGTCAGCCCCCGGCTTTTAAGGTGGACTGGGAACAGGGGTCAGGTGCACAGAATTAAATTCAAAGTGAAAGAGCCGGAGTGCCCTTAAGGAGGAGGGACTACAATCGTGACATAAGAATAATTAGTGTTGTATGAATTTATATTCTGTAGTAAACATATTATTAAAATAAGAATTATTTATTTACTTTTATTAGAAGCAATCTAAAATAATACAGAACAATTGCAACATATGGTACGTTCAATAGAAATTCAATATATTATCAGCAACAGGAAGAGATCTGCTCCAAGACATCAAGACAATATGCACTAAAATTTCCTCAACAGTAACCCTAACTTAGTGAGTCAAAAACTAAGAAGAAAGCTTGTAAAGCATGATAGAAGGACAATCTGATCCAGTAAAGCCACCAGAGATACAGTATTCAAATATTTGAGTACAATCTACTTAATTTCTACATTTAAAAAAATATATTTCATGGCCCTTCTGTCTGCTGCATTTTGTACTGAATTCAATGCCCTTATCATGTTAGTTTGGTTCAGCCTCAATAAGATGAATAGGGCCCTGTGCAATTTAGTATAATTTATGTACAGTAGGTTTGCTATTGATCAGTCAATGAGGAAGCAGCACATTGCTCCATTAGCCTGGAGCTTCAGTATTGACACTCGCTGGTTAGCATCAGGGTTTAGTTGTTTGCCAATCAAAGGTTATTTTTTGACCACTTGCTTGCCAACATAACTGGGTAAGGATGCACTCTCACGGTTTCTGATTTTCACTTGAGGAAGAATGCGTGCCTCTGCAATGACCCCCTTCAGCAAGCAGTTACAATGACCCCACTGTTCAGACTCCACAAACATGTCAGTGTCACTCCCCTTTACAACACTTGTTCTTTCACACCGAGTCTGAGTGCCGGTTGTAAGCATGGCCGATAAGCTGTGTATTGCCAATGAACCATGTTGGGGACAATAAAAAAGTGCTTAGGTAGTTTATATACCCATTCCTAACTACTTCATTCAATGGTGGAAAATCTCTTCTGTGATAAATACCCTATCTAGGTATTTAGTTTTTTTACCTATAGAGAGAAGAAGGTTTTAAGATATAGTCAACAGTAATTATGAGGTGACTTGCATTAACATTGTCACCATGATTTATATGAAAACATTCATGGGTTTCAGAAGGGGAGCAGTGGTGATATGTGATATTCCACTGACGATCTACCAAGCAGAAGAAAAAGCTCCATAATTGCAGTCAATAACAGTCCTGTACATGGAAAATTGCCTTACAGACACAGTGTTAGACTAATAATTTAATATCACAAGTTCAACACCTGTGCTCACGATGCATATAATTTTGCAGTTCAGAATAACCAGTGATTTTTTAAAATTCATAGTGGCTAACTCACTTTTTCATACTCCTCCAAGAAACATTCTAGGTCCAGTGAGTCAGCAGACAAAAACAAGTTTATAAATGCAATGTGTGATGCTTTCTATCATAAACAGCAATCACACAGCTGGGTCAATCAGCTTTAGTCAGATGGATCCATCCATTAATGATCAAAGCAGCCTGCTGAGCAAATTATTAGAACACTTTTACATTTTTTTATACTAAGTATCTTGACTGTAAGAAGGAAAGTCAATAGATGTAACTACAGTGATGTATCTTCATTAAGGCAGCACACAGACAACCAAGAGCAGATTTTATTATGAGCAGTATAATGTGCATTATATGCTAATTAGGCACACAAATATGGTTCAAACTAGGGTTAAGTGTGTTTCTTTTAAAAATACAAGAATTTGTGTTTATTTATGAGTGAGTCAATGTTTTCTCTGAGTATCTTATTCATTAGTGATCTAACATCTTAATATCCTTCTATGGATGGCCTTGTTTACATTGCTTGCATTCAAGAAACTGCAGGTTTTCCTTTGGGTAAGATGGGTAAAATCTGTGCTTACATAGCCTGTGAAAAGATCTTAATCTTAACCATTGTATTCATTAACATGTATATATGCAACATCAGCACCTCAGGCTACTTTATAAACAAATGCTTTTCTTACACTAAAGAAACATGATGAATGTGATGGTTTCATTCATCACTTAACTAGCAAATCTGAAGTGAGCTCTGAATAACAGGTCCTTTTAATAATGAGCTTCTACTGTATTATGTTATCTGAATATGACTCATACTAAAAAAAATAATTAAGATCCCTGAATCAACAACAGTACGTGGTTATCATTTTTAATAAAGCACTTATTACTTTTTACAAAATTTGAGAATGAAGCGAATACTCTGTAAACCACACAAGCTGGCTGGTGTTCCCTATTTTCTAAAACATGAAACAGAGTCTCTCTTTCTCTCTGTATACTGTGTCTTTATACTGTATACATATATGATGCTTAATCTCCAAAAAATAATATGAATAGAAAGTACTTAACTGGTCAATGTGGTCAATATATTGACCATGATATCAGTGAAAATGTTGCATGATATTTTCTCATGAAGCAAAGCAGGGAGCGTCTATATAATGAAGGAAAAAAAAACAGCAGTGTGAATAACTTCACATTTTGATTTTTTTATAATGGCATCCAAAATATACCACGACAGGTGGGGGGCTTTTGTTGATATGACAAGAAGGTCTTTATATTCAAGCAATTTAACACACAAAAACACATTCTTAGTAGTCTGACAAAATGGACTCTAAGAACAGGAGGTCCTTTTACTTTGGTTCCTAGAAATAGTCTGAATCTAAATGATCAGAAAATGTTTATTTTTATTTTTTTGGGAGTTTAAGATTTCAGTCGACCTTCCTCCTCAGATTTCAATGGTAGTTCATTCTGTATTTTTTCTTTAAAAAGCCAATGTAACCTCTAAGGGAAAAAATGCTAATACCCTTTTCGATACACAAGACGTTTTAATTAAATGTCAAATCCGTATACAGTTTCCGGTTTAAAGTTCTTCATTAACCTCAAGAGTATTCACAGTTGCTGCAAGTGTAACCTTTTGCTGTGTTAAAATAAGAAAATTATTTCTCCTCTTTTTCTGTTTTTTTCTAGCCTAGTACAAAGAAAATAAATGTAACAATCTTTAATAGTGCCTCCTCGCAACCGTTGAGCTGATGCTCGACCCCATTAACAAATTTTCTCTCTCCCACAAAGCAACCTTTTCAGAGATCACTTTGTGTAACTGATGATTTATGAAAATAAACAGCCAGATATAGTCAGACCTTTGTAAAAGGGCAACCACTTTTTAACCTTCCTTCTAGGTATTCAAACTTTAATGAAGTTACTGTACAACTTTACGGAGTGAAACAGCCATACATTTTCTCACATAATATTTTGAGATTTCTAGTATTCCCTAAATTGATTTTCCCATTAATACTTAATTATACCTTGTAGTACTGGGATGTGAAGGATTTGTCCTGCTGTGTAAGAGTGGACAGCTGGTAATACAGCTTCCCTCTAACGGTTTAAACACTGCTCTTGAAAAGATTTCTGACTCCATGATTTATCAAACAGCCTTGACAAATAAATGCTTTCTGACAAAGTTTTCAGGTATTTTATTGAATGCAG
Organism: Lepisosteus oculatus; assembly: GCF_040954835.1. Classification (NCBI taxonomy): domain Eukaryota; kingdom Metazoa; phylum Chordata; class Actinopteri; order Semionotiformes; family Lepisosteidae; genus Lepisosteus; species Lepisosteus oculatus. The sequence continues at coordinate 3,304,032 of NC_090700.1, read as the reverse complement.
TTACTTTAACCTTTCAATTGAATTACCCAAGATTTTTAAAAATCAACTATACAAAACTGCATTTATTATTAATATTACTACTGAAGGGAAGTTTAAACTGAAACAAAATTTACCAAGTGTAACTCAGGCTTCAGATTCTCCTGAAGGTTATCTTTTTCCCTATAACAGGCTATTAAAAATATTGCAATATTAAATCAATTAATAAACTAACAAGTAAATAAGAGAGAATGTAACAACAGGTTTCAAGTACTCTAGTAACTCTGTAAAGCTGGTTGCAAGTCAAAGATTACTCAGTGTATGTAAAGTTAACTTTGGTGGCACAGACCTGACATCTTTTTACAGAAATCTTCACATTCATGTTTGCACCACTGGCACATACAGTATCTTGATCATAGAAATCGGGCTCCTGTCTCACCCTGTTACATCCTTTTCCTCCACCGAGCAGCTTCTATTTAGAAAGATCTGCTGTTCATCCACAGCATGTTGGCTGAAAAGGGGCCTTTTTGTTTTATACTGTAGCATGTGCACCTTTCCCATCTGTCAGCTGTGGCACTCTGAGTCATTTCTATGTTGGAAAGGATACACTTACTTTCATTGTGTTTTGTGACCTTTTGTCTGTGTGATATATTGGTGGTTTAGCATTCAGTGTAGCATCATGCTTCTTCCACCAGCCTTCTTGATGTAAGCCCAGGGGGAATGAGACTCGGACCCGCAGACTTTCTTATCCCAGGCTGTCCATGCCTGAGGTCACTGCCCACCTCTTTCTTACCCCTCCACAATGACGAAGTACTAGTGAGCTTTGTTCACAAACCAAGAGCCGCTCGTCAACATCATAATTTTTTCCACAGCTGATCATTTGAATGCCACTTGAAGAGGCTTTAGGCAATGTTCTAAAATGTTATACTTTGGATTAAAAAAATAAAAAAATAAAATAAAAAATAAAATAAAAAGCTGAAATAGACCATAGAAGATGGGATCAAATTACATTTGTATCATGACGCTTTTTTCAGAAGAACACTGGATTCTGATAGAGGGAAAACAAAATGCCCTAGGCAACAGACAGCTATCAAGGAAACATTTCCAGTAACAGATCCATTCATAAATCTGCCTCAAAAAACTCCTGTGATTGCATCTGAACATCTACTTTTCGGAAGAATCCTAAGTTGTTCAGAAGAACTGCATTAGTCAAAACAGCAGAGAGTGGGATCTGTTTCATCAGTTTCTTACAAATGTGGAATGTACTTGATTGAAATTCTTCTCAATGTGCCTTCAAGCAGCTCTCAATAGGATTAAAGGGCATGATCATTAAGGTCTCTTGTTGCCCCAGTGATTCTGCCCTCAGCGGAAGTGTGAACCGTACATTATTTGGTACAAAGGAACATAACTAGTTTAACTGGCAACCAGTGTGCAAATGTTAATAAAACTATGACTATGATGTTCTGTTGCTTAATGCTTTAATCCAAGTGACATGACATCTGTTCACTTACTCCCAGTTTATTACCTGTTTCAAGACGCATCTGATTCTGGTAGGTTTCCTCTATTGATACGACTGGGAGAACCGTGTGGCACAAGTTTCCGGTTTCTCGCCTTATGCCTTCTTGGTCTTTGATCTAAGTAAGGGTTTAACAGACCCATTCTGTTAGACTCAAAGGCTTTAACAGACTCATTGTGAAATGACAGCTTCAGATGCCTTGAAAAATATAAAAAAACAGCTGTGATGCTGTGATGTTCCTTAGGCTCTCTGTTGACAGAAAACAGCTTTTCATACTATATGATAGGGTTAATCTACTGTAGACCTACTGAAAACCGCAGACTTTATTTACACTTACATTTCTGTATTACTATCTGTCATTCTTTATTTTTAACATTTAGAATGTTTGCTTTGTTCAGCTTCTGTCCATGTTAAATGTATCACCACCTCAAAAAATATATATATATATGCAGTGCACTTGCTTTCAAATAAGCCTGTGTCAAACAAAAAGAGCAAAAAAAGAGATTTACTTTGAGTTTTCCAGATTAACCTTTTGTTCTTTGTTCTTGCATTGTGTTCTGCCCTTATACAAATAAAGAAAAAATAAATAAAAACGCCCAAGCTACTGTCCTTGACAGAGAGAGGTGTTTAATAAGAAGCCTCATTCGCCCTGGCTCATTGATACAGGTCATAATATCCCTCTTAACCACAAAATAAAAAACTTTAAAAAAGACCTAAAACAGATAACCTCACATATCGCAAATTCTCGTGTTTGCATCCCAGCATTTCAAATGAGTAATTCTGTGTAGTTAGAGAGGCACATCTGCCCTGTTTGTTTCTGTCACAGTTTAGTAAACAGGTAGCATAAATTTAACACAGCAAATCCTGCACAACTTTCAAGTCTTATCCCATCTTCAGCTAACTGGCTCAACACCTGTATTTCCAATAGACTTTCAGATTATTTTGTCTGCCTCATGTAATTCCTGAATTCCACATCAGGAATCAGCAAAAAAATTTTGCAATCCTTCGGGGAAGACAAAGCTTTGACCTTGCTCATCATCACTGAGTTCAGATTAAGCAGCATTAGCTCTATTTATAAACTTGGTTTACAGGTTGTTCACACATTGAAACAAAAGAGATGTTTGAAGTCACACTTGTGCATCTTGTGCATTACCCTATTTAGTTTAATTAGGAAAATCTAAAAAAAAAACTCACTGAATCACCTTCAAAAATACCAACCCATTTACCTTGGTACTGCTTGACCTTATGTGAACCTTTATGATCTTGTATACATGTATATCTTAGCTCCTTCCTCACATGCAATGCAGCACTTCATATTAGCCGGAGTGCTTTTGCATCCTTCCTACTGCACAGAATCCTTATATTGACCACAGTAAATGCATCCTTCAAGGAATAACCATATCTTTCATTTCATGTGATGACTTGGCTAGATCTGAGCTGCAGAAGGCTAAGCGTAGAATACTGCCGATTCATTTGGGCCATATGAGTGTAATGTCAAAGCTGCAGTTATAATCTTGCTAGGTTTGTTTCATTCAGCATAGCACATTGCTTACACTTTCAGGTGGAAAAGAAGTATGTATTTGCAACATGAAAAACATCGTTCTGAAATCTAAAATCTAGCACATCAAATAAGAACCGACAGGCAGGGTGGCAGTGTAGTAGCTCAGAGGGTCCTCCCATATTTCTAGCATATGCTTTCTGTTTATGGATTCTGTAATGGTGAGACTGGACTACAATCAACAAGGGAGAATCAGTAAAAGCATCCCACTGCCAGCAGAAAAACCTTATCAGGTTTTAATTGGGAGCGTCCCAGCTAATCCTTCATTTCCTAATTAGCTCTTGTCAGCTACAGGAAGGCCAGTGGAAATTGTGGCGTCTTGCCTGAACCACTCTAATTGAAGCCATCACGCTTGTTAGAAAAACCATCAAAGGCAAGAAAAAAAACAAAAAACAAAATGAGGTACAAAGTGGTGCAGCATTTAAAATTCATATAAATACCAATTCCAGCAGGCAACTTCCACAGACTCAAAGCAGGACTGTTAAACCCCTCTTCCTCATTTCTTCTCAGTAACAGAGGGAACATGAACGAATCTCAACTCAACAAAATCTGCTAACTAGTTTTTCTTTCCCTGGCAATACTTTTTATATTATATTTAATTCACCTGTGGCTCTACTGAAACCCATTTTAAATTCGCACAACCCCACATTTACTGTACAGTTAGCACTTAACAGAGAAATATGCAATACACTAGCAGCTGCTGTTTATACAATGCTGTAAAATTATACAAACACGGCAAGCAGCTACAGTATATCACCCTGCAACTCACAACTGGCAACCCACTGAAGCTAAGCAGGGGCAAGCCTGGTCGGTACCTGGATGGCAGAGCCTAAGTACCTCCTGGGAAGGTTGCTGCCGGAAGAGGTGACTATTGGGGGGCGCTCACCCTGTGGTCTGTGTGGGTCCTAATGCCCCAGCATAGTGAAGGGGACACTATACTATAAACAAAAATGGAGCTGTCCTTCAAATGAGACGTAAAACCGAAGTCCTAACTCTCCGTGGTCATTAAAAATCCCAGGGTATCTCTTGAAAAGAGTAGGGGTGTTACCCAGGAGTACTGTCCAAATTTCCTATTGGCCTTTACCAATCACAGCCTCCTAATAATCCCCCTCTATGAACTGGCTTCATCACTCTGCTCTCCTACCCGCTGAGATGGTTGCCGTCGCATCATCCAGGTGGGGCTGCACACTGGTGGTGGTGGAGGGGATCCCCATTACCTGTAAAGTGCTTTGAGTGGAGTGTCCAGAAAAGTGTTATATAAAGGTAAGGAATTATTAATAGCTCTGTGTGTTATACCTGAACTATCATGTGCTACTGTACAGTTAAAAACGTTTTCCTTATCTACAGTTGTTTTTTATTTTTCTCACATCAATTAGCAAACGTGACTACAATCAGGAGGATAACAAAACAAATCACTGTAGGTATGCTGGCCTCAGTCCAGTATATATTTACCAGGACAGCCTAAGCAACTGGATCTGAGCATACACAAGGATTGACACACTTGTAAATTTAGGATATTCTTAATCTGGTGCTTGGCAGCTTGTGACTTGTTGATCACCTGCAGGCATGCGGTAAAATTAGTGAGATCCACTTCAATCCTCCAAATGACTCTGTGTGTCAGCAGTGTGAAAACAGAAAGAGCAAAAAGCATGGAAAGCACATAGAGATTAACACTATTATTTATGCAGATATAGACACTCACACTGGGATATGCAATCCCTTCTTGTATTTCAATTCTCATCTCAAATACCTGACAAGTATTCATTTTAGACAATCACAACATAACTATAACTAACAACAATTCAATAAACTAGATATAAGATCATAATGCAAGGTCATTTTTTCATTGTTTCTGTGGTATTTCTAGTTTGCATATCTACTTTGAAAGCTATTATATCAGATGGTTTTGAATTATTTATTGGAATTCCTATCATTTTTGAAAACATTTTAATTAATACTGCACACAGTCTTGAAATTATCCTTATGGGAATGATTAAACACATATCTCTTTGTTTCTGAGCGCTGGATAGCTCTACACCTAGGACTCTGATGAACCATTAGTAAATTATTTGTTTTATTCTCCTGTTGTGCCTTATTAACAACAGACATTAGACCTGAAAACAGGTTTGAAAAAAACATTAATTGTCTCATTTGTAATGTGTGCATCATATACTTTAAGACAGTATGATAACCTGATACATTTGCCAATAGATTTAACTCAGATTGCAAAAAAGCCTAAAATAGAACAAATAATATAAATCACCATCATAACAATAAAATAACACTTCATATTAATGAATTGTTATTTTCCCTGCAATGAATTTGGTCACATAAATAAATTGATAAATACATACAGTAACATTAGATTTTACAGTTGCCAAGTTACAGCTGCAAAGGATTCAGAGCAATTAGAGCTGTACTCAGTATTACAGAATCTATTACCACTAACCAGGAGATTATCACTCCTCAATTTAACACTTAAAAAATCTACTTGAAAATCATTATGATCTCAAAGCACACAGAAAAAGCTAACTCAGAGTGCAAAGCACACACACAAACGAGCAGATTAAACTGGAAAAGATGATTAAAAAGAATGAACACTAGGAATCTAACGGGCTTAATGAAGGTAGCGTTGCATGAGGTAAATTGTTTTTCAAACCGTGGAATAAGCATATTACATTTTTGTTATTTTACAGCCACAAATTCAAGACCTATTAATAACATGAGTTTTGTGAATTCAAGTATGGTCTCTAGTGTGTCACTGAACCATAATTAGCAGTGGCCTCCATGCATAATCATGTGCTGGATACACATCACTTCAAAAACAGCCCTTATACAATAGGAAATAGGAGAAACCCTTATACAGGTGCAAACCTGACTTCTAACAGTGCCTTTATAGACGTATGACCTGTTGTTCAACTTGTACCATGCCCAGTCTGCAGCTCTACAGTGATAACAGCTATCATTAGCCTAATCACTTACTTACTCCTAGTTCACATTCTGCATTTTGTAGGTGGAATAGCAATATAACTGTCAACTGGATAAAATAGATAAAAGAGCAATTTTAGCACACTTCCAAGCCTTTAGCTGCTGTGCTCCTGCATTTGATATATGATTCAGTCATCAGCACTCATAAATGCATTACAGGTCAGTGGGAATGATCTGCAAAAGAAAGTGACACCAAACTCCTTTTTAATGTTAAATAATGCAATACAGTGGCTTTCTGAATGGTATGCATGGAAGTTATGACAAACAGACATACTTTCACAGAATACTTCCAACTCATTTTATATTAAATCATGGTGGAGCTCACTCTGTATTTTTTTAGGTTACTGTACAGTCATAGCAGTATAAGCTGTTTACACTCTGGGTTGAGCAGTAAGGAATCCTAAAGAGCTTCAAACATCTTCTGTGAACTATAAGGCTGAGGAAGAATCCTGAGAAACCCTTCATCTAGCAATGCGTCCACAAAGGCAAGCAATGATCATGCTGTATGCGCACACACATATATACTATATGTGTAAAGAATTCTACATGCTGTATATAGAATCTCATAGTTCACAATGCTCCTTCCCCAGTAAAGCTAGTGTGACTAATCTCAGTCAAAAGTGCGATATTAATTAGCTTTGAAATGAAATGTTCCTGCTCACATACTGCAGCTTCTGGTATCATGTGTGTGAGCATTCCATGGAATTCTGGTCTCTGAACTCAGCACTAATAAAAAGGATGACACTGAAATGTAAAACAATCATTTATTTCACACATACTCACATATGTCTTCACAAACAAAATTTAATTGGCAGGAACATGACATCTCCATCTCATCTGAAGAGCACTACTCTCTTTTTTTGGTTGCTATATACAACCAAGTGTGGTTGTATAATATAAGTGAGTGTGAGTCTCCTACATCATCACAGATGACTATCCAAAGGTTCTGTATTACTAACAAACCCTCATAATGCTCACCAAGTTTCAGTGCAAAATATCAAAAAGGTTTATTAGCACACTGAGCAGGTCATCACAGAAAATAACCAGAGGCCACTAAAAGTCATAAAAGAGACATAAATATTGTTACCATCACTCCTGTTTGATCACAGGTATCTGTGTCTAGAGAAACCTCTCATTGACACTGTTTAATAAAGAGAAAAGGGGAAAAAAAGCTCACACAAATTATTTGGGGATACTTTATAACACGAGAAGCAACGGCCCTTGAGGAATATTTCCATAGGTAATGCTGACATAATGCACCTTTAAACATGTGTTTCGTCATTCTTTACCAGGATTCTAGATAACTGCCTGTCCCTTAGAGCTGGGAATTATAGTGCCAGTCTATCTCCAAAACAGATCTCTAAAAACAACAGGAAAAGATTGTTGAAAAACATTTTTTTAATGTAAGGAGTAATAATAGAGTAAGAGTTGCTTTTATCTCACTAATAAATGAAAAGTGATTCACATGTAAAAAGCTTATGCTAATATTCACATATTAGTATAAGACAAAGTCTCATGTGGGCCAATTTAAACCAAAATAGAGGCAAATTAAATACAGTAGAGACAATGATATTTTTTCCAAGATGTGCAATGATTACAAACCAATGCAGGATATAATTAAATAAGTATATCGTTCTCAGAAGGCATTTCCAAAATTTCAGACACTTTTCGAGATCCCATGAGTTTAAGAAGCAGTCACAGCAATTATAAAAGTAATTTCCTTAAGTTCTTTTGTTTCATTAAATGGAAAAGTTGTATTTTTAAAAAAAAAAAAGGAAACGCCTCAGGCCAGCTAACAGATTCCTTTGATTTGAAAAAGACCCCCGTCAATTATATAGTTTCCTCGTAACATAAAAAAATAGATCGCCACTGGAGACATACTGTAAATGGCGCAGTATACTGAATATGCAATACAAGGGGACTTACTTGTACATTGTAATAAAGTGTAATTTTACCTACAGATGGGCCACTGAGTGAACAGGTAGCCCTGTATGGATTTCTGATTTGCAACAATAATCTAAGAGCACAATTTTTCTTCCAAGAACAATTTTACTGCCTACATTATGACTAATAAAATTGAATTTAGTCCCATTATTGAGTCTGCTGCTTATCAAACTGCTGACTGCTGAATTGGATATGTATTATGTGTATAAGAAGGGCTGTTATTTATTCTAAATTGCTTTTTTTTTAAATGAAAAGGATGCTGTCAAAGTGTGTCATTGTTAAATCAGGCAATTAAATCTGAAGTATTAGAGCGATAGAGTTTAGTTTGAAATCTAAAGATCAGATCTCCAGAAGGGTGTCTGTAAGGGTTATCACTATTTATCCTTTTCCATTTTGAATTTATCTATTTAATTTCCATATGCATTTGAGTACACTTCAGAATTTAATGTGCTCAGGAGTGAAGTTAATGTTGCAGGAGTCAGTGTGGAGTCAGCAACACAATCCAGAAACACAACCTCTTTTACTGAGTAATACTCAAAACAAGTGCATATACGTTAAATGACAATATCTCCCAATATGAACAACAAAACCTGAACCGTACAGGGGTTTACATATAATGGCTATACTTGAGTATTCACAAACCTATTACTACTTATTGAAGTCACACTATGTGGTAAGCAGGATGTTGTTACATACTGTATAGCTAATTCACTGGTCCATGACATTCATTCTTCCTCCTATTCTCAGTCATTGATGTCAATGCAGAACCACTGAAGCATGTCTTTGAAGTATAATAAAATACTGTTTGTTCCTTATTTTCAGATTTGCAGTGTTTGAATGTTCACACCGAGTCTGAGGATTCTTGTGCATCCTGCACTGCAGATTAAAAACGAATCCCCTGACCTAACCATTTAACGTGCACACATCGCTGTCCATCGAAACATATCCTGCCCAGTGAATGAGTGCTCGCTGGATAATGCAATTCAACTTTTGCACACTGGTGTAAAGTGTATCCAAACTTACAGATCGTCATGAAAGCGAGACTTGTAAAAATAAAACAACAGAAAAAAGATGTTTATACATAATACACTCAGAACCCAATCCACAGCACAGCAAACCACAGCACTTATGCCCTTGTCAGCAGCTCTGACTCACTTTCACGACCACAATCTTTGTCTTTTGTATTTTCAGTTGTTCGTGGAAATACAGGAGAATTTCACATGGCCAGTGGAAATTGTCCCTTGTATTTCATTGTTCTGACAAGTTAGTTTAATGACTTGGTTCATGGCCAGTCAGACAGCAAGGCTCCACTTAGCCCTGTCAGTAATGGACCTGATCAGGCCATTTCTTTCCTCTGTCATAGTGCGTGCGTCGTGTCATTCCTCACAGAAGCTATGTCATTAACAGAGGGCGAAGGGAGAGGCTCAAGCTGCAGTGAAAAGGGAATTGTACTTTGGGTGGATTGAGATAACTGGTTTATTTACTGACAACACGTTTCAACCTGCTGGTGGATAGAAGTAGCCAGATCAGCACGTAGTGTAAAATGCGAGGGAAGAAATGAGTAATTTGAATTCCTTTACCCATTGACAACATTCATTTTTCATGCCTTGCTATGTGCACATTTGTATTTTAAAAAGAATAATAACATTACCTAACATTGTTCAAGTTCAGCTACTGCTAACGTAAGTCAATGAATTGGCAAAATTTTATATTCTTCCAGCAGTGGCAATCACAATTGTGTTCTGGTACCTATTATTATATTACTTGGAATAGAACAAAGTCTAAATAATGGACGCTAATTATTTCACACCACACAAAAACTCAGTGATCTGAAATATTTACTCATGTAAGTGTCTTGTTCCTCTCGTAGAAAGTTAATTTAATACATCGGTGGAAGTAGGTCAATTGGAATAATCCATCGTTCATTTGCTTCAGCAATTGACAGACAATTTAGCTTATATGCAAATAAAAGGACCGTGGCACTAAATTGCAAGAAACTGCAGGTGCCAGGCCAGTGCTACTCAATGAAACAGTACAAGTTGTGTGTGTGAGCAGGTACAAACCTCCACAAATGAAGAAGACATTGAAGATGAACTCATTTTATGAGTTTTAATGGCAACAGAGCAATGCTTGAAATGTTTTTAAAGGAAAAAGTAATATATAAAGTATTCAAAAGTCAGGGGAGAACAATTGGGCAAGCATGACTCGAGCAGTTGCCCTCCTCAGTGGCACAGCATGTCATGTCTGTCATAAAGAATAAAAGAAAGTTTACCTAACATAATATCTACTAATATAAACATCATAATGAAATAGAAAAATTGAGGTTTAATAAAGCTAATAGCATCCTTATCAATGCCAAATAATTTAAGTCACAAATTAAGCAAGGACATAGCCTGATTTAATTGTGCCTGCGGTCTGAAATTCTGCCAAACCAGAGTTTGTCAATAGCACGAGGCAGTACACTGTGATAACCTGACACGGTTAAATTTCTAATTCGCCGGAGCAGTGAGGCGACAAGGGCAGCTGCCATTGTGCCTGCTGACCGTATCAAATTAAACAGGACGGTAAAGATTGATTTTTGTAAATTCAGAAGAGTTTTCATCGTGGAAAAAAAATGTATAACAGGGGGATCCACATGAACAGTGTCCAGAGTATATAAACTATAGGACATTAACAGCTTAATATCCTAAAAGAATAAAAAAGTTATTTCCTGACAGCAGGTCACCTTGTCTTTTTAAATCTGAGTACTTTCTGTATGTAACTTAATAAATGGGATGACCTGATGCCATGAACACAAAATTGTATTGCAATGCACTGCCAGAACAAAGGTTCGCCAAAAGGACAAATTGCGCTGATGAAACAGCCATTCACTCACCACTGGTACTACAGAAACACACTGGCAAACGGTTTTTAGATTTTGCCTTATCAAGGACAAAATGCAATCAGTCCCGCACACATTGAACACTGAAAAATTGTGACAGTGCGGCAGTGGGCGAGAACCAGTAAGAGCTGACAGTGGGTGGAGGTACCAGTGTGAGGTTAGTGGGAACCGAGAGGAAAAAAAGAAAGTCAAACGTGAGCTTTGCACAGCAGAGTCCAGGTTGGACCCCGTCACACACAATAGAACAATAACAATAATTGAGGTAATGCAATATGAAATCACTGTGAAAGGTGAACATTCCCCCCCCATCATTCCACTGAAATTAATTCAACAATACATTGGGCAACTGTCCAAAGTCAATTTTTAAGGGAAGCTTGACATTTTATTAGAAGTCAGCCCAAGTATGCCCAAGAGTAGTGTGAGCAGGGGTGATACAGGTGTCAGGCAGCTGAAATTACCATCACAGATTCTCTCCCAGCCACCCACTGGTCCCTACAGTAAAATCTGTCAACTCCGTAAGAACACGGTGCATCAGACTTCACTTCTGGGGCAAAGCCTTAATGAATCTGTCCCGTGGAACTGGCGATGGATTTCAGCAGAATGAAAAAGGTGTTCCTGCCTCGGAGAGGCATAACTCACATCCTCGTTCACGAACGAAGGGATGACCTTTGAGCTTTTCGTGCATCACCTGTCTTTGTGTGGGAATTAACGAGCGGGTGGTATTGACGGAGATTACAGTAGGCTAGTGGGCAGGAAAGGGAGACAGTGGAAGGGGTGAATAATTGGCTAATTGGCTGAGATAGGAGTGTGAAGTCTGGGCACCAAAAGCTGTTTTTCTTTTTCTTTCACTTTGCAAAGGATCGATAGGTTTGAAAGATGATATCACCTCAAATCCCTGGAGATAATCAGAAGAAGCAAAGGCAGCTTTTATCACCCTTTCACAAAACAACAGGGGTGGTCATTCAAATAAAAAGTGTTGTGTCATTACTAGCCTTGGAATCTTTTTAAACTGCTGTGGAAACTGCTTATCCACAGTGTCCTTATGCCACACTCCTCCGTGTTCCGCTCAGTAATGTAACAGTATTAATGTTTTCCTAAGGCTGAGTCATTTGTGGCAGCAATGTTCTCAAGACATTATGGCCTGAAATATCCACAACATGCCCTGCTGGCTATGCACACGGGAGGCGCGGAGGTCTGGGAGTAATATGATTCCTAAGAAAGCCGATGCACATCATCTGTAAAGTTTAGAAAAGTGATGCAACTGTAAATGGCACACTGTTCAAACAAAATGAGTGCAACTGGTGGATAACATGAAATGGCTTAATTCTCCCAGGGACAGGACCTCAAGGCGAAACGTCCCAATTACTATATCTGACATAGCCCCTCAGAAGCCGCTGATATAAGAAAAACAGAGTTAATGGAGCAGTTACTGATATGCATAGCACAAATGCTAGTTTAAAGCATAAAGCATCTTCTCACTCTGTATTGCCACAGTTGCATTAGGGTCTCACATATCTAACACAAAACCTGTGAAAATGTGTTAATCCCATACATCATCAGCATATCATTGCCATTCAGTGATACTGATATGAACATTAATGAACCTTAATGCTAGTTATTCTTCAATTCATCATTTATATAAGCATATTTTTAATGTGTGATTTTTCTCAATTTACTCTCAGATGATGCTACAGTACATTTCAAAAGAACACAGGATCTGATGGAAAATAGTTTTAGACATGACCTCCTGCATGAGGAAAGGAACTGAATTGTGCTTCATTTCTCTGCCTTTATAGTGACAAATAGGACCTTTCCTGAATGAGAAAAGAGAAAAAAAGTTTGGAGATAGACTCTTTATTATCCCCATGGGGCAATTTGTTTTACAGCAGCAGAGAATTTAAAGAAAAACACACAAACACATAATACACATACAATACTGTATACAGCATATGTACAAAATAACTGTTAAACAAAGTTGTAGCCACAGGTATATCTGAGAACTTAAACCTGCTCGTTTTTAAATTGGGAAATCTGTATCTGCCTTCTGAGAGGAGTAACTGGAATTTATTAAACAAAGGGTGAGAAGGTTCCTCTAGATGCTTTATGTTCCTCTCGATGATTTATGCTTTATGCAAAACGTGTAGCAGATAGACAAGGGACAGGGCCGAAATGTCAGCACCAATGACTCTCTGACAGTCTGACAATGAAAGACTGATCAACGATGATCAAAAGTTGAATTATCAACCTTAAAATGTTTAAGCTTTGTTAAGACAGCTGTTGCCCTTCTTTGAAAATAGAATCAGCGCTTGTCTCAAAATTTAACTTTTTAAATGTAACAGTCCAGAAGAATCTCTACAGTACATACTGTACTTATATTTGGCCTTCTCCACTGATTGGCCCCTGTTGCAGGTTCGAGTGGGGGTCTACAACTGACGCAGAACCCCACTCTTCTCCTTGCAACAAACTAACAAGATGTCTGTAAATTAAATTATGTGTCTAAACTGGGACCTCAGCTAGAACTCAGCACAATTTTCCCAAGGAAACAATTAAACAGTTTCTTTTTAACATTTGTTTTCTTTACTACTTTAAGGAAACAAATAACTCTTTTACAGCGGTTTTGGCCTGTTTTCCTTGTTCTTACACCCTGGTATTGTCTATATTTGACTTCTAACACAAGAATCTAAAACTCCAGGGGGGAGCTTGTGTCTCCTTTTCTTATTCCAACCTTAATAATCTCCTTAGATAAATGTGATTACAGTTGATTACTCAGGCCACTCATTTCATTCAACGTGCATTTATCAAAAAATAGCTCTGTGAACTGAGTTAAATAAAGTAATAAAACTGGCAAACAGAGTGCCCAAACAACAGAGAAGGCCCTCCATGAATGGTGTCAGAGACCCGTCTTCTAAAGCATCGGTGTCATAGTACCAGGTGTACTGCTCACTGTTGTGACTTGTCAGCTGCATAGTCCAAGGCATCTGGCCACATAGAATATAAATGAATGCCCTCTGGGAACTGAAGCTGTATGAATCCCTGATGACTACTTGCCCAGTTACAGAGGATAGAAGCCTTTTAGAATCTGCAGCACAGAATACCCCTCCTCGATTACTTCCCATAATCTCATAAATAACCTTCACTTCCTAGCATGCAAATGGGATAGTGTCAGCTTTCTTAGTGTTAGCAGTTTATTTAAGTTTATATGTTTTATATTTTATAGGTTTGAAGACACTGCATCCATCAATAGTTTCAACACTTTCTCCCAGTCTGTTCCTCGAACAGATCTGAATTACTACACTGACTCAAAGCTCTCCTGGGGAAATCCAGAATTTATGAAAATTGCCACTGCATCTTTTAAGCAGATGCTCGCATTGGCATAGAAAATCCATTTTTCACAGTCATTTAATTTAAACGGCTGGGTTTGTAGAATAATTAATTAAATAGATACACTATATCAATATTGATTTTGCATTTATTTCATTGTTGTAAGTCATTCTAGTTTAAGGATTAAAAATATCAAGTCTAACTTGTACCTACATGTAAAATGGTGAGGCTTTACCCTTTCTATGAGTTGCTATATCTTGTCTTTTAACACGCACACATTAATATATGTCATATTTGCAACTGGTATTTTTAAAACCACAGGTACACTGCGCAGTTTTGCACTTCAAATCAGAAATGATTTATTCTGCACCAATGTATTTTAAACCCACATGTACTATATTTGTTTTCTAACTTTCTGCTTGCAGATATACACGTTTTAAACTATAATCAGTTAGTGAGCAGCTCATAGACCCCATAATCAAACCATTACCAATTGAATTCTCACACATTTAAAAAAAAACTTTCAAAGAGAAAACTGTCTGGGTGAAGGACATCATCCACCAAAGGTGTATACTGTATAGCAAGTTATGCAAAATACGCACTGCATGCTGAATCTAATTCACACAAGCAGATTATTTAAAACAAGGCATGTGGCACAGTGAGTTTGACACTGGTCTGTCATTACCATTTCAAGATAAGAAATCTGGTTATTTCAGTCATCTCTCTGTTTACCCCCACTTGCCTTTCCAGTGGAATTACAGCCTTTATGTCTACACGTTGCACTGGAATTTATCGCACTCAGTTAAACTGTGCTTCTGATTTGCCAGCTAGCTGTGGCTGATGGATGTATCCCAGTCTGATCACAAGTAAATCGATTGCACCAAAATCACTTAGTGTACCTGGGGACAGGAGACTATGACATTACTTATTTCTCGAGAACAGTGGGCTCCCTGATTGATGTCTCTAAGCTCTTTAATGTTCTCCTCAGAAAGCGAACCTAAAAATCTTGAAAATGCATTCAAACCTGAAATATCTGTCATAGTCTGAGGCCAGAGTTTAAACCTCAGGGTGGTCAATCACAGAGATTTCCTAAACCATGCATTCAAACATTAATAACAGCAATGAAGCAACTCCTTTATTCACACATTGCTTCCCCATGTTATAAATAACAAGAAAATGGGCAAATTCCTTGGTGCTATTTTTTACAGCTACCAATGTTGGAATGTGTAATTAAAACTACAAACACTTATTACAAGTGTTATTGTAAACAATAAGGAAAAAAACATTATATCTGAAAATTCTCATCTTCTGAAGAACCTGAAGCTTTGAAGCTTTTTCACATAGTTTTAAAGAAATGAAACAGGTATAATAAAGCTGAATTACCACTGTGTTCTTTATTACCAAAGAGGGCTGGATTACATTTTGTGATTACTAAGGACAAACATGTACATGAATCATAGCCTTTGTATTCTAAGCAGGGTCAAAGACTTTTTGGTTAGAATGAGTCAGAACATAAGCATATAATGTTCCATTGCTTTGCAGAACTTTTTGGATTGAATTCTCAATATGTTTGAAAACACCTAGCTTCAGAATAAAAAAACTGAGAAAATTAATTTCACTGTGGAAAAAACAGGTTTGTCATAAAAGTCATGTGATTATACAAAATTAAAGATGAAAAAACTCCTGTATCATACATATTATAATCATTCAGGACTTTGTTGACTAGTTGGTCCTTGTACAGTACTATAACAACTTATAATTGTTGTCTGGCAGAAAAGTTAATTGTCTGAATAATGTTTCAGAAAACAGCAGCACAGTATTTAGTCTTCCTTCCCCTTCAGACACATTCAAGAACATAGAAATTAGATTTCTTCATTTTTTTTCTTGACATAATCAATGATGTAATTGATCATGCCACCATGTTTTGCTATGCCCTATTAAACTCATTTTTTTATTTTTTCCTATAATTGTAACTTAAGAAATAAACTTTATGGTCTATAACATATACAGTACTTGCCTAATATTCTCCTGTAAACTGGTTGAATACTACTGTACACTTAAAAGCCAACAGCATTATAAAGTGAAAATGAAAGTGATTCTTTAAAATTGTGTCTAACTTGAAATGTACATATAAAATAATTGAATTAATTAACAAATTTCAAAATGTATGCAAAAAGTAGGGCAGCTCCTTATCGGACAAGTAATACATTTTTGAAATAAAAATCCACATTTACAGCGAGGACCACCAAAAACCTAGTATAAAACAAAATGAACAATTGATGGATGTTATCAGTGCTACCACAGATGAGACAAGCTAGTCCAGTAACAAAAAGCATTTTATTAACAATACCGCAATTCAAATGCAGTTGTATTTATGCATAGGCTGGCTGATATACTCCAGAAGAAACCTTATCTTTCCCGATATACGAGCTGCGGTACTGCATCACAATCAATGTATTTTCTTTATTCTTAATGTAATCTATTTTTTCATGTGACTAATGAAATGCAATTAGGCATCTCCATACTTACACTGTGTCCGCAGGCAGCATAAAATATTAACTAAATCTGAATACGAATTTCTTAAATCTGAATAAAAATCAGTTTGAATAAGAATACATGACACACATACTCTACAGAAACTGCCAGCCAGGTGGGAAATATTGAAGACCTTTGTAAATAATTTGTAATTGCTTATTAGACTACTGCAGGATATTGAAATTCTCCAGTAACAGTATATAAAGGACACCTTTAGCCGAAAAGGGACGTTATCGAAAGGGGTACTCACTGTCCTGGAGGGCCAGAAGGTTTCTGGTTTACTTTCCACTTAAGCCCTCAATTACCTGATTGATCTCATTACTTGCTTAATTGGACAAGTCAAAGTCGTTCCTCGTTTTTATGCTTGTGGAGTTTTACAGAGATCTTCAAACCTGCTGGACAGCGGCACTTGAGGGCTGGAGTATGGCACCACTCACATAAGACAGATTCAGCTATTTGCCCTTGATCTGAATTGACTGAATGATGCTCTGCTCTCCCCTAGGTTTTTCCTAAAGTATTTTTTAAATCTTTCTACCTGACTTTGACTAAAGTAAGGGGAAAATATTAGATGATTCCATTTTAAATGTTAAAAGAAAAAAAAAAACAATGTTTAAATCTGAAGACTTGATCAGGTTAAATTCAAGCACCTATACTGTATTGAAATACAGGTAATAAAGTCAGAAGCACACAGATTGCAGTATATTAAATTATTGTGGTTTTCTGATGTCTTTCTCAAAGAAGAAAAGATGCAGTTAAAATGACACATGATTTGACTTGAAATAGTCATATCTTCACAATAAAATAGGGAATTTCACCTCACCTAAGAAACAGCCTTTATAACCTGCCAGACATAATTAAATTCAAACAAACAGCAACACATTCCAATCTTCCACACACCTACTGTGTACAGACTGAAGAGTCCCAAAGCTTTACATCTGATGCATCTTTAAGGCTCATGGTTGAACAAAACAAAAGATGAACTAATCTAAATAATAAACAGAGAATCACATCTTAAAGCCCTCTGCTTTGTGCAGATTTACAATTCAGTACATAATAGCTAAAATTATGTAAAAACATTTTATTAAAAACTCAAATCTTCAAAAATCTTCCAAATTTGAAGATAAGATGTCAATATATTTTTTTGAACAAAGAAAATTCATTATGAATTTTTTACTCAACTAAAACTTTAGTGTTGAAGCTCTTTGGTACACGTTCTGTTACTGTAATTATATTTTGTCACTTTGATTTGTATCTGCGCATTGTACTGTAAATTCATTTTGTGTAACATAAAATACATCTACCAACAAAAATTCACTCGGTTTTCAATCCTGAAAAAAATTGCTTTTGGCTTTTTAAATTAGGCATACATGACTAATGATTAATAGGAAAAAAAACTCACATTTCTCAATGCTATCATCAGAGGTAGGCTAGAATATACATCAATGAATAAATAGGGGCAATAAAATATTTTTAAAAACATTAAAAAATATTTTCAAATAATACGTTCCATATTTGGTTTTCAGTACCTTCACCCATTATTTGGTAATTTATATACTGTCAGTATGTCAGTATAAAATACACAAAATTACTATAGTCATACAGGTATGCATATACTGTAACTGTGTCTAAGACGTTTCATACTGTACCCACAAACCATATAAAGTCCAAAGAGCTGGTAATGGCAATCTGTAACTTCCTGGAACAGGACACTCTTTGAGGGAAACTGAGCATTTCAATTAATCTTTAGTATATCAATCAATAAGTGAAAAAGAGGGTAATTTTACAAT
Source organism: Lepisosteus oculatus (assembly GCF_040954835.1). Taxonomy (NCBI): domain Eukaryota; kingdom Metazoa; phylum Chordata; class Actinopteri; order Semionotiformes; family Lepisosteidae; genus Lepisosteus; species Lepisosteus oculatus. Next base: position 3,285,526 of record NC_090700.1, on the reverse strand, counting down.
CAAATAATCACTTTAAGATTATTGTTGTGAACATGACGTTTATGTCATCTGCCTACAATTGACCTTGCAACTGCTAATGGGTTTTAGCTTAGTGAAAGGTACAGTATACTGTCTGCAAAGTATGATGAACTAACATGAAGACATTTAATTTAGTTTGAAAAAGCCTCACCTCTGACAGAATATAAATGGGAATAAAAATGTAGGGAATATGAACCCTGCAATGTCTATCTGTTCTGTATTAGGTGAGTGAACATACAAAAGCAAGACCTCCAATTTAAGACACTGAACATCAGGTTAAAAAACTATGGAATTTTATTTGCATTTCTGAGCACATGTCACATTTATCAGATAGGCTCCACAAAATAATTGGATTTCTGAAACCATTTTTTCACCCTCTTTATTATTTTCTCTGGCACAAATGAGCTAAAAATGCAATTTAGAACTACATGTGCAAAGAATATTCAGAAAGCACTCCAGGGCTGGACTGTGTGCATGTACAGTACGTGTGTTTCTAAAACCTTTCACCCTCTGTGGACTCTTATTTCAGCAGGGCAGAGAAGAGCAATGATGATGAGAGTCAATGAAAGTTCACAATGAAAGAGCAGAAATCCAAATGTGTGGGGTTGGTAAAGGCAGGGGCTGTCTGAAGAGTGGCTCTAAACAATGGGAAAAGTAGGCCAGATTTAATTAGAACCCTCCTTTGTGTAACATACAACAGCCATTCCATGATCCATTTTCATGCCACCAGTTGACTGCGGTCATTAAATGTGACCACATTCTCCCAGGCACCACGCATTGTCCCTTTTGCACAGTGCTTGCAAACAAACCCACGCTGTTTTATTTTTACATTATATTTACATGTTCTCGAAAACTCCCAAGCAAACTCAATTTCCAGTCAGCTTTGCTCTGCTGCACATGTGCAAAGAGTGAAAACGATGAAAAATACAAAAAATATTTCAAGCCCCCCAGTTCAATGTCACTGTTTATTAGGTCGGTACAACAGCCCAAAACAGATCTATAGGGGTGACATCACAGACTGTTGAAGCTTTCCCGCAATTCTCTCACTGCATTCACAGTCATTCCCAAACTTCACAGTGCTTTCTGGGGGAGGAACGAAGAATGCACTGCAGTCTTTTATACTGGCTACGCTATATCTCAACATCAGAAAGTTCTATTTGAACAGAACCAAAAGTTTGAAATGAAATAGTTTCCACAGAAATGCCCACTACTCTGTTAAGAGCACATCCTCTGAGCAAAGCTCCCTTTTTAAGCTTATACTGCACTTGTTGAGTCCTTTGACTAATAATGCCAAGTGGCAGGTTTACTTAAGAAAAGAGAAAATCCAAACAGATTACATTTTCAGCAATATGCCAAACATTTTAAATGCTGTCTGAAGTAAAGTATGAAATATTTAAGGATTATTGATGTCTTACGGACTTAATAAAAATGCAGAAATTTTGACTGCTGCAATTCTTTTCTCAACATATAAAACTCAGCAACTTACATAAGTAATGGGAAAAATATTTTTAATCTTTAAAACTGAATGCCATTAAATGCATTTAAAAGTTTTAAGTTTATGTTTATCAGCATTTTTAAATCATGATGACAGTTTATCTATTCATCATCAAATATAGAGTGGACACAGGAATTATTCACTGAAAAAGACTCTATAATGGCTTAAAATAAAACTGAAAATTGATATTAGCTTTTTAACTACTGTAAAAACACAGTATTTCTGTAGCTTTGATCTCCAAGGTGACATTCTTTGTTTAGTGTGAAATCAGAGAACAATACATCAGGTACAGTATTTGAGTCCAGTCTGTGACATTAGTCTGCTACGACCAAGATTCAAGATGCAAGGCCAACATGCATGAATACTGTACTGAATACCATGTAGGAAGACCATGCAAAGGGTATCCTTAGCCTGTCACGCAACAATGATGCCTGGACATACTAAGAAGCTCCATTACATCCAGACATACAGTACTGTTAGTTCAGTTCTCGAGTACATCTATTAGCTGACTATGACCAAAGTTCAACAGGTAGAGTGGTCTAAGCATGCTTAGGTACTGCTGAACTGGGCATCCTCAGTTTATGGGGTGCCTAGGAAATTGCAGTGCTATCAGTGACCATAAGGTGCTATCAGGTAATCCTTATCTCAGTTCATCAACCAAAATGACAGGAATCTGGGAATTCCCAGGGGCTATATTGTTTTATTAAAAAACTGAAAATGATTGGCATAAACAGTATTTTGGTCTCTGGACACCACTTTCAACTCCAGGTCAAATGGTGAGAATTAGTCTGCAAAAACAGTCAGGATAAAGCAACACAGGCTAATAGGTATACCTTTGACAGCATTCTATTAAAATGTGTTTTAATGATTGATGGATTTGCAGTCATCCAACCTTGTTAAAATTGATCCGCACTGCAGTTGTTTTGTTAAAAATGGAGTGGACACAGGAATTTTTCACTGAGAAAGACTCTGTAATGGCTTACAATTAGGAAATGGCAGTCCTCAAAAGGTAATCATGAGAGTGTTCATTTTTAACTTTAACAGTGGCACTCAATGCCATGGGTTTTTGTTACCAATCAATATATCCGAGCCATGTCAATAGTCACAGTGACTTAATTAGGTCACTGAAGTAGATTCTCCTAGCACACACAAGAAGTAATGTTAAAATGTGTACTCTGTTAAGGCTTTTACAGTAAGGTACTCATTTTAATTAGTGCTGTGAAGTAAGACAATAAACTTCCCACTCACAGCATACTGTATGAAAGAGCTCACATGACTGAGTGTTTGAGTTTAGTCAAACCTTTCCAATTGACTTTGAGGTCTATCATTCTTTTGATTTAAGTAATAAAGCAGAGAAAGTCACCAGAAAAATAAGACAGATATTTAATATAATAGTTGTTCACAAATTTTCATTTAAATTCTCAAACATTAGCTTTAATATTTACACTTTCATTCCTTATACACCAGTTCTACAACTCTTTAAGAGTGTGTGGGGTATCTCTTCTTAGAAGGTAACATTTTAAATGGCCACATAAATTATTAAAGAAGAAAGTTGGAGTCTCAGTTTTCTAACCCTGAGGCATGGTTTTACACATTTTAAACATTTCATCATGATAGCTTTATTGTACATTTGACTTACAATTACTACCATTTCACCTGGCATATTTAATATTGAGGTGTGAAATGTTATTTCTTACATTTCGCCAAACCAAATGCATTTAGGTGAAGTCTGTTGAAATGACATTTAATTGCCCTTTTTTCCTGACAGTATCTGTCCTACACCTTTTTTGTAAATATGAGCTTTTCTTTTGAATTAGTTCTATTTTCTAGTTCTTCGTGGTTATTTTCCTACTTGTTTTACGAATCCTACAAAAATGTATTACATACTGTACAGAAGATTGCTGCAAAAGAATTTCAGAACATAGGGAATATAACAAGAGGGGGCTCTTCAAATCATCTTGCTTGCTTGTACCTTAAGGATCAGAGGATCACATTTACATGTTTCTAAGGGGTTTCCAGGGAATCAGCCCTTTGTGTGAAAGAAGTGTCTATTGCTTTTACTTCTAAATGAACTTCCTTGTGATTTCCGCTTTTGCCCTCAGGATCTTCTGAGCTGTGCATGAAGTAGTCCACCAGGTTCACCTTATCAATACCTTTCAGAGTTTTGGCACTACAAAGGCTTTATTGTATAGCCTCCTGCGGCGATGCCCAGCTTAAGGTCAAAGTATTTTAAGTGGGATGACCAGATCTGAAAAATACAAATTCAGAACTCTTGTAACTGCTGTATGGAGGCCTTGTTTTTCTAGGTTTATGATTTATATGTGACTCTTACTTTTTGCTGCTTTCTGCTGACTCCTACCAGGGATGAATGTTATCTGTCATAGTGAGTGGCAGCTCTCAATGGATTATTTTTGTCCATGTTTGACTGACTGCCCTTATCTGAAAACATAGGCAGTTAAGGGGCCTGAAAACCATCCATTATCATGTCAGCTGTTAGATGCCCTTGACATACTAATTAATGTAGATTAGATAGACATTCAAGCAGTTTAATAATTTATTATGATAAATACATAACCAGGATACCTAATGAAATCTACTATGGCACTGCTTTTCAAATGTGTTCCTGCAATGGCAGGCCTGTATTTCACAAAGTGCACTGGATACTCACGTGATTAATATGCATGACTTAATTGAGACCTCAGATGTACTGTCAGAAAGCAGCGTAGTGAGTTAGTGAGTTACTGGACCAGGCTTATTTATAGAGTCCTAAGCCTGAATCAGAAGAATAATTCTTGATATTTATGTTTATAGTTGGGGGTGACTATTCTCAGACAGGAATGTCACAAAATGTTAAACTGTTTTATTTACCACAGATGATAATCTAAAACAATTCTAGAGAACACTTACTGTATATTACTCATAAATTTCTACTTTTCTGCCTTTTTAATTCCAATAATTTTTGTGAAAGCAGGATGCTAGGTTTTTATTTTTTGCAAATTCATAAAAAGGTGCAGTATTCAAATCAGAAATAAAGAGGAGAAAAAATGTTCTAAACAGGGTGTAAGCAGCTACTGCAGCAAGTGTCTAGTGTGTCCTCAAAAATGTTCCACACACATACTGTATTTGAAGCGGTTTTGATTCTGAATTTTGTTTAATTTAAGTTCAATTTGTTATCATTTGGCTACAAACTATGCACAGTACTGCATGGCATTAAAGCCTTTGCCATGTGCTTTGAGTAAATAGCAAATTTAAGAGTCTGGCAATATTACTCAAATTTCAAATCAGTAGGGGGCTTTTCAGCACAGAGCCTTATAATAAGCCTCCAGTAAATAGGGTATACAGGAATTGACTTTCTACCAGTCTAGCAGAATGTTTCTATACTGCCGTGAAACACAGGAACAATTTCACACAGTCATGCAAAATAAGGTACAGTACTTAAAGTGGAGGTTAGTGTTTATCTCAAAGCTCTGGGCACTGTTCGTTAAAGGTAACAGTGGCTACTATTCATTGTGCAACACTCATGGGATTTAGCATTGATCTCCATAGGATTCATATCGTTGTGACTGTTTTTATCATTGCTTCTCCGAAACGCGTGCAGTAAGCGAGGCCCATCACTAAGGCTCTGTGCATGGTCTTGGCTAGTCTAAGCAAGCCTTTTTGTTTCATCGTAAAATAACTTTATTTATAAACAGAAGAAAAGGTGTAACATTTTTCTTTTGTTTGCTACCTGCTCTTTACATTTTATCTATTTCTAGATTTTCCAGTGGAGTGCAGTGTGATCTTTTACTTTCCTGAAGCCTGCGATCATCCATCAGAAACAACAGACATCTTCTGCATTGTGACTTAATTACTGATCTCCCAAGGCAATTAAATATGCAATAACTAAATCCAGGGCTGAAGGATTAAAATGCACTTTTAATTACACTAGTGATAATGTAAAAGCTTCTGTCTCAGGATTTTTTTGTCTGAATAAAAAAAACAGCAAAGTTATTTTCACGTGTAAGTAAATGAAGACATTTGTGACAGCTTTAATTGTATCGGGCTCTTACAATAACTCCTCAGAAAACAGAAAGAAGCCCAAAAAGCCCACCAAAGTACATGACAAAGAAAAGACCCAATAAACACGATGTTTACCGATAAATACTAGAGTTATACCCCTCAGTGCACAGCATGATATCTTTATCCTTTTTTCCTGCCTGTTGAGTTCAATTTATTAAGTAAAATGTATTTCACATTTTAAAATATCTTGATTTTTATCAACATTGTCTAGGTTGTTTATCTTATTATTGTTGTTATTATTAAAAACAATGCCAAAATTTAGAAATTGACAATTAAAGAAAGTCGCAAATTACACTCACTTTCTCAATCAATGTACACACATAATCTAATTTGTTTTTAAAGATTAGCTCCTTGCTGCTGGGATGTTGTTCCCTTTCTAGATTTATTTAATGAAATACAGTAATCTTTTGGACATGCAAAATTTATTAGAATTGATAAGTGGGTATAAACATAAGTATAAAACTGAAAACTTTCCATAACAGAGGAAAGAAAGAAATAAACCTCAGAAAAAACACTTGATTCTTTTCCGTATTAATACAAAACCTGAGTCAATTTTATGGAGAGAAGTCAGAGACACAATGAGTGGCGAGATGGAAATATGTCCAGAAGAAAGATAATGCATTTTTGGAGAGAAAACACTATTGAAAAAAAGCCATAACTGAAACAAGACAGCAATACTGTAGATACAGTCAAAGCTTGAGAGGCAAACTGTGAATGGCACAAATTAGTCAAAAACTTTGTGCTTACAATCATTCTTTTGACTCATAAATACAAAAAAATATTAAGCTGAAAGCTGAAATTAAGCTTTGTTTTCCCCCCTGGAGCTTATGAAACCAGTAGGCGACTTCTAAACAAAATGAACATTATTTTAACAGATGATCTGACATGCTGGGACAAAAGTTTTCCACATGCACAGATATTATAGTTTGAGAAGGTCTTGGCTGATAACAACAGTGGCCTAAAAAATATCTGAGCAACAGATAAAAGTACAAATATAATGACGACACTATCAGTATTAATCTTCAGATGCACACTGCAGTTTCGGAGTTGCTTACAGTGATGTAATATCAAATGTGAAGAGGTCAGCAGTCCATGGGGCTTCTGAGTTTGTAATGTTTGCTCTTCAAGCACTCTATGGAATGGACTAAAGTACAGAGGAGGGGTAGGAGAGAAACTGAACTGCTGGGTCGATTTACATCAGTCTGTCTGGCGCCAAATCCAATCGCTTGTGATGTGGCAGGCTGACAAGAGACAGGTGGGCTGACAAGTTGTCATTGGCAGCACAATCGTTGTGACCCTGTCCCTGTCTCTTTAACTCCAGCGGCTCACCGGAGACTGAAACGTGCTCTTAGTAGAGGGGCCCTCCTTCCTGGTCCTCACTGTAATATGTCTTCCATCCCTCAAGGGTTGTTAAAATCACAGAAGACACCACTCTGCTGCTAAGATCACAACATTTCACAGAAGCTCTGCCCCCTGGTATGGTGGCAATCTCATGCCACTTGTGGAACTGCTAAGTGGCACTGCTGACATGCACCAAATCAGCTTTCACTACAATCGACAAATTAATTAATCTGGGGAGTTCTGGGCTGTGCAAAAGTCACATGGCTGGATAAGGCTATTCCCACTCCAGGAAACTGCATCTGCAGCTGTCTGTTTTTATTGATACAGTTGCATCTAAATACCTGAAAGAAGGCCATTATCCCCTCTGGTTCAACGCAAAAGAGAAACCGTGCATGACATAAGCAAAGCATCTAAAGTGAGGTTAGAATTTGCTTCGGCTGTGCGTGACAAAAGAGAAATTGACTGGGATTCTCTATGACAAGAGCAAAATTGGCAGATCTGGTTAATGCTGAATGCATGGGTTAATCAAGAACTGCATTCCAAAATGAAGTTTAGTTTTTGCTTGGCGCCTACACAGATCTCCAGACACAGAACCATGACAACGTTTTACTACATCGTCTGGACTGTGAATTTCATTCATTGTTTAAATTGTTTATTTCAACCATGCAGTGTAACACAGGACTTCTCAAGGACTCTTTGGACATTATTCCTCCAAAAAGCTCCACAAAAAACCTAGACGCTACCCGCTTTGAACAATAAATGTTACTTATCTGGAACAATCCCTATAAAAATTCACAGATGAGTTCCTCCATGTAAAGAGAAATACTGAATATTTTAAATTTTATTTCACTTTGATATAGCCTGTAAACAGCTCTTGTCTGGTTACTGCTACAGAAAACAGGGTGAGCTCTGGGCTGCTGAGACATTGTGAATCTGGTCTGGACTTTACTTTGACTTTGACTGTAATGAGTAAACTAAGATTCAATTAAAATAAATGCAGCACTTTAGTCACTTCAAGCTAACAAGAATGGTGGGTATTTTGATTCCACAAAATAAACTAAGCCAGAGAAAATCATCACTTATCTTAATGCACCATGCTCAGCCAACACCTGTAATAACTTGGTGATAACAAAAAAACAAATACTTCCCTGAATTATTTTTGATAAGGTGAGCATAGCACAATGACGAACTGAGAATTCTTCTGAGTTAAGTAAGAAATGTACGATTAAAAAAAAAATCAGCTCCTTTCCCTGGGAGAGTTCCTGCTGTTGGGAAGGAGGAAAATAGTGAGTAATTATGATGAGGAGGCTAAAAGCAGATGTTTTCTATACTTCTTAGATAAGAACATAAGAATGATTCTAAATGAATGGGGGCCGTTCGACCCCTCTACAGTAACACATTTGGTAGTCCGTAGCTAATTGATCAAGCATCAAGCTTCAGCGTGGCTGGGTAGCTTTTTGGTAAACAACTGCCTCAAGTCCTGAGACTGAAATGCACTTCCATGTAAATTTCACTTGTATCCCCTGTTTCGTGTTTCACTGTTAATGGGCTGACTTTGTCACAGCCTTTGAGGAAGCTGAGTAACCCCTCAGAATCAGCTTTGTTCTTGACTAAAAAGGTTCAGTTCCTTCGGCCTGTCAGTATATGGTTTCTTTTCTCCAGACTAATTCCAGAGCAACAAAATATTTTCTATAAAATGGGGACCAAAACCGAACACAATACTCTACAATAGGCCTTACTAGTGTGTTGTCCAATTTAAAACCTAAATTTTAATGTATATATTGTAACATTTTGTTTGCCTTTTTACTTGCTTCCAAACATTATCAAGAAGATGTGAATAGTGTACTAAATCACTGAAGTGTTTTTAGTAGCCTCTTCTATGTCAGTGTTATCCATTTTGTATTTAGAGCTTGTTTTTTACTCTCTGCATGTAAAACTCTGTACTTGTCCACATGAAATGTTGTCTGCCAGGTGTCTTCCCCAGTTATCTAAATCTTTTAAGAATTTAATTAGCTACTTCTGGAGTAATTTGCTGATTCTCCTAATTTGGTACTGTATAATCTGGAAATTTGACTAGTTTACTAACTACTGTACAACAGAACAAGAATATTGATATACTATAAAAACAGCAGTGGTCCTAGTAAAGATTGCTGTGGAACTCCGCTTATTAGAACACTTGAATTTCAGTTTTTACCACTAACCTGTACTTTTCTTTCTATTTATTAACCAATTATCAATCCAAACCCTCATTTTCCTGAATTCCTACCACTTTACAGTATGAGAATTAAGATATACAGTTCGGTTGATATTGCATTATTCAACTATGGATAATTACATGTGTGAAGAAACATATGGAAGTTATTGTCTCAATAACAATATTGAACAATACCAGCTGCACATCAGATTCTGTCTCATTTTTCATTTCACAGCCTGGACAGCCTTTAACTGTTCTCTGTCCAATGTGCCCTAATTGCCAAATGCTCATCCCATAAATGCTCAAGAGTGTATAAGTCTGCTGAGCAGGGTTTCTATACCATAACTTCAATATTTCTATCACTGCTCTGCTAGAATGTTGTTACTTCAAAATAAGGCCACAGGAAAGGCAGCAAGTGAGGTCCCAGAACTTGATTAATATACTGTACTGTAGCACCATGCAGTCAAACTGCCATTTACCACTACTAGCAGTGTTCTGTAGTGACTAGGTGCTCCTGTGCAAACCATGACAGCTGGACCGTCCCCATTAGTCAGTCTGTTTTACACACTGATTTCTTTTCTCATTCTGCACATCTTCACCACTCCAGCTGATGTCTGTTAGGGTTATTTACATTGAAGCTTGTCAATATCTAAGAGCACTTGGCTCAGGCTGTTACTCAGTCTATCTGAAGTAATGCTCACACCACTTGATTCCATTGTGTCTATGAACAGACCCCTGAGTGGTCATCAGACCCGCACTAATGACTGTTTAGCTGGGCCCTCACAGTTGAGCTGCTCAAGTTCAGCTTGCTGCAACCTAGCAGTTCTGATGCAGGGGAACTGAAAGTGTGAAAACGATCCAAAAAGTGGAGCATGAAGAGGTCTCAATTTTGGCAAGGTGTTGTGAATTGAGGCCTCCCAGATCAAAGGATCATATGTGGATGAAAATGTTTAGGATACAAATAAATGGCTTTGAACACCTCAGACAGTGAGCAACAGTGTGTTTATTTCATGTAATCTCCAACATGCCAACTGGAGATTCTCAGGTCAACGGTCTCCAGATAAGATCACATCAATTCCTTTCTGTGTTCTGCTTTCTTGATTTTCCCCATTCTTGACACCCAATAGGTCAAAACACCTCATCACCTGTGTCCAATCAACTATCTCTCTAATGACAGATATTTGCAGTATGTTTATGCAACAAAGTCACTCAAGTTCATCACAACTAGTCATGAATGATCAAGTATTCAAAACAATACCAATATTTAATCAATATCCAAAATCTGAATACTTTTCAAAAACATTCATGCATAGAGTAATTGGTTTATTTTGATCCTCACTATAATTGTGTTTCTAAGAAAAATATTTATTAAATCAAACTGCTTAAAGTCACCTTGACACTTAATGTTTTGCAAACACTTTCCAGGGATTCTTTCACTCTTCCATATGCTTATTGAATCTCACCTTCCCTACATAAATTAGCAGATTTAGTGAGCAGTACTAACACAGTATCATGTGCTAAGCCTCAGAACTATCATCATTTTAATGTACAAATTGCTCATTAAGAAGGACAGACTTATTTCACATTAGTGTTAACTCAAAATCTTCAACAATTTAAATGCACAACCATTATAAAGTTTTAAGTTAATCAGACATTAAATGGACTGAACTTTTCATTTCACTCGTGAATTACTGTAGTGAGCCTAACATGGTACTGACAAAGCATCAGACAACAAATAAATCCCCAGATGGAAAGCTTTTCTAATTAACATATTGATCTTCTATTAGACTTAACTCACAACTTCCTCATCAACATCTTAGCAAAGAAGAGATTATATCAATTCAGGAATGCAATGGCTTTAGTCCATTAAGGGTTAGTGGAAAAGGATGTTTCCAAACATTTGAATACTCAACATTACACTTGTAACGCTTACGGCCGACAGGCACTGTGTAAGAGCCGGCGTACCAGAGCAGGTGACGTCACCGCCCTTCCCTGTGATAGCAGGACTACAGCTACTGGGCTGTAGAGAGATCTCTCTTTGGCTCACGGGGCTGGGTCGCTGCAGAGAGATGCGGGAGTCCTGGGTTCGAGCTCCCGACGGTGGGGGACCGACCTAATGCGGCAAGGGTGCCCACCTGAGCCCCCGTTGCGTTACACACTGATCAATTCACTTTTTTAAAGATTACTTCACCATTGGTTGTTGTAATTTCTTTATCCTTTCACAGCACATATTCTTCTTTTTTGTTGAAGAATACTAAATAAAGTAGAATTAAAAGAAACACGTTTTTCACAATTTTATTTTGGGAAGAGTCATGGTGTTGCAATGTAAAAAAAAAAAATCCTCAAAGAATTACAGCTATTTAAGGACAACGATGCAAAAACATGATGCTTTTCCCAGTCCTTTCCTTTCCCTGACGCTTGTTTCTTTGAAAAACAGCAAGAGCATTTTCATTTACACCAGGTTTCACAACCTTGCCTGAGGTAACAAAGAATCAAGGATTAATGGTAATCAGAATCTGGGAAAGTAGCCATAAGTATTAAGAGCTTGGGAGCAATGCTATCCAACAACGATGATGGCTTTACTAATCTCTTGTGATGGAATTGGTTTTGTTACAAATTAAAAGTAGCAATAATCAGGATTTCATTGTAGTTTACAGCCAATGTTTTCCATAATGAATGCTTGCAGGGCAACACAGTAAGGTGGCTTCTGACTATGGGACACTGCACAGCACACAGAAAAAGCAAACTGGGTTCCAAAATACTGAATGGAATTTTTATGTAAATCCTACCTCCAGGAAGGAGCTGCTAGATTCGATGGAAAAAATTGCAGAAGGTTGAGTACCTACTGTAACCTGTGGTAACCCCCATAATATTCAGTAATCCTTTCCTCCAAATAAAATCAGATTTTTTTCTCCAGCAAGGTATGCTCACTCCTCTCATCCACCGAGACATAAGCATGACTGTTCTTGATTTCTAAATGTAGAGGGCCTGTGTGCAAACCAGCGAGATTTTAAAGCCCTGGCTTTAAATCAAAGCCCATTGCAAAGACATCATGTTATCAGAGCTTTCCTGAATTTCATGTCTGTTTTGAAAAGCCGCAAAATGAAAAAAAAACTGTTAAAAGTCACCCGAGACACACATCAATCTATTACAATTGTTACTAGTAGTGAGAAGGAAAGCAGTCCATGTTGATTCTTTCAATAAAGGACTAGTCAAAAAGAAGCACAAAGCAAAATTATCTGAAGACCAAGCTTTCTACAAACATAAGATTGCATGCAATATTCATCAATATTGTTTTTCCGTTTGGAAAAGTCTGTCATATGTGAGAAGCACCCCGACCTCTCATTTCTACTATCCATTATTTATTTCATGTGAAACATGTATACAGGGATGAGCTCCTGCCATATTACATAAAACATATTTTTTTCACCTTAGAAACATCGCAAGACTACGCCCTATGCTATCATTAACTGTGGCTGAAAAGCTGATCAACATATTTGTATTCTCTCGAATTGACTACTGCAATGCTCTACTCCCTGGGGTATCTAAATCTACTCTGAACAAGCTGCAGTATGTCCAAAATTCAGCAGCCAGAATCCTGACCAGGTCTAGTGCAAGTGTTCACATTACTCCTATCCTGGAGTCCTTGCACTGGCTTCCGGTCAAATTCCACGTAGACTTTAAAATCCTCATGCTCACCTACAAGGCTTTACATGGCTTGGCACCTCAATACCTGTCTGAAGTTTTATCGCCCTACTCCCCACCTCGCAACCTCCGCTCTTCAAATTCTGCCCTCCTTACTGTCCTCCAAGCCCGTCTACATTGTATGGGTGACAGGGCCTTCTCCTGCTATGCCCCCAAGCTCTGGAACTCCTTGCCCAAGGATATTAGAGAGTCACCTTCTCTAAACTCCTTCAAATCCAGACTCAAAACCTTCTTCTTCAGAAAAGCCTTTACTTAACTGGTTCCATTCTTCACCCCTCTGCCCTTCTTAATACCACCTTCCACGGTCTCCTCTGTTGTTATTGTTGTATTGTTGTAATTATAATTGTGTCCTATCTTGTGAAATTTTCTTATTTATTGCTGTAGTCTTCTTATTTATTGTTATTGTCATCCTGTAAAGCGCTTTGAGAAGCCACCTTTAAAGGCGCTATATAAAATAAAGTTTATTATTATTATTATTATTATTATTATTATTATTATTATTATTATTATTATTATTATTATTATTATTATTATTACACCAAGCTGTCCATATGGCATTCAGCACCAACTTGTCAAAACAGTCAGAGGAGCAGTGTGGTTGGTTATCTGAAGCTCATACACCCCCTGACCTTTCTGCATACTGAAGTTACTTTTTAAACATTTCCTTAAAATACTTTCAAAAAGAAAACAAATGGAAATGTAATGTCAGATGGTGAACGTCACAAAAATAAAAAAGAGAAACATAAGCATGTGACAAACATCCCTGAAAAAGACAAACTCCCCTGGTGGGAATAATTGAGTTCCAGCTAAAATAATATCCTGAAAAATGAATGAAGCAAGATTGCATAAATGTGGTTGACAAAGAAATGTAAAGAAATATTTTCTTTTGTCCAATAACATTCGATTTTAAGCTGGTGTGTTTTAATCAGAAGCCTTTGTTCTGCAGCACTGCATGCAACTCCTTGACAAAAGAGTTTCACTGCAACTTAATTGTGATTTAATTTACCTACAGTATTAATATAACATTGGTTACATAATCAGTTTTCACTATGATGAACTAAGTTAACAAAAATGATGTCAACTAATGAATTTAAAAAGTTTAAATCTATAATAAACTGTTGCATAATTGAAATGGTTTATGGCTTTAAGAATGGGGGAAAAAAAACTTTACATTGACTGATCTTTTTGCAAATATGCACCTTGACCTTTTTGAACGATTGCAGTTAGTAGTGAATTTAAAATACGGTGTTGGAAGAGCTCCTGAGAGGAACTTGTTCAAAGCACTGACTGAGATTGAGAGCTGTAGCCCAGACATCACTGATTCTGTTCTGCAGTCAGTCATTATCCGGCTGTGTTCAGGATTTCCTGAGCAGTGAAGCACAACTGGCTGAACACCTTTTGACTTAATTGGGATTGAGTTGGCCAGAGTTGTTCTCAACATGTTCCACAACAGTCCCCCCTGTGACTCGTGAGGTCCCTGTGGGCTCCTAGTGGGAGAGGCATCACTTGGATAACTGTGACAGACACACATTTTGTAGGAATCTCCATACTGTATGCTGCGACTAGGTTTGTTGTATTACAAGCAAGCTGATTAACAAATAACAAATTAATAGATCCCTTCAACGTTTTGGTAAAAAACATCCTAAAAAAACAGATCTGGTTAGGCCTATCTTTAATCATGGGATGCACTGCAACAAACATAACAGCAAATGCACTTGAGGTTCATGTTTCCCAGCTCCCCGACTTATTTTATTACTTTTATTTGGGTCAGGCTTGTTATACTTGGGGTAGGAGATGGATTCCATACTCAGTCCTAATGACTGAAGTGGGTTGGATTCATTCTGTATGAAGCACAGGGCACAGCTTTGGGTGAAGGGTGACAAGGTAAAGACAACACAACACTACAGAAGCTCCTTTCAGAGTTAATGGCTAATGGGCCCAAGAAGCTTATGAGAAAACAAGAAAAATGAAAGAATTCAAGCAAGGTTTGACAAAAAAAAATGCATGGCTTGTTCCAGACTGCCACAAGCCTTGAAGGAGTGCCCCTGGTTCCCAGTTTTAAACACAACTCCACATAATAACAATAGGAAGCCAGCACCACCACTGAATCACAGAGACATCAAGCTGATGCAACCCCAAAATCTGACTCGAGAGTTATGTTTCTCTGTAAAGAAACAGGTTTGAATATCATTAAAATTATTAAGATGCACATATGCAAATGAAATTTCAAATTCTTTTTGCCAGCTCAATCTTGTTATATTAGCGCTGTGCAGAACAGAGAATTTTGTCTTTAAACCATCTAAAGCATCCTATGCCGTTTAGCAGTATAAACAAAAGAATTGTTTTTAGAGAAGCTTAAAAGACTCATCCATCCAAAAAAATTAATTGACGATCAGAAGAACGTCTTTCCTTTGTAGATGTTATATATCAGCAAAGCCTCTTCAATACGCAAAGCAGTTAATTATATTTCAAACTCTAATCTTTAAGAAGCTTCTATTGATCTAAAAGGACATCTCAAATTGTTTAAGCCTGCTGTTCTTTTTTCACGTGGGAGAGTGTCATTTACAAAATGTCTTTCCCTTGCAGCTTTAAAGGAAAAGACAAATGCATTAACAAGAGCACACATATTAAAAGAGACACTGTGTCACATGGGTGTTCACATAATAGTACTGAATGAAATCCATGTCCCACTGCGGTTTTCTGACTATATAACAGTCCATACAGTATTTCTGTGATAATGTACTGGGTTTCATGGCACTGTTCATCAAATATGTTAGTTTATGCACATGGATTAATTAACCAGATAATGAATACAAAACAATTTCTCCATTTTAAAATCTGCCATACAGAGAAAATAAAATAGGCAAAACAGCATACATATACATTTTTCTCTGAGGTTTATTGTATGGGGGGGGCAGAAAGGCGTTGTGTAGAACAGCAGTTAGCATTGCTGCTTCAAAGCTCTTGTGTCCTTGGTTCCAAACTGGGGCTCAGGGTGTGTGAAGCTTGCTTGTCTTCCCACTGGCCACTTGGGTTTCTAGACAAAACAGCATATCCATGTATAAACAACAGCCTGGTACTCCAGGCTTTCTATTTTCTGTCTGCTGGGCTGGGTTCTAGCTCTCCATGGAAATGAAAGGATGGGCTTGTTATTGTGAATGCCTGACACCCCCAAGCACATCCTGTGGGGAATCTTCCTAAAGCAAAAATAAAAGTTAAACTTGAAGGTTCAAAACATGCCAGCAGTGCATAATCACATCCTTGTGTCACATCTTAGAATCTAGATACTGTACGTCTGTGAGACTGTCCCAATTTAAACTCCAATATAATGCAACTAGTTCATTTTAACTCCATACCAATGACAACAAAATGAGACTGAGATCTCAAAGGCGCTGTTACTTACTTAAGACTTTCCTTTGAAATTTTGCAGCAAAGCATCATTACAGTACTATACCCCAGTGATCTGATTTATCCTCCTTTAATGATTTTTAGGAATCATGTTAAAATTCACAGATTTAAAGCTCATATTGTGGTAGATTACACAAACATCTCTTTCCACTCAATGAGGAATAAGAACTGAGAAACCAGATACTAGCTGCTACGGATAAACAGTACCCTGTTGCTGTGATGCTAGCCTGCTAGTTTATAAGAGTACAATCCTAAAACGAGCTTATCAAGATGTAGGATGCTTAGTCCTCCAACTACATAGTTATACTCCTGCTCAAATCAGCACAGTCAGAAACTATAGCATTTAGAGATTAGTTATGATGGTTATGATCTACTGTGAATTATAACTATAAAGCCAAACCAAATTTTTGGAAGGGTTTATATTATCTGAGCAGATGTTTATAAATTCAACCTGGGAATTTTTAAAGCAGCTGAAAATGCCACAATGTAATGTTTTTCAATTTCATCTACAGAATCTCTGTGGTAAATAGTATATTTAATTACTGAAATACTTTCAAGAATTTGTAGTAGTTCTGCATGTTACTGTAAGTCCAACAAAGAACACCAATTAAAGAATCAAAACATGTACAAGAGATGGAAGATTAAAAAATATAAAACATTTCAGAAACCTTTTAATTTTTATTTTTCCTATATAAATCATAATCTTGTGCCAAGAGGTATTTTATTTTTTTCAGGAATCTTGCATGATCTTTATGCTTAGGATAAAATCATGTATACTGTATATATATTCCCTTTCCATGTATTGTTCAGATTCCACTATTAATGAAAAACAACTGGCTTTTAAAAGGTGAGAAGGCTAGAAAATTATTCTTCTGGTCACCTGTACTGAAGTGAACATGAAACGGAAAGCAATACTACTGTATAACTATGAAATGCAAAAGAAGGAATGCAATAGCAATTAGCTCAAGTCAATAAGCTGGGTAGAATGAAGATCAAGAATAACAATTTGCCAGATGGCTAGGTACCTAAATAAAAGAAGCTATAAAAAGGAAAAAAGTAGGAGGCAGAAAAGAGCACAAACAGCAAACTGTACTGTCTTTAATGATTTTTGCTCTTCCAGGAGATTTTGAGATACTGTAAATAACCCTAGAGACATGTACTGTTTAGTTCTGGAGCCCAGGAGAAAAATATCATCCCCTCTCTTCAAGAGGTCTTCTTATGGAAAGAAAGAAAAGTGCCAATGATCTATTAATGAGATCAGATAAGTACCTCTCTAATATTTTTTCCAGCTCAAAGGCATCAACTACAATAAACAACCTGAGATCTAGCTCAGATACAGTGTCACTTTCACTAGTTAGCCAAGATAATTACTGCTGGTACATTCGTAAACCATTAAAAGAACATTAGAGCACCATTACCATGTATTAGTCATTTCTCATACGGATACTGTAAGATGCAATTGTCTTTATACTGTATACACACATCTATTTAACTATACATGCATATTATAACAGGCCCAATGAGGAAGATGACTGGATTCTCATTCAAAAACATAAAACTGGCAATAGAGCCGATAGATCCAAATAAAGACTAGGAATGTGTGATTTAACTCTTTAAATATCGTGTGAATATTTGTAAGCAATAAATGTCTGTTCAATGAAAAAAGAGAACACATCACTGAATGAGAAAGAAAGATCTTAAGATCCTGCCTGCGGAGGACAGGAAAATAAAATTATCTGTCCTTATAAAAATACATTTAAATTGAATACAGAGTTTTAGCCAATTCTCTTTAATCACTTTGGTTGTTGTTCAGGATACAACTGCTTTAGTTTACAGAAGGTCCAGAGAGTATATAAGAATTCAGTCTGAATAAATCACTGATGTTTTGGAGTATGAGAAGAGCCCCTTGATCTGTTTTTTAAGAACTTTCTCAAAGGCTTTAGCAACTTGAAGACAAAGAAAACAGAGACAGATCTTGTATGCGAAGAAGGATAATGACTTGCTGGAGGGACCTAATAAATTTTTAAGGGGATCATTATTTCAGATATATTTTACAGTAACAATCCAAAAGCACTTGCAGCTGTGTCAGCAAAGTACGAAAAGTGAGTTTCGTTGAAATTCTGTATGACCGAGCATTTGGAAATGCAACAAGATGTCATGATTGGATTTCCACATCTAGAAAATATTGTTGGCTTTATTCCTTGCAATGGGTTTTCTTTAAATAACATGTTTAAAATAAGATTCAACTACCATACCTAAACAAGAACCTCTTCTTCATTTAACTTTCCATAACTGAAAAGCACATTTATAAAGTTATAAAATATTATGCAGTCAAGGTTTTTGCACACTGACTTGCAAGGCATTCTGACTTTGTCTTCTTAATTATAAGGTTCCTAGTGCATTAACAAGGCCATCTTGAAAATTGTTCACTGTTTGCACAAAGACATTTGCTATTCTACCAACAATATCCACACTGCAGTACAAATGCAAGAGAGATCACCTGGAAATTTCAGTTAGATGTCTAAAACATTGACACCTGCAGGCTTAAGGCAGAAGAAATGCTCTGTCACTAATACTGTGTCTAGAAATGTACTATGAAAAAATAATTGCTCTGCATTGCGTATTACAAAACTCTAATAATAATTTGAGCCCACTCAATTTATTCTCTCTTACAATCCTCTTTAGAGCATTCTGTCACAGTTGATAGGATAAACAGAGGGGAGTCGTAATCCTTTAACCCTGTAAGGGTTACATACTGGGAAAAGTGGGAAGGAAATGAAAAATACAGCAATTTTAATATTATGCTACAGGCAAAGAAAACAAGTTCGTACTCAAGAAGTTGATTAATGTGAATAAAATACACAGCTACATGCACAATGTGCTTCTGGGCTTTGG
This sequence comes from Lepisosteus oculatus, assembly GCF_040954835.1. Classification (NCBI taxonomy): domain Eukaryota; kingdom Metazoa; phylum Chordata; class Actinopteri; order Semionotiformes; family Lepisosteidae; genus Lepisosteus; species Lepisosteus oculatus. The sequence continues at coordinate 3,266,411 of NC_090700.1, read as the reverse complement.
TTTAGCTTTGTGGCTGTGTCCCAAGCAATAACATTTCTGTTTATTCATATTGATAAAGTTACTTAATTTAAGAAATAAATGTATCACTTTATGCCAGTGGGAAAAAAAGAAGGCAACCATCAGAGTGTATTTGATTACAATGGATAACGAAAGATGTAAAAGTAACACCAACACACACAACGTTTCCAGTGTTCCTATTTTAATTTTCTTGCTTTTCTGCCACATTAATATCCCCCAGAAATCTATAATTTTGCTGGCTTGTAACTCGAAGAGGAAATTCGTCTTGAATTGCATTTCAAATTTCTAGCATTTCATATAAATACATAATCTTTTGGGACCTGAACAGTAATTTATGCCAGTTTATCATTTACAATCCATAATTTTAATTAAAATTTCAATTATGCTTATTTTACAGAAAGTATCATCAGTTACTTTTTTAAAGAAATGTTCAGCATCAAATGTAGCTAATGGCAGATTCTGTGAAATCATTACAAATCAATCTTAAAAGATCTAAATATAAAAGATAAAAAATGACAAAAAGGGAAGGCTGGTCTTTGATGTCAATTAAGGTCTTTACAGTACATTTGTCAAATAAAAAAAAAACCAAACCATGCATCTTATGCGAATGTAAAAATTGTTTAATAAGAACAGGAAACAGGAATCACCTTTTCAATAATGACCAAAGGCTATAAGCCAACAAATACATCTTTCTGAAATCTTAATGTTGCAACATGTACTGTAAATTAAGCAGTAAACAGTCGATATTTTAGTGCTTCATGATGTGCAGAATGCATTATGTTATCTGGAGTTTAATTCATTAATAGTAATTTTGCTTTTTTGATTTGTTTAGGTATTTTAATGGTCTACATGTACTGCTAATACATAACATGTCCTCTTCCTGAGAGAACCATACTGACTCAAAGAATGGATATTTATAGCTAATGTATATACGAACCATCTTCAGTGTAACCTACTGTAACTAAACCCTAACTAATGCCTCATTCCTACAGCACATTTGTTTTGTATCATAATATCACTATTTGGCTTTACCTAGCAAACCATAGCTCACATGAAAGTTATTTGAAGTGTAATCTTATACAATACTTGTTAACATAAAATAACTGTCAATGGCAATTTTTAATTTAAAGTGAAAAACACGCACTGATAAGTACAACTCATACTTGTTTGGCAGAATTATCTGTAGTACTCCAAGTCGCTTTTAGGTGCTTATGGTCATAATGCACACTGCAAAATGACATCATTTCATGCCTACTAGTGATGAATGGTAATCATAAGGACATGTTAGAGGACCACAAACAACATAAGGACTTTTCAGTTTTTCAGCACCAGGGACAGGTCTACAAAGAGTAAACAAGTCTGCAGCACATTAGGTCAAAGCCGGTATTAGTCAGGCTTTTAATTCAAGGGTCCTCAACTCTACATTGACCTGAGCAGAGACATCTGGCTGAAAAACAGGGCAAGGGAACAGTAAGCTCAATCGGTGCTACAAATGGCTTTCCTGTACGACTTTTCTCTCTTCTCCTGCAGTGAGGCTGCAAGAGGACAGACTCGGAATAACACTGCCATCCTGCCATCAGCTTAGGACCGCACAGTATATTTTCTCTCAGCTGCCATCAAAAAGGAACTGGATTTCCCCTGTAACATACACTTATGCCATTGCAATTACTTCCTTCTGTTCCTTTCAGAAGTTATGTTCAAATTCACGTGAAATATTAAATGTTTTGTTAAAGTGTTTTCACCAAAAAAGATCTTAATGTGTTTGCAGAAGTTGTCTTCGTTTCAGCAGATGCCAAGTTACTTATGAGTCCCTGTTACATTCCTTTATTTATACACAATCCCAACACCTCTTCAGTCTTTCATACACAGACAAATAAATGTTCAGCAGAATGTGAGAACTGAAAATCATTTGTTAAAGCTTTAATGTACTATGGTGAAGTTGTCATGTTGTAATGAGAAAATGTCACATGCAGTAACTGATTGCAGCTCACGGGTCAACAAATTATATTAAGTGTAGTCTCTCCGCAACTTCCACCATCAAATAAAGAACATTCTGCCACTTGTTTGTAAAGACAGCCTGTAATTACTTCCTAGTTCCTTTCTAGTGGACCATATCCAACTCAATTGAAAAAGGATTTTTTTTTGCAACACTGCAGACGTTCTATTACGTATCAGGGTTATTGATCCCAAGAACACAGAACATAACTGGCACTGCAAGGGGACAGAGCTCCTTTTAGATATTAACCAACCTTTCCTTAATGCATGGGTATAAAAATGTCTGTTAATAGCGAAATCACTTCTGCAGCCATTAGGTAATATGTATAATGGAGTGTAGGGATTTGAAGAATCACAATTGCAGGTTACAGAAACGCCAGGATGACCAGGAAGGATTAAAGTAGCATAATCTATCAAGCATTACATTTGGAATGCAGAGGGTGATAGAGTTATGTTTAAAGCCACATTCTTTTTAGCTGCATTACTGGTATGCTACACACATTTGTAAATATTTTATAGCACAAGATAAATAACTAAATAAATAAATACATTAAACCAAAACAAAAATGACATTTGCACCAAATAACATCTGATGCATTACTGACTTTGGACAATTTCACAATTGCAAAAAAGTCACATGTTGCTTGCTGTAGGTGCTAGCCAGGCAGTAAATTCGCAATAATTAAAATGTTTATTTATAATTGCTCTCAGCTCTGGCTCAGTGAAGTGTGCTTGACACTTGAAGTTTTCTAGTGTTATTTAGTATTTATAATTAGAGGGTTTATAATTTCTGATGTAAAATTAAAAGTTTGACTGGATACTCTTAGAACTTCAGCAGGTATAATAGGATATATCTTTTGTTTTAAAAATGACATTGGTTTCACACATTACATTAAATGATATTGATAAAATTGAACAGATATTCTATTTGACTGATGAACCTTTCTGGCAAACATGATAACAGTACAACAGAAATTGAATATACATCGTAATGTTGTACCAGTAAAAGAAGGCTACTGTTTTAAAACTCAATTTCTTCAATAAAACCTTTTGAATCAGCTGAAGGCTTCCAAAATGGTGATTTAGCAAAGATTATGTCAATTCAGAAACTATTGTACAGCAATCTGAGCACTGATGGCCTCACAGTGGCTGGACTCGGCAAGAACAAGCGACTGGTTCATCGACAATCCCCGATGACAGCATTACTTCCACCCAACAGATGTGAAAAACATGTTAGGGCATTGACGCATCTCCTTAATTTGATTCCTATGGTAAAAATAAGACCTGTCTCAGTTCTATCTGACTTATCAAGTCCACGGATTTTCCCTGATCAAGCATATCACATTAATTATCCTAGGAGAGTAAAAAAAAAAACACTAGCTGGTGACCATTAAGGAGTAGTGGATAGGCCTCTGCGTGACTGCAGGTTCAAGTCCCAGGTGTGGAACAGCAAGGCACTTCACTCAGATCATATTAGGAAAATGCCCAGCTGTAAAACCTACACCTGTAGGTACAGTAGCTTTGGGTACAAATGGCAACCAAACTGCAGGGTTTGTAGGGAGATTAATAAGTTATTTAACTTACAATGATAAAACATCTTGTTCTGGATCCAAAAAATGAAGAAAAAAAACAAAGTATTTAAACAGCTTCAAGAACGATCTTAATACAGACATAGACCCAACAGTTTTAAGATGGAACCGTTATACAGTATATGTATATGGTATATAGTGCCCTGTGACCTTCCTAACTCTTAACCCTTTAATCCTCTTAAAATCAGACACCATGGATTTATTTGCTCTAACTTGTCTGGTTTCCACTTGGGTGGCATGAATTTGCATTACACTAATTGCTTTCAAATAATTTTTGCTGTTTCAAATACAGAGGAGAACACAGCCCCACTGATTCTCATGACTTACTGCCTTGAGGGGAGGCAAACCATTAAGCCTCAAAACCCTAGAGATTTATTTTTCTCCTTTGGGTTTTTTTTGTTTTTCTCTCTTCCATGCCTAATGGCTACTCTGTCGACTCTGATGTACTTGTACTGATTAATGATATGTGAAAACGCTCTCAAATGCTCTGTGGCAATTGGTTGCAAAGGGCAGTATACCAAATAAAAACTGAATTGAAAAAATCACCACTACAAACCAACGTAGCTAAAGTAACTACAATTAGTGATCTTCTGAGATGAACACTACAGAAAATGTACCTTCTGTTTTTGGGTCCTAATAGCCCTCACAGACAAAGATTTAAAAAACGGATCTATTTTCAGATGATTTAGAGCAATATTAAAGATTAATCAAATTTCTTTAGTACATCAGGATTTGAATTACATCCAAAAACAGTTTCTCAAAATTTGATATTTTAATAGAATATAAAAGCCCTTCAAGTTAGACTTTGCAAATACAAAGGAGCTTGTAAATGACGAGCCAACCACTACATGACCCAAATCCACAGTAAACGTTCTCTTCTATTTGTAGGACATCAGACGGAAACAAACACAAGCCCTCTCAGTAATGGAGGTTTGTATAAATGGGTCTCACATCTGTTGACTGGCGGATTACGGAAAATAATCCATCTTGTGTCGATTGACCTATATAACCTTCTTTATTCACTTAAAATCACTGCCGTTAACTAAAAAAAAAAACTGAAATGTAATGGGAAAGAACAGCCATCCAAATGAATAAAACTAATCTGGGTTTGGCTCAACCGGTCTAAACTGGGAATATATCCACCTAATTTAACATTAAGGCAATTAATTGTATCATCTAAAAGCAAGGTTTGTAACAGGTTTCATTGGTTCAATGGAATAAAGTGATGTGGCAGTGAGTCTAACACAGCTGGAGATTTTAGTATACATTGGGTAAATATAAAAGGGCATTAATTCAAAAACTTGTTAGTATTCTAACTATAAAAACAAATTAATGTGTATTAATGTGGCAAAACTATCATGAAAAGACAGCTTTACTTGCAATTATAAAACCTAGGAATTAGCTGCCAATGTACAGTAAAATAATTTTCAATTACCTTCTGTCATATTTTGCTTTTAAAACTTACTGTATATGTACTCCAAGTAATTAATATGATTAATCAGACCTACCAAAAATCAGATGGATTTTATGACAAGTGCTAGGACTTTAAAGAAGTACTAAAACAAAACTGGAACTCAAGATGTCTGTGTTGAATGAGAACCATGCCCAATAAAAATTCTGACTTAACTTAAACATTAATTATCTGTTGAGAATTTTAGATGAGGTAACCAAGATGAGGCTAACACACGGCACTGAAGAAAAAAAAAACACTTTCTTAAATAACAATCAAATCAATACAGCCCCACTCCCACTAAAGACATGAAAATACTGTAACACAGATGATGTGCAGTTCACATCGGAAGTGCATTCCAGTCAAAACACAAATTGATTTCAAAATCCTCCACTAGACTGTGATAGGATTATCTAGTGATTGTATTAGCAACGTGTGCCCCCAATCTCCCAGTGCCATTTTCTGGGCCATGTCACCATGTGATGTCCCTCCCTGTACAACAACATTGATCATAAGAGTCTTACAATTCACTGGTCCCAAGAAAAGCAGGTTCCAGCCCTCAAGCTGTACATGCAACGTTTTACTGGAGCCTGCAGCGTCCCAGATAAAGGAGACAGTGTTTTTAAGGGTTTATTTGGCATTAGTGGAATTAAGAAGAAATTTAAAAAACGCACGATCATCGATATAATCTGATTTCTTTTTTATTTCAAAAGCTTTTGGCCTGTTCCCCAATACAGAACAGTTTAGTGCATAAGCAAGTGAAATATGGATTTGTTCTTTAACCCGCTTGCCTCATGGAGTAATAGCCTTGCCATGAGGATGAGTCCATCAGAACCCCTCATTATGGTGGGGTGAGCCGAGAAGCTGTTGCACACGCGATGAGCAATAACCGAAAGTAACCAAGCATGTGAACAGGAGTGGCTTGAGCCAGCTGGGCCATAGTAAGACTGATGCTGATAGCAGAAACACCCAGCAGTCATTAGAATGTATGAGAGCATATATCTAATTAAGAAGTATTATTATTTTTTATTACTATTATTGCTTTGACAATAGCTTTTAACAAGTTACTGTACAGTTTTATTGTGGTTTGAAATGCACTCATCAGTGCTGATTCTTTCTAACCCCGAAATATGAAAATAGCTCTGCAGTTCCCCTTTAACTGAAATATTAATTTGTTGTCCAGTTCACCTAGGGTTATGCAGATTACTTCAGTTTCTATGTTCATTGACTTCAAACATTAATTTAACAAAACAGAAAATAAGTTATGTTACTGTATATAAATATAAAATGCTTTCATGTATATTCAATTACACCACAATCTGTTATTTTCAAACCCACACGTGCCTTATAGAACGATTAATAAATAAAAATGGTCAAAATAAGCCTTGAAATATATTTTTTTTCAGCTACAATATTATGTTAAATAAAAATCTATAAACGAGTGTAATATCATTTGATACAAAAGTATGAAGTACTAATTACATCAGAAAACAGCTGAATTCTCCATTTACGTGCATGTATACTGTTCGAAACTATAATTTAAGAATTCCAATGTATAACGTGTTGCCTACACTTAATTACGACATGTTTTCATTATTTTACAAGAAACCCCTTTCAACATAGTCTCTGGAGTGTTTTAGTGCAATTAACTCCACATATAGGAATTGCCCTCTGTTGAAATGTTATTAAAATGTACTGAATACTTGTACTGTTATGTCTGCCTGTTGTTCCAGTCTGCCCTATCTGGTATAGCAGTCAGTTGTGTATGACCTTATTAGCAACTAAGTTGTACTTGGGTACTATTACTATTGTCCACCAAGCTCTATTAAATCAGTTGCAAGGAGGATGTGGGTTTAGCGTTAGTATTTGGCATTGCACACAATTAAAGGAGATTTTTAAAAATGTTATATTATCAATTGCTGATTTTTCATAAATGTATTTATGAAATAACTGCAATCTTTGCAGTCTCATTTATTTTATATCAGATCACATATGAAGTTTCTAATGTGCAACTATTATTATTTTCTATTATTCAAACAAGATACAGAACTACAGTACATGCACGTTTCCTTAGACCACTGTGTAGGTCTTTCACATAGAGCTAGCTAACTGCAACAGATGCGGTTATAAAAAAACAAAAACTGGGTAATCTAAAGAGAATGTCTTAGATTTGAGAAGTAAGAATTAAGAATTAAGTCCCAAAAATGTATTTTGGAAACAAACAGTTTTAAAAAAACTTTACTGATTTTATTACCTAATAAAATTTTCGAACATCTCCAAGCCCTCAATTATCCAGGTTTCAGCTGTCTTTAAATCATAACAGAGTTTGAAAATATCTTCTAGCTATTCTGTCTACATTAATAATGATAGATGAGTGCTGTAAACAGAAAGGGCACCAGAGTGACTCAGCCGACCAAGCAATTGCAAGACGTTTAGTTTGAGTTTTTCAGCCTAAGCATCGCTAGTTATTGCTTGCGTCATCTCACAACCCAGAAACCATCAGTGCAGGCTCTCTCAGCTTTCTGGCAAACAGACTTCTATGGTTTACCAAGCATTTGCAGGCTTGTAGTTACATCAGCGAGATAGTTTCCTCTCCTCCAATCAAGGCAAACTCTCCAGCCAGCCATTGCGGAGCTTGTAACATTTAAAATGATGATTGACTCTTCAAGTTGGTGTCAGTATGGTGTACGTATCGGACTCCGTTTCTTCCATGTGGTTGCAGGAGCCACTGCTTGTAGTGAATGTTAAAATATTCATCATCTAGTTCAATCAAATGGGAGGGCTTTTAAAATAAGAGCTTCGAGGATTGTCACTCGAGCAGATGTAGCTAGCACTTGAAATGCATGAAATCCTGAGCTTCTGATTTATTTCAGAGAGTGAGGGTCTGGATATGGAATTAACAGTCAAACAGCAGCAGAGGGAATCAGAGATGCTGAGCATTATGCAGTCCAGACAGAGCTGAAGAAGAGATGGTGGGCTTAGATGGCAGAGCATAGCTATAGTGCAGTGACTACTTTGGTAGGAGCATTCAACAAAGTCTTGTCCATACATCTCTCATCTTTCCTTAAAAGGGAGGAGCAGAATAGCAAATGTACACTGATGCAACTAAAATGAAAGCTGGGAAATGGTGGTCCAGAGACCTGTGTTTATGTTACAGTATAAAGGTAATGATTGGTAGGGATTTGTGGTGTGGTCAACTTCCAGAACTTTCATTATGAAGTCCATCTGGTGTACTGACAGTAATCGTAGGAAAAACAAGAATTTGCTGCTGTTAAAAATTAAATCTAAACCACAATCAGGAAAATAAAAACAGCTTCTTCTTTAAATAAAGATCATTCTTGATGAGCAACATGGTTTCTTACAATTTAAGCATTTCATCTACACAATCATGTTTCCAAGTCTTCCCTGGAGAAGCTTTCTATTAAAACACCGGGCTATTGTGTTACTTGGAATTAGGGATTCTACATTTTTCTGTAACTATAAACTTAAAAGGTTCACAAATAACCATGGACACTTTATGCTGAAGTTTAAGACCTGCTTTCCAGGATGAACTTATTACTGTTTCAGAAAATTGCCTTTTTCCTGCCCTGTGGGTTCACATTTAATTATATAAGTTGTTAGAAGACATAAGGATAATGACGTCAAAAATTGTGAACATAGTGATTTGTTCTTGAGCAATTAATGAAATTGATTAATTCGGAGAAATGATTAGCAGGGGTTAAGGATCAGAGAATCAAAACTGTCATAGAATAAAAATGGTGTTCTACATGAACACTATTTAAAATATTAAACTTCATTATCAGTATGTTAGCTTATCTCCTGGCTGTCCCTGGTCAAAACTAACATTTATTACCTTGGTTTTTCTCTGAAATACTTTTATATGATTATTTTGCAAAGAACTCCTTCATCACTTTTACAACTACAGTTAACCTTTTAAACGTCCTGTGAATTAGAACATGAATTTGGGGCAGCCCTGCGGGCATGGTAGATAACTCTGCTGCCTCACAACACTTGCATCTTTCACCAGATGCTCAGGTCCTGGCTAGATTAAATGGTGTCTGTAAACTGGCCCTGTCTGTGTGTATGCCCTGCACTAGACTGGTGCTCCTTCCAGCCATCGACCAAAGCTTTTGGGAAACTCTCTGTGTTGTTGCAAACTAGTAGAAATAAGCAGCTTACTGCTAATGCATGGATGAAAAGAAAGAAAATGAATTATTTAAAGTGATTTTTAAACACCCATTGGCTCTTTTTCTTCAGGGCTTTGCCGTTAGATGTACAATAGCTTAATTTAGTCAAATAAGATTTTAAATTAAATCCCCAGTTCTTTTCTCCCAGACTAAATGTAAAATAAAAAGCAGAAGCAAACCAATTAGAAGAACACAGCACAGAAAGTGATAAAATAAAAGTGTACATGCTGGCTATTTCAAATCATAAGATGCTGACTCACATTTAAAAAACTTTGAACTTGACTTCAAAATGATCAGAAAATCTGTGCTCAGCATATTCTGTTTCAAATTCAACTTCTTAGAGCAATCTATTAAAAAAAGAAAGGCTATCCACTACTGTTTTATCTGTCAAACTGCCCTGCACTGAATAGTACCAACAGTCATAGCTTTGCTTTTGAGGTAAAATAAGGGCTATTTTTTTACTAAAAAAGAAAGATGAAGATCTGTTATCTCTGCTTTTCAAGAGATTTTCCTGACAATCTCTTGAGTTTAAAATCTTATATTACCTGAATGAGCACATTCCCTGGGCTGGTCTGGTTTCATTCATACCAGACAGCCTATCAGGGGATATGGAAAGTGACAATTAAACATTTTTAATGCTTTTCATTTTAATGCTTTTCAGAGCTTTTTTGTTTTTGTTGCAAGTTAATTTGGTGCAAATAAACTAGTATTTTCATACACTACCAACATGTATATGATAATTGCACTTAAAAAGCTTAGTGCAATCTCTTTCATCAGTCTCAAAGGAGACTTTGTTTTGCAACTCTAACTGGAGTCTAAATTAATATTAATGGCAAACATCTCTTTTTATGTGAACAAATACAGTTTAATTTTAATGATTTTTATATCTGATTAGTATAAACAAGTTTGTATAATATATTATGAGGAAAAATATTTATAATTATTTACATTTGCCTATAACACTGCATTGATGTAGGTCTGTCATTTAGATTTTCCCTGTTATGAAGTTCCACAATTATCAGTTAATACTGTACTGTACATCATGTATTCTGATTTTGATTCTGATTCTGCAGCTGTTATTTAATCAAAGATTCCCAACTTATTCATTAATTTCAGGGTTTATTTTTTTCATACAAAACAGAATACTGTCAAAATGCAAATTAAGAAAAAAGCTGCATTTTCAAAAATATCAATATCTTATTTGGGGAAAAAAAACAAAATCAAGAAACTGGTGTTTGATTAGGCATATTACTCCAAAGCAAAAAATAATGCAATAGCCAATAAATACAGTATTTTACTTTTTTATTTAAAGAATATTAATTTTGTTAAGTAAGGTCATGGGTGGCACAGTGGTCAGCAGAGGCCCTGAGATCAATTCTGGACCTGGGCTACTGTCTGTGTGGAGTTTGTATGTTCTCTCTACATCCACAAGGTTTTCCTCCCAATGCTCCAGTTTCTTGCCAAAGGCCAAGTTAACTTGGTAGGTTGACTGGCCTCTGGGAAAACTGGCCCTGGTGTGCGTCGCGGTGTGCCCTGTGGTGGACTGGCGTCCCATCCAAGGTGTACCCCGCCTCGAGTCTGTTGCTTGCCAAGATAGACTCTGGCTGCCCAGTGACCCTGAACTGGATGAAGAGGAATGGATAAATACATGGAAAGTCCACGAATGCAGTTGCTTGTGTTCAGCTCCACACTACACACAGAGACCTATAAACTGCAAGCTGGGGTATTTAAAAGTCGAACACACCGATGACAAATGCTCTCTTCCCAGAGACACTGCAACAACCCCCAGCTGCACACCTGGTCTGCCGCGTGTCAGAACTGGGACTGAGCCATATTCCATATTTAGATTTTTAACCTACAGTATGTTAGCATTAATTTTTTAAAAAAGTTAACAATTGGGCATATACTGTATGCCACTGTGACTTAATTTTCCCCCTCTGGTAAGTGCAGAGTGACATCAATGAACCATCTGTCAGTTTTACTTCACATTACGCTGCCAAATTACTTCTGATACAGATCAAGGGCATATGCTTTGAAGCTATTGTGCACCACAGAAATCAACACTGTAGATTAATTAAGACTCCAACACCACTCAATTGTACAGACCTACATTAAACTCTACTACCTATTTACAGTATACTGTACACTTGCAATGTACATCCTATAAACTAATCTTCTCTGCATTGCCTATATCACTTTTATTCTGTATATTCAGCCAGAATTGAAAATTTCTCATTAAATATGGCACATGAAAACATAAACCAAAGAGGTAGTCAAAAGAGAAACTCTGCGTTTTTGATAAAATGCAATTATAATTCTTTTTTATTGCTGGCAGCAACTAAATTAATAATTCTATATATTTACAGGATCTACTACTTTTTATTCCAAAGGGTAAGGAAGTCCTTTGTCAACCACTAAAGTGCTGCGCCCACCTCAGTGACATGAGGCAGCCACTGTGCCCCTGCAGGCCCTCACAGAGCAGACCAGGTGAAGAAGGGACACATTGCTTCTTTGACTGAAGGTAGGATACAGTAGATTGCTCAAACACAAGAATTTGGAGTTTAAGCAGGACACTGGCTTTAACACCCCAATGCAAGACCTTAATGTCTCACCCAAAGGAAGACACCTCCTCTAGCAGAGACTCCACTCACCATACAGAGACAGTGGTTTGGAAATTCCTGTCCAGAGAGAAGAATGCTACCTTCTGATCAACCACACCACTTACTTCATCAACCTGATTTACCTCAGAGGTCTCCAAGCATAGTACTCACCAGACCTAGGCTTGCACAGCTTCAGAGATCTCATTAGATCAGGCTAGAATGTGGTGATACTGGTGTATTTCTGGTGTACAGAAAAGCACCAGAGCCATCTGTCACAAGGAACAGAAGAGAGCTAAACTCAGAATGAATCTTCAAGTGTCTAGAGATCACTAGAGAAATAGTATTCTAGAGAAATCTAGAGAAATAATATTCTCTGTAGAAACTTAGTAGGGAGCGCAAAGAGGCAGCGCAATCACAGCAAAAGATGGTAGTCAGGTCCTAGTGAAGTATTTATGATCAGAAGCAGCCATGCCCAATTCAAGGGTGAGCTCATGAGGTCTTGTGTATGGTTTGGCAATGAAGCCCACATGTCTCCGAATCCAAGCACTCATCGTAGCTTTGCATAACCCAGGTGTCTGGAGAAACTGAGCGGAGACACAGTAATATCAGTGATCCCTGCCAACACCCTTCACAGTTAAGAAGGGAAACTGGCACTAACACCAACAAGTCCCACCAACATCAATTATGAAGATTAAAAATGACACAGATGGGACATTTTTATTTGCTCATCGAGATTTTCATAACGGACTGGGGAGTATGCTTCCCATAGAAGGCATAAACTGACCTGTACTGTTCTTAGAAAATGCAGAAAGTTTTAAGAAGAAGGTAAGGCTAAAACGATCTAAGACACCAGTGACACCTAATCAAGAATATTATGCCCAGATAATTAAAAAAGGATAATGCTCATGCACTGAGCCAAAGAGAACACCATATTCCTAAAACGGTACACAGTAAGTATGCTAGCCTGCTTTTAAATTCGATATTTTTGGTGCATACAAAACACTGTAATGAAATGTTCACTTTATAATTGTTTTATTTAAGCCTAATTTGACACCTGTTAATTGCTTTCTCTGTCTGACTGGAGGGTGGGGAACTTATCCATTTAAAGTGATGACTGTTGATTAATTAGTCATTTGTTTTCTCCATATTAAATGGTTTTAATCTTAAAACTAAAGCTGCCTCTAATCTATTTAGTCACAATGGGAGAGAAATGTATCTTCATAGCCTTTTGGCATGCTCTCTTACATTAGTTAAAAAATAGAAGAAGAAAATTATTAAATCAAATGCTTGCATTTTCTGAATATATTTAATTTGCAAGTCTTAATATGCTGTGGCAGTACTATTCATTTTAAAAGGTGAAGAACACACTTTAAATTGTTAAGTGCTTGCGTTTTAGATAGTTAACAGGTCTAAATAAGCAATTTGACATGAACCCTTTGGATTAAAAGGCTGGTGTTTTATTATGAAGATGTGAGAGCAGGGAGCTGCATCAACATGCGAGCTGCAGAGGAAAAAGTAGAGGCTAATTCTGTGCTGATAAGACAAATAAAAGAGTAAATCAAACATATCTATTATTTAGCATTTTGTGAGCAAGACATTTTAAACTAAAGTAAGATTGTCTCACTGTACATGAATGTGATTGAAGTTTAAATCAATTCTCTTTGCCTGCAACAAAGCTAACTTAAAAGTGCAAATTTTAAAATCCAGGAGGATGTAGCCAAAGGCAACCCCAAAAGCACATCCCTTCAACATGAGAAGACAGACCAGGGTGTACGGAAACACAACACAGAAGCAGTTAGAACACAGAAGAGGAGGCGCTTCTAAGGACGGACTAAAGTACTACGGAAGAAACCACTGCAGCATATTACAGAAGCTAACTCTCCAGGACTCTTTCAAAACAGCGGGATAAGGTTCAAGGATTTATAAAATACAAGCAACCATATGGACAAGATGAGCTAACTGACCTGTTCACTTTTGCCAACTTCATGTTTCTAGTCCCCTGCCAGTATTTCTACATCATAAGAGAAGAATGACAATAGAGGAAGGGCTAAAGGCCGGATGCAAACATTGCATCACTAAATTGCAGCCACTCATCTCCTTATCTGCCTTGATCAAACACTGTGCTTTAGGACCTGAATCTCTCGCACTGTTCTTTTCTTCTGCAGAATCTTTCTGCTGTTATAACCACTATCTATTCCCTCTATCACAACAGGCCACTAAAAAGAGTTTATCAGTATTCAAGCAGAATACAAGTAGTTTTGCAACTGAAACATAATATGACCTTTCTCTAGAACTGAAGACCTCATGCAGATTTTATCTTCTGCAATGTGTAGTTTTAATCCCATAACGTACACACTGCATCCTTAACTTTGATGTTTATTTTTGCGGACATTTAGTTTTCTTTCAGGAAACAAAGGGAGGATTTCCACATTAAAGTAAAAGCGCACATTTACCTTATCATATACTGTAACAGAATTATTTTTTATGCATGTTACTTAAATAAGCACAGAGCGATTCAGACTCAAGGTGTGTCCTGGGTAATAAGCGTGCAAGAAGGAAATCCAGTCCTCAACTCAGTTAAGCGATATTTGTGGTGCACTGAACTGACTTGTAACTTTAACTTTAACAAGATTATTCAGGCAGTGTGTGTGTGTGTAGGAATCACACTGCACAAATAATGTTTGAGTAACTTCTATAATGACCGAGAGGCAAAGATTAGGGGTCAAGGAAACCAGGTTCAGAGTTAAGGAAACAGAGCAATTGCAAATTCACTTGGATCTACTGACAAAACTGGACAATCTGTCAAATTGTAAGCATCTTGGAATGACCCCTGGGCATGAACTGCCACTGACCCCAGACTTTGAAATGTTGGCTCTCGAGGAAAACTGTCTGGAACATGTTTATGTTAGTTCTTGTTTTTATGCATGTTTCTGCCACATGAAAGAGACAATGAACATCCCAATGCAGCCCATCTCAAAATCCACACCATCTTCCAAAAATAATGAGCACCTCCATACCCTTGGTGATCCTTCAACAAGGTGATTTAAAGAAAAAAAGTCTCGTTCAGAGGAAAGGCTATATCTAAGCCTGATCAATTCTGTTTGAACCATCCATTCCATTAATGCACACAGTAACATGATCCAAACATCATCTACCCAGGTCTGATAGCTTCCTCTTGTTTGCCACCTATAATGTGTTCAGATTGATGTCTGACATACAGTAGTAATGACCAAAGCCATGCCCTTTCATTGTTGTGTATTCTGGTATCAAGGTTAAGTACAAAAAAACTGACGTTAATGTTGTGCATGGATTATGATGGCATAATGCTATGGCTATAGCTGTACCAACTATCAAGCACCATGATGTCTGGTTTTCTAGGGTAAATATCTACTACAAAGCACATGTGGCATTAAGCATTATAAACCTGAAGTGCACTACTAAATGGCTGTAGCTTAAGAGTGCTTCCAAACTCTGGTGCTGGCAAACACCATGACCTCTGGAGTTTATTCCAAATGAGCTCTGAATCAGAAACCAGCCAATCCCTTCAATTGAACTTCTGGCTTGATTTGACTTTTTCGACCCATTTTTTCTGCGCTCACTCTTTGGTTTCAGAAATGCCCCCGAGGTCTCACGTGGTCACTGTGTCGAAGTGGACTGAAAACCAAGAACAGGTCACACTTTTTTACCCGACTGGCCATAGGAGTGTGGAACAAGCAAACCCAGTCACGTTGTTGAAGTCGATACCCTGGTTTCTTGTAAGAAACGGCTGGATGAGATACTTGACACTATTAACTTCGAACTACCAAATGGACGGGCCAGATATTTTGTATGGTCTATTTTCTTTTGGAACCTGTATTTTTTACGCACACCCCAGTGTTGGTGTAGATGTTTTGAACAAATTCAGCAAACAGAGCTCTCTGCACTCCTTTTCTCGCGCATTCAGTGGTTTCTCTGTTTTTTTTCTCTCTTAACAGCTCTCAACAGGCAACCAATTAAGGATGTCTTGGCACAGGTGGGTATCAAAACCATCGCACCAAAATAAAAAGCAACTCGGTGCACTGCTGAGGGGTCCAATTACTTACAACATGCATTAGGCCAGATGTGAGCCCCAAAGATTGTTTCAAAGCTTGATGCTATTAATCCCATCCACAATCTTATTGAGATTAAAGAAATGCCTCCCTCAGCAACAGATAAATTAACCGAAATGATTAAGAGCGCCCAGAAGATGTAGGAGTCTCTCCTGGAACCGGAATTAAGAGCCACTGCTGTAAAAGACCAAAGGCAAGGGGTAATTTTCAGAGAAACGCGTGCAAAAGCAGTTCTTGCGAGAAATGCTTGCGTTTCAGTTAATAGTGTTAGTATTTTTCGCTCTTTGGAAACGTCATACAGTTCGCCTTTTGTTTGGTTCAGAGATTTTTCTTCCTCGCTTTTCGCTGCTCGGATGTGATTTGATACGAACAGAGTAAAAGTGCTTTTGGCGTGGCAAGGGTGTGGCTTAAACAGAGGGCTTGATTTCACTAGAATCTCGTTAACGAGGAGTTAAAAGCCGATCCAGCTATACAGTGTTTGTCTGATGAGCCCATGGTATTCCTTGAAGTCTAACTCCCGATTTGTTTCGGGCCGTGTGTTTAACTTTCCTTGTCAATGTCTGTAACATTGTAGTTACGAGGCAAACGAAGGATTATTCACTGATGAGCTACAATCGACGCTGATGCACGTTGTCCAATACTTCCGATTAAAATCACAAAGCTCAGAAATTAAGTACGTGGAACGCCCTTGCATGAATACAATTAAAAGATTTAAGAAAAGTTTGTTTATGCTATTTAGGATTCGTTACCATAACCACTAATATTATATTCGCATTATCATTTTCGCAATGTCTTCCGAAATTAGTCGGTAACACCCCATCATTGATATAACAACAGGACTGAATTAATGCAGTACTGTACACGGATATTTAAAAAAAGTGCGGAACCAGCACACCAAATCTACTTAAATATATAAGCGCCCCCTTCAGGCTATTCTGCATGTAGTTTCAAAGCAGTGCAAGCACTTGAATCCCAGTTTCCAGGTAAGGCTGTTTACTCTTCTGTGACCAGCAGCTGGACTCGTGAAATTGTTTACCGTGTATCGATGTTTGCATTTTGAAGGTTAAACCTCACTGCGCAGCCGGGAGGACAAGGTTAAAATAAATTAAATTCAAACATTGTGCGGTTCCAGTGGAGTTCAAGGCAGGTGTCAAATCAAAACACTAAGGAAATCACCATATTTTATCCGCCTGTCCTGATTTTCACCGTGCCTTTGTCTTGTGTTCGCTTGTTACAATTTGATTGGCGATTTATTTTTTTCCTGGTGCCTCGGCGGAATGAAACAGCACAGAGACGCGAGTCTAAAATTTTAATTTTGTGCAGGACTCCTCTTCCGACAAATAAGACTGACTCCTAAGTTCAACCATAAGGTTTCTGTAGGTCAAATCAGTTTCAAAACGTACAATACGTCACTTACTTTAATAATCCAGCAATCTGACGTGTGCAACGCTACAGGCGAAAAGACAACACGACAGGAGAACAACTTTCCACCTACGTTTATGATAGTACGGTATACCGGTATATTGAGTGCACAACAGATTTTTACAACTGAGGCCAGATGACAACTCTTCACAATTCATGGGCTTATAGTGATTTCCACTACTATGAAAACCAAGAATGTGTTTCTAAGAACAACCTTACTCTACTGTACTGCGTTCTTGGTTTTCTATCAAGCTGAATAAAAACCTAAAAACACGACCAAAAGGAAACGGTACCTACAGTACGGCTAATTCTGACATCCCCTGTCCTACACAAACTGTAGTACAATCCCTTATTTACATTGAACTGTCTACGTACGAGTTTCTTAAAACATCTCCTGTCGCTACCTTTCTGTCCAGCATTTCACAACTTCATGCTGCGCCTAATACCTGTAGTAACTCGCAGGACTGCCGACCACGAATCAGAATGAACGAAACTTCCTATTTTGTGTCACTTAAACTGGACAATTCCTCAATTTGTAAAATAAAATGCCCTTGAAAATGCTTCGAACTACAGCTGGTTCCCTGTAATGTAAAACTGCCTTATAGACGTATTGCACGAAGACGCTGAAATTTCTTGTAGCCAGGATTTGCAAACGCGCTGCATAAATCCCCTTTTGGAGAAGTAACTGTTCTCGCACGCTGAAATTCAACAACCTACCCCACCGCAAAAAAAAAACCCTAGGCTGTAACAGTGGATACTGTTTCATTTGCTGCTTAATGTAAACACTCATTAGCCTCGACACATTTACTGTACGATGAAGTTGGGAGGGAGAAACAAAGTCTCCACAACTGAAGGGGGAAAAAAACTGATACACAAGTGAGACCAGCTGGTCGTAACGCAGATGCATCTTGTAGGGGAAAAAATGCAACAATATTTAAGAGTTGGCTTTCTTCCTACCTTATGACCGCTGTATCACCCTGGCGAATTGTGATGTTGTCGGTTGTTCGCTGCATATCCACGCTTCGGACAGGGAGTCCTGTTGGAATAAGGCACAGTAGTCTGAGCAGAGCAGCCTGCAACTGCCTCTTACAAGATCCCCTTCCCACCATGATCGGGGTCGGCAAAGGAGTCGAAACGGCAGATCCCCAGCAGTGTTTGTGTTTTGTGCACTTTACGGAGAAAGACGCAGTTCTGTTTTGATACTCCAGAAAGGGGGCAGGTACTTAAAAAAAGAAATCGCACAGAAATGGAAGAAAGCAAAGCGCGGTGATGACCAAAAGGCAGAGTCCAGCGGTAAAGAGGAACTCCTCAAACCTCGGCGAGTAGCGTATTCCACTTAACCTGACAGCGTGGGTATATAAAGACCTGCGAAAGATTAGCGGAGCGCTGCTCGGAAAGTGTGTGAGATTTCAGCACTCTTACGCTCTGCCTGCCTCTCTCTCTCTTTCCCTCCCTGCTTCCAACTCAACCCCCTCCCCCGCTATACCTCACACTGTTGGCCCCCTTAGGCATCAAGCCTTCTCGAAAGCCTGATACTCCCTTATTGGTTGTCACGACAACACAGCACCATCTGAGGTCCCGTGTCTACAAAACACAATTGCAGTTTATATGCACAAATGAAGAACCCCCCCACACACACACACACCAACCCCTCCCCGTTTAAGAAAACAAATCGTTTTGAGTTGGGGGGGGGACTTTCTCCTGATTTTCGAGATTGTTTTGGTCTGTGATTCTATTTTAGGGGTCGTCGTACTGTCTTGATCAGGTTGTTTTGATACACTTTTTTGGGGAGAGAGGGAGGGAGGTAGTGTCCGGTACAGTCAGGCCTTACAGCCAGCAGATTTTAGGGGAATGTAAACTTATGAAGTGGCACAGTGTTGAAAACACTATTGCAAAGATAACGTGAACAATACTACTCCTAGGACAACAATTAATAACCATTACAATCACTAGCAGCATCACCACTGCTTAAAGATGGCATCACTCAAACAATACTTTTTCACACTCAAAAATAACCACAAAATTTGGGCCTAATGGTAGGTACAGTATGTAAATGCTGGGGTAAGGATGAACTCTGCTGAATCTTGCACAATTACAGAGTTTTTCGGGCACAATCCTTTCCTGTTATTATTATTATTTAAGACACTGTGACTGAGTAAGTGCGTAATTAAATGTATTAGCATGCAGCTTGTTTTTGAAAGAGTGCTTTTTAATAACTAAAGGATCCCTCTGTTTACTTGGCAGCCAATCAAAGATGCGATAATGACAGTCCGGAATAATTGCAGTGCTGCTCGGATTCACACGTTTAGCCAAAGCTCGAATATTGCTATTATACAGCCTGGGCTGAAGAAAATAATTACTTTAGTGGGTACAGGATGTTTCACACCTGATAAAGAAGACATCTCTATTCTCTAAGAAGCTGCACATTTAAGCGTTTGTCTGAACGTGTAGTGGTTGGGGTTGTTACTGAAATGAAAATGCTGATTCACCAGGAGAAGAAGAAAACTACAAAATGGGAGGGATAGAGGCAGTGGATCAGGCTTATTCATTTTACGAGTGTGTGGGATTTGTATTAACAGGAAAAGAATGACAAAAAAGAAAACGCTCCCACCAATCACCGAGAAGGACGGTGTCAACATCCTCTGCACGAAGGATGTGCTTACAAATGGGAAAATAAATGCAGCAGGCATCTTTGGCTTTTAAAAAGTTTGCAGACTTGATTGGTAAACAGCGGTCTGTATCAGTTGTTGGTAAAACTGTTTACTTTCAAAGGAGGAGGGGAGTAGGAACAAACCAAAGGAATCATACTGTAAAACGTAAGTGATTTTTGCATAGAACGAGACTACCTGTAGAACGTACTACCCCCAAAACAATGGCAGCTAAGATTCACTACCCAAATGGCAGACCCTCATCTCAAAGTCAGACATCTGTTTCTACTTAGCTGACATTCCTGGAGCATAAAATAAACAGCAGATTACAGAAAGAAATACTGAAGTACTTCTTCAGTTGCTTGGTGAGCATTGTATTTTTACCGTTTTAATACATATTTTTTTTCTACAGTACAAAACTTCTAAAGCAAGTAAAGTGTTTATTAGGTGATACCACTTTAAAAAACAACATTACATCCAATTTTAAGACAAAACAACGCAGAGGCTGTGGCTTGATGAAGGAATACCGTCCTTCAGTTCCTAAAATGACTTTACCCTGCAGAAGCAGAAGTGTCTGAATCTGAACAATTTGTTTCATTTTTAAATAGCATGTACTCACACAGCTCAACCCCAAAAGGAGTGGAATGAAAGGCTGTTTTTCTTTCTTTTGAAATAAAGTGCAGATGTGATGAAGATAACAAGGATTGTGACTATTTTTTTATTTTGTTAGATGCTTTTTTCCACCATTTAAATAGCAGTTCATTTTAGAATTAACATAATGCATCTTTCTACGGGGGCACAAAGTTCATCTTTCTACGACTCATTAGTATTGGTTCAGTTATCTAGATCACCTTTTGAAGTCTCAGTATATGTAAATGTAATATATGTGTAAGATATTTCTAATGCATTTATATATAAATTCTGAAGCTAAATGATCTCACTTAGTTACAGATATTAATAATAATCTTAATATTAATAAAATGCCTTGATACATCATTTTAAACTGCCTTACAATAAGACATACATATACAGTACAAACAATAATAAAGTAAATAGAACTCTAGAGTATACATATAATCTTTCTTCCACTCTAATTTGTCTAAGGGTAAAGGATAAATTATCACTTCTTTTTTGTAGCCTCACACCCTCTGCTGGTTTTTCCTGTTCAGCAACTACAAGTTAGCAATAAAAAGCTAGCTTCTGAACTAAAGCATTCATGTTTTAAAGTTCTATACACCTACTGCAAAATAATGTTTAAATTATTTTTAAGCAATGCAAAACAAAGCAATTCCACTTCAGCAATAATACACATTCTATATTACTGTACAGTAGTTAAAAAAAAACACAAGCCAAGCATTATCTCCTAATGGAAATAGGTCAGTATTTTAAGAATAGTTCTCAAAATGTGCAGTGAGAAATGCACATTTGTATCTGTTTTAATTCCTGTATTAATACAAACGGGAGACAAAATATTTGTTGCTTGTGTTTTTGATGAGGCTTTGTAAATTGTATGCTTATTTATGAAGTAATAGATGGGCATGTCAGTGTACAGTATATCCAAAGAGTCCCATTTGGGAAATTAATAATACCTAACCCAAACACACAAATCATTGGGATATGTTAATGTATCACACAGTGAACGTTCAGCTAAGGATAGACAGTAGTTCAACAGTGCATTTCAATAAAAAATTAAAAGGCATTCAGCTAAAACCACAATCCCATGAAACAGCGCTATTGTTAAGGCCAAGAAAATGCATCTCCTCCATGGAAAACGCTTCATAAGTGCACCAGACTTCTGCTACAGATATCAATGTGATTTGGAGGGGAAATGGAATCCAAAAATTGGACACAATACAAAAAAAGCAGCATACATTGTTTTATCTTTCCACTTTGTTCCTTTGTCTGGGCTCTCTCCTGATATCAGGAAAATTGCAGAATGTCTTGGAGTTGACAACAGGTGTGCCAACTCACTGAAAATCACAATTCATCAATGTTGATAAATGTAGTTGAGGAATCAGTTTCTTGACCAAAAAAAGGGGCTGGGGGTTATATAGTACTGTACATGTATGAGCTACAGAATATAAAATTCAAACTGTCTTCAGACTTTAAACAAATATATATTACAAGTTCAATATGGTAAAACCTGGTTAGTTCTTGGTATTGGCAGTTGCTGAATAAAGACGTCCTTTTTTTCTCCATCTTCTTTTCAGTATTGCCTCTGTTAGACATGATCTCTCTACTCTCTGCTCTGCACTACAGCGCAAGTAGTAACCATAGAGACTCGCTGTAACTGCAGTTCTACAGGGTTGCTGATCTGGTGGGGGCATGGTGGGTGTTGGTGGGGGGGGGGGGGTGAATTGGGCACTTTGATCATTCTGTGCGTGGAGAGGAAGGAATAAACGAAATTATTTTCCACTTTGCATGCAGTAAGACATAAAAGAAGACAAAAGTGTTTGGAATAATTGGTTGCATTAATTAAACCACTGTAATTCTAATGATGCGACTATGCTGGCCCACATGGGAAGTTTTAAGAGATACTTCAAGCAGTGCTGCTGCTAACGCAAGAGGTAGTTGTGGACAGCTGTGGAGATACATTCTCCAGTATGTTAAGGATAAAAGGGGTCGTCAAACATGGGGAATGCATTGTTCCTAAATAATCTTTTCCAGGATTTTTTTTTGGTCATGGAGACAATAAATATCAATCAAGTAATAGCAGAAGCAACAGACAACTGAAAGAAAAAACATTTGCACTTATATTGTTTTAGTGGACTTGTGTTTTTACCTATGAAGGAGAAACTAGATTAATAGGTTGAATGTACAGTTTGAAATGGTGGACTTCATGATACCTTATCAATTTAAAAATAATGGTAATTGTATCTGTTCGATACAGGTCTTTTTAAATATTTTTACATTTCCCCTCTATTCAACTTGAAGTTTGTACTGACAAAGTTTTAACAGTTTGTAACAAAAATATAAATAATAATAATAATTCTTGGCATTTATGCCAGTTCTCTTTAGCCCGGAAGTGGATCCTCCACTTCATCCACTACCCACCTGTATGATTCATGGTAGCCCCCCACCACCACCACACACAGGAGAGCAGGTGGGGAATTGAGAGACCTCCTTACCAATTGAAGTATCTCAACCCCCACACCCCGCGCATTACAACTAGCTTAGTTTCCTTTAAGTGCTCCTCTCTATGGTATACACCTGAACTGTGCTCTTTGAAACTAACTGGGCAGCGTCTGGAGTGCTGAAGAAAAAAAAATGGCCAAGTGGTTCACTTATAATGAACACCTGCAAGTCTACAGAGCTGCTCTGGCTTCTGCCAGATCCTCCTGTATCTTCGACACAATCAGCTCTGGACTAGGAAATCATAAAGTGCTCTTCTCTGTTATTAACAAGCTCATTAAATCCCCGGACAACTCTACTCATTCTTCCACCCCTGACCTCTGTCTTACGTTTTTGCAATTCTTTCAATCCAAGACCGATGTTATAAATCTACAATTATCTGAATCAAGTCCTACCTGATATGGACAACTATTTGAGCCCTAGTTTTCCATTGTCATCTCCTCTGCACCAGAGTTTTCTGAATTAACCAGCTCAGATCAACTTCCAAAAATGATTAACAGCTGTAAAAGAAACTTCTTGTTACCTAGATCCCATCCCTACCTCTTTACTGAAATCTTGGCTGACAGACGTCTGTCCTTTAATTGTCTATATCATCAACCCTGTCCACGGGTGTGGTCTCCAGCACTTTAAAGACTGCATCAATCACTCCTGTACTAAAGAAACCTGGCTTGTATCCTGATATAATGAAAAAATACAGACCAATATCTAATTATCTAGGTTTAAGAATGTGTGGGTGTGTGTTAATTACAAGCTCACATGATAGCTAAAGATTTGTTTAAACCATTCCAGTCCGGTTTTCACTCTAATCATTGCACTGAGACTGCTCTTGTCAGGGTTGTAAACCATTTACTTTTTGCTTTTGACTCAGGGGCTATAAGTATCGTTAAGCTCCTTGATCTTAGTGCAGCTTTTGATACAGTAAATCATTCAGTGTTGCTCAAAAGCTTGCAAACATTATTGCCTATCAAAGGCACAGTGTTTCACTGGTTCCAGAAGGAAATGGTTCCTTCTGACTGGCAGGCAGCATTTTGGTTCTCATGAATATCCCGCCCCAGTCAATTATGGTGTACCACAGGGTTCAGTCTTGGGCCCCTTGCTTTTTATTATTTACATGCTTATTCTCGGCCAGATTGTAAGCAAACGGGGTCTTCAGCTTCATCATTATGCAGATGATACTCAGATTTACAGATAAAATCTTTTCCTCCTCTGATCTACCACCTCCACCACTTATCTTTTGTCTGCTTTTCAAGCTATTAGTTGACATCAAATTCCTTGAAACTCAATAGCAACAAAACAGAGATTTGGAAAAGTTGAAAAGATTCTCAGTAAAGGAGGATGCCTTCCCATATCATCTTTTGTCTTTGAGCCCCACATGAAAAAAAAATGTGATTGAGACATCTTTTTTCACCTTATAAATATTGCCCTCACTAGGAAATTTCCATCAGTGTCCAATGCTGAGTGATTCACACATGCAGACTTAATTTCTGCTTCTCTTGACTCTATGGGCTCCTGAACACTATACTCAGTAAGTATAGTCCAAAATTCTGCAGCTACAGTAGTCTTCTAACTCACACCAGACCCTGGCAGCATATCACTCCCATATAAAGTCACATATTCAATACAAGATCCTCTTACTGCCTTTAAAGCTTTCAATAATCTGGCTCCATCATCATTCCCTAAACTCCTACATGATTATACTCCCTCACATAGGCTCAATTAATTTGAGGCCGGGCCATTGCTACTGTAGGACAGTAGGACTAAATTTTGGATTTCGGTGATTATGCTTTGTTGTCGCTGCTCCATTGTTATGTGATGCACTTCCTCAGATTCTCTGAGAGACAAATTATTTGACTGTCTTCAGTTCTGAACTTTAAATTCCCCTCTGTACCAGGGCCTACAGTGTGTCTCATTGCCTTACATCTTACATCTACATCCTGTATGTTCTAAATTTTTCATCTTTTTTTTTTCTCTTTTTCCGGTATAGCATTATTTCCCCATCTGAAGGACAGCACCTCCTGCAGCAGAGTGGGGCTGGTTTTTGAATCTGGACCACCTTTCCTTGAAGATCTCCCATCCAACTACTGATCAGGCTGGGCCTTTGCTGAGCCTCTGAGATCTGATTAAAGTAAGTGAAAACCTGGTGTTGAAACATTAGAAATGAGTTTTTGATGTGTCCTACATAAGCCGCTGTTGCACTAGGGCAGTTGCCTGTTTTTATTCTGGAACGGTACAAAAATGACCAAATTCTTAACCCATAACTAACCTATACTAAAAAACACAATACTTGTACAATAAGCCTTCCCTGTTGCTGATTGGTTTATTCAGACATTGCTTGGGCAGTACGTAAGATTCTACAGAACTTGTTTGCATGCCAGCAGTAGAAAATATTGTAGGTTAACCAATAAGGACTAGAAATTAAACAAGCTTTGTGCTTCCAGTCCATATTCCTTACCTGTCTTGGAAATTATTTAGCCATTGTAGTTTATCTGGGGTCCACAAATAGTCTCATTAAAGAGTCTGAAGGAATTGTTCTAAAGGCATAGTAAACTGGAACCTTAACCACACAGGACTCTGGTAAAATACCTTATTCAGATTTACTTCACAAACATGCATCCAGGAAGATAAGAGAGGATCGTTTGTTTTAATAGAGCACTTACTCATTATTTCAGTTTAGTAGAGCCCAAAATTGGTTTTTAGGCTATGCATAAACAATCCATTTTTTAATTATAATATTCATACAGCCAGGTTATTATACTTTTCAAGTAACTATTTGCCTTGGAATTTATTTTAAATTATTTTATGAATTTATTTGGCAAAATATTTTGTTATAGGATCCTTCTTATAATTGGGTTTCTGTCTGGCAGACTGTCCTAGGTCAGAAAGCATTCCATTTTATTCAATTGCACTCCTCTGTGCAATGGATAAAAAGATTTATATTTAAGATCTAAACTTAAAATTCAATTTTCCTATAGCAATACATTTTACAAAACTGAAAAACTCAATAATGATCCATAATGAATAGTTATGCTTTAATATAGATGTGTGCAATTTCTCCGTCAAATTACAATATAGTATTTGTCCACGATTCTTTGTATTTTTACTCTTGTATCAGCTTACTTGATTCAGCTAAAGATATTTCACTTCTTGATTTGTATTGAGTACAAGAAATGTGTTGGTTAAGAAACACTACAGACTTTGACAACAACATTATATTAACTGGATTCAAAAAGTCAATTTCTCACACATCTCGGTAACTTTTAAAAGAGAAGTAATTCGCATTCTTTAAATAGAAAAAAAGGATACAGCACACGTAGTGTTAAAACAGTTATTAAGTGAATCTTGCTTTTTTCTTACTGTTCTTATTTCTTTAGTTACCATTTTGTTGCTGTTATGCTTCAATGAATTCTCAGTAATCATATATCAAATCACTGCATATTTCATTTCGATTACCAAAATTAATACTGGCATCTCAAATCCCAACTTGCCTAACAGTTCATATAAAAAAACTACCGTTCTGTACAGTAAATCTTAATGGAGTGAAATGCTTCCAAAAAGCATTTTATTTAGTTTATTGTATCAACCCTCCTTTGTTAAAATTTAACTACTGAAAAACTTATAGAAAATGCAACCCGAAAACATTTCAAGTAAGGCTGAACAAGGCTGCTTGTTAAGTGGACCGCATATTTTTATTATTGTTGAAGACTATTGTTTGCTTTTCAGAACTTCTGCTTCTGTATGTACAGTATGCAGGGCAAGTACTGAGTCCTCACCAGTCCACAATAAATGTTCTCGGAAGGTAAGTAACAATAATAATGATTGGCATACAAAGAAGGAGGCTGGATTAAAAGGTTTTAAAGGGTTCCCACAGGCTGTTACTTCTGTAATTGAAAGGAACACAGAATATTCTATTGATTTTAGAATGTTGAGAATGCTGAAACGTCATTATTTCCAAGTTCCCAAAAAGGTCCAAAGGCTATAATGCCATACACAAAACAGCCAAAAACCGCCAAAAGTTGTAAATGTGCTGTTCTTCTTCACCTTGTGTAGAACACAAAACATAATAAACAAAGCAGTTCAGGTTGTGGGGACATCACATGGCAGTAATGTATGAACTAGGTAGCAGAGGTGCTGTGAGCTGTACAGCGTGTACAGTATCATCAACCCAGGCATTCTGCTGAAGCCAAAACCTCAACTTATTTAAAGGCACATCTGGACGAATTTCTTGAGTCAATTAGCTACTGAAAAATCAACTGAGCCAGAAGACTCCAGGGACCTTCCCCTTGTGGGTGACTGTTCATATTATTTTTTTATTTGCAGTTTTATTTTTTCCTGTTCCTCGTGACAAAACTTAATAAAAGATGGTTACATTCTGTAGAGTTTTGAAACTATTGTCCTCATGATGGCCAAGGCCACCACGAAAAACTCCAATTCAGGCAGATATTATAAATATGATCAAATTGTGACACCAGTTTTAAAATGCCTTGCTGTATAAATGGGTCTAAATAATAAATACGTTGTCTGATAGAAAAATGAATCACAGAATTGTGTCTGAAAGGGTTAAGACCATGTGTTAAACATTTCTGTGACAGCTGTGATTTAATTCTTGCTTTAGCTGGTGTTTTTTATTGAAGTTTTCATTTTTTCAGCAAGTTAAAAGATGTACAGTATGTAGGCAAAAAGTGGCACAACATATTTTTGACATGTATTACTCTCCCCAGTCATGGTGCTCTGAAATGTAATCAAGATGCAGTAACTTCAGAAAATGAAGTGATATTAGGACCCACATACAGTACAAAGAGGGACATATTAGAAACAAAGAGACATCAATAAAAAGGACCCAGTGAGCACGGAATAGGCAGTCCATTAATTGTGTAGTGAAACATGGCCTAGTTAAATGAAACACAATTTGGACTAGCTTTCAGCTGCAAAATTCCTATTTAGTGTAGTCAGTATGACTACAGTAAGTTAACCCAAAATGCCTCTTATTTAAGCATGTTTTTTTCTGGAAATGGTACTGAGTTGAGGAGGGATTGTTTTTAGAAGCTGGTACAAACATATCCTCTTTTTTTTTTACTTTTGATTGATTTGACACTTATATTTTGGCTGATCCCTGTTTGAACCCCTGGTCATGTTTCTAGGTAGGAATTACTGTATTTTGGTCCGTAAGTTATTACTTTCACCTCCCATATCAAAGTTACTTGTGAATGGCACATTTGATCAGGGAAGGTTAAGGTTTTCAAGCAGAAGGCTGAACAGCTCTGTGGCTCGGTTTGTATCTTGTGTGTCACCAGCACCTTCAGCAAATGTTTTTTTTTTTCCTGTCAGCAATCAGATTGCGAAATGGAAAGAAAAGGTAACATGTCGTGGAGGTCACACATCTGGAACATTCCTGAAGGAAGAATTATTTCTGTTGTCAATACACTCAGACAGAAGCAGTATAAAATACTCCTAGTAAAATTAATACCTGGCTGCATTTTTATATTTAACTGATAATGGTAATTCCTAGAATTTTCCTAGTGATTAATATTTCCTTTAATAACCTCATATCTTTTAATAGGATTAGCTACATCAAATCTTGCATATATCTTTGTTGCATTTGAAGGTGATTAATTTCTTTACAGAAGAATATGTCAATAAAGACAACTGATGGACTAATCTGATGAAGAATGTTTTCCTGTGAAAGGCATATCTCAGTGTTTTTTAAGTCTAAATCTTCCTAAGGTGTCTAGGATTGATGATAGTGATGATGACGGTTTTTACATGCTTGTTATGTTCAACAGCATCTTGAGAGATTTTTCAATTACAAAAAATGTATCAGCCAGCAGAAATGGGAAAAAATAAGTCCTAGACTGTCTTTCCATACCTCTGCTGAGATGTGAGACTGCATACACTAACATGAAAGTCTGTTTTTTTACATCCATTTACCTGTATGTATTTTGGCAAACAAACATTTTTTGGTCTTGTTTAGATTAATAAAATTAGTTCTATTAAACTATTTTATAATTCAGGTAATCTTTCACAATGTGAAAACATTTTAACTTACTAAGTTAAGTAAAGGCTTATTCTATGGTGAAATGTATTTAAACATTTGACTTATTTTTGTAAGCAGAAGAACTGCACTTGTCTAGATTGTCTTAAATACAGTACATCATGGGGTATGGGGAGACTGTGTTAGACATATTGCATGGACTGTGAGTGTACTACTATGATTTCAAATACTGATAATTTTATTTTTCAGAATCATATATTCAGGTTATGAATTCTTCTGCAAAGAAATATCTTTACTTGAATGTATGTTTCTCCTGCTTTGGTTCTCAAGAACAAAAGGAAATCGCAGTCAGTACAGGGTGAGGGAGATTAAAAGTATGGACTACTTCTGATCCCTACCTGATCTGGACTTCAACTGATGTTGAAAGTCCAGATATGTTCTTGATCTTAATAGCAATGTTTTCTATTACAATTAATTTCCACACTCAAAACCAACCATTTTTACTTTTTTTTTCATAGCAAAGTTTATATCTGTCTTAATGTTAAACATGTCTGTATTACCTCACAAACTGTATAAGACGTAAAAGAAACAGGATCAGGATAGCTACTTTTCTGTCTTGTATGTGAATGGAAGACAAATTTAATTCTAAATATAGCGCATGCCTACATCTCTCACATTATACCCTTTGTCTGCAGAAGATTCAGAGACATGTAACAGCTGGTTAGTTATCATCATTGTTTAATTTTGAAATCCTCAGGGGATGGTTGCAATAAGGTTAAAAAGAAGTAAATGGCTATCATTAAGCACAAAAAGCATGAGTGAATTTGGGCAAAGCATCTAATCAAATCCCTTTTGATAGAAATCCTGATTGAGGACAGCATTCATTATGGCTTGATGTTGTCTATACCTCATTGCACCAAATTTCTAATGCATTTTCAGTCTTGTTAGCTTTTTATGTTAAGTAAATACCACAATTCAATTCAATTGGTTCAGTACTGAATATGAATAACAGTTTAGGAATTGTAGAACAGTTTTCAGAAAATCCCACATAATCAGTATAAGCAATCTCTTCATTAGGGTTAGGCTATACACGCACCAGTTTCAAATTAATGAACCATGGGGTCATCTTAGCATTAGGTCCTTATTTTTATTTTGGTGTGATTTAAGTCAATAAATCAGACTGATTAAACCAAACAGTCTTCACAGGTTTAAAAAAAAAAAGTCTTGCAATGGAATGGCTGCTTGTTAGCTATCCTTTGTGAAACAAAATCACTCAGTTTCTAAAGCAGTCTAAAGATGCTGAAATTATTCCTAGCCCTTGGAGTGTTCTTGATCTGTGACATTTAGTCATTTTCTCTTTTTGAATGCATTAGCAGGTAAGCTTGGAGGCTTAGGAAATTATTCTGTTGAATGTCTAAATGTTGCAATAGCGAAAACTCTTTAACCCTAAGAACTAGAGCGATATCTATTTTGTTTGTAAACTAAATTACAAAGGATTTTAAAAATGTGAACAAGGCACGGTGGTATCTACTAGGGTATGATTTTTTTTCTCTCCAGCAATGGAAATTGTGTTATAAATGCATTTCTTTTTCTGATTTCTTTAAACATTGTAAACACTAAGCAGGATCTGAATGAGCAGTGCATTAACAACACACACTGTACAAACAGTATATTTACATACAGCCTTTCATATAAAAGAGTACTATCATTCTGTGTATAATGGTAGCCAAGAGCCTTCACCATTAAAAGCAAAACTATGTGTCCAAATGATGTACAGGAACATACTGTAATCTGTTGAAAGAAGTAAACTAAAAGAATAATAAAGACAAATTAGTGTGACTCTATTCATTTTTATATTTAATCACAGATTTAAATTAAATAGTGTAATAAATAATTTCATTTTATCTGTTGATGTTGTACATGCAGAGTTCATTACTTTTCAAGAACGTTACAGCCCAAAAGAGATGATAAATGTAAATAAAAAATAAATTAAATTAGACCCGTGGCTGGTAGGTCACTCCTGTCCATAAAAGTGGAAAACAGTGAACATGTAGTTCCAGGGTTATTTAAGCTGATTCCCTGTACGCATTGAAGTAGAACAAAATGAAGAAGCATGAATCCCAAAGTTCAGTACACATGTTAAATGAGAATGAGCAGCTTGGAGAGGGAACAGACAAAGGGAATCCTTTGGGATACTAAGAAGTTCAATCTCACAGCAATGAGGACAAGGGAAGAAACCTCAGACACTGACTGATTTCAACAACCATGAGAAATAGACTCCAAACCAAAAGCAACCTTTTCACTCAGCTTACTAGTCCTGGCCGGTTTGCAACAATCACCGAAGCAGTGTCTGCAAATCAGAAACACTAAAGCTCCCATATGAGGATAGTTTAAGTTTAATGGAGCCTTCTCTTTATTTGTATTGCATTTGCAGATAACTGCAGTGGTTGGAATGTTGTGTTTTAAAGGACTTTTCCTTCACTTGAAGAGAGATGGCTTTGAGGCAAAACATTTTGTTTAAAAAATAAACATGCAAGCTTGACCTCAAAGGGGGTGTGGGAGTCCGGAACAAACCACCCAGCCTTGTTGTCGGACTAAATAGAATCGCTTATTTCAAGAAAACAAACAAAGATTCCCAGTGCAATTAGATATTAAACGCCTGAGAATTTGGACTGAGTGGCCCTCTCTCAGATGTAACCTTTGTTATGTTCTTATGTATTATTAAGTTGATGAATTCCCTCAATCCTTTCTAGTGCACTCTGAAGTCACCTTGTGGCAGAGTTGGTAACCGTGTTGTGCATCATCCTATACATGTCAAGGCCTGTACAGCTCAGGGATGGAGCTGACCCTCTCACTCCTGTGGAGCCTGTGCATAACTCTAATTCATTTGGCTGGGAATGATCTCCCTCTGATGCTCATCATCCTCACCTTCCCAAGGGGATTTACTGCAACTTGCCATCAGGTGTTCAGCTCTCCATGATTACTGCACATACTGTATACATGCATGCATTGGCTAAATTGCATTATCTTTATGATACCGTCTTATTTATAAACCCTTAAGCCATCTGAGTTTCTATGATTTCTCCATGATTTGGAAAATAATATACCTTATTTTGTTTTCAGGTGAATTTCTACCTATAACCCGAAGAAATGTGGGGGTGCACTGATATGAAGCTTTGATTAAGGCCTTTGCATGTAATTCTTTAATGTCAGCCACATTCATTTCAGTTAACTATAATAAAACATTCATTTTGCAAGGATGGAAACAGATGATGTGTTAGATTCCATAGACAGTGGAATAGTGCACTTAACATATTGGGGCTTATAGAAAGAAGCAATTAAAGGACATAAAGAAATCCATTTTTCCTCCCTTCTTTCTTTGCAGATACAGTTGTTCCTATTTATGCAGTATAGATTGTAAAAGCATTAGAGTTCCCAGAACAATTTTAATTTCAAAAGCACTAATAAAACACTGTTTTGTTTATTGGTGGAGAACATATTTATATGGAAATTATGTTGCTATAATATAATAACAATAAACATTAAAAGGAAAACCAAATAGCAGTCTAAGGTGTACATCTGCTGAAGAACTGATAATTTAATTTTTTTTTTTAGTCTTGGCTGGCATAGCTTCCTTTGTTCATTAACTCACAGATAATGAAGGGGAAATCTGCTTAAAAACATGTAGAAAAGACAGCTATGAAAGGCAAAGTACAAAGGCAACATCACGCAAACGTACTTTTTTATTTTTTGTTTTAATCAGTACTGTAAGTATTAACCTACTCAAACCAGGAAGTACGATTAATTTTCATTTGACAAACTCCACGGTGTCTCTTCTGATGTCAGTTAACAGACTCCACGGAGCTGCCTTTGATGCCCTAGGAAGCTGCTTAAGATTTCATTTTGTCCTATTTTTCCGAAAGCGCTTATAGGAGGGGGACCACCACTGGATTTCAGTGCCCACAGCAGCCGGCAGCCCCCTGCATGGCAGATCAGGTAGAGAAATTACTCCACCAATTGAAGTTTGGAGGAACTCTAAGGAGGCCTGATTTACTCTACTCTTTCGAACAGTGCCACGGGTTGTTTAATGGCCAAGAGGCAGGACCATGGTTTAACATTTCATCTTAAGGATGGCACCTTCTCAACATGGTCACTCCAGTCATGATACTGGGAAATTATAGCCACGGGGGAAGAGCACCACCTACTGGTCTACCAATGGTTTTCCTTAGAGCTCTTCTGTCCCAGTACTGACTCTGCTCAACCTTGCTTAGCTTGCTTAGCTCCTGAGATTTCACAAGATTGATTGATTCATCGATCTGTCTAAATTTTAAATCACATCTAGTCTGCTTAGACAGCAGGCTTTGGATGAAAGTCTTCTTTCCAAAAGATTTTTATCCATTTTGTGGGTCAGCTGTGAAAAAGTTCCTTTCTGCAAATCTTCAACACTAGCAGATGTGTTGATACATCGAACATGTCATCAGCGTCGCTGATAAAGACACTGAAGCTGCCATCCCCACTAAAAAGGATAATAATTTCTTCCAGTGTTTCATGCACAATAGTCTCTGAAGAAATAACAAAAGAGCCTTTCATAAGAAAAGAAATTTGCCATACTGAATTTAGGGCACCTATTTCATTTTATGAATTACCAGCTCTTTTCATTGACCGCAGTATGCACGCAGCACTTTCTGCTGGAAACGGGGGAATACAGTGCTTCACTGAATAGTGCATATGGCATTTTTTATTAGGATTTACTTTATTTGTTTCATAAATTTCAGAGTATGTGCATCCAGAAATCCGTTTTATGCATGTACAGAGGATGGGCACTTTACACATAAGTCCTTGCTGACTGAGTGAAAAGACAAGTATTTCCACTACTGCCAGAGACAAATTATTTCTCTAGCTGTAGCCGTATTAGAGGAAAACAGAAAGAGAATGATTTAATTTACAGTACATTTTTCTACTATTGATGAAAACCTTTCAGTATGTCCTCTTACTCAAAACCCTCAGAATCTAACCTTTCCTCTTGCGCTCACAAAAGCTCCTGCAGAAGTTCTTTTTAATTAGTTCTTTTAATTGGAGGACCAATTATATAACGCATTAGTGCTTTCCCAGTTAAGCAAGAATTAAGTTCAAGTATTCAGCTCTGTTTTTGACAATTTTTGTTTTAAAGTAGTTGTTGGAGAGGGCATTATTCTGGAAATTGTAAATAATTAGCTACCAGTTAAAATTTCATTATAAAGTACATTTTAAGCCAAATACCTAAGTAAAGGCAACTTGCGGATAATAAAAGTTTTAAATACTCCACAAGTTCTTTATTTTATGTGTCATGGCAAAACGAATTCTCATTATGCCAGTAATATACAAATCCAATATACCTCTGGATTTGAAGGTATCAATCTCCAAAAAGAAAATAAACCATACTACAGTACAGTTTTTTAAATAGTGAATATTTCCATTTCACTCTATCCAAACTCTGTCTGGAGACTTTACCTCCTGTGAAGGATCATTCTGCTTCTCTGAGTGGTAATAGGATGAAAGCGAGAGCTGCAAGGTACTGGCACATGTTTTTCGCCTGACCTTGTATTTTGAAACTTCTCCACCATCTGCTAACATGTATGACTCAGATCATATGACATCAGATCCTTCCCAAATGGGAATCTATTGCCATCCCCTTAGAAGAAAAATCAATATGCTTTCAGTGCTTGGCCCTCAGATTGGACTATGTATTGATACCAGATTTCCTCCAAGGACTCTTGAAATAAATCACATTTTCTACAACCCCCAGAGCCCTTTGCAATATGCCTGTGAGAGCTATTTTTATATGTAAAACTATTGTATAAATAATTCAGTAAACCTTTACACGAATGAGGCTAAAAACAGTCATAACTCTTTCATAAACACTACACAACATGAAAAAACAACATGCATAATCCTTTACAAGCATTTATGCAAAGGACATTACTGGCATGCAGTTATTTGTAATGTTTCATAACAAGACATAGTTTTAGCTGCAGACTAAGAGTAGGATTCCAGTTTGGAAGGAGTCAGGTGAAAATGATGGAAGACTCCATAAAGGATTTGAGAGATGACAGGGATTTTCTTTAGATGCAGCTCAGTAACAGTGGTCTTGATATGTTTATGTTAATTTTTATTTTGCCATGTGGTTTTTAAATGTATGTGTTTATTGGTTACAAAGTGTTTATGAAAGAGCTATGACTGATTTTTGGTCGAAGTAAAGTAAAGTGTTACTGATAACTTCACTACTCCAGGGCTGTAGCTCATGAGCTATTTGTTGAATACAGAATATAAGCATTTACACCTAATCTAGCTTCCCAGAATAAATACTTTATCCTTTTTGACACTTTTACCTATACATGTATCATATATAAAATAACTCTTTTGTTTGTTTGGAAGGTGTGGTGGAATAAAGATGTATCCAGAATCTTCATCTGAGAAATTGTCTGTGTCAGAATGCAGTCTGTTAACTGTATCAGTTGGCAGCTCTACAGACTTTTCTAAATATATCAGCACAAAAAGTCACTGATGCCTTTAAACAACAAATGTTAACACCTCTCCACACACTGCAGCTGGTAACCTGGTTATTTACAAAAGTGTGCTTGCTACATACTTTGCAGGGGAAATACATCATCCAACTCACTTAGGACTTTCTTAGCTTCCCATTGGTGGAGAAGGAGCTGTGGCCAATGCAAGGTCAAGGGGAACCTTCAGGCTCCATGCAATTCATCAAAAATTAGAGCTGGGGCCCCAGATAATGAACCCACTATATCTAGTCTAGAGCTAAATTATAAAATGTGTATGGTGGTGAGGCTGCAGACAGCTTCAAAGCCTAGCATAAACTAACCTGCAACTAAATGCATGAATCACACTGATCATTATCTTCTGCTTCATTATGCTATAACTTGTCATGGAGAAAAGAGGCACATCTTATACATTGCACGTTTAGCAAAATGGCTATCATCATCCATCTGGGAGTCCATTTTAAACTACAGGAAAATACACAAACTTCTTACAATGCGTGCTCATGCACTTAAACAGCTGAATGCACCTGAATGTGCTCTGTGCTGTGCTTAAAGGTCTTGAAAGATGACTCTCATACTGTATATAGATTCAAGTTAAAAGACACCATAATGTTATTTCTTTCTTTTAAGCGAAGCATTCTGAACTAAGTAGGTACCGTTTTCGGATAATTATATTGATCCATCTTTCAAAAGAGTTCCTGTTTTTTTCCAATACGTAAATGTAAATGTAAAACTAAGTAAGTATTATGTATGTTCTATTCTATTCTAAATCATTCTTACATTTTTTGAACATCCTGTCAATACTGTAGCATTAAGGGACTGATTCGCTATTCAGTTGCTACTGATAGATTAGATCACGCAGAGTTGAGAAGAAACCCTCCATCTCATTAAGTGAAACCAAACTCATGTTATTTATCTAGCATTCAGAATAGAAGTCATACCCTGCTGTTCATGAAGGAACAGTGAAATAATGGAACAGGTATTAGGTTTATTCCATACTGAAAAGAGAAGAAAGAAAACACAACATTTCGGCTGTGGAGCCTTCTTTGGGTGTAAGGGTGTAATTTCAAGCTTTGGCTTACACCTGAAGAAGGCTCAACGGCTGAAATGTTGTGTTTTCTTTCTTCTCTTTTCAGCACGGAATAAACCTATTACTTGCTGCTTTGCAGCCTACGCATGCTGACGCAGCTACCCACCTGAACCACAATGAAATAATGACAAAATGTAGTTGGCAAAAATATCACAGAATTAAATGTGAACACACGACATCTGGATTTCATGCAGACAAAAATAAATAAAGTCTGAGGAGTAGAGCTTGTCCAATGCTGTACAGATATCTAAAAATAAAATCTAAGGATTAAGAATAATCTTCCAACTTCCCAAATTCCAGTCAAATTTACAGTATCTTAAAAAAAAGGAAACAACACTTATAGAAACCTGATCCTCCAAAGCCATCAATTCTTAATATTATAATATTATTTTTTTAATCTAACTGACAAGCTTGAAAAATTAACTTTGTTTTAGCCTTTATACATTTTTGTATATATGTTGTGATGCAGTATATGTATATTTTGCACATATGGGTTTATGAACATATTAAAATACATATAATCTTAAGAAGTAATTTAAATAACTCTGACTTTGAGAGACATTATATTTTGACACCTGCATAATATCTAATTATGATGTATAAGATAAATCTACCAACAGGGCAAGTGGCTCATCTTCCTATAGACAAGATCTTTTCACAATACATCTTGTTGCATTTATAATGTAAATTCTCTCCTTTATAGTATGGTAACAGAAAGATAGTTTTGTACCAAAACAGGAGGATTTCAAAATAGAAAACTTTCATAATAGGCACACACTTCAAAGATCATTTCTTGGGCTTGGCAGGAAGAATATATTAACATCTGCTGCAGTATTAGGAAATTCATTTATTCCAATGCAGCACTAGTCATTCAGGACAAGGGTAAGTGTGCAGGATCTGAAACTGCTGTTCTGCTTATGCAACGTAGCTCCAATCTGTTAAGAGCTCTTTAAATTCTTTGCTTCAGTAAAGCAGCAAAGTTTGCCAAATTGAAAAATGCTTGTCTTGAGTCCTAGTAAGTAACAGACACAAACAATAGCAGAGATCTGTCCAATGCAATGTCCAACATTTGATGGCATTCACAGGAGCCATATTTGCACAATTACCTAAAGTACAGAATTACATAAACCAGGAAGGCAGTAATTTCTACAAGACCACACTGGGCAAGATTATCAAACAGCATGAATACTGTCCCTTTGACTTTTAATGAGATTTCATGTGGAAATCAAAGACCATTGTGCTGATGTTTGAATTACAGTAAATCATTGAGGAACCTTTTCCATCTGAAGAAAAAGAACTGCTTGTAAGTTTAAAATAAGGACACTTGAAGTCTTAAGTTACTGTTTTGTATTTTGCATTTTTGTTTACATACAGCTTTTAAACTGTATGTATGTAACATGACTGGCTTCCCGTCTCAAATGTATATAACAGAGCACAAAGTTTGTAGATCCCTTTAAAGATTCATACAACAGCAATTACAGTTAACAATAACACTCATAATATATGCATTATCTTTTCTCAAATATGAACGATGCAAGTTACTGTTATATTTCATGTATTTTCAGATGTTATAGGTGTCAAATAGTAGTATATGTATCTTCAATTTAAAATTATATTGTAACAAGCCTAGCCATCAACCTTTGACCATTGTTTTTTTAATTTAAGCTTTTAAAAATAAAAAAGTACTTTTCTGTATTCATAGGGACTTTATCACTTTAGCGCTTTGAGGAAATCTGTTTAATTAAAAAAGATCAAAAGCCTTATTTAACATCAGACTCTGGCTGCCTAATTTGCATGCCTAGTGCCACAATGTAGCACAGATGACTCAGGCAGAAAAGGTCAGGATTCTGGAGAAAATTTTAATGAGTAGAAGATTTGCTACAATAGAAGATAGCGTCAGGATCTAAATAATATTCCTCTTCCTCATTCCTCTCCATCATTGTTCTGATGATTCAAAATGTGTACAAAACAACTTTTTAAAAAATGTATACAATCCTGGATCACGGTAAATCATGAAGAAATTATGAATTATGGAAAGGACAACAAGATTTACAAATATGGCTTTTACGAATAAACATACATATTTGAAATCTTGTTAATATACTGTACAATGTCATAGAGCAGAAGCGTTTAAAATAATAAAATTTCATATTTTACCATGCTAATGTTTTCAATAACATCTCCCAAGTCACCGCTCCTGAGCATTATATGCATCAGATTTTGAAAGCAATTTAATGTACCACAAATAATGAAAATAGTCTATTTCTCTGTCTGGGGCCTGAGCGGGTCATTGTGACCTCTTCTTGAAAAGGATTTACAATTAATTATCCACAGGAATTGCATGCCATGCAACACAAATAGCAAACACATGTTTTAAAGCATTTTACAAGACAACAGTACAGTAAATTAGTTTATTTTGCAAATATAATCAAAGGGAAACTGAAAGTTTTTAAATTTCACAGGAAACTGAGATAGGTAGGAACTAGATGTGACTGGTGCAATATCACTTAAAAGGTCTGGGTTTGCGACTAATGGATTAAAAGTTAAGGAGCCAAAGAGGATATCTAAACGTGTCATATGAGATCATATCATTACCTCCAATTTTACTTGGGTTTTTTGGAGGGCAGTGTGTATACAAACAATATAGATTTTTGTAGCTTTAAAACAAGATTCACACTTGTGGACAGGAACATTATCTACAGAGCTTTACAGAGAATTAAATCACCACACAACTCTAAAGAAAGGAAGGGGATTTTGAAAATTTTTTTAAAGATGCATAGCTGCATGGTACAGCATTTTTTAAAAAGTTGTTTTTTTTTAAAAATTGTTTTTTAGAAAGACAATGTTTTAAACCTATTGAGGTACAATTAGCAGTGTAACATTCAGTTTTGGCGTACATTTATTACTTTTGATGGATTGTGTGGTTGAAAAAACAATGAAACACCAGCTGCCCAAGGACAGAATCACACAACGTTAACCAGCTTGACATTTAGCCAGTGTTAGCAAAATTGCAAACATTTATTTTCACCAGAGATAGCAGTTGATGTGGTCTGAGCCTGTGTTTGTGTGATATACACACAAACACCCGAGCACAGAGGGTAAGACTGGGGCCAGGCTTGTATGCAGACATGGTCTAATAATTACCTCCATTTTACAGAGTTCAGATTTGGTTGCAAGCTCAGCAGCCAGCCTACACAACAAATACAGTTGATAAAATACAAATTTTTTTCTGTGGTACAGAGAAAAGCCTCACGTCCCAACTAATTTTGATTCATGTACTGCCATCAATGCCATCAATCAGACCTCTGCCTTGTTTACCCGGGTTTCTTTTCACAAAGGCCAAGGCAAGATTGGACAGCTATCCTGTCAGGAAGTGCTCTCGTTAGGTATTTGACTCATGCTGGGCATTGGCAGGATTTGTTGTACATAATGTACAGTACATGTCTTCGTAGCTTGGGAGCTTGGGAAGAAGTAGACCCATGAGTGGCCCGCATGGTCTCTGTAATCCTATACAAAGACTTAAATCTACCACCATCTGTATTCTCTTATGTACTGTACCACCACTTCAAACTTTAAAAAAGGCATGCATGTCCCTTTATTCATGGGAATTGTAGAGAAAAAAAAATGTTGGATTACATTTAATGCAATAAATACAAAATAATAATATTAAAAATACTGGGTTTAAATCAGTGTCGACAGTATAAAAAGTTACTCTTTTAAGTTAGTCTTTAAAGATTCCTAATTAGATATGCAGTAATTTTCTAGGCAATTAAAATATGAGCCATTATCACAAGCAAGACGTACATCCTACAGCTGTAGTTATGATATAGAAAATAAAAAAGCCTTCTGTGTGAAAAAGATTTCAGACCA
Organism: Lepisosteus oculatus; assembly: GCF_040954835.1. Lineage (NCBI taxonomy): Eukaryota > Metazoa > Chordata > Actinopteri > Semionotiformes > Lepisosteidae > Lepisosteus > Lepisosteus oculatus. The sequence continues at coordinate 3,225,794 of NC_090700.1, read as the reverse complement.
GGAACATTGTGGCATCCCAAAGACACAGGCCATTGGAAATAACAGTTTGGAACTGTTCATGTGGATTCAGAAAAGGGTCTTAAATTGACCTACAGCAATTTAGTTTCATAATATATTTATTTTACAAGTAAATATTTCAACGATTCTGTCCAATTGCAAATATTAAATAAAAATTTGCTTGGAGTTGTTTTTTCTGATATAAAAAGTATAATTATGTTAGAACCACGCTTATGTTTTGTATATAAGATAACGTGGTTCTTCCCAGATTTTTTAAGGTAACCTTTTATATACAGTAGAATGTCTGTAAGGATACAGACATCTTATTCAAAAGCCTACATACATCTTAAATATAACCTATTATATAAGATGAAATGTGCTTCCTTCAGATTTTTGCACCTTCCCTGAATGTGTAACATCTTCTATTACTTGCGAGACAAATAATGTAAAATATGAGTGACCACAGACACTCAGTTTTATGAATAAGAATGTTTTCTGTTGTGCTAGCTGTTGGGAAAATAGCTACCTACGTAATATGAAGAAAAGAAGGTATAGAAATGACATGGCAAGGAACATGGTTAGTACTGAGGCTGAAAACCAGAACACTCCCGAAAGGCTTCATAACCCTCTGTAAAGGTTATGACAGTAGGAGAATAAAGCTGTCTTTTCTCTCGACCCTCCCTTCATGGCACCAACACCTGTGGAGAACTTAGAATCAAGTGAATGTGATTTTTCTACAGCTTGGAGTTACTGTACCTGGGCATCAACATTTTGAAACGAGAGTGTTCCTCAATGCGTTAATTTGATAGGTAGAGTGTTGTTAACTGCCTACTTTTTTCGTGATATTCTTTTACTGTGAATACGTGTGTTTTATGGTATATGGAATACAATGCATTAATCATCTGTCCATCTATTTTAGAACTGCTTTATCCAGTACAAGGTTGTGGGGAACGCTGGAGCCAAACCCAGCAAGCAGTGGATGCATGATGGGATGCCAGTCCCTCACAGGGCACACACGGACAAACACGCACACTCAGTCCAGCGGCAGTTTTTCCTCAGTTCCCAGAAGCCAGTAAATGTACCAAAATAGCTTTGGACTGTGGGTGTAAATCGGAGCACACGGTTGAACCCCAAGTGAACACGGGGAGAATGTACAATTTCCACACAAATAGTACTCCCAGAATTGAACACCAGCGCTGAGAGTATGCAATGCTCACCACTGTGTCACTGTTCTTGCTGAAAAATAACTATTGTTTATCTACAGTACATATAATGGATTTCAAGGGTGTTCTCTGAATCTGGAAGGTGGCTTTAATAACATAAATTGGAGTGTTCCACCTTGACCACAGTTAGTTGAGTCTGTGAACAAATCCCAGCTACGTTTTTGTTCTCCAATCTTGTTCTTTTGTTTGTTTCAGTTTTACAACTGATATAATATGATGCTTGAAACATTCTAATAATGTCTGTGATGCAGCTCCTTTTGTTCCCATTGAAGTGAGAGACAGCAGCAGTTTGCGTGGGTGAAAGGCCGTAGGCAAGCCTAGAAGACAACCTCTATAAATTTGCATAAACAACAAACTCTGTCGTACTGTAAATCTTTCCTGTGGTGTGACTTGCTCTTGTGTATCAGTCTTGATTTATACCAGACAATAACACAAAAAAATTACGGTTCAAATTTATTTTAATAATCAATACTGTTTGAGTGGTTTACTTTCTTTAACAGCGTAAACCATCTGCAATATTTTAAAACAAGTCTGCTTCTCTCTACAGAATACAACTAGTTGACATATAATTGCAATACAATGAATTGCAGAAGTTATACAATAGATGGGTGACTTATTTCTAAGCCTAAGACCCCTGTGTAAATCTCTGCCTAGGAGTAATTTTGCCCATAACAAATATAAAGTATGCAAATTCCTACTGAGGTGAGCACAGGCACATTCTAAGCTGGACTACTTGAAGCTATTATGCTAGCCAAAGGGAAACAATTCATAAGGAGTTCTCAAAACAGACCTTGAAACCCTAACAACTTGGCTTCTGTAGCCAAGATAACTGTGACCTATTTTTAATAAGCAAAGGAGTCTAGCTGAAAGCGATTTCCCTTTGGGTGAGGCTTAAGGCACGCTCTCACAGCAGCTGTGGGAAACTCAGTACTGTACTGCTATATGTTACCTGCTGTGTAGAATAAAGAAAGTCTCAAACCTTGTATATAGAGATGAAGAATGAGTAGCAATTTAAAACCAGGTTATCCGGGGCTGCCATTCCACAACCTTTCTCTTAAAAGCCACCTAGTGACTATGTTGAAATTAAAACATTCTATATTTGCAGCCTAGATTGCTTTTTAGACCACGTTCGTTTCTTGTATAACAATTGTATGTTTCAAAACACATGCATAAAGGCACACTGCCAATGTGTCAAATAAACATCATTAGTGCTGCTTCCTCAGCAGTTAAACGTGTTGTGGCAGGCCAGCTAAAGACCTGTGGCCTCTTATCTTTGTAAATAGTCTCACAGTGGGTGCTAATGAGTTACTTGATTAGATTAGGGATTAAGTGTGTTTTTAACTAATCTTGATTGGGTTAATTCCGATTTTGTTTGGACGTGGATGGTCCTAGTGTAGTGGTATTTGTTATTGTCTGGGAGAGTGCTGACTTTGTGTTTGCTTGTCCTGAAAAGAACTACACTTAAACCTCCTGGACTTCACTTCTTGTGGCCATCAAGTGTTTTTGTACTTGCAGATCCTTGGGACTGTCCTCCCTGAGGGTAGGGTCTGTCACATATGCCTTTTAGTGAACCTTAAAATTTAAGCAATTTGACAGTGACTGACTCTTGCCCAATCTTCCTATGTCTACTAAAAAAGGAAGAGTGAAAAAATGTTGTTATTCCAAATGATTTAAGTCTCCAATGGGAAATGTTTGGTTCAAATACAGACATTTATATAAACCCAAATTCAATTCAAGTGAAGAGATCACTCTGAAACTAAAGACCACCACAGCAGTGTTGCGAATATAATCATACACATACATACTGTACAGTACAATTCAATAAGTTTGTTAGCTTTGTGTTGAAAGACAGACAGCTGGTAGATGACATTTAATATGGACACATTCAGGTAAAAGCCAGTAGCAAAAACATGAACTATATTACAAGATAGGAAACACTGAGCTTGAGGAAGATACATATTAAAAGACAGAATGACAAAAAGGGTGTTTATCTTTATATCCTTTTCATCTTCTACTCAAACTGCTTCTGTGGAGAAGAAGGACAATACATTTCTCATACTACTCATTTAAAAACATACTTTGTGATGAAGATGTGAAAGTTATTCCAGAGGTGCACTTCTGTCCAGATTTGAGGCCCATTTAACATTTACTGATGATCTGGATGATGTGTGGCATCTAGGGCTCAGAGACCAGTGCACAGGCACATGCTTGTCTGGGGTCAGTGAAAGGAATGAGTCAGATGCTGCATTTCTGCATATCATGTTGAAGATGCTTGCCACATGGCACTATCTACAACCTGATCCAACACATGTATTGCAGATTTCCAGCATGTATTGCTTCCATCAGTCTACAAATACTCATTGCGACTGTCATAGCAGACCCCTTGTTGCCCAACCATGTTCATGACAAATGTTAATCAGATTAAAGATATTTTCTAGATAATGTCTGCAGAAATGCCATTTTCAAACCAACAACTTTATCACATTGCTGCACTTATAAGTGGTAAGTTTCTTTTTATGCTCAGGATATCTATGGAGGTGAGCTATTGACAAAGCCCTTGAGGCCAACTCTTTGCTGTCCTCTAGTGATGATGCTATTGTCATTTCACCCTCCAACAGAGCAATCTGCTACAGGACAAAAAAAACACAGCAATCTTTCTCATACCTCTTCCTGATTTTAATGCAGTCAGCTATTTCAATATCTACAGTTTGATAAGCTCCATTCTGCTATATGCGCAAAAAAAGCATTCAAATTGCCTCAAAAGTCTCTTCACTGACACGAAGTGGTAACTGTAAAATGTGCAGTGGTTATACTCATGGTTATAGAACCATGCCCTTCAGACACACAGAGAAACCCCAGGAAGAAGGAATCCTCTGGAGGGAGGATGGTATGCATACAGGCAATGCAGGGCCCTATTGCTATGGATTACATTAATGAATAACAGGGAGATTTTCTCACAAGCTGAATCTGCCAGGCTCTGCTATGATTATCCCTCCTTGGCAACCTGAAACAGCTCCTCTGAACATAATAGATTGTGAGATACACTTGAGATAGGATATTAGAGGACATTTTTTCCCTGGCATTCCCACAGTCTTTTTATGCCTGTTTGAAAAGAAAACTTTTTTTTCTGTCTCCCACTGACATTTGTTGATAGCAGGGGTAAGGTATTTTTAATAGTTTAACAATTGAAACATGCATTTGACAACATCTTATCGATAGGAAAAAATGGATGAATTGGAAAAACAAACAGAGGATCACTCACACGTTGCTCAAGCTCTGAAAATAAAATCTTATATCTACTTTTTTTCTGATGCAGGCATAAGAGTTTTGTGTGTTCTGGAGAAATTCAGAAAACCCTCAAACTGCCACGGGGGAGGTCCTCTGTTCACACAGTGCTGAGCGGGTTAAACGTGTTTGTGCTGTATTCTACACTAACCCCTGCTGGGAGAGCTTCAGAGCAATCAGTGCCTGCCAATAACCCTGCTGAAGAGTAGCCAGCCATGAGGTTGGCTGTAAAACATCTGCGATCATTTTCTTTCTTTCCCTTCCTCGGAGAGCATCCCTTATTATAGGCACCAAGGAAGCTTGCCAAATCTCAGTCTGCCACAGGCTACAGAACCTCCTATCTCTCTTGGCTTATGTTTGAATCTTCTTTTAATAGGTAGATGTGGGAGCTGAACTCATGACCTCCTAACGAGAATCAATGCCAGGCAACTACATATTTTGCTATAAGTGAAACTTATTTTCCCTCATTTTCACTAATTTTAGGCTCATACAGTAGATCAATAGTAAAAGCACATCTAAAGTATTGTAGATCAATTAATTTATATAGTAGGGGTAAACAATAAATCTACGCACTGACCATGGATTTAACTTTTCAGCCTATTGCATATATTTTAGTGATTCATATAAAAAGTCTGATATGTTGTATATCGGTTTGCTATTTGAAGAAATATACAGTATATATATTGATTAAAGCCTCACCCCTAGTAATGACCTCCTGAAGACTTTCTTCAAAATCTGATTAAATTAATTAATTTTTAATTTCTTCTAAGAAGTAAAAGCAATTTTTAGAGGCTTAGAGACTGTTGTGGTGTTCATCTTGATGTTTGTTCCGCAAAAAATTCTGATTTCTAGGTGTGAATAGTATGTATTTAATCTAATTTAGATCTCCAGATGCATTCTTACACTGGGCCTTTACACATTTTCACTAGAAATTATATTAAATATTTATTATATTCATTCTTCACATTGATAAAAACTCAACCCACTAGTAGATGGGGTTACACCCCATATATTTTCTGCACTAATAGCTGAATATTAAACTAGAGCTGAAGTTCCCTTTCTGCAAAATCTGCCATACACAATACAGACACATTTTTTAAACTCTTGTTTGTTGTGCCATTTTGCTTCTTGTTAAGTTACATGACATACTGTAATCTTTTCCAATGCAAGATGAGACTCTGCTATCAGAAAGCGCTGTTGGTCAGAAATTGCAGGCCTGGCAGATGTTGCTGTCATGATGTGTATTGCTCTATCTGAAGAGCCTACTGTACATCTGTTAATCCTCTCTAAGGCATTAGCCCCCAAAATGTAAAGCATCATGGGAAAGCCAGAGTGCCACCACTGAACTGTTAAGGTTAGGATGCAGAAGCATTTAAAGGACCATTCCAAACCACTTAACAGTTGAATGTGTGCAGAAGGTTCAACTACATTACATTGTATGGCTTATTTGCATCATGTAAATTGGTTTTGGTTCAATTCAAATCCAATTATTTTACAGAAAAATGCCTTTGTTTTATGTATGAAATATGTCAACTGCAGCTGTAGACATAACAGTACTTTTCTGCCCCAGCCTTCATAAATATTCTGGTTTAGTTGATAAAACAGTTGCTTTAGCTGTGAAATGTTTTGCTTTACTGTTGCGTAGTGTGGGCTGCGCTCCTATTCATGTCTAGAAATCAGCCAGGGGACTCAAAGATCAACTGCGATACTGAATCCGTCCCCACGGACAACTCAGATTAGTATTTAAACATTGCAGCCTTTAATTAGGATTCAGGGAGACAGTAGCTAGACAAAACAATCAGACAAGAGAATAAACTAACAAAATGCAATGAGCTAACAAAAGCATTTAGCAACTGAAAATAAGTCCTCTGTGCTCATTCCGCGTATGTTAAAGCATTAAGATCCCGTGTAACAATGCAGGAGAGGGCGGAGCCGCGGCGAGCACCGGTAAAAAGTCAACGCCCCTAACTGAGGGACGGAAGCACTGGTGTGAGGTCAGCAGGGACCAAAAACAACACAAAAAAGGTTGAAAACGGAACAAAAAGCCAAACGAAAGGTGTACCGGTGTGAATCGCGACCCGCAGGCTGGGCCTACCCTGTTTAGCGGGGTCCAGTCTGGTAGAGCACGGCGCGTAAGGCAAAAACAAAACATAAACGCATTGTCTGAAAAAGATTGTGCCTGCCCCGGTAAAAACACGGGATGGGACAGGCGAAAAGAAAAGAAGAACACCCTACGCTGGTTCAGTCCCCTCCGGGACTGTCGGTGTAAACAATCCCCCCTTCTGGGGATGTCCCTGCTGGGCTTTCCAGTGTGCCTTTATATCACCTGCACAGCTGTGGCTCTGTGGCTCATCCTCTAGAAGCCGGGACTACAAAAACGAGGCGTCGCCCTTCTACCAGGGCTCCGCCTCCACACTGGACACGCCCCCGCCTAACGCCACACCTGCTTCTGAGAAAGCTCATCGGTACAGTAAGACATACCGGAAGTCTGTATTTTTCACCACATAAATATAACACTTAATTTAAACCATATATAATATACAATATATGCATACAGCATTTCAAAATTGGAGGCTTGAAAAATTGGATCACATTATCAAAACAAATTGGATCAATTGATCAAAATCCTGACCATAATTGACTTATGGTCAATTAGATAACTTTATTGGCCGTATACAATTTCTTGTGTTAGGAATTTGTGTTTTCACATACCCCAGCTTGCTCTCCATGAGACACACAGACAGGGAGAGAGAAGCTTGGGGTCAGAGCGCAGGGTCAGCCATTTATACGGCGCCCCTGGAGCAGTTGGGGTTAAGGGCCTTGCTCAGGGGCCCAATGGAGTAGGATTCCTCTGCCGGCCGCGGGATACGAACTGGAAACCTGCCAGCCAAAGAGCCACCTCCCCTTAAACATTGAAACCGTACTGTACATCTAAAAGTCCCTATGTCTTCACCTGGACCCACCACGTAACTTGTCATGATCATAAAGTGGTTGTTATTCCGTGATGTGGCCAGAACAACCACAATTCAATTCCTGGTCATTGCAGGCAGGAACTACCAATTAACTACTTTGGCCCAAATGGCCTCCTTTATATAACCTTTATGCAACTTATTAAGTTTTGCACTCAAAATTATTTTAATAAAGTAATAATCCATTCTTACATTGTCTTAAAACCAATCAGACTACTGCCTTGGAGGTTATGGTGTTCTTTGACTATGACATTCTGTCCTACCTGTATCGTCTGCGCTGATGCATGATATCATAAATTTGCAAAGATGGAGAACACTAACATTTTCGAAGACTTCTGTGAGGTTTTTTTTCATTTTTTGGTTATAAACAGTACTGTAGTCTTGACTGCACAGATATTAATCTAATCTTCATCTTAGAATCTGAAACACCTGAAGTTCTGTTGAAAGAAAAAGTTTTACAAATGAGAGCATAGCCTATTGACAAAATTGCATTTTGTACAATTAAAATTCAGCAGTTAGTTCCCCTTTCCCATTATCTTCTCTCTAAATGATTCATGTAGTCTGTTAGTTAATAAAAACAACCTAAAATGTTTCATTCAGCTATACTGAACCTCTTAGAGCTCTACTAGCCAAACAATATAATATATAATATAATATCCAATAATACAATGTCCAACAAGCGCTTTGAGGAGCCACTTTTAAAGATGCTATATAAATACAGTTTATTATTGTTGTTTTGACAAGCTCATTCCCCCAAAAAATAACATTTGACCTTTTTTTTTCCTGAGCAAAAAAAAGCATACATCTATTACCACATGGGAATCCCAGTATCCAGGTTAAGGAAAGCACAACTGCAGGGATAGATTATAAGACAAAGACAAGCAGTGACCTGTCAGAATGCCATAAAGCAATACCTTATAGTAAACATTCATCAATCAGCTAAACCAGGTTATGAATATTTGTTGAAATGCACTGACAGGTCACTGTGCATGAAAAATAGGGGGTCTTTTTAACAGCAGGAATTAACAAGGTCTTCATGCAGCCTCAATTAAAGCAATAAAGTGAGAAACACAGCAGTACATTACTGCTAATTTAAAAAAGGGTCAGTTATTTGCTAAAAATGATCTTTGATGTTTTGTGTCATTTAGCAAAGACATAACCTTTATAGAAGTCTCATGAACTGTTGACAATTAATCCATCAATTAGATATAATTGCTGCCAGTTTTCCTTTGACATCTGTCTTAGCATAAAAAGTAAACTATATCCTTTGATTTATGATTCCCTGGGGAGATGGTTCTAGGAGAGGTTTCGAGATTAAAGATTTTTAATAAAGCTATAATTTATGATTTCTGCACACATCAACTTTGAAACCTAAGCCAATTTGTTTATGAAAAGAAAATGATTTCCTTGAGTTTCTCTTCTTGACTTAGGCATTGATTTTGTCACATTTATATAATTACACTATTATATATTTTATCACCATTTCTATGCAATGTACGACACCAAGTTCATCAAATAGGCACGTTCAAAACAAAATCCATACACATTTATTCGTTTTGATAAATATGACTACCCTACCATTCAATTCCATGTCTAATAACTGTTTTGTATAATTCAGCTAAACCATTCCCCCAATTCCTCCTGTCGGAATCTCCTTTTGATTTAAACCAAAATAGCAGTTTTTTTCTCGGATTAAACTGGCCTGAGGAAGCGAAATCTTTGTGACTTCCCATGTCAGTAGAGATTTCCGTAATTATTTTCTGTAATGTTCCTAGAAATTAAATTGCCACATATTTAACAGCTACAGTCATGTTTAATGAAATCCAACATTGACAAGCTGAATATATACTGTATATTTTAGCACCAGAAATCTAGTGAAGAAACATGCCCTTACAGTATGCCAAACCTTGCAGAAGCATCGATTGGCATCATTGGAACACCTCTTCTCTGGAGCCCTGTAAGGTTTTTACACATGTTTCAATTACAAGGGTGGCATAGTGGCTTGTCAGTGAGCGCAGTGTGTGGGTTTCCTACAACCTTAAAAGAATGTGGCCGCTTAGTTATTGTGTGTCTCTCCATTGTCCCTGTGTTTGTGTGTGCCTTGTGATGGTGTACAGTAGTCCCATCTCACATCTTGTACTCCTGGAATGGGTTCCAAGTGGCTTCATACTTCCCAGGAATAAGACGTTTTATGGATGAATGAATTGAATGGATGGATTTCAATCACAGTCTTGGGTTCCTCAATATATCTTTATATTATAGCACTGTATAGGCATTGTAATCACTATATACTATAGCATTCTATGGTTAATCGATGGTTGAAACCATACGTCACTGCATTCCTCTACTCCACTGTGAGGTGAAGGTGAACACAGGACTATTGAGCTGTATCAGTTTGTGTAAGTGCACCCATGGGAGATCGTCACCCTGAATTCAGAAGCCGAGTACAGCTTCATCATGCTTCTTTCTTCTTAAAAATATCAGGTGATACTTTAAAGATCTTCCTTTTTAGTTATGTAATTTGCAGGTTGTTCTGAGACCTGCATGTAGTCATCATGTACTATTGTTCAAGAACAAGATGTCTTTTTTTTAAAACAGATATATTAAAGTACTGTAACACCTCGCCACGAGCTTCAGAAGAATTGCTAAAAGAGAGCTATAATGCATTTCTCTATATGTGATCTCTGCATTTTTTGTTAATAAAGGATGCAGAACTTGAAAGGGAATGTGGAAAGGAATTGTCCTGTTTTTAATATTTTATTGGGAAATCTTTTCCATTTGGCTGAAGCAATATTTAGAGTTGGAATCTATTCTTCAAAGATTGAAATTTGAGCATTGGATTAAATAACTCATGTACAAATGCATACCCCTCCTGTGGACATGGGGAAAAACAATATAAGCTCATTAACCTCGCTGTCAAACAGCCTGTTTTATTAAATGGGAAATATCTGTGAAGTTAATTTAAAAATAATCTGGTGTTTTTGCCATTTTTACATTCATAGCTCATTGTGGGTGCTCCCCAAGGTTGTGAGAAAATAAAATATGGTCTAGTTAAATATCTTTGGCTGTTAAAGGTCTTGAATAGATATATTTTATGAATTTATTATTTATATGCTGGTAGGCATGAGAATGAGAAATAGAAAGACAAATAGAGAAAGCATGTCAGATGGATGGATAGGTAGCTCTATAGACAGAGATGAGAAAATAGTTGTTTTACTTAAATTGTTTTGTACTGTATGTCTGAGGTCCTAGAGAGAATGAAAAATTATCAATGCTGCAACCAACCTGCCTTGAGCAACATTTATTCACATGGTACAGGGTTGCGTTTTAGGCGAGCCTTAACTCAAAATGTGCTCATTAGGCAGGGACACCTACATATTTAAAACAAAAAAATCAAATAAATTCAGCAGCTGCTGCCTACAGATCAAGCTACGTGACAGAGCATGTGAAACACAGTTAAAACTTTTTGTTTTTGTACAATGACTTGTGAAAACTTTGAGGCGAATAAGCAGAAAGGCAATGTGGGTGAGCAATGGCAACACAAGATAACAATTAGAGAAACAGAGGCTGAGGTTAGCATGTATTCTTCTGAAAATCAGGTCTAATGATTGAAAGACTCTAGGCTGGCACACAGAAAGTCACTGCTGACTATGCTGGCCTCACTGGATACAAAGCATTGACCACAGGCATGGGGGATGGTAATGCATCACTCGGAGATAAGATGCCTTTCCTGCAAATAAAATAAGTGATTTAACGCTAGAGATGCACAGTTGTGTAGTAGTTCCCACTGCTGCTTTGCAGTGCTAGAGCCTTGGGTTTATTTCCTGGGGTGCGATTTTCGTGGAGTTTGTCTGATCTCCTCATGTTCGCATGGGTGTCCTCACAGACCAAAGACATACTGGTAGGTTAAATGGCTTCTGGGGAAAACCTGACTCTAGCATGAGTGTGTGTGAGTTTGTGTCTGTCTGCGCCCTGAGAGGGACTGGAGTGCCTCCCAGGGTGTATCCTGCCTCGTGCCGTTTTCTGGTATAGACTCCAGCTCCCCCCATGACCCGGTATTGAATAAAACTGTTAGAAAATGGATGGATGGATTTAAAGCTAAAGGGATTACAGGAGCACTAGTGATTTTCCATTGTCTATGAAAGTCAATAAAATATGTTTTAGGATACAAAATTCGTGTAAAAATCACAGACCAGAATATTATGGTATCGATTCAGTCTAAATCAAATAAACTTCATACATTTTGTATTAGAGTCATTTATTTCAATGTTTTATTGTTGTCACCTATGGAGCTAGTTGAAGTGGTCTCCATTATTCACAAAGTTAGAACAAAGTAACATTCTATAAAATAAATTATAATAAAGCAAAATGTCATGCTCCTCCAAATCAAGATGTCACCCACAGCAGCTCAAATGTTTCTGTGTAATTTATAGTGAAGATTTTGTTTTGTACTAAGTTTCACATTAATTATAATTATTTAATCTGCACAGTGAGGTCAGAGCACTGAGGTGTGCACAAGTAGTCTGCAAAATAATTAATCCAAATTCCTTCTTAATCTGTGCAGAAACCTCATTATGTTAATAGCTGTATGGCTGTAGAGCTTGTAACAGTAAAGTAACAGCTTTTCTACCAGTAGTTATTACAGTATATTTACAATATCTCATCTTCTAGAAAGTCAGATTACTGTACATTGCTGTGATGATGAAAAGTCATTCAGCACAGTGAGACATATGACAGAGTACCAATGCAGTACGAATGGCTTATTCAAATCTCTGTATTGTAAAAAGTGTGCAATCAGAAACATTGCAGTTTGCTACATGTAGAAATGAAACTATGGATCACACTAAACACACATTCATAGAAAAACAGCAACAGACCATGCCACTAACATCACTGGCCTTCATATACACAAGAAGATACAGACTGTGTTCAGAAATGTACAAACTCTGCTGTACTGTAAAGTTGTGAGTGCTCTGAGGTGTTCACTGCCAGTGAATGGTCCTGTTTGTGAGTGAAGTATTATCTTTTCGTCTACTGCACGTCAAACAGCGGGGTGAGCTACAGTACCTACACAACAGCCGGTAACATCACAATTGCCGTTTGCCATAGAAACCAATTCACTGGAGACTGGAATCACCTGGGGATGATTTCCGACCACGCCCGTTCCAGTTGACTCAGAAGATAAATATTCGGATCTGACACAGGTGGGGGCTCGGTCACAGAGTTTCATCTCTGAGACCCTCGAGTTTTCCTCATGAGTTTCCCTATCTTCTTTACCCTGATCTTTACTTTGCACCTCGTCTCTCAGATCACACCTGTGCTGGTTGGCTTCTCTGTAGTTTCTCCTGGATTTGCCCTTTTGCTCTGATCTGTGCTTCACCGTGTTCCCTGGATCTGACCCTTGCTTTGCTCTGACCACATCTCCTGGATTTGTGCTTGGCTTGCTTTCACAGCCTTTGACCCCTGCCTGCCTGACCATGATCTCTGACTGCTCATACTCTGGTTTCCTATCCTGACACAGCCTGCTGTCTGACTGCATGTACTGCGACGTTCGAGTCCCTTACTGGCTAAGGCACCATGCCGCCTGCACACTTAGCACAGTCTCTGTGCGTGCTGCCCGCTCAACCAGGTCTCCATGTGAGCAGAGCACTGTGCAGGTCCCTGCGTGTGTGTGTGGTGTCTGGGGGTTTCATTCCCTGCCTCCGCTGCCTCTTGCCCAGTGCCTGGTTTGCTCTACACCTCAAAATGCACTGCTAGCTCCAACTCAGCAGCGGGTCATCACTCCATATGTTTGTGGCAACGATTGTTCATCTGTCCGTATGGGAAAAATAATTCCAAATTAAATTGCAATGTTAGCTTTTTTATAACTATAAGTGCTACTATCCTGTGATAATAAATTATGTAACAGAATACATTTTGGCATAATGAGATTTAGCAAAGTGCCTCTGAAACCAATTTCTACCGTTCCGTACTGCAAGTAGGAGCAGATGTATTCAAAGCATAAGTGTTAAAAAAATTGTCCAGCAATTAAAGCCTCACAAACAAGTAAATGCATTGTATCACAGTGAAGAAAGCTAGCTCTGTCTGTTGCTTTTATTCAGAAAGAGTGCCACATTTGCACACCCATATACAGCCGCTAGTCCATAGCACAACAGTGCTACTTTATTGGATAGTTGGCTTAAAAACAATTTCTAGGCACCTCTGTAATAAGTGAATGCATTACTGAGATTTACTGCACAGTCCTAGTAAATTGTAAAAATTGTCAAATTCTTGTACTCTGATGTCAATTTTTGTAGAGGAAAAAAAAACATCAAGATAAACAAAATAAGATAAATTTAGGGTATGCATAAAATATATTGCTCAAATGTTGTAGCCCCCCTGACTAGCAGAGCAGAGTACAGCCTTGTCTTATTTTCCCAGGCTTCTAATACAGCACAGCTTTGACTTCATTAAACATGGGCTTCTCGATTGAGATAAGATGAGAAACTAATTTATCGGTTTTGCATGGATACAGTTTGGATTATTTGAATGATAATTATTATTTTAAAATAATACTTATTTAAAAAGTTAATGAACAAGAGTAGAGACGCTGTGGGGACGTACAAGTTTATGCCTTGCAACTGCCTGTAATCAGCAGTGACACAACATCAGCCAAATGACAGCCTCGTGCAGTGGGAGTATGAATAAGGCACACATCAAGGAGATGGGGTGGGTAGAGGAATTTTGAGGAAAGTCCCAACTTTCTAAAGACTGGGAGTGGTGGAATACCAGCTGTAGAAAAAGCACCATGCAAAAGAAAACATCAAAATTAATAACGAACAAACAATATCACTAATCGACATCTTTGCCATAGAGACCCGATTACCATATCATCAAACATTAATCAGAATAATTATTGCAATAAATGTGTTCTGTTTATTGCATGGATTCTTGTTCTCTCAAAACTCTTTTTTATGCTAGCAAGTTAATTGAAATTGGTCCCTTAGGCATTTTATAGCAAATGAGAGAAAAACATACTGTATTACTTTAAACATGTATTTAAAATGTTCACTATTAATATTTAAAATGTAATGAACTCACTCACTCAGACTAAGTACCGTGTTTTGAAGCAGCATATCTTCCTTTTAAAAGTATCTTAAATTGCCTAGGCAATAAGAGCCCTCTGCACCCTTCTTTCCCTCACCACTAATGACAGGAATCGAAGCTGTGGAGGCTCAGTGATATGTTCAGGTTTTGGACTGATTCATTTCAACAGCACTGAACTGTGAAGAAGATCAGCTTCAAGCCATTTCAACCTTAGTGTATAATAGCTTCTGCATGGGGGCAGCTCAGTCAGTCAAGCCTTTTAATAACTTTGAGCTCTGAAACAATTAAACAGACTCTGTGACTAATGACTAATAGACATTTGATCTTATTTAATCCCAATTCAAGACTTAAATCATGTGAATATATTTTTTTAAAAGATCTGTCCATCCATTGGGTTATCCCCACAAGCATTTCATCCTATTGGGTTTCATTGGAAGCCAAAGCTCATCTGGGAGGCAAAAATGGGGCAACCAGATGGCCACCAGTCCATCACAGGGCAGGTTTTTGGAAGGTAGGAAGATATTGGAGTGCCTCGAGAAAACTTGTGAAGATGAGGAGAACACAGTCTACACATGGCGTATCCAAGTCTGAAGTCATACCCTGGACCTAAGAGCTGTCAGACAGCAGAACTAACTGCTACCTGACTGTGAAAACCTTTAGATTAATATCGTAAGAAAAAAAGATATTTTATTTAAAATGCCACAGCCTCATTGTGCTCATGTGGACTCTGGTAAGAGGCCAAGGTACAGCTATCTTTATAATACAATGCTCCATATTCAAGAAGCGGATGAAGACAAAATAAAACCTTGTGTGAATAATCATAACAGAACTCTATTTATGATACACATTCATTATGTTACTGATGTTTTTCTGATGCTTCAGAATTGACGCAAAGGCCATAATTTGCAGCAAGATTGCAGTTTGCTTTGGTGATGTTCTCTGAATTCACACCAGCAGGAGAGGTGATTTAAATAAGTTGATTCACATCTGACTGAACGCAGGCACAACTTATTCTAGACAAATATGGTTAAAAATAAAATGAATGAGTTACTTTGTAGCATCACATCCTAATCTAGTGAACTCCAATTGCACGGCACTAGTGTGAGAACTCAGTTCTTAAATGGATCATTTATTTCTCTCTTCTTCCTAAAGCAATCTATAGGAGTATCACCGCAGACAGACTGCAGGGCACAGAACCAAGTTAGAAGAAGGTGCAGTGTTCAATGAACATTGACTTTCATGTCACAAAAGCAAAGCAGAGCACAGTTTTCAGTTTTCCGTTAATCGGAAATTGGTTCGTGTGTGTGTGTGTGCGCATAAATACATTTAGGATTATATATGTTGGTGGTCTAAATTACAAATTCAAGAGGAAATTAAGGAAAGATCAAAACCGTAATGCTCGGTTTGATATTGCTGTCAGTGGAAGTGCTTCAATAAATAATAAGTGGAGACTTCCACCTCTGCATACAGCTGTCAGCTGAGAACAGATCTCAAGAACAACTTTGAGGCAGTGTAAAGAAAAAGGGTAGTATCAGAGCTCACAGTGTCCTCTTTTCCAGCTTCAAGACACTTGAGTTCAGTTTGATCTCATGAAAACATTAAAAACATGTATGATGGACTTCCATTTTAATGACTAAGTACTAATATGTTGGTAGCTGAGAGTTAGCTCTTGATGATTTTAGATAAAAATAATATATATATATAATTGTGTAGACTTTTAACTGTCGTGCCTTAAAGTCCTTCTGACCAAATAGTCTTGGATAGTATCTGTGCAAGTTCTCAAATAAAGAAGATTAAAATAATGCTGAAATGATTTTCTCCATAACAATAGTGAGGAATTTATACAGAAAAGGTAAGCTCCTTTCCACTTTCCAGGGAGTAAATCTAAAAGCAAGTCTTTAAGGACTGAACAACCATCTCATGTTAATACCTTTCCAAAAAACAGTACTTCTCTGTAGAACTATAATAGCTGTATTTTTAAAAAGTGTATAAATATTGTTTTACATTATATCACAGTTACATTTTAGATGTGATATAATACAGTTCAAATGAAAGGTTCATCTTTTATAATATTGAGACTTTGCATTCAATACCAACGCTGTACTGAACCAATCATTTTTCAACGAAGAACCATTAGATTCTTATTAAGGTTTAATGCTTTTCAAAAGGATTTATTTTAAAAAAAATGTACCAGCAATTAAGAAAGAACCAGTGACTGCTTCCCTTAGTGTATTTATTTCTCAGAATAACAATAGTTTTATATCCCCCATCATCTGCCTAATGTTTATACTGAGAGATAATATTGGTAGCCTGTCTCCAACTGGTTGGGATTGAAATGTATTAAAATTGAAGACACAGACATGTAAAACAAACACAAATAATTATCTTTGCTTGTTTTGTACTTCATGCACTAAGAAATTATTCAAATTTTACACATTTTCCATGTATGTGTGGGTATGTACAGTATGTGTCTATATTTTTGTCTGCTTATAAGATTAAGTACAGTATCTTTGGCATTTAGTCAGTATTTTAACATTTTAACTGAAAACCTCTCACAACATTCTCCTGTGTTGATTAATCTTATTTTTGAAAAACAGGCCATCTTATGAGAGGTTAACGAAATCTACGTTCTGCTTTTGCATTTCAAAGTCTGAGGACTTTGTTTTGGAGAGCCGGAGGGCCTGTATTGCACACATTTAAATTCATCTCGCGGCTGGATTACTCAGCTTGTCGTTAATATGATCTCGGGAACTTCAGCTTGGGGGAAGTGAAGTTCACCTGCTGCAGCGATTGCTGCTTTGCAGAAACCTCTCACCACTGGGGCAGGGGTCTTGAACCCTTCTGGCACTGTCCAGAAAAAAACATGTATCCTAGATGGAGACAAACATCTGGAGACTGACTTGCATTTTTGTAGCAAGAAGTAGCTAAAGAATATGTTTTGTGTGTGTAATGACCATTAAATTATTTAAAGTGAAAACAAAAACAAGACAGCATTAAATGTCTTTTAAATTAACAGGAAACAGGAACTCCCAACTCTGATAGCTAAGGAAGTATATATCCAAGCAGATAGATGTCTTTGACATTCTTTCTGCTGGATGCTTGCTGTCCAGATATACTGTAAATTGCTAAGACCAGCAAATCCATACATTTCTCATAGAAAAACAACAGATTTGAAAACAGACCCATTGAAGTTTGCAGAACAGATAATTACAGGAAATACGTGTTCCATTTTTTTTTTCAGAATGCTGTCTCACATGCCTTAATAACAGGTTCTTGGTTCTTGGTCTTTCTAAGAATAGCAAATAAAAAATTGTGGGGTCCTGTGACGAAGGTAAAGATTTTTAAACAAATCTAAACAGTATTAAGTTGATTCAGTTTGACAATGGATAAAGTGAGTTGAACATCCTTTGTACAAGGGCTGCATTCTAGGTTTTTCTTTACAGTAAATAAGATAAGATCACTTTGTTGGCCATATATAATTTCTTGCATTAGGAATTTGACTTTTCATTTACCCAAACTTGCTCTCCATGAGACACACAGATAGGGAGAGAAGCTTGGGGTCAGAGCACAGGGACAGCCATTTATACAGCACCCCTGGAGCAGCAGGGGCTAAGGGCCTTGCTCAGGGGCCCAGTGGAGTAGGACTCCTCTGCCAGCTGCAGGATTTGAACCAGCAACCTTCCAACCACAGGTACAGATCCTTAGCCACAGCACCACCACACCACCTGTATATACACTGTTGTGATCAAAGTATCAGAAGACAACACTTAAAATGCAATACAATATAGTAATCTTCAGATACTTCAACTGACATTACATTAAGAATATAAAATGCTTCTAATTACTAATAGGAATAACTAAGCAATTAAAAAAAAAAACACTGTTTACTCAATTGCAGACCTACTACAGTTATTTTAATCTTTGCGTAATGTCAGGTCAGCATTCTCACATAACGGTTTAAGAGGGTTTTGGCAGATATGAACAAATAAGCAGAAGGAGAATGTTAATAAGTGTCAGTTTGATAGGAAAAGGGGTACCATTGAGCTTTACTGGATACGTGAGAAAGGCAAAACCATGAGTCTGCTGACAAGTGTTCTCACCAAAGGCAAGATTCTTGTTCTGCTCACCTGAGAGGCCACTGAAAGTTTCTGGCCCTGTTGATGTGACCTGCAGCCAAATCTACCCTTTTTTTCCTGTGACCATTGGTCTTTCTTTCTCATAAACTCAAGGAACATCTGTGAGAACCACCTTTGGAGACTCAGTAAGATGTTATTTCTGCATGTCATGTTTTTTTTTTCTTGGAGGTCCTCCAGAAATGTAAACACCAATTGAAGAAGTACATTAAATTTACAGAGGATTATGTTTAGACATAAACACTATGTGCACAGAATTTGAGCAGTCTTGTGCCTCTTTTCCTAGATCAGACTCGATCCTTTTTGAGCACCTGTGATATTTCCTAAGAACACAACCTTTGAATGAAGAAGCAAATTCCTCAAACCAGGATGTATTTTCAGATGTCTAAACATCAGTAACTAAAGTTTTTTGTTTCTGTGACCATATTGTATTTTTAAACTGTAAATCAGCAAATTCTCAAATCCTAAAAGATATGTTACATTTTTTTTGTCTTCTATATTTAATACTTAGAGTGTCCACATCTGCATCATCTAATATGATAGATGTTTTCCAAATTTAAGTCAAAATGCTACTCATGAATGTTTTCAGAATTGTGAGTGGAGTGAGTGGCTCTGTATTTTTCTCCTTAAATTATTTATTAGTAGAGAGAAATAGAGAAAGGGAGTGACTGCAAAAGAGATTAAGGATGAAACATGGTTTGTGGGTTTTCACACACATGTAGAAATTGTACAGAACACAGGGTAAGCTCATTTCCTTCACACAGAGCTATGTTAATAACGCCAGAACAATGGATGTCAAAATACAATACTGCATTTTCATGAGGAATAGAGGTTAAGGCCTATGCACATTTGTAAAGGAAACTGTGCTGTTCAGATTCCTTCTAATCAAGAGATCTCCAACCTTCTGCACAACCCATTCATAACATTCCAGCTGTGGTTTCACTCCTTAATGAGCCCCAAAACACCTTTGCTGTGAGAGTAAGGTGAGAATGAAGTCTCTCGGTTTCCTCATCAGCAGATGACAGTAGAATAGATAGAGAAAGGAGAATAACAGAGAAAGATGAGCCATTTGCAAGAGAGTGAACACATTACGTCTCCTAAGAGCACTCTCGCACAGCTTCAAACTCAACTCTTAACCATAGTTACTTCACTTACAGTATACAGCAAATATAGGCTGTGTGTTTAAGTTACATTGAATTTAATTTTGCTGTTTAATTTTATTAAGCTTCAAAACTATATTCACGACACTAATACATTTATTTATTTAAATAATCATATAACATCATTAGAAATACCCATGCTTATTTCCTTATTTACTTATAGTATTTTGGACTACAGAACTATCATATGAATTATTTAATTCTAATTTGTAGGGCACCAGGCCTATGGAAAGTGATTAGCTTCAAAGTAATATAGCCTGACACAACATAACCTGTGAGGCTTTGAATGTATCCCCATTCAAATCTCTGTCTTTTTAAAGAACAGAGAAAACTGCCTTTGATCCTCAACACTTTGAACATGCTGTCAGGTTCTTGCCTTTAAATGAAAAACAGTAACAGAAACGAAATGCTTATGCAACACAGTATGCTTTGAAGGAAAGAGGAACTGAAAATCGCTTATGAAAGTGACACATACTGTATGCAGAACTGTAGTATTAGCATACCAGTGCAGCTATGAAGCATTGAGTTGTGTCTTGAAGAATAATATAAGATAGTAATGATAAAGTCCATGCTGTGTTAAAATCACAGTTTTTATTTCTCATAAGAAGATGGATTTCTAGAAAATAAAAAAGACAAACCTGGGCAAATAATACATATCATTTTTGTCTTTCTGCACAATCTTCAATTTTATATTAGACGGGTTTTTCAAAGTGAGCACTTTAACATATAATTGTGTGTGTGTTACACAGAAAAGCTTGAAATAATTGGACTGTAAACTCTTATGAGAAAAAGCATCTAACTTAATAGTGCTGCATTCATCATTTTCTCTATACACTGTTGAAGTGGGATACATGTTACATGCTGATCTCAAGCTGTGAGATTGATTATTAAATACTGCAAAAAGGTAAAACATATAACTGAGTTTCCAAAATAGAGCACAGATTTTTTATGACTACAGAGTGATGTTTCACAGTAATACATTTTTGCATTTTAGTTGCCCAGGCATGCATCTCTACAGTTATACAATATGTCTATGCTGTATCAATAAAAACACAAAGAAATGCGCTTCTCACTTTGTATTTCTCTGTTTCATTGATACAACTATAAAACAGAGACAGCTTTTATGGTCCTCCAGACCACTGGAAACGAGTAATTTCTGCTATTCTGTTAGTTTATTAAATAATGTGTCATTATAGAATTCATGTGTTTTTTCAAATAATAAAATATGAATTAATGGCCTAGTGATAATTCCTGAATGAAAATATTCCTGTCCTATGAGATGCTATTGCCAAATATAATTAGGAATATACTGCATCTGATGCATTGCTACTTATGCTTAATATCAGTCTTTTATATTTAATTTTTATTTTATATTTTAAAAGATTAAAACATAAATAATATGATTCTCTGGCTTGGGTATATCTCCCTTTTAGTCCAAATATAATAATAAGAAATAATAAATACATTTTCAACGGATGTGTCCTGAATGGCCCATTTCAGCAATGACCTTTGATGGTAAAAATGTAGAGATAATTGCAACCCAAAAAGCCCAGCTGAGAAGGTTACAACTGTGATTTTAAAGAGGAAATATGATTCTGTCAGAGGTTGCGAGACCTGTCTAACTGGAGCTACTGAATCACAGAAAATGAGAATAAAACAATAAAGAAACTGGGGTTTTTATTTGAAATGACAGCTGTTTGTGAACCCCTCTGCACACACAGAAGAAAATCTACAGTAGATCAACTAAACACTTAAAAAAAAGAATTTTGTAAAATGTTCCTTACAGAAACATTGCTGCTGGTAACAAAGATATATGGCTCAACAGAACTGATGGCACCCTGGTGTCATATCTGAGTTATGTTTTTGTGTAAAATGAATGTACTATAATTAACTCCTATCAGGGCCGTGTTTTACTTTTATGGCAGTTCTCATTATTGCACCACGCATGTGACATTGTATATTCTTTTGAAATTTATGTGCCAAATAATAATTCAGTTTGAGTGATTTCGGTACCAGTGAAAGGGGATATTGAATGAGAGCTCTGCTGAAACGACTAGTGTTGCTGCACCATTAGGGATAAAATCTCCTTTGCAAAAGCTGACCCTTTTACCTTTATCAGAAGCTCAGCTATGTTATTATGCCCGAAATCTCTATGTCAAGAGTCGTCCAAATCCCTGATTTTCAAGGGATAATTTTTATTTAGGTGTGGTTCAGTATTGTGTTTGTCTAACCTCTTTTTCATTACAGGTTTCCTCTCTAAAGGGTACATATAGAGCAAACAGTTCTGTTTTTATGATAGCAGTATATGAGAAAGAAATGTCGTTGTATAAGGAAGTCTTCAGCAGGTATGAATAATATACATGAGACAGAATAGTGTCTTGTTTTTTGGTGGCTAGGTAAAGCTTCACGAATCTTTCTGCAGTGTTCAGTCTGTTTAATCAAGTTAAGCAAAACACATATAGTAGCTTAAAGGTGATACCTTAAATTTGACCAAAGTTCAGACAGTTTTCTCAGAATGATAAAATGTTGATATGCGGCAATTAAAAACGACACTAAGCAAGTGTGTGTACTGTAAACAGTGTAACAGAAAACTTATAATAAAAAGCAGCCTGTAACTCTGCTGATACACTGCTGAGCTCCACACCTGAAGGCTGTGGAGAGAGAAGGCTCCACAGCCGAAATGTTGTGTTTTCTTTCTTCTCTTTACATTATGGAATAAACCTATTACTTGTTCCTTTGCAACCTACGGTATGCTGACGCAGCTACCCACATGTACCATGTTATATCTATGTAACAGTGAAATATTGGTGGACTATAAATGGCTGAAATGGGATGTTCCCTGATGAACATGAGAGTAGTTCTCAATTTACTCTATCTTAATATATGCATCTTTTGTTTAACGTGCCTCAGAAATCTCTTCTTAACTTAGGATGCATTAGCTCTCACTATGGTGGCACGATAGTGCAGTTGTTAGCATTGCTGCCTTGTGACTCTGGGGCCCCGGGTTCCCACATGTGCTGTCTGTGTGGAGTTTGTTTGCTCTCCCCACGTTTGTGTGGGTTTTTTCTAGGTGCTCCGGTTTCTTCCCACAGTCCAAAGACCTACTGATAGGTTATCCGGCTTTGTGGAAATGTGGCCCTAGGTGTGATTGTGTGTGTCTGTGTGTCTGCCCTGCGATGGACTGCCATCCTGTCCAGGGTGTATCCTGCCTTATGCCCGTTGCTTACTGGGATAGGCTCTGGCTCTCCCGTGACCCGGAACTGAATGAAGTGTTAAGAATATGGATGGATGGACAGGTCACTGTAACATGTTTTGATGCATTACACTAGTTACAAAAAATCTATATAGATTTTTAAGCTGGATATTTTTTTTAATTAAAAGTTAAACTTAAAACTTAAATGCCAATAAAAGAAAAGTGAAAAACTAAAAACGTGTTATTAAATAAGTAGTCACCCCTTTTGCTATAGTAAGCCTAATATGTTCAGGTGCACAAAATTAGTTTTACAAGTCACACAGTTTATTGAATAGCATCTGTCTGTGAGCGATAGTTGCGGTTCTCATGTTTTCAGAATAAATACATCTGTCCCTGAAAGGTCCCTCACCGAGCTAATGAATTTCAAGCAAAGATTTAACCATGAAGACCGAGGAGCTTTCAAAGCAACTCAGGGATAAAGTTGTAGAAAGGCACAGATCAGGAGAAGGGTATGAAGAATTTCAAATACACTGAATATCCCTTTGAGCATGGCGAAGCTGATCATTAAAAAGTGGAAGATGTATCAAACCACCCAGACAGATCAGACTGTCCCTCCAAACTGAGCAAAGAAGAAACTGGTTGGGATGCCACTGTGAGGTTGGTGATAACTGAGAAGCTGGTGTTGACTATGTAACAGCTATGGAGGAGGTAGGAGAAAATATCCAAGAGTCAGTAATGTCCACAAATGGCCTATATGGAACTCAACCTGTTATCATTCGTCAACCCATGGGTTATTGGGTTACTTCTGAACAGCAGGGAGTGCAGAAACAAAGCAGTCAATACTGAGGGAAAAGTGCATGGAGCAAATCTTAAGGAAACCTGGGTCAGCCTGCTAAAATCTAAAACTGGGTTGCAAATTCACCTTTCAGCAATAAGATGACCCAGTTGGTCAATGAATGACATTGGTCATTGAGTGGTCCATTCAAAGTCCTAAGGTGCAACACACATATACAGAGCCTGCAGGTAGACTACACACCCTTTCCAAATGAATACATTTTGTGGCCTCACTGCCTGAATTCAAGATTAATTAAATCAACATTTATTTTACTTCTATTTACACATTGTAACACACATCTCCCAAATGAAAAACAAATGCTCACGCACTATATACAGTAATTAAAAACGAAGACCTAGGCAAACTAGTTACAGGTATTTAAGTGTACATACCCCTGAATTAATACTTGGTGGAAACACCTTTTGCCTAAATTACGGCCATAATTCTGTTTGAAAAGGTTTGTACCAAAGTAGCACACCTAGATTTGGCAATGTTTACCAATTTCTCATGACAGAACTTTTCAAGCTCGGTCAGATTGCACGGAGACTGTTGCTGGACTGTAACTTTCAAGTAATTCCAGAGATTTTCAGTGGGATTGAGGTCAGGGCTCTGACTGGGCCACTCAAGGACATTTACCTTTTTTTCTTCAGCACCCTCGCTGCTGCTCCGGCTGTGTGCTTCAGGTGTTTGTCATGCTTGAAAGGCGAAAGTCCGTCCCAGTTTCGGCTTTCTTGCAGAAGGCAGCAGGTTTTCCACAAGGACTTCGCTGTACTTTGCGCCATTCATTTTCCCTTCTATCCTGACAAGTGCCTCAGTCCCAGCTGACGAGAAACTTCCCAGTAACACTTGGGTGATGTACTGTGTTGTGTTTGCAATAAACTTAATACTTTGTAATCAGCCCAAAAAGTTCTCTTTTGTCAGCACACAAAATATTTTGCCACTTGTGTGCTGTATCACTTTAATGCTTTGTTGCCATTTTTTTCAAAAATGGCCTCCTCCAGTCCCTCCTGCCATACTGGACAGGTCTGTGGGGTGCTTGGGATATTGCTGTCACATGCACACTTTGACCAGTCTCAGCCATAAAAGCCTGTAGCTCTTTCCAAGTCGCCATTTTAATTGCTTTTTAGAATGTTTAAGTTTCACTTAGAAGCTGTGCATTACAATCTGTAAATAAAGGTAAAATGAATTATGAGTTAATGTGTTATGATTTTAGGCTGTGAGGTACAGTACAAAATGTGTAGCTTTGGAAAGGGTTGTAGACTTTCTATGGGTTTTCTATCGGCACTGTAGAAAATATGTGACAAGACTTGTCCTTCTTGCTTGAGCAAGTTTGCAAAAAAGAATGGTGGAAATTTGCATGATCCCCGTTTGCAAAATTGGCAGGGACTTATCCAGAACGACTCACTGTAGGTCACTGCTGCCAAAGGTGCTTCAACCAAGTAATTGACTTGGTGGTGGTGGTGGGGATTTTGCTGACATTTAACTTCTTTCACCCATAAAAGTGTTCTGCTGGAAAATTCGAGTTTTGATTAAAAAATGTGTATACAATATTTGTAATTCAACAAAATGGGACATCCTTGGAAAGAGGAAATGCCTTTGCAGGACATTTTATAACATACAGAATATGGCGAATTGTGATGTTACATGTTACAGGCAGGAATAATTCCTAATTGTGTATATACAGTACATGTAATTAGAAACATTTTAAAACTCAAACTTGAAATTATTTCTTTGGGCACTATTGCAATATTAGTATGCGCTTCACTCAAGATTTCTTTAACAGACAGATAACTAGACAGACTCGGCAGACAGATGGATCCAACAGAAAGGCTATACCATTAATGATGCTATTTGGGTCAGGAATGAGTGACAGTATCATTCTCTATGCTTCTTGATCTCTCTCTCTTGTGACTTTGAAACAATGGTTGGTGACCTACTGTTGAGGCTCCACCACGAATTTGACCTACAAGATCAGGTCCAAAGCTAGGTGCTGTTTTGCTTGTTTGACTGCAGATGTTTGATTAAACCTGTCAGTGAGACACCTGTGTGCCGTAGACCTTCTGAGTTAGGGAATTCACAAGAGAATATCTTTCTTTCCTGAGCTTTCCATTGTGTTGGCTGGCTTCTTGAACCTGTATGCTTCAAAAAGACAATGGTTTGTAAAAGATTCACTTAGTTCCTACCTCATTAGACAGTATTTGTGCTTTCTATGAGGGATTTTTATTTTATTTGTATGGTAAAACAATTTCACCGCTGGCTGAAAAGTTGACAAATGTCAAAATGAAACAAAATACAGCACAAAAAAACGCAAGAATCCCAGCTGCTTTGACATTCAGCTGATCTGACTGGTGTTCATAGAATGATACCAAAACAAAAAAAAGGTCAAACACACAATATGTTTTATTCAACCAAAGAAAAAAGTGTGTTTGGGTTGTGAGTTCTTTGCTGAGAAGGTGTTGAATACATCAGGTCTGACTTAATAACATATTTTTCAGATTTCTTTTTACTTTAGCACAGGTGTCCCTACAACCACTGTAATGAAAGAGATAAACCCTGAAAACAACAGGACAATACCTTGCAACTCTGCCCACTGGGGCAGAGAATACATGGTTTTTCCTATTACACAGAGCTGACACTGTGACTGTGTTCTGCCTTTTGGAAAACAACCTCTCTCACATATGAAGTTTTTTTTATTAGATGTGCTACTAAATAAAGGGTAGTGAATGACTGACATGAGTAAAGAAACCAGAGAGTGGAAACCTGGATGTCACAGAGATACATTTACACTTAAGAATACTGTATAAGAAAAGTTACAAATACTTTGCAGCTCATGGAATTTCAAAAATCAAAGGTTACTCTACACGTCCGATTAATGAGAACTAGAGCTTGAAAACAGTTGCATTAGATGGTACTGTATATTTGCACAGCTAATTAGAAGATACCTTCTGTAATTATACTTTAAATGGAATATTGCTTTTAGGTTTGGCCTCGATGCCTTAAAAAGAAAATCTTTTCGGTACAAACCTAGTGAAATTTCAGCTTTGTATGAAGGTCTTTGTGGTTTTGCAAGGTTAGAATTTCAAGAGCCATATACTGTTGGTCTTTATCAGTTGGTGCATCTCAGCACTGCTCACAAGCAGTGCCAACTTGATTTTATTAAAAACAAATCTGCAATTAAAAGTTTTCAACTGCATGAGGACAAAGCCTGGAAATGTATTGGGCTTATAAACAAATAATAATATGAAACGTTTCAATTGTGTCAGTTTCTGCTGACCATTACTGGTGTGTATATGTGGAAGATAATAGACAGTTTAATCCTATGTAATCCTAAGAAATTTGTTCAGCTAGTAATCTTTACTTCTGCTAGATCATTTTTCTTATGTGATTTGTATCTCTCTATTAAGAGTGAAATTAGAAAAACATACCCCTCTCAATTTAATGATACTAACTGGGCAATTTAATTAAGCTGCCTGTAGCCATGAATCAATAATAACAGTCATGATCAATATCTGCCAATTACTATCCAGCACTTCCAAGCATATGAACTGCATGTAAATTATACACGATCAATAATCTCCTCATATTATTTGCCTTTGATTAACACTCAAAGTGATAAGAATTGGCTAAGCATGAAACTGATAAATAACCTGCATTTAACTCCTATTGCACTCAGAGAGTGAGTGTGGGAGTATTAAGGGTTGCAGTCCTGATGCTCCTGAAATGAAGTGGTGAAATTACAAGCCAATTGAATTACAATGCGTGATGTGTTAACTTGTCTGCGATACATATGCATTTTTTCCAGTCCTGGGAAAAAGGGAAAGACAATGTTGTATTGAATTGAAACCAATGGTCAAAAACTAAAATAACATTATTTTTTTAATATGTGTACTGTGTTGTAGTTTTATTTTGTAAATGTACAGTACCTAGACATACAGTATGTGTATATATTATATTTAGATAGATGTATATGACTGAATCACATGTTCTGATGATGTCTGATTTCAACCTGTCTAGTTACCTTTCTTATTTTTGTCCTTTATTAGTCAAATATACCTCCTTGTTTGCCTGCAACCTTCTGATTTTAGACTCATGGCTCCAAGTGGTCAGATGGGAGTTTCCCTGTTTTTTCCTACACTATTGTATGCATTTGAGATTGCTGTTTTGCTGATTTAGTGAAATACAATAAAAATGCCTCAGACATGGATCTACAGATACACTGTACTGTATATTACCTGAATTAATAGATTAGAACCTAGTAAGTATTCTAAAGTCGGAGACATTTTCCATATTATATGCAAATAATGTAAAACACTGCATTCAATAATAAATGTTTCTATAGGGTGAAATGAATGCAGAAAATAAGACAAAAAACAAAGAAAGCACCTGCTAAGTTTTCTTCTTTTCTTTCAAAACAATTCCAATGTTAATAACTCTTATTATATTGGATTTACAATATAAATAACACTATTATTGTAAAACTAAAAATCATTGTGCGCAAACAATCATAAGAAAGTTTTTTTTTTCCTGATCAGCTATTTGTGTTTTTTTTCTGTGGTAACTTCTTCAGTTAGCAAAATCTTTCCTTTTGTTTTCAGTATCCTTTCTTCCTCTCCCCCACACAGCTAGCACAGATAACAAACAGGACACAGACGTCTTGGGCCTTAATAAATGGGTACATTAAAAATATGTCCGTAAGAAGGGTCAAAAAGTTTCCAATATATATCTGTTTCACCTCAGAGTAGTTCATCAAACTGATAAATTTATGAACCTGGCAAATGCGTCATGAATTATGTATTTGCTTCGCGATTACATGTCTTTCATTGTCAGGGCAAGTGCTCCAACATTCCAGGTTTATAGTGCACTTGGAGATTTACAGATCTGTGCCTGCCTGTGGATCTTCTTTAGAGACTTTCGTGTTTTATTTCAAGTTTCATATAGAGCTGGTCTTTACAGACAAAAAGAAGTACAGTATGCATTCTCAAGATCATAGAATTAATTCAAGTGACCATTAGTGATGAAAGCACAAGTCTGTTGCTGTTGATGCTGTTGGTACTGTACCTCGGTTCTTTCAAGAAACTACTAGTTATTACTAACTATTAACTACTGTCAAGTAGCATAGGTGGGCCAAACAGCCTCCTCTCGTTTCTTACAGTCTGTTCTCATGTTGATCTTCATTGTATTAAGTCTAAATGATTGTTTTAATAATTTAATGTGAAGCAGAATTATTATGTGCTACAATGATCACATTTTTGCATTATTTAGGAAGACTGCATGAACCGTAGCCCCATTAAATTGTGATTATTTTTGCAGAAGCGGTTTAGTGATTTTCCATGAATAATATAAAAGCCAACAGAATGTATAGATCAAGAAACTGTGTAATTCCTCCTTTGAAGGGAAAAGCACATGACAACCACAGAAGACAATGCACATGGATGTCACGTACTGTAGTTAGAAACAATTAATAAAAAAAACTGTGCTGTGATTCAGGCTTGGGCAGCACAGTGTAGTCATGGCTATCATTAGAGAGCTCGTCATTATAGTCTAAATATTTGTTGTGAATGTGTCAAAATTACGCAGCACAAATTTGTAGTAATGTTTTTTTTTATTTACCAAATACCAAAACTGTATTATTGTGTTCATCTTAACATTTTATTTAAAATTATATTTTAATGAGGTCTGTGCTGTGACGTTGTACTACTCCTGCTACTAACTCTGTTGTTCAAAATAAGCCGCATATTCTACAAATTGTGAAAAACCAATATATATAAAAAGAAACTGGACTGAACTCTTCCAGCATGTCAGAGTTTTATCTTTACATGAAAGCACTCTGGAGAAATCAATGGCAGGGATATTAAAATGGAACTTGTACTATTAAGGTTTGATTAATCTTTTGAAATAGCTATTAGGCAGGAGCCTGATCACCACCTCTGGTGGAAGTAAATGACCTTTAAAAGGGTCAACCGACATCACTAATAACACAACACGACTAATTGTACAGACACTAGATGCCTGAAGGAAGCATATTGATCAGCTACATGATAAGCAGGATTCACAGGGCCGCTGTGCGGTACAAACCCATTTATAAGAGCTGACATATGATGGCTTTTTCCTTCTGAGTGCAATGTTCTCTATGGTTCACAGTTCTAACATTTAAAAAACTCTGCCAGAGGTCTGACACACACTTCAGCAAATGCATTAATGAACTTGGTATAGAAATACTTTTATGTAAAATAGTAAAGCTATTTCAATTTACAGGTGAACTGACGACGATGTCAGATGAAGCTATAATATATTTAAAAGGAGAAAATAAAATGTTTTGGATAATTGTCTGATTCTTTTTTTCTTCAAAAATGACTTCATTGTTTATTCATTCTCCCTTTTGAATAATTCATTCTTTTAGATTTGAATGTATTTATATATTGAAAGTGGATTTATGTAAGAGGTGAGCACCTATGTGAAAAGCAGCAAGTGTGACTCCTTTTTTATTGTTGGAATCACAAAAAGCTGATGTCACTGTTATCATCTTGCAATCATGTTAAAATCTGAAGACATTAACCGTTAATTTAGCAACAGATTACTGTATGTGAAACTTTCAGGAACCCCATTGTGTTAATAATGATTTTTAGAAAAATGTGACAATGCACATACTGTACACTACTAGCTTATTAATAAAACTTGGAATGATTGTGGAATCCCAAGAATGGTCTTTGAGTGCATAAATTGAAACAGACTCCTTATAAATGTATGCATGTATTCTGCATCTATTTCATATTCAAGGATAACAAGGGAGAGCTTTCAAAGTATTTTAAGTGAAGGGCCATTGTAAAGCTGGTGTACATTGTACATTCCAACTACCATTGGACAATATCTCGAATAGAATAAAAGTCTCCCTTTCGTTTAAATTAATTGATAAGACCATATTTTCAACATTTTGCTGAAAAAAAATTAATGATCAATCATAAATTTGCTAATTGAAGGGCGATGGTATAATTTGCTGTGTCAACAACAGCGGCTTTTGGGGGTAGACAGTGTCTGGGGAACCATAAAAGAGAATCATGTGATATTACAGCACTAGTGTATTTATGCTGGAAAGGAATTACAGGAACTTAATGTGAGGTGTTCACAAGCTTTTCTACAAAAAATTATATATTTTTCTGCAAAACGTTTAATCTTGATCACTTTGATCATCATTATGTATGTTCACCAATGAAATGAACTGTAAAATGTTTGGCTTTTCAAAACATACAGTATGTAGACAGCATGATGTTACTTTCCCTATATTGTCTTCAACTGTATAATGAGACTGAGACAGAACTCCTTTTCTTAACATCACCAGCAAACACACCGACAACATTCTGTCTAATATAAAGAATAATCCATAGCTTTCACAAAGTGTTTAATATGTAAATACTGTACAGTACTTTCCTCCTTCTGTGGGGGAGCGTGCACACACACAGATTAATCATCGCTCACTTTCTCAAACTACATGTTTGCTTTACTCAACAATCTATCATCGGAATGACTTGACGTTCATATGAATATATATTACAAGGAAGATGCTACATCAAGCAAACTTGTAACCCAAAGTAGCACTTTGACAGCTACTTGATTGAAATTATGCACTGGAATAGCATTTTGGTTAATGGTAAAACTAACTTTTAATGCTTTGTGAGCTACCTATCTAATCTGCAAAAGTAAATTATAGGAAAGTAGTTATAATGAAAATTCAATTACTACAAATGAACTGCTGCTTCCAAAGAAATGTATACACAAGAACCTTTGCTCAACGATAATTACATTAAATGCTCCTTCAAGATTTCTGTTCTACATATTGACACGTCAAAAAGAGAGCAAAAGTAACTGAGAAGGGGAAGGGTTTCTTTGAACATTAACGGGATTACACAGCCACAGTAATGAATTGGCCTTTGACAAAACGAAACACATCACTATTTTCATAATTGAGACATGCTGGTATCGAGTTGTTAAACCAAATGCTGTCACGTTCTAATTTTCAACTCATTTTAATTCGAGACCATGCTGGAAGAGTTAGTAGGCGAGGACACTGAATTAGCAGCTTTCTTGGCTTTCAGGCCAGTTCTGTGCCGTTTCCAACGATTTCTGTTCTGTTTATTTAGGGGGCTGCGTTAGGGGGCTGTATCCCTGTCGCGGACAATCAAGACACTGTTCCCGTATAGCAGGAGTTTCTCCCCACAATCAGAGCTGCCGGCAGCAAAATAATTATGTATATTGCTGAGCAGTGACATGATTTTCAAGAAAAAGAAAAACAAAACATACAAATATACAGTCATCTAACATAAAAGAAAGCTGAACAGACACAGTATTTCAGCTCTGCTGGTCCTAATATTAAACCAAAACCAGTTAATAAGTAGGGGTAACATAGGATAAGTTTATAGATTTTTAAACCTGTGTAGTTCACATTCTTTCAGTGAAGATTATGCAGTGCACAATATCACCTTCACAGTCCCTTTCTAAACAAACTGATGAAAATTCAGAAATATAGGCGAGCAGGCAGGTAACAAGCCTTTGTAAATAACTTCAAACAGAATAAACAGCTGCAACCCCTCACTTTCCAAGTGTACAGTAATTCACATTCAAAAGGGACATGCACAAATCTCAGCACCCCAGACAATTGTCTTTTGGAAAAGCAGTCTTTTTTTTTCTTCCTCCTGCTGATTCCTTAATTAACAAGGAAAAATATGTGTGAACAGTTAGAAAAATCCTGTGAAGAAAAATTAAAGTAAATTTGCACTTTTCATTTAGGCTGTGTGTGCTATGTAACAGAATTCAGACTTTCATGAAAGCATGGAATGTGGCTGATGACCACTGAGGAAGTACAGAAAGCAAGTTAACGGCACCTCATGGTGAAAAATAGTGGTGAAAAAGACTCCAACCAAGAAGCACTCGAACAAAAGAGCCTGGATAAGTGAACAAGTGAAGATTCACCAAATTCTCTTGCAGTTAATCCAGGAGTACAGAATAAAAAGAAATACGGTACAATACAGTATATCAGATTATACAGGTGCAGTATATCTATATATATAATGTGGAGTAGAAATATTGATATAAACTGATTAAGACAAACATGTTTCAATTAAAAGGCTCTGAAATTAGAGTTTTTATTTAGAGTTGTATTTGTTTCCTCCAAAAAGTAACCCAATTTTTGGAGGTAGGGTTAGCTTTTGCCTGGCTCAGCCCAGCCTTTTGTAAGGATGAAGAGCCTGGAAAAATTAACTCTCAGCTTGTGGCTGTGATGGGAATCTGTTTCTCTTTTCTCTTCTCCTGCAAATTAAGTATCAGTCTAAAAAGAATCATATTTGTTTTTCTGTACCTTCTGTCACTAAACTTCAGAATTGAGAGTCTAACTTGAAAATGCATTTTACTCCTCATGATAATAATCAGTGACTAAAAGCATTTTTTGGGGACTCGCAGTTCTTTCAAGTGCGTTTATCTGAAAGTGGAGCTCTCAGATAAACCAGCCAGGACTGGAAATGAGCCAGGATTTCCAATTAAACATAAAGCAGTTATCTGCACTAGAGGTAACATTTAGTTTGTTTAAACACGCCAGCAGTTCTCCCCTGCCTTTACAATCAAGTCTGGTCATAGTGGCTCCTTGTTCAATATACACTCTTTTAGATAAAGCACAGGGAGAGGGGAAAGACAAGTCCTTTTCAGGAGACTGCAGTATTCAACTCCAGCCACTTGCCTTGGTCATTCATCATGTGTGTTTTATATGGGCAAAAGGATTCAAGCAGCTACAGTAACGGTAATGTAATCAGTACCTGTTATTCAACAAAAAGCTCATAATTGCCCTGGGGGTCCAAAATAGCAAAATAGACTAGAAGATTATTATACTTTACCCAGCAATTCTACACTACAACTTTTCAGAAAAAATATACAGTATTAATTTGGTACAGTAGTTTACAGACAATGTTTACTGTATGTAATGAGGTGGACTTACTCTGTTGTGCCACTAGGTGGCGCTGTACATTAACGATGGTAATTACACACACGCCTTCACAACTGGGGGTTCTGCCTCATTGTGGCCAGAACTCTATGCTGTTTCTGTGAAGGGAGGCTTGTACATTACTTGTAGTAACTTGTACTACATTACTTGTAAGTAAATTACTTGTACCTGTAAAATCTGGTGTCACTGAATATAATAAGCGAACTGAGAGATTCGGATGAACGAATAGCACTATGCAATGTACAAACTAAAAAAGTGGTGTGTAGTGTCTGGTCCTCTACATTTTTTAAATTGTAATTTGTGTAGAAACAGATCTGTGTATGCGTGTACTGTATGGGCGGATGTGAAGTATTCCTTTGTAAAATATGTTATATCGGTCTGTTTTTACCTATCCTCCTGTCTTATATGTGTTGTAAGTCAGTTAACTCTGCTTACATTTGCAGCACTTGTATAAATGTATGGGCCTTGATAATATTAACTGGCACAGGTCTAAATCCTAGGAAGTATCTGGTTCCA
Organism: Lepisosteus oculatus; assembly: GCF_040954835.1. Taxonomy (NCBI): domain Eukaryota; kingdom Metazoa; phylum Chordata; class Actinopteri; order Semionotiformes; family Lepisosteidae; genus Lepisosteus; species Lepisosteus oculatus. Next base: position 3,191,412 of record NC_090700.1, on the reverse strand, counting down.
CATACGGCCCTGTGCTGGACAGGTGTCCCATCCCAGGTGAAGTCAGTCACATGCTCTCAGTCCTGCCCCATGCCCTGAGCCTCAAGGACGGGCTCTGGGCTGCCCCAGCCCTCACTGGGGCAAACAGCTTGCTGACAACGGGTTGGTGGATGAATACAGAAATCACGAAGCAATCATCGGGAAACAACCAAAAATCAAATTCAAGAAAAAACAAATTAGCCAGGTTTGCACAATTGTTTTCTTAGAAAATACCCGGCTAATTTCTCCCCAAAATACACAGGTGTTAATACTGTTAAGTGACTGAGTTTTTCAACACGTGCATTTTATAAATGTAAAACCCAGATGGTTTTGGCACTGTAGATGCTTGTCTCTTGCAGATTCAGTGCTTAGTAATGGCCCCTTCATAAAAAATGCCTTGGTCCCTGGTAACGCAACAGAGGACATGGTCACAGGATGTTAAGAGGCGACAGGTTGGAAGACACCACCAGTCCAAGTGGCATGGCCAGCACTGTACAATACACTGCATCTCCTACTGTACTCCTACTCCTACTGCGTCTCACTGCTTTGTCAGAAGGAGGGAGACCATCAACAATGGGACCACTGTGTACGGTTTACAGTACATCGATATGTGTGAAGTAAACAAAGGCATCTCTGAAACCATGGCCTCTCCTCTATATTGGCAGGGATGATGCACAGTTTGTGTGCAACACAATCATTATCATGTATTGCCCGGAACTGGAATGTCATTAGGGGTACGGTATATTCCGTAATAAAGTGCCATACTAATTATTAATAAGATGTCTACACGGGATAACTCACTGGAATTGCGACGCATTCACGAGGGTCCCCTGCTACATGGCTTTGACAGCATATTGATAACCACAGTGTAAACTCCTCGATAGAAAACACAGGCAACAAACAGTTACTGTGGCAGGCAAAACGGAAAAGCTCCTCTGAAATGCCAGATAATATTAAACAGAGAATTAAAATCAGCACATGTGGTTTTACAGTGTTTGACTTTGAATCACAGACATCTCTTGGCAATAATACACACTAAGATGATGTCTTACCAAGGATTACATGAAATTACATAGAGAAAATAATACTTGTGACATCAAGGGGGAGAAAAAGCACCACTCATTCAAATCACCCTTGGGCATTACACGTAAGTAAAATATAGGTAGAGGTGCAATGTTAGTGCAAAAGATTTTCAGACCTTTGTCATGCATGGAGGATCAGTCGTCTGTTACCTTTGTGGATGGAAATGACCTTCCCCTCACCATATGTTCCACTCACAGGGCTTTCTGGTCCAAATTCCCATATATTCCAACTGTTCCAGATGTTTTCATTTTATTTTGGTGTTTTTGTTTATGGTATGATATCCTACAACTTTGTGGGAATTGTATGTGTTAATGAATTCCCATCTGTTGTCTTTTCAAATTTTGGCTGCTTTGCAAAGCTGCTTGTATTTCACTTTCACGCTGATCTCCAATATAATTAAAGATTGATGATCTAAACCTTCAACTGTTCATTCAACACATACTGTACCAGAAGATATAAAAATATAAAACTAAGTTTATAAACTCACTTTTAAATCTTTTCTTGTCTCGTTTCTTTTTCTCTTTTTATATTCCCATGGAATTCACTCCTACCTAAAGTGAAGGAACTGGTTAAAAAAGTAACTGATAGCAGCACTTATTGCCAACTTCCTATAGACTTGATAATAATTCCTGCAGGATCTTCTTTCAATAATAAAAGAGGGCTGTAATATTACAGCCAATTAGGTAAACGTATACATCTGAAGTATGTGGTTCTGGTTTTTGGTTTTATAAAACATAATGAGAAGCATACTTCTACTGCATAATTCTTAAAAGGGAATATTTTTTCCTGAATATTTTCGAACGTTAATACTTCAGAGCTTGCCTGAGTTTGTACATTTTAATTAATGCATGCACTAAATCTGTGCCTGTTGAGGAAATCATTGTAAATTATTAAGTGTGATACATAGCTGTTCAGGAGGGCCCTTTCCACACAGGAGCTGTGTGCTGCGAGGTTCTTGCATTCTGGAGTAACAGCCCTGCTACCGCATGCTGGGAACATGTCTTCAGATCAGTTCATCTGACACCTATGTCTCCTGTATCAAGGTGAAGAGGAGGATGCAGGTACAGTATGATCATGCTGAGCTGAAGCTTCAACTAAATAAAATTGAAAAAAGAGCAGAAAACAAAGAATACAAAAACAAAGCAATCCAGCCAGCTGATTATATCCCTTTTCACTGTAAAGCTTCTGCATTTTCCTTTTATTAGCTGTGAAGATTTAGATAACCTTGCTCAAATCAAAACAAACACCCACAGTAAGATGTATTAAAAACATTGCTTAGTGTTCTAAAATGTACAGTTTGCTTCTTTGCAGAGGCTAAGGGGTAACTTAAAAGCTTGAAACAAAATTTCTTTCTTGCTGTCATCTATTGTCATATTTTCCATGTGAGCATCACTCCATTCAGAATACCAAAAAAAAGAAAAAACATCAAAGATTACTGACAGATTTATCTTTGTTGAAGTTTCCAAGCTTTTCTTAAACGGATTATGTGAACCCTAGTTTGGAAAACATAGTTTGATTGCATATAGGGCTGGCACCCGAAGTGGTATAATGTTTTTCCAAAGTTTAAGCCTCTAGTGCTGTAAAGCCACATGGGTATAGCAGAACAGATTTTAAAAGACTGATTTTGTCAGATTATAAATTAAAGATAAAAAAGATGAAGCCAAGAATGACTTATAAAGTAAAGTTTTAAGTTTGAAAAAGAAGCAAAGTGCACTTCATTCTGGGTAAAGCCAAATAGGAAAAATAATGCAAATGAGCTGAAGAAGCTCAGCAGACCAGTTTGAGGAAACGTTGACTCATCCTGCCATTCTTACTTGCTCCCGGCAATGGGTCAAGGGTTAGGACCAGTCCCTCAGCTTTATGAATGAGATCACATCAAGCAAAAAAAAAAAAACCTGGAACCTATTTTGCACTAAATTAATTAACAACGTCGACTGCTTACATTTGTATAGTGCATTTTATCGCAGAGGAACCCAGGGTGCTGCACATATACAGTGGGAGAAGACCCATTCCATTCACTTCAGTGGTGTGCAACTGGGAAGGAAGTGAGGAAGTAAGAAATTGCTTCACTAATTGAATGAAGGGCAGACTTCACCATCCCAGTCAGGATCCAGCAATTTAACACCACTACTGTCGTGAACAGTGCCATAGGATCTTTAATAATGAAGTTGACCGGGCCACAGTTTATGTAATGTCTGAAGGACAGCAGCATACAGTATGCAGCACAGTGTCCCAGTTACCAGTCTGCAGTACTTATCTGCAGATTTTAGTCTCCAGGGAAGAGTGTCTACTCTTGGTCCAACAGCACCATTTACTACAGCAAGCTAGCTTTCTTTAGAGGCCTCACATTTCAATAGTGACCAGACCCAGCCTTGCTCAGCTCCTGAGATCTGTTGAAATCAGACTTCCTTAGGAATAATTACTGAAAAAACATCAGATATTAAAAAAACAAATCATAAATTGTTTTCTTCTTTCTTTCTCAAAGTGTCAGATAATCAACAATGAAGGGAAGAAAAGGTTATTTGGTACCATACTGTATGTAGAGAGAAGAATGCTGGTAAATTAATTGCTAGGCATAATATTAGCAAGGTAATTTGCATTACTCTCTTGCAAATTTATAATGATAAATCCTAGGAGAACCAGCATAAAAGAGCTTCCTAATCTTTATAGTGTGTCAAATGTATTTGGTTAGGAAAAAAAATGCTAGGTTCTAATGAGGCAGCTCATGCTTGAATTGAGTTGATTGTCCTATACTCGTTTTATAGATGTCAGCTCATTACCTTTTCTATAGCTGGCTGCAGGCAAGTAACTATCACAGAGAATTTTTTCCTATTTTACTAATTCAAAATAATATTTTAATATGCTGGTGTTATGAAAATGTACTTTTGCTCATTCCTGGTAAGAAAAATGTAGTCAGTCTTTTGCTTCAAACTATCGCATACCTCAGAAATACAGTGCATGTCTATGTCCTCACTAAACAGCTCCTTAATTGTACTGTTTGTATACAATGTTCTACATATGCACTCTTATTGATATACTTAAACCTTTATTCAGGACCTATGCCACTGTAACGTTAAATCATTCTACATGCTGTGCACATTGATTAAATCAATTTAATGCCTTTAAATTAGCGTAATGTGTATTGAAACTTCCCATTCTAGTACATTAGTGCTTGTAAATTACATTCTTACATTTGTAATGATTTGTAATGACCTATTAATTACAAACAGTTATGAGCCAATTACAGAGTAAACATGGGGTATTTAAATATAACTATGAGAGCATCAGGAGTCTCACAAATGAAAGGGGGCCATTTGATTCATTTGGCTGTATAGTCAGTGCTAGTAACAAACCCACCAGATATGAATTCCCCTTGAAACTCTCCCTGACAGGGACAATTTAGAGTAGCCTATCAAACCCAGCCAGCTTGTCTCTGGAAGCTGGGGAGAAACTGGAAGCCCTGGTGAAACTCCATCCAAATTCTGGAAGGACAGTCAGGTGCTTCAAACTGGATTTGAACTCAGGGACTCTGGAGGGAGCAGTACAAACCACATTTTAAAGAATAATAAGCTATCTTCTCTAGAATTCATTTTTCATCATCATCTCATTTATGCAAGATAATCGTCTATTCATCACATGATTCAGAGCCGAGTCGTGATTTCACGGCCCAGATTTCACTGTGACATTTCCGATGAGAGGGGTCTAAGAGATACCACAGGCTGAATTTTCACTTGCTGAAAATTCCTTCTGTCTTTCTCATTCAGTAAATGTTCTACCATGCATTATGCATCACCTGGAATCTGTTACAAAAACACAGTTTGACCTTCTGTTGGCTATAAAGGTTTATTCATATGCAAGGTTACCATGTGTGAGTATGAAAAGGGCTGAAGGTTAACCTGGAAAAAAACCCCAAGAAATATACTGCATAAAAATAAAAGCAATAATAACCACCCCTTAGATATAAAGTACGTATAAACAGTATAAGCCTTATGCTTACATAGGACTAGAAATCCCAGTAATGTATTGGCCATTGTGTTAAAATTGTTCTTAAATATTCAGTGTTCAGAAATGCTGAAAATATTTGTAATGTGATGTGTTCACTGTTTTACCATGTGTTTCTGTTAGCACGTTACTTGACCTCCCTGTGCTTTGTCCTTCAGAAGAGAGGTAAAACAAGTTTCCCATTGTGTGCGACTGCTGCTGTTACTGATGCTTCTATACTACTAACACTACTGCATCTAATGTTTCTTTTACATCTAAAAAATAGAAGACTACACAGAGTGGGATGTATAACCAGAAGGAAGCTAACGCAACACTGTGGTCATATTTATTGTTTCTTCAAAGCCATAGCTATGGCCTAAATAGATGTTTCTTACTCGACCCATTGTCTCACAGTATTCCGGTCTTTTCACAGGATTACTGAATAATATTTAATTGTTTTCAGATGAATTGTCTTCTCAGATTTTGAAGGAACAGCTACTGTCTGGGACTCTATGTCTTGTGCCTCCTTTGCTGCATGTCTCCAATCTTTTTGCACAAGTGGCAGCAACAAACAAAGGAGACAGCAGCTCATCCTTGCAGCAGCCTGCACAGCGCCTTGGCTGAATTGCACTTGACAGCTCTGGAGTACAGTTTGTTTTCCAAGTCAAAACTTCCCCATTGTTCTAGGTGTTTGAAAACATGAAATGGCTGCTATCAAACTGATGCAGGCGTGATCCCTGACTGGCGAAATGCACGCCAAAAACATGCAAGCGCAGAGTTGAAAGCATTTTCAGAAAAGGGAATAACGCTTTCATACTATCACACCCAGAACCCCCTCTGGGAAGACCAGAAATGCAATTTCCCAATATAATCTACAAAACACAATCACAGGAAAATAAAATAAAAAAACAGGCTTTATGGCTTTTTACAGGCTTGAACTATTATCTAGTATATACCATTCACTGCTTGCTTTTAGCTATTACATTATGTTTTATTAACCTAAAATGACTATTAATTTGACATTAATTAGACTGATTGAGAGGAACCTTCATTCACTGAGATGTTTTAAGGCAAATCCCTTACCAACACAAATTGAAACTATAGTTCCAGTACTTGGCTTTGAAAGTAACACTGACATGAAAAAGCTTGCTGTACACAAAGAGCACCCCACTAGCCCTTAACACAAGTCCTTGGCTATAGGGCTTTTCTGTGATTTCAGTGATGCCCTACACATCGTGAGAAGTACTGTAGATACAATTTAGGGATAAATCTTGAAGCATTCTGTGGCAAGCTTTCACACATCGGACTGACAAGTATTATTCTGGGAGTTCATAAAATATTATGTCCAATTGTCTAATAATTCGTCATTAATGGAATAAAAAACAAGTGTTGCTAGTAGATTATCTACTGTATATCGAATTCAACAAAAAGAATATACTCATACATACACACAAAAAATCAAGGGATGGTTAATCAAACCCATATATTAGCACCTCTTCTCCATTCATATACAGTGGCTAAATGAACATAAGATATTCCACTATTATTTCTAATCATTCTGCCAAACAACTGCTTGCAGAATGTATTATAGGCAAATCATTCTCATCATTTTTGTTTCTGCACGAACCATTAAATTGGTTCCTTTTTTTACTATAAGCCAAAAAGGATAAAACATGCCTCTACAAATTGCTTATTTGTAGCTTGAAATAGCCTTTAAGACTCTGGTATGATAAAAAAATACAGAAGCATGGAACCTAGCGATTTAAGATTCTAGGTATTCACTAATTATTAAATTATACTTTATTATATAATGAACTATCATGCCTGGTGATATTATTAAATGTTTTATTTTAATAACTAGGGTTTTGATGTGATTTGAGTGGCGATTTTCTGAGCTTTTGAACCCAAATATTTTCAAAAGAAAAAATATATTTAAAAAACAGCATTGGTTTTGCAAATTGAAACATATGGTATCATGGCAACTTGATGCTACAGTAAATGTTAGAGCTGTTAAGCATCCTTGCTTTGTCTCAGGCATATTTATTGAGAAAGAAGGAACTTATCAAGAAAAGTGAAACCAATAAAATATTTTAATTATTTTCCTTCAAGAAAATACCCAATGAAAGAAAACCAGTCACAGAGGGTACACTAATAGTTTGAATTAATATAGTTCATAGTTTTCTTTCAGATACTTTAACAGCACAAAGCACCTACAGTGATTGCTGAGGCTCAAGCTTGTGATGTGAAGTTACTGTTCTTGGGTGATGCACTCTATACTGCCTGCAAAACAAAATTGACCTGAAAAATTAAGTTGAGATGGGCCAAACATCATGTGCTGCATCATTTTATAGTGTTTTACAGGGCTGGTTAATTGACACTTTTTGACATACCCTGACTTTATATTCAGCTTTTTTCTAAAATAGTAAAATGATGGAATGTAAAAAGGTAAATTCTTTGCTGTCTTCGCCACTGGAAATTTTATCTCATTCCATTATAAATGTACTTGCTCCAGCGGTATATAAAGCAAGGTTCTGCATGGGTTATAAACACCTTGTCACCTTTAGCCCACTGCTCTACAAAACTGACAGTCTTTTTTAAGGACCGAACAAAGGCTCCTCTGTGTGTAAGCATCAATGTGCTAAAAGACAACGTTACAACTCTATTACCACCTCCTAAGTATTTAATTAAAGAATTTAAACCAGTTCTTTCATTTTTTGTCTCTGGTTTATCAAGGAAATATACTAACAGCTTTTCAAAAGAACTTCTTTTAATGAGCTTCTTTTCTATCCTTTAATTCTGTTTCTGTTATTTAACAAGCAATATTCCCTGCAGATTTATATTTCATTTACATCAAGTCAAGCCGGAAGGCATCAGCAGACAGTATTCACAAATACATTAGTCACAACCCGAGGAACAAATTGAACTTAAATGCATTTGAGAAAAACTCCAACAGGATGCGGAAAAATAAAATAAAAAAAATAATGAGCACAACACTGAAATGTAGATTGATTGAAAATATCTCCATTGCTAATGTATGCTTTAGTAAGAAATGTAACCTTGAAACTGTAAATGGCACCTGTTATTTCTTCAGTGGCTCCTAAATGCACTAAATGGTAAGATAATAAGATTATACATTATTTACTTTATTTTCTATTTATTCTCATTAACCAGTTATGTCTAAATGCTAACGTGAAAGTACAGAATGTGAAAAAACATGGTATTAGAGTTGTGGTAAAGCAACTGAATTTTAATTCTGTTACAATGGACAGCCAAGCACCTTGAAGTTACACATTTTATGCATACAAATTGACATTAATAGAACAAATCTACTGCAGAGCCGTGCGAAAAAAAAAATACATCTGGACATTGTCTAGCCATTGAACAGCACTGATCAATGCCCAAGGCTCTCCAAGTCACCTTTCTTGAACCCAAATGAAGGGTTTTTTAAATGCATAGAAACAAGAGCTTCTTTGCACTTAAAACATTAAGAATTAGTCGTCTATTTATAGATATGTACAGAATAAATATACATACAGGGACACTGTATTTGATTTCAAGTGAACAGAAACAAATATCGAATGATTATGGTAAAAGAAAATTGCATAACAATTTGACAGCAAATGATACCTTTCATTTTCATTTTATAGTATATTCGGTCTCAGGGACCTCATGTTAAACCACAATATTCTCTTCAATCAACCACCATAAGAGGTTATGGGGAATCACCCCAATAATCCAATATCACTTTCAGGTCTAAAAAACATGTTCTGAGTTTAAATTCATTTCATTCCTATGGAAACATTACTGTCTGTAATTAAGAAGATCATTCCGCAGATGGGAACCTTGATTGAAAATAATGGAGGTCACATTGAAGGTTTCATGCAGTGGTATAAGCTCTACAGTACCTGTAACAAATATTTAATGGAAATTGATCTTTAATCTCTATTATTACCCATGGAAAATGTCATGTCTCTGTTCTAAATGGATCATTTGATTGATATTGCATGAAAAAGGCAGTCTACATAATGTTCCTCTAATAAACCTACAGTAATGTTAGAAACATAATTCATCCAAAAGTTCATGCACTTAAGGTATGCTTGCCTTGAACTATGTAATTCTATTTGATTTGAATAAAAGTTAGAGAGTTCAAACAGTCAACAAACAAGACCTGTAAAGACAAAGTTCTCTAGCTGTGTTTGGTAAGTCAGCAGTGAACTTGGGGGACGTTGAAAGCAGTACATTCACAAGTTACAGAAATATAAAATGGTTGTTTCTTTTAAAATTACATTTACTAAAGTCAAGAGATGAAGAACAGGTGAATTTAAAATATTACTTGAGGTACATTACCTGCATCTTTTTAATGGAGGCTATAACTCATGGCTCAGTGAAGCAAAGGAAGTATCAGTAACCAGGAATCAAGAGCACATCTCTTCCTAATGGAGAATAGATCACTTACACAAGAAAAGCTGAGGATATTGGTATCCCATTGAGCTGTGGATTTAGAGGCATTTATCAAAGCAGATGCAATTATTTAAAGATATACTGCTCCATTAAAGTTTAAAAATAGTCAGCTATATATGATATGGATGAATCTCTATGGGCCCAAAGGGGATAACATCATTTTTTTTAAGCATTTCACTTCTGGAGCTTCTAAACATTTGACCCCCAGGTTCTTTATCTCAGAAAAAAGATTGAAGCACTGCCCGTTATGCCCTTTTAACCCTGTTTTATATATAAAATATAAAATAAAGACAAACGTTTTTTTATCATTATATTATCATTTTTATAATGCCTACAGTACTATTCATGTTCAAAACCCCACAAACTCAATACTTTTATCAATAAATTGGATGTTTCAAAATAACTTAAGAAACATAATTCAAAAGCAAAGATCTTAATATTGGTGACAAAAAATGATTAGTTGAATCACACAGACACGGGCTTATTTAATGTTGCTGTTGTGTAGTCAAAAAGTAATATTGTCAGCTTACCAATAATTCCTGTGAAAATATACTGTACCATAACATTAGGATTATCATTTTTATTATTATTAAATAATATTTTCATCCTTTGCAATAAACAGCGGAATTAATGAAGAAAGATTACCTTGAGCGATATGCATATATAGGTTATTTATTGTATAAAATTAAAGATGTCAGAATTGGTGAAATACAGCGATAAAGCAAGACTATAGACATTAAAGAAATACACTGTGGACACTTGGGATTCAGTAGTGTTTCAAGCTTAACGTTAGGTGTCTATTTAATCAGCAGTTCTCCGAGACAGTGTGCCATTACCATCATTGACTTAAGAGGCAATCATCTCTTGATGATAGCAGTCACGCTGTAAGATGGAAGACGAGTCTGAATAGTTTCAGAAGAGTGCAGCAAGGACTGTTCCCAACATACAGCATATAGTATCAAGGGAAGGGGACTGTGCTTCTAACATAAAAGCATAAACATGAACAGATAGTGAACAGTTAAGCAATTGACTGCATATTTGGTACAGTAGCTTCATTAGGCACACATGTTTTGAGCTGATTATTGTATGTGACTGAAAGGAGAGCTATTTTAATACATATCAAGTGACAGAGCATGAGAAATTTAAGTGCTACATAGTCACAGATAATTATTCAACCTTGCAGTGTTATTATAATAATTATTAAAACAATACGGTAATATATGTATACTGCTGACACGCTTTGATTTCTATTTCAAAATCTGAATTTTACTCCATCGTCTTTCTGCCGGGAATGAAGACCATGAAAGAAGTACCTTTGTCAGTTCTTCTTAATTAGTTCCTGCCTGCATTATTTCTAAAAACTTAAGACAGTGGGACTTTGGGTTAGCAAACCTGCATTGTTTCAAAAAGATACAAAATAAATATCTAAATTACTACTTACATCAAAATGACAGGTTTCACACAACTTCAACACACACACAGGAGAAAGAAATAAGGAAAAGAAAGGCAGATCTTCCAAAATCTCCCCAGAGAAACAGGCAGGTTAATCTCCTTCTTACATTTGGAAAAAATTAAAGTAGAATGACATGCAAAATGCATAATATTTTTTACTGTCAAAAGATTACTTATTGTTATTTTTCTAAAGGTGTCGTTAAATTCCATAAAAATGTCACGCTTTTCACTGAATATCAGTTTTTGCATATTCACTGTTTGATGGCACTGAATGTAAAAATGAGCCTCTCCTTTTTCCTGTCGGATAATCACTTCGATTCACTTCAGGTATTCAGACGGAAGTTACATGAATAGCTGATTCTGACAGAGAGAATGGGAACTCATTCAAAGAGCCTTCTCAGCACATTACCAGCCTTTCAAGTTCTCTTTCTCCTGCTTGATGGAGAAGGAAGACACGTCTGAGATAAACAAAATGACTTAATGAGGCAAACTGAAATGTGAACGAATCGGAAAAGATGGACAGAGCTAACGCTCTGCATCCTACAGTATAAAGTGACAGATAATTTTTACAATGATTTAAAAAGGTCATCTGTGTAGCGTTTTCTCAGAATTAATTTAAACATACTGTACCACAACATGCTACCTCAGTGGGTTTCAGACATCATCAGATTTTACAAGCAATGCAGATCAAGCCTTCTCAGCCTTAAATTCTGGACTTCGGAATATTAAGATGTTTCATTACACGTTTACTGTTTAGTTATTTTTTTTTCTTTTCAGTTCAATTCAAGTTAAATTTAGTATTTTTAATATACAGTACTCTGGAATCATAGCACTGCAAACATAAACTCTCCCTACTCTGAAAACAAGTCATTAAAACAAGCAACCAAAATATAATTGCTTTGTACACCCCTCTCACCAAAGTTTTGTCCCTTTCCTGTGAGTCTAAACACTGCTAAAGAACCCACTGACTCAGACTGCAGCTTCACCCTTCAGTGTCTTGGGATTCTTGTTCTCTCTTCAGCACTGTCACCAACGAAACTGTGTTGTGTGTGACCACTTTAGATGTTATCATTTCTGAAATCAGCAAGAGGATTCGGTCCATTTGAAAATGGAAGTGTTAGATATTTCATTTCTAATATTCAAGATGCACAACACAGGGCCCCGGTGCAGACGAAGCCTCAAGGATATTAAAGATAATGTTTCTGAAGAACTTGCACAAAGCTCCCTTCACAATGTAACCTTCAAAACTATACCAATACTCACAATTTAAATAATTATGTCAAATTAATCTTTTTATTCATGAGCCATTTCAAAAGGTGGTAAGAGCTTTACTTATTTAACCCCGGCATGCTTGTCTTTTCCTTTTTCTGCTTCTAAAAGATATTCTGGAAAATTAATTGAGAATGTGCTCATGTTTCCCATTTTGAGAACTCACTGCACAAAATTCAAGAAAAATGATACATTATATGATATATTATTATATAATAAATTATATGAAGACCTTTCTAGACCTTTAAAAAAAACTAAAAAACACTATTACAAAAAACAGATGGAACTGCTTTCAATGAAACTGCTGCTGCATCCAGTTCCCTAAGCAACAGGCAAATATAAAATATATTTAGGGTTAGGGTCAGGGTTATTTACTGCATCTTTAGCGGAAAATGCGCATCTATCTACAGTACATTGCTGAGAGAGGAAGGAGATTGGGAGACCATTTCAGGGAACATGTCAGGGCTGTAAGGATCAAAGATCTGTCCAAACCCATAGTTTCTCTTTTCACTTCTAACAGCCACGAACACACTAATCTCTGTCTGCTTTCTCACAGAGGGGTTTCGTACCTCCTACTGCAGAAAGACATCCGAAACCAAAATTATCCTGAATCTAGGACCACACCTTCCCTCCTTACTTCACACAACAAGTTGTGGTTACTGCTTCTGTCCTGCTCCCGCCTCTGTCACGATCGTCATCCCTCCTCTAGAGGGCACTCCTACCCTTTTGTATTTTAGTTTGTTGTTATGTGCACCTGCCCCTGTCTGCTGTTTCCTATTTAAGCATGGCATTTCCATAGCTCTTGGCTCAGCATCTGGAAGACGGACGTCCAGAAGCCCCCCTACCAGCGGGTCCAGGACTGACCCGGCAGCACGAGCTTCAGAACGGTGTCCTGACCATCTGGGTCCGGCGCTCGGAGCGCCTGGCCTCGTTATCCTTTTAACCTCTGTGCTGCTGTTCGAGTTCCCCCTTCCCGGGGATTTTAATCGTCCTTGTCTTGGATGGACCTCCCAGTTTTGGATTATGGACTGCGTCCCTTTTTGGACTGTGTTGGACTTGTTCGCCGGGCCACACCCCCAGAGCACCGGATCACAGCCGTCACACCCCCCTGTCTCTCATGCTGTCCTGCTCCTTCCATGTTTCCCCTGATGTCCTACTCCAGTCACTTCCCAATTATGCCGTCTGCATAGGGTCCTAAACAACACATTCGGGAGTCAGAACCAGCTCTCGTTACAGCCTCCTGTCCACTCCCGGCTTTTGTCCTCCCATGCTTTATCAACTGCTGGTTTTCCTCTCTCCCCCACACCTGAATAAAGCTCCACAGCTTGTGTCTCTTTTTCTTAGCATGGAAAAATCCTTCACTTGAGTCTAAGAGTCTTGTGACCAATAGGAGTATTTTTTAAAAGTGGTTTAGACTTCATGTTAACGGAGAGCATCTGTGACAAAGCTCAGTGCAAAAGAAGCAGAATTACTATCATTACTGAGAACTTGTAAGAATGAAAGTAACAGATTCAATATATTCAATAGTTTAAAGCCCCTGTGCTGTATTAACTCCTGAGATTATATTATACAACAGTGGATAATTGAACATCTTTTTTTTCTTCAGGAAAAAAAAACTTACTACAGCAGAACATAAGTATCAGAACAGCTTTACTTCAGTAAGGTATGGTATCTCTGTTCACTCAGGAAAGGTGTGCAGAGGTGACTTAGCTGCAGAGCAAGTCTGCTGTCTGTTCTCAGTGGGGTTTCTCTCTAGCCCTCTGTCACTCCTGTTTTCTTCAAAACACCCATCCACCCTTTAAACAAAATATTTGAGGTACAAGAACATGTCACATACATAATTTAGAGGAAATATGGGAATCTGGGCAGAGCTAAACAGAAAAATAAGAACCTGTTGAGCGGCATGCTCTGAGAACCAATCAGGAGTTTCCATTTTATTCTCAGATGCGGTCCTGCAGAAGGAGCTCTGCCACCACAGCTAGTTTGTATTTTAAAGGATGGAGAGTGCATCTACCGGAAGATGAGGCAGAGATTCCAAGAAGCACTTGACATATTCAGTATTAAGGGCACAGCACGTTACAGCAAAAGTAAATAAAAATAAATAAGCAAATGTTGAGTACATGGCAAAGTTTAGATCATTTTCAAAGAGAAACAGTAATGCTTGCCATAGTAGACTGGATATATTAATGGTTTTCTATAAGAGATCAGAATCTTGAAGGCAAACACAGCAATACGATTAAAGAAAAATACAGTCAAAAAGCATTAAGGACAAACTACAAAATAAGTTATGCATCCTACAGGACGATATTGTAACATAATGGATTTCTATTATGTTTCATACTGAAATTCAAATTAATGGACAAATGAGAGAACTGACATCATATTTCAAATCATTCATCAATGTAAAATCTGCCTCAAAAAAGGACACACTGATTTAGAATTCTAATGGCAATGAAATGGGACGCTGAGTAAATAAAACATACAGACCAATAACAATGGCATGTGAGACATTCAAAATGATTGGAATTGCTCCAATTTAGAAATTATTTAAAACAGATAAGAGAGCACATGAAACAGGGGCTTGCTAAATCATTACCTTGTCACAACAAAACAGCAAGCTATTAAAGATGAAAGAATATTTATGGCTTGGAACTGCTAAAGGAAGGAAAAAAATCAGTCAGTGGGTGTCCACCTGGCCTTCACCCTGGCAGAAGGATTAGCATTCAATATTGTGAATCACGTTTGAAATTCACATACCTTTGTTGTTTAAAATACTGTCAGCCACTGACAGCTTCTAGACAGATGACAAAATGCTGATAAATAGCCAGATGAGTGCTGCCATTTCACAAAGAACTCAATTTTAACTAATTTTCTACCTCGCTTAGCTTTGTGTAAGAGGTTGTGTGCGGCTGTGTGGATTTGAAAGCTGGGTGGGGAGTTTATGAAATAAAGATATAAACACTATATCATGGACATACAGTTAAAAACATATTGAATCTGATATTCTGAGAAGTCTTCGCAGACTTACCATGATCACCTTTGGAAAAATAAACCTAGGTTATTTTAGTCATCCTAAATCAGGAATGGAATTTTGCTGTAGGTTTGTCATACTGTACTTGTTTATTTCCTGAAAAATGGATTCTACAGCTCTGACACAAGCTAAAAGCAAGCTGCGGAGATAATTATATGCAGGAGACAAATGCTTCATGAGGTTAATTTTTGTTTTCATCACAGTACAAATGAAGGAATGCAATGTATGTTAACCAATTTTATGTGTCTATTCATCAACTAACGATATCTGAAAACACCAAAATCAGAAAATATGAGCTAATGTATACTAGTTAAGTAATTCACAGCTCTCAAATCTATAGCAATGCATTTTTAAATAGGGTATCTACTGTAAATGTCTTTAAAATTAAATTGAATCTTGACAGCTCTTTGATTTTTGCCTTTGATTTCAGAACGTACAGTCGAGTTACCTTTAAACTATTTGCGAAGATGCTCAAGCTACACTTCCAAGGGTGTCAGTGTCAGCAGGTTTTGCTGACAGCTTACTTTCGCAGTCCCAGGGTGTCTTCATTATTGCACTTTGTACACTACTGTCTGCATGCTAAACTCTGACACTGGACAAAGAGATTGAGCTTGAACTGCGTGGGAGGCATGTCTAAATATGTACCCGTAAAATTAGAAAAACATGGCTTTGATATGGAAGAAATTTCATTAAGACTATACTGTGTGTTGTAGTGGCTCATCCAGTAAAGGCTCTTCATTCTACAGGTATTGTATAACGAAACCTGGCATGATTGGCTCATTTCTAGGCTTTGACTTGAATTCCCCAAGTTGTGATGCTCACTTGATCAGCCGAAGTGCTCCTGGAGTTCTGGAACATGAGTGTAGTCTTCAGTTCTCTTGAGCATGTAAAGGGGTGTCCATAGTAAGTCAAGATTAAAAGAAAAAAGCCACTATAACTCTGAATCAATCGTGCTACAACAGACTAATACTACTGTAACAGTTTATTATAACAGTGAGGAACTAATCACAGTAACTAAAGTAACTTAAGAATCTTCCATACTACTGTCAGATATGACAGTCAGAAAAAAAATTAATAACAAGTAAATGGTTAATCCCACAACAGAAGGCTATCAAATTTGCAATTCGCAGCTGCAGGTGTGTTTTAACGCAGGGCTTCCCAATCCTACTTCTGGAAGCCCACACACCTGCTGGTTTTTATTCCAGTGAAGCTCAATTGCCAATTTGAAGCCTTAATTGAACTAACAAGTTGCATGATTGGAATATTTTCAATTTCTTTTTCTACTCAGAAGTTTGGGAATTTATTTTGCTTATGAACTGCAACATTTAGAAGGCAGTTAAAAACTCAGTTATAAAACAGTTAAAAGTCTCCGATGTGTTTAAGAACTGAACACAGTTAAATAGTTCAAATTAATCCATTATTAAGTCAATTAAGGGTCCGATTGTTTAAGTGAGCACTTGGCTGGAACAAAACCCAGCAGGTGTGTGGGCCTCCAGCACCAGGATAAAGACCATTTTAATACATCAATTCAGTCTTTCTCTAAGAATCCTAGGTACCCTGAAAGCTAAAAAAATATTTTAAAATGACTAAGAATTTCAATTATATGGTGTAACATGCAAATTGCTTTTAAAATACCAACTGTCAACACTTTCTCAAGTTTGTGGAAAATAATGCTTTGGGAGTCTGCTTCTGTGATTTACTGGAAGATGGAAGAAGAAATGCCACAAGAATGTAGGGGACAGTTAAAATATTGGATTGGGTTTTAAGTGAATTTTGAAACACAAATCACTGGGTACGATGCAATGCTCAAACAAATGTCATGCTCTCTTGCCACATCATGTCCTTTGAGAATGCCTCTGTGAAGCCTCACGCATGTGATTGCTGTATAACATCTCGTGTAGCAGTTATGAGAGGATTATCAAGACATCATGCAGCAACACTCAAATAAAGCATTACCAAAAAATCTTTACAGGCCAACTGACTGATTAGGAATTTGTTTGGGAGCTTTGCAGTCTTTTGGATGAATATATTGAGAGCTTTCATGGCAGAGAGTTATTTAATACCAGAATTATTGCTACAAAATAAATCTACTTTTTTATTTACCTGGGTGAGCGTTACTCTGGTTCTGATGATTTGTTGTGGCTAAAGGACAGAAGAAACAGCATTTCCTTCCTCAGTTTGTGATTTATTGGATTTTTTTTCCATTGTCCATTAAAATCAAATTGAGAGCCCACTTTGGAATTGCAGCTATCTGACTGTCATACAAGTCTCATGAATACACGTACAGGAGTTGCTATAGTTACCTGTAATTGTGAAAAGAAAAAAAAATGCAGTTTACAAGTACAAACTTGAGATAACAAACCAGCACAATCTTCATCTTGAAGGAAACTCTGGACAAAATTAGCATGGAGATTGAATTCTGCCACAATCCCAGAGCAGGGCGGTCTCACAGATCAACTCAGTACTTGCGAATCAACAAAGGTGTTTAATTTTCAGCTACCTAAATCTCTTACCACTCCAAGAGGTGGTTAACCTTAGGGTAAATCAGCAAGGACCACTATCATTCTATCTTTTTCTTTTCCAGATAACATGCAATGTCAATGTAGACCCCCCTCCCCTCCAAACAACAATCAAAATTAGTGCCCTGTACCGTTAAAAATAAATAAAATAGACAAATGGTAATACATTCAATTGACTCACAGATATACATGAAAATCTATTACACATTATCTATTACACATTATTAGAGTCTTATTACACAATCGTGCAAGACGGTTACAAACGAGAGGTGGTCATACAGCCCATCTAGCTGGGTAGGGAGATATTGTAGTAGTTTAGTGATTCAGCCCCTTCAGTAACCCCATATCTAAGCTCGAAATGCACTTCTCTTTACTTCCCCCGTCTATTTTCTATCTCATATTGCAATGATGGTTCTCAAAATGTCCAATGAGCTGACCTGCGAATGCTCTCAAGGATTTTGAATGCTTGAATCAGATCCCTTCAGAGTCCTGCCTGCTCAGGACTAAAAAGATTCAGTTATTTCAGCCTGTCAGATGAGAACATTCCCTTAGGCCTGGAATGTATCTGGTTGCTCTTCTCTGGATCAATTCCAGAGCAGCAGTATCTGTTCCGTAAAGTAATGACCACATTACTGTAAGCAATATTCTATAAATGAGCTCTTGTTGGTGCATTGTACGATTTCACCATGCCATCCCATGATAAATTCTGCACTTTTAATAATATATCCTACATTGCGTTTGCCATTTTTATTGCTACTTCAAATTGTCGGAAGGATGTAAATGGTGTGTCAAATAATTCCACAGTCTTTTTCAAGTCAGTATTTTCTTTAAGATTCTTCAAGCTTAGTGTTTCCCATCTTATATTTTTAGCTTACTTTTTTGCGACACGCATGTAACACTTTACACTTGACTGCAGCACATCAAAAGTCACCAGCCAGATGTCTGCCCAGCACTGAATTTGTCATCATCATTTTAGGTAATTATTCAAAATACACATTTTTTGAAAATCCAGAATAGTGCATACAAAGATAAAGCTAGTGTGCAGCAAAACCCTGATGCTTGCTTCTAGGTAGAAAATATAAATTGATCACAATACAAATCATACAAAAACACTTCTCTCTTTTGAATAAACGCTGACTTAATTTTTTTTCTTCTTGAATAAGAGCAAATTTAAGATTTCTATGTTTGTTTCCTAACCACTTTAAATTAATATCAAGATAAAGGAGTTCTCGTGCTGGATGGGTCTTTACTTTTATGCCTCCAACAAAAATCTGTGAAGTAAACAGTTTTGTCTTGCCTTTGTACCACCTCCTGAGACTGAGACCTTAATAAAATCTTGTCCCCTAAAAATCCCATTTTGAAAAAAAAGTTTGCTTATCAGCTTGATCAAAACTGACAGTTAAAGATTGTGTTTGTCTGCTTCGAGAGGGGTGTTCTTCTCTCGAAGACAATTGAAATATAGAAAATATCTCTCTCCTCAGCCATTGAAGTGAAGAAAAGAAGAAAACAGAGAAACAAAAAATAAAATAAAGATAAGAAATGGTATTAATTCTTGGTCTGGTTGAGGGTATTCTATTTTACCTAATAAAAGGTTGCCTTCTGGGAAACAAAGGTCTACTCTGTCTCCGCTCACAACTCTATAACGGAACTGCGGGGATCATCAAGGTGTTAAAAGACTACCTTTCAGGAGACAGTAAAGGGATTTATTTTGAATGATCGTGAGCAATTGCTGTGATTTAATGCCCTCTGCTCCAAATACTAATAGGAAGGCATTCATTCATGTCAGCAGAGGCTGAGAGAGGAGCTAGATGGCAGAGGGATTAATGTGTTCTCCTAATTCACAGCCTCTTTCCCTGTCAGAATCAGAAAGGGAATCATTTCTAGCCTGCTTTATTATGACCAACAATCATTCAGCCTAATTATGATATCTATAATTGCTCCTAGCAGTCTAGTCGAGTGCAAAGCCCTCATTCCCAAACTGTCATGAATGACTGCCAATTTCCTCTGTTGCTAGTCCGCCCACTTACCTCTCCCAAGCTTCCCTGAGCTATGGGAAAACTGCCTACAAAAGAATGGGATGGTTTTGCATTAAAGCCAACGATATATAGCAGACTTCTGTCACTGTCTTATGCACAGTTAATGTGCCATTGTAAGGTATGACCTATAATTTTACCCGTTCCGAAATATTACAGCAACAAGGTTAAGCTAATGCAGGGATGGGAAGATGGATATATGTACAGAAAGAAAACTGATGAAACTAGGAAAAGGAAAAATAACAGCCTGAAAGTTCATCACTGACACCACTGACTTGCCGCATCAAGTAGAGTCTTGATTTTAAACCCCAGACAATTACATCATTGCCATTGCAAAAGGTTAAGGCTTTGCTAATCTGTAAGGTAGGCAATAAATCCCTCCAGTGACTCTTAACTGACAGGACTGATGTACAGCAGATGGATTAGTTTTTTAAAGAAGAGTACCATATCCTTATTTCTGTTTTTCTCTAAAACTCTCGAATGTGAGACTCAAATCCTCTCAACTCACTCCTAGCTCAAACCCCATGAGTCTGGGTTTCGACCTTCTCACTCCAGTGAGACTCCTCTTCTCTGTCACTACATCTGTGCTCTCTGCTCTTTCCACTCCTGAGTTTAATTCTACTTGCTCTCTCTGCTGCATTTGACATTATTGACCACTACATCCTCCTCTCCTGCCTCGCTGGCCTTGGAATATCTGGTATAACTCTTACAGTACTTGCTTCTCCTCTCTCTACAACTGCATTTCCTAGTTTTCTTAGTAAAGCCCAATCTCTATCTGGAATTCTCTGCAGTGCATAGTAGAATTTACAGGTGTTCCTCATGGTGTAGATTTGGGAACCAATTTGTTTCTCTTTACATCCTCTTCTTGGGTTCTCATATCACATCTATGCTAATAAACAACAGATAATCCAATCTTTTCTTTCTCTTTCTTTGAAAATCTGACTTCTTTTTTTCTCCTTTTTTTCTGAGCCTTCCCTTGACCTTTCTCTCTATATAACTCTTGAATCTTCAAACCTCTTGCTCTCCCCTTCTTTGAGCAACATTGAAGCTGAAAGCTTTTTCAACAATTCTATATCTGTGCTAACTTGTATAAAACTGTACTTTGTGCTGGCTTCACCTATCTGTGCCAAAAAATTTCCCATCTAAACTGTTTTTTTTTTAATTTGCTTTTTCTTCTAGATTTATAAGGTATTTTTTTCTCATTTAAAACCACATATCTTCCTTGTATTTACTTTTGCAATGGTAATGAAAATTTAGTTTCATTTTGGATTTTTGTGATATGAATTTCAGTTGCACTGTTATTTTATTGCATTTACTTGTATATTTTCAAGTTATGTAAGTACTGTATGCTTGATGATATGGCACATTTTCAAATGGGACAGAGTGGGATTCGCTTCTTATTTCTTAGAAATCTCTCACAGTGTGTTTATGTAGACTCAGAACAATATCAGAGATGAAGCCTTCTACATTCAATGTATATTGAATGACTTGGTACCTTGAGAGTCGGATTAGAAGCTCCACTGATTCCAATGGGAAAAGAGAAAGCAAAATGCAAAGATTGCAGTACAGCCATAAGACGTAAGAGCATAACAAAGATTACAAATGGTTACAAATGGGAAGAGGCCATTCAAGCCATTTAGGCCATTTGATTGCTAGTAGCTAATTGATCCAAAGACTCTGTCCAGTCATATCTTGAAAGAACCAGGGTATTGTAACGTTTTATCTATTTTTGTAAAAAATAAAAAAAAGATTAATCAGAGGAAAAAAAGGAGAGCTGAGTGTGAAGGGTCTTATTAGACTTCCTTTTGTAAGGCACAGTTATCATAAGAATAATTTATGTTAGCTGTGGAAGGAAAAATTGAATTTCTACACATTGCACATGGTGCAAGAGATACTGTAATTGTCCTAATCCGAGCAATTCATTGCACTTCTCCCACATTAACGAATAACTACTGACATTGTTTGCTAAAGCAGAAGCTGAGCTGAAAAAACATGCTTTAATGAATAAAATCTAGAAGGATGTAAAGTCTATACAAATCTGTAGGTATTATTTTATTATTGGTAACCGTAGTAGCACTGTTAGTCACATCAGTTACAGAAATTGTTGTAGCTATTGTACAATGGAATAAATACGTTTATTCTAGAACAGTTCTTTGGAAAAATATTTTAGACTGAAACACTTTGTTCTTAAATTTGTGTTTATAGTACGTTGTTATCAAAATAAATTCTTAATATAATTAGGGTACGCTACATGCTTTAATGATGGTCATAAAAATAACTAAAAAAAGACACAAAAGGCACAAAAAGTGGAATGATTGTATTTGTGAAAATCGTATTTTTGTAGGTAGTGATTTCAAATCACAACAGCACATTACACTTGACAAT
Organism: Lepisosteus oculatus; assembly: GCF_040954835.1. Lineage (NCBI taxonomy): Eukaryota > Metazoa > Chordata > Actinopteri > Semionotiformes > Lepisosteidae > Lepisosteus > Lepisosteus oculatus. Next base: position 3,169,180 of record NC_090700.1, on the reverse strand, counting down.
ACATGTCAGTGATTCAAAACAATTTTAATAAATACCTGGTTACTAATTCTTGACTGCATGGTATATTATTTTAGTGAAATTGATTTATATTTTCTGTCATTAACTTTTATAAATCAAGTCACTCGACACAAACACAGAACAAAATGAAAACCTTACCTACAGTACTTGAAAGAGATATTTTCTAAAAAAAAGGATTTTTTCCTAAATAACTTCTTCTATTATCTAAAAATAATTCAGATCCATTTTTATCACTTTTTATATGTAATGCATGTACCGTGTGTACATTTTTGTCTTGAAACACAGTATATTGTTTTAATTATGTTGATGTTAATTATTTGTGTCAAACAGATGCTGCATATCAAATATGCATGATCATTTCAGTACTGCTCATATGTAGCATCAACAGACTTCTTTCACATACTGTAAAACCTTATTTGGGATGCTCACTAGAAATAAATTTCTATGTGTTCATTGGATATCAGTGGTCAGCACTGAGTCATTTCTCTGGACACTGATGTGTTGTGGTGTAGGATGATTCTATTTATCCACTTCTTCATATTTAGGATCTCCAAAACTGGAGAATAAACTTTTTGTTTAATACATTTTATGGGAGAAAGTCATATTATTGTCATTGGGTTTTCATCAACAACAATTCATCTAAAAACTCAGTTTTGATTTTTTTTTACATTACAAATCTCTTTATTCTCTCTCAAAGGGTTTAAATTCAAAATGAGAAAAGGGCATTGAAGAGAAAAAAGAGAGATTAGCTTCAGATAGGAAAGTGAGATTGTTCTTCCTAAGAGAAGTGAGCAGGTTTTGCCCATGAGGCGAATGGCAGCTGACAGAAATTGGAAGCGTGTAGCTCACCGCACAAGTTCAGCTGGGTCATACCACCTCCTCTGTCAGCTCCATTAACAGCGCTATCAGAAAATAAGGCAAGCAGACAAGATACAACACCCTTGCAGAAGTTCCCATGGCAACAAAAAACTTTTTCTTATTTTTCAGAATCCCATCGGATTCCATTAGCATCTACTTCTCCCAGCACCAATCACCCTGCAAAACCCTTCTGAACACCTCAAGAAATGGACACCTCTAATAGACATTAAGCTGTCAACACGAAATCATTAGCATACACAAATTAAGAAAATGTTACTTCCTGTTGCCAACAGTCTGCTAGATGTGAAAATCAGCAAACTAAATACATACTGTATACTGTATATATATATTTAGAAAAACGATTAATAATAATGTTGTTATTATTAACCACATACAGTATGATAATGTTAAAAATTGATTTTAGTGTTTAAAGTTTAAGTTGCAAACATTAAACAATCTTACCTAGGAATACTGCCTTGTTACATTGTGTCCAGTCAAAGCCCACAATGGAGAGACTTGTAGGTGCTTTTGTTTCATCCAGACTTCACCTGCTGTTCCTCACTTTCACAGTAACTTCACCTGTAAGAGCTCTGCTAGAGGCTCATTCTAGCTAACATGTAACCCCTATCCTCAAAAACTGCACTAACTTCCCGCTACATGTTATACTCTGTTGTCTTTTTGTCTAAACAAACTAGTGGCGTCTGCAGACGGTGACACGTTTTTAAATGTATCACTCACCTTTCTATTACAGATGCGGTTAATTATTGCTTATGTTGAGTTTGCTTAATTTTGAACTTATACCAGTGCAAGGAAGTATGTATTTTTTACACCTTTGAGCCCCGGTATGGACATTTCTTTACATACTGACCAGGGGTGAGTTTCCCAAAAGCATCGTAACGCTAAGAACATCGTAAACTTGATCATAAGATCTATCATTACTTTACGAGTGTTTCCCAAAATCCATCGTAACTGAAGTAGCAAGTTAAATCCTTCGTAATCTACGTGCTCCACAACCCACTCGTTAATCGCTAAGTGCTTCTTAAACTCGCTACCTCTTGAGCCAACCTTAGCAACAGAGATCGCCAGACAGAACAGATTAAATTCCTATCATGACAATTCTCTGGAAATTTAGAATACTAAGATTTTATATTAAGGATTTTGATATTTTGTTGTACTATATTAGAGGAAATTTTAAAAAAGAACATTTATTTATACAGTAATGAATTTATTAGTCATCTTGGGTAAATTTCATATTGATAAGTCAAATCTTTTAATAATACTCTCTCTTGAAGTACTTGTGAAGTGGGGTTTAAATTGTATTTAAATTCCATAAAGAACGTGAAAAATGCCAAAGCAAGGAAAACATTAGATATATGTTAAAATATAACTTGGTTACGTACATATTTACCTCATTACTGCTGGCAGTTAATAGTTTTTTTTTGTTCTGTTTCTGTTTTCTTTCTTTCATCTGTAATTTCTCCTCTACTTGTATTTGTATGGGAGCGGCAAGGGCACCTGCCCAGACAACCCCAATCCGTTACAATACACTTAATTAAAAGAATAAAAAATGCTAAATTTTATACTTGACTAGATGATACTATTTTCAGGATGAAATGCAGTAATGCATTATTTAAGTTAAATCATTGGGCCTAACGTATTTATAATGTTAAGGGCACTTCAGCCATGCGCACGCAAGGCGGGGTGAGAACAGCACCTGGGGCCTACCAGACTGTATATCGTGGCACGGAGGCCGGGATACAGTCTCTTCCCTTCGTGTGTGTGTACAGTATGTTAGTGTAGGTGCAGTGTTGTAACCCCTGTCCCTCTGTGTGTACCTTTCCCGATTTGAGTTAATAAATGTGTTGTTCAACCCCATTCCCTGAGTCCCACACCTGCTCTATTCCGTACCGAAACCCGCGGTCGATACAATGTTTAAAGTTCGAATACCGTTTTATGTCCTGTCGTGATTGTTGACGGTAAAGCTTAGACCTACTTGTTTTTACATTTGATTATAGGTCCTGTATTTGTTGAGTGACACATGCCAATCTTAGTAGTTAATTTTTCCAGATGTCATGTTAATAAGACCAATTCAAATGGAGTTCCAATTCACCCAACAACTATAAATAACAGCAGTATTTTCTCATGAAACACTGTGATTCTTAACAATGGCAGCGCGCCAAAATAATCTTTTGCAAAAAGAATGCAGGACACATACGTACACTGTCCACACAGTTAAACTTGGTTTTCTTTTACGGCATGTCAGTCATTTATTTTCTTTTCTCTTAGAAACAATAAGTGTCCCATTTTGTGCCTATCTATACGTTTTCGCTTAAATGGTTGTTAAATTATGATGTCATGTTTACTTCATATTCCTTTTCACAACTTTATTTCATCCCACTCAAGGACCAAAACCGACACCATATAATGAAAGTATTGTCAATCGACTGTTTTTCAATTGACTTCTTATGCTTTTTGCTAAGCCACTTCAGGGGCGGGTTAACAAAGAAGTACTTTATACTCGCTCGTAAAACACACGAAAAAGTAGCACGTACGTTACGTACGTACATTGTAAAGTTGCTCATTAGTCTCTAAGATTAATCGTTTTTTGGGAAACTCACCCCAGTTCAGTATTTAGTAAACTACTTTTTTTTTAGCTTGTCTTAACTTAAGACAGATTACAAATGTTAGAATGTCTGATTTCTAGTACTGTAGTTTACCAGTAAGAAACCTTATCCTGACAGTTTCTGAAGGACACCATCAAATCTACTTCAACAACATACAGTAGCTGGGCAGTTTGTTCCAAACCTTTGTGTGAAGAAATGCCATTTTCTACAATTCTACTCTAAATGCACATACAGTACTCACAGGCAATTAAGGCTTAATTGTTTTCCAGGCAGGTGTATAAACTGTCATTTGAGAAAATATATGCACTGCAAACGGCATATAAAGGACAATAGGCACAGTCTAATCCGTTACAAGTTTTCAATGCTGCAAGAAAGAATAGTTTCTGATTGAGATCCAGACATGACAAAATCTTGAGCCAAGAAGACATGTGTGTTTATGGATTCAGTTGATGTGTAGATAAGATGAGTGTGGTGGAGAGGCAGTGGAACTTGTAATGTATACATAATACTGTGTTTCCCACTGAGAGCCTCTCAGAATCAATATTTCTAGGAAATCCTTAGTAAGTTAGTGAGTGACAAGGCTGTAATGAATCCCATAAGGTCTAAGAAATGTGGAATGAGCTAACAGATATTAACCCGGTCTCTATTTACATGCGTAAACTTGAATCAGATTTTTCTATTTATTGAAAAATCCTGCTACGCATCAACCTCCTACTGCTAAAAAGAGGTTTGCAAGACTGAATGTTAACAAATTTGAAACAAATCTAATCTTAAAATGAAACCACATCTCACATGTAGCATTGCCTTTCCCCTTAATATCTTAGAGGTACATTTAGTCTTTATTTTTGAAACCATCTCAGGTTCTGCCTTTATCAAATTTCTTTTGCAGATGAATCCAGTACTAATGGTTTACTCAGGAGAGAAAGTATATAGATAAGTAGATTTTAAATTCATATACTGTAACTGTCAGTAAATGCATAACATGCCAAATTTATTTGAAGTAACAAACCTAAAAAATACAATGGATTCAATATTAAATAGAGTATCCCTGCTGTATAACCAACAAGAAAAATATACAGTACAATAACTGAAAAGTAATTTAGGAGTTTTACCTAAATTATATCGAAATTACATATTAAGACATTTTAAGATTTATCCTCAGTGTAAATTTAAATTTATTTTTGATATAATGTTTACATTCAGAAAATAGTCAAATGGAAGAAGCTAAAATTCCTAAGTGACTGCTTTTGGGGGGCATTCCAAACTGTAACAGTATTTTTTTTTTAAAAAAATATTTTTTATTCGACTTTGGTACCTTGATGTGGCTGTTGGCACCAGTCAGCACTGAGACACTATTGGGTGGACTGGTATTTTATCAGAACGAATAGCTATATAGAAAATGCTAGATCATGTACCAAAAAAAGTTAAAAGCAAACACAGGGAATTTATAATACCACCTTTCAAATGTTTGTGTTGTCACTGTCTATACTATAGTTCCGGTCCTCACATTGTAAAAAGACAAAGAGACTCTTGAAAAAGCACCAGGGAGAACATTCTAATAAACAGAATTATAGGACTAAAATGATACGTGAGGGCTGAGGAACTCAGACTACTTAATTCAGAAAGAAGGAGCAACTGAATTGTGGCCATTTTAAATCTGTTCGTGTTACTGCCTAAAATGATTTTTCTGCAGGTTTCTTCTTACAGGAAAATGTGAAATTGAACAGAGACGTACTGTTTTCATTGAAAGAGTGGCAGACCACTCTGGAAGTTTGCCGAGTTCTGTCACAGAAGCCCACACCCTTGTGTATCTTCAGGAGAAATGCGATGCTTTCATGGACACTGTCAATGGCCATTCAAAGACCTTCGTCTTGGCTATCGGAAGGAAGGGCGAGCCATCCAGTAATGGAGCTCCAGTGAACTAACCCTGACCCTTTCTTCTTTCTGGACTTTCACATTTGTCAGGTCCCTGAGACAGAGGACACAGAGCATAATAGTGATAAAAAATGTGATCAAACCATAACTACTAGCTTCAACGCGTCAGAGCTGTAAGTCTGTAAGACAGATGGTGCAATTATGAAAATACTGTCTCACTTCATTTTACATTTATAGAATAATTAGAGTAGAGAACATAGCTTGAGGAGGCGTCATTTTACAGTATCTTTTGGGACGTGTATCATCTCTTGGAAATCTTCTTTCCTTGGCAAGATTATATAAGACAAAATATTCTATCCTCCCTCAGCCTTTCTGTACCAAATTTATGTATACTGGATATTCACAAAAAGCAGGAAAACTGTTATTATTACTACTGGATTCAAATATCTGAATAAAATCAATAATAAACATGATTAATGAAACTTAATTTATGTAATACATCTCTGTACAATTTCTCTGTTATTATATTTCTCTACGTTTCTTTAATATCATTATTTTCTTAATATGTTAAAAATATTTATAATTTAAGTGCAGGAAATCAAATAGAAGTGGAGTTTATCATACATACAGTACTAAATTCATTAGAAGTGCAAACATTGTTTTATACCATGTACCACAGCTAGTTTGTTTTTCTCTTTCCCTGTGTAATGTTCAGAAAGAATCTTTTCTTAAATTTGCTTGTACACATGGGTTACGTCTATCAATTGGGGAATTAAGAATGGTAGAAAAACATATTGTACAAACTACTGTATGAACATGAAGAAAGGATTCTGGTATTGGAAAAGATGAAAAAGGATTGTCCTCCAACAAGAGGCATCTGTGAAACAGTTTGATGGTTGGATAGCTGTGATGACATTCTGTGGATCACCAAGAATCCCTGAAAACAGAAAAATAAAGGAGACTACAGACATGCAACGCATCCATTTTGTATGTTTGTCTTTTGTTTAATCTTTTATGTAACTCATAGCACTGATTCTTAAAATCCACATAGACAAATATACAGAAAACACAGACTGCATTCTTCAGTCTTTGTTAAAATCCCGTCCTTCCTCCTTCTAACAGCAAAGATTTAGTGCCAAATGTCACAGTGCTAAGAGGTACATTACCTCAGGGGAACCTAGGCGATGCTCATAGAACTAAGGCCAGCAAGATTAAAATTGGATTAAAATCAATACTCTTTCCAATTATACCAATGTGCTTGGCAATTTTAATTTGTAAATGTTGATTTAGTTTAAATAAATATTTGTATGTGTTTGACTATGGTTAATATATTAGTAATTTGAGGTACAAACTTGACCCCATTTGAGGATTCCGGTAAAGAGTAGGAGTACAATAAATTATAAGTACAGGAGAAATGGATCTTAGAAAGGGCAGGCGAGAGACAGAAAGGTACTGTATATTGTAATGGAGGCTTCAGATATTAAAAAAATACTAAAAACAACAATTTGCAATCAACTAAAGATGAAGTACAGTAAGCACCTCAAATATAAAAATGGGAAACGTTTAGACAAAGAAAGGGAAAGAGCTTCTAATATATTTTGTTGACCACATACTGTAACATAACAATGTTCCAGGCTGAATAAAGACAAAGTTCTTTTAGCACAGAAAAGCCAGAAATGTTACCAGTACTAGAAGTACTTAAGACTAATAAATCCCCAGGGTCTGGTGGTATTCTAACTCTCCCAGCAGTCACTCAAGAAAGGGATAATGCCTATTGACAGGAAAGCTGCTGACATACAGTACTGTAACTCCATCTATACAAGTACAAAACAATTGAACAGCAAATACTGTAGTTACAGACTTACTCCTTTTACTTATAGACTTATGTAAATTATGATTACAATTAGACTAGAGAATCATCTGTATGGCAATATGATTCCGGGAGACAGTCAACATGGATTAACAAAAGTTAGGTCTTGTTTAACTTGTTACAGTTATTTTCACAAGCAACAGCAGTTCTGGATACAAATATAACATATGAAACATTCTGTTTTCAGAAAGCATTTCATAAAGTTCCTCATTAAAGCTTAATGCAATTACAGGCAGTAGGTATAAATTTTAGTAGAGTAACTAAATATATTTATTGTTGTGAGCAATGAGGCACAAAGAAAATTTAAAAGAGTGAAAGTTCAAAGTGCTCGAGTAAGAGGAGTACCACAGGGATCTGAATTAGCATCACTGCACTTTTTAAACTATATTAACAATTATATGATCATATATTTAAAATATACTTTATGATCATTATTCTGGTATAGTTGGTAAACTGGTCAAGTTTGCAAATGATACCGAAATTAGGAGATTGACAGGCAGTGTAAAAGTTGCAACAGAAACGTAAAACAATTTTGAATTTAGACAAAATTCAGGACTGGGTAAACACGACTTTACAAAAGAAGTTACACAGTACATTTCAGCTCGAGATTAGTCCAGAGAACCTGGCCAGGTACATTCCTCGGCTTAATTTAATGCCCTACTCTGACAGGCTGAAAGAACTGAATATTTCAAGTCTTGATCAGAGAAGCATATGTGACCTGAATTATGTATGGAAAATCCTCAAAGGGATTGACAAATGTAACCCAGTGGATTTCTTCAGAATCAACAGTGAAATATATATCAGAGAACAGAGGAATTTAAAACTCAGAACAGGAGATGCTTTTTTCACACAAAGGGTTGTGGGATGTCAGCCACAACCAGCTGCATTACCTGACATCTTGACGTCTTTCAAACAAGTGCTAGGTGAAACCCAGCAACCGAACAAGTGAAATGGGACATACAGTATGGCACCAACTCATTTTTCCCATTTGTTATGTGTTTTGCACTCTTTTAGAAGAAAAACAATCACCCAATATGTTTAATATGTAATTATATAAATATTTAATATGTATAAAATATAATCCCCACAATTAGGCAATAACAGTGGTGTATTTCTCGTGTCTGTGCTCAAGGCTATGAAATGTAGGCAGGCTCCTCCGACCCACACTGCACTTCACCTGTAAGCAGCTGTCATTGTGTCACTGAGAGCCAAGACAGCCCTTGTCGTCTAACCCCACACATTCCTCAGCCAGCTGTGTGCTGCTGCTTTGGGAATTGGAACCACAGCTGGCCAGTGGCATGGTCCACAATGGGTAGACTCCTTGACCACAGAGTCCAGTACAGTATGACGAGCCACACACGAGCCTTTTCCTTATGTTGTTATGCTCCTTTAAACCAGGGGTTCCCAAATCAGAACTTCAGGGTACAGAATCCAGCAGGTTTACTACAGTATGTCTCTTTAAATTTTCAACAGCTTAAGGCTGTAGGGAACAGATAAATTGGTCTAGTTAAGCCTTAATTGGATCAATTTAACACTTCTTGCAGGTGAAGAGCTTCTTATAACTGAATGAGACACGGAAAACCTGACGGATTCCAGGCTCCAAGAATAGGAGTCTGCTTTAAACTATGAGATCTTAGTACTGCATTACCTGTCCTCTGTCTGTAGTAAGGCAATTAAAGCTCACCTGCTCACACAATAGAATTATATTACATATTTCCTGGCCACTGGCTATGGTTATTTTCATTTAGTGGATTGCCTTTTTTACATCAGTTAGATTCCACACATTTTTTGAAGTGCGGTGCCATTTTAAAACGTTCTTAATATGAAAGGAATGCACACATGCCTAAACCGTGTACCTTTTTATAGCATGAAAATAGAGACAACTGATGTCTTTATTTCTGTCCTTTATTCACCTGTTTGATTAGATCTCAGTCTGACAAGGTGATGTGACAGGCAATGTTTCAGACTTTCTCTGGGATACCTTTTACCAAAAAGGACGAGAGAACCTCAGTCACTCACTGATTGACTGTTCTGCTGACTGACTCAGCTTTGATGTTTTGAACTGCTGTAAAAATATCGATGCACATTTAGAATGATTCTGTAAAAAAATATATGCAAAGTTAATAAACAACAAAGCCCTGTCATTTTGATTTCATGCATCTGAAATCTCAAAATTTCATGGTTTTATGAAATAAGAATTCTCTGCAAGCTGTAGCAAACAATCAATAAGACCCATGTGGGTCTATCTGACAATATTCACATTTAAAGGAATGCCTGGGGAAGAGTGGAGGCAGAATAAATTCTTGTGTTTTTGAAAATTAGGTATAGATTCAAAAGAACTATCTGATCGGTGGAGCAGAGTGTCACAACACAAGGGCAATGACATAAACATTTTATTCTTTCTCTTTATTTCAGGTGTGTGACTGACAAGTCTGCAAACTCAGACAGACAGCTATTCTTTTTTGTTTTATTTGTCTTTATAAAGACCCAGCAGGGATCTTGCTAATTCAAGCTTCGTCATACCTACTGCTCAGCACCATAATATCTTGCCTACATGGGATTGCTGGATTTTCATGTTCATAACACACACTGGCAGAAAGAAGGTACTACAGAAAAAGAGAAAACTAAAATCAATAGCTTGCGTTTGATGTGCCAAAGTGCTATAATCATTTATTTTATGTGCTTGTTTTGAAGCATCAGCTGGCTGCCAAGTAGCCCTCATGTATTTGGCTATTACTGAGCAAGTATATTTTTACATTGTTACTATGGGACACCACAGTAACAAAGGCAGTCTGATGAGAATGGTGGAGGTACTGTAACTAGTGCACTTCACAGTAATAGCTCTTTCACATGCATATCTGCCTCCTTGCATCTGTTCATCACTCAATTCATCTTCATGAAGCCTTACTGGTAACCAAAGATACTACTGACGTCTCTGCCACTTATGTCTCCTTGCATTCGTCACGCTGGAGGCTGAGTCTTGTTTTTCTCCTATGGTCACTTGTTTCGCATGCTGAATAATGTTTTGATCTAGCTAAAAATGGAGTCTGCTGACAAAAACAGGGATTGTGGTTACAGTCATGTGGTATGTACCAGAATACTTTGTTTATTTTTAGTTTTTTTTCTTCCATGGTTCAGAAGAACCCATGAAGGGGTAGAGGGGGAGTAAGGGTAACGAAAACAGACAAAAAATAGTGTTAGTGCAGTGAAATAAGAACATTGGGACCGCTGTTTGAAATTTACTGATTGATGCTGACAGTTGACTAGCACAGGGTGAGGAGCGTATTATAGTGCAAAGGACTGCTAAAATAGATCTGAAGTGATCTGAAGTTTAATAGCTGTACCTTTGGTGCGACGGAAAAGAAAAAGCGAAAAAAAATTCTTGACTTCACACCAGGTCTAAGCAAAGCATAATGCTTTGTGATTGAAGACTACATTGCAAAAAGGCAGAAGTGTCTTCAGTGGGAGTGCCTCAGCAGCGTGCCAGGTGCAGATTCTGTTTCTGTGAGCTAGATGACTGCAGCTATGTGGTGTTCTTGAAATGGCAGTGACATCTGCTGGCAGGCAGAGAAATCAAAGCCTTTTTTTAAAACCTGGAACGCCCTGTGGAACATATTTCAAACCTGCCGTAATCACTTCTGATACTTTATTAGTTGACTGTATATCTGTAGGTTAGAAATCAATACCATGTGGAGGCCTGTTGGAAACACGGAGAGCTGTGATTGTGGCAGTCTCACTTCATTCTTAGATCATGAGCCTTACAAATTGCTTTACTGAGATTTTCATCAGTGCGCATTGCCTTGCATTTTCTCTGCACAGATTTCCAGACAGGAGATACTGTAATTCTTAACATGCTGATCATCAAGATTTATGAAGTTGTTGTTAATGGAATGCCTTCTGAAGTTAAGTACATATCATCCACATCTCAGTTAGGTTGGACCCGATTATGAAGCAAAGTTAGATTAAATATTAGTATATGGTACATGTTTTGCAGTCCCACAGTAGCAAACGGTTTATTTGTCCATTGAAATAGATTTATATTGGAGGTGGATGCGTAAGGAACTTGAAAGGAAGACCTCTGGAGTTAATAGTCTCAAAATTACTCATCAAAATGAAAATAAAAAAGAGATGTGCTATTATTAATATTCTGTATTATGTTGCCGCAGTCTTTATCATTTCTATCAATACCTTGCTGGATATGCAAACTTGGGAGCAGTAATTGCTCCAATTAAATACTCAACAGAGATATGTGGGAGTAAAGCTATGAATGTGTCAGTGTTATACACCACTGGTTTTGACAGCTAGCAATGTGTTTTAGTTACATACAGTCTTATGGATATTATACTCACATTACTGGATCATTTCAGAAAACAAACATCAGGGGAATTTCTAAAACCTTTTCGTCCAATCATGTCTTCTTGTACTTATTGGTTTTGAAGGGGTGATTGCAATATTAGGTTTTGCATATAGTTTTGAGTATTTAGAATGGAAAGCATTCAAAAGAAAAATTAAACATACCCTGTAGGACCATTTATATGCTTCCAAAGAAATAACTGATTTAAAATCTTATCAGTGAACACCCTGTAGTTTTTTGCTTGCCTCCATCAGTCACCCAAACAAAACCATTACATAGCTTGAACATCTTTTTACATAAACACATGTGATTTCTGAGGGCTCTCTAGGACTCTTAGTGTAATAAGCCCCTGTTGTTTTTTGCAAGTGTGCAGAGGCTGATGAGCCTGGGATGTCTGTTGTACAAAGAGGTACGATGCAATTAATGTGGGAAATATGAGAAATAAAAATTCAAAAAACATTTCTAAATCATAAACTTGAAGGTGGAGAGATGAAGAATGTGTTGCTAGAATATTTGATCATGTATAAAAAGGGCAAGTTCTTATTAATAAATTTGCAGGCTTCATTTGTAAGAGCTAAAACCCTACTGGGTGCAAGCTACTGTACATTAATTACCCAGAGACAAAAAATCTGCAAACAAAATACTTGATCCAGATAACTTCTTCCTGGATTGCAGCCTGCAACTAATTAAAACCTGTTAGAGGCTTGGAAACCTTCTGAATATAAAACCTTGTAACACAGAGAAACAATTCCATGATGCTGAATGTCTTGTCCTGATTAATGCTAATTGGTAGAAGTTAGCATTATTACTTTCACTTGTAATTTTCGTCCCCTGCATAATTATCTTGATGGATTTTTTTGCATAAATATTAATATGCAAATATTTAGTTTTTAGGTACACAGGCCTCAGGCAATACTAAAACATGAAAATAGCACTTCAGAGCTACCCTGACTGTCAAAATGAATGGCATGTACAGTATGTGGTGGGAAGACAAAAGACTGTTTAAAAAGTGAGGTCACTGGAAAGGTCAAAGACTCGTCTTAGTCATTATGATTAACTAGCTATGGGCTCTCACAATATTAGGGTGGGAATGACAAAGTATTTGCCAAGATATAATGGGATTGTAGCAATTACTTCATTCATTAACTTAAGAAGGGTAAAGCTAATTACCACCTGGCTCCAACATAGAGGTTCATTAGCTGAAGAAGAGCATCTTGCAATCAGCTCTGCGTTATGGTGAACTTAAAACATTTGCTCACTGAAGCACTTCAGTGTTTTAACCGAAATTCAAAGTCCATTGTACTGAGGGTAAGGATATTATAAAGCAGTATTCCTCATCATCAGGTGTTACCGGATACAGCACATCCTGGATTTTTTTTGCAACTAAGATTTTAATAAGGATTGAGGCAGTTATTCACCTCAGTGTGGTGATAAATAAAATAAAGTATTAATGTAAACAGATGTTCAAGCAATCCAAGTATGGCAGGTATCATACTAGAGAAGATGCAGTCACAGCATGTTACATCGGTGCTTCTTAATGGCCAACTTGATGTCCTGTCCACCATTGATCATTTGAGCCACATTCTAACTGATGGTGGTGTAACACTATACTGTAACTTAATGAATTTCAGATGTCATCCTGCACACTTGCTAAGTTATACAGTATGTGACAATAATATTATAGCACCATGAACCAAGATGGCTTCCTTAGCCAGGTTTTTAAAAAGCTTGTGATAAATTGTATTGAAAATCCAAAGGCTGCCACATATTCTAACTGCAACTACTGAAAATCTGTTTAGCTAATTAATAAGCCAGTCTGACATTTGTCATTCTGGAGTGAATACAATTAAAATATTATAAAATGATACACCTGTGCAAACCAAGCCACTTGATCACTATCTTATTGTAAAATTTCAGACAGACTGTGTTATTATTTAGGCTACATCCATATACAGTAGTACACTACAGGATTCAACTTTCAAAACGTATTCCTGTCTAATAAATCATTGAAACTAACAGTAAGTACTGCTGGTACAATATTGTATTGCCAAAGAACTCTAATTTTTGCTGGTATAATTGTAGAGAAAATGCAATTTATATATTGTCTGAATGGTGTTTTGCATATTTTCCATCTTACCTAAAAATCTCTTTGTCCGTTGATTACTATAAACAGACTTTTTTCCAAAAGTCTTGCTGACCTCTGCTGACTGTCACTAACTGAATTGCATGCATTTTGGCTCTAGAACAAAAGGATTTTTGCCTTTGGGATGTCTGAACTGGTAAAGGCACATGTCTATACTTCCTCATTCTTTGTATGGTTAAAGGGTTTGGAGCTATTTACCAATAGATGAAAACACATGAAAAACAAAACAATTCACTATTCCAGATTATAGAAGGTGATTTTAATTTTAGAATATCCCAGCACTGCAAAAGTTGGCTATCCACAAACTGTTATCAAAATAAACCATATACAGTAAGAACTAGGTCACAGAGCAGATTTTGAAGCAGTTTTGAGTCTATATTTGCATAGTTTTTAGAGGGGTTGTATAAAATGTGTCAACAATAAACTTGTTAAACTATATTAAACAAATTAAACAAATATACAGTGTACTGTTATATTCTCCCAGTTTGGAGAAAACTATGATCTGTTTATTAGATTCTTACTAAGATAGTGATTGAGCATGAGACAGTACGATAGTAATTTCCTTTGGCATTATATTTAATGACTTCCCAGTTATTAAATCAGTTACTGAAATTGTGCAACAATTGGTTTCTCCATGTATAAATACTGGGGGATACTAAGGATCAAACTGAGCTTGGGTTTCATTTTGGACAGTCTTCTAAAACATGTTGCAATGTTTCTCCTTAAACATCCCTTAACATTATATTTTACACCACCCACAGTCGAATAAAAAAAACCCTGAATCATTTGTATCACCTTAAAACGGTCGTTGAATAATAGTTCAAAATGAATCAAAGTGCTGGATATCAACGTAATGTTATTTTTTTGTCATCTCTGAAAAAAAAGTGTGACAGCATGGGTGTCATACAAGCTGTCTTAGACACATAGCAGATGAATGAATACCTTACTGACCTGTAAATAAAAGTGTTGTTTTGAAACATGAATTGGGATAAGGCTGAATATACTTTGCATGGGGAGCTTGGGATGTTCAAGTTCCTCCTTGTAAGAACAGGGCATCAGCAGATGGCGTGAGTCCACCCTGATGTCCAGGCAGCAGGGCAGTAGGCCACCTGGCAGGGATAACCTCTTTCTGACTTTCGCTCTGCAAGCACGCTTCCCTGCTCTGCACAGGGAAATGGAAAGTGGGATTGATTTGTCCCGTGGGAATGCACCTTTGTAGAGCTTTCCAGCAGCTTAAATAAAAAATATATGAAATAAACCCATCTGGAAAGACACGTCAGAAACATCCAGCAGCCTTACCTCTTAAAAAAGGAGAAGTGCATCCTCACACAATTTCTATAAATACACATACTGCTTATATACATTATATAAGCATGTATACAACAATCTTTATGGTACATTCTGTTAACTGCAGAGCTGAGTCATATGGAATGATGTGCTATAGTAATTGCCAATCCAGAAACTGACATTACACCCAGCTACTCATTTTTACTACTAACATTCAGTTTATTGCAATCCAGCTGTCTTTATGAATTGATCTTGGCAGCCCACCTATTTTGTTTTATTACATTCAAGATTGCGAATCAGAAAACTATGTTTCCGTGCAGGGAATTCTGCACTGAGCTCTCACTACCTCGCATTTCTCTGAGAATTGGCAATGTTTTTTTCTCTGTGTTTGTCCTCTACATTTCAAATGCTGAATAGAAAATCCATAACACTTTAATAACAGAAAAGAAATAATGACGATTATTGTTTCAGCTAAATTTTCTTACAGGGTTGTGAAAAAATTACAAATGTGCAAACTGTTTTTATAATGCACCAACAGGAGGTACTCTCTATAAGGCAAGTGAATCAGTGTCAAAGTCTATACAATCTATGTCCAAAGTCCAATTGAGCTTTTATTTCCACACCAGCGGCATGTGTTCAGCAAAGAGACCTGATGGATGAATGCATTAAACTTGTCACGCTTAATAAGTGTTTTGCTGCGTAAGACCAGTGCATTATGTATAGCCATATAAGAATATGACATCTTATAGCTGTCAAAGTATATCTTGATCAGCAGTCAGACCTCCATGCTTCTTTCATTATTAAAAAGAGAACATGAAATTACCCTGACAAAGAAAAGAAGCCATCCACTTTCACTGACTGCTTAAACATGTAGGAGACTTCATACTCCTGCTTGGCACTGTTATTATAGCCCCGGGAGGCCGGCAGTCTCACTGTTCATGATATCCATAGCAGGTTCTAATTTGTTGCACTGGAAGTATAGTACTCAGTAAGCCATCTGAGATGTGATTGTTACTTTGTAGCTCAAAAACAAATGCATACACGCACATGCAGGATATCACACCCCAGCTCACAGGAAGAGCCAAAGGTTAGGTGATCGAACGGCATTTATCTCAGCACAAACCCCTGGAGATGGCTTGTCTGTTGTACTTTGAAGGGCCATCACAAGTGTAATTGTGAGTTCATTTGTAGGGTGTCAAGAGACATACAGTATGTATACGGTGTGCTGCTGGTGAGTGTTAAAAACCACTCACAACTGGCCCATTAGAAATGGGTTTATACAACATATCAGCTTCCTCCCTTAATGTCCAGGCTCACTTACATGTCTGGAAGGCCAGCAATGGCTCCACACCACAGCGGCAGCTGGAAGCAATGCCACCGTGTGCTCTGAGGTCAGAGCCGAGAGAACATTTGCACATGAAACGCCTGTATCCCACTCAAAACGAATGAGCACTCATTAGTCAGGAGCAGTGCGCTGCTGTGGTTGCTATAGAAACTCAAAGAGTTGCGCGGACAGCTACAGTGGCCCGGCTTTGTAGAATTTCACAGCGGCGAGATGAATAAGGGGCGATAACAACTCTCATCTATTCACAGCGACTACAAGCCTTGCTGCTTCTGAAGCAGGGCGAAGGGACGTACTGAACCCTAGGGACAGCCAGTTTGTCAATTTGTTTTTACTTTCACAAGCACAACTTTATTGCGGGTAGGTACTGTATGTGTTTTCTTAACTTGCAGAAGGTCTGCAGCAAGAACCACAGTCCCCAGCTGGAGCTGTAACATGTATATGCAAAATAAACAGGATGAACACGTGCCCTTAGGCACTCAAATTACCCTTTAAATATTAAATATAAGAAATAAAATGGTTCAAGGCATGTCACATTTTATTAATTGTATTATTTAAATAATAACATGTATAGAGAAATAAAGACTACCTGCTCCAACTGAACTGCATTTCCTTTACTCCTTTACTTTAGCTTTCAGAATATACTGTAGTACAAAGACACTTTTTTTTCGCAGAAAGAAAAAAATAACATCTCCCAGAGGCCTCAGATGAGGTGTTTGTCGGCTACAAGTAAATGCACGCAGTGCAGTATTTATTGATGACAGCAAGGTGGCAGCATTGTACACAGAAAACAAATTAACATATAAGGCTCAACACTATTCTCCACATGAACACAGTAAAGCACGGTATCTATAAAAAGATTTCTGAAGAACAAGTCATCTAACCTGGACAACTGGGCAACTGACTGCACATTATAAAAAAGGACAATGGAATCAGCTGCCAGGACATTTATAAAATAGGATATTAATCGCATTCAGCTGCACTGTACCGATTTTAAGAGGAGCACGTTAGATCTGACGCCAATAGATGTAATCCAGTGACAAATAACAATATTGATATCAAGTGTAGGATTTGATGTATCAAACCTTGGAAAGTATAAATACTAAAGAATTATTTCCAGTTGCTATGTTAAAATCTCCGTGTAACAGGAGTGACTACAGTTGAAAAATGAACAGTCCACCTGTTGCGTTCCATCTCGTAACAACCGATCCATGTACAGTAATTTAAGAACGAAAAACAGCAACACCATGACCGCAGAGAAAGGACTGGCTTACTGTCAATGCACTTTTACATGAATTGGTCAACAAGGTACAGTATTTAGAGCAAAGTTTAGACGCAGTTCAATGCTGAGAGCACAAGGATGCTAAAGAAAAGTTAACTTTCTGAAGTCATATCTGACTGATGCAAACAACAAAAGAAATAATCTAAAGTTAAATGACTGAGTGACTTAATGAATTACAAATTAAAAATGAAACAGGCGTAAGCAAATTGAAAATTATTTTTTCTGCCCCGATACATGTTCCATGTTTGTGTGGATATTACCACCAGATGGCGCCACAAACTTACTTTTAAAAAGCAGAGGAAACTTCAGCGTTACAGTAGCTCGTTTTTGCCGGTTTTTTTTCATAGGCGATAACAAACTGACAATAGGATTTCATTTTTATTAAAATGCAAAAATCATTATTCTAATAAGGACGCACCAAATATACATACATAACAAGATTAGAAAATGTGTGCGTTACCTTTAAATCCCTTTTTGTCAACAAGCCCACAAACCATCTTCTATTAATGAAATTGCACCGCGGGATTGTGATTAATATAATGTTCTTATATGGGCCAAGGTAAGACAATTCTGAATTGTTTACAAAATGTGCATAAAAGAAAACGACGGGATTACTAAAGAATAGGGCTATAACAAGTAAATTAAAAACACAACCTGCCTCGATAATGCCTTTTGTTGTATCTAAAAAACCCTCAAACACCGTCTTCTTCATAACACATTTCCGTCATCTTTTTCCTCTACTACTGGTTTGTCTTGAGTATGCTGTCATTCATATTTTTCTTTTTTCTTCTGTTGTCCATAATTATATAATTACTGTTTGATTAATTATTTGATTTCCTTGTTCTTAAGATTCAATTAGTGATACTAATTTAAAATTGCTTTACTCCCCAAGTATCATTCATATTTGGATAGTGTTACTCAAAAAAAAAAATGAACGACTTTTTTTTCTAGAAATAACATCTTTTGAGCGCCTATTTCTTAAAAAAATAATTTATTTAAAACTGTTTCGGACAAAGGCTTCTGCATTTGCGCTGAAAGATACGTGTATCAAAAATACAGGCTGTTTCAATTAACTCGTGCAACATCCCTATGCAAATTTAATTAAGAAACTGCAGCTAATCTGTACAGGCTCATCATTTAAAACATTCCTTAGATCAATCAGAGTTAAGAAATTTAGACGCCTGTGAAATATAGATCAGCCCCACGTGTGAATTGAGGCTAACACTCCTCATAGTGTCCAAAAGTCTGACCAATGAAAAGACTAATGCATTCAAATTATACATTTCAGATCAGCCAATTTTCCTTTTAGTTTTGGTTTAGTTTATAATCTGAATCACCAGAGATCTTACAATGCTTTGAGCCTATTGGTACATGAATTTGGATTTTTCAATTCTGAGGTCATGTACTGTAGGATTTTATTTGGATTCTGCTTGTACATTACGGGAAAGATTATAGGTGTGTAAATCAAATGGCATCTAACCCATAAACTGTTATTAGCAGTTCCACATATGAATGCAGATGAAAGGGTCTGATTCCACTGCGCTTGGTTTTGGTACCAGTGATCACAGTTTGCCTCTCAAATCCAGTTGCAAAGATAACTAAGGATAAACACCCTAAAGATATATAAAGCTCACAGGGTTGATGAAAATCAGTATGGGGCTTAAAAAAAATTATCCGAGTATGATCACTGCCAAAGCATTCAACACAGCAATGTGAGAAGTGGTTTTATGAGACAAGAGGGAAAAGACAAAACACAGCACTCAACGAAAACAATCCAGAACACACACGCATGTCACAGCACCAAATAGCTCGTACTCCTACGATCTCTATTAAAGGAGCTATACTGTATAAATGAAAAATGTATTATTACTTGACCACAGCTTTTGTTCTCCCCCATGAGGTAGGCACTGCTCATGCAGTCAGCATACCCTATTGCTTAGTGATTACTGTATACTGTATGTCCAAAAAAAAACAGGAAACATTCTTTATTGCCAACTATCTAACTAATAAATGA
This sequence comes from Lepisosteus oculatus, assembly GCF_040954835.1. Lineage (NCBI taxonomy): Eukaryota > Metazoa > Chordata > Actinopteri > Semionotiformes > Lepisosteidae > Lepisosteus > Lepisosteus oculatus. The sequence goes on along the minus strand of NC_090700.1, from coordinate 3,149,513 downwards.
CTTCCACTGGAGTTTACTGTTGATATATCCTCTTTACTTATCTTTATTTTGTTTTTTAAAAAGAGAAACGATTAAAAATGCAACGTAAACCATACCTCATTAAATTTCCTTTTAATGAGTTTGTTAATTAACAGTTGTTGTAACAGCGGCTTCACGGTATAGCATAATAAGAACACGCGTATACTGTACACACTGCGTGGTTTTTAGTCTCAGTGTGTTAAATAAACCTTTCATTTAAAAATGTCTCACCATGTAACGTCTTGCACAAAAAAAAAAACCTCAGGGAGGAGATTTGATAATCTCATTAGCAGAGGCCCATTTTTAAAATGCAATCCAATGTCATCGAAATAGGCTTCTGACAAGAAAAGGAGACACTTTAATGTGTCATATCCATTTGTTAGGGGCAGTGGAAACTCACTAATGACTATCTTTTTGTAGTTCATGCCAGCCTGACAAATTAATACATTATGTATTTTTTAGATATATATATAAAATATATATGATAAGATGAACATGGCTGTATGCTTAGCCCACTAGAAAAGATTAAACGATATGCTTGTGAGTGCGATTAATATTTTCTGAGTTACAGTATAATACACCCTTCTCATCAATTAGATTGAACTCCAAAATTACTTAACAGAAACCTGCACAATTTCACTAATTAAAACTGATACCCACGGGCTATCGCTTGAGTGGCGCCTCTACTTGTTCATCGATAGGGAACTAAGATTAGTTGACTAAGCTTCTGCAGAGCTGGGAAATTCCACACAGGAAGAGCACTAATAGTGAATAATTCCAAGCCCAGATCTGCCCAACAACCGTACAGCAGGTAATAACTGACTCTTGCCCACCGAGGTTCAGATATTAAGCAAGTTCCAAAATGAACATTAGAATTTGCATACAATCAGTTCTCCTTCTGGTTATGTCCTACTTTAATCTGAGCACATTATGTTACAGTATCCACTGACTCAGTGTGAGAATGGAATTCTATTGCTAAAGTTTATCCACACTGAAAAGGTGCAGCGATTGCAATGTTCCAATTTTCAGTAGAAGATAGGCCTTGCTAGACGGCTGAATATTGTATGAATAAATTAAAAGCAAATTAAGCGAGAAGACTTATTTGAATACTTAGCATATCCTTTGGTTGTATTGGCAGCACTGCGCCAGCTCTCAGTATAATGACATTTCTTCATTGGAAGGTACTGAAAGAAAATTCTGAAGACAGTGTCTCTGCCAGCCAGAGCACACTGATTCAAGTCAGAAATAGGCCACAGTGAAGAAATCACCAGTGGAATGAGTTCCCTGCAAATAGTGACTCCTCTGATGTGCCAACGCCTGCAGACATGCAGAGATATCAGAGGGAGAGGCACCGCTTCTCTAGTCAGTGGCACTAACTCTCCTGTCAAGGAGTTTGCAGCATGTGAAATGATGAATGGCTGTGCAGGTGAGCAATTTGGAGGAGCACGTCCATTTGTCTCCTTCTCTCTTGAGTGGTTTGGGTGTCATTGCTGGAGAGCTACTGTAAACCTTCAAAGAACTGGAATGTCCAATTAAGCGGAATAAATAATAAAAAAAAACAGTAAGTAATAAGATTTTCTTTAAAAAAAGATGTGTTCATATGATACAGTCTGACCTGGTCTGACCACGTGTGGGGATCAGTACATGTTGTGTGCAGTGCAGATCAGAGCAGATACTGTAGAATTCTTCCTATAATGTCAGCTTGAACCTCCTACTACAGCATGTACACTGCATTGGTGAGTCCCAGACAAAGCAGTCCAAAAAAGAAAAAAAAAACATGTAATTTCAAACTAAAAAATAAATTGTATCTAAATCTTTTTTTTTCCCCTCACTGCTGGTTTCTCTTGCTTTATCGACTGGAGGCAGGTGAGCAAGTCCCCACCAGGATTAAGGAGTTCTGCTTGCAGACACTCACTGCTAATGAAACATAGCTGCTGCTGCTCCCTCACAGCGAAATCCTGAGACTTAAGAGGGAGTCCTGTCGTAACAGTTTGCAAACCTGAAGAATTAAGCCATTGAATGCTGACTGGGTTTTTTTTGTGTATGAGCAAGAAAGGCATACTAGCTAACTGTTTCTTAATTATTTCTGTAATTGGTACTCCTAGAAATGTTGGGCATCTGGACTTACCAGATGGACCTCCCCTATAATTACCTAGAAAATCATTTTTTTAAAACATAAAAAACAATATTATAACTTATTACATCTACTGAGAGTATTTAAGACTAAATATCCCACCATTGTGAATAATAATTTTGCTTTGCTTGCTGATGTATTTGACAGCATTTATGGAGATGACAGATGTAGCATGGAAATTATTCACATATTTTCCAGTTTCTCCCTCAGACAGATATTCTAAAATACTCAGTCAAGGGACTAATAGCTACATTGAGGGCTGAAAAATGAGGATAAAGGGACAACCACAAAGCAGATGCTCAGAAAAAATGGAAACAAGTATTTTATGTATTCTTCTCCAAAGAACACCACACACAAACCATGACTGCTTTCCTACCTTTGATGAGAACCTGAAAAGATGATGAAGTGAATCTGATACTTTTTCTGCTTTGCCAAACAACACCCACAAGAAATTCATGAGTGTAATTCCTAAAAAGTAAGGAGTAAGCCATATTCAGGAAGGTCTGTTGTTTATGTCGGCTGAAGATAATACGAAAGCTGTTGTACTTAATCCATTAGCCTTTGTTGTTCCTTACGAATTGTGATGCAATCTCTGCCTTGACAATTTCTCAGTAATCGTGTAATCCCCAAATCCGATTACTGCTTTACGATTGCCTTTCCCAGGTTGGTATAAGCAGTGAATATTTGACAGTTCTTTCAGATAGGACGATAGCCATGCATTCTCCCTGAGGCCATAGGGTGATACACTTAAGCCCATTTATAAAATGAAGAGAAAATAGTCACTGACTGAGATGGAAGATAAAGGTAAATGAAATGCTGACCATCTCCAAGCATGTCTTTATTTTTATCTGAGGGGATTTATTATTAAATTAATTTAGCTGGCATCTGGGAGAGTTGTGAACAAAAACCGCAATTTGCTTTGAATGTCTACTCCAATGTTTTCATGCTTTACAGAACTCCGCAATTCAGCTTATCCCACTGCTGTGACTTACCTTCGTAAATTTTATTTGACCATTACTGGCACTCATAGATGGAAACGATAGTTACCGAATAGGTCACATTTTAACTGATGAAGTGCTAAGATGAAAAAGGGGCTATAGTTTGTAAAATCGGCAGTTTTGGATTCCATAAAAAAGACAAAGTGCTGTTAAGATTGCAGTCAAAGATCTTCAGCTGGGTATTGGGTTCAGAATTCAGCTACTCCCTTTGATTCCAACACATGTTAAAACTTTACTAGTTTTACAAAACCTTGAAGACCAATATTAACGAAGAGTTTTTGTTGTTAGGTGAATCTATATTTATACAATTGAAAGGGCATTCATCAAACCCCAGTATGGAATATGAATATTCAATCAAATTTGACAAAAAGCAGCACAATGAGGTTTTATTACATACTGTACAACATATACAATCAAATATCAAATTCTATAGGAGAGTAGTGACAATTCTTTCAACTCTAAATAGTTCAATCAGTTTTCAAACAGAAATAAACCTTAAAATGCAAAAGTATTTGTAAAAGTAAAACTTATATATTTTAACTTTTTTATTATATCATTGTTCTATGCTAAAGACCCTGGCATTAGAGTTTATCCATTGTCTGGAAGAATGAGGTTTAACTGTTTATAACCTTTTTTGACTCATTCTCCTACACACCTAGTCATAACCTAAAGTGATGTCTTTGTTTTGCTTTATGATTTGATGAACAGCTAAAGTGTTAGTTTCTTTCAGAGTGTGAAACCTCCAGACTCTTATACGTGGTACAAAGACTCTTTAATAGTATTATTTGAGAGCTCATTCTCCACAAATGCCATCATGCAATTAGAATTACTCACCCTGACAATATATTTATTTAAATTACAATTACTTATCTCAGCCCTCAGCATTGGTAATTGAAAGTGAACAGAATTGTGCACCACTTTAATTATATGTCAACGTGCTGTATCCCTGCTGATCAGAGAAGAGCATGGGAATGTGGCCCTTTACATTGTACAAAAATGACAGAAGAGAAGCTGGGAACAAACGTCCTGTGGTAAATATTCTTTAGTTGATTCTCTTCAACTCAGTTGAAGAGAGCATATTGTAAAAGACAACATCCAAGTAATTCTTCACTCGTGAAAATGTGGTTTGGCCAACATTTCAAGTCGTACTAATAGTTTGTACTAATAGTTTAATCTCTATGCAGGTTTCTTCAAACATCAAGGCACTTCAGAGATCGTTTTTGTCTTTTTTTCTGCGGTTATCTGTACTTTCATGGCAAGCACATTTATATCACAAAGAAAAATATAATAAAGTATGAGATATCAGAAGTGTTCTGAAATAGTTCACAATGCTGTAACAGATTAAAACCGCCATTCAGCAATGCTAACATTTATCCCCAAATCTACAAAATACCATTAACTGTAACTTTAGCTGTGGTGGCCTGTGACATTTCCCATTCCTTCTCTCTTTTCCACTAAAGAGCCAAGCTGCTTTTCTGAAGCTTCTGTAAGAAGTCAAAGAAATAAGCAGTTGGCTTGTTTCTAGGGCCACAAGTGTTCTTATGCTGTCAAAGGAACAACTGGAGATGTGCAGATTGCGATCTGACACCGTAATCAATAACTGTCATATTCATTGTGATCAAGGCGTGAGGCAACATATTTATAATAACAAAGCCTGTCATGAGAACGTGAAGCATCGGAATCATTGCAGAGCTGTGCTGTATTATTAACTTGTCCTCTTCAGTTAGCTATGGTTCCACAATGCATATTTTGTTCTTTGGATGATGAAAGTGCTAATATGCCTCTAATGTTGCCTGCTGTCAACTTCGCTGATGCACATTTTCGTACGTTCAAAAGTTCCAATTAGGTTAAATTACTTCCAGCATCCAGGGTGAAAAGAAAAAAATATAAATGCATTTGTTAGTCTGGTTATTAATTAAATGCAAAGCAGTTCACCAAATGTACCTGACCCATAAATTTGCTTTCTGAGAAAACTGAAAATTTAGAAATATCCTTTTTTAGCATTTTAGTTAGCTACCAGGTCTTATCGTCCGCATTGTATGGTAATATTGTTGAATTTAAAAGCAAATTAATGAGTGACCCTCAATCTGCATGTGGCCAAGGTTGAAATTTTGGCTTGCAATATGCTGATTCTCTTGGAGAAGCCTATCAGAAAGAAGTTAATGGAGTTTGTACAAATGACCCTTCATCTCCAAAGTCATCTCTTGCTACTCTTCTAATATTCCATGCCATCACTTCCCAGATTACACAGAAAATCACAGTAAGCCCCTCTTTTTCTCACTTTTATTTTCTTTTGTGATCCCTTGGTTACTCTCACTCTGCATGGAAGTCCTGACTTCCTCATCCTACAGCCAGGTGGTTGGCCCTCAGCCTAAGTCAAAACTGTTTACGCCTAACCCAATAAACCATTCATACCACATTTTCTGATTGAGTGAACCAATATTATTATGTAATATTTAACAATATACTGTCAATATCAGCATAACGAAACAACCAACCCAAAAGAAAACATGACATGCATGAAAGCTAAGATTCACTTTAGTACATCTGGAATGAGAAGTCTGTGCAAGAAAAAAATATCTTTATCTAAAGGTCTCTTAATCTTACGTAAGGACAATTGAAGACTGAGCGATTATCAGGCTTGTCAGACTACAAGCAGGACATGCATGCTATAATTTAGTGCAGTGTGCGTATCTTTGCAATGCCTTCTCAATACCAAGTACTATAAAGAAACGTGTAAGCATCTTGTTTGATTCATTCCCACTGCAAGCTCTGGAATTGCCAATCCTCAAGAAAAGGATTTCCTTTTTTCAGCCTTCACAGGGAATTACAGACATCTCAGCAGCCTACCTGCTACTGTACTTCTGTATGATGTTGTTTACTGAAAAATATTCTGCAGCAAAAAGGGAAGAAACAAGGAGATTCCCTAAGAATTATGACAAGGTTTATGCTAAGGTTTCAGCAGGGAATTGTCAGAGGGAAAAGGAATGGGCTATAGTGAGGATAGTGCCTACAGAGACAGCACCAAAAGCTGAGCTGAATGCAAGGATAAATTCAAGCAGGCAGTCAAAAAATGTATATGACAGAGCTGTGGAGGGTCAATTTGAAAGACTCCTTCCTGGACTATAAGGTCCTCTAAGGAGGCTGAACAGAGAGGAGAGGTCAGAGTTGAAATTGATATTCATTTGTAGCACTTTGTCAAAGATGATTACCTTCACATATTTCTTCTGCGTGGGTTTATTTTGAACTGCCATGAAGTAAACATGACTGACATTCAATGCAGATATGCAAAACCTGCCACGGAACGGGACATATTTACAATTAACTAACAGTTGTTGAGGTAGCATTTCAATAAAAAAATGGACATACAGATATATTGAATTTGGTGTTACCATATTAAAATGTGTGAACATGTTGTTGGAGTTTACAATCTACAAGGTACAAATGTCACGTACTGTAGATGTTTGTAGCTATACATCATCTGCGGCTGTCATGTTCACAAGAAATTTCATTATACACGGACACTCATTTTGACATACAATGCTGTATATGCAAAGCTGTTACACATTTCCACATTCAGATTTACTAATATTTCCATATCCATAACCATGAATGTCATTCAATAAACAGATTATTCCTTTACTTTTGTGTACAGTAAGCATTATACTATGGTGACCAAATGATAAATTAATTAAGGCAGCCATGGATCCTTTGTAATTTTGAACTGCATTTTTAGGAACAGAATATAACATGCATATCTTCAGAATTTTATTGACCATTTTTAGTTTTACAGAGCTTTTTTATTTTGGATCTTTAGCAGACATTGGAGTCTGATTCGCTAACAAAGAATATTAGTATAGTATGTGTAATCTCTCCATAAATATTTTATGCCCCAAAGTTTTTATTTTCTTTCTCTGAATATCTAGGATTTACACACATAAACATGTAAGTGTATACTGTATAGAGTACAGTATAAAGAACTGACTAGAGTTAAAACACTGATCATTTCAGTATCAGGGATCTATGTAAAATTGTTCAGTTTTATACTGGAGCTACATAAATAGAACAAACTAATTATCCCTTGGGTCACCTTGATTGTCTATAGAACATATGATAGGCAAATGCACAGACAGTACAGATATACTGCACCACATACAAACATACTGTATACTATAGCCCTACTGTGAATCTTGTTCCAATGTGTCTTATCAGGTAATATGAAAAAAACTGTGCTATATTGTCTGGATGCCTGGTTCCTTTTGCTTATGTTACTCAAACATTCTTGATTGTTACCCTTTAAAACCCTTCACTGGGGCAGACAGGAGCATCTGAAGTATAATTTACCAGCTCTTCTGACACCATGCAGCAGCACAATGCTGTTACTGTGTGGCTGGATAGGTCCACATCATGTTATCTGGATTGTTACTGAACCATGCACATTAAGATAGTTCTGCCCAAAGGTAGTTAGAATGTGCGTCTGCCTGTTGAATGAGAATCAGAACGCTCATCTCCAAGGTAACCTGCATGTTTCCTCCTACTTTTTCACATCTGATCGCTATCCTGAAAAGTTAAATGAGCTTTTTATCCACTGTTGTTCCTCTGTATGCCTTTCAAGTCACGAGGACGGAAATAAATCCCTTTTAATCTTCACTGCAGAGCTCAATTTGAAAAATATGTTTTCCCGAAGAATATTATTACATAAACGCTTCACCATTACTTGTTGAAGGCAATTTTCTTCAGGTCTACACTCTTATTGATCGGCTGCCTTGAAGATTTTTTTTTCATTTTTTTTAACTCAAGACTTAAGACACGTTCAAACTAAAAATTGAACCATATATCTTCTTTCACTTTATAAGGAGGCTTTCATTTCCTTGATGTATTTACACAAGTAATTTGATTTCTGCCTCTCTGTGTTAAAGAGGCATTTGAAAGGTCTTTATAAAAGAAGGTCTTTACAAGATGCTTGTGTGACTTGAACAAGCAATGGATTTATTGCAAAATGATATACAATTATACCAATTCAAAATTCAGTAAGAATGCAAAGCCATCCAGAGAAAGAGTTTCCAAAAATTAAACAAAGCAAATGATTTTAAGTAAGTATAATTTTGTCCTAAACCACTTGAGCTTTCAATTTTAAACAACACAAAAAGGTGCTTGACACCGTGCCTACTCTCTCTATAAAAGTAATCAAGACTGTTGTTGATATATGTAAATGTTCTAAATTGTTAATCAACTTAGGCAGTGCTCCTGTTGTTATGGCTTAGAAAAACAGGATGATTTTTAAATGTTTTTTTGGTCTTGTCATGGCATGCTTCAACAATCTACATCAGTGTTATAAAGCACAATGCAAATTGCAGTTGCATAACAGTCTTTGCATAAATTGTCCTAGAGTGGTGTTTAATTGCAAAGAAATACACCAGTCAAACTCCACTAAAGTGAAAAGAAGTAAGGTTAAGCTGATGAACTCCTGTTCTTTTGCAGAATCTGCTTCACACAGGTGTTCCAATAGATTCACCCCCAAACCCTTCACAGCCCCTGTGGCTACCCACAGCACCAGCACATCAGTAGCGTTTGGGACAGATTAGGGTCCTGTGGTACAAAAGAGAAATACAGTCCTAGGAAATCACTTGAAAAAGGAAGGCATGTAGGATTAAAATCAATACAGCACATAAATCTTTTGCTTGCAAACATTGGATATGGTGTTGCTGTCTTAAAGGAACTATTTATTTTGTCAATATGAGTATCAAAACATAGTTAATGCATTGTATGGCATACCACTTCAATTTAATTATGTGTGTAATAATGCTCTGGTACTGTGCTAGTAAACAGAGAATATAATGTATATTCAGCTCAACAATTGTGATTTGGTTAATCAAAAATGTTTTATTTTACAAGAAACATACAGTACTGTACAGTATATGGTATTTTTCTATTCTATATTGTCAGTATCATTATCTTTTTCCAGAAAAGCCCAGAATGCATACTGTATTTGTTCTCTATGTCCAGATTTGACACACAATACCATAAGGTTATTACATGCACATATTGCCAAATGTATTTATTATGCTATATCAGGCATAACAGTATTTTTGGGTATAAATGCAATTGACATATACAAACGTATACAAACTTTTGACTTATGCAAGTGTAGCATAAAACTTTGCGTCACATTCCCCAGCGTGGAGATTGAATTACCTAGACTGAGAACAAAATGTATGTTCGTTGGTCTCTTTCTGTTGCACAGATTACATTGCTAAACAAGATACCTTTTAGTCAAAATCACTGACTCTGTGCTTTCTTTTGACATTCTTTTTAATTTCAGCAACAGCAGCAAGAACTATGGAAGACTAAACTGAAAGTCAGTGCTATACAGTATGTGCCTCACGTTGTTATTTTCTCCTGTTTTCCCTATTGAACGTTTTACTCTGGATCATTACTTCTTCATTTAGGAGTTTGGTTTCCACTTTTACCTCCCCAGAGTGATGTCAGTATGTCACCAGCGTGAAGTGATTAACACTCTGATTTTAGGTTCAAAGACAGGAACACTGCAATAATGCACAAAGATCTCTTCCCAATTCCTGTGGCCTTCCGGAGTGAAGTTCGAGGCAAGACAAGACAACGATTGGGCCATGACTGGGAAGCTTTATAGAATGATACAGGAAAAAAAAAAACAGACAGCTGTAAGGGTCATACTCATCCAACCCAACACATCTCCTTATAATGTTTTCCCTTCAATTATTTTTTCCTGCTCTTAGTTTAACACAGGCTCAGTGCACTAAGCGAGTTACAGAAGTGATGTCACCTTCCTCGGATCGTGCATTCTTGGAGCCAGCGAACCACTGGGATTTAATTCCTGTGGGAGCAGGGAGAGCTGCACTCGTCACACACTGTGTGCCAGACCTGGCACAGCACCACTACCTAGACAGCAGGTAACTGCCACACCATAGGCCACACCATAACTCCAGCTCAAGAGGGGCAATGTCCCATTACATCCCACTTGGGAATCTACTTGTCTTTAAGTGTGTTTCATCACTGGAAAAGCCTTTTCAGATTTTTAGGAAATACAACAAACATTAAATAATGATAATATTTTCGGAGTTCCTGACCAAGCTTGGTGAAGCTAAACGTTTTAATGTTTCATTTGTCTTGGAGATAAAATCTCAAACAGATTAAGTGAGCAAAAACAAATCAGATTTTCATACTCATTAAAAAGTGAAACAAGCATGGGATTTCTCCAAGTCATTTAGAGTATTTTTAATTGACTTTCTCATTTCGACATGTAAACATTCAATAGCTCTCTTGAAATAATGAAATAATAAGAAGTAAAAATGAAATAATAAGAAAGCCAGCCATTATAAAACCTTAGTCAAACTCATTATTATCGTTTTTATCAAAGTATCCTGAGTTTTAACAAGGTTGCTGTCTGCTCTTCAGACTTTGATTCTAATGCTCCCTTTCTTTTATACATCCATAATTTACACAAAAAAAAAATCAGAACTTGAAAACCCTGGCAAAAACCCAGCTGCAAAAATTCTAATTCCTTCTTCATGATTTTCCATCAGTTTTAAAAGTGTTATTCTGTAATTGTAGATCATTTTAACACATTCAAGGGCAAAGAAAAGGAGGGCATTTAGGGTTACAATTATGGAGATGATGGTATAAGCAGCTGTTGTCTGACTGGTGAATTGAAATTCTGCACTAAACCATCATTGGTAATTTAATTCCTTGCATTTTATGCAGCACTTTTCATCCCAAAGGATCCCAAAGTGTTTTATACACTTGTACGTGTAGGAGGGGATCCACTTCATCCAGCACTGAAGTGCAGCACCTGTCTTAGAGACACGTGGAAGCTGTAATGAGCAGGCAGCCCCAGCACACAGCTGGTCAGGAGGAGCGAGAAATCACTTCACAAACTGAATTACTGAGGAACGTAGAGAGGCGAGACTGGACAAGCCCAGAGTGGAATTTACTGTAGCAAAGACACCGGGTTCAACACCCTTACAAATATCATGGGAACTTTCATTTGTAAACATCAACAATTATGTTTCTTGATATGAAGTCAAATGTACAAAGTGTGGTTCATAACAGCTTTTTTTAAATAATGGAATGTAGCTTGATGTGCTTTGCATGCTGTCCGGGTTACAGTATATTCTTTGTATTATATACAGACCGGCACGATCCGAATGTCAGTACAACAATTTGTTTAGATGATTTGAAAGAACGGCTAACTGGAAAATTTTAGAGGACGATGAATTTTTAAGAGCTTTGAGGAAATTGGAGGGGGTGTTTCCATCTGTTGCAGAGATGATTACAGGACAGAAAGCAGATAAGGTGTTCAATGGAACAATGGATCTCATCTGGATATTTGGATTACACGAGCAAAGAAACCTCAGAGAATGTTAAACAGGGATGCAAACCAAACAGCAGGACCTTCTCGTGCAATTCCTCAGCTTGTCAGTTCCTTGGGGAAAAATGAATTATTGTTTACCAGTATTTCAGAAAATGAAGAATAAGAAAGAATACAAATGTAAGGAACAGCAGGAATGAAACACTCCTCAGAATACAGTTATTGATATCCTCCACACACAACACTTATTTTTAACATAAAGTTTTACTGCATGCTTATGAAAAAAACATAGCCTGCGGGTGAAGTAGAAAGGTTAAAACACATTTCCTCTCTGGGGCTGGCCTCTCTGCTCCAATTTTATACAGCAAAACTAAAGGAAAGAGGCAACTGTTCCAGAAGCACAGTGTGCACACAGCGAGGGCGGCTGTAATGGGGGAGAATGGGAACCCCCCCCCCCCCGAAATGCACAGTCTCTCCAAAGATAGCAGTTGTTTTTGTCTCTGCTTTCTGTTTATCTGGCCTGCTGGTCATGGAAATCGTGGGGTGGCATAGCAGGGCCTTGGCACTCCAGTGCTTCCTGGGATGGGCTGTATAGAATCATGCTGTTTCCTACAGACCCGTGACCGATGCCCAAAGAGGATTCTACTGTGTAAGTAATGAACCTAATCCAGAAAAGGAGAGATGTGGGGAAAAGCCCATGCTGTGAAATACACATTGGGTCCAGTCAGGTCAGGTCCAGACAAAGTGTGGAAAACGAATTAGGTTTAAATGCATTTCTTTAATACGAAAGAAAAAAGGTGGCCTATAGCAACAGCAGTCCAAATTTTCTTTTGTAGCCATAGAAATTAGGAGAGAGCTCTCTCAAAGGTGTGTACTGACATGAAAGTAAACGGACGCATTCCTGCACAAATTCACACATCCTTTGCACTTTGCTTGCACGCTCGCATTAAAACATCTTATCTTTCAGTGGAATGTATTTGAGCTGTGCAATGATTTAATGGTGTGCAGTTGCCAACAGAGGGAAAAAAAACTGACAAACACCTGCACTAGAAATGTTGTGGAAGAATAACATTTAAAAAGAAATCTGAGTAATTTTATTTCAAAACAGAGCTTTAATGCAGCAAAGGAAAGAAAACAAAGCTCTTCAGGTAAAGCAGCAAGTATTTATCTCATTGCGTGAGGTATAAAGAATTCTGTAATCCTTAAGTGCTACTAATTCAATTTATTTCACTTGTTTCTAATGTAAGCTTCAAGGAAGAACCTTTAACTAAATCAGCCCCTAAGCTAGAGCTGAATGTATGAGGAGTTTAAAATCCTTGGTGTTCGTGCAAGTAAAATGCATAATGTTGTAAATGTTCGTGTACAGTACCATGTTTCACTGACACAGAAACCTCCTCTGTCACAGTGCTACACTGGGGAACAGTATTTTACAGTTGTAGCTGTTCTGTCTCTCTTTACTGCTTCTATCTCCTTACAACACAGGCATAGATTTTTTCAGAGGGTTTTAGAAGAAGAGTAGTTAAAAAAGATTTAGTTTGAATATACATGTATCAGGAGCTGGCAGACTGGAATTGTATACTGTTCATTGTACATTGTAGATCACACATAAAAAAATAAAAAAACTCATGTTACAACCTTCAATTACTTGATAACAGCCTGGCTTTATCTGTACTGTTTTTAAGAGACAGACAATACAGTAGAGAGGCTCTCTCCAGCCTGGAATCATCAAAGGCAGGATGGGTGTACTTGGTTTAAAGGTTTAAAGTAATTTTTTAAACAATTGAAATTCTGTATTATTTATATATCCATTTATTCTTTGAAAGATAACATTAATTTAATTGGAATCTGAATTAGAGCTCCCTGTCAAATGTAGAAAAAGAACCTATCTCACGCAAAGGAGATAACTTGGTCCTCAAAGGATGAAGATTGCTAATTAGCTTGAAGCCCGATTTAGATTAGCAAATTATCATCATCATCTTCAGAAGTTATTGGAAAAGCTTGAAATATCGAAGGAGGGAAGGGCCAGGTGAAGCCTTTCAGTCACCGCCTGGGAACTGCGGAGATGGAGCTGAGATTGCAACACTGACCACAAGGTGGCATGAAGCACACAGCACATGTACTGTAATCAAACTTCCAAGAAGTTCAAAACGTCTTGTAGAGGAGCATGGGGCTCTGTTTCCTGGGACTCGCTCCTGTATGAAGACTACGAACTGATAAGAGATCCTTGCTACCACTCTCAGAGGTAAGGGATTCCTTTAAATGTGTATTTCACCTACGTCTGTGTACAAGATAAGAACAACACTGGCTACTAAAAATGACCAAATAAAATATTAATAAATCCTGTCAAAGTTACAGCCTAGTAACTAGTCTAGTTCAAACCATATCTAGCACTGTCTGGTACATAGTTACCATTCCCCTGTTTTCTAGCCATTATTGTTTCAGTTAATCACTGATGGAAGTGGCCATAAAGTATATATTGCAGCTTCTATTTGAATATAACTATATCTGAAAATGGTGCCTCTCATGTGCTGATACACATCACCTCGTAAAAGCAAAAACAACAGATTTTTCCTTTTAATAATAATAATAATAATAATTGCTTACACTTCTATAGCGCTTTTCTGGAAACTCCACTCAAAGCGCTTTACAGGTAATGGGGACTCCCCTCCACCACCACCAATGTGCAGCATCCACCTGGATGATGCGACGGCAGCCATAGTGCACCAGAACGCTCACCACACATCAGCTATCAGTGGGGAGGAGAGCAGAGTAATGTAGCCAATTCATAGAGGGGGATTATTAGGAGGCCATGATTAGTAAGGGCCAATTGGAAATTTGGCCAGGACACCGGGGTTACACCCCTACTCTTTTCGAGAAACGCCCTGGGATTTTTAATGACCACAGAGAGTCAGGACCTCGGTTTTACGTCTCATCCGAAGGACGGCGCCTGTTTTACAGTATAGTGTCCCCGTCACTATACTGGGGCATTAGGACCCACATGAGCCGCAGGGTGAGCACCCCCTACTGGCCCCACTAACACCTCTTCCAGCAGCAACCTTAGTTTTTCCCAGGAGGTCTCCCATCCAGGTACTGACCAGGCTCACACCTGCTTAGCTTCAGTGGGTTGCCAGTTGTGAGTTGCAGGGTGATATGGCTGCTGGTTTAAAACGTCAAAGCACATTATGTAATGAAATCCTGTTTGATAACACAGTGAACAAAACATTCCCAGATTCCCTAACCGCAGTTTCTGAAATAAATGGAAGTGTTTTAAATATGTCTGAAACTTTAGAATGGACAAAGATCAAAGAGCTGGAAGTACAGTACAACAGACGCAAAACTGGCTTATATCTACTAACAAGTTAATGTACTGAAACTACATTAAAATAATCCAACAGAACAATTTGATTGTATTAAAATAATGGGATCAGCCACAGTTGAACAAATGCATTGTTTTGGTAGGCTTGTTTAAAAATACATTAAGTGCGTTAGCACCTTATTTCCCATTTCTAGGTCCCCATTCGGTGACTTTTGGATTATGACATTGGCAGTCTTTTTTCCCTTTTATACACAAATCAAAACAGTTGGATGAAGGTTAAGCCAAAACACAGCGGGTGGAAATCATCCAACAGTGGGAAAAGCTGATTTGGACTGATGCTGTTCCATAACACTTTAAACACCAGCAATGATGGGAAATGTTGATGAGACAACGGTGTACAGACACAATTCAGAATGGGTGAAGCTCTTTCATCCCTGCCACAGAGCTGCATGTTCCAGGGCTTTCAAATTGTTTGCCGCTCCCCCGATCCCCTCCTGTGCTACATAAAGCTAATCCTGGTGTTTCTATTCTGTGCAGCATCTGGAGTGTAGTGGGCTGGATTTTTACATCACAGGATGGTTTTCAGCATCCATTTATTTATGTCTGAAAGGAAAAGCAATTATTTCATTGCAGATGATATAACACCTTCATTTAGACATCTTTTCCACTTCAGAATTTAACTACTCGGGTTATCCTTTCCAATAGGCTTTTAAAAAATGATTTAATGTTTTATTACAATCAATACAAACAACTTGTACCACATTTGTCAAGTCATAGACTGTATATGTACAAATGGATGTGTATGTTTGTTATACAGTATATACAATCATTGGCTAAATCATTATCAAATGAATAGACTTGCAGTGAAAGGCATTTCCTAACTGGGAAACATCAAGCTATTGAATTATTGCTTTCCCCAGCCAGAACATTCCCCAGTATGCATACAGTCTAATTTAAAACAATAACGCTGGTGGAACAGGCAGTTCGGTTGCCCACAGATTTTGTTCATGATTCTAATCAGGAAATCTGTTAGAATAGGGGGATGACATTGGGGTCTGAGCACTTCACAATCTTGTGGAATGCATCCCACATCCTGTTCTTGCTTCACATAATTTTGTAGGTGTTCCTAAAATTTTGTCCAGTGAGTGTGTGTATACTTGGATACCTGCATAATACATGCAATATTGCATGTGTGAGTGGGTCACATGTTGTGTCATTCAAAATTGAGGAACCGTTAAATTTCTTAGTATAACAATGGGATTGTATGCACAGATATTGTATACTGTACATAGTCGCATGGGTCCTGGATGACATCACAAATGTTGATGTGCATTGGTTCGTGTGTTGTCCATTATGTGCTTGGTGTTTTGTTACAAACAAGTTACTTGCAGGCCATGAAAAATGGATTTTTATACACACTTGTCATTTACTGTAGAATATCATGCGTATTCTACTAAAGTTTTCTGCACATCTCAGATGATCTCTACTTTCCTTTAAACAGAATGGCTTATCATCTTATTTCCCCAGGTACACCTGCATCATTACAGCATTGTTGCTTCAGCTATTCTGCAGTCAGTTGTAAAAAAAATGCTGAAGCACAAGAAGAAGGAAAGTGATGCTGCTGTGCAACTGAGTTGTAAATTTCTGAATGGTAGTTATCATCCCTGAATTGATGTATTATGTTCCTGTCCCTGTTCCTCCCATGATTTTTATAGTTATTTCCCCTTTGAAGCAGGGACAACACTTTATACCAAGTGATGCGTTAGATTATGATTTTTATATACTGATTCCATGTCTGTGACTTCACTTTTACTGCACCCCAGAGTGTGGCTTGACACTAGCAGAAATAATAATGGCTCTACACGTGTGTTGAGTAACACCTGTCACATCACGCAACAGCAGGCACAATGGGAATGCTATGATTAAAATGCTGCATGAGTAGTCAGTGTGACCTCACTGGACAGATTCTTCACTGGGATATCCATTTGCACTTTCTTCGCTGTGAAGATCTGACATTTGGTCGACAAACATTTTGTTTTTCCGTATAATGTATTCAGTTTCAGCAAACCTTTCATTTAATGAGAGAAAAGCGTGACCGTTGCAAAGCCTTCATGAGTACTGACAGAACAAAGCTAAACAGACAGCTCCAATTCCTTAAAGAGTTTTTAGTTGTGGGAAAACAAATACGGTATTCCAGAGCTTGTTACGATGGTGAGTGATGTGAAGAGATGTGCAGAAAAGACTAAATACACTCCACAATCAAAACACAATGGATGAAGGAAAATACCTGCAGAGTCCCTCAAAAAGACCTCCACAATGATTTATTAATTATGATGGTCCATTTTATCTTCAGATATTGTTCATTCCCTACAGCGATTTGATATTTTCTAAATGTCAAGTAGACGGCTTGGGAAATACATTGTTGCGTGAAGTTGGGTGTGCGAATATGCAATCCTCTGTTCTTCTGCTGGTTAGCTGTGGGAAAAGTATCATCTAGAAATAATTAGACATTGCTCTGGTCTGCATGCAAATACAGTACAAATGGCAAAGTCACCTCTTGAGCCATCATTTATACGGCATGCACATGTGTATGATCATCAGGACAGCTACTGGTAGAAGCAGTATTACTAGTAAAGTAATATTCACAATTATATAAGAATATTGGAAATTATATAAGAAGGACTTGATATACACTTTATATTTAGAATTTTTGTTTTATATTCTACATCTGCTTTCTCCTCCTTGACTTTCCTTAATTTTGTTGTGAAATGACCTTTCACAGATTGTAAAGTGCCTTGAGTCCCTTGCTTGTAAAAGTGCTATATACTGTAAAGCACAGCCTACGACCACTTTTACAACTGCTAAAATACTCAGAGGAATTCACTTAGCGCAATCCATTTTTTCATTATTTCGGTGCAAACTAAAAATGTATTCTAAAGGCATGCAGAAGTGTTTAAATGTATTGTATCACAATAATTCAATAACATACAGGCATATCACTGCTTTTAATCCACTGCCGTCAAATTCATATGCTAATGATATAGTACATGTTGCAACTCACTGAATCTAGAAAATACACAATTTGTTGACTTATGACAAAGCTTTACTGCTTAACCTGTCACACAAAAAAGTGAAATGTGAACAGCCATTCGTACGTTAACATCATTTCTTCTGAAACGTGGACAGTGTGCACGTTCCCGTGCTGTTCGTTTGGCTCTTCACGCTGAGACGCTGGCTGTATTTGCTCTAGCCCTCCCTAAGGCTGCAAGCCTCACTGCGCATCTGTGCCTGGTCTCTCCCACCAGGGTGACCTCAGATGCTGACAGAATAATAAGCTTGTGAAGAATATGGCTCCGTCTGCCTCCAAATACACCGCTTTGCCACGTCACTCTTGATTTCCTTACTGTTCTTCGATTACCATTGAAAGTAAAATCACCTGTTAAACTGCGCTTTCAGCCTGAATTTTCTCTTGGAATGCCGAGAAGCTGGAAGGTGTTGTGTCGTCCCATTGCCCCAGGAGTCAAAACAGTTGCTTATTTCCTGCTCTCTTGAACTCTGCTAAAGAAGATAAACTCACTACCGTAACAAGAGCCAGGGAGGACACGGTTATGCTTCTTATCACTGAAGCTCTTTCTGTTCTCTTGATGTTCCCTGCATTACCAGTGAATTAAACATGTGGCAATTGACAAGGAGCATAAGAACATATGGCAGGTGCTAGGAAAAGGGTTGTGGAAGCTGTTTTAAAATGACCTAGAACATCATGTGCAAAAACCGTTATGATGAAAAATATATTTTTATCATTATAATAAAATATCACTTTCTGAAATTTAACACATGTACAGTAATTTAACAACAGTAAAACAGTTTCATCCCAAGGCAATATTTTTAAAAGCTGTTACCAGAAACTGTCTAGTTTGGATATATGTGATTGTGTGAACTATAGCCTTCCCCCTCAAAAGCCACCTTTAGTGTTCTGATTACAGAAACATCTGCTAATTCTGTCACGAAACATTTCATTGTACTGACAGTTCTTTAGCACTGAGCCATAATGAGAGTTATTTTAATGCTAAGCAATTACTCACCTATTGGCAGAGTTAAAAAAGTTGATTGTTTAAATGCTTGTTTAAATCCTTTATTTTAATTATTTGAAAAGTGTTTTAAGGGGATCCTTTGCATCATAATCCCATTTCAGCAGACTGCATAGATTGGGTAACAAATTAATTGACAAAATCTAAATAATTACCATTGCATGGTTAATGGCTTCATCTTAATTAATACAGGGCTACTGAATTACACAGGAAAGTATTGTATAGCATTGTGTGATTTTAATCAAACGGTTTTAAACAATAGCTTCTGGTAATGTTGGAAAGTAATTACTTGTTTCTCTTCGACTGTTCCTCACTCTTCTGCTTCATTCATTTGGGTTGACTGCACTTAATAGACCAAAGGTAAGGGGTAGAGTGGTGGCTCTGTGGCAAAGGATCTGTGCCTGTGGCTGGAAGGTTGCCAGTTCAAATCCTGCAGCTGGCAGAGGAATCCTACTCTGTTGGGCCTCCTGAGCAAGGCCCTTAACCCCAACTGCTCCAGGGGTGCTGTACAATGGCTGTCTGTGTACTCTGACACCAAACTTCTCTCCTTGTCTGTGTCTCATGGAGAGCAAGCTGGGGTATGTGAAGAGACAAATTCCTAATGCAAGAAATTGTAGAGGGCTAATAAAAGTGATGTTATGTTATAAGTCTTTTATTATTTGGTGAAATCACTGATTTCAGAATCCCAGCAGCTTTCCCATTTGAAATCAGCAGCTGTTTACAAATACTGGAGGTCTTTACCTTTATGACCTACAGTACGGAGCAGTTCTCGGGTAATGACGGTCTGCACATACTTTCATCACCCTTTTTTCGCTCTGCCACCCATAACACCAACAGCAGAGCTTGGACTGAAGGGGAGAATGCAGCTCTCACTCAACATTCTGCAAACTCACAGTCCCCCTGACATACTGCAGTTGTCATGGTCCCAACAGCCCAACCTTTCCATTCTCAACCTGCTCTGCTCCCTCAGTTGGGAATGACACTGTCCAAATGTTAGACACTCATGCTTACAACTCTACAACTGGGGCCTGTATTATTTATACAGTAATACAGCATGGCCGCATCAAACTGTTCAAACTGACTTATAACTAACATTGGAGAAATTCCTAACACTGCCAGTCCGGCTCCAAATGTAAATTCCATTGCAGTTTTCTGAAGCAATGTTTCACCTAGTTCCAATTATTTTTAGGACAGTAAAACAAAAATGTAAATAACCTTAGAAGTTAGACCTTGAGATATGAATTTGAAATGTTTCCTATGAACGTCTGGTAGTTTCTGTTCTGTAAACACTTTTTAGGTACAGCAATGATCTTAAATAAAGTCCATCCAGAATATGTCTTTATTCTCTTCAAACTGGCACCTGCACTTGGATGGTGGCCCAGACACATTATTTAAGCATGGAAACAGTAGGTAAATCACAGTGCTGTTTGTTTGCAGGGAATAATACCTTCTTTAAAAAATCCTTCAAAGCATACTGGCATGAAGGCATCTTTATATGGCAACAAGCTAATGAATCATCATCTTCTGCAAAACTTCAAAGCCTCTGTTTGGGTATATGCCTCAGCATATGAGATAAAAGCAGCTCTCTGATGAACAAAGGGGTCATCACAACTGAATACATCCTCCATGATTTCATGATTTATAGTTTATTTATTGCACTCTGTGTTTCTCATTTTCTATAGTATAGATCTAAGCATATCTTACTTGCTTATCTGAGAGATACAAAAATTGATGGTATTCTTTTATTTATTAAGGAGCTACATCAGAAAAATCAATACAGAAAGTCTCCAGTAAACATGTTTTAATAACTTTTAAATGTGTTTGCATAGTTTGAATAAGAAACTCATTCAAGTGAAATACAACTATGGTTAGATTTCAGAATAAAACAAGCCAGTGATTTACACTCCACTGTTTTATTCTAAATGTTCCAGTTAAAAAAAGTTTTTTTTTACAAATTAAATTTGCATGGCAGTCAATGACTTTAAGTTATTGAGGCACTACAGTCTGTCCATCAAACTCAATGCAATGTAGTTTAGTCACTAAAATTATCAACAGCATCTGCTATTGTGAGTATAAAGTGACAACAATTTAAGAGACACCTGCATTTGCAAAGCAATCCACATGACATTTGTAGAAATAATGCAAGGCAAAAGTCAGCTTCTTTCAGCTCCAAGAAAGTCTTTTGTTCTGTCTTCTAATCAATGCAGATTCTTGAGATCTGTGCCAATGGCATGATCTTTTACTCGACAGAATGCGGTTACACTCTTATCTGCAATCCCCATAAAATATAACGTCTCACCCATATTGTGTGTACAACTGAAAAGAAATTATAATACAGTACAATACAGTATATTTTAAAAACCATGACTGACGTGATGTCTGTCTAGCAGTACTATTAGGTCAACCCTCATGTCATTTTTCACCATTATTGAAAAGAAGAGAAAAGGTGAGCTTTGAAAACGAGAGGTACAGCGGAACTTGAAGAAAACATGGGAGAATCGTGATGCGAAATGAAACTGAGGACACTAGACTGAGTCAGGACATTCTGCATGTGGGTGTGGATGTGGATTCTGCATGTGGGTGTGGATTTTGCATGTGGATGTGGGTGTGGATTCTGCATGTGGGTGTGGATGTGGATTCTGCATGTGGGTGTGGATTTTGCATGTGGATGTGGGTGTGGATTCTGCATGTGGGTGTGGATGTGGATTCTGCATGTGGGTGTGGATTTTGCATGTGGATGTGGGTGTGGATTCTGCATGTGTGTGTGGATGTGGATTCTGCATGTGGGTGTGGATTTTGCATGTGGATGTGGGTGTGGATTCTGCATGTGGATGTGGGTGTGGATTCTGCATGTGGGTGTGGATTTGGATATTGCATGTGGATGTGGGTGTGGATGTGGATTCTGTATGTGGATGTCAAAAATAATTATGCATGTTGAGTGAAAAAGAAGCCTCTAAAGGCAGAAACAATCATGATCAAAACACATTGTTTGTGTGCTAAACGTGACCTACAAAGCAATTCTATACCATGAAGGCTGTAAAGCAATAAAGGAATATTTGGAAGTTACATTTTAAACATTTTAAAACTAAGCTCAGATTTTGCTTAAGGGACACTGTTTGGGGTAGACAGTACAGTTACTAAAAAAGTTTTTAAAATGCTGCTTTTCAGAAGTACAAAAATGTATACGTACAGTAATTTTGTTTTCAAGTACAGTGCTAGTACTGTAGGTACAAGCTTCCTGTATAAAAGCAATAAAAATGAAAAAGTGCAAAGCCTACTGTATGTGCCCCACTATAAAAGGCCACACCTGCCTATCCTTGCAAAAGGAACAATAGGAAATCTCATCCTGGCCTCCCAGAGTTGATTCTGCTCTGTGTTTATTCTGTAGAAATGTAAAAAAATAAGGATTGTAGTTGTTAAAATACTGTAATTTCGGCAATTAAAATTTCAAATAGACTAAATTTCCAGTATGTGTGAATTTCCTGTTGCTGTCAGCACACATTAAAACGCTTATTACATCCGAAACGCCTTTAGGCTGATGTAGTCATGTCTTGTTACTTCTGCAAGGACTCTGAATAAGAAAGAAACAGATCATTCTAATGTAATTTTGTAATGCGAATGAATTGGAAGAATTTGAATTGTAATTGCATGCTTCCTTTCACAGTACTAAGATCATTGGTCTCTTCAGTCTAAAAGTGTATTATACCAGAGGGAATAGCTGGAGCCCTATCAGGGAAAAAAAGTATTCACTTCAAAGGACCAAGATCCACAGAAATTGTTTCCGACATCATTTGCTAGTTCCTGTCATGATTCAGTTATCTTGGTGCTCAAGCATTCAAGTATAAGTAGGTTTGTAAATTATCATCATACTCTTAAGGAACAGATACAGGGTTAGTCTTGACATTCAATATTGGGTTAGTCTAGTCTAAACCAATAAACCCCACCACTCACATTCTAACTACAAGCTGTTGTAAATTACACATTGATCAGATATTACATATTTCATACTGTAACTGAAGTGTAAAAATATTCAAGAAAGGAAAAAGACATTAGGGGCCTAAGGTATTGCATTATTTTTGTCCTATTGTTTTATTGCCCCTTAGTACTAAAAGCATGAAACAGCCTAGATAGTACAAAAGCTCTTTCTTTCTCATATCCATGCATCCATTTTCTAACCACTCTATCCAGTTTAGGGTGTAAGGGTCGGATACACCCTGAATAGGGCACCAGTCCGTCACAGGGCACACACACACCAGGGCCAAGTCCCCCAGAAGCCAATTAACCCACTGGTATGTCTTTGGATTGTTGGAGGAAACCCTTGTAAAAATGGGGGGAACTTAATATCCACTCAGATAGCACAACAAGTCCAGAACCCAGGGCCCCAGCTCTGCAGGGCAGCCATGCTATCCACTGTGCTACCATGCTACCCATCTGCCTGATACAGTATATTTTGTGATACAAGTTGCTTAAATACTTTCAAGTGCTATGATTTAACACCAGTCCCTGCTACTGTAGCCACACGTCAAAGCAGGCAAAGCTCAGGACTGGATATTAATTATTGCAAATCCAGTGTTTCTATTGTTCTTCTCTAGATGTAAGAAAAATGAATTCCTTTAAGATGAGATCCTAGAAATGGGATTCACATGTATAATATTGAACATCGTTGGATGTTATTTATGCAAGATCAGATAGACATCGTTTGCCGATATATCAATACATCAAACTTTGACTTTCCCCACAGTGACAAATTACAAACCCTGTACATGAGGATGGTGCCCTTGGACAAAGGTATCTTTCCTCTCTTAGTGGAAACCTCCTATTAAATATTGAGTCAGTAATTTGCACTGCGCATGTTGGTGAAAAGAATTGGTTTATTCTGGGCCAGGGTTATATACTGTAGAAATAAAAACAAATCTCCTCTAGTCCACAACAATGAGATCTAAGAAATTATTCATGCCCCATACTCATGGCTACATCCTCAAAAATCCTAATGACAATTTCCCAATAGGGTGTGGCAAATATCAAAATGTAGTCTTGAGTGACAGGACCTTAACATTTGAGACCGAATACAGTACAATACATCAGGGAGCAAACCGCATAAGCCTTTATGAAGAAGAACCTCTGAATAAAAGCTTTATCAAGTTTTTTTGCTTAGAAGAAGTTTGTTCTGAAAATAAAACTACTGAGCCACAGGAGTGAAGGAAGAATAAATAGATCCTTTTTTTTACAATACACATTAAAATCATTCTTATGGAACCGAAAACCTTCAGTATCAGTTCAAACTCATTGCCTTTCATAACACCTCCTTGTCTTATTCACCAGTTTTCATGTGAGATGCTGCTAAGTACTGTATGAGCAGTATGAGTACAGCTGAACAATGGAATAGCTAGAACTGTGCTTCTGCAGCAACCATTTCATTGTATTTTGATTTATTTGCCCTAAACATGCATTTGCAACCGTAGCACAGTGTGCAAGTTACATTATTATCGTCACAACACCATAGGAGACTCCTGAAATGACATGTCTCTTCAGGAACTTAGTGCTTTTTTAGAGCTGAATCACAATACTGCTCACTTTTGCTACCAGATGTTTAGAATCTGAAAAATGTCATATACAGTAGTATACAAGGGTAAATGCCTTACTGCTACAGTGTGTGTCGAAAATAAACTTACTGTAATAAGACTGGGAATACGGAATTGATAGTTTTGTATTTCATTAATAGTACATTTGATCTTTGCAGTTATAATAAATGCAGTATTTTGCTGGCAGATTGATAGTGCTACAATATGTACACTTTGTAGCAATCAGAATCTTCTCATTTTTTTTCTTTAAAAAAAGCTTGACATGGGACAGTCTGAACTAATAAATCAACGTCTGCTGTCAGAAGATTACTGTAGATTTACTTGAAAAGAGCGATTAAAAACATTAAAGTACTTGAAGTAGAATTAAGAATGCGCAAGATGATATATACTGTATAAGCTCTGTATTCTTAGCAGTGTGTGTCAGAAAACAAATCTTGTAGTATAATTTACAGTTAAAAATTGATGCACTATGAGAAATATCTTACGTAGCTATATACTGTAGCTAAGTCAGAGATCTTCTTGGAACTTATTATGATAGCAGAATTGTTGTATGCAGGTTGTTTAGATCGCGTAGGAGGCCACCAGCTGGGATGCAGTCAGAAGAGGAAACTAAATCTGAAAGCAACATATAGGATACTTAATTTATACCACAGCTAGACTAGGAAGGGGATATCTGAATATTTGTCACTTTTTTCAACATTGAGATGTTGTTTACAACAAACATGCATCTACAGTATATGGTTTTTGCTTTATTGGTGTTACCAGCTCCTCAGATGGAGGTACTGTAGTAGACATTCTTCACACAGTTCATCAGATGTGGTTAGATAATCAATGATTTATTTTCCTAGCAAAGACTAGTGACCTTGAGTGGCATCTTTATTGATGACCATCCCTTCTAACATACCTTGTTTAATAAAAATCAATCGACATCTCTGAATTCATAGTCACAGCTTGATTAAATATGACATCTTACAAGTCCCGTGACATAATTAACTTTTCTTACCAATGCAAGTTGGGGCAGTGTCTTTTTTTCCTGGTGAAGTGCATGATATATGTCAGCCATCATGAATGAATTACATGTTGTCTAAGAAAAAAGGAAAGATAACTATCCACACTAATCTGATGATTCAACCTGAAGAGGTACAGAGATTATTGGCAATACACTTTGCAAAAATATGTATGGTATCTTCATACAAACTCCTATTTTAATGCTGCCAGAACTCAATGATTTACATTTTGTAATCATGAATATACAACTTCCAATATATCATGTATGCATTTTAATCTCCCATACTTAAGATCTATGACAGGGATGACTCCACATTGAAAGTGATGCAAAAGGCAGCTTCTAATGATGTTTTCCTGTTCAGTACAGCAATATCCACCCAGCCTAAACTCTCTCCTTTTTTTTACAGAACCTCTAGTTCAAAGCAGTGTGTAGTGTAAGAAACCCTACAGAGACCACTGCCCTAGGTGGGTCCAGAGATGACTTTTTTCACTGTTAAATCTAACTGCTCTCTTAAAAAGCAGGTCAGGTAGAAACTGGTGAGGGCTTATCTCCTCTTTGTGGATGAGAAAACCCACCTACCTTGAAGCGTTTTATCACTTTGTTCGAAAATCTCCACATAATACCTTTCCCATAATGACCCCTTCACTCCCGCCTTCTACTGTATGTCATCGTCTGGTATCTTTAAACTGGCTCCTATTTATAGATGCATTAAAAAACCAATAAATCAATCAACTGATTGATGAATAGGTCAATCAATCAAAACAAGATATTGCATTTTAATGAGCTCATATCTAGAGTGATCGGAACTATGGTTTTTTCCACACAGAGGAATGTTCACTTCGGACACTGGACTATATTCCTTTGCAAGCTGATACAGTAGGAACAGATACATTCACAAAGCATTACAGTAAACATTTAAGGTAACATATATTAGATTACCACTAACAATAACTATTATGATATAGACTTTGGGTTACAGCTAAATCTGTGAGGTAAAATGATATATCATGAAAACTGAGAGTAGCATAATAATGACTTCGTCGCATGCATTTTTCAACCATAACTAGCTTGTCACAAATATTCATCTGTGAGGTAACTACAGGTTCAACCTGATGATAATTGCAATCTATCCGATTTTTATTACTATAACATCTGTAATTACTGTGTGATATTGCCTTTAATTCCTGTGGAATTAGTAAATCAAATACAGCTCCTCAAATGCAGTGTGTAATTACCTGTAATTGACAAGGGAATGAGGTCTTCTGAGTGTGATTTCATGGCTATTGAAAGATGAGTGTGGTGATGGTACAGTATTTCACATTTGATACCTGCCTTGTAACACGCTTCTCTTTTAAAGAAATTGAGAACATAAGAACATAAGAAAAGCTACACATGAGAGGAGGCTTACTTGTTAACTTACAATATTTGGCTGCAGGTAAACTATTTTCCAAGCATCTAATCCACCTGCTTCTTGAGCGTCAGGGTTTCAGCTTTGATTACATGGCTGGGTTGCTTCTCCTTACTCTTTGAGTAAGATCCTACAATTCAGTTTTATGTGCATTTCCCCATAGTTTTCACTAGTGTCTTCTGATTCATGTTTCACTGTTGACTTTAAACTTGTTCAGAGGGGGGGCTTTATCAAAGCCCATGCATGAGACTGTATACTTGAATTGCACCCTCTCATAACCTTCTCTGTTTAAGAAGAAAAAAAAATACAGTTCTTTTAGTCCGTAGGCCTGGTCAGTGTAGGTCAATCTTTCTAAATCTTTCTAAAGGTGATGCTGTTTTGAATTTCTACAATGTTTCCTCTTTAAAGGTTTTTAGCCACATTGTCCCTTCATATTAACACTAGTACTTTTCTTTTCCTTTACATTAACACTTTTTTTTTCATTCCCTTCATTTTCAGAGTGGACAAGACTAGGTGATGTTATCCTTTTGCAGTCAAAGGAGGTGGTGTGCGCAGTGCATGCTTTCCTTTGAAATGCTCACCCACCAGTTACTCACAGTTTTACAGAGCCCAAATCCACTATGTCTTTCAGAATGCTGGCATTGATTGGAGGAGACACACATAGGCACCCAGGCACCCAGGCACCCAAGGGTCACTGGGACACCATGCTGCTCTACTAGAGACAGGTGACACATGGCCAGTTGTGCACTTTCTTTTTAACTTGAAAACAAATCGTGACAAATAACTGCAGATCACTCTATAAATGTTCTGTCTGTTGTTGGAAATTACGAATATGGAAATGGAAACAGCTATTTTCCTAAATAAGAAGAATAATTTAAATAAATATTTTCTGGACTTTCAGGCACTTAGTATTCGATGCAAAACCCTAATATTAATTAGTCATCTATAGTGTCGCCCAGACTAATTTCTAGTACTAATTGAAGTTAACATTTGTCACAGTGATTGTCCTCAATCAGTACGTTTAATTGAGTAGTTAAAAGGGAGAATGCTCACCTTAAATTAAAGGCTGTATAGCTCTTTATTACACCGTGATTAAGCGTTCATTTTGTCTATTATAAAATAATAAAAATGGTAATGTACTTCCATCTGTTGTTCCCAAATGTTTGTATGTTCTGTACTTGCGCCTCACTCGAGGATATTCAAACTACAAGCATAATAGAATGAAATGAAAATATACTGTATGTATGCCAGAACTTTATTTGTTCAGTAACTATAGAAATAGAAGCGAAACAATATACTATTGAAGGATATGTACAATGATAGATACATAAAGCAATCGCAAGAGTAGGACAGGAGTAAAAAGTTGGGCCGATGGTAGGCAATTAACACTTCTTCATTTTTGGGTGAAAAGGGTTCTGAAACTGAATCAGGTCAAAACAAGAACGGAAAGTAAAGACAAGAAGTTGTGCTTTGTTAATAACCTTTTCGTCGTTTAATTAAGAAGCAATCAGGCCAGGATGAGAATAAGTGCTTTGAAAAGCACTCCTCCAGCTCTAGTAAGTGGGCTGGGTCTTTCAGTGCAGTGGCACTGAGTGCCAGAGCACAGAGGCTTTGAGCCAGTGCATTCACCGGAATACATAATCAGAAGCAAAACTGAAAACTTCCAGCCCTGCATAAAACCAGCTACATTCATCCATTTTTTATTGAAGCACAAAAATCTGCTTGGTCATGAGAAAAGTGGCCTCATACATTAAATTTTATATAGGCTTATGGATTGTTTTATGAATGTACTTAATTTCCCATTGGTTCAATGTGGGCTTATAAATATATATCAGTTTTGCAAGCAAAGTCTATTATATTTAATTAAAAAGAGAATGGCATATTTTGTCAATTTGTTTCACCATGTTTATGGACACTTTGCTATCTACATTAACGGCATACTATTTATTATCGTCTACATGCACTATAAGACAAAGTATTATTACATGTAAATTAATGCTCTGCTATAAAAGGAAGCTTTCAGTAAATCATTTTTCCCCACGTTGGCCTAGACTTCTGACAGCCTCTGAGAAACAATGTTCTGAACTATACCTCAGCATAAAACCTAATTCCCCCTTTTAATTAAAAGGGAAAGATTGTTTTTGCCTTTAAAATTAGGTTACAGCTATGTCTCTAAAACGATTCATTAATTTGCAGCAAGACCTATATGACAGTATCTCATATGCAATTCATAATCTCTCCATGTCAAAACAACTCGTTCACTCTGTAGGACAAAGGCAAATGAAATGTAACAGCTTTTAACCTTTAATAACCGAAAGGTCGTATTTCTGCATGCACAAATGCAGAAAGCATTTAAATACTGTTTACCATTTGAAAGTATAAACTGGCAGTAAGCCAAGAATTTCTCAAAGATGGATTTTTCTTTGCAGCCTGACACTCAACAAGACAAGGGTTGGTTTCATTTTGCACTTGTGGGTAAATTTACTGGATACCAAGAGACCACCAGGTAAAAATCAACACCTTCCACTTTACTGAGAGAGAAGTATCCATAAATAACATCTACATATACAGTACATATAGATGTACATGTACATACAGTATAGACGTACACAGTACATATGCTGTACATAGGGATGCATTCAAATTTAATCATGCTAATTTGCTTTTAATTTTATATTCAGTATTTTAATATACATTCATGCATCTGTGTTGCAATTTAACATTAAAATTAAATCAAGGATTTTTATTTCTTTAATACTGTACGTCAATTAAGAGCACATTTATATTTATTGCGGACCTGCAGACCCTCTTACAGTAAGTACATGTGAGTGAAGTACTGTACCTTGTTCGCCCATATAATAGCATGATCCAAACTGGGATATAAACACATGACTCACTGGTCCAGAGTCTGCCATTGTATATTGGGAGAAATGCTCACTGTCCCGTTTCTGCGTTTTGTTTAAGGCTCAGAGAAACTGTAAAGTGAGTAGTCGGACGGTAATATGATTTAGCCTAGAGTGTAGTTCTTTTGCTCTCTTTAGAGCTGATAGCCCTTTCTCTGTGCAGTGTGGTATTTATCATAGCCTTGCTAGCAGGGAAGAACACTGCCTACTGAGTAACTAGCACCCTACCCACAGAGATAATAACCAGGGATTACTTTCATATTAGAGATTGGGCTCCAAAGTGCTGTAGCCATCCATTACGGTATAAACCATATTTATTAAACAAACTGTAGATTAGCCATGGTTAATAGTCTCTTAATTGTACCTTAAAGCTGATTTGAATTCACAAGGTGGTAGGAGGCTTCAGCTTGACCTGACTAGAAAAGAATTTGGATCAGCAAATTGAAATGCCACACATGACTGCGCATTTACAGTGCGGTTTGATTACAACAGCAGATTGTGTAAAATGCCTTAGCAAACAAAAGCCAAAAAAAAAAACACGCTGCTTTGTTTTGTCTTGTAATTGACATTTACAATGTGCACAATGTTTTGTTTCAACTTCATTTTGTTTGGAGAATGCTTTAAAATGGTCAGCACCATCCCACCATTGAGAGAGATTACACTATTCTGAAAGAGAAATAGAAATATTTGCAGCTTTTTTTAAAGACTAAAACATTAATCGCAGTTTAGAAAAATACACAACTCTCTGAGTGCTTAATTGCTATCATCAATACAAATAATGCTCAAGCTGCTTGGGTGTTCCTCACAGCTGAGCATTGAACCTTGTTAACTATCAAACGCAATGAAAAGTTTGTCAGCAGACTAAAACATAACAGTAACCTGTCCATACACTGAAAAGACTGTATATTTCAAATGTTACTGTGTCTCACGGTAATGGAGTAATATTTTAGCACGTAAAATTCTAATTTTTCGCTATCATTCATCAGAAAACTAATATTTGGACTTCTGTAGCCACGTTTAACTCAGCTTTTACATTTTGCTTAAAGATTTATAAAGACATACTGTACAGTATAAAGACTTTTACGTAACTTTGAGCATTCATTTAGTGTAAACCAAAATGCTACAAGTCATTGCTGTGTCAAAATATACAGTATGAGGGTCACATAACAATAGAAAATAATAAATATGTGCATTGGTAAGAAATGAGACTATTACTCAATAGTTAATATTAAAAGTCTATAGAGGAATTGTGAAACTAAGCAAATGTTCACAACCCAGAATGCACAATTTGGTTCCTGGAGGGCCGGTATCCCTGCATGGTTTCATTCCAACTCAGTTTTTAACAATGCAATTTAGCTCATTGTGGGCTTAATGGGACCAGCAGGGCAACTTCTCCCAGTACTATAGGTGCCACTGAACTAGAACAGACCTAGAAAATGTGCAGGGATACCGGCCCTCCAGGACCAGGAGTCTTCATCCCCATTTTTATGTATTCCCAGATACTGCATTGAGAATGAATCAGTACACATCTGTTCAACTTTATTACAAGAGGTATGGAATCTTCCCTGAATCTGTGAGAAGACTGGCTGCTTGGAATAAAGGAGACATTCTGGAAGACATGATTCTTACAGAGCGACCTAACACATTCTGTATTGTAGTTTGGCATGGTTTATCTTTGTTTCCTTGTTTTGCACTGGATTTTGACTGTATATCTATGAATGCTACCCTCTAAGATAAAGATTCTGTACTATCTGTTTAAGAACTAATTTGTATCAAGTATATGTGTTCATTTAGAATTTCACTCATATGCAAACTACAAAAACAGCATTGCTCAGTACACACCCAGTGCAAAAAAAAAATCCAATTATCTTAAAACTATGTACAGTAATTAAAAAGAAGATTAATTGCTTTCCGTAAATGTCATCATTTTGAGGACATGCATCAGGAAATATCATGCACAGTCCTGCCATAGCACAAGAGCCACACAATGAAGAAAATAAAAAAAGGAAACCTGAATTAGAAATTGCTGTGCCCTCATTAAAAAAAGAAATGGGTTCAAGGAAATGTAAATCAGAGAAATCGAACCTCAGAAACTCAATGTGCCCTTCCTGTCAGGCAAATAAATCCATCTGGAAATGCTGTGGGTATACTGCATCACTTCTGATTGGCTAAATAAAAGGTAATGAAATCAAAAACATGGCACCTGATGAACTGCGATGACCAGACTCATCAAAAACCTATTTAGCTCTCCTAGAAAATTGTGGAAAATCAACAGAATGCAGGTCTGTGCGTCTGGTCCTGCCAACCCTGTGGGAAATGACGATGCGCAAACTAATTTGTTTTAGATTTACATTCTAAGTTGCGTTTGAAAGCCGGAGATGGAGTGAAAAAGACACGGAGACATGAACAGTTGAGATTTTATTTGTTTGTTTCTTAGAGTAAACACTGGAAGGAATAAACTCTTCATTGCCCCCCTGCACTTAAATGCGACTTGTTTTTTTTAGAAAAGGTTATGACAGGCTCACTTGTATTATAATCATATTACCTCTGTAACAAATGCAACAAATCATACAAATAAGCTTCTAAGAACTGCGGTATGACAAAATCAAATAGGTGATACATACTGTAGACGTCCACTTAATAAAATTTCGATAAATAATTGCAACATGTGCAGACAAAACCATGTGTACAATTACCTTTGCGTAGAAATCACACAATTACTAGAAGAGCATTACCAGTACAGATGCCTCTAAAATGTTTAAGATTAACTGGTACTGTTGAATGTGAGTTATTGCTCAGCTCGTCACGATCCTCATCCCTCCTCTCATGGGCGCTCCAGCCCTTTTGTATTTAAATTGATTATGTGCACCTGCCCCCTGTTTGTCCCTCATTATTTAAGCCTGGCGCTCCGACTATTCCTGGCTCAGCAC
Source organism: Lepisosteus oculatus (assembly GCF_040954835.1). Classification (NCBI taxonomy): domain Eukaryota; kingdom Metazoa; phylum Chordata; class Actinopteri; order Semionotiformes; family Lepisosteidae; genus Lepisosteus; species Lepisosteus oculatus. The sequence continues at coordinate 3,116,780 of NC_090700.1, read as the reverse complement.
TGGGAGATGGACACCCGGAAGCCCGCCTGGCCTCATTACCCTGGTTTTATTCCCTGTCTCTGTTCCGGATTTTAACCTTGTCTGTCTCGTCTCGGATGGATCTCCCGGTTCCTGGACCCTGGACTGCGCCCCGGATTCCCCTGGATCTGGACTGTCTGGATCAGTTTGACTTCGCCACGCTCGCCGAGCACCGGATCGCCCTCGTCGCGCCCCCCCCTGTCTGTCAACCCCTCCTGATCCTGTTGTACCTTTCTCTGATGACCTTCTCCACTTCTCTCCAGTCACACACTTTGAGATCCTAAACCCATGGAACAGTCTTCATTATAAAAAAAAAACTGATCATGGAATATACATGAGATTTTAAATTCCTTGCCTTACTTGATTTGCAAGACACAGTCCTCATGGTTGGCCAACAAGAAAGATGGAAACTGTTCTTCAAAATATTTTTTGTCAGTCCAAAGCACATATTTCTGTAAATTGAATCTCATTTTCCATAGACGGCTTATATTTACTGTAACTGTATCATCAAGAAGTAACATATTACTCCTCTTGTAAATTAAAAACACAACACATGCTGTATTATTATTACCATTAGGGAAACAGTAATGGACATGGCAAAATGGGGTTTTGTTCCAAAAAATGATTATCTGTAAAAATACTCCAGTGTCTGTTCTATGAATGTGAGATGTGCTGTCTGTTACAAAACAGATTTTTGTATTAAAGTAAATTTGCTAATGCTATTCCATTTAACAGAGGAACTGAGTTCAAGATGACTTCAGCAATTTAGTTTAAAGACTGACAACTTTCGCGTTTTTCGTTTTCTGTGCACCTTCAATGTCTTTCGGCAGCTGCCTAGTGTGGAGAAAATGCATTCAGTTTTAACCAATTTCACCCTTCGTCACTGGCTTACCCATTTCTAGCTGGATTAAATCACAGCAGGTAGTCTAAATTTAAAATTTATTAGAACCTCCAGATAACCCATAAACAGACCAGGATGGATTATTTTCAGATTCTACAAACATTTTATCTGAATTCTGTAGACAAAAATAATTTCAGAATATGTAAAAGCTAACTTTACATTTGGTTATTTCAGTAAGATATCTTGAAACATATTACAGTATACATAATTATATACTGTTTGCTAATCTGTCAATGTATAAAAAGCACAATGTATAAAATGAAACATAAAATGATAGTCCTTGCGAGTTTAAATGTATTTATTTAAATATTAATTTCCGGTTGTCACTTTTTCATAGAATTCAGAACAATCTCCGTGAAAATTCATTTTTTAAGAAGTAATTTACTAAGGTGACTCAAATAATTGACACATGCAGCAGTTCTATTTGTCTTCATAAGCTAGGCTACTAATCTTAATGGTGTGGCTATCCAGTTAATAAAACTTAATAAAGACAACATTCTATGCAGTATGAACAATGCCAAACGAAGGCGCAGACTATTATTTTGCCTGTTTGGCACAATAATGTACTGCAATGCAATCTCCCATTGAAGCTAATCCAGCAGTGATCCAGGCACTCCAATATTTCTTTTTTTTTTCAAATACTGTAAAAAGCATAAAATTTGCATTTTCTGCTATATTGAGTAAATTCTGCTTTTTTAATTAAAAATCTGTGGTTGCGTATTCTGATTTGCACTTCTCATAATGCAACCACTTAACTGTTTTCAAGCAGAAGCCACCATGAACTGTGTCCATTGAAGTCTTAGAGCCCTTTCTGTGATATGAAGGATTACTTTAAGCACAGCAGACTTCATATCCTTCAACTGATTCTTACACAGGACTGAGGCTTATTGAGATAGCAACATAATTAAAAAAGTGACTTGAAATATTTTATCAGAATATAATGTTTGCCTCTACATGTTTTTAGATTTGTAATTCAGATTGTGAGTTGAATTTTCAAAATATTCTGTGCATATCTGGTGCTCAGACTGCACAAGCCTGAGAAGCATGGAAGTAATTTTGATTTTCTTCACAGGAAAGTGATTTATTTGTCTTACTAGCTTTCAGTGAAGTTAAAGCACTTACCTGGCTTTAAGCAGCATGTAAAACATTCAAGCTACTTTCTCATTGCCCACTGCCTCTGTCTCCCAGGCTCTCTCTCATTAGCAGTCCCAGCCTTCTCCAGCTATTCTCCACTACTTCCTCTTGAGCACAGTTTACCTACTTGACCTTTTATAAACACTTCCCTAACAAAAGGCCTCGTCTGCTGTCAGATCCAAGCCAGTACTGACTGCAAGGATCTCACAGTACTCTCAGCACTTGCCCCGTGTGCCAGGCTAACACACCATTAAGGGAATATACTGTATGGCTGTGGCTCATTTACAGCATCCGGCTCCACCTGCGCATGCTTTCTTGAAGCTGCAGCTGCTCTTTCACTTAGTAATAGAAAGTCAGGATAAGATGTTTGTTCCCAAATATCTATCATTTAACTTGCAGAACTTCACCCAAATATTTAAGGGAAAGAGCATTCCTCTAATGAGATAAAATATGTGTTTATGTTTTCTGGCATCTGTCTTTCATAGAACGTAATTCAGACATTTCATTACCATTATTTAATAAACTATAAGATGCTCTTATAAACCTCTCATAACATGAATAATGCATTTATGAATGAGATGAAAAAACATATGCTTTTGGCTAGAAAGCATGCATTATCTATAGAGTGTCAGGAGTAAAGCAATTACTTGGAACATCTTTATAAACACTTACAAACCACAATGCCAATTTGATTAGGTCTAAAGCAAGAAGTTCATTTTCAGCTTTGTGCGAAAAACCCATTATGTTTTCATTGTGTGATATTGATTAATTATTGACACAACAGACCTGGATTATTGTAATCACTTGCAGTAATTTGGTGTATGTTACATTGCAAAATGTAGTTTAAAGAGACTCATTTGCTGTCAATTGTCATTTATGCATGTTTTTTTTTATTTTAAAAGAAGATGAAACACATTTTCTACCTCATGGGCTTTCTTTTGTGTTTCTTATGGCTCTTCTTCACAAACCTAACCAGAATGCATGCTGAATGTAAATTTGTCGATTTGAAGTTCCTGACACTTCTCTTTGAAATAGTCATCTTTGTTTTCAATACCAAGTAAGAAAGGTAGTCAAATTCTCCTTTTATAGAAGAATTTCATATGGCACCCATAGGCATGAGATAATCTGAAGTGAACCACCATTATTTTTTAGATACAACCCACAAAACAGAATTATAATTTACAGTATATTGCTGTTTTGTAGAGTATCAGTAAAAATGATAAAACAAAAACACATTGTTTTAATTAGTATACAGTACCTTTCATCGTTAGGAAAATGACTTTTTCAGAACTAATGCTTCTAAATATACCACGATTCTCTCCCAGTGGCCAAGGCTTTACCAGTTCAGTACACTTCAGTCATTAAGCATACTGATGGTAATCACATTTTATTTGAAGTGTTTACCAGTATGATTGTACGGCACACTTAATTTCCATTAAATTTGCTCTCATGCCAGAAACAGACAATTATAATGAAATCTGCGGCAGAGACTCGCTGGACCACAGTCTGCTCCCAAATTGTTCTGTCAAAACATTGTGGTCTCCTCTTGTGCTCGCATCAGTACAGCTCAATGATTTGATTCCTGCCACCCCTAGTGCCAGGGCTAACAGAGTTATGTTAATACTGGCTTCATTTATTATTCATTCTGTCATGCACAAAGGACTGGACCTACATTACTATTGCTATCCTCGTGTAAAACAGATTCAGTGTACAAACCAGTTTTTCTTCTTTTTAATCTGTACCCCGAATGCCCCACCTCTCTTATACTGAACATGTCTTCCAAGACAAAAATGTAACCTAACGGGCACATTTCATTTCTTTAAAACAACAGATGGATTTAATATTTTTATGACTATGTTTGGACACATTAAAGAAAGGGCTTAATATCTCACAGCTGAACTACAAGAGTACAAGACATGGAAGTTATGCTGTAACAGGTATGAAAAGTGTACAGTAGCACTGGTTACATTTCCCTGGGTAAACAAATCTCAGTACAGTACAAGACCAGTTCTGTCCTATGCAAAGAAAGGTCAGGCTGTTTGCTTTTAATATATCCCAGATGTCAGAGTTTTCTCCTGATGTAATTCTGGATCAGTGGGCATCTTTTGTAGTGTGGCACACCACTACAAAAGTGTAAGCGATATCATGGATGAATTTTACTTGCAAATGGAGAAATATATATTTATAACAGGAAAAGACTGTGGCTTTTTAAATGCTTCTTCATGTCTCTGCCTTCTTGATCGCATGTTGTAATACTGTACCTTGGGATCCTGGAGAACAGTGCTCACTGAGCTTATATAAAAGCCTTTCCATGTCACAAACTGCTACATATTATGAAAGTGACTGTAAAGCAAAGGGACCATAAAAAGACAATGGGGTATTCTTATAGCACATTCCCTAAGAGATTATAAACAAATCCTACAAACCAGCATTGATCTAACCATCTTTAAAGGACAAGAGGAGATACTAGTATTAGCACTATTTCGCACAACACACTTTGAACTAAATTCTTACAAGAATTCTGTCCACTGGGTAGAGATGTAATGTTTAACAATATTAGTTTTCAAGAGAAAAAGGAAATCTTAGGTGTACTCATGAATGTAGATCACAAATAAGCAATTCAATACATTTCAAGAATGTGTGAAAGATCTCAAAGCTCTTAATTTTTTATGTTGCCATCACTGCAATTTGTCTCTCTGCTGTCAATGTACTTCATAGGACTAGCTCAGCATAGAAAAACGAATCCATGGTACTCTTAGGAACGTGTACATGTTGATCCATATACTGTAGATAAGATGTTAAAAATAAAACTATGCACAGGAAGGAATGGGTCTGAGAAAGGAGAATAGGATTGGAAGCAAAAAACAAAGTATTGCACAATGAACAGTACTTGACAAAGGACTATTTAATATTTAATATTAACTAAAGTTGATTTTAAAATTACTGTGGGATTTTCTATTATTTTTTTCTATAGTTCTTGTATTACTTAAGAGTTAAAATTTACTTCCATGATCATATATAAAACCATTCTGAAAAGTCCTACATCATTTGTCTTTTGAAAAAAAAACATATTTGCATACATACTTCCTGTACTGCTATCTTCCATTAAAAACATTTAATTAAAAATGCAGTTTTGATATGCACACAGTCAGAGCATATTAGCAGACAACAGTGAACTAATATCCAAACTGAAAAACAACATCTAGCGGGGGGCATTGCTGCTCTTTGGAATTGAACTGTGTGTGTCATCAAACAGTATCAACAGAGATGAGTATTCAGTGTATGTGTGAGACGCTACAAAGACTGAAGATTTTCTGAAAGGCAAAGACATCTAAGTTAACTCGTAGAAACGAAAACGCTAGAACTGAAGAGAACTCCCTGTGTTATTCTTTGCTTTGTCAGCTTATTAAAGGTATCAAAATCAGTTCCCATGGTTCCCTTTTCTAGCAACAGAGAAGATTTATTTTTCTTGTATTTTGAAGGTCACCAATATTTACTGCCTAAATGGCAAATCAACAACTCAATACCGCGGCAGAATATGTAACAATCTCTGAAGATACTGCTCAACAGATGGAAACAAAAAAGATCTTTGGGAAGACTGAAAAAAAAATGAACCTCATTCCTGTTTTTCTGACAGATCAAATTCTCCATAATGTAAATAACTTCTTGCAGAAATGTAATTTCTGTGTGGTCTCTGGGGATGCTGGTGGATGAGGAGGTTCACAGTCATAACAGAGAGGTACAGTATGTAAGAGCATAATTAAATAACTATTAGGAAAATCAAAGACTTTTGTATCTGATGGATGGTGTATATTTTGTTAAGAGTCATTTGACAGCATTTTTTACTACCTTGTAAGCTAATCTCAACAGATCTCTAAAAAAGGCACACCTGGGCCTGTTCAGGATTGGGGTAACTGCTATAAGTGGTACCAGAGGACTAGTAGGTGGTGATCTTCCCACTGATCCAAGTTTTCCAAACTGACGTCCCATTATGGTAACCAGGGAAACTGTGCTGTAGGGGGAGCCATCCTTCCAAGTGTCATTGAATATTTAAGATTCCTTGGCACTATATGAAAGACAAGGGGTGTAAAGCCCAGTGTTGTGCACAATTTGAACTATCTAAAGCTGCTCTTTAATTCAACTGATGAAGGTATTTCCTACAGTACATCTCAACCTGTACTGTTTGCTGTGTATTGCAGTTGCTGGTGCAGAAGGCAGCATATCAGCCAGATAGGTGCTACCCTTAGTTACGGATGAAGTGCTTTGGAATCCTTTGTGCTGAAAAATACTATATAAATAATTATTATTACAGTCTGATACTTTAGGAAGCCAAGATTTTTTTTTTATCCAACATGCATATTAATATACTAAAACAGGAATAGTATAATTAGGAATCACATCTAAGAAGCATATGTTATTCTACTCTGCTGGCACATTTTGCATTATAAAATTATCTAGCACCTCTCATCTGTTGCATTCCTCCGCTGCGTTTGGTATTCTCTCTACATTACTAATGTATGAAGGACTTGATCTGTCAGGTGTGAACGCACAGCTGATTTAAATGTGCAACCAACGATGGCAAGAAATCCACTGGTCTTTCACTGCAGTCTCATCCTGAGACCCTGCAAGGTGGACTGGATAAATTATTAAGTGGATGCTGATTTAACTGAGAGTCTAATTTTATAATTACCTGAAAAGTTGCCAAGTGGATATTTATAGCTTCAGAACTGACCTGGGAAACTTAGATAACTGGTGTACAAATTGATTTAGGAAACCATGTTTTATGAGTCATACAGAGGGGATGATTAACTGTGAATGGACATCACAGAACATATTGCTGGTGCCAACACACAGGTACATGAAAACAACCCTTCTCAACCCAGACAGCTTTGTCCTTTACAGTACTGTACATTATGAAAAAACTAGACTGAAATGTGGTTAAAACCTAAATACTTTATTGTCACTAAAGAACATGGATATACCTTAATTGTGTACCTACCTAGAGCACAGTTTTCAGGCTACGAAAAATCTGGAGCAAAACTTGAAAAAATGCATCAAGTACATACATAGGCACCATTTACTAAGCCGTCCTGCTACATTTTTCTCTGAAACTGTTGGCTGCTCGGTTGCACAGCCACAGGGAACACTTAGCGAGCATAGCAAATGGACATGACATTGTACTAGATGAATTAAGCACTCCGTAAATAAAACATGACTCTCTTTTTATGGGCCTTAGACATATAGAATAAGTATATTAATAAAGAAGTAGTCTGCTATGTCGTTTTCTGAATCACACAATTCTGTCGTTACAGAAAAAGTAACAGCAGTTCACCCACATTTATTAAATATTTATGAAATGGGCAATTTATTTAAAGTGGAAATGTTTCTTTTTTATGCCAGAGGAGTATAATAGACCATCAGTGCTTTTCAAAATATTTGAAAATATATGAATATCTTCAAAATATATGAATATCTTGTAGATGTGATGCAAAGTTGTGAAGAAGTACAGTATCTCACTTAGCACATGTTTAGATTTATTTTGTGTTTTATAATTTTATTTAATATTTAATCAATTCTAAACCTGAGCACTTCATTTGAAATCCAAATAACATGATGTTAATGATCCGTCTACTGTGTTCAGTCAACTCTGGACAGAAACTGCTTTACATACAGTAGGTCACATCTGCTTTGCAAAAAGGGTCAAAAGAAATTGTTTTCCATCACTAAAGCTTTCATTTTGGATACAATGGACATCACAAAATGGCTGCAGGGCAAGTCGGAAAAGGGTAAGATGACTGCTAAATTTAAAAGCCTTGTGTAATTCATTTCAGAGATTCCTGACTGTGTGCTTAAACATCGACAAAGAAGTGCTGACATGTACAGGTACGTGACTCTGTCCACACGGAGAATACTCCAGCAAAGCAGTAGGCTGGTGAAGAAGGAATATTAACTAGAATCTTTTTGGCAATTGTTAACACAATTTGGTTTCCCGGTTTGACCCCCTGGTCAGCTCAAGGATAAGAATGAGAACAGTGCAGGCTTCCTTCTGAAATTATTCTACACTGTTTTACACTGCAAGTTCCACACCGCCTGCAGGAAGAGTTGGTGGTGAATGACAGCACAGCACACTCACGGATCTCCTACTCTTTTCCAGGGGCTCTTGGCGCTGCTGCTGGGTGGATACATGGACAAAGCTCTGAATTGCATCAGTTTTCGCACCCTGGCAGAGCCTGACAAGTGACACCCTGCTGCTGCAGCTTACTGCGATAATTTTAATGCCACAATTAAGAAGATGCAATTTTTCAGGGCAGTCCTTGCATAATCTTAATTCAATAATATTTTTTAAGGTATTGCTTAGAAATTTGGTTGAAAATGTGGGGAGCAATAATGTCTTTTAATGACAAAATCAGAACAGCATATACTGTACAGTAATGTTGTGTGTGGCTGTATTTACAGTACCTTCCCAGAATACACGTTTTTAGACTGTCACAATTTTAGATCCATTGCACACAGTGAAAAGCTTGAAACAATGTTGGTGGGAACAAGGTCGAATTAAAAATCAGGAAATGCTCTCTCTCTAGTAATGATTACAGATAACTCTATAGGGAACACTTCAGCCAGTGTATACTAATATTCAAAGCAAATAATTATGCTTTGTCTGACAACAGTAATTTAACTCAATTGATGTGTGGTAGATAGAGATTACCTCAAAACTTGCAATGCATAACAAGTTGCAAGCACCAGTTCAGTGAGAAGATGAAATATAGATTTATTCTCTGAAGGAAAAGAAGATGAAATCTGATAACACAGTCTTTTGTGGTCACTGGATTATTTTCTATTCCAGGAAGTTAAGGTCACTGACTCCGGAATCAAACTGGGGGTAAAGGAAATAGCACCTGAAGCAAAATGCTTACAGATAACTAAACATCTCTGATATCATTAATTAATAAATAAACGAGAAACAAAGGAAATGTTATGTACTGTGTACAGTTTATGGCATATACTAATTAATTCAAGTGGGTAGCTGCGTCAGCATGCGTAGGCTGCAAAGGAACAAGTAATAGGTTTATTCCATGCTGAAAAAAAGAAGAAAGAGAACACAACGTTTCGGCTGTGGAGCCTTCTTCAGGTGTCAAGGCATCTTCAGGTGACACCTGAAGAAGGCTCCACGGCTGAAACGCTGTGTTCTCTTTCTTCTTTTTTTTCAGCATGGAATAAACCTATTACTTGTTCCTTTGTATACTAATTAATGATCAAAGTACTCCTTAGCACCTTGGTTAATCAAGCAATTAAGGTTCAATTCAGTGATTAGTTCATTGGAATTTTTCAAGTCCTGTAATGACATGGAAGGCAAAAGCAAAAGATTACTATCCCTATAAAGATGACTATACACAAATAATCTGTGCATAAGTATCAGTACTGCTTTTGAAGCTATTTCTGGCAGACAATGCCAGGACTGAAAAGCATTTATGTGTTGAAAAAAATATATGAGATGTAGATGAATAAAGATTAGAGATACAGACTCAATTGATCTATAACATCACCACAGAGAGGCAGGGTAGAGCTTAAAAACACACACTATCTTCAGAATTGTAGGAAGAGATTATCTGTTAATAATGCAGTAGTGAAGAAATTAATCGTACTTACTTTGTAACATTGATCACATGTAAAAAGCTAAGATATTTATCTTAGTGTTACAGTAGAGTGGTACTGAAGAGAGTGAATGTAAATCAAACTGAGATTAGGAATCTCTAGAGGAATCATGACCTCAGCTTTGGATTGTACTCAATTTAGAGATGCAGTTAAAGAAATGAAACAGGTGAGTAAAAGACATCTTAAAAATCACATATCCACAAAATAAACCAATATATTTGATAATCCAACTTTCAGATGTTTTATCATTACAATGCATGTACAGTACTGTATGTTTCAAACAAGGTGCAGATGCTATAAACACGGAGTTCTTATCTAAATTCCAATTGTGAAAGTTCATAATATCAAAAAACCTAAAGTTTCTTAAAGTGTAAAATAATTGGAATTGTCCTAGAACAACCAATTAAGCACAGCCTACAATGATGGAATTGTAATTTCCGTTACAGAGAGTGGAAATTAATCATCATCGTTGACTTTCTTATTATGCAATAAACTTTTATAAAACATTCTAAAGTAAATGTGTTATTTCTTCTTGCATAAACTGCATACATTCAAATACATGAACAATGAAAAGAAAGACGGTCATAATGGTTCCCTTATAGTATAGTACAATAATATATTCTTGACACAACGACAGCAATCAACAAAAACCAAATCAGACAATGTTCAGTGTCAACACTTTTCTTTCACAGCTGAGGAGAAGCAACTGATTTGAAAATTGTCACTTGAGTGAGTTGAATTTAACTAATTATAAAGAAAAAATGGTCCCATTTTAGTTTACTGCTACTGTATGGAATATCTATTAACAGATTTTAACATACTGTATAACAATGTTCTAACTGATGTTACAAACAGTTATTAAAAGTAACGCTAGGATTACAGTACTGTTAGGAACATGATTCTGGATAATGTAAGGATTGGGGTTTTGTTAATAACATTCAATTAAACTATAATAGACTGTTGGTTATTTTCACATTAATACCACTTTGTTAAAACTTTATGCATATATTTCATCTATAAAAACTCTAGAAATCCATTTACAACCCATATTCTAAAGTGTAAGTGAAGATGTAAAGCTAGTTTAGTAATCTTTACTTGAGCATTACTGCATAATGGCTTCATAGTCCCTTCATAACTTTACACCAGTTTTTACAATCACATTCACAATACTTTACAGGGACATGACATACAGTATGAGGTTAATACATTCCTTGCATTGCATCATACCCAGCGCTATACATTATGCTGAAAGAAATGTCATGACCACCGTTTTACAGGTTTGCAAGTGCTGCTGCTACAGTATGTTATTAGCACCACAGATTCAATCTGAATAAATCCTTTATTATAAGATGATAATGGTGATATTGACAGTGCTGAGTTTTACACTCCAAAAGGACTATTGCACAAGTGACCATAGTCCATGTGCATCCCTTCTCCATAACTGGATTTTACTGTCATGGTTATGCCACCCAATCAAATATTGTGCCCATGGACCAATGTATTGACTTACATTCTTTCAGATACGTTCATTTCCCCAGTGAAATCGGATCACAACATATAATAGAGGTTTACAGATTGGATGGCGCGTTTTGCTTAAAATACTCTAAAAGGTTACAGTATACTGTAATCTTAATAGGTTTTCAAAGACCAAAGCTATATTTGTCATAAATAATTAAAGTACAGAAAACACAAGAGTCTCGTTTAGTAGTTATTGGTATCGTATTTTGCAGTTACTATTTTGCAAATATTTCTCTGGCATGGATTACACTGAAAAGATGCCTCCTGTACTGTTCTACAGGAACCTCTGGCACTTCTGAAGGGGATCCGAGATCACTTCTCCAAGCAGAAATACCCCAGGTAACTCAGACCCTTTGGCTTCTGTTTGTGAAGTGCTGTCTTAAATTTCACTACATATTGTAAGCTTGATTGGATTGAGGAATGAAGATTGAGATGGCCAGTTAAGAACATTTAACGTGTGTGGAATTAAACACTTCAGCCCGGATGTATGCTTTGGATATTATCATGATAAAATGAGCATGAGCCTCTTGGCTGAGGGAACCAGGTGTTTGGCCAGAATGTCCTGGTATGAAGTAAGGGTTTACAGTATAACTCAACAAGGGATCCAGGAACATACTGTATACTACTCTAAAACACACTAGACCAATGCCATATTCCACAGTGGGCATGAGTATTTTCTCAGCATAAGCTTCATAAGCTTTTTATAGCAAACATACAGCTAATGAGCATGTTCAAAAAGCTCAAGTTTCATTTCATGTGACCATTAGATATGGTTCCAATTGTCATTTAGATGTAGTCTGACAGATCTGGGTCTCCTCTTTTCTTGGGTTTCCCTCAGAAAAAAGTTTTTTTCCTTGCAACCCAGCCCTGAATTCCTCTTTCATGCAGACAGCACTGATTGGTCGTTTTTGCAATTTTAATTCTAAATCTTTCAGTTTCTGTTTGAAATCTTAACTGCTGCCTTTGGATTTAATGTACAGTTGCCTCCAGAACCACTTGCCCAGGCTGACATGACACGCTCTGCTGGTATTGCTTTTATACCAGTAGCCTTAAATTTCTTAATATTGGATATCACGGTGGAAAATGGTAGATTCAGCTTTTGTGCATTATTTCACAGCCATTCCTCAACACGAGGAAGTCAAGCGCACTCTGACCTTAACCATGATGACACATGTGGCTAATGAATGTCTTCCATGAGTTATGTACTGGATACTTTTGTATACAGTAGGTTCAGCCATATCACCCTGCAGTTCACACCTGGCAGCCCCCTGAAGCTCAGAGGGTGTGAGCCTGGTCAGTACCTGGATGGGAGACCTCCTGGGACAAACTAAGGTCGCTTCTGGAAGAGGTGTTAGTGGGGCCAGCAGGGTGCCCTCACCGTGCAGTCTGTGTTGGTTCCCAATGCCCCAGCATAGTGACGGGGACTCTATACTATAAAACAGGTGCCGTCCATTGGACAACATGTAAAACCGAGGTCCTGACTCTCTGTGGTCATTAAAAATCCCAGGGCATTTCTCGAAAAGAGTAGGGTGTGTAACCCCAGCGTCTTGGCCAAATTTCCCATTGGCCCTTACCAGTCATGGCCTCCTAATAATCCCCATCTATGAATTCTCATTACTCTGCTCTCCTCCCCACTGATAGCTGACGTGTGGTGCACTATGGCCAGGTGGGGCTGCACATTGGTGGTGGAGGGGAGTCCCCATTACCTGTAAAGTGTTTTGAGTGGAGTGTCCAGAAAAGTGCTGTATAGGTGTGAGAAATTATTATATCCTGGAAAAAAGGGGAAACCTTTGGTGGCCTCTAAATACCGTACTGGAGCTCCATAGCCCCAAAGAGTGGAGTGTCCAGAAAAGTGCTGTATAGGTGTGAGAAATTATTATATCCTGGAAAAAAGGGGAAACCTTTGGTGGCCTCTAAATACCGTACTGGAGCTCCATAGCCCCAAAGAGTGGAGTGTCCAGAAAAGTGCTGTATAGGTGTGAGAAATTATTATATCCTGGAAAAAAGGGGAAACCTTTGGTGGCCTCTAAATACCGTACTGGAGCTCCATAGCCCCTTATATTCCCAAAGAGCAAATGTAAATTTGTTGACTATTTAAACTAATACGTGTGCAGATAAAGTAATAAGTGTGCAGAAACGTGGCACTCATTTTATCCAGAATACAATCAGTTTTAGAACTTCTGTCTGGCCCTGTATTTTTTTTATATGTAAATATACTCTACACACAGTAGATCTTAAGCAATAAATGTGTATTTATTCTACTATATTTCGTCAAATGACAGTGTCATGTATTGCAACAAAAAATCCCAAATCTGATATTATTTATTTTACTGTACTCACAATAATAATGATTATTCTCCTTTTCATGATTACCATCATCACAGGGAGCCGTAGTGACACTATACATACTGAAATTCAAAATAAAATAAGAAAAAGAGAGTAAAACATGTCCATGTGGTAGCTTTGTTGCAAATACTGTAACTCTTATGACAGATGGAAAGCCTCCAGCTAATTTTGTTCCAGATAATGTGAACAGATCAGAAAGGGTCTATAGGTGATCACATGTGAAATATTGCAAGTGCCAGTATTTAAGTTAAATTACACCCATAGGGAAGCTCCTTATGCATATGCATTGTGGGTTGACAGGTTGTCAATTTCATGATCAATCAGCTGGGCCCTGCTTTCACTGGATGAATTATCTAAGATCATACTATTTTAATGTTCCCTTTTCAGTTCATTTGCATTTTTTGTTCCATTGTTCTCTTATAATAACCCCATGAAGCATGCTAACAATTGCCTGGTAAAAAATAACTACTGTTTCTCTAAAATATTTTTCTTATTCTTGTAGGTCTCACTTTTTCCGTATTTGAAAGACTGTCAAACAATTGCCAGTCTGCCTGCACACAACAGTGGATTGATTGAAAGGAATGTGCTAAACAGACTCACTGGTCTCTACAAAAACCTTTCTGAGAAAGATAGCTTAATGAACTGTGTGTGCCTCACACATAAATTAGGAAAATATGAAAAGAATCATATTTTTTTTTGCATTAAAAAAATATCAAAATACTTTCTTAATAGGTACAGTCAACTTAATTTGTGGGTACAGAATTCTAATAAGACTAAAAATGATGACAAAATACAGCACAGATGTTATGATAGCAATTTTCAATTCTGGCTTTCATCAAATGAGTTTATTAATAATATATCAACACTGGTATATTCAAATTAAATTCACATTACAGGTTTAAAGAATATTTTACATTAATTATAAAGTAGCCAATTTAAAGTGGAGGGGATGGCGGATGCTGTTTATATAAATTATTTAAACACACCACTGGCCACCTTAATAAACATTTTACATTATTTATTGCTTTGATTGGATGAGAAATGTATATGGAGAGCCACTAAAAAGGCAACATGTGCTATTAGTTCCAATGCTCGTTTGTTGTTTTCAAAGCTTCTGAGTATAAATAAATATTTTTAATGTCTAAAGTGTTTAGAAATGCCTTTCACAGCCCCCTTCTCAGTGACAAAAGAAACCGAACCATTAAAGCACCAATACAAGTGCTCTCAGTCTGCTTTAGTGCTTGTATTTCATATCGAGTATGTGCTGTTCTATGACAAAGTATCTGACACCACAGAGGAATGTTGGACTAAATTCACTGAATTATAAACTTTACAAAAAACACTCAGCTGCTAGTAACCAAACAATGTAGATGGCCCAAATATGGATTGGTTTTCTGTAATAGTGTTCCGCTATAAGTCCAAACCAATGCCAAAACTATTTTTTTTTCCATTTCAGGAATCAGATTTAGTTGTTGCACATTCTGCCGTGTGCTGTATATACTGTATTTTAAAAAGTGGGCTGTGCACTGCCTATGAAATGTTGTTGATCTTGTAGTACATTTCATCATTTGAAAAAAAATGCGAAGTCTTTTTTGCACAGGGGTTGATCTGTCCTCCACTCCCAGCCCCCATAACTGCCAAGGTCATTCGTTCACGTGTTCCTGTGAGATACACTCCTGGGTATTATAGCACAGACTCCAGAAAATAATTTTCTGGGAAATGCAATTTCTGTGCAGCTTGTTTAGAAATAAAAAACCATAATGGTTTCATTCAGCATGAGAGTAATAAATGTTGATGTCAACTCCACATATTATTGTGCAACCCAATACTCCATGGAAAAATAAACTTAATGTGTCCCTTAACTGTATCATTAGCATGCTTGATCTTTTTTATTGACTATTATGAATTACACAAACCTTTAAATCTCCTTTTAATTGGACTATTTGAGACATGCAGCATCCATATTGGGACATTTTTTAAGCTTTACTTTTTTTTACAGCCGACAGGAAAATCTTGTCATTCTTAATCACGTGTGTTTGTTAATAAATGTTTCACATTGTATCGCAAACTCTGACAGAAGGATTCAAGATGTACTGTATTTAAAAGCTTGTTCCAAAAGACATCAACAACATTAGAAGACACAGTACGTGCACGGATCTGCTGTAAGCAGTGGTAAAAGTGATAATAAGGCAGGGAAAAAGTAAATTACCATTAGACTGTCAATACATTTTAAAAGTGTGGGGGATGAAAAGGATATACCTTGAGGCAGAAGAGCTTTCACTTTCCAGTCATGCACAGTGACAGTCTTTGCTCTAGGCAATTAGAAACAATCCAGTATTGACTTGGTCATGTGCTTATGGATCTGGATCAGTGTTGCTATTTGAAGTCAAGGAGAAATCTCCAGACCATGCACAGGCCTTGACTTTTATCTGATGGTATTAATCTGATCTCCATTAAAATGAGTTTATTTTATTTAAAACACACTGGTTACATTGTTCTTCATCTGTCAGACCAGTGTTGTTTAGGAGCTTGTGGACAGGAGTGCTTATACTGCAAAGTGTCATTTCCATCTCGCCTACTGTATAGTTAATTGTGATTGATAGCAGTTTTATTCCTTTAATTCTGCAGATAAAGGAGGGTATACTCCTGTCAAAGGTTAAAGTTTGCATTGAATTGTTTGGAAGCACACTTCAAGACCAGAGTTGCTTTGAACAGTACAACACCCTTAAGCTGAAAGAACACACCAGGGCAAAAATGAAGAAAGGCACAAAATGAAGATGCTTGGCGTAAATGACCACTGGTCCTCATTCTAACTCCCATTTTAACTTCCATCAACATTCTCAATGTCTTGATCGGACATTTAAATAAAAAAAGCGGTCCTTTAATTGTTTTCAGTTTAAATTCTGTCATAAATATGTGAGTCAACTAATCCATAACTGCGGTGTCTTGAAACCTGCATCATTTTAGAAGCTGGACACTATGGCAAAGACAGATTCAATTGAAAGTTCAACTGAATGTTAAACACAAGATGAGTTACAAACTAAATGAAGCAATTTGGCCCATCTGCTCATTTGATTTTTAGTAGCTAATTGATCTGATGATCTCACCCAGCCGTTTCTCGAAAGAAGCTCAGATATCAGTTCCAAAAACATAGCTGGGAGACTTGTTCCCACAACCCTTGGGTAAAATGGAACCGGTCTTTATTTTGAATGTGATTTCCCATAGTTTTGACCTTTAATCCCTAGTTCATATTTCACTATTGATTCTATAGAAGTCCACTGGGTTGACTTTATCGATCTCTTTGAGGAATTTGTAACTTGTATTAGTAGTACTGTAGGTTAAGCAATATTGGAAAAATCAACTGCAATGAAAACCATGTACTGGGTTCCATGTACTAGGATTAAAAAGCCCTGCATTAAGGCAATGTTGACTTAGATATTAAAAACACACATGAGAAACCTCTTAATGGATATTTCAAGCCAGTGGGCAAAAACAGCCATCCTTCATTGGAGTGTTAGGACTAATTATTAGCAGTGTGAATCGTGGTAATAATGTTAAAAGACATTGGTGCATTATTTACAATGAACCCGATGAAAAGTTTCAGGCACTCTTTGCTTGGGCCCCATGAAGGACACCTGATTTATTTGCAAATATTTGTTTAATTAACATATGATTCATGTGGTGGGCTTTCAGTGCTCGGCTATTTTTTACAAGCTAATTTAGCAAAACACTTGAGACAGTACATCTGTCTCTTTCCTTTTTTCTCCTTCTGTTAGCCCCTAGGTCAGCACATGTTGCCACAATCACCATGTCAAAGATGCGCGTCATTTAACATGGTAGGTTAGATGCTGCAGGGCCTTCACAGCAGTGGGCGATGTTCTGTGCACATCTTTCCTGGGATAACTGCCGGCATTCTTAAATACTGTACTTCCACTGATTGCATTTTTTTCTCCTTTAAAAAGGGTATTTAGGATCTACTGCATATGATTATAAATCACAGAGAAATAAACACACATACTGTAGATATCAAGCAAAATGAGAAGATAAAGGGGAAAGCAGAGGACTGGACGAAGGCAGTGTGAAAAAGTGTGACAAATTAAATAATTCTGAAAGGGTTAAACAGAGGCTGTAGATGAAGCACAACGACACGCAGTATGAATCCTACAAATTCTTAAGAGGTCTAGAACAGCCCCTTAAAGAATCTCAGTCCTTACTGATGTAGTTTTGTATCTTCAGCACACAGTTCCTGTGTCATTTTTGACAATGCAAGCATTGTGGTCTGGTGATGTACAATAGGTCATTAGCAGGGTTTTGCTCCTGTTTTCATGTCAAAATTAAATTAATTCTAAAAAATAAATATGTAAGGATGTTCAAAGATTCCTAATCCAATGTGTTATTCCATAGACTTCTAACACATTAGAAATCGATTTACACTTCATGTTATGTGTGTAACTCCATATTTAAGAATCCAGATTGCTTTCATTAATTATATGTACTGTATAGAATTTCTCTCTGAACTCCAAATTATTCCAGCTGGGTGGTAAAACTAGGGTTGGTACAGCTTCACTAATAGTTTTAACTTGTTCATGACTGTAGATGTTCTCAAATGTAATTCAACGCTGCCAAGATCATATGGTATAATAAGCTCAGACATGCTGTCACATGAGACATTCTAAATATTTGCATGCATTTCAAAACTGCAAACACAAGAGGTTTGCTTGTGCAGGTGCAGTTATTTTTCAGCTATTTTATCAAATGTTCTATCAATGTGGTAGAAGACAATTTAATTGAGATTCCAGACCTTAAGAAGTATGATGCCAGGGCCTTGTTTTTGTCTTATTATTCTGTTTAAGGTTTTATTTAGAAGAGCAAAGCATTTTTGCCCCTGCTGCTCTCCTGAAAGTAATTATGATAATTTCCATCAACTACATTCTTTGTTTTGGGATTTCAAAGCTTAAATAGTTTTAATGAGACATTCACTGGCACTGTAGACAGCTTCATTTAAAAGGAACACAAACTTCAAATGGCAAAAATGGTAGTTTTGTTGCAGATCATTTCATTATTGATATGAAAATACATTAAAACACATAAAATTAAGTGATTTTTCAGGTCAGGTCAGACAATCAACTTCTTTATATGAGCCCGGGATTCCATTTATGCCCATGGCAGGCAAACCAATTGTGATTCAAAAAGTGATTCTATAAACACAATAGAAAAATAGGTTTCAATCATAGCTCTGACACAATATTAGCCCTCAGAGCTCTCTGAAATCTTTATGGTGATAGAGTAAAAACAGCCGCAGTGAGTGCATCTGAACATTTTCCCCCTCGTTATGGTATAAAAATAAACAATATTTGCATGAATAATCTAAACTTCATGCATATGGTCTCGCACAGATTGAGTTCCTTTAGAGGTGACTGCATCTGAGTTGTACAAAACAAACCTCAGCTAATGGCCCTGGCTGATTTGACACCACTATCTCCACGAATTAGCTATCGAATCATTAAAGAAGCAGAGAGCTGTTGCCATTCTCCATTTAATTGGCACTATAGCATGTGTCTTAAAGCTAAACTTCTGTTCAAAATCGTCAATAATAATATTGACACATACTGTACATACACAGGCACACTTTTTGCACGGTGAATTTTTCCACATTTGTTTACAGTTACAAATCAGCTTTTGAAATGACACAGAATTGAATATGTGTGAAGTAATTTGTTATTTAGCATATGATTGTAATCTGCTCTCTAAAAAATGTATACAACGGTTTATCTGCATTATATATCTTTGCCCAGTTGACAAAATGTTGTGCAAAGCAATAGAATGACGCGCCATCGTGAGCTTCAAAGACAGGATGTGGCCGAGCAATCACGAAGGCTCCGACGTATTTAGAGAGCAACACTTATCTCTTTCGTTTAGCACACTGATTTGTTTAATGACACGTGGGATTGATATGTTCTATTGGTTCCACTGATTTCCAATTTGTGGAAAGTCAGGGGATTGAATTCTTTCTAGTTCTCTTCAAGCTCACCGGGTCTTTCCTGTCACTGAGAGATCGTTGCATTGGATTGAGGATCCCTAACATTTCGCCCAGTGTTTGCACAGTACCTATTTGAAATGTACTGCATACTGTATACAGGTATTGCCAATATGATATAATTAAGGAGGGGAAATTGACATTTTCTTTATCAATGTGACATTAATTAAGATCACAACTGTTTAGCCTCAGAATTATTCTTTTTTTAATTTTCTTTATGTACCACTCACTCCTCTATCCTACTGTACTTGCCAGGAATACCAGGCGTATTCTGATGCATAGCACAGGAGTCTGCTGTCTGTACTACATACAGCCATGGCCTAGTAGGAGATACGCCTGTTTGCGCAACATGGGCCTTACACAGTATATGTATCAAAAAGACAAAGGCACGTCATATCAAATTCATGATTCAAGTGTCATGCTCTTCCCTGCTGCTGCTCTGCGCGGCGAACTACAGTAGCTGTGTTGCGGTGGGCAATGATGTCATCGTCCACCTGTCTCCTGTCCAGCTTGCTCCCCTCTCCAGAGTGCGAGTTCCCTGCTCACTCCGGTCTCAGTATCTTGCCGCCCTGGGTATCCCCTGAGTGCTGTCTGCAGGGTCAACAACTCGGGTACCTGCTCCCTCAGCGTGTGGGCCCTCTAACACTGCTGGGGCGCATTCTAAGCCCCACCTCGGTAGCTCGTCATGACCGCAAGACTCAAAAACAAAAACAGCATCAGAAAACGGACATTTAGATATTTTTTTTCTATTTTCAGTTAAATGGAAAACCCCGTTAGAAACCCACAGTGCATTTTAAGCACTTTTAGCATCATGTCAAAATAAAAAAGACTTCTTAAAATTTTAACATAAACAGCCTTCACATTCAGTAGAATTTAATTAATTCCACACTGAGATTTTTCTTTGAAGTATCAAAAAAAGTAACATTAATTTAGCAAAAATGCAGTTCTGATATCCCTTGGTTCTGACTGCAGAAAAAAGAACACTCTGGGCATGATTCACTCCGATATTTCCATTAAAGAGGTTCTCACACCTAACTGTATTTTCTTACAAGACAATCAATTTGTTACTGCTTATTATGAAATTAAAAATGGGAAACTTGGACAGTTTTTAGAAAAGGAAACACTATACTCCATGCCAAAGCTTTTAATGAGCAGTATTCACACCCTAATAGTTGGCACAATGTAACTGTGAATCTTGGCACATTTGTTTTTCTTATCCTGTGAGTCTAAATCTGAGGCCACGTAAAGTATTTTTGAAACTATGTATTTATTATTTAAATGATTCATGTACAACTGTCTATGTAGTCTGTATTACACAGAAGATGGAGCCGGGCA
Source organism: Lepisosteus oculatus (assembly GCF_040954835.1). Taxonomy (NCBI): domain Eukaryota; kingdom Metazoa; phylum Chordata; class Actinopteri; order Semionotiformes; family Lepisosteidae; genus Lepisosteus; species Lepisosteus oculatus. The sequence goes on along the minus strand of NC_090700.1, from coordinate 3,095,838 downwards.
TGTGTTTCTCTGTAGCTAACCTAATGCACTTAAATCTAAGTGATGTAAGATTCTGTGTTCCTAGAAACTTGGTTGAAAGGATATACAGTAAGCCTGTTTAAATTAAGTAAAGGAAAATATATATTAAACACATTATTATTGTGAATATTCCATTATCAAAGGCAACAAGCAAACCCAATGTCTGTACTGCATTAATTTAAAAAAATGCAAAAACAACATGTCTATTCATCCCATTTGTAAGACATGAAGCCAAGGACAATGTCAAATCCGTCCCTTTAAAAACAATACGATGCTTTGCTCTTTGAATCTGTAATTGAAACTCTCCCACTTGTTATACAGATTTAGCTACACTGCTTTATCTTTTGTGGAGATAATTGGAAAATCAAGTTATTATATTACAGATTCCCTTAGCTATTTTAGTTTATTTCATTATTTATAACTGAAGATATGGCACAAGCTTCAGCCTTTAAAAATGCATATATTAGTGGGGGTATGTAATAAGAGTAATTATTAATATAACAACACAGAAAATGCACAACATAATGCTCATTTATTCATATATACTCCATTAGGCTTTTCTGCTATTATGATAACTTCAGCTATTATTAATACAGCTTTGTCTGGATGACAAGAAACTAAGCTTCTACTTTACCATCATTAATTGACATTGATAAGAAACTTTAAAACCTGATCACAACAATGCAAGGTAAACTACAGTATGTGCAAGCAACTCAACTCAAGTGTTGTAGGACCTAATCCATCTCGTTTACCAATTAACTCTTACTGATTCATTGTCTTTCACCTCTTGTCATTAACATAATTTGTTTCTCTCTACACATTCATAAAGCTAAAATGCTACTTTTCTTACTATAAAATGCTACATTATCAGGTTACACTGGTAGCATAAAACAAAATGGCTAAAACGTCGTTTGACGTATTGTGTTTCTGCAAAAAGTATCACAAATACTTCTCACAGCAGTATATAAAGATATAATCCAAATCAATCAAAATGACATCATAATTATGAACAAAACTGAAACTATTCCCTTAACGAAAATGTGCCTGAAAAAATGCATTTGAAAAATGATACTTTTAAAAACCAGAATGACAAGTCATTTGAAATGCAATAACACTCTAATTTCTTTTTCCATATTTGCACAAATTATCTAGATTTATGGTTATCAATTTATATTACCTGTCAGTCTAACCAAAATATTAAAACAAAAGAAGAAGTAAATAGGGCTTACATCACTCTTTATATTAAGACCAACTAATCACGTTGCCTGTAGCCATGAGTTCCAATATGAAAAATTAAGTTAGGTACATCACAGATGGTTTTTAATCTTGCAGCTACCTACAGAGCAGATAAAAATTCCCTTCAACCGCAGACAACAACTGGTCGATCAATCAATAACAAAGACTACAGAGAGCATGCTAACCTGTCAGGGATTTGCAGGGTATCAGGCGTTTTGTTTAAGCTGCTTGGTTCCATTTCCACCTTGGGATGAAAAACAGTAAATACTTGGTTCACTTACCTACAAAAGGGAAAAAATAAAAGAATTGATAAGGATACAGTAATCAATAGTCAGCAATATGATAATGTCAAGGTCTTGCTTTATCAGGATTGTTTATGTTTATGATCCCTTACCATTGATCTCTTAAGTGCTCTTTAAATAGTTCTACACTATCCTCCATGAACAACCTACAGGACTATACACTTTTAGGAACAGCTCCAGATCTTATGAACCCAGAGCACAGGGTGAACAGCACTGTAAACTCGATTCCTGCCATCTAAATCATTAACAGCTTCAAACTCTGGCTTCTCTTCCAAAACCTCATTTTCCAAGTCAATTGCTGTGGGACACTTACTTTCATTTATCATCCTACAAGAGACAACTAAAAAATTGGAACTTTAGACCTGCCACGTGGCATTTCTCTTCCTTTCTCTTTGAAACAACCCCAGTGAAGGCAACATGTTTGTGATGGGGCATGCAGGTAATCTTAAACACTAACTAAATAGTCTGAACCTTGTAATCTTGAATGAACAAGTAAGTCTAAGGATAACAACCCCCTAAGAATCGTAGATATAATGGCAAAAGATAATAGATGTTTTGAGGGTGGGGGATACTAAACTTATGAACAACATGCTTTTCATTCAGTGAGATGAACTGAACTGTAAATGATAACAAGGGAAGGTGAGATACGACAATAAAACAGAACGCATTTTCCTTTGATGTTTTAAATTCCAAGTATCGTATTTTAAAGTCTTTTTCAACATTAATACCGAAAGAAATTCAAATACTTTACCCGTTGATTGAAATGATTTCTGTTTGTTCTTTTTTGCTTTTCTCACATTACTTTAGTATGTCACCATGTGCAAAGCAGCTACTGTATTTAAAACATGTTTAAGGTGATTTGGGAAACATGGCACTGAAGATTGCTTTAGGGACATACAGTACTGTATGTAAAAGATCCTTGTGAAATATAGCTCAGGCCTGGGGTATTCAACAGAGAAGAAGGCTAAGAAGTAATTGCTCAAAACTCCCAAGGGGGTAATTAGTAAACTCTAAATCAGATATCAACCTGCCAAAAACATAGCCTAATGAACCCTAATAAAGAGCAGCAAACAGGCCTATATATTCAGAGTGCACACTCCTCAAATTCAAAGCACAGGAAACTTGACTGCAGTCTTGTTGTACAGTATTTGGGCTACGATCTTGTTATCGTTCATAGGGATTTAATTTATTTGAACTTCAGCTTTGTGACATGGTCTTTTGTTTTTCAGGGGGCACATTAAATATGTACGATCTCTGCCTTTTGTTTGCAATAATTTGAAAAATAAAATGTTACTCGTCAGCTAAAGGCCACATACAGTATTTTAACATGTACTGTATCTCGCTGAGATACATATTAAATTGTGATCACATTGCATAGAATGGAAAGGAAGAAAGCCTTGTATAGAATGTGTAATGTAAGTGCTCTGGGTTTGTTAGGCAGTGTTTTGAAGCATGTAGCACAAGGTAGGTGGTAAATGCCATCAGTACTCAACATTCTAACAGCGTTTGCTGTATTTGGAATCCTTTAAGCATACAGTATATCATTATATACTGTATATATACAGTACTGTACATTATATATACTGCAAATACTGTACTTCTGATCTTTCTGTTAAGTAACTGCAGCATAATGTACTGATATAGTTACAAATCAAATGACCACAATATTTAACAGTCTTGTTTATAATGTGAAGAGGCTCAAAACATCATCATTCAGGCTGAACAAGGGGGACAAGGAGAGTTTAAGAGGATAATACAAAGCCAAAGCAGGAAAAACAAAAATTGTCTCACTGTGTTTTTTTTATTTTTCTACTTTTCAAAGAGCAATTAACCTATTCTTGTTCCTTCTTGATAATGTTGTGCAAAAGGAGTAAATGGAACCGTGTGCTTGTAAAAAAAAACAAATAAATATAAAATAGTCAGTAACACATTTAGGGAATATTAAGTACAGCTGAAAAGAAACATGAAAAGACTATTTAGCTTAACAGTCATTGCACAAGGAAATTCTTGCATTTTTGTAAGCCACTACTGTGAGCTGTACCAATTGAATCAGCTTTACAAAATGCTTAAAGTTGATCTGAACTGGAGGTACAGTAGCATGGGAACGAAAGTGGTCTGTACTTTCAAGTACTGACTTGACCAGTGTCAGGAAGTGAATGGTTGTGCGGTGTCTAAGTGGCTAAATCAAATGAACCGGACATCCCAGGAGTCCCCACTGTATAGATGTCTCATTATTTTCCCTTATCACCTTAACAGGTGTTTCCCGAAGCTGGACAAAAATCTATCACTTCTCATCTCAATTCTGTCTGCCAGCCTGCCTTATAACCATCACAATGGGAAATGGATGGTCAATATGAAATAGAGACTGGTGTTAAAGAAAGCAATCTTTAGAGAATCTAGAGTCATATTTACTACTTTATGTCTGTCACAACGAACAGCATAAAATGTACATACAAGCAAATGCTCTGAAAATACATATTGCAATAAGCATTTCTTGATTATTTTGTCCTTGTATAATGTAAATAAACTATATGCTGTAAGAACCTTGGAACAGAACATTTTTATTTTTCAACAAATAGAATGGTTTTCTTTTACAATGCTTTAATCTTTATACTAGGACTTCAATTTCTGCTTCACAAAGTATTCCCTTAATATATCAGTACCTTAATTAAAAAATACAATTCCCAATCATCACGCTTTACTGGACACTAGATGAAACTGAAGCCCCATTAATGTTAAAAGGATAAACTGTAACTTCATGGGTAAAGCCAATGTAGAATTATATAGTAATAGAATAAGCAGACATGTTAAAGTATTAGATTATCAACGCAAAATCTACAGAAACTGAAATGAATAGATATCTGTTAGATACAAAAGCAAATGGTTCCAGTAGAGTGTCAAAAGAGTACCTCAGGGGATTAAAATTGAGCCTTGCTTGATTATATCTGTTGCATCTGTAGTATGCTTCCATCGTCTTTTCTGATAAAATCTTAATACTGAAGTATGACACCGTGTTTTCAGAAACTTTGGTCCATCACCTGAAAGACTCAAAACCAGGATCAGTGCGCTAGTCCTTTTCCAATACATGAAGACAGCCTGTATGATTTAGTCAAAGCATTACTACCATCTTAGAACCATCTTAGAAAAAACAGAATATTAAACTTTTTTGACAGAAGCAACGTATAACAAAAAATCATATAGCCTTTTCTTCAGTTACAAAACCGTAATGTGAGTACTATTGGTGCTGGAACGAAAACATCACTGCCATAGTCATGGCTGTGTTTTCTTCTTGCCACTAAGATACTGTATGAATAAGGAAAACCGAATGACGATTCTAGTGACAGTCTAATTTCTCATGTTTATCTGGACTTCAATCCCCTCAGCTGTCTACAGGCTCACTCCTTTGGCAATTACTAATGGCCTCTAGCTAACAGTACCCAAATCCCACAGCAGCACATTAGTGCTCTTTCTTGTCTTTCCTTTGACAGCTCACAGTGCTGTGCTATTTTTTTTTGTTCTCAGTGTTTAAGCAAGAATTCTGAACTAGTAGGCCAAGAGCTCTGAGGTTTAGCAAGCTGAGTTTCCCTCCCTTCTCTTGGCCCACCTTAATAAGATTAGATGTGACCTCGTGATTCTTTTTCTATTTGTGTCAGGGAGCATTGGGAACATGAGATGGAATTTTAATCTGAAAGGAAACTCAACCCCACCTGAGCCAAATCGGGATGGCTTTTCCATGGATGTTATTGCAGAGTTCCTGAAAAAGACTATGCAGGTAACATGCATGCATGTAAATGTTTGAGCCCTTATCTTTTGTGACATTAACAGCTGTTTCGCAAATTCATAGCTATTAGAGATTAACTGGAAAGAATGAACTAATGCGGTAAGGGTACTGAGTTTTACAAATATCATATCATACCAGAGAATATTTTACTAAAGAGAATAACTCATGTTATTTAAAGAATTCAATGTTTCATTAATGTCTGTGTTCTTCCGGGTCATGCCTAACAAATCTGACTCCTGGTAGGTTTTAATTCCAACCCAAGAACCCAAGGAGAACCCAAGATCTCCAGTAACTTAACTGAGCAAATTGCTGGGTCAGATGGACATTATTTCACAGATCATTTAGAGATGGTAAAACTCTACATTTCTTTGGGTGTGTAAGTACAGATTTAGATTATTATTATTATTTGCACACTTTTATATAATGTAGTACACATTATTTTAATTCCATTAAAAATCTGTCTCTTCAAACTGAGGCAAGATCAGAAAGCAGGCAAAGGAGAAGTAGCTGCAAGTACTACAAGCTTTCAAACAATCTAAAGAGGACTCTATCTGGCCCAGCGTATTTTTGCTTCCTTTTTGTTTATTTAACTCAAAGACTACAACACCCCTACAACATAATGTATGTCAGTGGGTTACAAATGTATTTGTAGAACCAGAGAAACCTGGCTGACTATTGTGAAGAAAATAAAGGAAGAAATGGTCAAAAAGGACACAATAATCAATGAAGAGCATGTGAACACTTGATTCTTGAGTGACGCTTCCAATTGAGTAAGTACACTAAGCTTAGAGCTGAGTATCCACTCGATAGTAACTCCTTCAAACACAGCCATTATTGATATTGTTTATTACAGAGAGAGACAATAGAAACCTGAAGGATACTCAGGAACTAGAACTCTAGCCTTTTTTGTTCAAATAAAGATTTAAGTATTCACTTTATCCAAGCCTCTTCAACTGTTCTGCCAAAAAAGGTCACAAAGACTGAGCCATATACTGTACATTGAGTACAATACTCAAGCATACATTTAATCAAATGCACACACTTCATAAGTGTTCTCAGGTTGTATTTTCACACTTAAAAAATAAAAGGAGTCATTTTAGCATTGGTTAAGAATGTCATAAATTGTGCTTTTACTTTTTTTCTGCAAAAACAAAAATCAGATCCACATATGACATTTTGGAATGAATATCGCCTCCTGCAGAGAACATGATTCTATAAGTTCAGCAGCAAAGCAAGCCCACAGACTTCTACAAATGTTTCACCTTGAGTTAATGCAAAATATCCTCTGTTTTGAGTGTTGCTCCTACAATAAAATCATCACTCAGTGTACCCAGGAAAGGAAGGAGTGAGCAGTTTAAATTATTTGCCATGTTCAATGTTGGAAGAGCAATTTTTAAAAAGAATAAAAGATCATCAGACTTACATCAGACTTTTCTCACATTCTGGTCCAAAAACAAATAAAGCTTAAAATCTGTAATGAGTAGATATACATCGGAGCATAATGACTCATGTTTGTTAGAAGACTGTGCCTTTGCTGTTACTATCGTTACTATTGTTGTGAGCAGGGGGAATTAATTTGTTCCACCTGTTCAAGCAAACATTCAAGCAAACTGAAGTTCGTGGACCATTTAAAGGCTAGCAGAGCACTGGTCATATAGTAATATCCACGTAGCCCGAGGCACAAAAAAGTATAAAGCTGGAGTCATATTTGCCTGAGAGCCAAGAAATAAGAAGATACAGGAATGCAGGGAGGTTTTGCTTTGCGGTTAAGTAATAAATGTTAATGCCGAGGAGAATGTGGTGAGAGACAAAGTGGGAGTGAGTTTCCTTAAAGCAGGAAGTGAAGTGTAGGACTAAAGGCCATGTGGAAAAGAGGTTTTTCATGTCCCCTTAGGAACTTTCTACAGGTTTTTGCTGAGACCTCCATTACAGCATTGTCCTTGGTGTGCAAGTAGTTTTAAAAATGCTTCATTAATTTAGTAAATATACTTAGCCATATATAGTTGAGCAGATGCCATTTTTTTTCATGGTGAGTTTAGGTAAGAATACCTTTTACTCTCTGTCAATGCCTGTACTGCCTTGCCAAAATAAAACTAGCAATTCATTTTGCTATAAACTCAGTTAAGGTATTGTTCACTTTGCTTTTTTTATTATAGACAATTCTATAGTCCTTCCCATCCACAAAAACTTTAAAGCTAGTCCGTATCTTGGAAGGGTCACACATTAAATATGCACTAGAAGCACTATACAGTATATAGTGCAATAGGATCTGTAATGAATGCAGTCAGAAACTGGTTTAATATTTGATCTGAAGGACAACACTTCCTGTAGCACAGTATTTCTGGTTACCTTACTGCAGCCTTAGCTTGGATACTTTGGTCTCCAGGGAGGAGTATCAAGGTTATGCTTGCTTAGCTTCACAGATACCATGAGCTCAAGCTATAAGTAATACTGCTTTTAATAGTAGTGTACAAGTACTTGTTGTGGTTGTTCCAAGTATGTATTGGAGGCTCGTCCGCGATTTAAAAATTCGTGTTTGTTGCGCCAGCTCGGTTTGCGTCTTTGTTTTCATCATGTTATTTATTGTTTGTGCAGTTCTGGAGTTTGATAGTAAGGAGTTGGTTGATAATCTGTGGAGCGTTAAAAGGAGTTTCTATTATTGGGGGAAACGATTTAGCTGACAGCTTGTTGCTGTTCTTTGCCAACAGCTGACATGATGACTCTGATGTTACAACAGTGCCTAGGAGTCAACTGGATTTAGACTTTTTACAGGAACGTTATCCTCTTGTGTTGTTACAGTTTAAAAGTGAGACTTTTAAGACATCGCCAATTGAATCATCAATTTGGTGTCCTACTGGTTTGGTTGAAGATAAAAAAAGTCTGATGGTGTTTTAAAATTGCCTGTTTCCTGCTCGTGATTAAGAACTGAACAGAAGAGTGATCCTGAGTTGTCTCCTATGTTTGATGAGGTTGTAGAGACTAGGGAGCTGGAAAACGTTGCAATTGGGTATTATTTGCAGAATGGAGTTTTAACGTGAAAATGGAGATCGCTTAAAACTTTTGCCTGTGGTGACTGGCGAAGCGTATATCAGATTGTAGTGCCATCTGTGTTTCAAAAAGCCGTTTTAAGTCTTGCTCATCACAGTGCTTTAGTAGGTCATAGTGGTATTGATAAAACCCCTGATCGCATATTGTGAAATTTCTTTTGGTCTGGGTTAAAGCGTGATATTGTTGGCATATTGCAAGTCTTCCCATTCATGTGGGCTGGCTGGAAACCCAAACCAGGCTCCTGCGGTAGTGCCTTTATATCCTGCGCCGGCTCTACCATTGATGGACCATTCAGTCGAGTGATAGTTGACTGTGTTGGACCTTTACCACATTCTCGTGCTGGTCATCAATATTTATTGACTATAATGTGATCGTCTGCACGGTCCCCTGAAGTTATTCCTTTACATAAGACCACCGCTATTGTTGTAGTTAAAACTTTGATCATTTTTGTTTGCAGAATTGTGTTATATAATATTTCACAATTAAAGCTTTGCTATTTGTCATATGTCTAGAATTGATAAATTAGCAGAGGACCTCAGAGTTTGTTACGTAGGACTGACTGGGAGGTTTGTTGTAGTATTGCAAGAATTATACTTAGACCTACACCCATTTTATTTACCTTAGGAAATTCACATTTCAAACTGGTGATGCCTTCTTGTCAGTGAAAAGAATGGTTAATGGGGTTTATTTTATAGCAAATTTACATCTGAGACCGTCAGACCCACGAGCAAACAGTAATTATTTTAGTAATAAAACAAAAATCCAGAAAATGTCCATGCTTATCCATCCAGATGTCATCCTGCTTGAAGGACGAGTAGGGAACAATGCATAACCTTGAAAAAAAATGTAAAAGTATGTACTGTAAATGCCCTGCTTTACAACATTTTTAGACATTTTGCATTGTTATACTTTTTCCATTCAATGTTTTTCCTTCTTTAAACAGACACATTGTACTTTCAAACACTGTGTTTCAAGATAACAGTCCTGATAGTTACTTTTTGCAGTCTAAAAAGTTGCCTTGTACAGTATCTTCATTGAGGAACAAGTAATTATAAAGGGAGAGGAACAGCTGATAGTCAATAACCTGTCATATACTGTAGAATAGATTTGTAAATGAGCTACTACAACACTATAGTGTATATTGGCTGTTCATGCCTGGTATACCTCAGGTTGTCATGATCAAGTTTTTTAAAGATTATAATGTGAGAATTAATGGTGCTAAATGTGTTAATAACAGGAAAAATTGTTATAATAGTAGATAACATTAGCAGAGATTGTCATTTGCTGCTGATCACAACATACATGTACCGAGAGCACTGAAATGGAACCAATAGCACTTGCTGTGTTTTTAATGTCTCTCACTGTGTACTGAGAGTGTCTAGATTGTGTCTAGGCATCTTCAAAGCTGTGTATAAACACTTAAAAACAAAGTTTTTTTTTTCTGCTGCGCGGTGAATTATGTAATCATTCAACAAGTTGGAGTATTTAACATTTTGACAAATTATACGGTATATTAATCTATTTTTCCAAACACAGGAAAAAGGAACCTGTTTTCAAGCAACATGTGCCACATTATGTCGAGATGAAATAAAGGAGTTCATTACCTTTTCAGAGAAGACTTCTGCTGGAGGCCTTTCTCTCAAGAGGCCGATGAGGAAACACAGCACAAGTCAAACTTTACAAGTTGGCCACAGGAGACACCCGTGTGAACAGACTTAGGCTTCTCATGTCTGAGCTGTCAGACTGAGGTTTTGCAAAGAAGTATAACCAGGTCCTTCAGAGAAGCAGTCCCTTTTATGCCAGTTCTTATCTCAGGAGATGCAACTGCACTCTGCCGACTATCCATGACATTTCAGCCTTTATTCCAATAAATAAGGAAAGCAACAGAATTTTTTTTTCTGAAATATGAACTGAAGTTTCAACTTTTTTTAATTTTGTTGTTGCCATTGTTAACCAAAAAGCCTCTACAACAAAAACAGATCTGGGGGAAAATGATTATGTGAAAACCATAAAAGGCTTTAGTCTAATACCTTTAAACAACTGAACAAATGTTTCACAACGAAAACATCCAAGAGACAATTAGGATTTAAAGTGAAAAAGCCATCCAACATGCCTGTCTCCTGTGAGCCATCAGAAACAGCCAGAATCGGAATAGCAGCCTTGTCATTTGAATTTTATATCAAGATGTGTCAAACAAGCCAAATTATGCCATTAAATGCTTTCTCACACAATAGCTTTCTGTCATTATTACATTGTCTTCCATTAGCTGGAGGCCAAAAACGCAAACATCTGCAAATAATTAAGTCTAGATTCCTGGCAAAACTCCCAATATGTCTTAAATGCCGGTAGTGATTTTGCTTAATCCATCCTCTTGTGCAGAGCATTCTTTAATAAGGGCAAGCTCATAGTAATACATAAATTACTAAAAACCCAAAGGTAACTACAGAAGAGATAATCTGCTACACTTTAAAAGAACAGTGCCCTAGTACTAAGAACTAGAATGTGGCTTTCTATGTTGCAGGAACAGTACTCATCAAACCCCTGTGTCTCTTCTCTCAGCAAGTACTGCATAACACTGAAATCACACATTCTCCTTGCAAGAAATAGACTTATGCATGCATGTGTGTATACTGTATGTATACTGTATGTATGTAATCATGGATGTGTATATAATAATTTAATCTATTTGTACTTAACTTTTTTCAGGGTTCCACACATTTTATGAAGAAGGTTAAATGTTAAAAAGACCAATACAGAGAGAGCAGTCTCAGTCTTCAAAATTCACTGAAACAGAAATGCATTTCCTTATTAATAGCTAACAAATCATGACAACTGAGGATAATCATTCTACCACCCATAGACCCTAAGTGCTCGGTTCCCTGTCTGGGAAATAAATCACTGTCTTTCCTTTGGGTTCACAATTACATGATGGGGATGAGCAAACTGGTTTGCAGGAAAGTGTCTATCATTGTGGCAGGTAACAGTGAGGAGACCATCATCTTTTCTCCGTGACATGCAGATATTTTTTCAAGCATTTTTCACAAAATATCAGATTGTCCTAAAAGCACTGCTAGTGGATCACATTTATTTTGGGGCACACAGCTCCATCCATTCCATCCAGTCCAGCTCAACAGTTAAGATAAAGAAAATCAACAGTAATGCCCATTTATGTGTGCCAGACCAGCACCTTTTGTTGTATAGTTAATGTGGAATGTTCAGTATTCATTAATATTAAATTTCTTCCAGTACTAGATGTACAATCAACTTTTCTTTGCCTGCCTTAGAAGGTGCAAAATCAGTAGGCTTCCTTACAGCGTAAATAATAATGTAGGATTTCATGTTGTTTAAGTTTTTATATGGAGATAAGACGGCATGAGTGTTCCTGAGCCCTGTTTAAAAATGTGTAACTGAAAAGAATACAGCTATAAGAAAAAAAATACGAAGTACATTTTTCATGAACAGCAGTTGTCCACATTCCTGCTTAGCTTCAAGGGATGAAAGAAATGGAGATCAAAGCAGAACTAGAACCACTTTCAAAGTTTCATTAGGTCTTAATTAACTAACTGCCTTTTATCCAGTTACATGTACTGTACATAGCATAAAAAGAAACATAAGCATTTGCTTTTGTAATGCAAGAGGGATAAGGAAAGTGCTACTTTGTGGCTTCTCTAAAAGATACAGTATATGCAATGGCATCAGAAAAGTAATTGTATTCTTTTAAGAGAAACTGAGAGATACCTGATCCCTTATCCAATGAAATTTTGGGATTACAATCACATTTTGTCCTGCAGTGGTACCTAATCATTCCAAATTAGATCCTAAAGACATTATTGGTTGCTTAAGGAACAAAATCAATCTTAAGAAAGCCCCTACTGTCTGCTAATACTGGAATTGGCTTCCTTCATTCTGTTAAGGTCTTACAGTAATAATACTTCTGATTATTGTAGCAGTTTATTTATTAACTTTATCAATGAGGACCTTTAACACTTCATGGTTTTATTAATATAAATACAAAGTATTATCTATTAAGATTATTTTAATTAATGATAATTAATCTAGCAATAATATTATTCACTAATATTTAAATAAATGTATGAATTAGTTATTTATTATTTATAGTCAAATTATTTTGTCTCACTTAAAATATTACATTATGTGTTGTACTTTAAAGAGTTTTTATTCTTTCTCTTTCCTGTGATGAATATACTGTATTTGAGTAGTTTGGTCAATATCTATGCCAAAATAGGCTGACAAATATAAAGGGATAGCAAACTTAATACTTTGACTTCAACATGTCTGGCTGAGGAAATGACAGTCCTGGCCAGAGGTCAGACTTACACGGAATGAATCAGGGAGGCAGCTACAGGGGTACAGTGGGGCGTAGTTGCTAGGAAATGTGTGCAGAGTTGTGGGCAGCAGGTGGTATTGATACATTGAAGAGTGGAAGTGTACTAACACCATTTACAAGAAATTAATTCTGTGCTTAGGATGCCTTATTAGACTAATCATTCAGACATATTAAAACATATATTAATATGTTATATTAAAACATATTAAAACTTAAATATTTACAATTCAATAAAATATAAAAAATATTTATATTCAGATCTTTGTACTTCCTCATAGTGCTGTAGGAGTACAGCTTTTTACAGAGAAAAGTACAAGTTGCATAAGTTTAAAACAGAGATCCTTACAGAAACAGACTCCACTGAGTCAGGGAAAAGCAGAAGAAGAAGATGACTTTTTACCTTCTATAAAATTAAATTATTGTAATTATTTAAAATATTCTGGTCCCCAGCTGTGATTTATTAATAAGGAGAAATATTTAATGTTCCACTCAGGCGTACCTTTCATTATCTCAAGGTACTCAAACCTGAGATTTGAAGCCTTTTTCCCCATCAAATATTTATGCAAACTTGGACTTTAATCTATCTCCTCCTTTTTGTATCTTTTATCCACTTTACATTTTCTCATCCGAGTCATTTTGAGAACCACGTTTCTTACATTCTACCTGCACATATAACCTAAATATCGTAAGAGAGCAGTAACTAGAAACATGATGGCGGCTTCTGCTGGAAGCACATCCCCCAGAAGCCAATGGAGAATGGCTTCCTGAGTCTGAGTCACCTGTCCAACTGGTGGAAGAGAACCGAGTGAAACATAACAAATCCAAGAACCAGAGGTCTCTAGTGTTGGTGTGAATCTGATGCACAAGCAGGACATCGGCTTTTCCGATGTGCTTCACTAATGGAAGGCGGGGAACCGCCCAACCAAAAGCAAGACTTTGTGCTTTGGAATGTGGAAGTTGCTTTTTGGGATAGTTTTTTCAGGAAGTGAGAAAAAAAATTACTCTAGTTTGGTTTTGAAGGTGGTAAGCAGCTGGTAAGACGCGTGGGTGGAGCTCCAAGAGGAGTTTAGGCATTTGGTTGTGAGGTTTTTTACACTGTATAGTAAAAGAGCAACCAATGTGACAAGGGTCAAACAGTAAGTAATACACCTATTAGCAGGGTGATGTGTTAGGCTTGTCTCCATAATAGAAAGACTCATACACAGCCATAAGGTCAAAACTGTGATCTTTCACTATACAGTATGAAAAGCTCAAGATGATGTTGCTCTTAAAATGTATACCTTGAGTATTTCCTTGGCTTTGAGTTTTTACTCATCATCTCAGCTGTAAGCAGATCCTGCTACAAATGTACAGGACTTCACACGTATTGCTTTTACATCTTCAGAGAACCCTAATGTCATGGATATAGAAATATCCCGACTCATTCTGTTCGAATAATTCAGATCACTTGAGCTTGCTGGGCAATAAAAATCCTATTGATGCATATTGCTAAGTATTAACTAAGTATCGTTTAACCCACATTGAGATAATTGTAACTATGAAAGTTATAATCTACGTCAATGAAAAATAATGATAATGTCTAATTTGCATTAAACTGCATTATTGCTGAGCTGTAATTTTATACTCTGGGATTTTAAAAAGATGTCTTGAAGGCAAAGTACTTGAAGCCTAAGTAGGAGTCAAGACCACAAAAAACTTTGGATATCAATCTAAGTACAATCTGGATTGAACAATCAAAAGCCAATGTGCACTCCTAATGGTAACGGGCAGTCCTGTGCTTTATCTTGACTTTTTTTACCTTCACTTTAAGGATTATTTCTGTCTCTTGCAAAAGACTTGCTGCCCTCATGAGCTGCTCAAACACTGGAGCAAAGGCTACTTTAAAAGGATTTAAGAAAATTCCCTTATATTTAACACATTTCAGCCTGACAGTAATTGAACCATTTTGTTATTTGTGTCAATCATAGATGACAGAAAATTTGCCTTCTGACAGTCAAAATCATATGGTCATGTAACACATGAAAGGTGTCCATTGTTTACCTCCAACAAACATGGTTAATTGTACTTCTGTACTTCTTTCCACTTACAGTACATGCAAACAGCAATAATGTTACTGTTAATGTTAATGTTAATGTTTAATGTTAATTAATGTTAATGTTAATGTTAATGTGAACTAAAACAATAATGTGAACAATAAAAGTGAACTATACAAATGTGGTGCCATGTCGCACAATTCAGGTTGTAATAGGATATTTTCCCCGTCCCACATGATTGGTGCTGAACACATAAACTGAAAGTGAAAGAAATTCAAGGACATGTAATCTTGTAATTAACAAATTGTTAATAGGTTCCTCACTCTTTCTCTTGGTATCTGACACTTTAAAATGTTTTAATGGTGAGAACAATTGGAAATCCTCTTTAAGCAGCACATTACAATAAGCTGCCACCAGCCCCATATCTCCAATTCAAATATGAGGTTTATTATTACACAGAATTATTACAGCATAGAAATCTTAATTTTGTACTCCAGGGTGCTCAGAAAAAGGACTTCAAGACTTAGTGCCAACCCAAAATTGACGTTATAATAGAGTGAAAAGTGCCTTCACACATCTCCATTCACAGTTACGAACCAATATGAATTGATTGTAATTTGTGAGAACTACACAACAAATTATTAACTTGTATGTATGTTTTGCTGTGCTTCGTATAATCCACTTAAGCTTCTTCACCTTAAGGTAAATTAATTTACACTTTTATTAAAGGATCACTTACTTCCCCCAAAAAACTTAATTTATACATTTAGCAAAGCCTTGTTTACCCTACAGGCCCTGACTTGTATTAGACGAGCATAATTAGATAATTTGCATTATAAAAGTATTAAATCTTAAGAAAAAAGGTTATATATTTATGCCAAAGGAAAAAACATTGCTTTGGTTAATGCACAGCAAATGAGCTTGGTTTAGACCCCTAGGCTGGACAAAATGGAACAAGATGAAGAGAAATAGCAGGAGCTCAGTTTATGTACAGTGTTCAAACAGACTTGCCTTTTTAACTCACCACAAAGGGTATTTCAAAGACAGATGTCTGTTGTTTGAGCCTCATACGCTTAAGCTGGATTGAAGTTAACAGTTGTGCAAAATGTTTTTGTTCATTATCAATGAAAGGTCCACTTAACATTATAAATACTTATACATTGTTTACTTTTTAACAGCCAGTCATGCACAGAAAAACCATCAACTAAATTCAGAAATGTTTCTCCTCTTATATTCCTTTACCTGTATACTGTATCTCAGGCTCTTGCTAATATGAAAGCCCTGGTTTATAATTAATCTATCTCCATCATTATGTATCATCAATATATATTTACTTTAAACCTGAAAAAGTGCAATTTCATGTCCTTAAGCTGAGATTAACCTAGGCTAATTAAAATGACACCAACAATTCACCTCACATTTTTTTTATAAAAAATTGGAATACACAATGTTACTGTGCTGGGAGGCATATTTTCAATGGATTCTTCTCCAAAGATTTAGGAAAACTACCATATTAATGCATTTATGATGCATACAAACAAATAATTTCATAATTAAAGGAACCAATAACAAGGACCGCTATTATGCAATTTAAGTCGAAATAAGCAATTCCCAATACAATGTTCTCTTTACCTGTCTATGTAATAGCCAGGTGATAACCAACCTGTCAAAAATAAATTAAAAACACAATTTCCGTTTTTGAAAACCTTTTCATAGACAAGCAATTTCATTACTATAGTATAGGCAGCAAATAAAAGTTATAATGGAGTTTTATGCTTTTTGCATACAGTCAGTTTTTAGAAGTGGTAGAAAGGCACCATAATCACAATGCTGCATCCTTGAAGGATGAAAAAGCAAAACAACTTGTGGGTTTCTCTACTATTTGAGCAAATGGATGCTACTGCACACGTATAGTACAAATCTCTGCACCTGCTAGCAGAGGGAATTTGGAAGACACTCAAAATTCTGGCAAGAGAAAGAGTATAACATTAAATAGGCATGGTAGTGAAAAACACACTTCTGGGACAGTTTAAAATCATTCAGAAGATTGTATCCCAGCGAAACAATGACACAGTCCATGGTGAAAGTAATCTGATACGTACAGTACAGTAGTCCCTCAGATGTTTTAAAGTAGAAAAGGGAGAACTTGTCAAGAAGACAGGATACAGAAGATTTCACTGAGTCTCCATTTATGAATGGAAAAAACTCCTTGTTTCTACCTTAGAGAGACATAAGCATTTGGTAATTTTAATCCTATGAACGCAATTTAATCTCATTTACTAATGCAAAATAGGTTCAATTAATGGAACAATATAAGGTCTTCTAAATATTCATTGTTTCTCTGATCCAATTATGATTGGATATACTTTGTAGGAAAACACAACAACAAGGGCGGTTTTAATAATCGAGTATAGCCTCATTTAAATATAAAGACAAAAATTAGCTTAGCTAAGTAATACCTTTTGCAATTAATTTTGCGGTTCCAAATTAAGCCTGCCTACCCACACTAAATAAGCTATAGTTCTCTGTTTTCAAATTAAAATGTCATGAGAGGCTGATTAATATCCCATTTTCTACTGCTGTTTTTAAGAAATAAGTAGGGCTTCAGGATTATTATTTTTTTGAACAAACTTCCTATACAGGCCTTTATCAAGGTTTACTAAAGAACATAAGAAAGATTACACACAAGAGGAAGCCTTTAGGTCCATCTGGTTCATTTGGTTTTTATACAACTAATTGATTCAAGAATTTTATCCAACGGATTCTTGAAATGAGCCAGAATGTCAGTTTTGACAATGTGGCTTAAGTACTCCAACAGAGAAGAGCTCATCCAGGATGAATCCAGAATGTCTCCCACATCTCACCAAATTAAGAATCATACTGCTACTTTATAAAGGACATCTGCAGGACAAATGATTTGCAAGTTTACACTGCATATGGGGCGACTAATATGAAATAACTGATAGCAGTTCTGAGATCTTTGCTCCAGAAATGTCACAACTATCCCATTATACATAAATTCTAATTCTATCAAGTCCCCTGAGCTAACATAGAGGTTAATAAAGACTTTTTGGCATAAAATCACTTTAATTAGAAATGCAGTGATCATTGTTTTTCAATTTTGCATGTCTATCTCTAACTGTAACTTTATACAATATCACTTTCTTTGTGAATAAAGCTATTACTTGTTGTTTGGCTATACAAAATACACAGTAAAAATCAAGACAATATCAATGACTTGAGAGAAGGCATCCTTCAACACAACCTGCTGACCTAATTTCCTTATCCGGGTCATTAAACCTGCCTTCCTAGCATTTAGCCCAGTTGCTGCCCTTGCAGCAGGTCATTGGGTTGCTGTACATACCTGTACAGTGGAGGTCTTGGATTTTATTGTTTTCATGACCAGACTCTCATCCCTGCGTCAGTCAGAATCAGTCCAATGATCAAAGCATCACTTGAGCAGAGGATCTACCGATATCTTATTTCTGTCTTTATTTCAGAGGTCTCAGTCATAATTTGTGTCTCATTTCAAATGAGAGTTCTTGAATAATGTAAACCACTGCACTTCAGTGTATTTTTATTCCCTGATGAAAGGGATTCAAGCAAAAACATTAATATTTAATACTTATCCAAGTTTCTTTTTTCAAAAGACAAAATGTTGAGAAAACCATAAAGCAAACTACTGTAGTTGTCACTGAAGTATCAAACAAAACATTTATTCCTCACATTTCCTATATTAACTTTTCTGATATTTCAGGTTTGCTTCTTTTCCACAGAAGTAGTAAGACCTGGTGTTAAAAGCTTTCAGAGGTTTTTCTTGTGGCTTTTGGTGCCTCTATGGTTCAGAAGACAGCCTTTACCTCACAAGGGATTTATAGCCATCAGTATCTTTGTTTTAAACCCAGGGCACGGCACACTTTCCACTAATAGGATTTGACCTATAAGTCATGACTTGTAGGTTAAATCCTTTTGGCCTTCCATAAACACCAGATAAGTCAGCATCAGTCATTTCCCAGGACACGTGCAAAGTCTCGGCTTTCTGTTGGATTTTACCATTTATTCATGAAGTCAGTACAGCAGGCAAGTAAATCGAAGGAAACAGCCAGCAGATCCTTCTGGCTTTACCTGATAGAAAAGGCAGAACTGAAAGAGCCACCAAGAAATACATCTACAACAATGCTTCACCTGAATAGTTATTCCTTTGCTTATCTGGTTTTAACAGAGCTTTTTTCTTATTTCAAAGAATTCCAAACGAGTCAAGGACCAAAGCAAAGTCTCTTGTTTCAGACAGCAATCCAAGATATCTCCTGATGTCAATGGACTAGATTTTCAGCTGTTTTTAACTCTGTACATTAAAAGATCATCTTCTTTTTGATTTCCCATGCTTTGCTCACACCAACTTCCCCAGGTGTATTAAATGAAGTCCCTTTGCCTTAATGTGAATATTCACTCAAACATAGCAGTGTTTCATGCCACTGTGCACTGAACTTTTCTCTAGTACTGAGAGAAGTACAATATAAACCTTTATGTGTTTAAATAAAACTAAACCACCTTGAGGTTATAAGTACAGTAGAGTTCTCTTCTGATTGAACTTCTCCTCTGAAGCTGGATTCTGTGAACATTTTTATCCCTGCTTTGCCTGAATGATACTATATATCATTTCTGCATAAGGCTTATTCAGTACTTAAGTGGATAAAAACACTATTTATCTTATTAAAAGTTGTTTGGGAAGCCTTAACAATACAGAACAGATCTCTTGCATTAGAAACGTACACTTTAATTTAGTATGAAATCTGGGTAATCTGACTATGAATTAATAAAATAACATTCCTACAATAAATCCAATTAAAAAAAAAATAATGCTACAAAAGAATCCTGAAGCCAGACCATCACTAATTCCTATTAGTGGCTCTTCGATTTTTTAATGCATACCGCGCATTCACCAAAGTTGAATTGCGGTAATATCATTACTGTTTATGAAATATTTTGAGTGTACACAAGCTTGATTGTTGTAATATGTTTGCCTGGTGTTTCCAGGATATTCCCAAGAGAAAGAAGGATAGGAATACAACAATGGAGACATGGACTAGAACATACCAAGGAACTGGAGAATTGCCAATGTAGTGCCCATCAACAAGAAGGGTGAGAAATTTTAACCAATTAATTACAGACCAATAATTTTGAATTCCGTTACATACTGTATAAAGTTTTGTAAAGAATATTAGAGCTTTCTGTACATACTGTATAAGATCAACCTTATTTAAATAACATGCTAGGAAACAGTCAGCTGTCAACAGTTAGAAAAGGTCAGCCTCGCTTAACCTTGTTATTTGAACAAGCAGCAACAATAATGGAAACACAAAGAGCAAATGCTATTGTGTATTTAGATTTTTGGGCTAATGATAAAGTTTCTCAGAAAAGATTGTCTCAATTTGCAGGCAGTAAGCATTCAGGGAAGTGCTAGTGTTTGTACTGTAGATAACCCAGGGATCTGTACTAGGACCCCTGTTCTTTTTAATTTATATCAGACATCTACAGTACAGTGTAGATCTTCTATAGTTAATACACTAGTTAAGTTTGCAGATGATACTAAATTAGGAGGATCAGCAAGCACCATAGAAACAAGAAATTAAACTCAATAAGATTTATCTAAAATTCAAGACATGATAAACATCTGACAGATGGTGTTTAATGCAGACAAACGGAGAGTTTTGCATGCAGGTACTAAAACACAAACTACTGTATAAATACACAATGGAAAACAGAGCTAGAAGAGACTAGTTTTCATAAGTAAATGCAGGTGTTTATGTGGACGCACCATTTATGTAATGGAGGAAAAAGGAAAGCAGTTAATAAGGCAAATAAAATATTAGAATATGTAGTTAAAAGTGCAGATGCTATGTTAAATATGTATAATGCAATAGTAAAACCTCATTTAGAATATTGAGTACAATACTGGTCACCACATTACTAAAAGAAAATTGCTGCTTTGGAATCTGCCCAGATCTCATAGCTTAAGGGAATATTCTGCTGTATACTGACAGACTTAAAGAACTGAACTTTTATAGTCCTGAACAACCTCAAAAACATAATTATTCAAATTTCTTAATATAATAATTCATACTGTATGTATTGTAAACTTACAATACAGTTGATAAGCTGTGCGAATTCCTGTAGGAGTGGTGTGTAATGACTATGTGTGGGTTGATGTCTTTTATGTAATGTTTTTTTAAAGGTTGTACTGTATGTTTTTTGTAAGTCTCTGTGTAAAAATAGCTGCTTAGATGCAAAACTAATTTCTGAGAGATCAATCATTAAAGTATCATTGGATTGTATGTAATTATATTAAAATTATTCGATAAGCACTGACAAAGAAACTGATCAGTGAAACATGAACCAGAGGAAACAAATGGAAGCCGTTTACTGTAGAAGTGCATTTCAGAGCAGGAGGCACCTGAGGTTTACTATGAGGTTTGGGGTATACTCCAACATGTTGCTGGAGGGCACACCCTGGCTCATTTTAAGAAACAGTTTAATGATCTTGGATCAATTAACTGTTATCTACAAAACAGACTAGATGGGCAGAATTACCGCCTCTTATTTGTGACTTTTCCTGTTACCAATTTTCATGTAAAAATGCCTCTTTCATTTCACGTTTAAAAATAGAAATCTGATAGATACTGCTAGTGCAGAGAGATTTGATTACATCTGTCAATGTTGTTGCAGAGAGATATAAGTTGAATTCTCATAAATTCCCATAAATTCAACAAGTCAAATTAAATCAATTCCAATTTTAATAATGTCAATCATTTACCTCTGCCTAAGTGAGAAGAGCAAACAGATTGCTTAGAATTTGCAAAATTGGAAGAAATGCAGAAATTGAGGTGCAAAATCTATTTAAGAGTTAAATAGCCAAGAATGAAAAGCGACTGATAAACACCATGGTGAAATATTGTGAGGAAACTTTAAGGGTAACGTGACTATAAACCCTGAACATTACCCTGTAGTAAATCACTCCACTTTTCTGCTTTTCTGCCTTGGAGATTTGCATTTCCTCCGAAAGTGTAAGTATTTTGCACTTTCAGGAACAAATACCTGTCAAGCAATGGCTAATCTGCTATTGTTTTTGCAAGCCAGGTAACTGTTCTCAACGAACAGAAAACACTAGTTATGCACCCAGACAATGCTGTTTCTCATACTATCACAGCAGCCAAGGATTTCTGTTCCCACAAGTCTTTATGAGGTCGATTTGAATTTACAATGAGGATAAACCCCAATAAACAAAGATGCTTTTAAATTAAAGAACATTTGTTCCAGTTATGAAAAGTTTATGTGTCTGAATAATGCCCAGGGAATGCTGTCCCTCAGAAGGTAATTATTATGCAAAAATTATTCTAATTCGGAAGAGAACAAATTGTAGTGCACCACTGTAGTTTGTGACAAGAATATAAACTTTAAAAGTGTCTGTTTTTGTTCCAACGTGTCATTAGAAATAGAGAACCCAGCCATGACAGGACTAGAATTGAGTTACATCATAACATCTGATTAATGGTCTTTTCATGCCCTGTAAAGAAGTATAATACTAACAAGGGACCATTTAGAGAAATAAAGTGAGGAAGTCTGATGGCAAGGTCAGATAAATGTAGGAACACAGGCAACACTTGACATTTACCCCTACGTTTAATAATAACTTCGTACAATCAAAGTACAAATTGTCAGGATCATGAAAAACATTTGTTAAATTGCATACCCCTTTAGAAAGCAAAAACAGCTTAATTGAACTTTGAAACTGTGCAGAATCAATTTATTTTAGTCTACTAGATTGCATCATTAAATAAAACAATTTACTAATTAAGAGTACAGTGCTGAACCTTGAGAAAATGATCAGGAATAAAAAAGTTCATGATAATTTAAAAGGCTAATACAAAAAACACTTCTCTTGTGCTTCAGCTTTCAGTGGTAGCTGTTCATTGTCTTCTGGTGCTGAAATCATTCCACTCCACTGTTAGATCTATGAATGCTCTTTTCACAGCTGTTAACCTTTAAATCAAACCTAAGTTTAAAGCAACATTTTATCAACTTAATGCATACAGTTTACATTTAGTTAGTGATAATATTGACCTGAACATTTTTATGTGCCACAGGAGAATTAAAGATACGTAGATGGATTATTAGAACATAAGAATGAGAACCATTCTGCCATCTATCACGTTTGGTAGTTAATAAGGTATTGATTCGAGCATTTCATCCAGTTGTTTCTTGAAGGAGGCCAGGATATGTGTTTCTAAAATACTTCTTTATACTCCCACAGCCATACAGAAATGCTTTCTTTTCTTAGTTTTATATGCTCTTTCACATGTCTGTTGTATTGCCACTGTGCATCATGATCGCCACTCAGTTCAATCCAGACAAAGGAGGGTTGGAGGAAACAGCCTGCTGAACACACTGCACACACCTCCTTTTTGTAGGAAGGTATGAAAAGGTATGTGTGAATGATTCCCTGTAGTAAACTGTAGTAACGAAATCACAAGTTAAAAAGTGAAAGGGCACTCTATGATTCGAACTTGCTATATCACACGTTGATCCATTATATTTCCCTTCCTCTCTACACAACACCACTATAAGTGGGTGCCATCTTTTACAGGCTAAACGTCCTGGACAGAGGGCCTCCTTCTTAAGGTCCAGTACGTACATGGCAAGTGAGATCTGGAGATAGCCAACTTTACATTTTGAAAAGAGAGCTGCTTTATTACATTTTATTATTCTAAATTATATTTTATTACATTTGTGTGTTTCCTTAGAATGTTTTTTCTAGGATCCTTTTTTCACTGAAAGGCCCAGGGGGCTAAGTGTTGGTTCTATAAAAGGATGGTCGTACTCACATTTATTATAAATAACGTTGTTTTGTTAATATATCATTAGTAATTGTAAACAAATACAGAGATAGGAGTGTCTTCTATGTTATCACCTGTTTATGTGCTCTGAACCCAATAATCAGAATGTTATCACTTTTGACTTTTCCTGGCTGTAGTGATATTAACTTTTATAAATGTAATTTGTCAGAAAACTTGTGTCAGATTCTAACTCTTACTTCAGCCTTATTCAATTTACTGTATTTGCATCTCTTATTTATTAAAATTGGCACCAAGCTTGGCCATTCCGCAGGATTGCTAATCTTGGCTTTCCAAGATGCACTCCAAAGTTAAAACTCCTGTTGATTAATGGGAAATGTCAATCTCTATACTAAAAAACTGTATCCGTACATATATTCAATAGTTTTATAAGGAGAAAGTGCTGAACACAGACAGTGCACAAACTTTGTCACCTAGGCCTCATTCCCATTACTGAAATCTGCTGCCAGTGACTTTTTATTATCATTGAGTGCACGGACTGCATCAAAACCAATTGCTCCAATAATTTCAATTACTTTCTCTGACAAATTTTATGTTTCGTGTATTTTTATTGGCACAGATAATTATGATTTCTTTCATTTCTTGCCATTGTATTATAATAGGTTTCATCGTACTCCACTGCACTGTTTCATAAAATGAGGTTCCACTTGAGTTCACAAGTTATTATCTTCTGCTGCTAATGGAATTTGAGGAGAGAACACTCTGAGGAGACGGATATTTAATTTTCAGTTTGTTTTGTATGCAAAAAGAAGAAAACAGTTTGACTTTATAGACATTGTTAGGTTGTTGTGCATGTTTATCTTAAAGGAGAAATTATACATATAAGAAATCAAATATAAACCTGTACCAAATGACAGTTCACAATGATTTTTTTCATTGTATAATAATTGTTTGCTCCAAAACATCTCTATCTTGAAACTCAGACCTCTCCGTGCAACCTCCTTAGCTGTACGAAAAGCCATGTTCTAGTCCAAGAAGGAAAGGGAACTTGTACTGTCAAATTCTGACCCATGTTGCCAGTGACAGTGCCATCAAACACGCTGAACTATCTGTGTAGGTTTACCTTTTTGCTACCTTTAGAGAGTGTTAAGGGGTATATAACTGATGCCAGGGATAAAGAAGACAGCACATTGTGCCGTGTGATTATTATTGTAGGCTCAGAAATATGTCAAAACATCATTTTATTACATGGCAGAATGTGAATAGTGTTCATTAAAAATTGATAGAAACGGTTTTGTTATTTTAGAGCATTATTCAAAAAGGTTAATTCAGACCTACATTTGGGGTTTAGCTATGCGCACAAATGACACGTGGGCAGTTTAGTCACAACTCTTAGTACTTACTGTGCAAGATGGATGATTTTAATAAAAACAAGTAATCTGAGATCACAATATTTTTACAATATTTTGTATTTAGATTTGTAAACTTAAAACTAAACTACATAAAACAATTTTGCACCTTTCTTGAAGCATTTCAGTATCAAAATGTTTAACTCTCTGTAATTGGTTGGGATCCCCAGACAGCTGTACCAGTGCTGGCATGTATGAACAATAATTTAATAATTGCAAAATTAATTGAATTTCTCCAGCACTTTTCATTCCAAAGGACCCCACACTGCTTTACATACAGGAAAGGACCTACTTCATTAGGTTATACAGTTAAAAGTGCAGAATTTTAATCAAGAGATCTCAATTGTACGATATGCAAGTAACATAATTTAGAATGGTGTGTACGGTTTTGTTCACCATATTACAAAAGGTCATCAGCATAAAGTTCAGAGACAAATGCACAATTACATTCCTTGGTTCAAAGGAAATATTCTACATTAACAGTTAAAAAAATTAAGCTTTTTTATCTCGAACTCAGAAAGATACGAAGGTACAAGGGTTCAAAATCCTCAGAAGTCACTGACCAAATCAGCACCATGGAGTTCTTCAAAACGAGCCTTAAAACATAAACCCGAGAACAAATTTCAAACTGAGAATATTTTTTTACACACAGTGGTGTGGTAAATGGATTGAGCTACCCAGCCTTTTTGCTAAAGGTAATCTTCTTTCTGTTCGGAAATGGCTGTTTGAGATCCTAGGGTTAATTAGGAACTTACTGTATGTCAGTAAGAAGGGCTGAATGCCCTCTCTCTTTTTTACTTATCTGTTGTTCGTGCTAATATTGCTTTGTAACAGAGAAGTAGCAGAAGGCAAAATGCTAGAAATTATCCATAAAACAATCCCTTTTGAAGAAAGTCCGACATTCCTCTGTCAACTAACTGGCCAATAAAACTTTAATTTAAGGTTTCCTAAGACAGCTACTTCCATGGCTCCTGAGGAATGTGTTCAACCTATTGTTTCACAGCCAATCTGATGAAAAAACAAAACAAGGGAGAGACCGAGGCTTTGTCCCCAGTATAGATCTGAATTTCAGCGGCTTTTGTTTTCTGTTTTGTATTATTTCCTAAGCACTGCAAATAAAGGTACTACTTTACACCCACATTACTGCCTTTGTGTTTCTGTTTTCCTGAGGCCATGCATGGTTAAGAGAGCTGACTCCACTCCACCCTGCAAGGTGTCACAATATTTATACATACCTGTCTTTCAGTTAAAGGTTGACTACACTCTATCTAAGAATGAAGGACAGGATGTGGAAGGACCCTTAACATCTTTTCCTTTATGTATTAGAGGAAGGCGTTCCTATGGCTCAGGAGACTATAATGAAAGGACTCATTTCTGAGTGGGAAATTTTGAGTGGTATTATATTTTGAACTACAGTTTGGCAGAGCTTTTCTTAATGTATGTGACACATATCAAAAAGATGATATTAACAGTAAAATGTACAATTGGGAACAATTTGTACAGCTTCTGTAAGCATTTAATTCCAAAACCTGTGTATCATAGAACGGTATTATAAATAATAATGCTAAAATACAAGCTTATTTCAACATGTTTAGGGGCCAGTTCTGTAGCTGAACATGCAGCAACGGACACTTTTACTGTACCTAGGGTGTTCAAAAGCATGAAACACAAAGTAATGTCTGCAAACTGATGTGCATCACTGGCAGAGCCTTGTATCGATAGAGGAGCTGCCAGAGAGAGGGACGTACTCACGAGACAGTGAGAAAGATGGAGGGCCAAACAGGACTGTATCATTCAGACTAGCGATCTTCTACACTGATTCCTGGGTTACAAGCACCTCTTCACTTATTTTCTTTGCAGTGCAATTTACATTTTTATGTATCATAAGACCTCTTAGGTCTGATGTTATTCAACACACAGAGCTAACAAATGGCAATTTATCACAAAGCTGGTTTTCCATTATTTTTTTTACCCCTTGGAGTTGCTTGAAAAGCTCTTATAAATGGCATTATTATTACAGTATGATTCTAGTCCTGGTCAATCAGAATTTTGTCTTTCAGCCATTTACAAAAGCCGTGACAGGATCACTGAGCATGAACACAAAAACTCTTGACTCCCAGACATCCTTCACATGTGGCTGCTGGTTCCTGAGAGACCTGTTGGGATTCCAACTACACAAGAGCTACATAAAGCATTGCAAAGGAAAGTGTAACAAAACCCCCCCAAAACCAAATAAAAAAAGATAAAGTCCCGATGCCCTCCTTGTACAGTAACAGCCAGTATTCTCCTGGTAACATTAATGGTGACAAGCAGGAGGTGAGAAATGTTAGCTTCAGGTAAACAGGCCTTCATTCAGTCTCCTGGGAGCCTTGTTTGAGAAAAACACTTTGTTTATAAATTTGGAAACAACTGTCAGGCATACCCACTGGATATCTCATCTAGAGAATATGGAAAGAACAGCTTTAGAAATATTTAATTGTTGATACAATACCTACAGTACGTAAATGGTTTTATTCCTGCTCTGTGTACTAATTTAGTTTTTATAGTACTGATAACATAAACTGCATATTTCTCTTATATACTCTATTTGTTTAAATTATTCAAACAACACATAATAACAGCTGTGCACCCACTCTAGAATAAGTTACAGTACATGCCTTTATTATTCAACGTCTTCATCTTGAAATATGCAAAAAAATATGTTCTACTTAAAAGTTTAAGTGCAGATGTCTTTAAGGATTACTATATCAAATGTCTAAAGCCATCCACTAAAAATACTGCATGTATTTTAAATTTGACATGAAGGGTTGTATCCATTTTTAACAAATAAAATCCAACAAGATCTAAATCCATCTTGAAACAGCATGACACAATTACTAAATATTCAGGATGTGACACAGCATGAGTGAAGAGGTGATCAAAACTTGAACAGAAACAATTTGTGTCCCTTGTATTCTGTAACACTTCAGATAGATTAAGCACACTTTGAGAACTGAAATCTTGGCTCTCCCAGAAGCCCTGCAGGAAGCAGCTCATAACACGATTTGCATTGGGTGGTATTTACTAAGTTGTTATCTTCACTGCCCTTACAAATGCCAGGCAAATATGTCTAAATGTCACATACTGTATCTATGTTGGCTTCATTTACTTAATATTCTTTGTGTTACTGGGTTATTAGTTGTCATTTACTGTATAACTACAAAAGTATTGGTATTTCTTTAAATCATTGATCTCTTTGTATTTAAAAAAATTGAGTGATACACTTAGTACTGTAGTTAGATGCAAAAACAGCTTTTGGGTCCTAGGCTTGAAGGAATGGAGCAGCTTCTGTGTGGAGTTTGCATATTTATATGGGTTTTCTCCATACTGTATGCTGACTAGGCCTTAGTTATTCTGAACTCTGTCACCCTGCAACGGAGAGTGTCCTGTCTAGAGGAATAGCATTTAAACACTTTAAGTTCTGCTTTTGCCCTGTGCTTCTGGGATGGGCACTGGATGATCACAGCCATTAACCAAACAAGCCACGTTCTGATAATGGACGGAAAAATAAACACAAATAAAATTTTGCAATATGCAATGCAAATCTCAAATAAGCAACTTAATGGTTGAGTGATAGCACAAAAATCGAAATGACAAGCTTCTACAAAGTGTACAGCATCATGGTAAATGACCCCCAAAGAAAAAAAGCATTAGGGCTTCCAATAAAGGTTTAAAGAGAAAGATAAAAAGACATTTAGAGTTTCAGAAGAGGTCCAGGAGAGTGAAATGAAAGAAGCTTAGGATTTTGACATCACAATGCAAAACACCTGCATGTCAGCAATACCATCTATCACGCACTATGTATTACACTTTTATCTGCAAACCTGTCTGGGTCTCTGCTTAATGAAAGTCTAGCAAAAGTACAATTTGACATGATTGGGTTTAATTTACTGTAAACAGAAAATGGCAGCTAACTTTGATGTTATGACTCAGCATATTTGTTGTGTTTTTTTTTTTAAGACATCTTCTGTGTTTCGTTGCTGTATTGTCAAACAAGCAAGGTTTTTAACAGGACTGGTGATAAAACTCAGGGCAGAGACTCGGCAAGTGAACAGTGTAAGCTTGCTTTATCCCTACCAATATTTCTATGTCACAAGGTAAAGCCTTCTGGAGAAATGGGTCATGAACTTTTGAAACTTTCCACTTGTCACTTTTATACCTGCGATAAAATAATAAAAAAAAAACAACAAAAAAGCTCTGTGGAACGTTGAGCGGGCTAGAAACACAGAATGACAAAAAACGGCTTTGTGATAAATACCTGCTTTTTCATATAGAATGAGACTGCATACAATGTAAGAGAGCTGGTGGAAATGTAGAAAATTAAAACTCTGGATTGCAAAACCTTCAACTCTCTAAAAACTAATGACAGTACCACATAACCTGATATGATTCAATCTTAATGCACTGTTGCAATAATGCTACAAGTGGTACAGTATAATTCTGGCTGATCAGTGAGCTGTTCAGGAATGAAAACGTATCTTATGCCAGATATATCCATTTAGACCAGAGAACTGATTTTTCACGTCAAGACTAGATTGCTTTCTAAATCACAAACTTAGTGAAATCCACCCATTCAGAAATAGGTGGTTTTGTGGACTGCATGAATATTTCATGGAATAATTGCTTTTTATGCATGCTTTTCCTTTTAATTGTAAGTAACCTATTTAAGAGGTCACACCTTGTAAACTGTGATTCTGGAATACAGCAAGAGTGAATACTTCAATCTATAAAACCACATAGTCCATTGTATCTGAATCAGAAATCTTAATTTCATTTGATATATATTCTCCTAAAAATTCTCCAATTAACTAAGGATCTCCAAATGATGCATAATAAATATGTTGTTGGTTTATACTGTATACTGTACATGGTTTACAATTAAAAGAGTGAATAATATTGCTTACAGTCCAAATCAATCCTAAATTCAGTTTTAAGCTAAAATACATTATAGTTTAATGCAGCTTGAGACTATCTTTTCTGAAAATGCAGAAAAAAACTCTGGAGCCCCTCAGATTGGATTGATGAGATCAGAGCACAAAAGTGTTACCACTGCAAAAGATTTAAAAGCATTTTGAATGTCTCCAATGATTTTGTAGTGCCATAAACCTTTTGTTTGTTTGTTTTTAATCTTATATTAAATATCTGGCATTATTCTTGATACAGTATTTCTGCAATTTGCAAAATCATGTGCATGAAGAATAAGTTCAAAGGGTTCAGAAAAAGAGAATTTCATTCCTTGATACTTTTTATCCCTTTCAAATGTCAAGCAATTTGGGAGTAAATGAGTGAAAAGCTATGAAAAAAAGAAAAAAAAACGCAGCTAACAGATACTAGAATAAATGTCAATGCACTTGTTGACAGTAGATATTGAACAGGCCTTCAAAGCAAGGTGAGTCTCAGGCTGTTCAGGTCTCTCCTGGGATGTCTAATATTGCCTGCTTTAGAGCTAAACCCCAGTGTTGGTGGGGGCAGCACTGTTTCGTCTGTGGATATCTTCTGTGTACGAATTTGGATAGCCTTAATGAGCTTTCCACGAACTAGGAAACATAAGCCCCCATTCTGTCTGATCTAATAAACTTTAGAAAGCTCTATGTACAGTATGTCATGCATTTACTTTGGGATTTTTCTTTCTTTACCGGTTGCTTCCTGAGCACAATAACTAAAGTGAAATCAGTTTGGTCAAGAACAGTAGAACAGAAATACTAAATTAATAGAAATATCCCAAAACAATCAATGGTGATACAGTACACAGACATGCACATTATATAAAATAAGATAAGAAAATTCTACCTGTGTTTTAATTTTAGCTTAATACTGTATATAACTTCTGACTTCAAACTTCTGAAAGGATTATAAAATATGAATTGTTGGAAAAATGTTCCTATTGGGGTTACGTAGTTATGTTTAAAAATGGTCAGGACTAAATCTCAGACAGGGATTTCTGGTTTTGAACTGGTACTTCTAATCATTTAAATTTCATTTCATCTGAAAAGTAAACACAGACTGAAGTGAGCCTGTAGCTTTTGAGTGTGCAGTTACAATGGCGTTATGGTAAGCTGTTCTTTTTTAAAACGGGAATGTGAAATGTGAGAATGCATTAACGCAGGACAGACGAAAACGGTTTTCTTTTTTTTGGGAAATGAGATATCACAGTCACTGTAAGATAATACCGCAAATGTCAAGCTATGTGCTTTCATGAACAGCTTTAAATCCATTTAGAGCAGCCTGCATTTATACCTGGTACTTAGCTTTATTGTCTCCAACAGAGTCCAAATTCAGAGCTTTCCATTACAATCAGCAGAGAACATCCATGATAGACACTTGCTTTCAAGCATGCAAGTCTTGTGCTGCAAACCAGCCATACGGCATCATATAGAAGTGTCATCTTTTATTTATGTTCTGCCGAGGGCCTCTTGAGATAAGTGTGAGCTAAATTGTTCTCGACTTTTTATAAGTCAACAAAATATCAGAGTCTCACCAATTACAGTCCTGGTGAAGCAGGCATTTGATCTAATTTTTACAATATCTTTATTTTCACTTTTTCATCAAGATTGAGCAACAGTTTATTTTGGGGATGAAACATGTACATGTGTGACTGTAGATAAAAGTGATTATTTATCATTCAAAAAAGGTTTTATTTCTTCCTCTCAGACAATGGCATCCCAAGGCAACTCAATGACAGTGGCAGGGATAATATATATAAATAAATAACAGAAGATATGGTAAGATTCCTATTATTTTTCAAGGCATGCTTTGTGTCGCCTGCCTGGGGAGTCTAATGGCAGCTATGATATATTTAAGCTGGAAGTGGAACAAAAGAATGAAATCATATGTCACATAATTGCATGCACTTCAGTAAGTACTGTATACACCACCAGATATGACTGAAACACAATGAAAACTTAACCCATATCAGCAGAAATAGAGATGCATAAAGTTTCAAAACTATCTAGCAGGCAAACTGCATGGATCAGGTAGATGTGTCATACTCTTAATGCAGTTCAACAGGTGCCAAGGTGTATGAAGAGTTTTGAATCCATTTAAAACTGCTCAATTACAATACAATTTACAGCTTTTATTTAGCATCATTGTCTCCATTAAAATCCACATTTATTTCAAGTACTTCAAATACAGTTGAACCCCTACGTCGCAAAACCATCTTTTTTCTCTCCATATAATTCACGCTGTTTCATAAGATGATTTTGCAAATTATTCCTTTGTGCTCTGGGGTGTCACAAGAACACTCTTCATATCGCTTCTTAGATTCACACAAATAAGAAAATTTCAGGAATTCCTGGTCTGTAAAATGCATTTGAGAATTAAAAGTTAAAATAATGCCCTTTCACAGAAGAGAAAATGGACTTCCACAACTGAGGAGCCTGACCTCTTTGGTAGAGAATAATATTGTATTAGCTCCAGTTTACACTGAGCCTTCCTCTAGAAAGGTTTTTAAAGGTCAGTGAAAAAGTCAAAACCTGCATATAAATAGAATTACTTAAAAGCAGAACATACAGTACAGAACAGTACGTATCTCAGTCACAGCTATACACACAAGTATATTTCCATGGATTTCCATAAAGTACAGTATGCCAGTTATTGTGAAATCATTTCTCTTATAGAACCTGCTGATGTCTTTATGACCTTAAGCGTGATATCCTAAAATCAATTAGTAAATTAAGACTTGAGGCATGTTAACACAAGTCAGCTAACAGAGTACAGTCATCTACAGTTTACATCAGATATCTAAACTCAGTTGCTGGAGGGCCTACAGTCATCTGAGGCCTGTTTATCTTAACTATTTTCTGAATTAGACATGTACTGTATATAATTTTATTGTCTGTATAACTTCAGGTTTATAACATGGTTGTAGATATTATAAATTAAGCAATGATATAACGTGGTTGTAGATATTATAAATTAAGCAATTAAGCAATTTACACATGATAATGCAAGAACATATGATTTACACATTTGTTAAGCACTCCTGGCCTGGCATACTGTGTGTGTGATGGACTGACCATCCTATACACCCAACACGAGCTCAGTAGAGAACACCTGGGTTGTACTGGATTAGTGTGAGTGCTGTCAGTATCCAAGAACACGTACACTGCCTGGGCTGCAAGCAACGCTTCTCTCAGAGTGCAATATGATTTCC
Organism: Lepisosteus oculatus; assembly: GCF_040954835.1. NCBI lineage: Eukaryota > Metazoa > Chordata > Actinopteri > Semionotiformes > Lepisosteidae > Lepisosteus > Lepisosteus oculatus. Next base: position 3,062,617 of record NC_090700.1, on the reverse strand, counting down.
CAGGGAGAAGTACATGCTTTTCTAATGTTGATGCCACGTATTTTGTGTAAGATCCCTGCTTGGTGAACTTTATTACTTTATGCACTCCCAAGTACAGATGAAAATCTAAGGTCTGAGATAGGCTTTCTTAAAGAGATTGGACCAAAAAGAAGCAAAAGAAAACTTCTTCAACATACTGTAAACCCTATGCAGAACATAAAGCAATCAGGAGAGTGTCTGCTAGCACCACCTTTCCAGCTTATACCACTCCCAACTGAACTGACGTCCTCATATATAAACAAAGGCATGCATGCTTTCACATGCCACCATAACTATTACACAATTAAACATTTAGTATACAACAGGTCCTTAAGTCCTTCTGTGGCAGCACCACATTTTTATTATATCCTATGGCAATCTGCCACAATATGCATTACGTTTTTTGGCATGAGCTACACACAACCAATTATTCATTATGTGGTTCCTCTGTTCAGTACTGGCAGAAGCAAATATAAAAAAAGTCTGGCACTTTGTATTGATCTATGAAGAACTTTACACAGTCCAAAGCTAAATTAACTGAAATACAGATTTAAATTAAATTAAATTCATGTTTTCATGTGTTCAAGTTGATCTTTGGTATTTCCAGCTCTTTAATAAATAATATTAATGATACAGTGAAGCCTAACTTGTCCTGCTATCTCTCCTGCCTATGGAAACTGTACACATGGTGAACACCAGCAGCCCTCATCAAATATTCCATTAAGATTGACACTGCCAGAGAGAACTGTAATCTTTATGAGGGCTTTTCTTCCATCTCATGGCATATTCATTCTTTTTGAGGTTTAATATTTTCAAGCAATGAGGTTTTGTAGGGAATTTTATATGTATTGGAGATTGAAGTCAGCATCTTGGCAATATATAATTAGAAACCATTGAGTTTCAGGGTCTGGAATAATATTATACTTCGCTGCTGTTATGTAAAGGAATCTGTGGGTCACATTTTTATAAGTTCCTTTCGATACACCATAAATCCCTCGTATTTATTTAAGAATTTATGGAGTTTCTTAATGTAGCTGGGGAAATGTCCTGCAAAGCCCTGCATCTGTTGGCGTAGAGCTCATGCTTTGCAGGATCCAACATGAGGAGGCTAAAGGTTTTATTGGGATACCTCAAGGAATTGTGAGAATGAAAGGCTTACATGTGGGACCAAATGGATAGGATACTTGAATACAGACAGCAAGTTCTCTTCCTTTAACTCTTGGAGTATATCAAAGGAAGACACAACTCAGTGGAGGACATGATCGTGTTTCAGGTTTGTGCCCATTTGTTTTGCACACATTGGTCTAATGGCACTGGAATCTATGCTTTGATTTATGGCTTATTAATTAATTGTGTCAACAGCAACTCTTACAGTTGGTTTGCTATGATACATAAACTGGACTGCAACAACCAGCTCAGTCAGTATACAGAGTATATACAGTAGAATAAATGTCAGGTAGTATGCAATTCTGGTACACCAGTAATGGTCCAAAATTACTTAACACTGTGCTAAACCTACTCAAGCTGACATTTCCCTTTTGGATTAATCCAGTACCCCTATTCCTTATTTAAATCCTTGATTACTACCACCATTGGGATCACATAATATTAATCAACTAAAACCACTTTGGTTTTTTGGTAGTTTTAAACATGGCCAACCGAAAAACACATCAACTGGAGCCCCCACAGTATATAGTATTTCATCTTCAGAACCCAGCTTTCAATTACAGACAGAAATATAACAGAAGACGGCAAAGCACAGGAGATGGTGTCTGTAATAACCCCTGGCTGTAAAATCCACTTGGATGAAGTGCCGGGGCAAATGATCTGTCCGTGTAATTACCGGAAAATGCTCCCTCATGAAAATGCAGCCAGATGCCAAGCGGTCACTGACTGTGGACATTGTTAAGCTCTTCAGAGCAGTTCTGCTGCATTAGACCATGCTCATTAAATGCAACACTATGCAGCTGACGGAGCTACTGGTAAGAGAAGAAGAACAAAGACTCCTACTGTAAGTCTGTGACTTCAAAGCAAAGGTCACCAGTGGCTACAGGTGTTGTTCTGCATTTGCCATTGAGCCTGTTAATTTGTTTTGAAAGGAAAATAAAGCTGTCTTTTTGTTTCAGATCATGTTCGCCTGCTCCTGCCTACTGCACCTGACAGCCAAGTAAGCCCAACTTGCCACAGACGTCATTCTGTAAAGACCTGTAAAGCATTCATTCTCTGAGAAACGCTCACCTTAATGTTAACTGTAATGTTTTAAATATTTTTAAAAAGAAGATTTTATACTCGTATCTTCATTAAAAGGAGACTGTGATGAAAGATAAAACAATACAATTTGTACAATTAGAATCGTATGTGAAGAAATGGTGCAAGAACATATAGGTATCAAACATATATTTAAATGAGGATTCTGTTCTTCATGAATATACTGTAGCCTGTCAGACACTGGTGTGTAATGCAGAAATACTGGAATAGTATTATGGAGGAGGATAATGGTCAGCTTGCTCTTCTCTAATACTGTGTGCTAGTAACAAACAAGCTTCCCATGTTAATCCTCCAACAGTGAAGAGCTCTGGAAATGAGATGAAACCTTAATTCCCACTTTCCAATCACAAGACCAGTACTAGACAGTAAATTGTGTTTGGGTAGAAGGAACAAGCCTCTGGCAAACTTAAAAAACTGCCATTCAGCACAGAATCTGTTATTTGTAATAGACAAGAAGGTCAAAGGTTTGCTTAATCCAAGCCTGGAGCAGGATGAAAGCACAAATACTTATTCAGCCCATTTCCCCTGACTTAGGTCCCATTCCTACCAATGCTAATTATTTTTTTCTTCACAAAAATCAATTAAATTAGAAATGATGGGAATCAATCTCAAAAATCAAATGTATAATATTGGTCAACACAAAATTAGGGGAGTCATCACCATTGTCATTTAAAGTTCTAAGATTTCATAATGTACTTATCAGCCATAAGTGTGGCACATACTGTATAGTAACATGATCTGTGACATACCGTATGGTACGATTTAGTGACTTATCTGGTTATATTACTTTTTCTCTCACATTAATCCATGGGGACCGCTAGAAAAAGCATTACATATCTGGCTGAAAATAACAGCAGAACAATTCCAATGCATTTAAACTAACAGTGTTCTGTTGAATTATATGACTTTGTAATAGATTTCTTCTCCCACTGGTGATATTTTCATCAGATTTACAAAATGGTACTTTCCCATTGGGTTTTTGAGAGACAATGACAATTAAAAAAAAAACATCTTGCTCAAAACCTTGCAAACATTCCACTATCTCATATTCTGTACTTTTTTAACACTTTGTAAATAGTTCTATTCATTTTTTTGATGAATATGTGCTGTGTCAAGTAATCGGTTTTCTTAGAGATGTTATTTAAAAAAATATTTTAATCAAGAGACAATGAGAACTACAGAGATTGTAACAATAATAATTGGGTTTCCATTTTCTCCTCGTCATTCCACAGAACAAGCTTCACTTAATTGTTTGTTCTCCATACAATAAAAACATTTGTGTCAAGCAGTGAAATGCATTAGACATGCTGGTTTTGTTATTTACTTTTTTCTTTTTTTAAATCCATAAATCATAGCTCTCAGCTATTACAGTGCCTTCACCAGTGGACTGCCTTTTATTTTGTATCTGGAGTACGAGACACATTTTCCCCTAAGAGAAGTTTACATGTTGAAAAGAGAAGAAAATAAACAACATTTCTGCTGTGGAGCCTTCTTGAAGTGTCACCCATTTCTTCTGCTGGAGCCACAACTGAAGAAGGCTTCACAGCCGAAACGTGTTTCTTTTCAGCATGGAATAAACCTTTACATTATTTTTATACACACTCAAAAGTTTGTATTTCACAATGTATCATGCCTATTATCAATCTGAACATGCAAAACAGCTGAAAAGAAATGAGAAGGTTGGACATAACTTTCTTCTGTCGCTGACCGTGAAACACAAGAAAAACTGCAATTTTAGAAGATGATCTGATGAGATGCACAGTGCACACTGTAGTGTATGTGTTTTAAAGAGCTTGTTTCACTTTCCCATTTCTGCTTTCTGTCTGTTTCCAGGGAATGTTCATCCGCCCACATATCTCCCCACTCTTTTTTGCGGAGATTAAACAGCAAGTTGAAAAGACTTGGGGAAAGACTGCTCATTATACAGGCAAAAGGAAAGGAAGGTGATCAAACGCAGTGCAGCTAAGTTTTGAAAGGAAAGAAACTCTTGTATCAACAAGCATAATGACGGTAACTTAAATATAAGGAATATAAAAAACTAAAAAATCCACAACTATTCTAAGTTCATCTGTATACAGAAAATGTTTCTAAATAGTCAAACACCCTGGAGGGGATAGCCTTCTGTTATTCTGAAGAATCACCTGTTCACTTTATACCTATATAGGCTACAGTTCATCCTATTATTCGCTGTAATTGCTGTAGTTTGCATTGTTCTACATATTGCATATTTATGTTTATACTGTAAAATCCATATTGTATATTTTTGTTCTATGCTATTAATATTTTAGCAGTTAAATTACTTAGACTTAATTATACATGTTCAGAATCCATGCAAACTCATAATTTAAGTGTGAATACGGTACATACACTTTACAATATAACTATCCCTCTTATACAGTAGTTTTCAAATCAACACATATGTCAGTGTAATTGTAAAGATCTTGGAAAGGCTAGGTCAGATTGGTGTTTCAATCAGTTGTGTGCTACAGATACCAAAGCATGGAAAGTGCGTATTGATTCTAATTCACAGCAGGGCAGAAAGAAGAGAAAAGACTATATTCTTAAGAGGAGGGATAATTCCACACCAAAAAAGTTTCTTATTCTGTATTTTGATAAATATATATATATACACTTAGATATTTAAAAGGTGAGTGAATCCTTCGTCTAAACAGTTCCATGAAATCCATACCTAAATTTGGATAAATATAAAATTTGTTCTGTAATTTAAGATGTGAGGTTAAAAAACAAATTCAAGCAAAGACATTCAATCCATTAATTGAAAAAAAGCCTTATCTTTTCTTTCCCAGGCCTTGTGTCCACATGCATTGGGCCTGCTTATTAATTTTCACTGGCATATTATGACTGAAAAATATATTGGCACACTTTTTCACAAGAAATTAAGTTAGCAGAAGACAATCACATCACATCTGTTTTGATTTTATATATCATACTAATAGCGTTTTATTCTATTCAGATTCTGAACAGGAAAGGCTGAGGTTCATGTCTCTTTGATAGTTTGTGTCTTATATCATAGGGGCTTTAGATGGAAGTTTGGACAAATCTGTCTTAAAAGGATAAAATAAAATGTATAACTCCAAAAAAACTAAACAGATAATAGTTACAAGACAACTGTGCAACTTAGGACAACAGATCCAAACACATCAAATATAACATACTAAAATCTGTTATTTTCTAGGATAGTCCTGGATGCAAAAAACAAAAGAAAAAAACAAACACTTTTGTACATTTTGGATGCACCCAGAAAGCAGAAATGCATTGAAATATCTCACGAGTTCACTTTGAAGTACTGAGAGCTGCTCATAATGAAGCTGTTGTTCTGCACCAAGAAAGACTAGGTGGCTTCAAGGTGACATTCATCCTCGCTCATAAGCAGCTTACTCTCCTCAGTGACTTTCATCAATAGAGTTTTGCTTCATGTTGTCAGCACGGTGACATGATTTTCCTGACAGCTGTGTACACCTGGGCTGGTCAGGCATCAGTCATACTCAAGCCTCTTTTGAATATGTTTATATTGTGATATTGGAAACACTTTCCATTTATCAAGTCCTTAGGAGCTGAAATCCATTAACAGTGTTAATTGAGTGGTACTAAACACGTAGTAGATGACCTCTGCCAATAATTAAACACACGTCATTAACAAAAAAAAAATAGATTGCTCTCAAATTTAAGCACTTATAATTCAGTGTTAAAAGCTTGTTTGTTTATGCATTTAAAACAGCAGTTTGAAACTCTATGCTTACTGTAAATTGGCAGAAGGCAAACTGTCATGGGATATCTCTCATTTCTGCACATAAACATAACTTTTTTTAAAAACAAGAGAACATGACAGACTTTTCAAGTTAGGACTGATATATGGGACCCAATTTAAAATGTATACATAAAAAAGAAGTATGTTACAATAAACTGTACAGGATATTGCACATATGAAATATAATGGATTTCAAATTTAAAGTACAAACATAGCTAGTACATAGTTCAGTGTTAGATACTGTTTTTCCAAACATTTTGAATTGATGAATTGAAGAAAACACTCAACATACTGTATGTTATAGATACTGTATGTCAAACTGTTTATCTCTTAGACAATATAGTATATTGCTTTAAGGCAGAAGGAAGACGGGGAATTCAGTAGGATTTTAACTGGCAAAGACCCAATTTCTAATTGGAGAATGCTTATGTTCCACAGTAGTCTGAATCCTTTGGGATTCTTCTGCTCCTTAAAGAAGTATGACAATCAGATACAAAAAATCAATAATGGCACTGAATGAGGTATACTAAGAAGCTGATCCCGCCTTTAGATGAATCATCCTCACAGCCATTAAATGTTTGTCAAGGACCACCTTATTAAAAAGAAATTCCGATACGGATCAAACTGATATACACAGATAGCTGTGGCAAATTAAATGGGACTTAATTACCTTAGAAAAGTAGCGACACTGCAAATCATAAGCAATTAATCTGGGTAGGATATTAATTGTCACAAATCTCCAAGTTTTGAATTTTTTTCCAAAGTCGAGCACAATCTTTTATTGACAATTCTTTTAGTGGTGTTTTCTAAACACTACACATTTCACATTATGTAATACTGTACATTAAAAGGAATGAATCTAAAACCTTTTGACCAAAAACTAAATACCCAGCTTGGAAAAAGCAGACACATCCACATATACAGTATGAAGCACTGTTACACATCAACACTATAACGAATTAATATTCTTGGGATGTAGAAAAGAACCTAGACTTCCAATTCAAAAACAGTGAAAATAAAATAAGTAAAACTGGAATGGCTTTTGTTTTTGATAAAACTTTTGATCTCTCCAAAATACTTACTGGAAAGCCACTATTTTATAAATAAAGTGTCACGATTGTAGTCCCTCCCCGTTAAGGGCGCTCCGGCTCGTTAAATTTTTAGTTGATTTTGCTCACCTGCTCCCTGTTCCTGCCTCCCTACAAAAGCCAGACGTTCACTCTGTTCCTGGCTCTGCATTGGAACACGGACCCCCGGAGGCCCGCCTACCACCGAGTCATCCTACGTCCGCGCCACGGGTGGCATTCTCCTCCTAGGTTTCCTGTACCAGCTGAGTCCGGGAACTGAAGCGCCTGGTCCCGTCCCTCTTTTTCCCCCCAACCCCTCGCCGGATCCAGCTTCAGCTTTTAACTTTGTCTTGTTCATCTTGGATTGATCACCCGGCTCTAGACATTTGCCTCCCCACGGATTTCCTTTTTGGACTGTTCACCCTGGACACCCCCCCCACCCCATTCGTCTACCAGCCCTGTTCCTCGTCTCCTCCCTGTGTGTGCTCACTCCCTTCCAGATTGTGTCGTCTGCATAGGGTGCTGAAAGGTGCTTCGTAACAAAGTATATACAGTATAACACAAATCCTAATGCACATTAAATACAAATATCATATAAAGACATTTTAACAACTAACAACAAGGTGAATTGGAACACCTGTTCCAGACTTTAATTAAAATCTTTTGAAACTGACCTTTGCTCTTTGGCATCAGTGGGAATACAGATCTGTTGTGTGTTGAGGAAAAAAAAGAACCACACGAGTGAGGAAAACTCTGCTGGTGACCGAGGTGGGACTCATGCTGCCACCTGAAATATTAGGATGAGTCACATTTCTCAACCAGATACTATTTTTTTATAAATAATGACTAATTATTACTGAAAGGAAAAAAAATACTTTTAAGGCGATTTACCACACAGACTGTGAATATTATTAATGATAATGTTAAAACAAAATTGTACTTTGTAGTACAAGGACAGGATGATAATTAAACAAAGGAGAGGAAGGGTCAGTGCAAAGCACATGTGTTATGAGTTAATGATTTTCCAGGATCCCTTCATAGCCTCTATGTACTTATTTAATAAGTACTACAAGTCATAAAAATGAACTTACATGTAACATTCTACAGAATGACACTAATTTTAAAAGTGCTATAATAATTTCAAGTAATGATATAGTAAACTGTATGAGCACGGTGTCTATCCTCCCAGCTAGTAACTGAGAATATATGCTTGTAACTGATTAAAATTGCAATGGGAACAGTAGATTGATTGTTGCAATGCACAAATTAGCCAATTACTTTTTAAACATATTACGTTTACAGATCTGATTGACTTGACATTAATCACTGGCAGAAAGGAAATTTCTCGAAGGTTCCATATGGACGTCACTGCCGTCTGCTAGCTGAATAATGCCTCCTAAAAACAGGAATACTAGGGGCCTTTAAGACTGGTAGATCTAATTTGAAGGCACTAGAATAGAAGAATACAATTTGCAGAGTGATTTATTCACAGGTTATTGATTTGTAAATTGGATTTCTAACGCAAAACTCTTTTTGAAATCTGAGCTTCCAGACAGGGAGATGGTTAAACAGCTTTCATCTCACTGGGAGATTACAGTTTTGGTTAGATTTTATCCTGAGGGAGGTCAACAGAAGGGGGAAAAAGAGCAGACAGGCAGCTAATTCACATTGTGAATATATGCTTCTTTAAAATTTTGAGCTCAAGGTAGGGAACAACAAAATTCCATTAATTAGGCTTCCATGGAGTGGAAGAGTCCAGTGAATACTAGGATTTTTTTCCCTTCCCACTTTAAAATGTGTTCGAAGACCAACAACCCAGCAACTTCATACTAGAGAGGTACTGTATACTGAGACAACACATTTAAATTGGGACAGCAATTTAGGGCTGCCAACCAAGATGGCAACTGGCACAGCATATTTGAAAAGCCTTTCAAAATCTTTATTTCAAAAATTACCACAATATTATTTATGCCCACAGTGGTTTATGAACAAGCAGAGTAACACAGCCCATCAGACTGCCCCTGCTCAGAAAAGAGTTAGGCCAGGAGTGAGGCACTGCAAACATCTTATGTAAAATTCTGTTCCAGCAGGTGTTGATGCAGAAACAAATATGACTGCCCACCTGCCATTCCTGTTCCTCCTTTTCCTCCATTGCATATTCATTGGCTATATGCAGCCTTAACAGTTACTGCTCCTGTTAAAAACCATTAACTCCAAATGTGGTGTTATTCTAGCGAGCATATATGCAAACATCTGATGTACTGTATATTGTGCTTTCACAACACAAATTGTCCCTGTCTCCCAGCTCTTAAAAGGTTGGATGGAGTGTCTTGGGAATTGTGTCTCTTTGGTGGGTTTCCTGACACTGTGATCTTCTTCTGACACGCCAGTCGCACACCAGAGGTGATAGAAACTGCTGATATAATACAAGCACCCTGTAGTACTCTTATACAAAATTCATTTGAACAGTTAATTAAATCCTGGTGCGTATTCCTATAAAAATACAATCTAAATAATAATGCAGTACAGCTACCTGAGTGCTATTTTTTTCTCTTGTCCATACACATCCCATACTGCAAACTGCTCCTGAGCCAAATCTGGTTTGCTAATTAATTCCTGCCTCTACCATGGGAACAATTTCTCTGATTAAACTGAAACTTGGCAGGCTTCATCAACACTCAAGCCTGCACCAGACTTACAGCTCAAAGGTTGCAGGAATACTTTTTGTACTCATATTGTGTCATCATGAGAGAACACTGGTGAAAGACGCCCCATAATGCTAACAGGTCCTATACAGATAGTGTTTGGCTGATTAGCTACGAATGTACAGTAGTAGGTGCTGTTCAACTTGCAATGTACAGTATAGAGATTTCTGCACAAAACAATATGGCCCACTGCCTTCCCTTTTGTTTTGTTGTCAATGTGTGTCCTGTGTTCTTCGAACTATATCTGTGCTACTTTGTTTTACTTTAGTATTCTCATCACACAAAACCATAACATAAGTCATTTTGACATACTGGAAAACTTTTTCTTCTTCAGAATGCAAAATCTAAAACTACTGTACTTTATTCCTTTTCCTAGGAGTATCAGTCTCCTAGAGAGAAAAAAATGAGCAATTCCTTTTCTTTCAGTCAAACAAATGTTCTCAAAGGTCTAAAGTGCATCTGTAGATGACATAAGGATATTATAAAGATAACAGATGAGAGGATGCCTTTCAAGCCACCTGACTTGCTTGGTTGCTAGTGACAAATTGATTCTAGATGTTTCGTCCCAATTCAAAAACATGTTCAGTTTGCTTTTTACAGATTGTTCCAACCCATTGGGTAAGGAAGTGTCTCCTTTTCTCAATTTTAAATGCACTTTCCTGCATTTTCATTTGTGTCATGTGGCTGGAGTTTCTCTGTTGATTCTGAAAAGTTCATTGGGCTCATTATGTTAAGTTCTTTGGAGGTTTTGAATACTTGAATCTGGTCCATTCAAAATATTATCATAATCATGTCCACAGCAGCAATAGTTTTTTCAAATATCAGGAGCCAAATTTGTAAACTTTGTTTGGTGTAAAGAAAGAAAGGGAGGTCTAACTAGTACACAGTGAAATGTAATATATCATGAACATAACGTCCATTGACTTAAATTCTACAACTACTTTTGCAGAGGCCCTACCCAGAATTTTTTTTTCAAGACATTTAATGTCTTATTTGATATAATAAGATTATACAGTATGTATAATTTGTATTCCTGAATGTAACACTTTGTACATATCTACATTAAATGTTATCCACCAGGTGTTTTCCAAATCTAAATTTGTCTGATATTTTGTATCAATTAAAAATGATATTTATTGTCTTAAATACATTCAAAGTTTCATTAACACAAAATCTGTGACGTCCTACAGCACATCACAGTAAGATGTGGACATGTACCAGAAAAAAGCAACCACACCAGCAGCCCTGTTGAAAAAAACATAATGCCAAATGCAAACTGAACCCTACAGAGAATCCTGGCATTTGCACCTGAGACAGCATAAAAAAATAAGAACAGATAACCAATTCTAACTCTCCTGTGCACCAATTAAAATCAAACACAAATCAGACACAAACCCTTGTAGTATCAAGACGAGATGGTACAGTAACCAAAAGAAACTTTGATTAAGAATAATCCACTGCTCACTCTTAGCCATATTTTCAAATGCTTTAAGGTACATAAAGTATATATAAAATACAGACTTATCTAGGAACATATTCCATTTTTCCTGAAAGGCTGCTAATGTCTTATTGGGAGGTCTTTAATTTAATGAATTAATCACTGGACTCTATTCTGAGGTACAGTACATGCAATGCTCTGCATTTTGGGGATATGTGTAGCATTATCATTATCTTGATTTGTTTTAGATTGTTAAAAGGACTAAAAAATAGAGGTAGCTTTTGTTAGAAAGTGGACCTTCTCACTGCTACTTTACCGTATGTACTGTAGCTAACATAAACACACAAAAATAGTTAAAATAGTCTGCAGTCAGGTGTATGAGTCATTTCAACACTTTATTAAAGCAGATAATGTAAGTAGAGACCATACCACCTACATTCATCAGTATTTCAATAATTTACAGCTACTTTACAGAAAAAAAGAGCTAATAAGATTATGTTGTAACTTTATGAAAAATTATATTCTAATGTTTACATCTGAAAATAATACATTGAGCATTTCATGTTTAGGGCTGCGACTGTGAATAATAAAAAGTGATACATATATAGATTGCATATGTTTTGTATTCATGTATTACAAAGAAAAAAAAGCAATAAAGAAATATTACATAAAACATCTGCCGCTTTTGGGTGCTCTAAATTCTTGCTAAATCAGCATCAGTGTTCAATCACAGAAGAGCAATAATGAAGATGCATCCACTACAACTGTAAAGCTAATTACCAATTCACAAAATGTAAGAACAGTGTTCTGGAAAATGTTTATATACTGTATACTCGCATTTGGAAAAGATGCCCATCTGCTTGTAAAGATGCCGGATGACACAAAGAGAAACAAGTCAAAATGTAAACATGTCAAATTATTTGTTTATTGCATTTACAGTATGTAGTACTACTGTAGAAAGGGAAGGAAATACAATTGATTTACTTGCGTATCAATCCACAGGAAGGATTATTTTTAATAGAGAAAAATATTTGAATAAGGTTAGCACCCTCACTCTTATGATGTTGTCAAAATAAGAACATTAGAAAATACACAACAGAAAAGCTGGAGGTTGTTGATAAGATACTTTGTACCAGAATATGTAGTGTCCGGCTTGCTTGCCCTTTTAAAAAAATACTTTTTAAATATATAAAAATGGAACACAGCTAGAATTGTGCCAGAGAATTAAATTGCTAGTTCATGTAGAGATTTTGCTTTTAAAAAAGATTGATTGGTGTGCTGGATCTGATTTTTTGTACATACAGTATCTACCAATGTGTCACAAAATATGACTAATCCCAAGAGGCAGACAATTTTGAGACTGTTTGAAAGAAGGTACAGAACTACAACGACAGAACGCAAACATTTGACTGATAGTATGACATTAGCATGACCTAGTGGTGTTCTACTGTATGTAGTCATCTCTGCAGTTTTTATAGAGTGAAAGTGTCATACAGTATTTGCAGTGAACAAAGGTACTTGTTTAGCTATGATCCTGTTGCAGAATGTGATGATATTACTCAGGAACCTGGATTGTGTTGAATTCTCCTGCAGTGGGACACCCAGATAGAACCCTAATACAGTAGATTAAGCAGGTTCTGGTGTTGACTGTGTGCACTTGTCAATCTAACAAACTGACTTTTAGTACAGAATGTGATTTAGATAAAAGCTAAATGTGGGAAGTACGTGAACTGCATAGTATCACTGGGCATCATAATTATACAAGAACAATGGAACATCAATGTAGGAACAAGAACAACAGCAGCATCACCACCTGATGTGGTTTGATCTCGGAAGATAAGCAAGACCTGATCAAGTGCTGGATCATTACTGGGCTGGAAAACCTCTTAGGAATCCCATGATGCTTGTAAAACAGGAATAGGCAGGCTTGCAGATATAACTCTGTCCTCAGGAACAGATTTTCCCAACTGTAATGCCCACATACAGCGGTAAAAGACAGTGTGGTGTAGGGAGTGTTGTCCTGTGGAGGAGAAGTGAAATGCAATTGACTTTAAAAAGATCATAAGAAGAGTTGTGTTTACCCTAGTACCCTGCCTAAATTCCACTTTGGACTAATTCAATCTTTCCTCCCTAAATTCCCACCTTAATTCAACTGTAGAGATAGTTTCTCACTTCTCCACTTGATCTGGCTGCTGGTGTATAATACTGTACCTCCAGTGCATCACCCAGGTGGGTGCTGTACTTCAGTGGAGGATGAAATGGGTAATTGTGCTATACCAATACAAGTATTATTAATAATACCATGAGGTAATATATCTGAGCTAGGGCTGACCGTAAGATGTGATTTGTAAAGTTGTGATGCTGCTGACTTTTTTGCCTACAAAGTACAAAGTGCCTGGGCATATCACAGTGTTCCCAAGTTCATCATAGAATTTGTACATATTGTACACACATAACGGCGGCTGTGGTGTGGCTCTTTCCGCACATGTCAGTTCTATGTTTATCATTGTAGGGCAGCTACAAACCAGAGACAGGTCATTTTCTGCCTTGGGGAGCAGATGTCACCTAATGGGATGATTTCTCCCGCTCCCCTGGGTATACAATGAATAAAATCGTGCACACTCGCCAAATGCAGTTATACACGCACATACACGCTCACACCAAGACACAGTACCCTGCACAGAGAATGCAATTTCAAAGTCAATTAGGATTAATGTGGCAAGGGAGAGGTATTAGTTCTGGATATGTGATTTTATCCATTAGAAAAAGCACAGGGAAAGAGCACCCAAGCTTCCAATGCATTGGAAAGACGCACTCAGTCATTTACTCTTGCCTGGGAGTTGAAGTGTGAAAATCCGATCACTCCTGGGAGATCATCTTCTGGCGGAACAACGATAAAAATGGGGGTTCTTCCATCTTGTTGTGCCCTGTTATTTCCCAGGTTTATTACAGCCTTCCTCTTAGATGGCTAAATTAAGCTAAACTGGTGGATAGCTTCAATTAATATGCTTTTATTGATTAAGATAGTGATTAGCTCTGGTGTTTGAGGGGAAAAATAAGCTAATTGGGGAGTTAACGTGATGTCATAAATTCGACATCTTCTCAAGGTTGTGTATTGTAGTTACCAGTGTATCGTTTACTCCTTGATAGCAGCAAATCAGAAGTTTATTGATATTACTCAGATTATGTAATTTGTACAAAGAATCTCATACATTATAATCATAGTATACATGATCAAGTGATCTTGATCACCATGATCACAATTGATCAAGTGATCTGTTTGTCTGCTGATATGTTTTTTTAAAGGACACCTAAACTAGAACAACACATAACAACAATTACTAAATGTAAACACAGGTCATCCATCATTACAAAATGAATACATCTGGCACTCACCTGTTATGTGAGTTATTTTTTTATGGGGAAGGGGAACAATTCAGTGATTGAAATTCAGTGTGAAAAGATGTATACTGTATACAGGTACTGTATACCAATTTGATGAATGAAAAGAAAATAAATGACAGATTTACCAGATACTTTATCCACATACAGTATGTATAATATGATGCAATGCATTAAATTGGCTTCTTTTTCAGTGAAGAAACAAAGTTTGCATCCAAAGACCAACTCTGCTAGGGCTACATCACAGCTTTGGCCTGATGCTGTGACACAGTGCTAGCAGAGTCAAGGAAACCCACCTCTCTTTTCTTGCATCTCCTCCTCATCTTCACTGTTGCATTAAAACTACTAATCCCCTTTGACTTAAGAGCTCAAAGTTGGAAAAGCAATATTGTCTACAGATAATGGGATTTTATCTGCTGCTTAATATTTGGGCTTGGACAGCTACAATGTCACTGTCTACTCCTTCCAATAAAATACATGTTTATATCATCCATTCCTCAAGGTTCTGATCAGATTGTCCTGTCAGTCTCAATCTCTGCATAAATCCTGACTATATAAAAGAAGCAAGGTAGTTGTCACTCATGCAGTAATAATGCGCCTGTCATTCTGTTCCTCTTTCGTATTTCAAGGATCCCTTAATGGATTTGGCTGCTTATCAGGAAGTTTGTTTACCATGCCATTGCTTTTTTAAATATTATTGAATATTTCATGATCATTTTAAAGTCCTTTACCCAGTACAAGCCTTTTCAACTCCACTGTAGACATATGCTGTATATTTTTTTTAGAAATTCTGCTTTACTTTATACAGTAAACATGAGGAACACCTTTATATCATATTAGGTTAAATAAGCAAAGTTTCATTTCAGCAATGGAAATCCCTTGTCTAGTCTTTTATTGACATTTTTATGTCATACTATTGCATATAAGCTTCTGTACAGCAAACTACATACTAAAGTAATGGTTCCCAATCCTGGTCCTAGACAAACACTGTGTCTCTGATTTTCACTTCATCTGATTCCGTAATCACAGGCTAAATGATTTTGGTTTTCTATCTGGGGCATACTCTTAGAAAGTCTAATAGGATTTGTAACTGGAATCAACCTATACCAATGTCTGAGTTTCACAACAACCCTCTTTCAGGCATGCTTCCCGAAATGTCCACTGTAAGGGTATCCATTACAGTATAATTCCTACTGTACCTAGCTCTGTTCATCATAATTTCATTAACCAGTGAGAGCTCATTATTCAGAAATAACAGCAAGCCAGTGGGGGAGTGGCTGTGTAAAATTCTGTAAACTTAAGTTGTTGGAACCAGTCCTCTGTTGGGGTTGGGTATTTCTGACTTTCAGGATTAACTAAAAAACAAGTCAAAGTCTAAATAAGAGAGCAGATCAATTAAGTCATCAATTAGCATTAGATATTTAGAGCTGGAATAAAAACCAGTAGAAACTCTGTTCCTCAAGGACCAAAGTTCGGAACCACTGCATTCTGGTGATGAATAAAAAGGTCAGCTTGATGTGTTTCACGTAGTTACTTAAAATGCAAAATGGAGAATGCTCTACCATATTTGTATAATAAAAAAGTTTTAAAAAATCACAGTGAATCAATGTAATAAATTATATTTATCATTTTATTTTCTATGAATAAATATATTCTCTCTCTATATATATTTCTATTGACACTTTTTACATTCAGCTTCTGCAGATTCAATTACAGTACCTCCCTTTCCAGTTTTAGTATGTGACATGTGAGCTGGAGTGGTTTTGAAAATTGTCTGTACAATAGAGAGACAAGAATTATGAAAGTATGTAAAGAGATAAACTTTTTTTTTTAAATTTCTAACCAGAAAATATATAAAGTATGCATGTCATGGTAAACTTTGTGAAAAAGTGCAGCAAAACTTTAAAACAGGCATATCTTTGTGCCTGTCTATTAGCCAATCCCTTGCGATTGCTTACAGGTGTACAGTCTGGAAGAGGCTTTAACTGGAGTTGATTGTAGTTTCCTTAAGTCACTGCCTAATGGTACACGTTTCCTGTTTGGCACAGACATTGCCAATCTTCACAGATATAGATACAGGAATGGGAATCATTTCTCAAGACAAGTTATATTGTCAGAGAAACATATATAACCTTTGATAATAGAGAATCCCACGAATTTTGGAAACGTGAAAAGCAGTTTATTCTGAATAAAACCTTTTATTCTACCTGGAGAACTGTGCAAGTACAAAACAAGCAGAAGATTGATGAGAATTTGTAAAATTCCTTCTTTCTTTTTGCAAACCTGGATTTACTAGTAAGGTTCAATAAAAGCTTTATTGTAATCATCATCATTATCATTATTACTGTGGGGGAAAATCAGCAATTACCTGATGTTTAAATGGAATAATGATCATGAAGGATACAAATTATTCTTACAATAACATCAATACATTATGCATACTTTCTATTTTTAAAAACACTCTTTTAATATATTTCTGCACTGTGATCGGCATGCCCACATAGTGTACTGCATAATTAAGAAAAAAACACCCACTTCTGCTTCAGCTTCTCTAATGGGCTACACTAGAGGGGAAGTCCATTCTCTTCTAACATTATGCTATAAATACGTATTTTTTAAAAAATGGTTTTGTTCGATTGAGATTTGATCATATTAACCGCCTTTCATTTTAATTTCTGTGCAAGAATTGTGCTCAGGGGGATTTTAATTCCTAATTGATTCGTATATTACTGTCTCTGTACTGTACATATGTGAACTCATGGTGTTTTAATGATATTTTTTCCAAAATGAAATGAACTATAAAAGAGTGAACTCTTTACAAGTTAATCTGAAAAAAAATAATCTATGGCATCTGTTTCTCTGTCCTCACATTACAGTTCTAGAAAGAACAATTTCGGATAGGATTTATTATATAAAAGATAAAAAGTATTTTGAAAACTCCCTTTGGGTTCAGAGAAATAATACATATATATATATGTATTTGATATATGAAAATATTTCCAGTACTGGAAATAATTATGGAAAACAAGTACTGGAAATAATTATGGACAACAGAGGGGCTAAAATGCAAATTATATTAAGCACATGTGAACTGACATTCATATTCCTTACAGA
The DNA here is from genome assembly GCF_040954835.1 of Lepisosteus oculatus. Lineage (NCBI taxonomy): Eukaryota > Metazoa > Chordata > Actinopteri > Semionotiformes > Lepisosteidae > Lepisosteus > Lepisosteus oculatus. Next base: position 3,044,836 of record NC_090700.1, on the reverse strand, counting down.
AATCACGAACATGAACAAATTAATTAACTGTTCAGAACAGTAATATTTGGTGTGTGAGCTTGACATCTTTTTTCATGCTGTTTTGAATATAAGCATCTATTAAACCAAGGGTCTTCAAATCCAGTCCTAGACAGCACCAGTCCAGCAAGTAATATAAGTAGCTTTTTACTGTAAATCATTAACTTCTAAAAGCCTGGAAACAACTTACCTCTGTTCAACTGAACAGGCAGTGTGTTCGATTAAGTAATTTAGAGATTATTTGGAACTAAAATCACAAGATCCTTCACCCTTAAAGGACCAGTGTTCCTTTTAGTGAAATACAGTATCCCTTGCTTAACTGATCAATTGCTTAAATGCATGTTCCTAATGTATGCATAACAGGTGATTCAGGGTGACCTGAATAACAGCATCAAAGTTATCAATAAAACATATCCTGTTTTATTCCCACAGTTCATTCAAGTTGTTTTGTTGCTGTTCTCAGTCATAAGACACAGATGATGTTCATTTCAGGCCTCTGAGATGAGGCCTCTCTATACTACAGAGATGTTTCCACTGCAGTGACTATATGCCTGGGGTCATTTTTCTGTTGAAAGATGAATCCCTGCCCAAGCAGACAAATTCCTGAAGGAGTGGCATGGTGCCTCAGTCCTCAGTCAGTGTACTTTTTGTTTTATGCAAGTCTCCAATACTCTTAGCTAAGACATGGCCCACACATGTTCTGGTACACTCCCAAGATGTACTACAGCTACAGTACTACAGTATACACTTACCATTACAATGAACTGGAGTCTGCCTCAGAATAATCTGGTGCTGACCAGCTGGTTATTTCCTAGTGGCTCAAACTCGGACTCATTTGTACATTTGACCTTTTCCAGGTCTGATCATCATTACTTCTTCTCGGCTGAGATTTCCAGGCACCTACAGGCCCATTTAGAATATGTTCCTACAGTATGTGTATACAGTATACCTGTTTTTAAAGACACACCAATACTTGCAGAAATGTGTGTGCGTGTGTGTGTGTGTGTGTGTGTGTGTGTGTGTGTGAATAATAAACTACTGTAGATTAGTTGACAGGCCATCATAACAATCAGGAAACACTTTTACACAACAGACATGATTCTACGATGTGTACTTTGAGTTTGGATATACTGTACAGTGCCCACTTTGTCCTCCTTTTCCATAATAAGTCCCAATAGTGTAGCACTGTGTATCGGTACAGTATTAATCATAGAGGGAATGATCCCTACCATACTTTCTTCAAATGTTCATAATCTCTAACAATGTTTTCCCACTGCAATGGACCAGTCTTTATCCTTTGGACACCCTCATAAAATTGTTTCGACTTTTCTTAAATTAGTCCTTCACTCAACCAGTGGTATACTGTAATACTAATTAAAGCAACTATGTTTTTTATTTCAACAAATCTGAATTCCATTAAATGATAAAGGATGATCAGATTTCTAAGCACTGTCATTTAAGATTGTTGGGAAATGATGACTTCACATGACAGTCTGTGCATTAGTAGCACAAAGAGATAAAGTGAAACATGCAAATCAATCAGAAAAAGGCTGAAAATGCAATGCATGGATTAAGGCAAAGATAGGAAAGCCATGCACCACATCAATTTTTATCACATTTTTCAAGGTACTGCATAATATGCTATACATACACTTTATCTGATGGCTTCATGAGAAAAAATGTTTTTTCTTTTTACTTTTAGATGTGGAATTAACCTCTTCATGCGCATCTTGCATGCTGATGTAGTTCCCCCTTTGGTCCGCTTCATATACTGTAATATACTCGACTGACCTGGACCTATACTAAATGCCTACTAAGGTGTGCATAACAGAAAGACATTTTATGCACTGGAGATGGAACCTTTAAATCATATTCCAAAGATATCATATTCTTTTTCTGGTGCTTATCTATGTTGTGATTACATTCTTCACTGTAAAGTTGAATCCTTTCCAGGACATAGTAACTTAAATTTGACCAAACTTTGAATGCATGTCTTTATATATATTTGACATTGGATAGAATGGTATACTTTCATAAGAAACCTTCACTAGAAAGATAAAGGCTTTATTCTTTAATCACTCGCAGATCACTGCAAATGTGTGCGAATACACAGACAGATAAAAGCAGTAGTTCAATATAACGTTCACATGCACTTTCTCTCTCTACTTTATTCTAAGTATCCTGATTTACATTATAGTATCTATGATTACCATTTTTTCTGAAATGAAAATTAACACTTCAGGCTTTTATACTTATTACAGATAATTTTTTAGTGAGGTGACAATAGGCCTGGGTGCAATGTTTCTATTTACTCTGTCTCAGTTTTATCACACAAACTAAGGTCAGTCTGGAACATATTTTAATTTCCAATTACTTCCTGGAAGCGTGCGCACCTGTGAAAAATATTAGCATTATGTACATCAAAGGTACTTCACACTTCAATCATCCCACTTAAGCAGCATGTATATCCTCTTGGTTATGACAATGCATTACATGCCCTAATCTCTAGGAATAAATGCTTCCAAATGCATTAATGAGCATTTAAAACTTTTTTTCTTGTATTATAATCTACTTAATGTCTGTAAATGGCACTCTGTATCATGAGATTCCAAATCCCTTAAATAACGTGTATTGATTAAAGCATTGCCACAATCCCAGGTGACATTTTAGAAATTGTTGATTAAATAAACCACACCTTAACTTTTAGAAGTGGGCACATGCACTGAATTAAAAAAAAGCCTTTCAGACAGTAATATAGCCATTTCTGTGAGAGATTTGTTACAATGCTGAGGCAAAGCTGTTTCACAGATTCTCTCATGGAAACTATTAACATAACAAGAATTAACATCCAAATTGTCCTTCTCATTGGCAGCAGCTGCCCACTACCTTGAGGTCATCTTGTCATGTGAGCATTTTATACTCTTCTATAGATCAACTACTATACAATTCAACTAAACTGACTGCTTTCTGACATGAAATCATTTTGGAATCCATATTTAGAAGAGGACAGCACACTTCTCAGCATAAAACAGAATATAGATGCTAACGTATTATTAAGTGAAAAAATCTCAGCCGCAAACTCAACGTCTGGGTAAAACATAACCCGTAGAAACAGGACCAGTGCTGTGAGGCAACTGTTGCCAAGGAGGTAAATGAATATTTTCCTTCTTTAAATTCATGGAGAAGCATCACAAATCACTGGCTACAGATTTACGTGATAAAGGAAAAGCATTCTTGTGAAAACCTGTCAAGCTCAATTTGAAAGCAAGTCTCCATATGGCCTCAACTCCATATCCTAATAACATAATCAACCTGCATATTATCTGCTGAAAATCATCTTCTCCTCTGTTCTTTGCCCTTTCATCTCTAGGTATTTTGTTATTTCCCTTCATCCTCACATAAAGCTGAAATGTGATTGTATCTTAGAGAAAACATTTTTACTCGCAAGCACTTCCTGTGACTTTGTCCTTGGGATGTGTTCAGCAATAATGATGTTAACCAATCAGCTTAGGCAAAATTCTAACAATGCGGCCTTCTGTCTTGCAATGTAAGCGTGTTTCCTTTCCGATCAAACTATTACAGAAATGAGATCATCCCCACTTGTTAAACAGTCATCACCTTGAATTTATAGTTATATAAACACAATTTTGGAAATGATTGTTGAAAGAAAGTAAAAATGAGCATGCAATGCCAAACCTACTGTATCTAGAAATTAATGACATCATAATGAACTTTGATTAACTATCATGCAAGCAATCAGAAAATCCAGAACTCACTGCTGTTTTTCAATTCTTCTGTGCCCTTTTGTTTGGCTCACTACATTTCTTTCACATTATTTCGGGTCACTACCGTAGACACCATCCAGTAGCATTAACACAATACTTACGACAGCATACAGTACTACGATATCTGCTAAGTGAGTTACAGTATGTAACATTACTTCTGGAGAGTTTGAGACTTTTGACTGGTTGGAAGGCAGGCAATCACAGTACAGCACTGTGTATGAACCTAAGGCTGTAAACCTATTGTGTTTAATTGGCACACATGTGATAGCATTGTCTTGTTTTCTATTATTTTTCCTACAGATCTGTTTCTCTGCTTTCAGAATTCCCATTACTATTTACAGTACATAGAAATGTTCAGCTCTCTTCAGTGCAATTAGAATTGGCTAAGAAACAAAACAGATCCAGAGAAAATGAAAGAAAACAGTAGAAAACAGCAACAATACGTCAGAAAGGTCAATTCTGTATTGTCAACACTGCTGTCTTCTAAGGAAAGCATTCAAAAGTATTAAGTGATGTTAAAGCTAAAAGTTACAATATGGCAGGAGACGGAGGCAATTCTATGTTTGACAGTTATAATGTGCTTGCTGACATTTAATGTAAAGCTCTGTAATACCTCATCTAGAAATAAAACAGACAACACTGGATCAAGCTCAACAGAAGAAATTGAAAGGCAGCTTCTGCTTGTAAAAGGCAAGTTACTTCACCTGCTATGACTGAACATAGCAGAAATTCTAACCAAACTGAACACTCCACTGCATCTCAGGCAGGAATCTTTACGAAGATAAATATGAACCTTTCTGTATTCCCAAAACAGGGAATAAAAGAGATTTTATGGGAGAATAAGTTTTTTTTTTCATTTTTTGTAACAGGTTCAGATCAAAGAAAAATAAATGACAGTACCTTTTAAAACATAAGAGGAACACGGTCCTCTAGGGTGCAGATAAGACCAGAGTCAGTCAGTCACTAACTGAGGAAGCTTATCTTAGTCACTCAGCCATAACTTCACTATCCTACAATATAACTGCAAAGCTGAAAGGGTACCAGTGAATCGCCACATCTTATCAGTCTGGATTTATTAACGGCATTGCTCAAAATGTAATATATCCATATTCGGAGGCATAAATACCAACCTTTATTGTTAAATGAGTTCTGATGAAAGGAATGAAAAACATGATGTACTGTATAGTGTATAGGACCCAAAATAAGTTCATTCTTACTAGATACCATGATTACAAATGTAAGAGGACACTGGGACATCTTTAGAACAGAATAGTATTATTTTTTGTTGTTAACCTGCAGATTAACAACACAGGCATCTCTGTCATGCATACTGTATCTTCATTACAGGTTACTTTAATGTCTACAAAATGCATGCAATCAGCTTTCTATTGCAGTGTACACATGGAAGAATAGTGCAAGATAGGAGATTATAGGAGATTATACTCTGGTCAGAGCCCACTGTACAACATTGTAGTGCCTTTGGGAACATGAGGTAGGTTCGTTACTATACAAGGATATTTTTCCTGACTAGCTTGTTTTGTTTCTCAACTGACTGATCCACTGCCACACACTGTTCTTTGAATCATGCATGGTCTGTCTATAGTCTTCCCCTTTAACTGCTACAGTATGAAAATATTTTTCGCCTTTACCATACCACTGCTATTACCTATTCATTCCTATGACCATATCCTACATATTTCGCTCCGTCTCACACAATATGTTTTTCACCTATTGATGTTTAATAACAAATATTTTTACCGCCTCCAATGAGCAAAAACATGTTGATCTCCATTAGTTCTATCCGCTTCTCATAGAGGGTGCTGGAAATGAGCTTCACTTACCTGGAAGACAAGAACAGGAGGAAAGTGAATAAAAGATTCAAATGGTGATAAAAAGAGTTGCAATTTACACATTCGTCTGAATAGGGTAAATATTATAAAGTTATTACAAAAATGTAAATATTATTGTATATCTCCATATGCACAAATATTAGTGAAATATAAACACATTTTAGTTCAGTAATCATCCCTATGCATCCAGTAAATACTGTATTTCAATAATCTTGATGTGAATGCGTTCTTATTTTGTGAAGATCTTGGATGACAACAGAAAAGATGTTCCAGGTAGATTTTCTACATGTGTCTCACTGGTTTCAAAACTGTGACCTCTCAGATGTGGGAGGTTCTCAAGGCACAGTAAAACTGTATACTGTATCAACTTATGTTTTGTTTCTTCAAAACTTTGTATACTGTACAATTAGTCATAGAGCTACAATGTTTGTTTGTAATAAGCATTAAAGATTTGTGTTTCCTGACATGAAATGTGTTTGAAATGGTACATGGAAATGAAATGGAACTGTACAGTAAGTGTAGCTTAGGAGTGGGGACCAATGGTACAATCATTTGTGCTATAAGTGCCAAAGAACTAGCATTACTTTGCATAAATGAAGTACTCTACACCCATGCAAACAAAAAATCTAGATGAAAAGTAATGAGTTAATTTATTTTTCCAATATTTTAGACTGCCCTGCATACAGTATAAAGCAGTGTACAGTATATGCCTTTAGACTGCCTTCAAATAAAGAATAATTATTTCTGCATTGTCATTAGGGACACTTTTCCAATGAAGAGAAGGTAATGTGATGCGTTTTTAAAATATTAATGTAATCACATAATAATTTATAGCTTGATCTGCTGTCAAAATGTTTCAGTCACACTTTCAGGATCCCTAACTGCACAGTTCAAATATCAAACCCAAGACAGTGCGCAGTATCTGATTTTACAGTTTGTATTCTATTAAAGTAACACACTTTGAACTTAGGAAGTGGTCATTTTTGGACAGTAGTGGAAGTCAGCTTTCTGGCTGTGATGTAAAATTAGGCTTAACATTTATAATATCAGCTCACCTTTTCCAAAGACTTCCACTTAGTAACCCTTACTTGGCTGCAAATTGACAGGAGATACTACTGTACATTTCACTAGAATCCCTCTTACAGTATTTATTTAAATTTCCATCTGCAGCTGCTGGCCATCAGAACTATCCATCCATTTCCATGTTTTAAAAACAACTAACACTGCAAAAATTGTATTTTCTTCAGTAATCTTATTTCTCACACCTAACTTGTATTATGGTGAGATATTTCTTATATTTCTTTCAAAACTTCAAAATCTCGGGTCATATTGGATGTCTCTAGACATGGTGTTCAAACACTGCAGTGTTTACAGAACCACATGATGATAGATAATTATGGCAAGAACCAGCATTACATTCAATGGCCACTTGTTACAGCCGAGTGGTTTCAAACAAGCTCTTAAAATACCAGTATTTTTTCACAGCTGCATTTGTAAGTGCACAGCAGTTCATCCATTAGTGGAAAGAGTTCATTGTCATGCATGTATTAATCTTCCTGGGAGCCATCTTTTTTTCATACGATTCTGTCCATACTTTTAGCAAATTAGGTTTAAGGTAAGTGGGGCTTGGGTGGCACATTTAATTAAGGATCTGAGTTAAGGCATTAAACCCTAGAAACTAAATTTTCAGCAAAACTGCACAGCATCTTTTTCCCAGCAAGCAATATGAAAGGTCAGATCCAAAGTTTCTGAACCTTAATTTTAAAAGTTTGGTCAAATTGCTTCTAGTGCCTTGGGTCACTGTTCTGTATCATATGGTTAGAAAGAGCTTAATTGCACCAGTAATTATGCACATTAATGACATTAATTGACATGTGTTTAAATAATGGCGATCATTCACGAAAATTGAATACTTTCAAACTGTGCCATTACTTTAAGTGTAACTTTTTAATGGTAATTATACACAATTAACAACAAAACTGCTTAGACAGTCTTGGCTTTGTCGGGAATGCAGATTAGTGTCACATACATGAACTTTAATCATCACAAAGGGATGGTAAGGTGGTTTACTGTCAAAATTTGTTTATCAGAGAGGAGCATCTGAAAGTCCCCTCATGAACAATTTGAACATTTTGGCACCATAGAAAATTGTGTCTTTGGGGTCATCTAATCCGATCTCAGAGATTAAAGTCAATGCTCCTCTTTCAAATAAATGTAAAACATAATATACTGTAGTGCTAAAGCAATTTCAATGCTAACAGCATGAGACAGATGTTTAAGCCTCATGTGTTATACTTTCCTTTTCAGGGAAATATTAACTTGTACTGAAATTAAAACTTAAGTCATCCAACTACAAACAAAGTGATAAAAATAAAAACTACTATGTCAATTACGGTTTAATGGTAGAATTCTATAAAGAATACATACTATGAATCGGTGATTTAGGGAATAAACAGCTTACTCCCCCAAAAAAAGGCAACACAAATTTGAACATTGCAGGTACAAAACCATTATGAAAAGAGGAGATTGAATGTACTGAAATACCTTAAATTTCAGGAAGGTTCCATCTATTTAAGTTCATTGTCTTAATTTAATTAAACCCCAAATTAATTATTTAAACAAAACAAATTGAACATATAAAATAAGCAGCAGTGAATAATCTCTTAAATTTGTCTTTACTGTTAATGTAAATCAGCACAGAAGATCTCTTTGGTATTGTTATTGCTTGTGCAGTATTTACTTCTCTTACCTCAAGAGTTAAATAACAACAGTGTGAATCAAAGCCAGGCCCCAGGCTGCTAGCGATTAGTCTGGGCTCTTTATTGGAGACAGCCATATAATAAACTGTATTCTGCATTCAGCTGCTGTTTATCAAAAGAGACAGTCTCTCTTATTTTGTTCCTCCTTCTTCCAGAAGCTGCTACCACCCTGGGCAATAGCAACCTTTCTGTAATCTCTGCTTAGCCATTTAACTTGTCAATGTTTATAGCATTTCATCTATCCAGACATTCATCCTTTCCTTCTTTTCAGAATTGTCAGCACTTTGCAGTATCAAACTAACATGATGAGCCCTCTTAGTTTTCCACGTTTCATTTCAATTGTGGTTGACCTCAAAGAACGACATTTTTCTGTTGGTATTTTCTACATCTTTGTCAGGCAAGTTAATGCAAGGGAACCCCTCCCAACTAAGCTAGTGCTTTGTCAACTCGATCTGTCTCAAGCTCAGAATGAAGGTAAATGATATCTTACACCCACAGCACAAACGCCCAGGGCATTATTAGATAGAGAATTAAATAAAATGAGTTAAAAGTGATCTAAAAACATACTGTACACATTGTAAGAAAGGTTACAAACGAGAGGAGGCTGTACAACCCATTTAGCGTGTTTGGTTGCTAACAGCTAATTGATGAAGGATCTCATCCAGTTGTTTCTCGAAAGAAGCCAGGACTTCAACATCTTTACATAACTGGTACAGTATCTTGTTCCGGAATTCCACAACCAATTTTGGAAAAAAAGTTACTTTTAGCACCTCCTAGTGATCCAGCGTGGCTCAACCAGTAAAGGTGCTTCCCCAGGAGCAGGATTGCAAGTTTAAGCCGGGGTCATGCCACTCTCTGATTTTGACCAGGAGTTCACCTAGAGGTGCTGCTGAGAGTAATGCAGATTTAGTTGGCTACCAGAGAAGTATCAGATGCTTGCAGGCTTGCATGACTGTTGGTGTGCATCTCTTACAATCGGCACTAAACCTCTCATGTCTGGGTTGAAGGAATCCACTTCCACTCTCTCAGTCTCCGCCATGTGCGATTGCAAGGCTCAAGGCCATGAGAAGAGATATCACCCAATTCCCATTGTAAACTTCTGTTCACATTTTTTAACTCTTCTCCTCCATGTGGTTTGCACATGTGTGCTTGGGTTTGTGTTTCCCTGCCGATTGTGAGGAGATCCTCTGAGATGAGTTTGTTGATGCGTTTAAGAGTCTGCTATTACATCATTATATTCACCCCAGCATTAATAGATGTGTATGTTATTTTAAAACAGGTATATTTACACAGAAGCAAGCAGTCTGAAGAAAAGAACATGAACAGCAACCTGACTTTGGTATATTACTCACTCACTTACAAATTACCCAGGAAAGCTAAAAAAAAATAAGGAAAAATGCCACAATATGCATTGCCCAGAAGACACCAACTGCAGGTAATGGGAATTGTAGAAAGCATGCTGTGATTTACTTGCACTCCAAAGGCTGCTTTTTGTGTGGATGTATGATGCATGAATGCACATATGTCTTTCCCAGTGATCTTTAATTAGAATTATTTAAATTAACACATATTTTGCTCATGATAACAGTGTTTGCAAAATGAGCCTCGTATTAAGTCTAAAATATTCATACTTTGTTACACATACAAAAATAATTAAAACCTCATCCACTTAATTCAAAGTTTAAACTTTTCTGTGTGTATGGTACCCATTCTTTTATATATCCCTACTATTTGTCTTTCTTATAAATTTGCTACTAAGTACAGTACAGTAGGGCTTAATGCATAGGCATGTTTATAAAAACAAAATAAATAACCAGAGTATCCCATAGTATGCTGTTTGATGTTCCAAGGTAGACAAAACATACAAGCACCTAGGCTGGTTCTTGAGAGTTTTAAAGCTCTTTTATAGGGAGACAGGAGTGTTATAACCCCCTCTAAGGACATGGAAGAAGATCAGCTATGGATTACTTGATCGAATCATGCGATCCATTATTAATGAGGGTGGCCTTCCATTTTCTACTCCGATTTGACCTTATTTTCTGCTGATTCTTTAATCCAGCTAATCTGCTGTGTCTCTTTACACACTTAGAAACATGTCTTAGCTGTGAACTGCCCTGGTCACTGACCATTACTTATTTTAATACCTAACCTTTGCAGTCTACGGGATGGAATCTTGAAATCTCAGACCTTTCTCTTTTCTCTAGACTGAAGTTCCCTCCTTAGATCTACATGGACAGTTTTTCTTTTACACAATGCTATACAGTAGGAAACAGCAAAGATACTGTATTTGTATTTAGCAAATGTGGTACTCAGTGTTAGGAAAGGATTGTTAAATAGTTACACGTCACTTGTCTAATGGATTACTCTTTAAAATTTAACATGTTGGGTGGAAATTTGAAAAGATTATCAGTTATTGTGATCTATGTAGTTTTTGAATAATCGCTATGCAAAGTAATTAACTTTAAATCAATTTCTCTTCACTTCCTATTAATTAAAAAATATAATCTGACATTAGCAACTTCCAACTCAGAATCAGAATTGCCTTTATTCAACAAATACAGTACAAGTTAGTTACTCTGGTGTACTTGGTGCTGTAAAAACAATCTACTTACTGTATACCATATACAGTACCACAATCAAGACATCAGTGAGGCAGTGCACATACTGTACAACTAAGAATTCTGGTTAAAAAAACATTAGAAAGAAGCTGTTTAAAAACGGAATGGCTCTTGTATTAGTAGGCCAGTAGCATCTTCCTTGAAGTTGATGGAACAGGTGGTCCTGGGTAGGAGAGGTCATCTGCAATCTTTCCTGTCCCTTTCTTTGCTCTAGAATTGTAGAAATCACCAGTGCTGGGCGGATGACAGCCAAAGACCCTCTCCGCAGAGACAACAACACACTGTAGTTTGCCTTTGGAGTAGACAGTTGTCTTGCCACAACAAACAGTCATAGAGGAAGCCAGAAGTCTCAATAATGTCTCTGTAAAACTGTATTAGAATTAGTGGGGACACACCCTATGACCTTTATCATTATCTGTCGTGCTTTTTTTGTGATACTGGTGGTATTCATGTCCCATTTAAGGGTATTAGAGCAAAAACAAAAAAGGACTCCACCACACTCACTGCCACATTATTGATTACCGGGAACAGAGGTTTTGGAGAATGTTTCGGGTAGTTGGTAGCACCTGAAGCACCTCCCTATAATAAATGGTTTCATCATCATTAGTGATGAAACCTACAAGGGTGATGTCACCCTTAAACTTAATTAATTAGTTTGACTGAACATTCACTAAAGGTGTAGTCCTTGGTCTACAAGAAATAGAATAATGGGAAAACATGTGTCCTTGAGGTACACTGGTATTCACAGACAGTCTGACAAATAAGGGCCTAGCCACATAGTGCATTATGTCTTTAAAGTAACTTTCTCCAGTACTGTTCATACCTCTCTCCACATGTAATCCAAGTGCCTCGTGACAGATATTTCACAACCCCAGGACATCCTCTTCACATTGTAAGTAATGACTGTCCTTTTAATCAGCCAAATAATCCTGTGCCTCACAGGAATATCAACACATTTGTCATTGTTCTTTCTTCACTAAAATAAATTCTCAGAGACTGCTGCTGTGACACCTAAACCCAAGCATTGCAACTAACTACAGTACATAATCTGAGAGCATGCAGTATGTTAAAAATAAAAAGGGAAATGGTTTAATAAAAAATACTAGAAACCTACCTATCTACAACATATTATAAGAGGTTAAAGCTGCAACATGTTTTCTTAAATTAAGTTGATAGTACAGTATATTTTAGTATGGAGAGCATACAAAATAACTGGCAGTTTGCACTATGGAATTTCAAGGAGGTTAGCTAATGTCAGGTCATTAATTATGGATTCTTGTAATAAAAAAACAGCTGGAACAGCAGCACAATTAAAAATGTATAAATGGACAACTATGGCATTCAAATAATTACAACTTCGTAACTACAGATTTAGCAGGGTTAATTAAAGCTGCAATTTCATTATTTGACTGCTTAGATCTAACTGAGTTTCAAGTACAGCTCATTCAGTGAGAAGTGAAAATGTTTATTTTTACTGTCCATTAATTGGAAAACTTAAAATGGTTTAAATCCTCTTATACATGTTTTTTTGCAATTAAATAATATAAATGAAACTGAATTAATAACATGTATTAAAGCGCTCAGCTCTAATTTAAATTCAGAGTAAACTGTCTTCATGGAGTTTTATAAAGACTTTAAAATAAAAAAATAATACTGTTTTAAATAGAAATATTATAATACTTTTATTTTCATGATAACCACAAGTGAAAGATTTAAAGAAATCGTTGCAGATGTTTACAAGAAAGTGGAATACGGTACCACTACCAGCTATATAAATATATTATATTTAGATACTTAGGTTAATTTCATTAATGACTATAACTATGACTATTGTTTTCAGCTACGCATTTCAGCAAAATTTATTTGATTCCATATTATTCATATTCCCTATTAAGTGGATTTAACTTTTTTTACAACAATAACAACAGCAAGTATTCATAGAAAAGGTTAAAACATAACAGCTTTCTATAAAGTATATAAAATGTATTGAGCATGTCAGAACTTTTCCAAAATAGTTAGTAACTCAGAGTTAGTATCTGAGTTAATAAATGAATATTGATTATGACGTTCAGAGACATTATACTTCTATTGTTTTTATTTTCGGCTACTAAAATTCCCCTTCAGTTACATAATACCATATTAATATTCCATATTAAGTGGATTGAAAGATGCACAGTAGAGAAGCATTTAATGAAGCAATCATTTCACTAATATCTACTGTAACTCACCACAAGTGCCACCTATCGATCCCCTTTGGCCAGTGAACCCCACACCCTGCTGTGTTTTGGTACCACCAACGCAGTAATAAGAATTAACGCGCCTCACTTCGTCTTGTCTGACCACTCTAGTCTGACTTTGGCCTTTCCCTCAGGCCACTGCCCTGCTGTGGGAAGTGTTTACCCCAGTTTTAGATTCATGGGTTACTCAAGCAGGTTTTCCTCTATGATCCATAGGTCCTTTGCACCATCCACTTGCAGCTTCCCAGTCTTCCTAACGTGATGCTTACACAGCCATGCTTAGCAGTTGGGATGATATCTACTGGGTGATGTGCTCCATTATGCTGGCCGTATATTTAAGGCTTTTTATTATATATTAAAATATTAATATTTTATCATATGACACAAAACATTCTGCTGCGTGACGGCAGTATTATTTGCTAACCGGGAAAACTCTGAATTCTTTCTTGCCACCCACCCACACAGACTGAAAATATAGGACTGAGATATACAGTAGTTAATGAACTGTATTAACGCTGATGCCCATCTCACACATGTAAGATTGCAGATCTTTCAAAGTCACTGTTGACTTCAACCATGGAATCTCTAATGATTTCCTGCCTGACTTATAGGTCAGTTTCGGAAGGAAGCTTGATCTGGGTAGTTTCTTGGTGTTTACTGTTAGATTTTCAAAGATATTGTGTCTTCAAATTCAATATCTAAGGATTTTTAGAGACTTTGAGAGAGTACTTTGAGGTGACATTGAACTAACTTGATCACACACATAGAATTGTTACGACTTTGTGACGTTTCAAACTAATCTTTTGCACCTGAGATGATTTAGGGTTGCTACAACAAAAGGATTAAATACTTAACTAAACAATTAAACTTAAAGCAATTAACTGAGAATCTTTTTTGAATAATTGAATAAACTAACTGATTGACATTTTTTTAAACTTATTGTAGCTGTTTGGAATAGACCGTGTAGATTCTAAAGGTAAAGTCAAATTTGAAAGTGTTATGATGATTGCAAGCTCAATCGACAACAAAATGTGGATCTTTGCATCAATCAGTGAAGTGCAAGCCTCACCTGGATAGTGACCTTGTGACCTTATGACCCTCTATACAAATATTAGGGGAAATATTAGGATGGATAGACTGTGCAAACTAAAGGTTTTTAGGGTTCTCCAATTCCAGTACTGACCAGGTCCCGACTTGCTTTGCTTCTGAGATCTGACATGATTAGGCCTAAGGTGGCAACAACACTTACAAAGTAACAAAGTAACAACAGTAACAAAGTAACAAAAAACAAACATAATATTAAATGAAAAACATCAGGTCCTTTTTTCTTATTCTTTATTTTGGGGAAAAATGAAATACTAAGCCTGCAGCCCTCACCAGGAAAAGAAACAGAATGAAAACAGATGGATGTACAGTACTTTACAAGCTTACAGTTTTAATAAAATATGATTTATAGACGAAGGATTAAACCAAGCTCTGTGCATGTGGTTCTGAAATAACTTTCATTCTGTACAATTAGCTCAGCCCCAGGATACCATGTGCTTATATTTTAGAAGTTATCAAATTAAGTTGCAAAATGACTGGCACGTCAGCAGCAATAAAACGAGATAACAAGAACAGCCACTGATAACTAAAAAAAGAGTGAAAATGGAACGGGGCATCAGTAGCTTAATTAAGCCGTTTGTTTCAGTTAAACACGGGGAATAGATTTCTCTTATTCTATTCAGAAGCTCAGCGAGTTTAATTTCCAATAAAAAAAGGCCGTTAACAAAAACAACATACACGACAACTAAAGGGAAGAAAAAGTGCTTCACAGAGGGGTTTGTAAAATGTTAAGGTTTAATAGACTTATTAAATGTAGGTATAAATATCCTGCAGCAGCAAATGGATATAATTACAGAAAGACCTATCAGCTGCACCGGTCATAACTGTAATCAGACTTCATGTTCCATGTAATTGTATGATTAAAAAGTGCTGCTGCTCCAAGGGAACAAAGAACATGAACCCAGGTAGAGAGAAGCCAGGAGCTGGATTAACCCACAGTCTGCCAGCCTTTGATGAAGCCTGTGAGGAGGGGCCGATCTTGCGGGGAGTGTACATGGTAAATTATTAAAATATTCCTTGAAGCTCTTACATTTTATGTCTGCTAGCTGGCTGGGAAAACTGCAGAGATTAAGAAGAAATGTGTCCGTGCTTTTGACACCCATTATTACTCAGCAGCCAGATCATGGGGATTCATGCAAAAGGAAAGTGGGTGTTGGGGTCTAGTACTGTCTAGCACTGGGCATTTGAAAGAATGGCAACTACAGGAGCAGGCTGCTGTGGGGGCAGAGGAATTGCTGTGCCTGCATTATGAGGACACGGGATAAGACAAGATCACTTTATTGGCCATATACAATTTCCTGTATTAGGAATTTGTCTTTTCCCATACCCCAACTTGCTCTCCCTGAGACACACAGACAGGGAGAGAAGCTTGGGGTCAGAGCTCAGCCATTGTACAGCGCCCCTGGAGCAGCTGGGGTTAAGGGCCTTGCTCAGGGGCCCAATAGAGTAGGATTCCTCTGCCGACCCCGGGATACGAACCGGCAATCTTTTTAAGTTTTATGCAGCTGGAGTGACTGGCAGTGTGTTATTCTATATCTCATTACAACATTGGGTTCTTTGTAGCTCACATGCTTTCTGGAAGTGCATTAAAAAATCTCGGCGCCTGCTCATCTCAATGTTATTTTTCTTATTGGTTTGAAGGTAAAAGATCAAGAAAGGTATACAAAAGAAAAACGGTATTGAATGTGGAACATCAATCAGTAATTGAATTAGGAAAAAGGCAATGTCAGGCATGGTCTAGTTTTATCTGGTATAATGCAGCCAATAGATTTTATACATATATACTGTACAGTAAATTACATATAGAGAGAATTAGATGGATATACAGTACAGTATGTGTTCCCATATGTGTGTATTTTCATGGTCAGAACAGTAGTTAAGGAAATACAGGCTGACCTTGTTTCACACTGTGCATCTCAATCACAGAAGCTACAAAATGCAAGAAGATTTAATCAAGGAAAGAAAAAGAGTAGTTTCAGACAGAAGACCTTGAAAAGATCACAGTGGCAGAAAACTACAATACTGATTGTAGTACTAAAAATCAAGGAAGAGAGATCCAGACATTATGCATGTTATTTAATTGTAATCTTAATTCAAAGTATGTGTTATAAGGTGTGGATTTTTGCTTCACTGATTCTGGACACAGCCAGTCACTGCAGCATACAAAGAGGTCAAAATAATCATTAGAAATTCTTGTGAGACTGGCAGTGCAATTTATTTATCTTGCTAAAATGCTTTCATGGGTCAGCAACTTTACCGTTACTGACATGTTTGGATGAATACAATAATTTATTTCATTTGCAATTGATTTTAGGTTAGTGAAAGAACTTTGCATGTATTTCTTTATATCTAATGACAGTCTATACTGCATACAGTACATTTTAAAAACAAATCTGTACATCAGACACACGTAGTTCATAGGAATTTCTCATTGCATAGCAAAAATCATATTTTTATTGGAACTGCCTATAGTCACCCCCCCAAATAAATGATTAGAAATTGTTTTACAATATTTTGTATCTCCAGGATACTAAATTTAACTTTGACTAGTAAGGCAGGACCTTTCTTTAAGAAATATTGCAGTATTGCTGTCTGTAATGATGTGGTACTTCTTGTTTTAAATTCAAGCTGCATTGAAAGACAATCATTGCTGCTTAAACCCTGCAGCTAGCATTGCTTCACCTTAGTTTAATTAGAAATGTTTTTTTTCCAAAGTAGCACAAGGACCATTGTAATACCACACACAAGTTCCAAAATCCACTTGAAGATCTCTGACATTTATTTATACCTGATTGCATTTGTCAAAAATGACATCTTTAACAGTCATCTCTCCTAAAGACAGTTAAGAGCATTTTGAATTTAGACTTCAGAGTATTTCTTGTAATAAAGTAGGCATTACAAATGTTTTATTCTCAGGAAACAAGTGGAATCATGCCATGTGGACAACGTTTGAGATTAAAGATTCAGAGAGAGAGAGTAAAGGCCCAGTAAGCTTAAATTCAAGTGCATTCTTTCAGAACACCAATTTACAAACACTCTTGTCTGACTAAAAAAAGATGTTAAGCTGACAAGGTGAAAACTAAATGGAAAATGACAACTAATGCGGAAGAAGCATGACTAATAAGGCCTTTATGTGTCCTGACTACTGAAAATCACCATTTTTGTTTTGAAAGACAGAAATCTAAACCTTGTTTCTTTTCTTTTTTATATTGGCAAAGTCTCAATGCAGTCCTTTTTACAAGCTGAAATTGGAAGGGGATTTATCTCAGCACAATTCGATTTACATTCACTTGGTTGGAACACACATTTTAAAAGACAGTATAATTTCAAACTGTGAGACTAATACATGACATCTTTGGTGCAGAAACTTCTAAAAGAAAAAGGAAAACAAAACTTTGGTGTATCTACTTGGAGATTTGTAAATTATGAGTGGAATATAAGAAGGCAGAAATCCTGCAGAAATTACTCAAAAGTCATTAGTCTTTTATTTGAATCTTTTACTTTATCAATCAAAATATAACATTTATCACAAAACCCAATAAAACAGGTGTATCAGTTGTTCTTGCTATTACATAAAACAACAACCTGCATAAAGCAGGATCAATAATTACATAATTAGCATAGTGAAATTGTAAATGACAGTGATAATGATAAAATTAGGCAAGTAAGTCTATGAAATTGTGTTTTATTTGCTCTTAATTTACAATCATAGGCTATTTATAGTAAATGTACAAAGAGCTGCAAATGGGACAATATTATGAGAGAAAATACTTTAAATTTAAACAGCTTACTCCACCTTACTGTCTGTTTTCTATTACCCTAGGGGTCTAACAACACCACAAAGCTTCCCAATAAAGTTTAGTTCTGTTCACTCATTGTTCAATTAGCATAATTTCTTCAATAGCATATGCCACCTTCTCAGCGAACAGCTGTTGAGCTTCATACTTCAATGGCCTGCGGTCTGAAGGTGATTTCTCTCTCATTCTTTTTTAAGAAATGCCAAATGTTAAAATAAAAATTGCTAAGGAGCAGAAACACTGCACCAACGAAGGAATAAATAAAATCTTAGCCATCTGTAAACTGAAACATTAGGTACACCTCCTTGATTTTTTTATAATTATGAGCTAAATTCAGTGCACAGTGAAGGTTTTACAGTACTTGATTTTTGGTGTATTCTCCAGTTTCCACATCATGATGGAATGAGGAGCAATTTAAAACAAAGAAATGTGTTTCTTCTTCTGTTCTCAAATTGCTTTATTTGGTTGAAAACGTTTTTTGTAGATCATTTTTTATCAATACAATGACATAAACAAAATGGCACTAATACACATGAGGACCCATGCCTTAGCTCTTAATCTCATATAGACTAAGAACTAAGGCATTAAGTCAGGACTGACAAAATCCAGTACACAACGCAGAAGGAAAGAAGGCTGGTCACAATTAAGTCCAACAATTACTATCTTCTGCAATTTGAAAATACAGCACATACTGAATATATTGCCCATAATACAAAGCCCACAGTAGGTAGCTGCTTTCAAATTCAAAACTCGAAATATCTACAGTACATATTTTAACATGAGAAAATCACTGACACTTTTACTTATATGTTTCTGCATTACGATGAAGCTCCCATCAGCCAGATCCACAAATCACAAAAGAAAACTTTGGTGCAGGTGCAAACGGACCTGTTTAGACACAATTCAACAGGGACTCTACTTCTCTACAGCTGGGTTGTGACAGAGCTGCTTTGAGCGTTAAATGAAGTTTACATGGTTCTCCGTGGACTTGCCAATCCTCGTTAGCAGCATCTGTTCCCTTTTTAATGGCCCAGGAGATGAATGGCTGCTCTCTCCTACACCTGCGATTCTTGTCTCTTTCAGCATCTGTCTTTTCATTCTACGCTCCTGTCTGATTGACGAATGACCTTCAACATCATCGCTACCATCAAAGCCATTACATTCCCCAATTGTTTGTTTTTTTCAGCCTAAAACCTACTTCTTTTGTTTAATTGCCTAACAACAACTGTGGCTGAAAAGTGAACTACCTGTTAAGACTATGTGCTTGGGAAAATCTTAATTTGCTCGAACAATTTTCTACAACCCAAGCAGCACTCACTCAGTGACTGAAAAACCTGCTCAGTAATGCTTCTGCATGAGAGGTTTATTGGCATAAACCCAGTTTCTGCACAACAATTAATATAACGTGAATTGTAATTATCATAGGGATGTGCGACAGTATTTTAAAAAAGTAATAATATCCTTAATATTCTGTAGTGTTCTAAACTACACTGTTACTGATGCAAGTCACAGAGGGATACATTTTTAATATAACTTTCAATACATGTTTGGTTAGGGAAGAGCTTGCTTCTAGCAGCAGTTACAACCTACTGCAAAGAGTTCTATATCCAATTATAAGCAATGCCAGCCTTTGCTTTTTAATTTTATTTGGATCAGTCTTTTAAAAACACATCATACTGATGTGGCTTAAATTGCTCCATCACATTAATTGTATCTCTGTTCTACAGCTCCCATAAGGCACATTGTGCTGCACTTAAAGTATAACCTTTGTAGCATAAACCTTGGATAACAGCTCATTAAATAGGGCCTTGGGGTATACAATAGAGAGGTCCCAATGTATTACACAGTTAGTAATCAGGTTTCCATTTTTGCAGTCCTTTACTTTCTAATTATTAATCTATTCTCACTGCTTTAAAAAGCACAATTACATGATCTGATATAATAACATGAAAGGCTTTGACTAGAGATGACTATCTGGCTATCGCCTTCTCTTGATCTTGAGTTGCAGATTCTAGATTTAAGCTAATTTTAAAAATCTGTTTCGGGGGCAAAATAACATGCAAATGAATTGCTTTAGTTCATATACAAGACAGGGGTGAATGTAGCGAAGTGGTTTACCCATTCTTACCCATTCTCATTAGAGCTGCCACAACGCCTGCGTTTTAAGATTCATTTTTATTTTTGTCTCATTCTCCCCACTCAGTGAAAAAGTATTTATCAGCCTTAACAATATGAGAAATTTGCCACATTTACTAACAAAAAATGACAGACTAAACAATTACAAAACTAATCTTACAAAAACATAGGAAACCACTATCACAATATAGCATGAAGCTGAGAAATGCTGGGCCTCGTCAATACTGGGATGACTTATTTCCAATAAGAGAAACTGTTTCTGTTGTACAGTATATACTGTTTTAAAACCACGAAGGGGCAATTTCCTCTCTACAGCCCCCCCCCCAAAAAAAACAGTGTCCCACTGGATGAGATAGTTAAGAGAGGTTCACACTAATGGGTAATTAAATTTGACCTGGCACTATTCATTTCAGTAGAGTTGTTAATTCTGTAAATAGCTAAATTCTACTCTGGGCTTACACAAACTGGCATCCCTAAAGTTACTTCTTTATTCAATTTCTGAGTTCCTGACTTGATCTGGACATAATGGATTGCAACAACCAGGTGGATATTACACTTCAGGATAAAGTGTGTGCCCTCTTCTATTTGTACACTGTATGTACTCTACAACATTTTAGGAACCCTTTGGATAACAAGCATTTACTGTATAAAATGCAAGGAATATTATTTCTTTCATTATTATTTCATTTTAGATTGCTACTGTAAGGCTCTTTTTGCTTGTTATTATAAATTTCATTGAATGACAGATCAATAAATCTAGCGTAGATTTATTGATATTCTGTCGTCGATGTTGGCTTATTGTTAAGAATTGTTTAAGCAATAGAGGCAAATCATTTCATTTTGGTTACTAGCCAAAATAAATCCTAAGTTATAGGAGTTGTACTGTACTGTATATGGTTTTCTCTGTCAGAACTGACTAAACTGAGTGATTCAAAACTACTCTGAGAAATATTCAGAAGAAAATCGCAAGGAGTGAACATACAGTATCAGTGACATTGTAAAGCTACATACAGAAATGTACAAAACACACCATAGATGAACACAAGAAATCTTGTAAACCAGATGGTCATCTTATTCTTACCATACAAAGAGGTCTGCACTTTTCGTATGGCAGAATTTCTAAGCACCATGAACTGTCAGGAGCATCACCCAAATAGTAAGAAGAGAAAAGTGAAGAGATCTCTGTCTTCTGGAAGACAATGACTTCCAGTTTGTCTGAAATAAAACAAGCCCACAACACTGACAGTACATTACACTATGCAGGAAAGCTTTTTTATATAAATGCATCTTCTTCTTTTTTTATTGGTCATGAAATGACTGGTTGGTATCAGACGATAAGTACCATTACCTGACAAAAATAACAAGATACAGTATGTCATGTTTGACAGAGGAGGATTCTTCCCCGGATACTTCTGCAATAAGCATTTCTTTGTGCTCTGTGCAGGTTTCACCTTGAACTTAAATTGATGCTGTGTTAACTGAAAGTGAGTATCAAGTCAAAAGCACAAGGTAATACTGGGCCTTTAACTCCCTTCACAGGTCAGGAACCTGCCAGATGTTTCTAACAACCTGCCACCAAGGGATACAGTTGAGTCTCTACTGTACAGTATGCTCAATTCACAAGAGATGGGTCACCATTTTTAGGAAATATGGTTCTCTAGAGATCTGACCAACTATCCTTGTTTAATTTGGGCTGTGGAGTTAATTTTATACTGTACATGCAGACTCCAGTGTAGCATGGATAACACTCTGCTGGAAGATGTGGTAGTATAGTATCTCTCTATCGGTAACGTACTGTAGGTCATAACCCTACAAAGTTATGACAGAGAAAATGAGTATTATATTCTAATATTACTGATCATCCTGAATATACTGTATTTTAAAAAGTACTCGTTTTTCTCACCTAGATGCAAATACTAGACATGTATAATTACAGCATTCACACTACTCATGATCAAGCTGTACTATATGTCCTGCCAAAGTAAAAAGTAAAAAGCAAAATTGCCAAAGTAAAAAGAATTGTACAAATTACACTTTTAGGCTGGGACCATCCATTGTTAAAAGCTAGTGTATTATTTGTCACTGTCAGTAAACCTTTGACAATGATTGATCCCTTACGACCATTTTGTAACAGATAGGTTATTTGAGTCATGCAAGTTTTAGTTTTCTTGTGAGTAACATTATAATATTCATGCTCTTTATCATCACAAAGTGGTTCACAGGGTCTTTGGACATTTTTAAAATTACAAATGGCTTGTATAAATTAATGCCGTATATTGAACTCTTTCTTTGAATTTTCCAGAAAAAGCATCCATTATGTTACTTTGACTCATAAAATAATCAATCTCTTTTCAGGTAAGTGGAAAGTGGAATTTTAGCTTCTGTGTACTGTATGTGTCATTATACAGTAGATTCAGAAGGTTGAGCATCCATGCAAACCAAATAAGACACTTCGACAATTCAAAAATCTCAAGGTTACAAACGTTGGTTCATTCCTCTTTCAAGAAAAAACTCATTTTAGAGTTTAAATTATTCACCCATACATTTTTAAACTGCTTAATCGAATACTGGGTTACAGGGAAGCCTATCCCAGCCAACAAGGCAGGATACAGCCTGGGCTGCACACCAATCCAATGAAGGGACACGGAGACACAGACATGCACACACTCCCAGAAGCCAATTAACCTTTCAGTATATTTCTGGATTTTGGGATGAAATGTTTGAACCATTTTAATTCAAATTTTAAATTAAACTAGAGGACTAAAAATTTAACCTGACAAATCTTATCAGAAACTGTCCTTAAATATACATAAAGTCATTTTCTTCAAGGAATCTAACACAATGCAAGAAAACTGTAAGCAAAAGGCAAGACTTTTACATTTCATGCCTGTAGTTCACAGCGTAGTCCAACCTGGATTGATTAGAGGCCTGCCTTGACCCTGAATTCAATGGATAAATAGACAAAAAATGTCCCCATGTTGATATTGTTAGTTTCTACATAATGGAACAATATTGTTACAATGATATAGTGGTTATAGCAGACTACTTCTGAAGTCATCATATTCATGTGGAGAAATAGTAGGTATCCCAATAAGTGGTTAGATCCTTGTTTCTTGTGACATTTGGGGTATGGGACATTTCCTTTTCCAGATTTAAAAGTCAATGAGCCCTGGCCTGGTACTCTCACCATACTGAATGACATTACATGCTAAGGTAAATCTACATGACTATCACTGACATAAAGGGAGGGAAAGGAAAAGTGATCCCCCAGCTACTCCTCCCATAACAGAGTTTTCTTGCTCTGTTATAGTTTTTCCTTCTCTTAATATTTTTTGTATTCTATCATCAATGAGAATAGGATTATTGATCTGGTCCGTAATCGTAAATCGGCTTCCCTTTGGCCACAGAAATAGCACATTGTTATGTCTTCTGTTTTTCTTCTGCCTGTTGTGTTTCATACCCATGTTTCTGTCTCTGGAAGAAGAGGGATTAATGGGAAAAGCATCAGAACCTGAAGGGCATAAAATAAGAATTGGACACACTAGCTTCCGTTATGATTAAGGCCTTTGTGGGGGATGAATGTTGCTGTTAATCATTGTCAGAAACAGCATCCTTATTTTTTTGTATCAGTTCTGGGATATGAAGCATTACATAAACATATGTGATACGTTATTTGGACTCCTACTTTAATACCAAACTGGACAGTCTTTCTTACTTAAATAAAATCAGAGTTAATTCACACAAGACCTACAGACTTCTGCCCAAGTCTACCCCCCTCCAAGCCTGTCAACAGGTGTTGATGGCCACTGTTTGTCCACACAGGACACATTTACAATTTCTATTCTGCTACAGAAGCTTCTTAACCACAGACGACAGAAAACATTATCTAATAACAGAGAATCCCCAGAATAGACACTGAGCATTATGTGCTTTTGAAGATCTGACAGATCTCTTCAGACATTCATTGACTTTTTCCCCCTCCACTCCAGTTTGCCTATGAATCTGGCTACAAGCTGAGGTACTTGCCATTTAGTCTTTGAAAGAGTAAATTAAAATGGTCCTATTATTCCCCAGCCCCAGGAGTAATGTTGATGAATTACAGTACCTTGTAAAGAATACAACAATAAAATAATGTAAATATAATTCTTGTAATTGACCAGAATGGATCTCTGTTCTGCTTCCTTTATAAACATGATTCATATTAACTACTTCTCTTAGACTTTACAAAGGGCCATTATATGGTTGTTTTATCTTTCTTTAATTGGGCAAAAATATTACAACTGCACTGCTAAATTCCGTTAAGCAGGTAAATAAAGAAAACATTTCACTTCCTTATAGATTTTCATTGTAAAATATGGCCGAGAAGGATTGTATTTATCCAAATAAGGATTTATACAGGGTTTATACTTCCAGGGTGACTGCACCTGGCTGACCATGGAAGAGTGCCAGTGAAGATACAGTACTATTCTCAGAACAGAATCTCCCCACAAATCCAACCAAATGTTTTACATCTGTCATTTATTCTACATCATCATGAAGTGAATCAGTCCACTTCAGGTCTCGTTCGGCTTGCTGGAGGAAAAACAAATGTTGCTTCTGTAACTAATGTTTCTGTAATGCTTTAATACCCTGATAGCGCTTGCCTTACCCATTGCTGAACACCCCCCCCGTAGTTATTGCAAAAACTGTGAACAGCAAAAAATGTGGAACATCAACAACAGAAACTGGTCCAGTAGAAATTGGGTCAACATACAAAAGATTAAGCCAATAAATAAATGCTAGAATATACTATAAATACCCAAAGGCAAGACAATAGCAGTCCACATCAGAGAAACCACCCTAACTAGACAAGATGGGCCTATTTCCAGGAGCTGCTTATTGAAGGCTTTAGCAGACAACTGTCTTTTTGTCTAGTGCTCGGTTATTGCCAGCACATCTGCAAGCCTTCCATTAATGGGACTGCCAGGCTAAACTAGTACAAATGACACAAGGCTTCAGGTAAACAGAATATTATGTTATCGTCACAACATCTGCATAATCTCAGACAGAGAGAAAAGCACACAAAAGGACCTCCATACCTTCAGTGAAACATTTTAGATTAGATTTTAACAAACAGTAAGCCTTACACATTAATAATGCAGACTAAAGACTTACAAAGCATGATTTCAATTATTGTCATAAAAAGTATTCAGAATTTTTTCTGCCGAAAGTATCATGAAAACATTGAAAGCAGTTTTAATGTTCCTGAAGCACAATTTATTTTAATCCATTCTGAGAAAATGGCAACTGTGGTGTACTTCACAGTATTTTTGATTATATATGAAATTTAAATAACCTGATTCAAGGGCCATGTCTAATGTCTGCTCCACACATTCAAGTGCTACTTGAACTTTGATGATAACATTCCTATCATGGATTTATTAAGACAGAAAGAGCAATTACCTTTTACACACGTAAGATACAGAAATAGGCTTTAATTAAAACGTTTTTATTCAAGTGGAAGAAAGTGATAAATATTTTTAATCTCCAAGTAGATGTACAAATTCAAATGATTCATTGCTCTATAGTTTCTTTTAAGGATTTTTTTGGGTTTTGAAAGTCAAGTGCTGTTAATGCTAAACATAAATAATAATTATCTTCTTGTCCTACAGGGGAATTAACAGAGGAATGTGCATGTACTGTACTTCTCCAAGAAATCAAGTTGAAGACAAGACAAGTTGTTTTGCAAAGTAATTTCACTTGCTGTGTGGATAGAAAAGGTTTAGAAAATCTGCTGTCAGTGCTGCTGCTGATCCAGTCAAATGGAGCTTCTGTTGTAGCTGTCTGACTTTATTTTAGGTATCCTTTACCAGAAACTCAGAGAGGGTACTTCTGACAGTGAATGCTATTTGCAGTGGGTAAAAATGTACTGTTTTGTTTTTGGGGGAATAAAATAAAAATTAGATCACAAAAAAAGAACATTTGGTTTCAGTGATCAAAATGTAAAGTAGCACTTTATGTAGAAAATTCAATAAATAATACAGCATTTTTAACCACGTTATAATTTTAATTGTTTAATAACCATAAGCTCCATGTGCTACAGTATTCCAGACATTTCTAGATTAGATTCTTCATTTCTGTTGTAGACATTTTTCTGGTCAATGTTAAAAACAAAACCTTCTCATCTGCCTACTGTACCTGCCCTTTATAGCAAGGACTGCAACTGTTGATTGCTGAGATACATTTAAGCTTAAGGCACAATATTTAGGCACACCTACTGTACAAGCATGGGTAGATCTCTTGGGATGAAAGAAAGACCCAGTGAAACTACTTAAATACTTACTGTATAGCAAAAGCTTAGTAACAAAAAAACTAAATAAATATAACATTCAAGAAAATATAGAACACAATGTTTTTATGGTGTTTCAATGTCTTTGCTTTGATGTCTGTTGTTATTGCTCGTGGTTGCCAAGAAATACAGGTATTTCATTTTAAAATGTACTCTTGGAAACAACTTTTAGAATTTCATTTGTTAGTTCCTATTTAGACAGTTCATAAATCTCATAATGTCAGTTACTCATGGAGTTCTGAAGGGTTCTACAGTATGTTGTTAATATAAGATTTGTGATGTTTCACATTGTGAAGATTGAACAAATATAACTGTAGGACATAACTCTTTAGGATGTAACAGACCTCAAAATTTAGTTTTTAATTAGCAATGTACCAAACCTAAGACATTTTTCAGTCATGTTATTAACTTCAAGTTCTCATAAATGATTTTGACATTTGGTTCATATTGTACATATTTAAGATAAGGCAACATTATTATTTTTCAATGTATATACGTAGGTGCAAAGGAACAAAAGCTCACAAAGCATGTTAAATTTAGAAAGGTGATATTTAATATTATTAAGCAAGGATATGAACCTGTGATTAAAAATGTAGAATAAAAGAACTATTAAAGAATGTCAAAACACGAAGAACTAAAATTCTTCACAGGTACAGATTTGGGTGTTAATAGTAAAATCCATGGCCAAAAAGCCCATGATGCCCCTCCTACCACAGACTACTCTGTCCTAAATTACATTGTAATTAGACATTTATAAGTTATCAGCTATTCAGAACCATACTAATGCTTTTCCCTATAGAGACAGCACTTGCATAGCTTTGAGGACAGAGCATTGTTGTGCAACATTTCTGGCAAAGAGCAATTTTTGAGTTGCCATCTGGGAGAATAGAGTCTTTAGTGCAGTATTGAATTCTGTCTCACATAGCATTCTGCACTATTTTGTTTAACGTTCATTTTGCAAATTCAATTCACTCGAGTCATCTACTGCCATAAACATGCTATGAAAAGTATATCTTTCACTGTTAAGCATATCTTATTACATAATTGCTTGGCTAAAAGGAGAACCATCTCAAACCTGACACATTTATCATTAAAGGACATTGTGTTATATTAGCATGTGGTGGTATGCCTAAAGTAAAAGACTATAAAATAAGAAGATAGCCTGAGTATCTACAATATATAGCAGGTGAAAACACAAATATGTATGTGCTTGCTGTTTAAGGAAAAGGAAAAATCCACACAGTATGAGATAAATCTTTCCCTTTACTTTCATCACAACAACTCCAGAGCATAAAACGACAACCCCTGGATTCAATTCAGCCATGTTCAAGGAGCAAGAAGGCATACGTTTTCAAATCCCCTTCTATAATATTTATAGCCTTTCTTCACTTCATTGGACAAAGGTCAGGCAAACTCACTTATCCAATATTTACTGTACTTGACCACTCGAAATCCTCAATAATCTGTGATTCTCTTTTTAGAGAACCTTACAAGCTCTCTTCTTAGTCATAGTAGCTGGAACATGTCTGGGCTCTCCTTTATGTTTTGAGATACACTGTGACCATGATTTATATATTACAGAAACTGCAGGTTTCATTACATACAGTAGCAGGATGGACAAGAGACTGGCAGATCACAGTACATTATAGCATAGACAGCATACCGGCAAGGCGCTACAGTATGTGTGCCTGCACAAGTTATTATTGGGCCACCTACTATAGTTAAATACTTTGCCTAAAACCTTAATCAAACATTTTCTTTAGGAATGTTTAAACTTTAATCACAAAAAAAGACAATAAGAAGCCCTTGACTACAGAAAAGGCATGGCAGCAAAAGAGCGCATCCTTGAATGTGCAGCATACATTTTTAACATATTTTAATAAATCATTGTGAACACCGTAATGCAACGAGGGGGAGAAAACAGCCCGAATTTTAGATCAAAGAAGAAAAGAGTTGTAAAATGCCTGGAAGGTTATCATCTGCTTATATGGAAAAGGAGCATAAACTATGCTTTTTATTAGCTACAATGCTTTTATAGATAAAAGAGAAACACATAATGCCACCTCTGCAAACCTAACAGTAATCTAGGGATCTAAATGGGTCACATTTCAGTGAAAAAACGAATGCCCAGGGGCTATCTTTGGTGTTCTTTAAACCTACAGTACTCAGCAAGTGAGGATGATGTTTTCTGCATATAAATTGGATCTGCGTAGCTGCTGAACAACATGTGCCTTATACAAGCAAGTCCGTGGACTGATTTTTGGACAAATGCATTGTGATCCTTCAGCATTTGCCCGTGTTTCCACAGATTTTTGGTGACTGCTTTGGTTTCCTCTCACTCCCCAAAGCCATACCACAGTAGGTTTGACTGTCTATTCTACAGTTGTCTCTTTCTTTATATCCCTGAAATGGACTTTGGTCTCATCAAGGACAAGAGCCCCCACTTGTCACGTCCTGTGCCTTGTGCTTATCGGATAGGCCAAAGCCTGCCATGACCCTCTCCAAGACAACTGCCAATGAATCAAAGTGCATTTTGCTTTTGGCAATGGTGAGAGGTTAAAATTCAGCACTAGGACAGTTTGATGGTCTTCCAAGAAGCTTCGAACTCTGAACAGTTAGGAATTCATTTAAGGCTGGTGCTCTCCGCTCCAGTTTGAGCTTGTGGGATTGGCTCTGGTCTGCCATGACCTTGACCACAATACTGTAGGTAACTTTTTCATAATGCATAAATGGAAAAACGCCACTATTCTGCAGTAACATACTGTACTGTAGTTTATACTTAATATCTTCGTATTGCAATATACAAAATCCAACATCTTGGCTGCACCAGGTTTGTAACTCTGCAGATGCTGTCATTTTAGACACTGCATTTTGCACCCAGTGTTTGAAATTTAACACTTGGATAGTTCGGTGCACTTTTTTAAAGAACTAACCATCCATTCAAGGTAGGGGCTTTGTTCACTGTATTTGTGTCTCAGAATATGTATGGTATTAAAGTTTGTGCTGGGTTCAATTCAAACAAAGTAACATTACAGAACCATATGTAATGTGAAAAACTGTTTTGAAGCATATAGTAAATACTGTACAACATGAACAAATGGAACCATACAGCCTCCATATCGCAGATATATTAGGATTTCCTTTCATTTCTTGATTAAGTGTGATGTCACAGATTACTGTAAATTACAATAACTGCACTGGTTCTCAAGTAAAACCTTTGTTTCTTAGAAAAACTAAGCATTTTGTCTTATAGCACAAACAAGTCTGAAATCAGTACTACACTCTGTATCAATGAAATGATATTGATTTAAGTGCTGCCTGTTCCTGGAATTAAACTACAGCACAGTCCATTTTATTGCAAATTAGTTTATTACTGAAAAGACACATCTTTCAACCTTCAATTGATTAAGTACTGAATCCTTTTTTACTTACTTACTTTAATGTCACAACCGTAACATTAAATTGCTCCTTTTAAAAATCCGGTAACTATGGGTCTAGAACTATGAATTGAGTGATCAATCTCAAATTGATTCATGTATCATATGTAATAGAGTTATATAAAACATTTTAAAATGTGACACAGAGCTGTTTGCAATTAGTAAAATGTATATATTGTATATTTTTAATGTACTGTATAGCAGCTTAAATCAGACCTAAAACTTGTACTTAAAAGAAAACAATGAAAGAGTAAAAGGACATGCCTATTACTTGTTCCTCATGAATAAACAATGATTTACTCGAAAACTTTTTTTTTTTTGAAAGGCACAAAACAAAATTTAACAGAACAGAACTGAAATTAATTTGTGAGAAAGAGCAAGTGATTTGGACAAAACAGAAATTGAAAAATAAAATTTTTCATAAAACAAGTAAAAAATAGCTGTTTAATTGTTTGCTTTAAGTTAAAAATGTAAAAAGGATTTAAAGGCCCAGTGACACGGTGGTTAGCTTTGTTGCTATGCAGTGGTGGGGCCCTGGACAGAGTCCCTGTGGTGCTATCCACGTGGAGTCTGGGCTTGCTCCCTGTCTTGACATGGCTTTGCTCTGGCCTCCTCCCACAGTCCAAAGACATACTGGCAGGTTAATTGGCTTCTGTAAAAACAGGCCCTGGTGTGAGTGTGTTAGTGTGTGTCCTGCAATGGACTGGTGTGTCTTGCACCTGCTGTTCGCTGGGTTAGACTCCAGCTCCTCCCAGAACCCTCTACGGGATAAAGGAGTTAGAAAATGGATGTGTGGTTTTGGTCTTTTAAGGCTGAAGTTATCCCAGTATTATAAAGGCACCTTTCATTTGTTCCTGCAATGATACTTTCTGAATCTACTCAGTTATTATTATTTTTACCATTCTCTGCCTTGTACAGTTTAATTGAATGCCATTAAGGGAATTATTCTTCAAGCTCCATTGATTTTTTGTTTGATTTTTGTTTTCAAAAGAATAGTCAGCAATATCACTTTTACTGAAATACACTTTTCTTTTCATCATGTTATGCTCTTTGGCTTTTCTTTCATTTATGGAGTTCTGCTGAGGCCACTCTTAAAATGTGAAATAATGCCTTGGAATACAGAGAGCTATTGCTCTCATGAATTAAATCCGTTAAAAATGTGTTTTATTAAACCAAAACCCAGTATTTGTTCCAGAGAAAAGTGTTGTTGATTGCAAACACTTCACAAAATTTTCTAAATGAAATATTTCATTTTGAGTGCAATGACTTTTGTTGTTCTGTAAAGTAAATCCTACTGGAAAGTAGGATTAAGGCTGACTCAAAATGTTTACCCTTTGTTACTGTACAGTGCAGGAGTGGGAGGAGCCACGCCGAACACCAATAAGAGTTGACGCCCGGTTTGAGGTGGCAGAAGCAAACGAAAAAAGACAAATCCACCACCCGCTCTGAACAGCAGCGTCCATCCTGACTGGACTTTCTCTGTCTTACCGGTTCCAGCCTGGAAGAAAAGAAAGCGCAATACCTAAACAAAAATAAACTCAACCTGTCCCGCTGCGGGAGAGGGGAAGAAAGAAAATGAAAATAAAATGAAGGCAAAAACGCAGCCTCTACGCTCTCTCGACAGTCCCCTCCAGGACTGCCGCTGGAAAGTCCTCCCCTTGCGGGGGTCTGTTCCCCCTGCGGGGGGGAGAGTTCTTTGTGTCTTAAAGGCCCCCCACCAGGTGCGACTTGTCCTTAATTAGCCAGGACAGTTATGGTTGCTTAATGCAGGGCTCTGCCTCCACACGGAACATGCAACCAAGTTATACCACACCTCCCGGTACTTGAAAATGTAGTTTGTTTGCTTGAAGCTTCTGCATTCTGTCAAGTTTACAGTAAATCTACCAGAAGAACTGGTTTGTGAGTGGGTGAAAGTTTGGGTTTGTTCACCGATGGTTTAAATTGAGCCATTTACAATGCAGATTACAAAACTGCATTTACAGCAGTCTATTTCTAAACCCTGAATGTACCGCTAAACATATGAAAACATATGAAACAGTAATGCTAAAAAAAGGCTAAGAAACTCAACACATGCGCACAGTATTGTGTTCATTGTACTCTGGTTGATGGGAATTGACTCAATATTCAATTTAAAGTTCAATCACAATAATGTAAAGAACTGTCTGCAGTATACTTTATATTGAAGGCTAATGCAACACAGTGCTCTATCATCACCCAGTTAATGTAACCAATCAGACAACATCACATGCTGCACCATTTCAAAGAACGTACATACAACAGAA
This sequence comes from Lepisosteus oculatus, assembly GCF_040954835.1. Taxonomy (NCBI): domain Eukaryota; kingdom Metazoa; phylum Chordata; class Actinopteri; order Semionotiformes; family Lepisosteidae; genus Lepisosteus; species Lepisosteus oculatus. The sequence goes on along the minus strand of NC_090700.1, from coordinate 3,012,485 downwards.
GCTGTTCACAATCAAAACCTAATTTTCAACCCTGTGCTGTACAGTATACAGATGATAGAAAAGAATTAGACCATTTTTAATTTTCCCAAATAAATGTTTGATCTGATTCCTAATTTTTCTAAATTGTCATCACTACCAAATCCAGAAATTGAAAAAAAAATCCTTTTGAGAACTCATAATGTCTTTACTTATTGTTCCCAAATTGCATTGAAAGACTTGCATTGAAAGATGGAAACCAAAATGATGCATGTTAATGAAAAAGGAACAAACTGCTTATAACTGCTTAAAATATTAAAGAGAAACCGACTTCCTTTTACTATTTTTAGATTAGGAGTATTAATGAAATATATTAATGGTCTATTTTAAATATCAGAATATTAATTGAGTCTCACAAAACTGACTTGTTTCACAGACACAAGAATACAGATTAGTAAGACTCTTTAGAATTGCAAAATCATCAGATGACATTCAGACAGTTGTCCTCAAAATGACAATGCTTTAAAAATAGTTTTCCGGTCTCATTTCTGTTGCACTGAGCACTGGATACTGATGAATTCTGTACATTTGCATATAAATAACACTGATCCTTACAAATGCTCACCGCTCTAAGCAACAGAAAAACAGAACAATTGTAGTACTTATTTTGTAATCTAATACAAAGCATTTTCCTCTCTGTGTCTGCTGGCATTGGAACTGGCAGAGGGAGGTAAGGTTTTTCAGATTCAGAACAGCCTCTAGTAGGTCACATACTGTTAATTACAGTAAGTGTATACCCGCATGTTCGGTGTATGAGTAATATGTGATATTCCCATTTCCCTCCAATAAAACAAATACACCTAAAGCGCTTACACAAGGGGTCTGAAGCCTAATTCCTAGAGTATCTAGATCCAAAATCTTTTTTTTTTTCCCCAAGATGAGCAGTCAAATAAACAATATAATAATATGTACCATAGTTCAGGTGGGTGCCCTGTCTTTTTCACACCTGACTGCCCTGTCTTTCTCATACCTGAAGAAACGTTGTGTTTTTTTTCTTCTCTTTTCAGCATGGAATAAGCCTATTACTTGTTTCCAATAATATGTAGGATTTTTTAAGGCCTTATACAGTTAGCTACTCAAAGCATTCACTTCATTAAATGCACTATTATTTAAAAACCACCCTCAGAGACTGGTTAGAAGTATCACCATAATGCCTTTAAATAATAAGACCCATTAAGTAAATGAGAGTTAAGGAGAAACAAATCCAAAGCTAGTTCTTCACCTTACTCCATGCTTGGTAAAGAGGGGTCCTCCATGCTCATCCAAAGAGGGTCACTGTCTTGTCTGTCAGTCAGAATGGACCAGCATGATTTCAGGCTGTATGTAGAATTTTCCCTCAATCTTAACCCAAACTTTCCCTTAACAAAATATAGACGAGTTAATCAATATGCCCAAGACAAAGAGGCTGAACAAATTAACCTTGGTTGGTAATTATGTAGGGCGACAGGGCTGTGGTGTAAATGTTTTGCTGCTCTCAGCATTAAAGCTTGAGCTAATCAATAGGAGAGTGTATTAACAACAGCAAAGTGAATTAATGTTTCCCTGAGCTTGTCAGGGGCCCTGGTCGTCAGAGGCCTGACAAGGGCTTTGATATGTATATACACAGGAGTTCTTTTATGAAGCAAGAAGACAAAAAAGTGGGAAAATTAGATCAAAGGTTTCACAACTTTTTTTTCTATCCCACTTCAATGCTTATCTTAAAAAAATATCAAACCTTATGCTTAAGAAATAAAGAATAACGCTGCTGAACTTACTAATAACTGTTGGATTAAAACCAAAAAATGCACCTGATAGACTAATCTTCACTTCATTCTTGGCAAGGAAATAGTAGTAAACGGTGCTGCAATAGGCACACTATATCGAAGTGCATCTGAAGTGTAATATAAACATGGATTTGTTGCAGATGTGCAGCAAAAAAGATTAGCTAGTTGCACTAATAACATAAACAAAAGTGGCAAGAGTTTTTCTCTTTCTTTATCGCTGCTAGTGAATACCTTCCATACATTTTTACCCACCTGCAATGACTATACACTTCTTGATGTTACTGCTTCCACAGCCTGAAGCGACAAACTCATCAACATGAATGAATTGTCATATCGTGGATCTTGAAATTGCCTACTATAGTTATTGGGCTGTTGCTGGTCTTAAACAATGATATTTGTACTTGTCTCTAGTCAGCCACAAACAAAAAGCATGCTTCAGAAAACTAAGAGACAATGTTTGCTTACTTTGAGCAGCCAGAACAAAGCCCTAAGATTAAGTCCTGCAACTCCTTGCAGCTCCTTATGAATTAGGTTATGAGCTCTGGCTCAATTATATCCAGAAAGATTGTTTTATTTGTAGCTAAGTAAATCACTCTCACATTGTCGTCTGCAGTTTAATGTCTGAGCATGCACCATTCAGCTCCTAGTCAAAGAGAATAAAGAAGAGGCACAGGACAAATGCAGGATGCATGCGATTGCTTTGTCTCAATGCAATAATACATGGTCCTTAAGTCCACAGTACTGTATATAATGGAGTACAGTGCTGAAATGGAATCGTTCAACCATATGGACTAATTCAAGAACACTGCTCACAAACGTTACATGGAATATGTTTTGTGTTGAAGAGAGATACACTTTCAAAGTTATGTTTTAATCTCAGCCATAGTTGTAGACTCTCTTCAGGGATCGATGATGATGATGATGTTATTGATGATGATGACATAAGAAGTAAAATTACATCATTACTTACAATATCCAAGGTCTACAGTACATGACAACACAAAACAATCAGTATAAAAAGAAGGAAAAACATGGTTATTTACACAAATTGATTGACAATATTTTTAAACTTAGTAGATTCATCTAATTTTCTAGATAGACTCATGTTTCTCTTCTATTTCATTTCAACCACACAGATACCAAAGATGAAACAGATGTGCATTAAGGCTGCACATCTACTACCTGCATTGTTCAAACCCCCTGTGACTCCGCAATATTTAATAGTACTATCTAAAAATCAAACAGAAACCCAAATTAGCTAGCATGCAAAAGGTCACCCGCTTTGATTTAAAATGTTTAAGTCAATTATAGATTGATTTTTAGTGCTCATTAATTTGATGGATGCTTAAAAAATAGAAGGTGGTATTTCGTACTCAGAGCTGTTTCATTATTAACAATGCCTACTTTAAACATAAATGCTAAAGATAGACGTGCCTTAATTCAAAAGAGCAGCTCAAGCAAACATTTGAAAGATAACAGATGATCCAACCTTGGAAGCATCTTATAATTAAGTTTAGAAAATCCAGTGGACAACTCAAATCTTTTATGGCTTATATATTAAATGATTAATGAGAGTGAAATATATTCTAATATCAAAACTTCTACTCTTCTTGTTTATACAATATGTATTTTTTTTCATTTTTCAGTGGTTGATCAAATAGTCAACCAAAGCTATTTGAACATGGCAAAAGCTAAATCTTGCTGTCCACTGTGAAAGCACATGCTAAACGCTAAAGAAAACACAAAAGACACCATCCCAAAAGCTGTGTTAGGGCCCATGTCATACCACCTGTATGCCTTGCACTTCATTTTGCTCCTAATTCTTGTGTACAATGACAGTTTGTTCCTGGCTGCAATGCTGCATGATGGCTTCTAATTTGGAGACACGTTCCACTGTTCCCCATGAAGTGCCCATCAATCACTGAGGAGGATTCCTCAGAGGAGGCTTTCAACTAGCCGTGCTCTCACTTGAGTTTTCCTCAGTACCAGAATCTAAGACACCGACATGAAAGATCAGGTTTGTTATAAAGTTCACTAGCAGTTACATGGGTCTGAAATTGCCCAGCTTTTGAGAAAACTAAATTATAAAGGATACTGGCGTGCACAAAATCTATACAACAGTGAAACTCTTTGAGGGGCACTGAAAATTTTAAAAAGTTATACCTAAAAAACAAACAAAAAGATCCCATTCATCTAATGTTTAATTTTTCATTGGGCTTTGTGTCAACACAAAGGGAAAAAAGAATTATGAGTCTCAACGTTTTTTAGTAGTTTTTCTTTGGCAAAAATACTGTATAGTAATTGTTATTCTTGACCTCAGCTTTATTTTCCTTCTCCATAAATATGCCTCTGTAAATTCAATATGCAGGACCCAAATACATACACATTATTAGACAGATGGACAGAACAGAGGTTGTAAGAATGGCATTGTAACATTTCAATGCTTACAAGTGACTAAATTGTTAATCGATTCCTCCATTATCAATAGTCACTTTATCCTGTGCAGAAGAAGGCAACCACAAGCTAGCCCACATGGGACAGACATGAGGCAGGTCTACAGACTGAGCAGGACACCAGTCCATCACAAGGCACACATACTGTACACACAGCCAGCAGGACAGTTTAGAGGCACCGAATAAACTAGCCACCATGTATTTGGAAAGAGGAAGGTGGCTGGTGAACCCAGCAAAAAGTCCATATTCCTATGGGAGAAAATCCCATGTGCTCTAGAAGGCACCCCAGCTTTGCATAGAACCCAGAATACAAGAGCAAGACCTACTGTACAAGGCCTGACCCTAACCCTAACCCATTAGGTTATTTTGTCATTGGGTCATATTGTTATAGGTACAGTGTATTTGCAGTAAAAACTAAAAGCAGATACAGTAATTTCAATGATTTCAATAAAACAAATGAGCAAAACAAGGATGAAAAAAGACATCCATCCAGGACCCTTTCCCACACAGGATGAAAATCAACCAAATCTTTCATGAAACCCTCTGCTTTGATATGTTCTACTAGCAGTGCTGCTTCATCTTCGTATCACTTTATAATAAATAAAAAATAAAATACACACATGAAAAAGAAGTACACTCAATGCCCTGTGGAAGCAAGCCTTTCTTTCTAGCTAAGAACAAAAGAAAATGACATCCAGGCAAATGCAATAAAAAAATACATGAACTGGAGCAGGATCTCTGACAAATGTGAACCCTGAATTTCAATGGAACCTTGGAGGATATGAATTAGACAGACACACACATGCTGCATATATAATGTACTGTACATACCGTTTACTCTGTATTGCAAAAGTATTATATCCCTTTCCCCCTGACAGGTCTTTAACACTTACAGATACATAAACTTACATAAGAAAGAAGTTTAAGTCATATTCAAGTTAAGTGTGAAGGACACTGGGGTTTTGCATTATGCGCACTGTATAGTCACAGTGTGACCAGTCTGGTAATTTGTCCCTGACATGCACAGTGTTACTCAGGAACCCTACAAATCTACCCAACACTGCAGAGTGACCATAAGGGATGAGCAGTGAAGTCAATGAATTTCTAGTATTGTGAATATGGGATTCAAATTCATTTGCCATACAGAGGAATACACCATCGAGAAAGTTTGACTTCAATCAAGGAGCTCTGTGACATGATCTAATGCATATTGAAAATCAGATATAATTAAATGAATTGATTGCTTTATGTTCCTCCACAATTACTATTCGTATCACCTAAAATTATATACTGGATCTTTCATTTCTTGTGAAGTGCTGTACATTCAGGCTATACAATCTTTCAGTGCACAATCCTTAAACAAATTAAAGATTAACCCACAGAAAAACAATAGAGAGAACAATGCATTAATTAACAATATTATTCCTCAGCTCCATCATTTTTCAGTTAAATGCCACATCAGTAAAGCTTACCATCTGATGGGAACTGACACAATTAAAAGCCTGACTTTTATGCTGAACCATCCCCATAACCATTTGTTTTATTACCTGTGGCACAGATAAAAATGACATAAAAATGTCTGTTTCATACCAAAATCAAGCTCAACAGATCGACTGCAGTACCTTGATTTCAGGTACTCATTGGTAAATCATGTCAACCTGCAATAATTGCACCATCATATACAATCTTCCCAATTTGCATACATGTTTCTAGAGCATTTGACCTGGGTTTATGCACTACAGATATTTGTTGCTTATTGAGCCAGTGTAATACAATACTGTACAGTATATTCCAAGTTGTGTTTGTAATTGTTCTGGATTAATTACAATCACAAAGCAAAAAGTGTCATTAATTAAATTAATCAGAAAAATATGAATACCCACTCTGAGCAACCCAGTTTGCAATGTATTATCAAGCAGCAAATAAAAATGACAGGGCAATGCAATTTTAATGCCGCATCTTATTATCTTTTTCAGAATATGCTATGAATAATAAATGGCTTTGTCATACAAAAACACTCAGGTATTTAAACACACACTGCAATTACAAGAACGGCAATTTAACACGAGCCTATCTCATCCAATTTCCCCAAATACAAAGCCTTAACATGGCATCAATTATTCCTTAATGTTTGTAACAGAGCACCGTGGCAAATATGCATAACATTGGCATACACCTTTCAGACCGCTACTATACAAGCTGAAATGATGCAAGTGTATCTAATCAGCATTACACACCATGAACACCTGCAAAACACAAAACCATCATGCACTAATGAAGTTGCTGTTACATAAAATTTTCCCCGTTAAGGGGTATAATTTATTATGATTTTACAGTTTGCAAACTTCACCATGTTGACTGTTCGCTACATGAAAAGGCTCATTATTGGCATGTGGAAATGCATTAGTTAAAATTTTCATGCTATGCTGGTGAATGCATGCCTTGTGTATATGCCAAACTGCTTGTTTTTTACCTTTCTCCAGACCAGCTTGAGCGGGTTTAGTGAGTGGTTCGTCTGCCAGGCAATGGTCTGGGATTTCCTTTGGATGTCCAGTGACCTTTTTCACTACTGCGGATCTCAATGTGTAGACCATGAACAAACGGAACAAGTGTTTTTATTTATTTAAGATATGTATATATGTGGTATACACACAAAAAGACAAGCTACAGTGCGTGATTTATACAAAAATAAATATTTAATTTATTATATAGTCCTTGGAGTATCTTTTTAATTGCTGGAGAAATAAAGCAAGTATAAATTAATTTGCCCACAGAAGACAGTTTTCTGATGGGTTTACTGTTGCATTAATCCCGCAGTTACTTTCTCTGTACTGCTACATGAATCTAACAGGGGTTTGGAGATTCTCATTTGGGGAATGATATTAACAGAGTGCAGCAGTCATACTTCCACGGTTCTTGTTATGTAGCTCCTTACTCCCTCCAGGAGCAAGCAATGCCTTTATTTTACACAAACCACATTTTAACCAATTATTAATTGTTTCTGTGCATCTAATGTACATGCCAAAAAACTCTATGGTATATTTTGATGCTTAACTGAATTTATTGCATTTACAGTACATATCTGTTTTTACAGAACATAAAACAATCTGTAAAGACAGTACAACTATTACAGGCCATAAACAATAAATGTACCTAAAGTATAGATTAAGATAATCACACAGTAGTTCACAAAACGGTTATTATCTAATTTGACTATTGTGTATCAAGACAGAGAATGTTTTTTCTTCTATTTCGTGTCAATTCTTTCTGTACAGGAAAGAAAGACTTACAAGGGGTACTAGGCATCCTTCCTTCATGCAGTAGACAGAAGTGAAATGTACTTGAATTGATTTTTTGCACTCGTCATCCAGATGGAACCCAAAACACCTGTCCTGTAAGAGGGCTCTGACACCATTCTCCACTGAAGTGCCCAGGTAATGAGGAGCAGCCATTTTGCTCCAGCAGGTCACTGCACGCAAGATAAGGTGGAGAAGTGTGAAATTACTTCAAGTAACTGAGGGAGAAATTTAGATTTAGGAAGCCTCAAGTGGAACTTGGTACGGACACTGGGGTTAGGACCCCTTATTCTCATGAATGGTATCATGGGATCTTTAATGAACACCAGTCGGTAAGACCTGTTTTGTCTCAAGGGTGGTACATCATACAGAAGGAGCCTCTAGGCTTTAGACCAGGGGTGGGGAAAAAATCATTTGGTCTGGCCCTGCCAAGGCAACCGCAGGCGTAGAGCCTGGCGATAATTTGATAATGACAATTATCTCGATCTAATTTTCCTCGATATATACAGTATGTTTCTGTTTGAATGTTTGCACATGTGCACAAAATACTGCGCGAGTGCGCTTGCGTGTTGCAGACCGGGCAGCTCACAGATTTGTTTAATGTTTCTGCTGTTTGGCAAGTGATGTGTTCTTAAAATAAAGAGTTGTTTAATTCACCAATTAACTGTTTGGTTTCTTCAGCTTTCACTCAGGAGGAAAAAATCTGCCTTTAAACTTGAAAGAAATAATGATTTGACATTTATCGTGATAATTATAGATATCGAATGATATGAAATTTTTGATCGTGATAATGTTTTTGGCCATATCGCCCAGCCCTAAGCAGGCGGGACTTGAAATTCAATAAATCTAGGAGCTTTTTTCATAGCAACATAAATTTATATGAAGTGAATCATAATAATAATGTTAATTTTGAGGGACAAGCAAGGAACGGGACAGACAGGACACATACGAGTACATGACGGGACAGACGCATGCTTCTCGCCGGCTGCCCGCGGCCCGTCTGCCTGTTTGCAGTGACAGTCAGTGCCAGGCAGGCTGGGAGTGTACATGTTGCGAAAGTGTTAACACACTGTGTTTTACGAACTGCGGGATGAAGTCAAGCAGTTCATGGAGGTGAAGGGAAAACCTGTCAGGGAACTCAATGATAGCAAGTGGCTGTTTGATCCACTGTGCTCCAGACTGACCGACGCAAACCTGGAAAAGCAGTTGCGAGTAGCAACATCATCAATACTAGCTAACATCACATGCCTCACCAAAGAGAGGCAGTTCCAGCCATCACATTAGGGATGAGTTAATTAAATGTTTGACCAAATATTGCAGGCTAATATTAAAATTGATAATTTTGTACGGCCCGTGATGTTATAAATATCCAAATGGCCCTTGGCAGAAAAAAGGTTCCCCACCCTTGCTTTAGACTAATCAACCACCATCTCTTGTAGTACCAACCTTGTTTTCGTTAGGGTAGGGTTTCGTATCCGCATGCGGACTTGATAACTGGGCCTTGCTTAGCTCTTAACGCCTAAAGGGAGCAGGTTTCAAGGTGGTATAGCTGCTGATATACTGTCAGCTCATGAATTAATCGTCCTTTCAACTTTCACTTACTTAGAGTGGAAACAACTTTCCAGCCCTTTCTCTGTGACAGACATCAGGATACTTCAAAGGGCGATCAAGCCAGTGTCAAACAACATACATCAATGGAAGCCTGTTGTTCAGGCTTTAGGAACATCCTGACGGTAGTTTCGGAAATATAATGTTTACTTTGGATACACAGCAAAGCAAGGAGTGTGAAAAGAATTTGTATAGAGATGCTCATGTAGCCACCTCCCCCATCCCCACCCCCTGGCCACACTAGTATAAAGAACCCGAAGACCCTTGGGAAACTGCTATGTGCAGGGAAAATGTGCAAACTCCTTCAAAGAGGCTTGGTGATTTAAAAGATAGATCAGACACATGATTTAAAATTGCTGGCACCTATTCTGCTGTAGCTCTGCTCTGCAGAATGTAAATTGCCAATCTCCATGTTTTAATGGGAACTTAACAAAAGCTAGACCAATGGCTAAGAAACTGGAAAGCTTCCAAGGGAAGAATGCAGATTTTGCTGCATTACTACATATTTTGTTTGGTCCATAAAAGCTGCGAATACATAGGCTTTTCAGTAATAAGAGTTCAAAGTGGTGGTGATATGTCTTTGTTGTACAGTATCTTCCAATAATGGAAAAAAAAGGTTAATTGAAAAACTAAACACGAACATCACGAACTATCATCAAAATCATTCTAGCTGTTTAGTATTGGATGATTCATGCTGTACTGAAATATCTTTATAACACTCTCACTTTACATAGTTTCACACATTCATTATTGTTCTGAAACATGTTGGTCCACTTTTGTATTTGTGAGTATAAATAGGTTAATTGTAAGACATTGGTACAGTATTGATCCTAAATATTTTTTTAAAAGAACACATTACAAAATATGGTACACTCACTTTAAAACTTTAAGAGTTGCAGCACTATTTTTAATTACCGTTTTAACATACTTTTAGCTATTTTACTGGTTTAGATACAGATACATATGTTTGGGTATTTTAGTGCACAAAATAAATGCACATTATTTCTAGCTTGAAAATAAAAGACAAGATTTTGGCACTACACACATTGATTAAAAAATTATCAGGGGAATAATGTCTGTGAATAGGAGTAGGAATAGGAATATAACAATGTATAAAGTAAGCAGATCATTTAGAAACCATTAGCAAATCTAAAGGTATGATAGAGCTTTTGTACAAACAATGGTGCAGAAAACCTTCTCCAGCAATTAACTCCATGGACTAGCGAATGAACAAATTGTCTTCTCTTTAGAAAACCGAAGGTATAGCTTTAGGTTTGTTACTAATTATTATATCACAAGTAAGTGCAGGTGACTTACAAATTGATTCGTGTCACAGGAAATATGAGCAGGCATTCATTTTGTTGCCAAGAAGAGGTCTTTCTGTTGTCACCATGATGAATTGTGTGTAACTATTGAGTGCATGCAGGGGAAGAATTAAAGACAGGCTACTCCGGAAGGACAGGGGTAGTAAACCAACTCAGCCTTGTCAGAAGTGCTGGCAGAATCACATTCGGAAATTATGGTATCTCCAAGAATTACAGTTTTTATAAAAGAGAAATCATTTCCACAGACAGACACGCTTAGAAAGACTTACTGTATGTCTTGTCTGGAAATGGTTCATCTTTTAACCAGTTGGTATGACATTCATAAAGCCTCTCAGACTGCACAGCAAAAGCAAGTGTATTTGGTCTCACCATCTTGTCAAATCTGTTTTTTGATTGCGGGATAGTGACTTTTAAATTTATACATTTCGTCCCCAGATCAAGTGTTTCTTCCACAGTTTTGGTTAACCTCTTCTAACATCATTGTGAACATCCAACATCTTCACAATGTATTCATTTGATACACTTCACAGGTCATCAAATTAAAAATGGCTAGGATTCAAGACCCTGGTAAATTTAAAGTGGACTACAAGGAGAATCTGAGTAGACCGCCACACAGCAGGATTTTCAGGCTGAAGGGCCAGTGATGAAGAGAGAGGCAGGAGAAGATGTGCTCTGAGAATTGCATTAGCTGGTCTTTGTCAAAGGGGTCATGCTCTTCGCATTTAGATTACCCCGCTTCATGACAATTCCACATTAAGACGTATCTCCAGGCTGAAAGCAATTTTGAGATTTAACTTGAGAACTGTCTTTCCTGCAATCCCTTTCTCCAGTGACTTATTCTTTTCGATCTTGTAAATGAAATGAGTACTTAACACACAGTATGTGTGGAAGTGCTGCAGTCATTTTGTCATCATAATCTTTTCTGGTGTTTAACAATCATCAGCATTATTATGAAAAAAAACCTGCAGAATGCTGTCAGCTACAATATATTTTCTTGTCTTCCAGTTCAGTCCAGTGGACGATGCTTTTTAATCTTTATAATACGATGGACTATACTTAGTGAACCATTTTTGTCATTTTAAATTTTCCAAAAACATAACATCATAAACTCTACTAATCATTTTGTGTAAGCTGCAAAGAGACAATAATTAATAATTAAATAATTAATAATTGATATGTCCTCCAAGCAAAGTGCATCAATTCTAAAAACAGCAATGGTTCATCTGCCTGTGCCATCTGCGTGTCTCATGGATTAATTAGCATACATATGTTCAATAGTTGGATTCCCCTTACATGTCCTTTCCAATACTCTGGACACTGCCTCTTCCTATCAAAATATGCACCTCTTCCTTGAAGAACATAGGAGACGATCAATAACTTCAGATCTTTACTATGTATTGTGTCAAAAACATATCAACGACTTCTCACCCAAAGAAAAACACATAATATGCATTAATGAATGAGAAGTGAGAATGTTTTCCAAAAACATTTGAATTCTGCAGCAGCTGTAATGGGCTATGAATCAAAGAAACATTTAATCATACAGCAACAGCGCAACTTTATTAGTAGCACATAAAATGCACTCTTAAGGGTATTATTAGTTTGTTTGCTTATTGCAGTAGACAAAGCAGTGTTTTAAGGCTTACTCTGTCAGATTTATATACCATTTGGCAACCTGAGGTATTTATCAACTAGTTATTAACAGATACGCCCACATGTTTTCTGCTGTTTATCATTTTTGGACGGAAACTCAGCAGAATTCATGTCCAATTTTGCTATAGCTACCACCCAAAGAGGGGTGATAACCATTAATCTGATCCACAGTCCCTGACATTTTTCCTTGCACTAAAATTCCATATCTCGTTAAACAGGCCTACTGTATGCTTCACATTGCGATGACTTGTCGGTCTCCATTAATTAATGTAACTTTCTTCTGACAAGGTAAACAAATCCAAAGCAAAGGTAAAAAAAGATTAGATACTGTATGTGCCTCAAATATACACACAGCATTTATTTGTAAAACGGCTTGACCTCCACAATCATTGTAAATGTGATTACATATACATACAGTAGATCATAACACCTAAAATTGAAGTTTTTTATAGATTCAGTATAACACACCTTTAGCCCCAAGAAGAAATAGTTGACACTGAAGCTCCATGTAGTGTCCATATACTGTACTATAGGTAGGTCCCTTTTCAGGCCATAAAGGCCCATGGGGAAGGGGGGGGCAAGGGCCACCATTTTTCTTGACCATCCAACACCGGAAGTGGAGGTGATGTCAGCATCACACTCTGGCAGGCCTATTACCCCCAGTACTCATTTGGAAAGCAAGCTGAAGGGATCTAGGAAACATCTGGAAGGAAATAGAGCAAGCTACATCACTTGCCCCTACCTGGGACTGAACCCGTTACCTTCTGGTCAGAAGCTAGACACCCTTACCATCTGAGCCACCACAGCTCTTTGCATAGATTGTAGTATACAGTATGTTAATGTGTTATATTCATCAACCAGGAAAACACTAATAATGTTCCTTTGATAAACCAAAGCCACATATTACTTTATCACACTAAATATGACTTTAGACCAGAGAGGGGAATCAGCATTTGTTAATGTTGTACTCAGATCCAGTTCAAATGAGTAGAAGAAAAGACAGCAGAGATCCACATAAAATAATGAATTTTGGAAACTGTGCTCATCCAGCCAGAGGCTTGGCAATGCTCTTTAATACTCATTTAGTAGTAATATGCATCACATTTCCCTGGATAAGAATAACACTAAAAATAAAGGAAGGATGAAGGGAAGAATTGTAACTGTAGACCCACAGCAACAAGAGGAAACAACATGTAAAAAAACAAAGCCTGGACTTTCAGGAGCAGCTTCTGTACTGTGAAAAAAAAACAGGAAAAAGCTCCCATGATACTGTATCGATTCAGGATGGAACCAAAAACACTAAGCTCTTGCCAACAGTAGCTCACCACCACACAACACCCCTTCGGCTCGGTGACCTGAATCCAATTTTCAGTTATTTGCTGGCTAGCAGGGTAACTGTTCAACTCGGTGAAGTTCTGAATCATCCCAGCCAACACCCGCAGCACATGGGACCAAGCAGTAAGGTTGGTCTCCTTGTTAGTCCTTTTTCATTAACCATCTGAATGATGTGTAAATCAATACGAATAGCAGGGAGCAGCAGACACTCAACACCACTTACTGCACTCTGCTCCAGATATGCTACTTGCTTGATCAAAGGGCAAAAGAGCCAGAAAGGAGAACAGGTTATACTTGTCTTCCTGTATTTTTAATTCTGATGAAATCTCAAAGGTGCTTTTAAGACCTACCACTAAAAAATTTTTGCCCACTAAAATAATAGAAACGATATCTATCAGAATCAAAATATGTACAATAAAATATAAAAAACGATGGCACAATCTTTGAAAAATACATAAAAGTTTATACATTACATGGAATTTTTATATTTATTTTTCGAGCAACCAAAGGTATAATATTTGATAAATATACTGTAATTTAAATATATTTTATATGGATCTCACTGACACATCTGCTCTCCACCCCTTGGAAGATGAGTGTTTGGTGTCTTGGGCATCACTTTGTGCCTGGCCTCTACTCATAGCCCTAAAATATCAGGGAAGGGAATGTAGAGTTCAATCTTGAAAAAAAAAATGATAGGACACACAACAACAATTTAGCTGAGGTATTAAAGCATACTGGGCAGGTTATTTTTTTTTACAACCGCAGCAACTGCAGCAAAGAGTCTTAAAGGCTTTCTTTAACAACATGGATTGTGGAACATGCAATAAAATTTGAGGATTTTGGTTTCAGTTCCATCCAACAATAAATTCTAAGTACAGAGCTTGGAAATTAAATGTCAGTCCTAAAGGCCTGCCCAGTACCTGCCCAGTATGTTTACAACCTTCAGTCTCAACAGGTGCATGAAGCCACTGTAGAACACATAACTTGCTGAGATACTCAGCAGAAAGTCCTGCATCAATTAAGGACTGCATTACAAATCATTTTCACCGTCTTTTCATCTTAACCCCCATAACCTGGTCATGAGGTCATGAATCAGGCCTGCTCATGAAGTACCCCTTTTTCTGCTGTTTGTTTCTTCAATCTTAATACTATATGTGACTGTAACAGATCCACTTACTAGTTTATATTTTTACGTTTCTACATTTGGTCCTTCAAAGTTCATTTTTAGCACACATATCTTCACGCAGTCTCTCTTCAACTTTCTAAATTTCTACTTTATCTGTGACTAAACAGCTCATAATTGGTGATCCGTTGATGATGATAGAGGTGGGAATGACACTGTATCAGAAAACTGCCAGAGTGTTCCAGCGGTTTTCATTCTGCTTAAGTCCAATTGGTCATACTTCAAGCAGCACACCTGAATGAGGGTCTATACTAATTAGCACAGAGTCCATGGCAATTACAAAATTCACTCAGCTTTTTTAGATCATGAAAGTGAATTTGCCTCAGATGGAAAACCTGAATATATTAGCCTGTGATTAAGAACTCATCTGAAGCAAAAACCAGAAGTCACAGCAGTGACCCGGGACCAAAACTAAGCACCACTGTACTGGGGGATTTTTAAAGGGCTGAGGATAAAATCCTACACAAGCAAGCAGATCAATTACTGGCAGCAATCAGCTGGTGAAAAAAGCAGCAGACACAGGGGTACACCGGGACCAGGACTGAGAACCGCGGACTTAACGAACAGATTAAAGAGTGTCATTTTGTCTGCTTGAAAACTCCAGAAAAAACTCCAGTAAAAAAAGAATGGTATGAAAAATTAAGAAAACAGAACAACACACACATTACAGGAGTCTTGCATTTGAGAGATTAATGTCTTCTTTCACACAAACACACTGTATACTGTACCTACAGTCCTTCATTCTCTCAAGAATACAGTAGGTTGAGATCCCCCTGAAGTAAAATGCTTTACCAGCTAATGCAAGTGTACCCCACAGATTGAAGAAAGATGAATGCAGGGAGTTGATCTGTAGTTCATGTAGAAAATGCCTATGCATCAAACCTCATTTTTATCTAACAGAAGAGCTCCCTGCAAGCTATAAGTTCTCCAGGATGATTCTTTTTTTCTACATCTTCTCTCCCCTAAAGCAAAGTCTCGATTCTATCTGTCTGTGCTGCTGTATTAGCTCTGTGAAATACGTTTACTGTCAGAACTGGTGCTTATGTATTGTTTTTCTTTATAAAGTCATCTTGCTTGGCTAGGATTTAATGCAGCATGGAAAGACATAAAAGAGCCATAAGCAAGTTGCTAGATCTCTAGGACTCATGAAGGATAATGGCAATGCCCTCAAAGTTCTAGATATCACCAGCTTCACTTCACATGTCAGATAGCATCTGGCCATAACAAGGCAGATCAAAGGTCAGACAACATGCCTTCACCCCCTCTTTCTCCGCACTCTGCATGATGAACCCCCTTGGGCAAACCTGTGTTTATGTTTATTTTGACATTGTGCTTGATCACTAACATTAGAGGTGAGCGGTGTATTAGTCCAGGAGGAAAAGTGTGAACTGCAAAATTAATATCTTAGCAAATTCATACCGGAAGGGATTAATATATTAGGTTGTCATGAGTACTGAAAATCAAATTCCTAACCTGTTACTAATGTGGAAACAGGTTCACACTTAAGCATGTGCTGGAAGAAATACATTAGATATCCAATACCACAGTTACTGTAATTGGAAGAAGAGAAATACTTTCATACTTTCCCTTATGTCTTTCATAATTTAAGATTAGCTACATGTAAACAAATCAATACTGGACATAAAAAAACAAATACTTATAGAATACTTCTTATAATGGAAGGATGTAAACACAGCAGATTTTTGTACAATAAACAGAGGCATAGATTCAGCACTGGATTGTGTTCATCACAAAGTAAAGCTTTTATCTTGTGGACAGAAAGTACCCTGGTACATACAGCATGTGAGTCATCACGAATCCCTGACAGTAAGAGACGTACAGTAAACCTCTAGATGGCAATATTTAGATGTTGACTTTGTAATCTTGGGTAGCCAAAGGTCAACCAATCTTTAGAACTGAAAAGGTAACTGGGCTGAATCTTTTCTTTAATCTAAATCAGATTTGATATCACATAGAATCCTATTTTATAAATAGCTTTTAAACCAAAAGGATTTACAGATGGTCCATGCAGCAAGGCATACAAGACAACACTGCTGTGCATGAAAACCACAGGCTGAAACTTTCCACTAATTTTCCCTTCTGTTACTGCTCTCTATCTACTCCCCCAACATGCCTAAAAAGGCCACAGAAGGCTCAAAGCCAGAGTGTTGAGTTTCTCCATTTTTAATTTTCAGCATGAAATTACTGTATCCTCCACTTATTGTATTCCATCTCACCACTGGCAAAGGGTGAAAAATAGGTTCCCTTTCATTACGACAGTAAGCTATTGTACTTACCTATGGCCCGACTATGATCAGAATCCTTCAGGGATTTTTTTTATTGTGCTTCGACTTACAGTAAGTCTGACTGCATTGCATTGACGTGATTTCTAAAATATCACGTGCATTTCGGCATGGCTCAAATGGGATCCTCTTGGTTGCATTTTACTTTATTTAAGGGGGGGGGTTGCAGCAAGGGGCTCTGGGTTCAATTCCATACTTCTGGTACTACAGTATGTGCGCGGAGTTTGTATGTTCTCCCTGTGTTTGCATGTGTTTTTTGGGGTGTGCTCAGGTTTCCTCTCACAGTGCAAACAAATACTGGTACGGTAGGTTAATGGCTTCTCAGAATTCCGGCCATGATGTGAGGCTGTGCATGTCTGTGTCTGTGTGTCTGTGTGTCTGTGTGTGTGTGTGTGTGTGTGTGTGTGTGTGTGTGTGTGTGTGTGTGTGTGAGTGTGTGTGTGTGTGTGTGTGTCTGTCTGTGTGTGTGCACGTCTGTCTGTCTGTGTGTGTGTGTGCACGTCTGTCTGTCTGTCTGTCTGCCCTGTGATGGACTGGTGTACTGTGCCTTGTGCCCATTACTTGTTGAAGAGGCTCTGGCTTCCCTGCAACCCTGAATGGAAAAGCAGTTCAAAAACTGATGGATTATTTGATGGGTTGGTTTCTACATTAATGCAAATACAAACAGTGCAGGGTACTTCATGTCTGAAGAACAAACCCCACATTTAATCAAAGGCTTATTTTTAAGCCAGCATCTAATAATTTTTATAAGACAGCATCTTATAATGGTTCTGTCTTAAAACAGACCTTAAATGACATTGGAGTGAAAGGACACTAATAAAATGCTATATAGCTAAAGAGAATGGCACGTTAATCTAGCTGTATGTTAAAGGAGGACCCCTGTCTTTTTCTGCTAACAGGGGAATTGCAATCTTCAGAAGCAGGGAAGGGCTTTGAAGCACATATATCTCATAGTGAAGAAAGATATCAGTACTATTATTGTTCTCCTTCCAGGATCACCAGTTATTGCCTCTTTCGGAAGTGAATAAAAGTGCTTTATTGAGGCTCTGCATCATTGTCAGGAGAAAGCATCCCTTATCGTGCTCATCCTCAGAAAGCAGGCAGAGAAAAGAAGAAGAAAACTCTAAAGTGTCACCAACACGTGGAGCCACATTCTAATAGGTTTCCTTCCAGAAAAGGCTGAAGTTGTTGTCATCCCTCTCTTCTGAGTAAAATCTGTAAATTATTAGTGAACGTTTGATTTACATCTAACAGTGAATACTGGGTTGTGTCTTTGCTTATGCTAATACAATAATTGACCCACAACCCGTTGAGAAGAGATTGATCACAGCTCCTTTTCCCAGTTGCATTCTGGGAAGTTGTCAAGAGCACTTTCCTTCTGTGCTGGAGCACCTTTGATGCTGTTAAAATGTACCCATATGCTCCAACCTGTGTTACCGTTAGCTCTAATATAGTTGAATTGATGTAGATGTACAAATTTAAATGTTCTCTCGCTGCGTCCATAAACCCAGCAAATTTCACAATGCTAAACACGACCATAAGTTGTAAAGGAGCAAGTAAAGGTTTATTCCGTGCTGAAAAGAGAAGAAAAGAAAAACATTGATACCACTACTATAACTACTTGAACTACTTCATGACCATACGTTTAAAACAGAATGCTCATTTATTTTTAAGAATGATCTCTCTTCTACAATTTTGGCATTCAAAGGAAAGTAAGACATCATATGGGCAAAGCCCTTGACAAAAGTTTTGTAATTTATTAAATAAAATTCATAGGGGGCATTTTTTTTAATTAGAGATACAGTCACAGAAATTACTGTTTCTGAAAATTCTGTTTCTCGTGCAAGTATAAAAATAATTGTTTTTTCAATGCTATATAATTTAGTATTTTCTAATTATTTCTTTGACAAGAAAAACAGCATCTACCTACATCATCAATAATAATTTAGCCTTCACACCGTGTATAGGTGTTAATACTAATCATTAAAGTTGCACTAATATTTTTTTCTTTTCAAAGCTGAACATATGCATGTTGAATTTTACAACTGATTAAATTCTCATTATGATCTGTATTATATTTGTATGAAAAAATGTAAGCCCATTTAAATTTTAATATTTTTTCTAAAAATCAGATTACAGTGAATAACACCTCATCATTAAGAAAATACATCTTAGATCTACTCAGTGATTTTGCTCAAGCAAATTGGTTATTCCGGATTCATACTGTAGATGTAGAATATATTGACGAGTACTTAGAAAAGAAAAAAAATGAATGCACTACTAAACTTGCACATACTTCACATGCCTAGATTTAATTCAGCATGCAGTCCCATTACTAGAAGATTGTACATGCTGAGGTCCATGCAAGGGACATATTAGATGGATTATCTATTTTTTTATCTAAGACCACGAACTTTAAAAATCTGTAATCTACGCAAAACTCTGGCATGCTAGTGCTTGCCTTATACTGAATCATAAGGGACCTCAGAAACCCATTTGTCATTCTATGAACTTCCAAGTTTATGTGCTGCTCCTAGTTTCAGCATCCTTGTAAAAATGAGTTCTCGCCCTGGTTAAATAAAACTTCAGGAGAAAACAAATGAATAAACGCTGTTGCTCGGGCTGGATATTAATAGCAGAGCACAAGCGTTTAGACAGCATTCCTTTGTTTCGCTGCCCCCTGTGTATTGAGACAAGGGGCGTTTTCTCCTTCACCATTGTTGACCATATTGTGTGATATATTGCTAGGTGGAATTCCCATAATGACTTTTCCAATCACATTCTTTCAGAAAGCATTGATTAGCCCAGAACCATTATGCAGCAGAGGTATGAACAAAGCTAATTGGTTATGTATTTGGTTCATTCTATTCCTTCTTTAATAATGGCAACAATGTCAATGTTAATACTATCATCAACTTACTATTAAATCTTAATGATATTATTGTCCTAAACGGGTTTTAGAAAAATTTGGAGAGAACAACACAGGGATTACTACTGTAGTCTACTGCACAGTACTAAGACTGCACTTATTACATTTCCGGGCATTTGACATCAAAATACCAAAACACTGAAGAAAGAAATACATGCGTACATACAGTACCTCTTTGTATAACAAGCTTAAGCTTTCCTTTCATTTATTAAAATCATTGCAGTTTTAAAGGTGAGTGACAAGATAGAAAGGTCACTTCATCATCTAGAAGAAAACAGCAGACAGCGAGTTGGAGAAAAGGGGACTATGTAGTGACACATTATTAGGTACGTGAGGGAGGAACTGTTTGAAACTGATGAATTGGCCCTTCACTCAGGCTGTTTGCAAAACTAGATCTGGCCAGTTTCATTAAAAGCATCCATTCATCACGCCCAAAAAGACGAGGTGTTTGTTATTGTACAAATGTGCGTGTGTTGTGTACCTATTACCATAAAGGAATAATGAAATTACAACGTGAGCAGAATGAAATCCAGCCAAAGAAGGGCCACTTAGGTGGATCGGCAGGATTTTTGTCTGTAAGAGTGACATTGTGAATGTGAAAAATCAGTCACTTCTACAAAAGAGCCCCAGCCATTAAAAGTAAAGATAACAGAAATGGTGGCCAAGTCACAAGACAAAATTCGTCGGAATATTTGGGGTAGATCCACTGCCATCAATTCCTCAAACGACAATGCTCACTACACTGCAGTTGATGTCTTTGTGTTGTCACACAGACACCTCAATCAAACGTTTTTGCAACATAACTTATGCCTTTATTGTACTGAAGAATTAAAAAGTAGTCAGTTTTCCCCTTTCAAATGATTTGAGTAATACACTGACAGTTTTCACTTCAGCTTTTAAAACAAGTGTCAAATAAGCTATTTGGTTAATGGACAATCCCTCACATTTACACACATAATAAATACAATGACTTATACCAGTAGAACAACACCATTTACAATGTGGAACGGAAAATGAAATGCAAACATTATATACAGTATGAGCAATGCAATATCCCTTGAGGTAGGCGTGAAACCATTATCCTGTACATGGATATCTTAAAAACACTGCAAATTTATGTTCCTCCAAGTATTAACATCAGCAACCTCCTGAAAAACATAAAAATGAAATGGAGTTGCCCCTCTACAAAATAATAAAAACAGCAACACTAGCCAATGAGGTGTGTCTCAGCTGCTATACTTGCTACAGTATATAACTTTGGTAATTAGTTTAGTCTATCATTTTAGCAGTGGCTCTGTGGCTGAGGATCTGCGCTTGTGGCTGGAAGGTTGCTGGTTCATATGCCGCAGCCGGCAGAGGAATCCAACTCTGTTGGGCCCTGAGCAAGGCCCTTAACTCCAGCTTCTCCAGGGGTGCCGTAAAAACAGCTGACCCTGCGCTCTGACCCCCAGCTTCTCTCCCTGTCTGTGTGTCTCATGGAGAGCAAGCTGGGGTCTGTGAAAAGACAAATCCCTAATACAAGAAATTGTTATGGCCGATAAAGTGATATTAGTGCATAGTTGGGTACAGGAGAGTGTGTCTTTATTTGCAATGGGCAGAACAGTGCACAGATCTGCTAGGCATTTGAACATAACAGGAAGAAGAGAATCTTCCAGTCTCTCCACACAGTTTATCCCAGTGAGGGGATAGTGTACAGCAAGAGTCTTAAACAACCTGATGGCTTCAGGGTCTCCTGTAACACAGGTCTTCTGAAACTGGACTGGACTCTGATTTATTCTGCAATCTCATCTCTACAAGAGCTGCTAGGACAATGACTGTAGGAGTATGGAACCATAGAAAGCCAATACCCTAGCTCCTGACAAGAAATGGCTGGATGAGATCCTTGGATCAATTACAGTAACTACTACCAGATAGACTAAATATACCAACTACCCTTCTCTTGCTTGTATAGTAATCCATTTTTAGGACTGCCAGGACCACGCATCTTTGATATTGCTGCATATTTGTTGCTCTGCAGTTTCGGTTATGCCTTTTCCATTCTGTTTACTCCCCTGCCCATTTGTTCTTGAAGCCAGAAAGGCTTTACAATGCTTTGGAAAAGCATGTTTAAAGAGGGATGTTGTTTCACAGTGAGTTAGTTTAGCTAAACCCTCAAAAGAGCAAACCTGTCCATAGTGCACAGACAGTGGCTCCAGTTCCTCTCCTTGCTGAAATTTAGCAAATTTCTAATTCGCCAAGATTCATTTTAGAAACTTGCAAAATAGCTCTTTGACTACTCTATAACAGAACAAAGGTTTTTGTGATTAAAGGATGCCAGTGCAATAAAGCCAATAGCCTTAGAAAAAAATACATACTCATCCATACTGTAAATACTAAAATTACATACACTCACATATAGAAATACTCTATATACTGTACTGTAGGGAGAGACAGACTACAAAAAAAGGTATTCTATTTCATCATAGCAACTATTTGTTTGGGAATTGAAACAGTCTTCACAGAATCAACACTGTTACACAGTGAGATAAAGGGTGAAGGCTATATCACTTAGACAAACCAATATAGGCGTGAATCATTCCTTCCATTTTTAAAGAGCAGATAAGCATTTTTATGGCCTGCTGCTGGGTACACGTCTAGCCATGATATGTGACTTATGGAGGCTCCTTTTATAAGTGAACCAATCTGTAGGAACCTGCAGCTTTAGTGATTAGTGTGACCAATTCCACTTTTTAACATCTCATGACATCCTGTTCATTTTCAGCCAAGAACATGATACCATTCAAGTTATCTATCCTCTCCTTCTGTCACTTAAATTTTTAAAGCTTTATGTCTTAGAGAAAACCAGATGCCTAATTATTCTATTGCTTATATATAGCATATTACAAAGAAGGTTTATTAAATTAAATTATTTATGCTTGTAGAAAAAGTAATTTTTCATCTCTTTTTCTTAGAAGAATGATATATATGATATAATATTTACTAGTTCCTAATTGCTGATCATTTGTTAACTTTTTTTGTCATCCATTCAAATGGATCCGTATCCATTGTTTTGGATAAACCCCTGATCAATTCTTCATAACAATAACATAATTACATATAATGTATTTACAGCATAAGACTTTGACTAAGACCTTAGAAACACGTTTCCAGTTTCCGTTTAAAGTTAAGGTACTCCTCTTCACAAATAGGTTTCTCAACCATTTATTAATTTAAAAAAAATAACAGCTCTACAATATTTGGCATATTCCAGACAATATAATCCAAGGTGCAAAGTAACACAGTAACAAACAGGATTGTTGTCAATTTTTCAGGTCTTGAGTCAGAATAAGTTCCAAGTCAGTATACTCTGAGTCCAAGTCTGAGTCACATTGTTGGAATCTGAGTCCAAGTCACTATGCTTGATCTGTTATGTGTATTGAAATAAAACACATGGTACTGTTTTCCTCTCATTTAAACATGTATGGCTGAAAAAGATGTTTATTTCTTCAAAGTGCATGTGAAAAATAAGACAATCCAGTATATATCATATACCGTATACTTTATGCACCTAAACTGTCCAATCAATGTATAGCAATCATGCACACAGCATCTACATACAGAAACAAACCATATGGACTGTGAACCAACCATGCATTCTGATCCCTTCAGAAAAAAAAAAGAATAAATCTGTGGAGTATATTTTGCACTGCCTTCAGTGTTTTGAGTGACAATCTGGGGCTGGACCAGATCAACAGGGAAATGGAAGAAAAACAGTAAATAAATGCGCTATCACTCAACAGGACTACTGTATGTAATTTCATTGAGAAACCACTGTGTATGGCTTATGTGTATTTAGATGGATCTGGGAAGATGACATTTATTTTGAAGAGAGTTGTGTGTTACTGTACATTAACTTCTGTACTTTTATGTTTCTTCGTTTATTATTGTGATTATTACTGCATATTATGACTGCTCTACAGTCATTCATAGGCTAAGGTTTCCTATTGTGCATAATAAAATGTGAACATTTTACAAAATACTACTGTAAAATTAGCCTACATGCTTCTATATGTTTCTTTCTGTCAATCAGAAATAAAACATTTTGCTATATTATATACATATGTTATACACACAGTCATTTTTTTATTCCTGAAAACTCCTCAGATAAATCCTTATGAGATATAAAAAGAATATACCATTCTTAAGTGTAGAAAAAATGCAAGTTTGAAGCCCTATCCTAAACATCTGCATCTGTGGTGAGTCCAATCATCTAAAATTCTTGAGTTGCACAAACCTAGTAACAAGCGTCCGTTTCCTACTATGCATCTGATTACTCTGTAGCCAATTATAATATGTCATGCTTAGCACAATTTTATACTACATTAACCACATTCAACTTTACATCTATTTGGCAGACATCTGTAGCTTATTTTGTCCTTCATGTCGGAACAAATATACGATATTTTTTACCTTAACCAAATAAATAAGACAGAATTCTAGCTGAAAATGATTTTCAAAATGCACTGGTTTTAGTGATACAAGCCCCTTAACTGAAGTGTTATATTGCAATTTTGTATTCATCGCACCTAATTAGAAGTGTCTCAGTTCCTAACCTGCTCAGTCGTAAAACCCTATTACTCAATTGGTCACGTTAGTGGAATGCTTAAAAGTTGTGATGTCATTGCCATTATTAGGGAGCCCACTCTTCTATGCTCTGGCACCTCTTATTAATCATACTGACAGTGTAGTACAGCTATCTGCCATGTCTATGTTTAGAAATATAGAGGTGATTTATGGAAAAAATGCAATTCTGAGGATGCGTATTTCTCCCTTCTTTCATGAAATATGATTTAGTTATAATGCTCATGGATGACACAACCAAGGTTCTTGCTTACACTATGTTCATTCTTCGACCTGCATGATGAATAGCCCTTTATACCTCTCCTGAGACTTCGAGGCTGTAATTTACTGCTAGTTTCACCAGTTAAAGTGAACTGGACCAGGCAGAGGTTGAACATTTTGCTTTAATTTCATTGTGAAAATGACACACTGGTATTGAACAATATAAATAATTTATCAATTTCAGAGAAAACAGATCAAAGGAAATCTACATTTTTCTGTTTCTCTTTCTGTAGTTGCATCACAACGTTTCTCGATAGTCTAAGTGAACATCTTAAAACACTTCACCTTTAATCTGCAGGGAGCGGCCTTCAGTGTAAATGAGATGTTCATATTGTAAGTAACTGATGCTAAAACAGATAAATATTGACACCTGTGGTGATTTTTAGAAAAAAACAATTTACATTGTATTTACAAACTGCTTGTTGCCAGACATTGATAAAGCTCAGTTTGTGAGTATTAGTGAATGCATGTTTTAGGTCTGTAATATATAACATCATGACTGTAAAAATTACAGTGTCTGGTTGTGTTCAAGATTTAATATACATACAGTACATGGGTATATTAATTGTTCATAAGTAGCTCAGACATATTCAAAGAAAAAATGGTTGATAAAAAATTGCATAAAATCATAAACAATTCTCATTTTAAATTAAGATACAGCTATTCATAAACTATGTTAGAGTCTAATTATTCATAGACAATTTCTTATCTTTGGAGATGTATGTCTGCATTTGTATATGACTAAACAAGTGGGCATAGATACAATATACCTGACTTTTATACTTCACATATCCAGCGAGACCACAATTTCAGACCGGGTTCTAGTCATCCAAAAAATGGTTATCTTATTTACATTGCAGATCTGTGCACTACAATACATTTATAGGTAAAGAAACATTTTAAAAATTGTTGGATTGATAAAAATAATCAAGGGCATTCAAATTAAAGCTGATGAAAAGACATAGTTTACCTACTGTACATTACAATTTCAGTCTAGCACAGCAGTTATAACACCAGGTAAATCCATTGTGACAAAGTGTCCACAATCAAAAGAAAAACAGGTTAAACACACACAAGGTCAATCACCATGTCGTAGAGCTCTTTTGTGGGATACTGATAATTGGGATTGTGTACAGTTTACTGTATATCTGAGCCTCTCTGGGCATTGGATTTAGACATATTCCACAAAACAAAAAGTATGAGTGGGAAACAATCAAGACCATTGATCAAAGCTCTTGCAAATGAATGGATTCAATCATGCTTGGTTACAATGTTATATCTGACCGACTCAGTTTCGGGATATAATGACCACGCAGTGCACCTCGCCGTCCAGGCCCCAGTGAGCTTCCGAAAAACAAATTCAGATAGGTGCAAAAAACCACTAGCCCTAAACCCCCCAGTCCAGCCCTGAGCTTAAAAATGGTCTAATTTGAGTGTGAATGCTAACCCTAACCCTACATGTGGTGTCAACTGAGCATTTCCACAATCTACTCTATAAAAACTTCACAGGGTCCTGGACTAGATACCAAATTTAGATACCTGCATTTGAATGCATTTTTTTATCTTTCCCAAATATTTTTTTTTTTATTTGTGAACATTCTGCTATTTTGAAAACATTATTTTTCTAGCAAACTTGCTAGAAAATGTTGCTTTTGGGGTTAAGTCTCCGGGAAAGAGCAGAAGTACAGTAACTACAGTATGATACTGTATGAGAGTCAGGTATATAATTATAGGTTATATATGTTTTGCATGTTTTTAATGTACCAACCAAAACTGTTTGGCTTGGGTTATAGCTCTTCATTTCAAGAGAATCCCAACGAGACGTGAGGAGTTGAAGGCAAAGTAAGAATGTTTCAACCTGCAAGCCTTGAAAATTGCAAATATGCCAATGTAATACTTCCGCAGACCTATTGAACATCTAGAGTTGATGTCTACAAATCACAAACATCGGATGTCTTTTATATTCAGATGTTGTAGGCCACAGGCAAAAAGAAACCCCAACTTGGGAGCACAGCTGATAAAATCAATATCAGCTTGAAATGCACATTAAATACTAGGAGACTGGGGAAATGTATCCATCAAATAAGACTTCCTGGTAATGGATGTAATGGATGTATCTATCAAACGTGAGAGTTAAAGATGTACACAGGCTTGGTTACGGTATGTGTTGAAATGAGCCCAATACATATCGTTGTATTCTTGTTGTGTTTCCTTTCATACCTACCAGGAATGAACTTAGACATGATAAAGTGACACTTATGATTTTTACCTCCGATGTCCTTGAAGCTCTGTGATGCACAGATGTTTCAATCCACAGTAGGACTCCCTAACAAGACAGATAAAACCTGCCAAAGTCCAAATGTGTGATGTTTCTCCTGACATACTGGTCATTTATGAACCGAAAATGACAAGCCACAAAAATGCAGGAAATGCACCTTCTCTCACCAGTTCTCCCACTTAAGTCTATGACATGGTAAAGATGTTACTCTTACAAATGTTATGTAAATAAATTATTAACACTATATTTAGCTAAACCATTGTTTAACTAGGCGTTATTATTTTATTGCACACATATTCGATTCTTCTCTAATTCTTCTAAATTTTGTTGTTTGTTATTAAGTGATGTTTTACTCTTTATTTCAGCTGAGAAGTGATCAACTTGCACTGCTGTGAACTAAATAAAAATATATATACAGTATACAGTACCAACTGAAAACACCTGTGACAGGACACACCATATAAGTTCTTTAACTACTGTATATTTTATGTGCATTACAAAACCAAAACTGTCAACATTTATGCAGTTGCCATCACCACCACCCAATAAATAATTCTTGTTTTTTTCAGATGATTCAATTTTAGTTTAGTTTATCTGTCATATGCACAAGTGCAATGAAATGCTTATTTGCATGTATGCCCCAACACAAAGACATTAAAGGAATGACAAAACAGCAACAGCAACAACAACAAGTTAAATAACATACAAATTTAAAAAAGTCAGAAAACAGTGTGAGAAAAAAAAACAGCAGTGTGAGTCAGTGGTAAGGGTAGAGTTCAGTAATCTGAACTAAAATTGTTCAAAGTCCCCAGTTTGTGGGAAGAAACTGTCTTTGAATCTGGAAGTTTCTGCCTTTATGCTCCTATAACGCTTACCATAGGGAAGGGGGGAGAAAAGTGAGAAACCAGGATGATTAGTATCCTTACCTACCGATACTTCCAGCCTTCATGAAGAATTTTATCATGGAACTACTTCTGTAGCTTCAGTTGCAGACATGATGAGCTCTACAAATCTGGTGCAGACAGAGACAGAAAACTCACAAAGTTCTCCTATTCATTGTGTACAAGGCAGGTTAAGGCCTGTGTAACACAGAGGTAAGGTTCACTGAAACAACAAACTGGCACCACCGGCAGAGCCAAACCATAGAAAATCCTAAACCCACAAGTCATCCCTCTTAGCAACGGCAGTGTAAAAAAAATACACGGGAGAGATGATGGAATGATATGATAACAAGAATCCGTTTAAAAAAGGATTTGGGGATTTTCCCACTTAAGGGTATTTGATAGGAAAAAAAATGTACATCATAATGCATTGCCTTATAAAATTCATATTGCCCTTATAACTAAACTGCCTGAAATCACAGGAGTATAGAACAAATGTTTTTTTTTAAAAAAGGTACAAATTACAGTCAATACTTTATAGAGATAGGATTTTTATGTATTTATTTTTCAATATTAATAAATGTCCACTCTTGGGAGAGGTGGAGACTGGTGGAAATAGAACAGCAGAAAGATTTACCATTATTAAAGACATACTGTAGCTGCTTTTACCAGCTGTTGACATTTTTTTGGAGAATACTTAAGTAGAATGACTAACAATCGAATTTGACCATAAAATTTCACATGTAGTTGTGTAAGACCAGATCCCCAATCAATAACAGGTTATTTTAAATGTCAGTGCCTCCTTCTGTGAAGACTGTTATAAAAAAAAATACCAGTGATTTGTCCTACATAACTACGCCCTACATTCACTGGACTGCCTGCTAAAAATAAAGATCAAATTAATCAATAGAGTGCTGTGGGTTTTTTTTTTGGTCAAAACCCAGTTAATAGAAAGGAGAGAAAGAAAACTAATGGTAAAATTAAAAATGCATTTGTAAACATAGCTGAATAAGTCCAGGTTAATATGTTTTTAATGTTGCTCAAGGAAGACACAAGTCTAAATAAATGTGTATGCAATGTGGGCAAATTGATCTCACTGCTCCTTTATGTTTTTTTTAGAGCTTAACATTGCAAAGCACATACAGTACTGTACCCAGTAGAGGAGCCTAGGAAGATTTTGAGTACACAGTATAGCCTATGAAAAGACCTGGAGTGCTTAGGAGACAACAGTTGTCTGTCTAGATGGCCAACCCATCTATACTTGTGCACTGCTACCAGGTAATTAGGATGATTCCGAAACACCTGTTTAATTCCCTTTGACAGGATGGCAAGAGTCATGGCTTACCTTCCAGTTTGAGTCAATACGTTCCAAATGAAACTATCTGATATAGTGGAAGATTTAAGACACCTGTATTCACTCATCAGAATCCAATTAATACAGAGAGATGGGGAGAGAATATTTACATTGTATAAGAAGTGATTCATTATTCTTTTGAACTGCATATCAATACACCACAAACTAATACTGGAACAGAACATAATATGATCAGAAATCTCTAAAACATATTTTTAGGTCATCTTCACTATAGCATTTGCAGAAGCAGCTGAAAACATCTTCTTTAATTTTCTGTGCTATGAATTATTAAACTGAGACTGAACTGAGATGAAGATGAAAATGTTAAAATCTTTAGTCTCGTAGCACAGACAAAACATGGAGAAATACAAATACAAAGTCTACATTTGATTTACATGTTCCCCGTGCTCAATAAGGCTGAAATCCATCATATAAATATACATTTATATCGTATAAATACAAATGAAAAAAAAGAAAATAACACACAGAACATGAAACATGACTTTCACCTCCTAAATTTTAACTGAAAGATAATGAAATTACTTTGTTAGGCCCACGTTTTTCCAGCCTACAAATCGGTGTACTTCATCCAGCAGACTGCCAGCTGCTCATTGCCACACTACAGACGTCTCTCTTGGCAGGGGCCCAGGAGTAAATGCCAAAGGGTTTTTAGGTCAGGACTGAATCACACTCCCACAGTGCTGTCACTTGGCACCATACCTGACTTTGTCATTGTCCCTCACTGTTCACAAGCACGAAAAAAGCAGCCCCGTGACATATCAATCTGATTTAAAAATATTATGAAAATACACTGAATGATAATATAGATACTGTACATACTGTACATACAAAGCTCAGCAACAGCATTTTCTTTGTGTTTATTAGGAATACAAGAAGAAAGCAAAAACAAAAACCAATAGAAGTTCATTGAAGACTTATCTGCTCCCACAGACACTTTTATTAATTTGCTAATTTTTATTTGACGTGCAATACTTGAAGCACACACACTATTATTTACACTTCTGAGGGAGATAAAACAAAAAAAACCTCTTTGCTGAGGTGTCCTGAGCCTGATTTGATGTTATTTATAAAACAAGGAGCGAATTTTTGATATTGGCAAGGACATCCGGGTCAAACTGGGCCTCAGGCAGGGGAAAAGCTTCAAACGCTTTTAGCTCCCAGGCACTAAACGAAACACATTTATATTATAATTCGGGGGCTTTTTTTTCTGCGAAAGAAGATACACATGATATTTAAAAGGATATGTGTAAAAACATATACAGTACTCTTTGTATTCACTGGGAGTCTAAGCTGTATATGCAATTTGTGCTCAATCTGAAGCTCATAGAGGGTGCAGCTAGCCACCAGTTTAACCAGGAATCTGGTGACACAGATGATGGGGAGGCTGGGAAATGAAAGAGAGAAGGAGATGTGCAGGAGAGGGGGTCGGAACAGAACAGGTGTGGGCACACCCTGCCCTAGAGGGTATTGTAGGTTTTCATTTTAAATCAGCAATCATCTCTTGGCAATTTATATCACCTCATTATTGTCTTAATGGGACCGTTTTTGATAGAGTCTCCCAGCTCTTCTGGTGCAGCTGCTTAGAGGAAATCTGGAAGACCCTCAGGACTACTAGGATTGCCCATCTCTGGGACAGAACATCACAATCCTGTATCAGTTCAAGTAGGTAGCTGTGTCAGCTTGCGTAGGCTGCAAAGGAACAAGTACAGGTTTATTCCATGCTGAAAGAAACACAACGTTTCAGCTGTGGAGCCTTCTTCTTTCACACCCAAAGAAGGCTCCACAGCCAAAACATTGTGTTTCTTTTCTTCTCTTTTTAGCATGGAATAAACCTTTACTTGTTCCTTTGCACTACTGTATCAGGTGTGCTTGGAGATATTGCTTCATGGGTTTTTTCAGGGCTTCAGGGCAGCCATCTGCTTACCATTTCAGATATGAGAAGGTAGTTTTTCTCATTTAAAGTCATTCCGTACTTACTCTCAGAAAACTTAGGGAGTTTGTATTGCTTCCTGATTTTACTATCGGACCTGGTCTGGGTCAGTATAAAAATAAACACTGATGGAGAACAAGGACATTATCACAAGAGGTGTGCAGATACTGGAGGATGTTGCTCTGGGCTTCTCCAGCATCCACTTTCAAAATGTGATGCACAGATGGATTTTTTTATATATTTCACTAGCTACCAGAGCCAGGTTCAGACGATGACAGAGTCTTTAGTTCTACTGTATGTTTAATCATCGCTATACCCCTGCATGTCATTATAATAAATATAATAAATATGCAAGTTGAAACAGAACTTTATAAGATGAAGCACTGACTTTCCTCTCCAGCCTCCTGTGAGGCGTAGTTCAAGACCCTATGCAGACAGTATAATCTGGAAGTAAGTGGAGAAGGGCATCAGGGAAAGGTACAATAGGATCAGAAGGGGTTGACAGACAGGGGGGCGTGATGATGGTGATCTGGTGCTCGGGGGGTATTGCGAAGGCAAACTGATCCAGACAGTCCAAGGTGGGAATCCAGGGTGCTGTCCAGGGTCCAGGAACCGGGAGATCCATCCGAGATGAGACAATCAAGGTTAAAATCCGGAATGGGATCCAGAACAGGGACAGGGAATAAAACCAGGGTAACAAGGCCAGGCGCTCCGAGCCCCGGACCCAGATGGTCAGGACGCCGGGGTGAAGCCTATGCTGTCGGGTCTCTCCTGGACCCGCTGGTGGGCGGGCTTCCGGGCGACCATCTCCCAAAGCTGAGCGAGGCATAGCGGGAACACCAGGCTTAAATAATGAGGGACAAACAGGGGGCAGGTGCACGTAATGAACTAAAATATGAAAGGGCCAGAGCACCCTTAAGAGGAGGGATGAGGGTCGTGACGAGCATGTGTTGCAAAAAATGACTTTTTTGCCTAAAACCGAAAGCTGGCACTCATCTATAACTTTTGTTTTATGATTCCAAATGTGAAAAACATTTTGACACTGAAGAAAAAAAACTTTGTGCTCCATAAAAACGACACCCTTTCTTTAACAAAGAGTTGAACCAGTACTCTTTTCTTTTGCATGTATTGTATGCTTTATTTAGAAAAACAACTATAAAAGCCAACATTTTTCTATGGTGAAGTCCTTTTTTCCTATTAGAATGTCTGCTCACATCACAACACTGTATCCCATCAAACTACAGAGTTTTTTGTTGTCTAGAGTTTTTATTTCCTTATTTCCTCTGAAATACAGGAAACACAACCAGTGTTGAGAGGCCCCCTGGGACTCCATTAATGGCTGCATTTATCTATTTTTCATATAGATATGGTGCCCTGTGACATTTGCGGCTCTTAAGCTGCAATGCCATAACCACTCTGCCCTTCCACAAATCCCAAGTCACACCTCCATCCAATTTCTGGTTACTAATCAGAGCTTTATGCATGCTAGACCCAGCTGGAAAAATGCACTTCAGATTGCTTCTTGTCAAAATGGATAGCACAGTTTCCCCCCCACCCACCTTAATATAGAAAGGTCTAAAGGAGGTTGTTGCATTTTTATAGGGATGCTTTTTTAAAAAAGTTTCCATCCTCTCCTTCCTTTTAAAAGCAGACTGTACTTTGATGCTTACCCCTTTTTGTGCCTAACACAGTCTCAATCTGTCACAACTAGTGCCTACTGTAGTTTGTAGCACTTGTGTCATGGTACTGAAATGTACTAAGTAAATAATAAAATATTATTTTACTTCCACAGGAACATGGATAGGATGAGAAAACTACAAATAGTATGTTTGTTATTAGGATGAGAAAACTACATATGTTTATGTTATCATGAATATTAATCATGAAGATAAACAAAAATAAACATCTGGAAAACTACTTCTAAGTGTTAACAGATGTAAACATGAAGACAGTGGAGCAGAATTCCAGGCAGAACAGCTTGCTTCCTAGCCAGATTTACATGGATAACAACAGATTAAGCTGAACAACAGGTTCACAGTGTGCAGACATTTTTTCTATATGTAGTTGTTATAGCTTATGTAAAAAGGAAAGATTTTGATGTGTTTATTAAATCACCCCTGAATAGTGCTGCACAACTATAACATGGCTGTCAATTCAACATAATGGTTTTATCCATCTAATTGAGCACAGTAAACTGTGGAGAACTTGACACTGCTTTTTTGAAGAGAAAAAAGAAGAGTGAAAAGCAAACAACATTACCTCCTCTGAATCGCTGCATTGGAGTGAAACGTTTTTAAATTCAACAAACAAAGAATACTAACAACAAATAAACCAAATGATGACTAGTAACCTGTCAATAGTCATATTTTCCTTTGAACAACTATTTTCTCTTTTTGTTTAGAGTGTGTTCAGTTAGAATCCATGTTGGCTGTAATCCTGAATCATTCTGAAAAAAATGGTGTTTTACGTTTTGGTAGTTTTAATTGAGCAATGCTGCAGCTACAAAGTTAATTGCAGATTCAAGTAAACCTTAAATTTAATTCATTCAGACAAACCCAGCATAATGAGGACAATCTTTTACCTGTTCTACAGTTAATCAGGATTAAAAAGAAAATAAGGGCCTTTGTGTTTTAAAGTAAAGTATCTTCAAACAATAAAGATAGTTTGGTAACAGTCATTGGAATTGATAATGAACTATAATTGCTTTAAAAGTCTGAATTACAATTTATCTACAGACGGTGTAAACATACTCCACGGAGATTGGGGATTTGTTTAAAGAACATTTTTGTCACATTTTAATTCCTTATAGTTTAGAACATAATATTTTCTATTTATGTATGTGTGTAAAAAGTAAAAAGAATCCATTCTAAATCAAGTGTGGTATATTTAGTATAAGCTCTTCTTACAGCATTGAGATAAAACACAAATAATGATTGCCTTTATTTTAGACTCTCTGTAACACTGTCTTAGACCACTGGTTTGGCTCACAGACCGAAAGAAATTTCACAATTTCACTAACAAGAGCTTTATCTGACAGTTCACTTGATTGCCAATGAATAAATGTATTTCCAAGTTATCAGCTGTTGCTGTAGATTAATATCACTTTCTTCTTTTCCACTAGCAGCCTTGCCAAGTCATGAATTCAGTAGACATCCCGCTGACCAAGTTCAGTTGCAGTGAGCCAAAAAGCAGATAAATCTTTCCATGTGGCTTCCGTCTGAACTGAGTTTAGGTTATGTTACTGCATATGCTACTGCATAGTCAGGCAAAACAGGGTCTGTACTGATCATCAGAGCATAGGAAAGTTTTAAAAAGAGCCTTGGCCTCAAAGAACACGCCAGATTGCAATGGTTTACAACACCAATGGATTAAATGAGAAGATTAAAATCTATAACTCTAACCATGAATAATGAAACAATTTAAATAAAAGCTGGAATTTAGTTACTAAGTAGTGACTCAGGGACTGATGTGAATAGAGTTCTTAAAAACCAAGACCTTAAATGCCACACTCACACAGCTTTTATACAGTAAGTATCTTTAAACCTTTACCTGCTTTAGTCCTGGGAGCTAAATTGAAACTATTAAGTGACTATTTGCCTGATCAACAGCTAATCAATAAATCAATAGCTAATTGATTTAACAGCTAATCAATCAATGTAAATCAATTCACTCTTTTCCCCTCAAAGACTGGACATAAGGAACAGTGTAAAACATTAAATCATATCACAGTCTCATCTCATACACACAGTGTGGCGTTGTCTGCATGAAGAGTGAATCACATCAAAGTAGCTCTATCTAGCCGTTTCAGAAATGCAACAGAGAAAAACTAGGCCACAAATATATAAATTAGTACACAATTTCATGCTAAAACTGAGATGGTACGGTAGCAACCCTGAAATATATACTGTACAGTGTTTTGTACCATAGACACGTACTGTAATGGCTTCAAAGCCTATACTTTTACAGGCCTCAGAGCAGGCTACCACTTTATGATTGTTTGCCTGATAACCAATGACTTTATAACATGTCCCGATAATATTGTATCGCATAACATTTTATTTTTGCACAAAAGCTACTAATATATAAATTATTTCTATTACTCCATGCACGTAGTGTGTTTTCAGTGCTTATTCAGTTGTTGTCCCTTCAAAATAAAAAAAAATCAACAATTAGATAGTCACTCTAGGCAGATCCCACAACATCACAGGGGTAAAAATCAATAAAGAAAAAGTGAACAAGATAACGAATGTATCTAGTGTCCTTAGACCCTCCTTCCACAGAGTATAATTACTGGGACTCCTAGGGGCACAAGTGAAATTGGAACAACCGAGGCAAGCTGTCAAGTTTTCATTTGTTTAAGCCCCAGGTGATATCAGCAATCCTGTCCTTATTTCTCTAACAAATACAGGTGTTTCCGAAGTATACTGTAGGTGCTCTACATCTGATTCCCTGCAAATATTCTGGATTCAGTTTTTCAATAGGTCAGCAATAATTGTGCAAAATAATTCTTCTGCTTAAACATCTGTGAAGAAGAAAAAATGTTTTTTTTTATTTTTCCATTGAATGTCTGGTAACGTTTCATTTAGAGCTAGTTTAGAGGTGTTGTAAATCAGAATTTTGCTCTTAATTGACTTGTCGGATTAGATAAGAAATAAAATAAAAACTGAATAAGACTGAAAAAGTGAATAAACACCAGAATTCTAACTCATTTGTACTGCATCTAAGAATTTCATTAAACAGTAATAGTGGCAAAAACAACTGGTTTAGAATCTCGATGAGGGTGATGACAAGAATCGAAGCATCTGATCAAGTTTCTTCTAGAGCTAGTGAAGAGGTCTTAAAAATTCAATATACTGTACTGACAAATAATTAAAAATAAAGTAAGCATTTTTTGTCTTTCACTTGTTTGGAGCCTCAATGATTTCTAGCAATATTAGATTTTGGTTTATTTTGTCAATTGAATGTCATTTTTTCATTTTATTTCTATTTCTATTTAAAACAGTTTCATCACTATCATTATAGAAAATCAAAACATACAAGATAAAATATAGAAATAATTGCAACTCTTGACTTTTTTTACACAAAATATCTTCTCAGGTGCTGAAAGAAATTCAATAATTAGCCCTTGGCCACAAACGATCTGTGACCTAACTGAAATTACTACAGCCTTTCAGTTTGGTCCCTGTGATAAGCTTTAAATTGGAAGGACAAGACATGTTGTCTTACACATACTGTATAATGGATACCAAAACAAAACATTTGTGACAATGTTTTATCAGTCTTAATCATATGGTATCTGCTATCAGAAGAAAAGCAGTGAATATACTCTATATTTCACTCCTAAGCTCAAGCTGGTTTCTGTTGTTTGCACATTAACCAAATAATGTATTCCTCTGCATAGCAAGACTGCATTTAATGCTTGAATATTTTATAACACCGTACAGGTCCTGAATTTCTTGTGCTTATTAAGCCAAGCTTAAATGAGCATAACCTTGCCAGCATGTCTACAAAGTTAATGTTTTTGCACACAGGTTTAAGTTGTGTATGTAAAATGGCAGTATGCATAATAACAAGTAGAGTTTCTGAAAATTATGCATATGAGCTAATTTAAAAGGTAAATGATGTTTAGAAAATTTCCAGTGCACAGTCTACAGGCTACACCTTAAGATACTGAAAAGTGTATGAAAAATATCTCAGAAAAATGACATATTGTAGTCTAACTGTATAAGATACTGTACTTCTTGGTACAAACAAATTCACTACCAATTTTCTTTCAGGAAATTAAAAACATTTTACAGAAAACTGAAAAAAATATCACCCCAAATAATTACTTCTTTACACATTCTACCACAGAAAAAGCATATTTATTATTTATCACATACTGTATAAGCAGTTGTATTGTCTTCACAAGTAAGAAGTACTGGAATTCTCTGAAAGTACTTTGATGGTTTGGTACAGTATGCCAGAAAGTTGATATAATTTAATTGAGATTTAAAATGAATTAACTGTAAACTGTTAACCACCAACCACTTTTTTTGATTTTAGGATCTCTGAATGACTTTAACCCAAACTTTTAGGTACAGCTGTGATAAGTACTAACTGCTCTGTGCTACAATAAAATGTTGCTTTTTGAAA
Source organism: Lepisosteus oculatus (assembly GCF_040954835.1). Classification (NCBI taxonomy): domain Eukaryota; kingdom Metazoa; phylum Chordata; class Actinopteri; order Semionotiformes; family Lepisosteidae; genus Lepisosteus; species Lepisosteus oculatus. The sequence continues at coordinate 2,975,118 of NC_090700.1, read as the reverse complement.
GGGATAGGGATATAGATGCACAAGCACCATTTGAACAAGCCGAGTGGTTGCAAAGGAGAATCGGGTCATATCTGCTCACGCAGTGCAGAATATCAAGTGCTCTGGCTCAGAAAGAAAGGCTCAGAGGCAGGCCCTTTGCAAACTTCATTAGCATAATCAGGTATAAAAAAAGGCTCTTCTACTTTCTTTGTACTGAGTTAAGTAGTCACTGAATACCAGAAGACAGACACAATCTGCATTAAAAAAGAACTATAAACCCCTTGGAATAAAAAAAATAGAGCAAACTACCACACTAATGTTTGCATGTACTGTAGGTACTGTAGGGCTCTAGACTGGAGGCTTATGGGCTCAAATCCCAGGTGGTACTGTTGGATGCTGTAAGATGCCCCTTAACTCTTTGTTCCTGTAAATTCCCTGCTCTATAAAGGGGCTGTCGGCTTGCCGGTGTTGTACAGTAAATTCAAATTTTACTCTTAATTGACTCGTCTGATTACATAAAAAACAACATAAAAACTGAGTAAGACTGAAAAAGTGAGTAAACACCAGAATGATACTTGTTTTTACCGAATCTAAGAATTCCATTTAACAGATATCATGGCACGCAGGTAATGGGGACTCTCCTCCACCACCACCGATGTGTAGCCCCCACCTGGACGATACAAGTGTAACAAGTATGCCAGTACATTCACCACACATCAGCTCTCAGTGGGGAGGAGAACAGAGTGATGAAGCCAATTCAGAGATGGGGATTATTAGGAGGACATGAATGAAGGCCAGGGGGAAATTTGGCCAGGATACCGGGGTAACACCCCTACTCTTTTTGGGAAATACCCTGGGATTTTTAATGACCACAGAGAGTCAGGACCTTGGTTTTACATCTCATCCGAAGGACGACACTTTTCTTACTGTACAGTGTCCCCATCACTTTACTGGGGCATTAGGACCCATACAGACCACAGGATGAATGTTCCTTACTGGTCCCAGTAACTCCTCTTCCACCAGCAATCTTAGCTTTCCCACAAGAGGAAGTTGTGAGTAACACGGTGATTTAGCTGCTGTTTTTTGGTTCCTTTAGATTCAGCTACTGTAGGTGTAACCTTCATATTTTTAGGCATATAACCTGGCTTCTTAAGAAATTGCTTAGTTTTACAATTCACATTGTCTTGGTCATATTGATTTTTAGGTTATGTGAAAAAAAGGAGAATAAACACTACAGTATGTCTTCTATAATGCAATTTTCTACAGCAATTACTACAGTAGATTAGAAATTCTGTAGATTTTCTTAATTTTCTGATCTTTTCATGTGAGTAGTTAAGTCTCAAAAAGTGGCAATCTGACAAGGTCACACTATTTTATCTCAATGTCAGTTTGAATTAAGTCAGCTCTTTTATATCTAAATCTTGGGTAAAAAAGGCACAGTGTACACCAGGCACCAGCCAGCTGCATGAGAGGAAATGACATTTCTCACTGTCAATTGATCCATCATCCATCGCCGTGACTGGAAATTAATTAGCACGTTAATTACAGAGAAGAGAGCAATTAAGAACAAACAGCTGTTCAGAGTAATATAACATTGGGGTTATGCTAATCTTCAAACTACACAGTCTAACAACTGTTTTTCTTCTATTGACAATCTTCCTATTTAAGATGTATGTAAAGGAATTGTGGCAGATATTAATATTGGCAACAGATTACAATTTTATCTGGCACTTTTTTACGTGCACCAAAGGCTCATACTCCAGGGGAAATAAGAAAACAAAACTGTAATCTAAAAAATAGCCTTTCACAGACACTTGGAACAAATTATGTAGAGTGAACGGACAAGAGTTTTCACGTTTTACAATCATGAGAGCCATTTTCCTACAGTATGTTTCACAAAAAAAGCATTCACTTTTTAAAATAGTTCAGGTGGGTAGCTGTGTCAGCATGCGTAGGCTGCAAAGGAACAAGTAACAGGTTTATTCCATGCTGAAAAGAGAAAGAAAACACAACATTTGGGCTTACAGGATCGCCTTACACCCGGAGAAGGCTCCACAGCTGAAACTTTGTGTTTTCTTTCTTTTCAGCACGGAATAAATGCAAGGGCACTTGTTCATTCACATTTTTAAAATATTAATTACTGTAAGTCTAAAATTCCAAAATTGTGAATCTTGTAAATCTATAGATCAAAAATAGGAAAGCCTGTTTTATATGCCACGCCACTTTTGCAAAACACTTTGTTCTGCTTGGTTGTGTAAATGATTCCCATGTCTGAAAGATGTGCAAATGCATCTGCCTCAAGAATGCCACGTGAGTGTGTTGCACTCATACACCAGAGGGATACCTAGTGTCACTTAGACGCCCTGTATTGTCAGTGACTGAGTTCCAGAGTACAACTGCTTGAATCACATCTTTGTCAACTTAACCATAGTTATGTCAAACACATGCAATGGTTCAGCAAAATGAAACTCACTGTAGAGTAACCAAGCTATTTGAATGAAAGACACAGGGACACCATTAAGCAGCACCAAACGATTTCTCTTTTGTGCTGGAACTGAATAATTTACATGCAATGTAATGTGTGTACCTCAATATTCCAATGCTTTATTTCTAAAAGTGCTTTTAGAAACAGCAACGTGGCGAAACAGCATCAAAAGCCAAAATAAACCATGTACAGAAAATGGAAGCTTACAGACTACAAAAAGAGGACAGAAAGTTAATTCAGCAGATTTGACCATGCTGTCATTTTTTATTCACAAATTATATCCCAGAGTTGTGTGTTATGGCAAGTAATATCTGTTTAATTATAAGAAAACAGTTATACCCACAAGCTTCATTATAGATAGCTAATAAACATAAATACAATTACAATTGTGGACCGTAATAATTAAGTTGTTTTAATTTTTGTCAAAATATCTGAAAATATATATTTTTTAATTATACTTGTCAACTTAATATTAATTATATTGAACGTTATTTACCTTTGTTGTTGCTGTTGTTGTGTATTTAAGTTGGCATTTCTTTAATGTCTTTGTATTGCAACATACATGGAGATAAGAATTTCATTGCACTTCTGACATCTGAACTCTGAACTAATATGGATGGGTGCACCCCCTGGCTACACTATGAATATTTTGTATCTCATATTTTATTCTCCACTTATTCCTCTTAAACTCACTTCTTCTGACAATATCTATTTGTGGTTGAAATCTTTCCAATTCCCACTTTCCAAAGTTAAAAATATAATTTCTCAGATATCTGTGAGGGAGCTCATATAAAACTCATGTACAGCCAGCTGAGTGAACTGTACATTTATAACGGGAAATAAAATGCTTCTTAAATTCACACTTATTGCCTTAGACTTTTACTCATAAATGTCAGTCCTTTTACTGCACAGTCACTCCTAGCTTAGGCATTTGAAGTCCTTAGTGTATTGAATTGGACTTTTGTTAAAGTCTATGACAGCAGGGAATAAAATAAGACTATGTGCATTTTTCTCATCACATTTATTGTTAAGCTGATGGATCACTGACTGATACTGTCTCACAGAAATGCATTTAAAATCAAACGCAAGGGCACTGAAAAATTCGACTACTTGACAAAGATGCATAACATTGGCAGATGTGGTGTGCCATACATTGTTATTACTACTGCAAATGAATTGAAGAATAGAGGGCCACATTGCAGTATTTCATTCTCTATATTATTGGAATAAATATCCTTTCTTAACTATATATACCACACACAATATTTGTAAAGAACATGATATCAGCCAATGGAGAAACAAAAGAGTATTCTTTAAAGTTGTAGGAGACGAGGACTTGATAAAAAATAAAGGTATACTGTGACTTTTTTAAAATTATTTTTAACACTCAATGAACAGAAACACAATGAAAAAAAAATACAAATTAGGAACAAACTTCCATACTCTCACAAGCCTTCTTAATGTAAATACCTTAAAACGATACACATCTCTGAACTGAGAGGGAGTGGAGAGACACAATGAGTGGCAAGGAAGAGAGTGAGCAGAGACAGAGTGAGAGTGAGCTCAGAGTGAGAGGAATGAGAGACAAAGTGAGTGGGGAGAGAGAGAGAAGAATGAAACTCCTTCCATGCATTCTAATGCCTTGCTACTGGTAAGCAAGTACAGTACCTAGTGTAACAGCTTGTAGTCCATTCATCAGATACAGTACATGTAACCACAGATCTGCACTCTACAGAGCGTTGCTAAAATCCAAAGCAATGTCCCGTGAATGAAGAGACAACTTTCCCTTATTTAAATATAGTTCTCGATATGCTTCTCAGTTGCAAAATACTGTTTTGGATTTATACATATACGAAGGGCTAAGCCATGCGTGACGGACATGACTATATTATGTGCCTATTTTACAAATTATGCTTGCTGAATGGTTGCAGCTGTTTGTAGCATACATTATTTCCAGTCAATGAAAGGAGAATTTGAGGTTTCTCATTTTCAGCACATTTAATAAAACAGAATTGCATGACAATTGCAGACATTTCGTTGCATCTATTCTGATTCAACACTTGCCATAGATTTGTAAACCGACCCTTCTCTTGGGACAAAATGAGGGACAGTGTACTGTACGTTCAGAGAAATATCGTAACTGATGCAGACATGTGGATAAAAGACAGACTTTAAGAATGAGGATGAGCAATACTCAAAGTACTTTTAAATACTGAATTTCACATCTGCAGAAATGCAATCATATTTTCATGGTTAGTGGTCCTTCCTTTTTGGTTTAAAGATTAAACTAAGTGTTCTTTCTTTTTGCAGCATTAATGAAGGCTACTGCCCAAAACCTTTATTGTCTCTTAGGATTTGACTGGACAAACTACTTTTTGTGAAAGATTGGACTACCTAGTGTGTTTAAAGGAGTGTTTCATTACTGTTGGAGGTTTGCCTTGAACAGTCTGGCAATGCTCACTGAGAGGAGTCCTGAAAATGAATAACAACACAGGGAGGGTTTTGTTAACAAAAAAAATCTCACTACACTGCCTTTGCCATGCTGTTTTCAGGCCTGCCTTGGCATATTATCAAGGCATGTGGGTTTTCTTCTAACTTTTCATCTATCTCATTAAATTCTACAAAATAAAATGAAGTCTTGGTTCATAATTAAATGCTGTTTATATGTATACAGTATGACTCTTGTATATACGTATACAAATCTTTTCACTTGTACAGAATTATTCTGACTCTCTACAGGGCTTTACATTTCTACAGCAGTATAGAAAACCCTGCTTTGTTATGTACTGATTTCATATTGCTGCTTTTGAACACACCTACTCATGAGTCTATTTGCTAACTTGCTTTCTCTTGAGAGAAATTTTTCATTTGAACTCTGCCCTGTTGACAATGCTGGCAACAAGTGAAGACTGCAAAGTACTGTGAAGGTGTAGCGCTCATTAAAAGCTTTACTGTCAAGGCCTGTCACTCTGGAGGAAGACGTCTAGTCCAAGCAATTTTTCTTCTGAACACTTCAGTGTTACGTGTCCCCTTCCTTTGCTAGATAGTGATATTGAAACAGAAAAAAAGTAGTTGGGATCCATCTAGATAAAATCTATTTAGATAAGATTTTGTTTCCTTTATCAGGATCCAGCTTACTTTACCTCTGTGCCAGCATGGTAATACTTTTTCTTCACACCTAGTCTAGCCATCCTAGAAAATGAATTAACACTCAGCAGCACTAATGAATTAATAACATTAGCACTGTGACGTGACGTTGTGCGATTCTTGCCGGAAACGCTAGCATACATTTGCACGCACTGGTCTGAAGACTGGTTCACTGTGAGTGAAGAGTGACTCACTGATAACTCACTCTACCTCCTGCGAAAAGTGCTCTCTTTTCTAGATATTCTAAAAAAATCACTTGAACCACAAAAGATCTTAAACATAATGCATATTACTCACAAACCGAAATGTTAACACTTTTACTATACTTTAGTAAAATACTTTCTACCACACTAAAAGGATTTGCAAATTTGTCCTGGATTTAGTAAAAGAGTAAAAATAGTGGTTTACCAGAGAAATGAAATGTTCAATATGAATGTCTGTCACTATCACTCTTTACTGCCATAATTATTTTTCCAGTACAATATAGGAGTCAGACAGCATGTGACCTGCACTAATCTACCAGACAAACAGAAGGAACTAAAAACTACAGGCAGGACAGGGAAAGTGATATCAGTTTTGATTTAACACAGTATTAACGATCCTTGCGCTTTCTGTGATTTGATTATTGATTTTTATTGTACTGTTCTTTATTGCCTTTCTTCAATTACTTTTGGTATCTTACAGCACAATAACCCCATTTTAACCCCATACATTTCCTTGTTATCTGTACATCTCCTTTCTTTCTTAAATCTTCAAGAAAAGATTTGTCTTTTCTCTTCTCTATTTCTAACTTTTAGACAACATATTATAATTTAACAGCATGTGTTTTCTTGTTTGGAATAAAGTGTTCTGCCTGTCTTACGTTTCAGAATTACATGTAAAATATACGCAATATTAGAGTACACTTCAATATACCAAATTTAAGAAGAAAAAATAAGGATAACAAAATTATCCACATCAAGTTAGCATGACATTTCTTTTGTTAAGAGTTCTATTGTTACATAAGCTTATACTGTATTTAAAATTCCATATCTGGGTTGGATTCAATTAACTGTAAAACCATTTTGGTGTCAGTACATATAATACTTTGTTTTTTACTGCTCTTTCTTCTTTACTGTTAACTATGGCAGCACAACAGCTGCTGTGCTAATGAAAGGTCTTTTATTCTCTAGTCTTGCACATTGTCTTTGTCATTTTTCTTCTTCATTACAGCTACACATTTTTTTTTCATTTAATTGCTACAAATTGGATTTCAATTCTAAATTCACACCTGTATCAAACTTACAAGCATAAACTGCTTCATACATCAAACTCTACTTGAGGCTGAATATATTTTACATCAAAGATTTTGAAAATGGATTTAATTATACCTATCTTAGCAGTAACCTCCACTCTTTCTTGCTTAAACATCCTTAAAAATGTAAATGTGGATTTTAAACAGAAGAGCCATGCCTTGTGTTGGAAATGAATACTAAATCTTGTATTGCTGAAGACGTGGAACAAATACTGCAGAATGGTAGAAAATTTCATTATGTCTCCTGAAAAGAATACATAAACAAAATGTATGTACTAACCTTGAAAGGTCAAAGAAGTAGGGAAAAGCTTGAGATCTGATCAGATGAGACAGATGTAGTTTATCCCGGTAAATTAATGTTCCTTCAGACTCTGATTTGCATTATATTAGGAGACAAGCATAAAATCTGTGAAATGTGCAAAATGATTCACTCTAATAGGCTTCATCTCATCTTACTTAACTCTCTAATTTTAATTGGATTTACCATATCTCTATCGTTAAACACAGCAGCACATTGGAGTAGCAGATTCTACATCTTACCAGTAGTCTTTGAAGGTGCTGTACACAGGAGCATAAAATCCTACTTCTGCTCCTGATATTTAATTTCATATACAGCACTCATATCCACTGATGGTGAAGCTACAGTATAAACCACAACTCCTACTTTGCATTTGCTATTTAACATTTACTGTATTTAATAATAATAATAATAATAATAATAATAAGAAGAAGAAGAAGAAGAAGAAGAAGAAGAAGAAGAAGAAGAAGAAGAAGAAGAAGAAGAAGAAGAAGAAGAAGAAGAAGAAGAAGAAGAAGAAGAATTGGTTACACTTATATAGCGCTTTTCTGGACACTCCACTCAATTTAACACATTGGGGAGGGAACATATTTTCTTCTGGATTAAAAGGTTGTCCCCTCATCCTTTATTTAGTCAGTTTCTTCATAAGATACATGGAAATATACTTTAATCTACACCACCAAGGTTACATTTTACTTTTGTGCGAATCAAAAACATTTTGCACTGTAAATCATACACTGTAAGATGGAACTTGAAATTCTACGTACTGTATAATTATATCATATAAATCATTCATGTAAAGAACTTGTCCAGTGTTACTAGCTGGTGTTTGAAGTGGTTACCTACTGTAAAAGAAGCTAGAATATAAAAGAAAAGGGTGCTGACTACATTATGAGAAAAAGTTCAGATTTAACAATTTGCAGACAGGTATGTTGTCTGTACACACAAAATATCTGCAAAACAGCTGCACTAATGAGAAATGACCCTCAGAAACTGTGTGGTCACAAATGTGGTTGATCAGTGTGCATAAAAAAACACAGCCTAATCATACAGTATATGTACTGTATAGCCAAAAAAGCAGCAATCATTGGCAAGTTAAATGTACATACTCGATACAGTACGCATTTCATACAATGCCAGCTGATGCTTGCTTTCACAAATATGTGAAAAAAAAATTGTAAATCAAAAACCCGTGACAAAAATGAAACAAAGAACATGCTGACAAACATTCCTAGAAAAGATGTGTTTACATGTTTTACAAATGAGAAATTAAGCACAAACAGACCTTCTTTCTGTTAAGGCCACCATGCGAGCACCACTGGAGATAAAAATAAGGGCTTTTGACCTTTGTTTTAAGAAAGGCACGCACTAAAATATGTAAATTTACGTTAAGCAGAAAGTACTTTGTTCTTTTTTCATTTTCAATATTTTCAGCAAAATATTCATTTTTTTCACCTTGTGGAAGATAGTGAAATAAGTATTTCTGAATCAACTGAAAGAACAATTTGTTATACAATATACAGTATACAGTATATCACAATTTATCACAACAAGACACAACAATTTGTCATTTGTTATAAGCCAGTTAGACTTCTTTGCTTTATTTATGTTTTTTGTCTTCACTGAAGAAACCATGAGGCCATGCAGTGAGTGGTTACCATAGAGAAAGATAATCATGCAACAGCCTGGATATGACTAGCTGGACATGCTGTTAATTGAACAATTATAGAGCAAACTATAGAGCAAATCACCATTCTCAAATCACCAATTCTGCGCAGTTACATTTACCACATAGTGCACAGTTTCTTTAAAGATTGAATATGTATCAGACCACTTTTGTAGAACATTTTCAAAGTATAACAGAGATCAAATTTATTGTGGCATACATGGAAAAGTAAAAATATTTTTACACACATGAAAAGCAGGACATGAAGATAACTTGTTTTTCATAGTCTGAAGGAAATTGAAAGTAATTTTCACAAAGCTAAACTTCCATTGAAATCTGACATGCCTGCCATTGCACATCAAATATTTAACCTTGCAGTTTCTAAACTGCCTTGTAGTTTCTAAAGCGAATCTCTGTCTATGTTATTTCTTAAATTGAAACTCTTTTTCTTTGCTTCTAGTGTTGGGTAGCATGCATTTGAATTTAACAGAACATCGAACACTCTCGATTAATTTCAAACTCTGTAACCACCTTTCCTCATCGAGGAAAGCTAATGATACATACAGTAATGAAAACTTGGAGGGTCCCTGTCAGGTCCTGATAAGACAGTGATCAGGGCAGCCCGACTCCTTAACTTCCCATGGGGTTGCTCTCCCTTATGGCCTTGTTGCAAGATTTAAACTCAGCGCACATATATTAATAATAAAACAGAAAAATGTCAAACTACCTCACAGACAGTTTGAATACTACATAAAACCTTGTCTATATACTGTAACTTGCAAGAACTGAAGGTGAGAAATCTCAGAAAACAATCAGTAGCTACAGTGGCATAAGCAAGGAGGTCTTGTCATCTAGTTGTAAAGAATGCTACTTTTATAAATCTCTATGAAGTTAATTTATTGCTACTTTTTTTGGTAACAGAACAAAAATGTGAAATATCTCACAAAGGGACCACAGTATTTATAACCTCCTTGGACAGCTACATGTCTGTAACTGTCATTAACATACCCGTGGATCAAAAGAAAAATACAAACAAAATCTTTTTTTTATTTGGATGTAGCTGAGTTTCCTTGTTACCCCATAAAATATGCATACTTAGACGCATCAAAGGCTGTCAACAAGGAAATGATGAAACGCACAAATTGCAAAGCTCAAAGCTTAAAACGGTAAGCAGCTCCAACCATACATTTTGAAGCTCAAATGAAATTCAAAAGACCTTTCAGAGAAGTTAAATGACAGACCCTCTCACCTCTCAACAATCAACAATCTTAGGAAAAATTCACTGAGGAAATAAAAAGCTACAGTATACCTGTTGACTTTTGGTGGGCTTTTAAACAATACTTATATGCATTTACTCCTCTTTATACCTGCTGCATGTACTGTACTGTATAATCCCAGCCTCATACCACATGATTTTGTTTGTCTTCAGTGGTTTAGCACCAGAATAAAAGTCCCTCTTTTCATTACTCCACCTGTTAACACCACACTCTCATCACCAATACCTTTCCATGACATGGACTTGATGATGATTGATAAAGGGAGAATACTACAGTATGTATTTGCCATTTCCATGGGCTGGTTCTGTATGTCCTGAGACCTAAAGCACCTCACACCTGTTGTGCACTAGGGTCTGAAAAGGTATATAACTCAGGAACAGTACGTCACAGATGTTTAACTACTATATAGAAGGAAATCAGGCTGCTGACCTGTCATGAACCTATGTCCTACATCGTTACTAGAATGAAATTAAAAAGGCACCGCATTCAAAAAGCTGTGGCTCAAAGCCATTTTATTTAAAGTGAACCTGTGGTGTCTAAAGCATTTCACATTCCCAAAAGAGCAGGTCTACTTAGCACTAAGTATGGGGCCCTAAGGCTATCCAACATTTACTGCAACCAAAGCACCTGAAAGTAGGACATTCGTCTTTCCCCCAGACCTCCTTTAGTAATTTGCAATCAGGGTTCAATAATATTGCCAAGAAACAGGAGGTGAGGAACCCTCACCTGTGGCACAACACACTTACAAGTTAATTTGAGTCTTGTGAACGAAAGGTCAAGTGAGAGAGAGTGTGATACACAGCCAC